>NW_027491014.1:0-2400000 GCF_021521415.1 Bidens hawaiensis
GTTCATATCACTTACTTTTTCTTACCTGCTTGTTTTAAAGCCCGCCAATGCACTAATACAAATAAGCACACAAAATTTTAAGCTTATTTCTTACAGTATTTGGGATTAGATGACTATTGTTCTATCACCTTTTCTTTTTTTCTTTAAAATTCATTATTTATGAGCATAATTTTTTTTTAAAGTTTTTGGATTTTTGAAATATTCGAATGTTTTTGCCTTCCCTCTATAGAAACTAATGTCACAATACTTTTGTATTTTACCCTTTTCTCCCCCCCACAAAAAAAGACAAAATATTAAAGATGATTAAAATCAATAATTGTTGTTTATATGAAAAAACGATGAATTGATACACTATCGATGTTAATAGACTTGTAACATCATCTCTCATTGTAATATCCTAAATATTATAATGTTAAATAAAGAAAGTTACGTTTAGTGATTTCGCGTTATTAATTAATAAATATCGAATAAAGAACGGATCATGGACTTAGATTAATTAAGGTGGGTTAAATGAGAAATGGGCCTTAGGTCCATGGGCTTTAAGGGATATAAATATCCCCTAAACCAACCTAAAACCCTAAACCGTCATTCATTTCCATCTTAATCTCTACACACTCAAAAACACACACACCACACACCACCATATACAGCCGGCGGCCGAGAGAGAGAAACAAGCAAGATCCGAGAGAGATTAAACGTTAGTTGGTATTAGATCTTTATTACACGATATCTAGAGTGCATAAACAAGTTAAACGAGATCCAAACGAGCACTAAAGGTATGTTCTTAACCCTTTAAAGTTTACATTTTTATACACGTTTAATCTTGAAACTTGAACCCAGAATAGATCAAGTATAAACGAAAGATAAAGTTGTAAACTTGATAGTAAATATGAGTGTAATGAACCCGGAAATGGAAACGGCTCGATTAAATGAACCCTTAATCTAGTATCGAACGTTTCGAGCTTAAAGGTCCAAACTTTACGTTTTTCGGGTCAAACGATACCCAAAAACGACCATAGGATTGATCGCGAGTTGGTTAAATATCGTATCCAAGAGTTTCACGTTAAACAGATAAGATTTTGGGGGATTAAGATTGAACAGAGACGGCAGCTGGGCAACTTCGCCTGCACGCTTAACTTCGCCTGCAGGCTTAACTTCGCCTGCAAGGTTAACTTCGCCTAAGGCCAAGTTCGCCAATGATAACTTCGCCTAAGGCTAAGTTCGCTAATGCTCAACTTCGCCTGGCATAAGTTCACCTAGGGTTAACTTCGCCGATCACTAACTTCGCGTATGCTTAAGTTCGCCTAATGTTAAGTTCGCTTATTGTTAAGTTCGCTTAATGATAAGTTCCCTGGAGTCAGCTCGACCCAGCCAGGGGCTCTGCCCCTTAGACCCTGCTAGGGGCTGCCGCCCCTAGACCCCGCTGCCAGGGGCGCTGCCCCCGGACCCCCGTTTGTTGTGGGTTATATAAAGATAAAAATACAACATGAGTAGTAGTAGTTAATTGATACATGTAAATATTATACAGTTAGCCGTGCACAGCTCAAGAAGAGAATAACGATTAACGGATAGCGTAACAAGATTCAGGTGAGTTTCTAGCCCCATTTATGTGTTATGTTTTCGGGGCTGTGTGCATACTCAATATGTTTGTTAATACGCTTATCCTAAGAGATAAGTGTATGCCTTATGTGAATAATGTGAAATGTATGAATGATTGCTTGATGGTACCTGAACGATCTTTGGATATGCACGTACTGTCAGGTTGTAACGCTATGTATAAGGTAAGTGTGATATGTATGCTTATGTGTATGAACGTGATAAAGTTAATAAAAGAAGGAAAGGATGGTTGTATGGTTGTATGGTTACGAAAAGGGTACCGAGCCCTAATAATACTCGAGGTATGATGTATGGTTGTATGGTAATGGTAACGAAGAGGAAATCGAACCCTACTAATATTCGAGAACTAGGGAACCGAACCCTACTAATATTCGAGGAAAGAGGGTACCGAGCCCTAATAATACTCGAGGAATGAGGGTACCGAGCCCTAATAATACTCGAGGAAGGAGGGTACCGAGCCCTAATAATACTCGAGGAAGGAGGGTACCGAGCCCTGATAATACTCGAGGAAAGTAGGGCGTAATGCTCTTTATAACGTAAGATATGAAAGCAAGTTAGTACAAAAGAAAGTATGAAAGTATGAAAGTATGAAAGTATGAATGAAAGAATATAAGTTTGTGTGTATTATATAATGTATGATTAACTAGAACTCACTCAGCGTAACTGACTTTTAGTATGCACGCAGGTAAGTAGGATGAGGCAGCTCGCTTGAGGAGACACGTGGCATTGAATAAGAGGCTGGCATCAGAAGGCTCAAGACGTGATATGCTTTAATTACTTTTTTTTTGAAAGACAAGTTGTTGGTTTAAGACAAGTTTTGGATTGTTACGAAATGTTTTATGAAAGTTTTTAATGTTCCGCGAACGTTTTAATTAACTCTGATATTTAGAACTGCGTTTATGAGTAAATCCAACACGAAAGTAGGGCTACCGGAAACGGGGCCTTACAAGTTGGTATCAGAGCAAAGTTCGAGAGATTTAATCATCCTACATGCTTAGACTCGAACAGAGAATGGGATTTAAGTAAGAAAAGGAAGAAGATGCCAGTTCAAGAATGCCATGTGTCACTCAAGCAAGATCAGTAAAGGTAAATTGTATGATTAAATGATGTATGATAACAGATAAAGAAAGGATATGTGATCGATAAGGATATGATTAATTGATTGTTTTGATTGACTAACTGTTTAAGTAGAATCAGCACAAATGGACTCATAAAAGGAAGTGTTTAGGACACGGAAAGTAACGTGATCAGCTAATCACACCTGGCCATTGTTATTACCTGTTAGCCTTACTATCCTTGTACTAAATAGTTCCTTGAGTGATGATGTTTGTGTTTTCCCTTTTAGAATACGATGGCTGGAGCTGGAGAGATTGCTGGAGCTGGAGGTCGCACTGGACGACGCGGCAGGCCTCGTCGTGTCCAGCAACCTTCGGTTGAGACATCTTCCAACACCAGAGATGAGGGGAGTGCAGCTGGAGGAGGTCCGTTCAAAAACGAAGGGGTTCAACTGGATCCCGCAATTCAAGCAGCTATTGTTCAAGCTGTAGCCACTGCTGTGAAGAATATTACTCTGGGAGGGTCTGCTGGAAGCCGTGAAAGAACTGCTGGAGGGGCAAGAGGTGATGGTGTGAGAAATGAAGAAGAAGAGAGGGAGGCCTCGAGTGGAGTTAGGTCTGTTAAAGCCGGTGACAGGAAGAGAGGACGAGGCGGGTGCAACTACAAGTCCTTCAAAGGATGTGACCCGCCGAAGCTGACTGGTTTGGGTGATGCCATCGCCACTCTTCAGTGGATAACTGCCATGGATAAAATTATCCGAATCAGCTAGTGTCGTCTTGACCAAGCTGTCGGTTATGCCACCCAATCGTTTGAAGATGAGGCAATGTATTGGTGGGAATCGATTGAGCAAAGAAGGAGTCGAGAGGAAATCAAGGCCATGAAGTGGGAGGATCTGAAGGAGTTAGTGATGAAGAGGTTCTGTGCTGATGTAGAAGATGAAAGGGCGGAGATGAAGTTCTTGAACTTGAAAGCTGGGACGATGACACATCGTGAGTACACCACTAAGTTCAACCGAATGTCTAGGTTGGTGCCCGATATGGTCAACACTGAGGCTAACAGAATCAAGTGTTATGTGAGGGGATTACCACAGAGAGTTCGCATGTTAGTCAGGACAAGTAGACTTGCTACCTTCGATTCTGCTGTCGAACACGCAGAGATGGTCTATGCAGACCCGGCTGCAGATGATGTGGTGGTGGGAGACGAGAAGAAAGAGAAGAAATGGGTCGCTTCTGCTAAACGACCCGGTACCCAAATGTGGAACCCTTAGAACAAGCAGCCGAGAGTTTGGGAAAACAGGTAGCGCAAGACTTGTGGCAAGGCACACAGTGGTGAGTGTAGGTGGGGAAAGGGTTCGGATACATGTCATAAGTGTGGAAAGATGCATGCTGGAGAGTGCAGAGTTGGGTCGAATGTTTGTTACAAGTGTGGGAAGGCAGGTCATTATGCTCATGAGTGCAGTTCTAAGCCTGCATGCTACAAGTGTGGTAAGACAGGTTACTTTGCTAGGGAGTGTACCGAGGGTGAAGCTGGAGGGAGTGGGAAGAAGGCACTGAGCAAGCTAGACCAAGAACCAGGGCCTACATGCTGACCCCAGGAGCAAGCTAAGCAGATCCCAGATATCGTCATAGGTACGTTTCTAGTAAACGGTATTTCCGCTTCAGTATTGTTTGATTCGGGCGCAAACAAAAGTTTCGTAGCCACACCATTTAGTAAACTAGCTAAAATAAAATGTTGCCGAGTGTCTGAAACTCTTATAGTAGAAACCGCTAGTGACACTTTGGTTAAAATAATGAAAATGGTTAAGGACTGCAAGATAGAATTGGAGGGACATGAGTTCCCTGTTACGTTGTATGTTATGACCTTAGGAGGGTTCTATGTGGTTTTGGGAATGGATTGGTTGTCTGAGTTTGAAGCTCAGATAGTGTGTAAGAGTATGATAATAAGGTTAAAGTCCTTGGATGGTAGTGCGGTGACGGTTTATGGTGATAAGGAAAGTTATGGGCTTAATGTCATTTCGATGTTAAAAGCCGAAGGATTGTTAAGGCGAGGGTGTGGTGCCTACCTGGCGTATGTCGTCAACGCTACGGCCGAGACGAAAGAAATGAAAGATGTTCCTATTGTGTGCGACTACCCAGAAGTATTCCCTGAGGATCTTCCGGGGTTGCCACCAGAGCGAGAGATAGAATTTCAGATAGATTTAGTACCAGGAGCCCAACCTGTCGCGAAAGCGCCTTACCGTCTAGCACCGTCCGAGATGAAATAATTGATGTCCCAACTGCAAGAACTCCTCAACAAAGGTTTCATAAGACCAAGTGTTTCCCCGTGGGGCGCACCAGTGTTGTTCGTGAAGAAGAAGGATGGAAGTATGAGAATGTGCATAGACTATTGTGAGTTGAATAAGCTTACGGTAAAGAATAGATATCCTTTGCCAAGGATTGATGATCTGTTTAACCAACTGCAAGGTTCAAGTTGGTTCTCATGAATAGATCTCAGTCAGGCTATCATCAGCTAAAGGTGAAAAAGGCAGACATCCCTAAGACAGTGTTCCGAACGCGGTATGGACACTACGAGTTCCTCGTAATGTCATTCGGT
This sequence comes from Bidens hawaiensis, assembly GCF_021521415.1. Classification (NCBI taxonomy): domain Eukaryota; kingdom Viridiplantae; phylum Streptophyta; class Magnoliopsida; order Asterales; family Asteraceae; genus Bidens; species Bidens hawaiensis. Next base: position 5,266 of record NW_027491014.1, read on the forward strand.
CTAACAAATGCTCCAGTAGCATTTATGGACATGATGAATAGGGTGTGTCGACCGATGTTGGATAAGACAGTTATCGTCTTCATTGATGATATATTGATTTATTCAAAGAGCGAGTAAGACCATGCTGAGCATCTGAGAGAGGTATTGGAGACTTTGAAGAAAGAGAGGTTGTATGCTAAGTTTTCGAAGTGCGCGTTCTGGTTAAGAGAAGTGCAATTTTTAGGTCACGTGATTAATCCGGAAGGGATTACCGTGGATCCAGCTAAGATTGAAGCGATAACGAATTGGAAGACTCCGCAGAATCCGACTGATATACGAAACTTCCTAGGGTTAGCTGGCTACTATAGGAGATTCATCGAAGGTTTCTCCAAGATAGCCGCACCGCTGACCGGTATGACCCGAAAGTCGATAGTATTCAGTTGGGGAAAGTTTCATGAAGAAGCCTTTGAGGAATTGATGAAAAGACTCACACAAGCTCCAATCCTTACTCTACCCGATGGTGATGAGGATTTGGTTGTTTGTGCAGATGCCTCGTATCAAGGGTTAGGTTGCGTGTTGATGCAACGAGGAAAGGTGATAACTTACGCGTCAAGATAGTTGAAAGTCCATGAGAGTACTTATCCGACGCATGATTTAGAGTTAGCAGCTGTAGTGCATGCTCTTAAGATATGGAGGCATTATCTGTACGGTACTAAGTGTACTATCTATACAGATCATAAGAGTTTAAAGTACTTATTCGAGCAGAAAGAATTGAACATGAGGCAGAGAAGATGGTTGGAGTTGATTAAGGATTATGACTGCGACATTAAGTACTATCCCGGTAAAGCTAATGTAGTCGCTGACGCGTTAAGTCGTAAGAACGAGGAAGTCCTTGCAACAGTAAAGTCATACAAGTTGATCATGAACCCAAGTCTTTTTGAAGAAATCATCAAGGTATAGTCAGAGGTGTTAGTAGATGAAGGGTTAGTAAAGAAAGAAAGGATTTATGGCCAGCAAGATGAGTTGATGGAAAACACTCATGGGGTTAAGACTTGGTTCGACCGTATGTGGATCCCACGCCAAGGTGATCTTAGAAGTCGAATCTTAGATGAAGCTCATAAGTCAAGGTACTCAATCCATCCAGGAGCTATAAAGATGTACCAAGACTTGAAAAGAGATTACTGGTGGCCTGGAATGAAGAATGATGTAGTAGATTATGTCAGTAAGTGCTTAACTTGCTTACAAGTCAAAGCCGAACATCAGAAGCCTTATGAAAAAATGCAGCCTCTAGAGATACTAGAGTGGAAATGGGAACACATCACCATGGATTTCATAACCATGCTACCTCGTACAGCTAAGCATCATGATACTATCTGGGTGATTGTGGACCGTTTGACCAAGAGTGCTCACTTTCTGCCAATACGAGAGGCCATCTCGTCAGAAACGTTAGTGTAATGATTCCGGCAAATTCAGGTATACCCTAGCCGGAATATACCATTTATGTGTTATTTAATACTGAATATATAAATTATAATGTGTTTATACGAGTATATAAGATTCACAAGTATGAATTATACTCGAATGTACAGCTAGTCGTATTGGAATTACGATTAACCGATGAACGATTATTGAAACCCGATCGAATCGGGGATTACATTATAGACGAAATATATGATGTTTAGTAAGGTTTACGAAGTATTAAGGCTACGGGATAAGTGAATTATAGCACAGAAAAAGGATTTCGATTTATTGGTACGTCGGTACGATAAACGAAACCTTTAACATCAAACCAAGCAAGAGAAAATCGATCAAGCCGAAAAAGATGCACAATGACCGACAATATGATGTGTTGAGTCAATAAATGTCAAGGTTTAAGTTTTTAAAGTTTTTAAATCGGTTTTATATAAATTTTATTTTTAAGCCGAAAAACGACCGTTTTAGCCTAGTTTTAAGCCGAATTAAGTGTTTAACCGAAAAACGAACTGAACCAGATTATCCACAATATTATCCGGATTACACAATCCGAATGTGTGGCCAAGGTTTGAGATGTGGGCCCCACCCCACACCATACATGGACCGATCGGTCCATTTGGTGCACAAACACATATCATTTTCTTTTTTTAACACTCCAACTCCACATTTCTCTCAACACTCTTCAACATTCATCCAAAAACACAAGTTTTTAAGCAAGAATCATAAGGTATAAACATATTATTATGGTTTAATCTTGGTTTTTAATTCCAAAATATTGAGAAAATGAGGTTTCAAGTGAAATATGGGTGAAAACCCTAGATGAAACCGATTCTTGCATGATCAAGTGATGTATACAAGTTATACAAGGGATCTTGGTCCAAGAAAGGAGTTAAAAGAGTCAAAAACGAATTTTTACGGTTAAAATCTTTGTTTTGATGTCTTAACCGAAACCATGAAAGGAATGGCTTGATTGTGGGTATAACTTGCTTGGTGTGGTGTTATTGTGCTTGTAGGTGTTATATCTAGTTGCTAGCAAAGGCTAGAAAGCAAGATCTTTGCGATCTAAAGCAAGAAACACAAGGTAGTTTGGTTTTTCGTATGATTTGTGTGATTTGGACAGATTGTGGTAGACTTAGAGTTGGGTCATGAAATTTCACAGAGATGATCTACACATAAAATATGAGATCTGTGAAATTTTGGTAATTTTTGGATAAAGGATGAATATTTGGTGAATTTAATGCTCGGTTTTGGCTAAAAATGGTGAAAAATAGCTAAACATCATGAAAAATTCTGGAAAAATTTAGATAAGCTTTTTATAACATATAAAAGTCACACACAAAATTTCATGTCCATTGGAGAAGTCTAAGTAGGCTTTTCGGTAAAACGAGTTCTAGGGTTTTCTAGCTCGGTTTTGGTGAAAATGGCATGAAAAATGAGTTTTTGGTTCTGTAAAAATTAATGGGAACTATGTGGTTGGTAGGAGTCATCCCAGAAAAATTTGGGATTTTTCTAAGGTCGTTTGGTATTTTCGACATATTTGGTGTTTAAATGACGTTTAAAAATAGATAAATAAATGTTAAATATAAAAATTAATTCTGGAAATATTTTTATAAAATTCCTTACTGTCAAAAACTGATTTGTGCAAAATTTCAAGATCCGAGACTAAACGGATAATTATTTGTGCTAAACAGAACATAAAAACAAACTTTTAAAGCTTAAAACGCGTAAACCGGCAAAGTTCGCTTAAGCGAGCTGACTGGTGTATAAAAACCCTAAAAATGGACTATTTTCATGAAACTAAGTTAATCAAGTAAAAATAAATCACCCGAAAGTAATTCGGATGATTTGGGTAATTTTACCCGATTTAGCAGTTTCCGGTATACTAAAGACGGAAACGGGCCCCGCGGCCAAACGGGGTGTCTAAACCGAGCTCTAATGTCACCACTTTAATTAAATATCAGTAACAACTATTTTCGGGTCGTATGTGACCAAACTCATTTTTGAAAACATAAAGACGGTTAACCGTGCTAGGCACGCAAAACGAGAAAACAAACTAATGGTAATTTTGACTAAAGAACTCTAAGTGATATCACAATCTAAGTCCTGAGAAGTGTTTCTGGGTTAACATTGTCCCCGGATCGTGTACGGTACTGGGTTAACAGTGTCCCCAGACGTACCGGTTAACACGAATTTAAGTTATATTAATAGAAATTGTGTAGTAACGACTTAGGGATCGTATTACAGATCCGGACCGGTAGCTGTGCACAGTATTACATCGTTGATCACAAAAAGGTGAGTTTCACGAGCCCCTTTTTACTGAACTGATTTAAATATTTTCCCGGGGCGGAAAGCATGTTTTTATCAAAGTGTTTAAGTACATGCCGATCGCATGAAATGAATGTATTATATAATGTTTATTGTACGGGAATCGTACGGTAATGTATCAAGATGGTAATTGTCTGAGTTGCTAATATTGTAAGGCCCGAAACAGTGTTCTGGGTTAACAGTGTCCCCAGAGGTTATTAAATGTATTTTTGGGTTAACAGTGTCCCAGAGGTTATTAAATGTATTTCTGGGTTAACAGTGTCCCCAGAGGTTATTAAATGTGTTTCTGGGTTAACAGTGTCCCCAGAGGTTATTAAATGTGTTTCTGGGTTAACAGTGTCCCCAGAGGTTATTAAATGTGTTTCTGGGTTAACAGTGTCCCCAGAGGTTATTAATTGTGTTTCTGGGTTAACAGAGTTTTCACTTGTAGGCTCAGCATAATTACATCATTAATTTATGATTATTAAAATGATTTGTCATGGTTTATTTATATTAGTGAAACTCACCAACTATTCGTAGTTGACCCGTTTTCTTTACATGCTTTCTAGGTACACCCAAATTGGAATGAGTGATACGTGCTTGATGATGTGTGCTATTTTGTGGAAGCTTAAGGGTCTATATTTTGTATTAAACATGTTAACATACTATTGGTAAAACTTATGTGATAACGCCTAGTCGGTAACGAAACTCGGAACAATTTAATACGTTTAAATTCTTGTAGTGGTGTTTTCTTTATAAGCAATGCTGTTGATATCAGATGTGTCTGTTGCATCCCGTTTACGTTTCCGCTGCGGTTACGGGGTGTTACAGTTAGCAAGCTTGTTCATTAAAGAAGTTGTAACCAAGCATGGAGTACCGTTATCGATCGTGTCTGATAGAGATACACGGTTTACTTCGAGTATACTCGGACCATAATTATTAAATAATACCTTGCCCGGTCTTCCAATTACTTGGCTACTTGGACTTGGTTGACCATACCTTACTCGGAAGAGTAAAATACTTGGTCTTGAAGAACAACCCTGCTTGACAAAGTGAACCTTACTCGGATATGCCAAATAGATGAACCTTATTCGGAAATCACCAAAAAGCATTCCTTGCTCGGATATCCACTTAAGAAGATTATTTGAAGTAAACCGTGCCCGGAAGGCAAAATCTCGTACTCGGCTAAGTAAAAGCTTACTCGAATGTCCAAGGTGTACCCGGGTTCAATACTTAGCAGTTTCTGAGGAGGTTGAGAAGATTCCAATCTTCAATATTCTTCATTTAGGTCAAATCTCCTCATTTGGGTCAAACTATTGACCCAAAATTCTCCCCCTAGATTGGAACACCTCAGCTTTCCCAAAACACTCTATGGTTACTTACACTTAGCAAAATACACATCAAATTTCGTAATTGAATTACATAAGTAAAAAATTACATAATCAAAGGTTTGTCCGAAGACATTACAAAGCAAAGCCTATTCTATCTCGTTTGTCTTTTCCTCTCATTGTAGGCTGCTTGTCTTCTCAGCTGGATCACAGATGCTGCCCTTTCTCTGAATATATTGAGCACTTGGTAGTGAATGTGTCCTTCTTGTATCACTAAGTCTCTTATATCAGCAAGATCATCATTATGTAGGCATGTCAGATCTGCATCCTTCTTGATTGTTGCCAAGGCCTTCCCATCTGAGTTCCTCAGCACATAGTGGCTAGTGTCTTCTCTGTATTCAACTTCTGTAATGACACCATTTTTCTGCACTGTGTAATTCGGCCTTCTTATCCTTCTTCCCAAGCTTATACAAGTCTCCATGTTGGACAGAGGATTTTGATCTCGGACTTTCATCTGGAAGTTCAGTTCAGCCATGTCCATTTTCTTCAGTTTTTCTGACCTCTTTGACTTGTGAAGTTGGATCAGTCTCCAACTTCTCTTTTCTTTCAAAAACTTGAAACCATCAGCAGCCTGTTTTTTCAGATACTTAGATAAGTCATTCATTTGTCTTCCTGCTGATCTGTCTCTGTCCCTGTAATCATACAAGTGAAGTGACTCCATTCTTCTTAGTTGTTCTTCTTTGTATTCTCTGAAATCACTTCGTACAACAATCTCCCTTAACTGCCTACTTTCCATTATGACTTTCAAAGAATCAGTAACTGAATCATAGTAAAGCTCTCTTGGTAGATCCACACCAGACTGTGGTCTTGTTCTTTGTTGCACTGAGCTACTTGATTCCCCTCTTCCTGCTTGTCTTCTTCCTCTTTGCATTCCTTGATGGATTGGTGGTCTGAATGGAATTGATTTCTTGGGCTTTTGAGGTCCCAAGTTGAATGTCTTCACATATATTGCTTCCACCATCTCAGTAGGAAGGTTTGTAATCTCTATAATGTCATGTCCTGCTGACTCCAGTTCTTTTAACATTTTAATCATTCCCGGAGTTCTAGCCAGTCCAGCAGGCACAAATCTGCCATCAGAGTAATATCTGGGATTTTCTCCCTCCCTTAAGGCTTTTTCCCACTCATTCTTCTGCAGATAGAAAAGAGTCTTAAGATCCTCTTTCTCCAAAACATTAAAATCTGCCTCAGTCATCCCTCTTTTGTTTATCATTATATTTCTTAGAATGCTGATCATTTCCTCATTCTCCCAAGGAATAAATGGTTCAGTTTCTTGTTCAGGCTTTACATCATCTTGAGAGATATGAGTTTCAACAGGTTTGACTTGCTCCTTTTTCATTTCTCTTAATGTCTGAATTTTTCTTTTCTTCTTTTGAGGCTCATCAGGTAGTTCAGTTTGAGTTGTGCTCTCAGTATAGACCCTTTTCTTCTCTTTCTGTTTCATCTTGGAATACTGGTTAAATACTGTCTCTTTGCTTAAGTTTCTCACAACTTCAGGCTTTATCCCTTTCTCAATCAGATAACCACACATTCCATCATACTTTTTCTTTAATTCTTCCAGCTCAACCCTGTCATCCTTTTTAACAAATTTTTCTGACACTATCTCTTTCTCACTTTTGTACAGATCTTCAATTTGATCAATAGTGTATCTTTCTAAAGCAGCTTCAGGATACCCTCTAACCTTCAAAAAGGTTTTATAGTGCTCAGTGTTTTTCTTTCTTTTCTCAACCTTCTTTAGGACTTCCTCTGCATTTATTTCAATTATGCTCCTTTGAATATAAGTCATTTCAGCTTGAGGGGTCTCAGCATTAGAGCTTGTGTCAACTTTCTCACCTCCTTGATCAGGGTGATCATCACCCTTTCCATCAGACTCCTCAGAGTCATCCTCCCCATCATCTGATAGATCATTCATGGCATCTATCTTTGGTTCATCAGAGGCAGGATGCTCTGTGTGACACTCCTCTAAATAGGACATTTTCCGTACGAAGCTTAATCATGATATATTAACGTTAATTCCCACATGATTAAATTTTATTAAGTTTAATAACGACAAGTATAGCATAGGCCCGCATATGCACGATACATTGCATATAAGTAATTTATTTTTATTACTCAAAATTTTGGATTAGTTTCGTTGAACACGAACTTGGTGATATTATTATTATTTTTAGACAACTCGAATATATATATTTAAACGAACTGGAAGTTTGAATTATGTGTTATACGGTTATATACTATAATCATTTTTATAACGCATCCGAACATCGAATACGAAACGGTTCTTCAAATGTTTAAGTTTATCATATGCCACGTATAAACTCACTCATGAGAACGTAATATTACACATCACTACGTTGTGTTCTTTAACACTTAGATGGCGAAATAACTAAACACATTTAAATTCAGTGGCCTATAAGTTACTGATAAACCAGTTATATAATTGTCAATAAAAGCATCATTAACTAGTCCTAAATTTATTATGCAAATAACTACATTCATGAGGACTAACATATATTGTCTAATTACTATGCAAAATATACATGGCTATATATGGAAACACTTATACACAACACAAAATATTTTATAAATAAAATACCATCCCTGCATCTAGATAAACATCAATTGACCAACACTTCAACAACCCATTCACACCATATCAAATCGTTGTGATGTGTCTGCCCTCACTCTCACCATACCCAAAATCTTTCACCTTTTCCATTCTTGTCAAACACTCAATGAAATTCACAACACACTTGGATTAAAATAAGAAGCATGTCAATCACATGATTTGTATAAACCAATACTTACATTCATGCACAAACACACAACTAAGTATTATATACACTCTCTCGTCCTCTTTCTCCTTGAAACCGATGCCCAACAACAAACCGCCACCCATCACCCTTTCCTTCCTCTCGGTTAACCACCACCAACCGCCTCATTCACCACCATAAGCAAACGCCACCCTACTGTCCCACCTTCACAACATGAAGCAGCCACCATAGCACCGCCACCGTCACGGCACACCATCTCCACCGGAACATCACCGTAACGTCACCGCAACACACCATCGACACACCGTCAACGCCATAAACCACCCCCATCCTCCAACGGTTATCGCGAACCAACACGCCAGATGTCCGGAACTGCCATCATCGTCCACCACCACCTTCTCCCTCTCTAGAACCTCTCTCCAGGTATAAATATATACACACTCCCGTCACTGTTTCTCTCTCTACGATCTCGATCTCTACTCGTTCATATCCAAGCATGCATGGACATCCTAACTAATCTATATCTTCTTGTGTTTTAAGACTACTATGGTATAGGAGATTTTTATTTTCGAGAAGATAAACGAACTTCACGTGGAGAAACTAGCTCAAGGCTCTCTAGTCTCTTTCTAAACCTCAATCCTATAACTAAGTGAGCTAAACCTCTTGAGCCTATCTTTATATTTATACAAAGTGTGTTTATGCTAGCTCTAACACCCAAGGATCAAAATACAAGTTGATATTATGTTTAATAATATGCCAATGCGTATGTTGAAACTTAATAACCATGAGTTTTGGTTAAGATTTGAAAGGGGTATAAAATATGATCAAAAAACATGTAAAATGTGATCATATACAAGATTATTGTAAAATATGGTGTTTACGTGTTTAAAGGGTTTTCATCATACAAAATAAAGACTATGAAAGATGAACTTAAATTATGATTACAAACTCTAAAAATATCATATATACTCATGTGTTAAAAAGCTGGAGTTTGTACCAAAAATAAATTATATCCCAGTTATATTTGAACGATGGAAAACTAAAGTTATATACAAGTATTTAGATTTGAATATATAAAGATAAACGAGTACACATGGTTTATAATAGAAGAATAAACATGTACCCTTAAAAGTCCAAATGCATTTTATAGAAATGGATTTTTATAAGTGTTTATGTTTAAAATGCTTGTTGTAATTTTAAATAAAAACTATACGTAATCTATCATTGAAGGCGACAAACATTATTAACAAAGAAATGAATAAACGAACTTGATGAAATAAACGTGGAATGTAGAAAACGATAGTTGTGTCAAGGCGGTGATTTGAACATAAAAATATATTTTGAATATATATATATACTTATGAAGTAAAAATAATAATTTTTACAAATTAAACGACCAAAACGGTATACAAAGTCGGTTCAAATTTTTTTGAAGAAAAGCATATAGATACATTATGTATTACACTCGTAACTAAAAGAATTTTATTTTGAAATAAATATATAGTCTCAATATATTTATTGCTCGGCCAAACGAATTGGTTATATCCAAATGAAACCGACAATATTAAGAATGTTATATTCTTAATATTTATATAAGTTATTTATTTTCAACAAGGATACATAAACTTATCACCAATGGATTATCCAAAATTTAAAAGAAACGTTTGGTTGGTGAAAGCAACCGACACAAACAAACGAAACGTTCTGTTTGTGAAAGCAACCGACACAAACGAAATAACAAAACGACTAGTTGGGTTAAAATGACTAGCATAAACCGACTTTCTAGTCGATAACGGAAACTAACTGATCTTACGCGTTTAGGACGTGTGAAGGCAGCTGACCTCGGGTCTAAATTGAAACTTTTAGTGAACTAAACACTAAACTAACGAGGTGAGTTTCACGAGCCCCGTTTTCTGAATTGTTTTTAAATATTTTCCCGGGGCGGAAGCATGTTACTCCTGAAATGTTTAAGTACATACTGAACGCATGGATTTGCGTGGATTTATATATATTTTATTGTACGGGAATCATACGGAAATGTACTAAGATGGTAATTGTCTGAGTTGCTAACATTCTAAGGCCCCGGAACACGAGTGATTAACTGAAAGCCGGTAGAGTGTGGATAGTACTATTGGTCTGACAAACCCAACTGGTCCGGCATGGATTTGCTGATGTTTCCCAGCCAGTTGCACATGTCTATTTTGTTGTTATTTATTTTGCTATGTAATGTTAGACATAGCGGTTTGGGGCAGGTTCGTGGGCGGAGTATGCCACGGGGTTGTTTGTGGATAGTCAGAGGTTTCACTTGTGGGCTCAGCATAATTACATCGCTAATATATGATTATTATAATGATTTGTCACTGTTGTTTAAATTAGTGAAACTCACCAACTATTCGTAGTTGACCCGTTTTCTTTACATGCTTTTTAGGTACTCCCAAACTGAAATAATTGCTACATGCTTGACGATGCGTGCTTTTTGTGGAAGCTTAGTGATCTTTTTGTATTAAATATGATAATGTAATGTTGGTAAAACATATGTGTTAACGCCTAGACGGTAACTAAACTCAGAACGATGTAATGTGGTGTGAATTAATGTAGTGGTGTTTTCTTTATGAGCAATGCTGTTGATATCAGATGTGTCTGTTGCATCCCGTTTACGTTTCCGCTGCGGTTACAGGGTGTTACACTCTGGGTTCAGCAATATCAATATTATGAACCTCAACCTCAGGGATATCAACATCAGGAACCCCTGGTAATTTTTCTCCTGGTTTCAGTGTTTTCAAGGGAATTGCCCTGATTGGTTCATTATCAGTCTGTTCAGTAGATTTCCTTCTTCTTTGATAAGTCTTTTCAAATCTTCTATCTCCCCATTTACTAGCAGGGTTCTTTTTCATGTCTTCTTTTACTTGATCAACCCATTTCTTAGCAGCTTCAGATGCAATTGACTCCCCAATCTCTTCCGGTATAATCATGTCAGTGTGAAGATCGGTTGATTGTTCAGCGGTCTGCTCTTGTTGCTCTTGAAATTTGTTAACCACCTTTCTCAAAGAGTTATCAATCTCTTGAGTTATGTTCATATTCACCAGTATTTCAATAACCTCTTAATCTGCCACATCTTGAAATATTTCATTTGCTACATTGGCTTCATTGATCAATAGGTCCTGCTGTGCCAACTATTCTTCAGTCAAGGAATGGGCAATTGCTTCCCTTTCCATTGACTCTTTAATCAGTCTTTCTCTCTCAGCAAGAGCAGCATCAGCAGCACTGTCAACAAAGGATACATCTTTCTCAACATATACAGCAGGCTCATCCTCTGTTGCTATCATTTTACCCTTTTCTTTCCTTCTCATCACCTGTTCTTCATCCTCTTGTTCAACACTATCAAACTCATCATTCTCTTTGAATAAGTCTTCCAATTCAGAGTCATGCTCTACCCTCTTGGAACTAGCTTCTTGATCATCAATTGGCTCAGTGTGTTCTAGTTCCTCAGTAGCAGCATTCACATTCACATTCTCCACTGTCAGTTCTTCATCAATAATCTCAGTCAACTCTTCTGTCAGCACATTCTCAACATCATCATTCACATTCATTACAGATTCATCACTTTCATCATAATTGTTCATTATTATCTTTAAAGCATCAATACTGTCAACCCTTTCAACATCACTATCATTAATATTCTCCCCCTGTTTTGGGGCAGCTGAGTTCTTCTCAAGCTCCTGCCTCAGGGTTTGAATCATCAGTTCAGCTTCAGCTAACCTTTTTAACAATATTTCATTTTCATTTGTTAGCTCTTCATTCTTCCGACTCAACTCAGCATTTTCATCCCTAACCTCCTCAACTCTCCTCTTCAGCTCATCATTCTCCAACATTAGTTCAACATTTCTTTGAAGTGTGTTTTCTTGTTGGCTTGAGGGTGGGGTTGTAGGTAATGGTTCATAAGTGGGTTGTTCAGTGATGGATGGGGATTGTGTGTGTTGTGTGGAGGTTTTTGGTTGGTCTAGGTTGAAAGATTGAGGTGGTGTTTGATGTGGTGAAGTATGTGGTAGTGATTGTGGTAGTGTAGGGATAGGTTGTTCAAGTTCTTCATGTTGCTCCCCGTGTACTTGTGCCATAATCTCCATATCCAGACCATCTCCCCCATCATTTCCATCTTCATCATCATCAGAGTCTCCTCCAGCACTCTCATTATCACTCCATTCTTCCTCCTCTGAGCTCAGCTCAGGCACAGCATAACAGCCAAATCATGGTTTAATAACCAAGGAAGAATTTCCAGTGGAACACTTGCATCAAAATTGTTTGAAACACCAGGATTCTTTATTCTTTTGTAGGCATCGGGATCTTGTAGTTTGTGGGTGGTTCCAATTGTTGGTAAATCTTGTAGAGTGCTATTGAATATAATCTGCAGGAATCTCGGGTACCGTAAAAATCTTTTCCTTTCCGGTTTCTTTAGATTCCCCACCAGCCCATCAAAGATCATTTTGGAAAAATTTAACGGCAAATCAAAAATTGTACCAACAGTGGCATTTGCTAGATCAAGGCTCATCAGAGTCCAGGATCCCTTTCTCGGAGCAAATACATGTATTATGTGATGAATCAAAAATCTGTACAACATAGGAAATAAGCCCTTCTGAAACTGTCCCTCATGGACATTTCCTTGATATCCCATAGTTTCTCTGAAAATTTTCAACAGATGCTTTGTATCGAAGCTGATATGATTGTGATCATCGTCATTTAGTCTTAAACATCCTCTGATCAACCGTTCAGTGATCTGTATTTCCTGTCTGGCCACGGTCGCCTCGATTCGTCTTTCATTACCGTCTTCAATAAGCTCTGCTGATCTCCAGAAATCCAAAAAGTGATTTCTGTAGATAATCGGGCATTCAGTGAGTGCAAAGCTAATGTTTGACCGCGCCATCCATGATATCATTAGAGCCATCGGTTCATTCTCCGGTGTCACTTGAAGTAGTGCGCACATGTTGTGCTTTGGCTCAAACACATACTTTGGCTCGTTATCTGCCTTATCTGTAACACATAAACAAACATATTCAAAGTGAAATTAGACATAAAGTTTAAAACTTTAGACAATTTCAAGTTATAAAAATGAAGAAGAGAGATAGAAATCTTCAAGAACCTGTTCTTCGACAAATTAATAACCTAAACACATAAACAGAGTGTTAGTACTCAAATACATAATCAAGTCACAATCACAATCTAATCATGATCGGAAAACATAAAATTTTATGCTTACCGAGTCGGAAATAAGTGGCTGATAAAAATTAGGGTTTGAATTAATCTTGAATTTGATAAGTCGGTTAATTTTCTTAGTAAGAGAGATTTGCAGTGGAAGGAGAGAGATAGAGGGAAATAATGTAGAAGAAATTTTCCTAAGTCCCTCTTTTATATATTTTGAAAGTGGGTTTTAAATTCTTTTTGTCTTCTTGTGAATTACTAGCTGTCAACCAGTAACATTATCCACTTGATATATTAAAAACATTTAATCTCATTTAAAATCATAAGACCTTACTCGAAAATTTAATTTAACCAAAGTCTACTCGATCTTCTTCCACTAACAGCTTTACTCGATCAAACTTTACTCGAAAAGATTTTCATTTTGAATATAAAGTTTGCCCGAATACTTCTCTTTTCCAACCTTGCTCGATCAAGTAAATTAATTTAAAGTTAAGATATAATGAAGAAAGCTTACCCGAAATACTTGATTTCTTGAGAAACAAATCGCAAGACAAATAATCAAATATAATTATCAAATAAACATTCTTACTAAGAATCAATTAAGATCCTCCCAAAAATTTCTCAAATTCAAATTAAAACTTATCTAGCATGAACCCTAAAAATCATAATCACTAACATATTCAAACAACGTACTCATTCAAGTATGAATCACTTAAACAATTTCATCATACCAACTCATATATTCAATTAATGCATTCGTTCAAGTATGATTGTATGAAGATTGTGCTCGAACATTCTTTCAAATGTAAAGTGTGCTCGGACAACAATCTTATGCAAAGTATACCCGAATAAATTTCATATAATACAAAGTGTGCTCGAAACCAAATTCTAGCAGACAGTGTACTCTGAAAGTTAAGTTTTGAAAATTACCAAGTATATTGAAGGAACACAAGTGTACCCGAAATATAAAGTGTGCTCGGAAAACAGAGTTTGCCCTAAAACACTTGTAATTTCAAAGAAATCATAAACACATATATCACAGAGCATGCTCGGAATGAAATTAAACACACAAACATTTAAGTATGCAACAGTCTAAAATTTCATAGAGCTTGCTCGAAAATCCTAAGTTAGCATAATGCTCGCTAGGATAAACACATTCAAACATCAGGTATGCCCTTGTTCAAGGGAACTTATCATATCAAACCATACCCGAAAAAATGACAAACTTAAACAGTAACATCTAAGCGTGCCCGGAAAGATTAACAGACCTTTCCTAACAACATATTCACTCAAAGCTTACTCAGTACACTCACTTAAGTGCACAAAGTTTGCTTGACAAAACAATCAGCATATAACATGCATAGCTTACTTGAAGCTAACATATAACATGCATAGTTTACTCGAAACAAGAATTTCTTGTTGACAGTTAGCAATTTCAACACATAATCATCTCAAGTATTATCATCAAATTCAACCAAATTGCACATATAGTTACTTAACCACCTATCAGTTAACATCAAAACAGTGACATAATCAAAACATATTAAACAACATATTCAGCATGTGTAATTAGTCATCACAGAGAGACACTCATAGAAAACAGTTAATTCACATAGCATAGAACATACTCAGTAACATATTTAGCAACATATTTGTAAGGCCCCGTTACCGGTAACCCTACTTTCGTGTTGGATTTACTCATGAACACAGTTCTAAATATCAGAGTTAATTAAAACTTTACGCGGAATATAAAACTTTCATAAAACATTACATATCAATTCATAATCATGTCTTAAAACATTCCTCTTGTCTTTCAAAAACAAAACATAACTTATAAAACATATCAGATCTTCAGATGCCAGGCTTTAGTCTTCTGCCATGTGTCCTCCACTCAAGCCAGCTGTCTCATCCTACTCACCTGCGTGCATACTAAAAGTCAGCTACGCTGAGTGAGTTCTAGTTAATCATACAATACTATACAACACCTTCTTACATACATACGTACTTAACCTCATAACTTTCTTTTATACACACATAAGTACTCATACCTTCATTCTTACTTAGATACTTTCTTTCTTACTTACATACTTTCTTTACATTCATAATCATACGTTTTAAAGAGCCTTTCGCCCTATAACCTCACAAATATTATAAGGGTCTGGTCCCTAACATCACAGATATATTATAAGGGTCTGGTCCCTAACATCACAGATATTGTAAGGGTCTGGTCCCTAACATCACAGATATTATAAGGGTCTGGTCCCTAACATCACAGATATTGTAAGGGTCTGGTCCCTAACATCACAGATATTATAAGGGTCTGGTCCCTAACATCACAGATATTATAAGGGTCTGGTCCCTTGCTTTCGAATATTAGTAGGGTTCAGTTTCCTCTTCGTTACCATACAACCATGCAACATACCTCGAGTATTATTAGGGCTTGGTACCCTTTTCGTAACCATATAACCATACAACCGTCATTTCCTTCTTTTATTAACTTTATTACGTTCATACACATAAACATACATATCATACTTGCCATATTTACAACGTTACAACCTGACAGTACGTGCAATATCCGAAGATCGTTCACGAACCATCAAGCAATCATTCATACATATCATACTTACCATATTTATAACGTTACAACCTGACAGTACGTGCAATATCCGAAGATCGTTCACGTACCATCAAGCAATCATTCATACATATCATACTTACCATATTTATAACGTTACAACCTGACAGTACGTGCAATATCCGAAGATCGTTCACGTACCATCATGCAATCATTCATACATATCACATATATCACATATGGCATACACTTATCACTTAGGATAAATGTATTAACAACACATCAAGTATGCACATAGCCCCGAAAACATAACAAGGAATGGGGCTAGAAACTCACCTGGATCCTGTTACGCTCGCCGTTGATCGTAATTCCTTTCTTTAACTGGGCTCGGCTAACTGTATAATATTTACACATATCAATTAACTACTACTACTCGTTTTGTATTTCTATCTATATATGACCCACAACGAACGGGGGTCCGGGGGCAGCGCCCCTGGCAGCGGGGTTCTAGGGGCGGCAGCCCCTAGCGGGGTCCAAGGGGCAGAGCCCCTGGCTGGGGTTAAGCTGCCAGGTCAGCTTGGAAAAATTTTATTTTCGATAACTGCCTTAACACATTTTCCATTAGGTTTTTAATTTATTTTATAAACGAACTTCACTTCAGGCGAAGTTAAACCTTAGGCGAACTTGGCTTCAGGCGAAGTTAAACCTTAGGCGAACTTGGCTTCAGGCGAAGTTAAACCTTAGGCGAACTTGGCTTCAGGCGAAGTTATACCTTAGGCGAACTTGGCTTCAGGCGAAGTTAAACCTTAGGCGAACTTGGCTTCAGGCGAAGTTAAACCTTAGGCGAACTTGGCTTCAGGCGAAGTTAAACCTTAGGCGAACTTGGCTTCAGGCGAAGTTAAACCTTAGGCGAAGTTACGCTTGAAGGCGAAGTTCATCAGGCGAACTTAATCTTGCAGGCGAAGTTGTCGCGCTGCAGATCTGTTTGCCCATAAATCCTTCGTTTCTTAGCCAAATAACTCGATTTTGGTACCCACGGAATCGTATGATCGGCGCCTACAAATCCCAACCATCAAATCGGCCTAAAATCGACGTTTTAGGGGTCCGATTTGGGCAGTTTGGGTTTCGGGTTCGGTTAACCCATCAAATCCTAACCATTTTCAGTAATATAAGCTTTGGTGGATTTGTTCTTACCTTACCAACTCAGATCTATCAACAAAATCTCGGGTCTCGGCTTCGAATCTTGATCGGTTAGTATGTGTGTGTTTTGAGTGTGTGAAGAAAGAAGGTGGAAATGAAAGATTGGGTTTGGGATGGGATATTTATATCCCTCTAAGCCCACGGACCCGAGGCCCATTCTCATTTAACCCATCTTACGCAATCTAAGCCCAACTCCCTCCTTACTCGACATTAAATAATTAACAACGTGAAATCACTAAACATAACTTTCTTTATTTAATTAAAATTTAGGATGTTACAATATTCACCCCTTAAAGAGGTTTCGTCCCCGAAACCTAACTATTACATAAACAACCTAGGGTAAAACTTGCGCATCTCATCCTCGACTTCCCAAGTAGCATCTGATCCCTTGCGGTGTTTCCATATCACTTTCACCAAGGGTATAATCTTGCGACGAAGCTGCTTCTCCTTGCGATCAACGATCTTTATCGGTTGCTCGATGTAGTTCAATTGTTCATCAACCTCAATGTCCATTAATGGCACGTGAGACGTGTCATCAGCTAGACACTTCCTCAGATGAGAAACATGGAAGGTTGAATGAATTCCTTCTAACTCATCGGGTAAATCCAGCTTATAAGCTACTTCCCCCACACGATACAAAATTTTAAAAGGTCCAATGTACCTCGGACTTAGCTTCCCTCTCTTTCTAAAACGGATAATTCCTTTCCAAGGCGAGACCTTAAGCATCACATAGTCGCCAACGTTAAACTCAATTGGTCGTCGCCGCTTATCCGCATAAGACTTTTGTCTGTCTTGAGCGGCTTTCATTCTTGCTTTGATCTGATCGAACTTTGAAGACGTTTCTTGAACCACTTCTATACTTCCCATTTCCTTCTGACCAATCTCACCCCAACACACCGGGGTTCTACATCGCCTACCGTACAGCATCTCAAACGGTGGCATACCAATACTCGAATGGTAACTATTGTTATAGGAGAACTCTGCCAGATGCAGATGATCATCCCAACTTCCACCAAAATCTAAAACGCAAGCACGTAGCATATCCTCAAGGGTTTGGATCGTCCTTTCAGACTGTCCATCGGTTTGAGGATGATACGCCGTACTGATGTTCAACCTCGTCCCCATAGCTTCATGAAATTTCTTCCAGAACCTCGAAGTAAACCGTGTATCCCTATCAGACACGATCGATAACGGTACTCCATGCTTGGTTACCACTTCCTTGATGAACAAGCTTGCTAACGTTTCTGACGAGATGGCCTCTCGTATGGGCAGAAAGTGAGCACTCTTGGTCAAACGGTCCACAATCACCCAGATGGTATCATGATGCTTAGCTGTACGAGGTAGTTTAGTTATGAAATCCATGGTGATGTGTTCCCATTTCCACTCAGGTATCTCTAGCGGTTGCATCTTCCCATAAGGCTTTTGGTGCTCGGCCTTGACTTGTAAGCAAGTTAAGCACTTACTAACATAATCCACTACATCATTCTTCATTCCTGGCCACCAGTAATCTCTTTTCAAGTCTTGGTACATCTTTGTAGCTCCAGGATGGATTGAGTACCTTGACTTATGAGCTTCATCTAAGATTCGACTTCTAAGATCACCATGGCGTGGAATCCACATACGGTCAAATCTAGTTTTAACTCCATGAGTGTTTTCCATCAACTCATCTTGCTGGCCATAAATCCTTTCTTTCTTTATTAACCCTTCGTCTACTAACACTTCTGACTGCACTTTGATGATTTCTTCAAAAAGACTTGAGTTCATGATCAACTTATATGACTTCACGGTTACAAGGACTTCCTCATTCTTACGACTTAACGCATCAGCGACCACGTTAGCCTTACCGGGGTAATACTTAATCTCACAGTCGTAATCCTTTATCAATTCTAACCATCTTCTCTGTCTCATGTTCAGTTCTTTCTGCTCGAAGAAGTACTTTAAACTCTTATGATCGGTATAGATAGTACACTTAGTGCCGTACAGATAATGCCTCCATATCTTAAGAGCATGCACTACAGCTGCTAACTCCAAATCATGCGTCGGATAAGTACTCTCATGGACTTTCAACTGTCTAGACGCGTAGGCTATCACCTTCCCTCGTTGCATCAACACGCAACCTAACCCTTGATGCGAGGCATCAGCACAAACAACAAAATCCTCATCACCATCGGGTAAAGTAAGGATTGGAGCTTGCGTGAGTCTCTTCTTCAAATCTTCAAAGGCTTCCTCCTGAAACTTCCCCCAACTGAATACTATCGACTTTCGGGTCATACCGGTCAGCGGTGCGGCTATCTTGGAGAAACCTTCGATGAATCTCCTATAGTAGCCAGCTAACCCTAGGAAGCTTCGTATATCAGTCGGATTCTGCGGAGTCTTCCAATTCGTTATCGCTTCAATCTTAGCTGGGTCCACGGTAATCCCCTCCGGATTAACCACATGACCTAAAAATTGCACTTCTCTTAACCAGAACGCGCACTTCGAAAACTTGGCATACAACTTCTCTTTCTTCAGAACTTCCAATACTTCTCTCAAATGCTCCGCATGGTCAGACTCGCTCCTTGAATATATTAATATGTCATCAATGAAAACGATAACTGACTTATCCAACATTGGTCGACTGTAACATTTCCGACTAAATCGGGTATACCCAAACCGGTAACCAGTAGTTACGTCATATTTAATGACGGGTACATGAGTTACCATGGTAATTATACGAGAATACATGGTTCATTGTATTGATTGCACGTGAATATATAATTCACCGTAGTGAATATGCGATCAAACGACCGTTTTAAGACGAATTAGACGTTTAAACGAAAAACGAACTGAACCAGATTACCCACAACATTATCCAGATTACGGAAATCCAAGTTTGTGGCCAAGATTGAACAAGTGGGTCCCACCCCACCCATTCACTTAGTCCGATCGGACTGCACACACAAAAAATATATATATATATATATATATATATATATATATATATATATATATATATATATATATATATATATATGTAACTCCAAAAACTTACAATTCCTATCTTGTACTCTTGCTGCAAAAACAACCAATATACAATCACCTAGTATTATTTCTAACCACTTAGAATAAACCTAAACTCAGATATATAGCTAAACTCTAAACTAAAATAAAGATACGTACACATATCATATATTCATATATGCACGGTAACATGCATGGACCCTCATGCATTAATAAAACCTCTTCATTATAAATATCTTATATACCAACTCCAAATCTTCACCTGTTGTTCCATATTCCTCAACCGACAGAAGTTGCCACAATCATTTCTTTGCTTTAGTCATTCAAATTCCACTGCTACACTCAATCTCTTTCATCATTCATCTAATTGAAAATTTTATGAGCCATACCCATGTACCCTCTTTATAATCATATCTAAGAGAGGAGGACACAAAAACGTACAACAAGTTCAACAACTGTATCTCTCTTTCCTTTGTTATGTCGGCCCCAAGGCACCCCGTGGTTCACGATTACAAACCACCAACAACAACAAACACTTCTGCCACCTTCAACAACCATCTTTGTCACCACCCACCGCAACCCTCCACCACCATTAAACCACCAACTTTCAACTCTCGTTCGATTTATATTACGGTGTAACATCACCGCATCACGCCACCATTAATTCCGTCACCACCGGCAACCACCTCCACACTCCAGCGATCGACACCACCCCAGAACCGCCAACACCACCTTTCTTGACTCTACACTCACGGAGACCCCTTCCGAAAGGTTAAACGAGCTTCAAATGAAGAAAAGAGCTCAAGACGCTCTAATCTTTTTCTAAACCTTAATCCTATAACTAAGGTGTGTGAAGGCAGCAAACCACAGGTCAAAATTGAAACTGCTAGCAAAACAAACACTGTACTTATGAGGATCTGTATTTAGTGGTAGATAAGGCGGAAAGATGAGTTTGTAGCTTGTAGTGGCGGAAAACGAAAGGTATATTCGGTTTTTGTCGGTGTATGTGTTTTTGGACAGATTGTTGCTCGTTTAGAGTTAGGTCATGAAATTTTACGGGGATGTTCTACACATGAAAATATGAGTTCTGTGAATTTTTGGTAATTTTTGGATAGAGGATGAATATTTGGTGAATTTAATGCTCGGTTTTGGCCAGAAATGGTGAAAAATAGTTAAATATTATGAAAAATTCTGGAAAATTACAGATAAGTTTTTTATATCATGTATATGTCACACACAAAATTTGAGGTCAGTTGGAGAAGTCTAAGTAGGCTTTTCGGTTAAACGAGTTCTAGGGATTCTAGCTCGGTTTTAGTAAAAATGGCATGTAAAAGAAGATTTTGGTTCTGGAAAAATTACAGGGGACTAAGTGGATGGTAGGGGACATCCAGGAAAAATTTGGGATTTTTCTAAGATCGTTTGGTATTTACGACATATTTAGTGTTTAAATGGTGTTTAAAAATAGATAAATAAATTTTAAATATAAGAATTAATTCTAGAAATATTTTTATAAAATTCCCCACTGTCAAAAAGTCTTTTGTGCAAAATTTCAAGATCCGAGATTAAACGGATAATTATTTGTGCAAAAACAAACTTTTAAAGTTTAAAAAGCGTAAACCGGTAAAGTTCGCATAAGCGAGCTGACTGGTGAATGAAAATCCTAAAAATGAACTATTTTCATATAATTGAGTTAAACAAGTTAAAACGAATCATCCGAAAATAATTCGGATGATTTGGGTATTTTTTAACCGATTTAACAGTTTCCGGTACGCCAAAGACGGAAACGGGTCCCGCGGCCAATCGGGACGTCTAAACCGAGCTATAATTTCACAGTTTAATTTAAATCATCAGACAACCACTATTTTCGGGTCGTGTGTGACCAAACTCATTTTTGAAACATAAAACGGATATTCGTGCTAGACACGCAAAACGAGAAAACGACTAATAGAAATTGTGACCATGGAACTCTAAACGACATCACAATCTGAATCCGGAGAAGTGTTTCTGGGTTAACCTTGCCCCCAGAACGGGTACAGTGCTGGGTTGACAGTGTCCCCAGGTGTACCGATTGATAAGATTAAAGATTATATAAACAATAATTGTATAATAATGATCGTAGGGATCAAATTACAGATTGGACGAATTAACTGATATTGATTGTTGTTACCTGCTTGCATGTGCTAAGGTGAGTTTTCACGAGCCCCTTTTACTGAACTGTTTCTAAATATTCTCCCGGGGCGGAAAACATGTCTTTATTAAAGTATTTAAGTACATACCGATCGTATGGAAACACTTGTATATTTATATATATATGTTTGATGCACAGATTATATAAATTGTTTTTCGTGTGTAATTGTTCTGGGGTAACATAGTTCCCAGAGGTTATTATTGTTCTGGGGTAACATAGTTCCCAGGGGTTATTATTGTTCTGGGGTAACATAGTTCCCAGGGGTTATTATTGTTCTAGGGTAACATAGTTCCCAGGGGTTATTATTGTTCTGGGGTAACATAGTTCCCAGGGGTTATTATTGTTCTGGGGTAACATAGTTCCCAGAGGTTGTTATTGTTCTGGGGTAACATAGTTCCCAGGGGTTATTATTGTTCTGGGGTAACATAGTTCCCAGGGGTTATTATTGTTCTGGGGTAACGTAGTTCCCAGAGGTTGTTATTGTTCTGGGGTAACATAGTTCCCAGGGGTTATTATTGTTCTGGGGTAACATAGTTCCCAGGGGTTATTATTGTTCTGGGGTAACGTAGTTCCCAGAGGTTATTATTGTTCTGGGGTAACATAGTTCCCAGGGGTTATTATTGTTCTGGGGTAACGTAGTTCCCAGAGGTTATTATTGTTCTGGGGTAACATAGTTCCCAGGGGTTATTATTGTTCTGGGGTAACATAGTTCCTAGCATAATTTCATTGCTAATAAATGGTTATTAAAATGATCTGTCAGTGTTTATTTAAATTAGTGAAACTCACCAACTATTCGTAGTTGACCCGTTTTCTTACATGTTTTCTAGGTATGCC
The DNA here is from genome assembly GCF_021521415.1 of Bidens hawaiensis. Taxonomy (NCBI): domain Eukaryota; kingdom Viridiplantae; phylum Streptophyta; class Magnoliopsida; order Asterales; family Asteraceae; genus Bidens; species Bidens hawaiensis. The sequence goes on from NW_027491014.1 coordinate 28,174, forward strand.
CAAGTTGGAATGATTGAAACGTGCTTAATTATCTGTGCTACCTGTTGGAAGCTTGCTGCTCTATATTTTGTAATGAATATATATTAATGTCTTATCGGTAAAATCTGTGTGTAACACCTAGACAGTAACGAAACTCGCAACAATGTAATATGTTATAAGTTAATGTAGTGGTATTTTCTTTATAAGCAATGCCGTTGATATCAGATGTGTCTGTTGCATTCCGTGTACGTTTCCGCTGTGGTTACGGGGTGTTACAGAACTTGGTATCAGAGCCATTGGTTATAAAAGAATTAGGATGTCTTTAAAAGATACCTAAAATATAACCAGTAGCTCAAGTATTATAGGATCTGAATATCAACTAATAATTTATAGTGACGAGGTTTGGATGAACTTGGATGGACAAGTGAGTTATTATGGTCTGGAACATTATAACAGACTTGTCCGCACGAGGGAATTCTGGGGAAGTCACGGGGTACATTAATAGGTAAAAATGGCAACATATGTGTAAAGTATATAATATTATTTATATGTGCTAATGTGTGTATATATATATACGTGTGCATATCTTGTGGGTACGAGTATTGGGAAATAAGACCCGGATAAGGAACCGGGGGATGTGATAATAAAAAGTATCGAGGATGCTGAAATTTCTAGAGCATCGGTTGGTGATAAGTCGGACTTATCGGGTTATAGTTATGATGGTACCAAGTCAAATCTCCCGTTTGACATTAACCAGAAATATCTAGTAACCGTCACTCCCAACCAAAAATTGATAAATCCCATACCCTACCAACACCGGTACCGCCTATTCTAATAACTCCCTATGTTATCCTTACATCCGTTAGATGTTTACACCCATGTATGCTCGAATAGAATGATTACCTATACACAAAGAAGTGTTGGAATCATTTTAGCATAGTTGGTTGTTCGTTCGTAGGTGGTATACTGTGTATGCCGGATATACGAATAAACACGGATATTATAACTCCGTGGTATGTAGTCGTTTGGTGCTCACGGTGAGCATGTATCGGTTATACTGACATGCAGAAGGATATTGAAATCAGACATGTTAAACATTGATCTTTGTTGAGAAAGATCTATATGTCAGTTGGCGACGAGGGTTATGAAACATATTTGAACGTTAACCGACGTCAGGTTAAGTCCATATGTTATTATATTTGTGGGACATATAGACTAAACACTAGTATGTGTAATATGTGATAATATTTGGTGTGTATGTGTACCTACTGTTATGATTGAACTGGTAACGAGTTATATGGTGAGAGTAGCATTGATTACTGCGTACGGGATGAGTACGGCAGAATGACATAAAAAGAATAACTCCAATGATGGAGATTGTTGTGATTCAGTTGACTGCTCAAGGATAGCAGATGATGATACCGGATGTCGTATCACAGATCACTGCTAGTGTTGATGCAAATGTGATCGCGGAATTATAGATCAAGCAATCACATGAATAGGAATATTTAAATTCTTAGTGTTATTGTTAAGAGTGATTATGTTCCACCGAATATTAATATGACTACAAGTGTTAGTTATAAACTAAACATGAATAGTAGTCGTAATGAATTAGATCCGGTATGAAGGATATGTTTGTTGTTGGTGGTAAGGAAATTATTAATTGTTTACTGATGGTAAAGGGAGGAATAGATTAGCGAGTGGATAGAAAAGATCGAAATGGCCAAGGATTTTGGTAAGATCCTAGACCATTGTGTAGTGAGATATGCTACAGATATGTTGGTAGATTATGTTGTATCGTGATGGAACACGATGGTACAAAATTATATTTAGAAAATTATTGCTCAGATGATATGGTTAGGGTATAAAATTCTTATGCTAGAGCACTTTTATTCGAGCAATTAAGCTCAGAGTTTGGAAACTGAGCTATGAAAGATAGAAATGTTGTGTGCTGATCACTTGGAACGCGCTAATCGTTTAAAGGAATTGTCATGTCTGGTAACATGGCTAATTACTCCTGAAACTAAGCGAAGTGAGCGCAATATTGGGGACTAACTCCATCGATAAAGGAGTATAGTCAATCCTGTAAAATATACAACCTTTGGAAGGGTTGTGTCACAAGCCAGCATTGATATATTTGATTCTATGAGAAGCGGATTGGAAGGACGTTAGATGAGACGTCGAGTGTTAAAGAAAAGAAATGATAAAGGTATAGTGCAAGATAGACTTGCGAATATGTAGGTACATCATATAACCCAGAATTATACTAAGACTAGTTCTGGTGTGAAAACATGAACCGCATCAAGGGTCCTTCCTTAAATGTGGAAAGTACAGTATCGGCAGAAAGAAAAAGGTCGGGTGATAGTAGACCACAAGTATGGTAAAGATGGACGTAATGCCCCAATTGTAGACCCCATTTGAGGCCATGTGAACCGACAACCCCAACCCATTCGTGTACAACTACTCCAAACCCAACAACTTCAATAACAATCCATCCAAAGAAATCAAATTATGCCAAACAGTTGTACTTGCTATGAATATGGCAGTACAGAACGTTTCAAGAGAGATTGCCCAAAGTTGAACCAAGGTGTCGTGAAAGATGAACCTCATGACAAGCATCAACCTCTGATCAAGCAAGGAGCCGTGCTTTTGTGAGTAATTCAAATAAAGCACGTCATGATCCAAAAGTGGTATTATGTACGTTGTAGTTTTAAATCAATGGGCTTCAGCGATATTTTACGGTCGTCGATAGAAATTAGTTCCTGCTAACCTCCTATCATATGGAAAGATACCTATTAGTGAAACTACCAACCCGACAGGTCGAATTCAGAATCGATTTAGTGTCTCAAGCTGGCCCTGTTGCTAAAGCACCCTACCGACTTGCACCGTCCGAGATGCAAGAATTATCCAATCAGTTACAAGAATTGTTGGATAAGATTTTATACGACCTAGCTAGTCACCATGGGGTGCACCAGTTTTAAATGGGTAAATGAAGGACGGAAGTGTTAGGATATGTGTTGATTAGGGAGAATTGAATAAAGTGACGATCAAGAGTAGGTGCTCACTTCTTCGAAGTGAATGATCTGTTTAACTAACTGCAAGGGACGAGTTATCTTTAGAAAATTGATCTTATATATAGTTATCACCAAATGAAAAATCCAAGAGGAGGACGTTGCAGCAACAGCGTTGCGGACCCGCTACGGCCATTATGAATTCTTATTCATGCCGTTCGGGTTAACAAATGCGCAGACAGTATTCATGGAACTCATAAATCGAGTCTGTAAACCTTACTTTGACAAATTTTTCATAGCATTCATTGATGATATTTTGATATATTCGCAACGTAAAGAAGAGCACGAACGACGATTAAGGAAAATTGTGGAAGTGTTAAAACAAGAAGAGCTATACGCGATGTTTCAAAATGTGATTTTGAATTAAAGAAGGCATAATCCCTTGGTCATGTTGTAAAGCAACAAAGTTATCTCAAAGATCCAAATAAGATAGAAACCATTAAAATTGTGCCAAGCGCCGATTTTAAGTCTCCCTGATGGAAACGATGGTTTTGTCGCATATTGTGACGCATCGCATAGAGGGTTAGGATGCGTGTTGATGCAGAATAATAAGGGTATAGACTATGCTTCCCGACAGTTAAAAGTACACGAGAAAAATTACACTATTCATGATTTAGAACTGGGAGCGGTTATCTCCGCACTTGAAATCTGGAGACATTATCTCTACGGTACAAAGTGCACCATCTTCACTGATCATAAGAGTTTGCAGCACATATTCGATCAGAAAGAACTGAATATGAGGCAATGAAGATGGGTCAAATTATTAAGCGATCATAACTGTGACATTCGTTATCACCCCGGCAAGGCTAACATCGTAGCCAATGCATTGAGTAGGAAAGATCAGGTTTGGATCCCGACCTTTCATGACCTTCGTGAATTAATCATGGACGAAACGCATGAGTCAAAATATTCCATACATTCGGGTCGGATTAGACTATTGATGATCCGAATATCTGAAAGGATTTTATTAATGGCCGAGTTTGGAGAAAGATATGGTTACTTATGATGGTGAAATGGTATCTCTACGTGGAATACCATTTTCAATTATCTCAGATCGAAATAGTCATCCTACTTCCATTATTGGAAGGCGGGGAAAGAAGCATCGAGAGCTCGAAGCTTTCTATGGGTGAAGTAATTATCACCAATTTGTTAAATTGAAAATGGGCGTCAATCCAGCCATAAGATTTGAATTGATTCGAGAAACAACCAATCGGAGTATAATATTTAAGATAAGTTGAAAGCAACGCGAGATTGGCGAAGGAGTTATGCCAATATTCAAAGGCAACCGTTGTCACCAGAATGAGGTGACAAGGCATTTTAAGGCATCACCTTCAAGAGGTGATTTGAGGGTTGGCAAAACCGAAAATAATTCTTTAATATATTAGACCTCATGAGACTACCTCCATGATTGGTCATTTAGTTTACCGATTAAAGTACTCCAGGGGCTAAGTAATTTACATGATGTTTTGCCATGTATACGGATTGAAAAGTACCTAAGCGATGAAGCAACGAAAGTACCAGTGTTGGAGGTACTCATAGTAGACATACTTGATATCTTAAATAATTCCGTAGAAATAGTAGACGGGGAAAACTAAACAGTTTGGACATACCAAGCTTTACTGATTAAGATTAAGTGGAATTCACAGCGAGGACCAGATTATACCCGGTAACGTGTGGGTGAATTCTGGAGGAGAAACCCCCCCATCTTTCTCGGAGAGGGATAGTGGGCGTGCAAAAATTTCGAGGACGAAATTTCTTAACGGGGGGAGAATGTAACATTTCCGACTAAATCGGGTATACCCAAACCGGTAACCAGTAGTTACGTCATATTTAATGACGGGTACATGAGTTACCATGGTAATTATACGAGAATACATGGTTCATTGTATTGATTGCACGTGAATATATAATTCACCGTAGTGAATATGCGATCAAACGACCGTTTTAAGACGAATTAGACGTTTAAACGAAAAACGAACTGAACCAGATTACCCACAACATTATCCAGATTACGGAAATCCAAGTTTGTGGCCAAGATTGAACAAGTGGGTCCCACCCCACCCATTCACTTAGTCCGATCGGACTGCACACACAAAAAAAAAATATATATATATATATATATGTAACTCCAAAAACTTACAATTCCTATCTTGTACTCTTGCTGCAAAAACAACCAATATACAATCACCTAGTATTATTTCTAACCACTTAGAATAAACCTAAACTCAGATATATAGCTAAACTCTAAACTAAAATAAAGATACGTACACATATCATATATTCATATATGCACGGTAACATGCATGGACCCTCATGCATTAATAAAACCTCTTCATTATAAATATCTTATATACCAACTCCAAATCTTCACCTGTTGTTCCATATTCCTCAACCGACAGAAGTTGCCACAATCATTTCTTTGCTTTAGTCATTCAAACTCCACTGCTACACTCAATCTCTTTCATCATTCATCTAATTGAAAATTTTATGAGCCATACCCATGTACCCTCTTTATAATCATATCTAAGAGAGGAGGACACAAAAACGTACAACAAGTTCAACAACTGTATCTCTCTTTCCTTTGTTATGTCGGCCCCAAGGCACCCCGTGGTTCACGATTACAAACCACCAACAACAACAAACACTTCTGCCACCTTCAACAACCATCTTTGTCACCACCCACCGCAACCCTCCACCACCATTAAACCACCAACTTTCAACTCTCGTTCGATTTATATTACGGTGTAACATCACCGCATCACGCCACCATTAATTCCGTCACCACCGGCAACCACCTCCACACTCCAGCGATCGACACCACCCCAGAACCGCCAACACCACCTTTCTTGACTCTACACTCACGGAGACCCCTTCCGAAAGGTTAAACGAGCTTCAAATGAAGAAAAGAGCTCAAGACGCTCTAATCTTTTTCTAAACCTTAATCCTATAACTAAGGTGTGTGAAGGCAGCAAACCACAGGTCAAAATTGAAACTGCTAGCAAAACAAACACTGTACTTATGAGGATCTGTATTTAGTGGTAGATAAGGCGGAAAGATGAGTTTGTAGCTTGTAGTGGCGGAAAACGAAAGGTATATTCGGTTTTTGTCGGTGTATGTGTTTTTGGACAGATTGTTGCTCGTTTAGAGTTAGGTCATGAAATTTTACGGGGATGTTCTACACATGAAAATATGAGTTCTGTGAATTTTTGGTAATTTTTGGATAGAGGATGAATATTTGGTGAATTTAATGCTCGGTTTTGGCCAGAAATGGTGAAAAATAGTTAAATATTATGAAAAATTCTGGAAAATTACAGATAAGTTTTTTATATCATGTATATGTCACACACAAAATTTGAGGTCAGTTGGAGAAGTCTAAGTAGGCTTTTCGGTTAAACGAGTTCTAGGGATTCTAGCTCGGTTTTAGTAAAAATGGCATGTAAAAGAAGATTTTGGTTCTGGAAAAATTACAGGGGACTAAGTGGATGGTAGGGGACATCCAGGAAAAATTTGGGATTTTTCTAAGATCGTTTGGTATTTACGACATATTTAGTGTTTAAATGGTGTTTAAAAATAGATAAATAAATTTTAAATATAAGAATTAATTCTAGAAATATTTTTATAAAATTCCCCACTGTCAAAAAGTCTTTTGTGCAAAATTTCAAGATCCGAGATTAAACGGATAATTATTTGTGCAAAAACAAACTTTTAAAGTTTAAAAAGCGTAAACCGGTAAAGTTCGCATAAGCGAGCTGACTGGTGAATGAAAATCCTAAAAATGAACTATTTTCATATAATTGAGTTAAACAAGTTAAAACGAATCATCCGAAAATAATTCGGATGATTTGGGTATTTTTTAACCGATTTAACAGTTTCCGGTACGCCAAAGACGGAAACGGGTCCCGCGGCCAATCGGGACGTCTAAACCGAGCTATAATTTCACAGTTTAATTTAAATCATCAGACAACCACTATTTTCGGGTCGTGTGTGACCAAACTCATTTTTGAAACATAAAACGGATATTCGTGCTAGACACGCAAAACGAGAAAACGACTAATAGAAATTGTGACAATGGAACTCTAAACGACATCACAATCTGAATCCGGAGAAGTGTTTCTGGGTTAACCTTGCCCCCAGAACGGGTACAGTGCTGGGTTGACAGTGTCCCCAGGTGTACCGATTGATAAGATTAAAGATTATATAAACAATAATTGTATAATAATGATCGTAGGGATCAAATTACAGATTGGACGAATTAACTGATATTGATTGTTGTTACCTGCTTGCATGTGCTAAGGTGAGTTTTCACGAGCCCCTTTTACTGAACTGTTTCTAAATATTCTCCCGGGGCGGAAAACATGTCTTTATTAAAGTATTTAAGTACATACCGATCGTATGGAAACACTTGTATATTTATATATATATGTTTGATGCACAGATTATATAAATTGTTTTTCGTGTGTAATTGTTCTGGGGTAACATAGTTCCCAGAGGTTATTATTGTTCTGGGGTAACATAGTTCCCAGGGGTTATTATTGTTCTGGGGTAACATAGTTCCCAGGGGTTATTATTGTTCTAGGGTAACATAGTTCCCAGGGGTTATTATTGTTCTGGGGTAACATAGTTCCCAGGGGTTATTATTGTTCTGGGGTAACATAGTTCCCAGAGGTTGTTATTGTTCTGGGGTAACATAGTTCCCAGGGGTTATTATTGTTCTGGGGTAACATAGTTCCCAGGGGTTATTATTGTTCTGGGGTAACGTAGTTCCCAGAGGTTGTTATTGTTCTGGGGTAACATAGTTCCCAGGGGTTATTATTGTTCTGGGGTAACATAGTTCCCAGGGGTTATTATTGTTCTGGGGTAACGTAGTTCCCAGAGGTTATTATTGTTCTGGGGTAACATAGTTCCCAGGGGTTATTATTGTTCTGGGGTAACGTAGTTCCCAGAGGTTATTATTGTTCTGGGGTAACATAGTTCCCAGGGGTTATTATTGTTCTGGGGTAACATAGTTCCTAGCATAATTTCATTGCTAATAAATGGTTATTAAAATGATCTGTCAGTGTTTATTTAAATTAGTGAAACTCACCAACTATTCGTAGTTGACCCGTTTTCTTACATGTTTTCTAGGTATGCCCAAGTTGGAATGATTGAAACGTGCTTAATTATCTGTGCTACCTGTTGGAAGCTTGCTGCTCTATATTTTGTAATGAATATATATTAATGTCTTGTCGGTAAAATCTGTGTGTAACACCTAGACAGTAACGAAACTCGCAACAATGTAATATGTTATAAGTTAATGTAGTGGTATTTTCTTTATAAGCAATGCCGTTGATATCAGATGTGTCTGTTGCATCCCGTGTACGTTTCCGCTGCGGTTACGGGGTGTTACATCGACACACCCTGTTCATCATGTCCATAAATGCTGCAGGAGCATTTGTTAGACCGAATGACATTACGAGGAACTCGTAGTGTCCATATCGCGTTCGGAACGCCGTCTTAGGGACGTCTGCCTCCTTTACCTTCAGTTGATGGTAGCCTGATCTGAGATCTATTCGTGAGAACCAACTCGAACCTTGCAGTTGGTCAAACAGATCGTCAATCCTAGGCAAGGGGTATCTATTCTTTACCGTAAGCTTATTCAACTCACGATAGTCTATGCACATTCTCATACTTCCATCCTTTTTCTTCACAAACAAAACCGGTGCGCCCCACGGAGATACACTCGGTCTGATAAAACCCTTGTCGAGGAGTTCTTGCAGTTGGGACATCAATTCCTTCATCTCGGACGGTGCTAGACGGTAAGGCGCCTTCGCGACGGGCTGGGCTCCTGGTACTAGATCTATCTGAAATTCTATCTCTCGCTCAGGTGGCAACCCCGGAAGATCCTCAGGGAATACTTCTGGGTAGTCGCGCACAATAGGAACATTCTTCATTTCTTTCGTCTCGGCCGTAGCGTTGACAACATACGCCAGGTAGGCACCGCACCCTCGCCTTAACAAACCCTCGGCTTTTATCATCGAAATGACATTAAGCCCATAACTCTCCTTATCACCATAAACCGTCACCGCACTACCATCCAATGACTTTAACCTTATCATCTTACTTTTACATACTATCTGAGCCTCAAACTCAGACAACCAATCCATACCCAAGACTACATCGAACCCTCCTAAGGCCATAACATACAAAGTAACAGGGAACTCATGTCCCTCTAACACTATCTTACAATTCTTAACCATTTTTGTTATTTTCACCGAAGTGTCACTTGCGGTTTCTACTACAAAAGTTTCAGACACTCGGCAGCCTTTCATTTTAGCTAGTTTACTAAACGTCGTAGCTACAAAACTTCTATTCGCACCAGAATCAAATAATACAGAAGCGGAAACATCGTTCACTAGAAACGTACCTGTGACGACATCCGGAATCTGCCTGGCTTGTTCCTGGGTCAGCATGTAGGCTCTAGTTCTGGGCCTAGCTTGATCGGCATCCTTCTTTCCAGTACCTCCAGCTACACCTTCAGTGCACTCCCTTGACATATGGCCTGTCTTGCCACATTTGTAACATGCTGGCTTCGCACTGCACTCATTGGCATAATGCCCTACCTTCCCGCACTTATAACAGGCATTCGACCCCATTCTGCATTCTCCACCATGAGCCTTTCCACATTTGAGACAAACATTAGAACTTTTACCCCACTTGCACTCACCACCATGCCTCTTCCCGCAGGTCTTACACGATCTCTTCTCCCACACTTTCTGTTTCTTATCCTTGGAGTTCCATAACTGAGTACCGGGTCGTTTAGCAGGAGTGACCCCTTTCTTCTCTTTCTCTTCGTCCCTTTCCACCCTATCATCCGCGGCCACGTCTGCATAGACCATTTCCGCGAGTCCAACAGCCGAATCAAAAGTAGCAGGTTGAATCGCCCTGACTAACATGCGGACCTTTTGTGGCAACCCCCTCACATAACATTTGATTCTCTTGACCTCAGTGTCAACCATGTCAGGCACCAACCTAGATAGTCGGTTGAACTCCGTGGTATACTCACGATGCGTCATCATCCCGGCTTTTAAATTCTGGAACTTCATCTCCGTTCTTTCAACCTCGGCATCTGCACAGAACTTCTTCATTACCAACTCTTTCAAATCTTCCCACCTCATCTCTTTGATCTCTTCACGGGTCTTCCTCTGCTCCACACTCTCCCACCAATACATAGCCTCATCTACGAATGACTGAGTAGCATAACCCACCGCTTGGTCGGGACGGCATTCGCTAATGCGGATAACCTTGTCCATAGCGGTTATCCCCTGGAGAGTAGCGATTGCGTCTCCTAAACCAGTCAGCTTAGGCGGGTCACAACCTTTGAAGGACTTATAGCTGCACCCACCTTGTCCTCCTCTCCTATCATCGACTTTCACAGACTTATCCCCACTCGAGGCCCCTCTTTCACCTTCCCCATCCTTTCTACCATCACCACCCGCCCCCTCAGCAGTTCGCTCACGGCTTCCAGCAGATCCTTCGGGATTCAGGTTCTTCACAGCAGCAACTACAGCCTGAACGATGGCTGCTTGAACCGCGGGGCTAAGTTGAACTTCTTCGTTGTTGTTCTGTTCTCCTCCAGCTGCGCTTCCTTCATCTTCGGTGTGGGAAGCTTCTTCTATCGAAGGTTGCCGGACAAGACGAGGCCTGCCACGACGTCCAGTGCGACCCCCAGTTTCAACAAATTCTCCAGCTCCAGCCATTAGTATTCTAAAGGTGAAAACACAAACATCGTCACTCAAGGAACTATTTAGTACAAGGATAGCAAGGCTAACAGGTAATAACAGTGGCCAGCTGTGACTAGCTGATCACGTTGCTTTCCGTGTCCTATACACTTCCCTTTATGAGTCTATTTGTGCTGGTTCTACTTAAGCAGTTAGTCAATTCAAACAATCAATTATTCCTATCCGTACCATTCTCATATCTTTTCTTTCTCATTAACATATATCATTTAATCATACCTTTCACCTTTACTGATCTTGCTTGAGCGACACATGGCATTCTTGAACTGGCATCTTCTTTCTTTTCTTACTTAAATCCCATTCTCTGTTCAAGTCTAAGCATGTAGGATGCTTAAATCTCTTGAACTTTGCTCTGATACCAACTTGTAAGGCCCCGTTACCGGTAACCCTACTTTCGTGTTGGATTTACTCATGAACACAGTTCTAAATATCAGAGTTAATTAAAACTTTACGCGGAATATAAAACTTTCATAAAACATTACATATCAATTCATAATCATGTCTTAAAACATTCCTCTTGTCTTTCAAAATCAAAACATAACTTATAAAACATATCAGATCTTCAGATGCCAGGCTTTAGTCTTCTGCCATGTGTCCTCCACTCAAGCCAGCTGTCTCATCCTACTCACCTGCGTGCATACTAAAAGTCAGCTACGCTGAGTGAGTTCTAGTTAATCATACAATACTATACAACACCTTCTTACATACATACGTACTTAACCTCATAACTTTCTTTTATACACACATAAGTACTCATACCTTCATTCTTACTTACATACTTTCTTTCTTACTTACATACTTTCTTTACATTCATAATCATACGTTTTAAAGAGCCTTTCGCCCTATAACCTCACAGATATTATAAGGGTCTGGTCCCTAACATCACAGATATATTATAAGGGTCTGGTCCCTAACATCACAGATATTGTAAGGGTCTGGTCCCTAACATCACAGATATTATAAGGGTCTGGTCCCTAACATCACAGATATTGTAAGGGTCTGGTCCCTAACATCACAGATATTATAAGGGTCTGGTCCCTAACATCACAGATATTATAAGGGTCTGGTCCCTTGCTTTCGAATATTAGTAGGGTTCAGTTTCCTCTTCGTTACCATACAACCATGCAACATACCTCGAGTATTATTAGGGCTTGGTACCCTTTTCGTAACCATATAACCATACAACCGTCATTTCCTTCTTTTATTAACTTTATTACGTTCATACACATAAACATACGTATCATACTTGCCATATTTACAACGTTACAACCTGACAGTACGTGCAATATCCGAAGATCGTTCACGAACCATCAAGCAATCATTCATACATATCATACTTACCATATTTATAACGTTACAACCTGACAGTACGTGCAATATCCGAAGATCGTTCACGTACCATCAAGCAATCATTCATACATATCATACTTACCATATTTATAACGTTACAACCTGACAGTACGTGCAATATCCGAAGATCGTTCACGTACCATCATGCAATCATTCATACATATCACATATATCACATATGGCATACACTTATCACTTAGGATAAATGTATTAACAACACATCAAGTATGCACACAGCCCCGAAAACATAACAAGGAATGGGGCTAGAAACTCACCTGGATCCTATTACGCTCGCCGTTGATCGTAATTCCTTTCTTTAACTGGGCTCGGCTAACTGTATAATATTTACACATATCAATTAACTACTACTACTCGTTTTGTATTTCTATCTATATATGACCCACAACGAACGGGGGTCCGGGGGCAGCGCCCCTGGCAGCGGGGTTCTAGGGGCGGCAGCCCCTAGCGGGGTCCAAGGGGCAGAGCCCCTGGCTGGGGTTAAACCTTAGGCGAACTTGGCTTCAGACGAAGTTAAACCTTAGGCGAACTTGGCTTCAGGCGAAGTTAAACCTTAGGCGAAGTTACGCTTGAAGGCGAAGTTCATCAGGCGAACTTAATCTTGCAGGCGAAGTTGTCGCGCTGCAGATCTGTTTGCCCATAAATCCTTCGTTTCTTAGCCAAATAACTCGATTTTGGTACCCACGGAATCGTATGATCGGCGCCTACAAATCCCAACCATCAAATCGGCCTAAAATCGACGTTTTAGGGGTCCGATTTGGGCAGTTTGGGTTTCGGGTTCGGTTAACCCATCAAATCCTAACCATTTTCAGTAATATAAGCTTTGGTGGATTTGTTCTTACCTTACCAACTCAGATCTATCAACAAAATCTCGGGTCTCGGCTTCGAATCTTGATCGGTTAGTATGTGTGTGTTTTGAGTGTGTGAAGAAAGAAGGTGGAAATGAAAGATTGGGTTTGGGATGGGATATTTATATCCCTCTAAGCCCACAGACCCGAGGCCCATTCTCATTTAACCCATCTTACGCAATCTAAGCCCAACTCCCTCCTTACTCGACATTAAATAATTAACAACGTGAAATCACTAAACATAACTTTCTTTATTTAATTAAAATTTAGGATGTTACAATATTCAGCAACATATTATACTTGTGTAACCTCTTCTAAAATATTCAAGTAGCACATAGAGGTACACAACTAAGCACACATCCTTAATAAGATCTCATCAGAGTTGATCATCCCCAGGGCTTTCAAAAGAAAGTTTAACCTGGTTCTATCAAGTGGTTTGGTGAATAGGTCAGCCAGATTATCATTTGTATCAACTCTTTGCATGTCAATCAAACCCTTTTCACTACAATATCTGATGAAATGATGTCTGATTTCAATATGCTTAGTCTTAAAATGTTGCACAGGATTCTTAATAGTAAAATATGCAGCAGTATTATCAATCAAAATAGGGGTGTTTAGAAAGTTCAAACCATAGTCCAGCATCTGATTCTGAATCCAGAGAACTTGTGCACAGCAGGAAGATGTAGCAACATATTTAGCTTCTGCAGTGGAGATTGACACTGTTGTCTGTTTCTTGCATTGCTATGACACAAGCCTTTCACCCAAAAACTGGCATCCCCCTGATGTTGACTTTCTACTCATATTGCATCCATCATAATCACTGTCTGTATATGCAATCAGATCAAAGGATTGGTTCTTAGGATACCAAATCCCTAAGTCTGGTCTTCCCTTCAAATATCTGAATATTCTTTTCACAGCATTCATGTGGGAGACTTTTGGATTTGATTGGAACCTAGCACATACACACACAGCAAACATGATATCTGGTCTTGTTGCAGTCAGATACATCAGTGATCTAATCTTGGCTCTGTATTCATGTTCATCAACTGGCTACCCCTTTTCAACCGCTATCATCTTTTCTTTGGTGTCCATTGGAGTTGAAGCAGCCTTGTAATCATGACAGTTGAACTTATTTAGAATGTCCTGCACATACTTAGCTTGGTGAATGAAGATTCCTTCATCCTTTTGTTGAACTTGTAGTCCCAGAAAGAAATTCATTTCACCCATGGAACTCATGTTGTACTTGGACTTCAACACCTCTTCAAACTCCAAACACATATTTTCATTTGTAGATCCAAAGATGATATCATCAACATAGACTTGTACAAGCAGCAAATCTGACCCTTGTCTTTTGTAGAAGAGTGTCTTGTCTATGGCTCCCCTTGTGAAGCCATTTTCATGTAAATGAGTTGATAACTCATCATACCATGCTCTAGGAGCCTGATGTAAACCATAAAGGGCTTTGTTTAGCTTATACACCCTGTTTGGATACATGGGATCCTCAAAGCCTGGTGGTTGAGTCACATACACTTCTTAATCAATCTTTCCATTAAGGAATGCAGATTTGACATCAAGCTGGAATACTTTAATGTTCTTTGAGGCAGCATATGCAAGAAAAATCCTTATGGCTTCCAGTCTTGCAACTGGTGCAAACACTTCCTCAAAGTCTATCCCTTCGTTTTGAAGACATCCCAGTGCTACAAGTCTTGATTTGTTCTTAATCACCAAAACCCTATCATCCCTTTTATTTCTGAACACCCATTTGGTTCCTATTGCATATCTGTCATGTGGCTTGTCTACAAGATCCCATACATGTAAATCTCTGAACTGGGCCAATTCCTCTTGCATTGCCTCTACCCAACTATTGTCTTTTAAAGCTTGAGCAATATTCTTTGGTTCTAATTGGGATAGAAAGCAAGAGTACAGACAGATGTTAGCTATCTCAGAATGACTCCTTGTTACTCTTTCATGCAGGGCACCAATGATATTTCCAGCAGGATGATTCTTTTCAACAGTAGGAGTTTGTATTATCATATTTGTAGACAAATTTATGTCAAGATATGTTTCATTGATTTTAGGTTCTTCAATGATCAAATCAGCTTCTGCATCATAAAACTCTGGTGCTTCATCATTGGTTTGTCTTGAAGTGGATGCACCATTGTTTCCCAGATTCAAACTTTGAAACAAGTCTTGGAATCTTGCTGTTGTTGCAGCTTCTTCGTCGTTTGTTTTGTTGCCTGTGGCACTCCCATTATGAACATGATCATTTTGTACATCAGTACTATCTTGACTTGTCATTTCCTGATCTTGTTCAATGTCATTGTTTGTGGAGCTTTTCACAAAAGTGTATTCTTTTTCTGTTCTAGCAACTTTCTTCCACAATTCTTCCAAGTCCAGTTCTTTCTTCTTATTTTCTTCAAGTACACTGGTCTTGTAGAATGTTTCATCAAAGTTTTCAGCATAAATCTTGAATGACTTTATCAATTTTTCATGATCAAACAACCATGTTGTACCACTGACTGTGTTGAATTGATTCTCATTAAAAATAATGTCAGATGACTCTATTACACTCATGTGATCTTTCACATAAACTCTGTAAGCCTTTGAGTGAGTAGAATATCCAACAAAGAAACAGTCTAGTGACTTACTTTGAAACTTGTTCAAATAGTCTCTAGTGTTTAGTAAGAAGCATTTGCAGCCAAAGGGCTTGAAGAACTTGATGTAAGGCTTTCTATTGTTGAAAGACTCATATGGAGTTTCATCATGCCTTTTGTTCACAAGCACTCTGTTCTGAACATAACAAGTAGTGTTGATTGCTTCAGCCCAGAATGTGACAGGTAAGTTAGCATCAGCCAACATGGTTCTTGCAGCTTCTATTAGTGTTCTGTTTCTCCTTTCTGCAACACCATTTTGTTCTGGAGTTCTTGGAGCTGAAAATTGTTGAAGTATTCCTTTTATAGCACAAAATTCATCCATAACTCCATTCTTGAACACAGTACCATTGTCACTTCTTAGCATCTTCACTTTTTTATTCAGCTTGTTTTCAATCATTGTGACAAAACCTTTAATCAACTCAGCAGTCTCATCTTTGGTACTTCGGAAATAAACCCAAGTATATCTTGAATAGTCATCAATGATGACCAAACAGTATCTTTTCTTTCCAATACTTGGTACACTCACAGGACCAAAAAGATACATGTGAAGTAACTCAAGTGGTTGATCAATTGAGTTGATGAGCTTTGTCTTATGAGTAGACTTGTGTTGTTTTCCCTTCTGACATGAGTCACAATGATCATCTGACTTAAATTCTCTTGTAGGTAAACCAATC
Source organism: Bidens hawaiensis (assembly GCF_021521415.1). NCBI lineage: Eukaryota > Viridiplantae > Streptophyta > Magnoliopsida > Asterales > Asteraceae > Bidens > Bidens hawaiensis. The sequence goes on from NW_027491014.1 coordinate 44,543, forward strand.
ACATGTTCACCCTTGACCAGTCTATTCATATTCTTTAAGTTTACATGACACAACTTCCTATGCCACAATTTAGACTCATTTTCAGTGGCTTTGGACACAAAACATGCACCACCTCTTGAAATAGCATCTTTCATATTCAACTCATACAAATTGCCATTTCTTGGTGCCATCATCATAATCATCTCAGGTGGGATCACAAACTCAGGTTTTAAGATGAAACAATGAGAATCATCAAAACTGACTTTTAACCCTTATCACACATTTGAGATATACTCAACAAATTGTATTGTAGTCCCTCAACATGAAAGACATTGTCAAAAGACACCTTCCCATTTGTCAATATCCCTTTACCCACAATCTTTCCTCCATTTTCATCACTCCCAAAGGCAACTGGACCTTCATACTTCTCTACATAATTCACAAGTGACCTCTTGTCACAAGTCATGTGCCTAGAACAACCACTATCTATATAACATATATCATTCAATGGAGTGGCCTGTTCCTGCACAAAGAGAAATTTGATCAGTTTAGTGATGAGATGCAAGCTTCATCAACTTGCAACTTATCAGTGTCAATTTTAGTGGCAGCTTGGGAAGTGAGTGTAGTAGGTTCAGGATCTTCATGAGTGATCTCCAGGTTGTCTGAATGGTCAGTTTCATTCCCACACTCTCTTGGTGTCTTGACAAGTGAAGATGAATTGTCAAGCTCAACTGAAGCAGTTCTCTTTTCTTGTAAGACATAGTCCTTAGATTCTGAGAAGTCTCTTACATCAGTTACAGCTTCAACTTTAGCTCCAGTTCTAGGTTTCCATGTGAAACCCTGTGGTTCATATCCATGTTTCAACAAGAACTTTTCATCACCAGTGAGTACAGCTTGTTTGTTTCTTTGATATACAGCTTTTCTTTTTGAATTCTCACTGCCTGATGATTCTTGTGACTCATCAGACTTGACTGAATGAGTATTCTTGGTGAATTTCAATGACTGGTCTTCCCTTATCACCTGCTTTTGCTTCTGAGGTGATTTACTTCTTTTCACATTTTCAGTCATATGCATCTTCTTCTTTGTCTCACCCAGACATTTACTTGGTTCTTCAATGATGGGAATTTGTTGTTGATTCTTTGTTGTAAGATTCCCCATTGGAGCAATTAAAGCATTTGACACATTGAAACTTGGTTTATCTTCCTTGATCATTTCATTCTCAATTATTTCAAGTTCAGCAGCTTGAAGAAAACATACTACATCATCCAATTTCAATTCATTAAAATTTTGCTTTTGAAGGATAAATTTGCAAGCAGTATACCATTCTTTTGGCATTGAGTTGAGCAACTTTGTATTTAAATCAAAGTCAGTCATTACATAGTAAGTTGTTCTCAACTCATTCACAATACTCAGAACACGTTCTAGTATTGACTTCAACCTTTCACCATCTCTATACTTGAATCTTTCTAACTGTTGCTTCAGTCTTTGCTTCTTAATGTTCTTCAATTCAGTGTTCCCTTCATACATCTCAAGGATTCCATCATACATTGCCTTAGCAGTTTGATGATGTGCAACCTTTGTGAGGATTTCCCAAAGACATACCAAGTTTGAGCTTAGCCAATGCCCTGTCATCAACCTTTCTCATTCTCTCTCTAACAGCAGCAACAGCGTTTGCATTAGCACATTCTTCAACCGCAGCTTGTGGTCCATTCTTGATAGAATTCCACATATCCACATCAATATAACAAACAGCAGCCTCAAAAAGCACTTTCCACTTGGTAAAGTTCTCCTGACCATACAATCTAGGTATCTTATTAGTAGACACCTCTTGTTCCTCATATCCAGACATTTTCTTAAAACAAAAGTTAAGCTTTATTGAAAATAGAGTAAAATAATCAGATCTGATAATAAATTCTTAGATCTGAGGTGTCTGAGATGAATAGAACAAGATTCAACAATAAAAATCAAAGCTTTAAGTGAAATAAGGAAAATAGAACACCTAAAACTTGTAGATCTGGAAGAAAAATGAAGAACAGAGCCTCTGACGTCACAAATCAATCGAACAGTGCTCTGCTTACGTCATTCTTCTTCAAAACTTAATCAGCAACAATCTTTCTAAAAATAGCAGCAACAAGCTCTGATACCACTTGTCAGGTCCCAAAAATTATGTTTGATGGTCGTTTCGAATCGTATCTTAATCAATCATGTCATAACTCAGACAAAATTAATCGTGTTGACAAGAGAGTTAATGACGGGTTACTATATTTAGAAAGATGACCGTTTTTTAAAGGCGGAATCAATAACAAACATATGGTTGCAATGAATATTCAATAAAGGAAGACACACGAAAGATTCACCCAAAAGATTTCCATTTATATAACGTTAATCATACAAAAGGATAATCGATTAGGGTTTAGGAGGAATCCTGGGACAGCCGTCACACACACAATATTCTCTTAATTAATGTATCGGTCTTATCCACTCGTATATTCCGTCTCTTTCGTGTCTCCCTTTGGCAGCGTGCCCTAATTATTCTATTTATAGGCCTGCCAACCTAAGACAGGCTGTCATTCCTTCTAGAAACCCTATCCGATAGTATATACTCAATTTATATATTCAAAAATATACTAAGTGTAAAACAAGTCTTCCGGGTAAGCTTTTCATTAAACTTCAGTCTCCGAGTACGCAGTGTACTCGGCCTTCCTTCAGACTTGGTAAACATAGAAGTGTACTCGGAATCAGTTTCCGGGTAGACTTTACTTAGAGAATATTTTACCAAGTAAAATATTCACCAAGTAGACTTCAATCTTCTTGGACTTATCAAACTTTGCTAGACGAATCCTCACGAGCAACCTTGTTCTTCTATGATCCTGTTCGGCTCTTTGTTAGTAGAATAACTTATTTGATAAGGCGTACTCGGGAGTACATACCTTACTTGAGCAGAACCTTACTCGATATAACTTAGAGATATTCCATTAACTCATCAAGTATACTCGGACCATAATTATTAAATAATACCTTGCCCGGTCTTCCAATTACTTGGCTTCTTGGACTTGGTTGACCATACCTTACTCGGAAGAGTAAAATACTTGGTCTTGAAGAACAACCCTGCTTAACAAAGTGAACCTTACTCGGATATGCCAAATAGATGAACCTTACTCAGAAATCACCAAAAAGCATACCTTGCTCGGATATCCAGTTAAGATGATTATTTGAAGTAAACCGTACCCGGAAGGCAAAATCTCGTACTCGGCTAAGTAAAAGCTTACTCGAATGTCCAAGGTGTACCCGGGTTCAACACTTAGCAGTTTCTGAGGAGGTTGAGAAGATTTCAATCTTCAATATTCTTCATTTAGGTCAAATCTCCTCATTTGGGTCAAACTCTTGACCCAACAGGGAAGTTGAGTCCGAGGTACATCGGATCGTTTAAGATCTTAAATCATGTGGGTGAAGTAGCTTATAAGCTGGATTTACCGGATGAGTTAGAAGGAATTCATTCAACCTTCCATGTTTCTCATCTGAGGAAGTGTCTAGCTGATGACACGTCTCACGTGCCATTGATGGACATTGAGGTTGATGAACAACTGAGCTACATCGAGCAACCGATAGAGATCATTGATCGCAAGGAGAAGCAGTTTCGTCACAAGATTATACCTTTGGTAAAAGTGATATGGAAACATCGCAAGGGCTCGGATGCTACTTGGGAGGCCGAGGATGAGATGCGCAAGTTTTACCCTAGTCTGTTTATGTAATAGTTAGGTTTCGAGGACGAAACCTCTTTAAGGAGGGAAGACTTGTAACATCCTAAATTATATAATGTTAAATAAAGAAAGTTACGTTTAGTGATTTCGCGTTATTAATTAATTAATATCGAGTAAAGAACAGATCATGGACTTAGATTAATTAAGGTGGGTTAAATGGGAATGGGCCTTAGGTCCATGGGCTTTAAGGGATATAAATATCCCCTAAACCAACCTAAAACCCTAAGCCCTCATTCATTTCCATCTTAATCTCTACACACTCAAAAACACACACACACCACACACCACCATATACGGCCGGCGGCCGAGAGAGAGAAACGAGCAAGATCCGAGAGAGATTAAACGTTAGTTGGTATTAGATCTTTATTACACGAGATCTAGAGTGCATAAACAAGTTAAACGAGATCCAAACGAGCACTAAAGGTATGTTCTTGACCCTTTAAAGTTTGAATTTTTATACACGTTTAATCTTGAAACTTGAACTTAGAATAGATCAAGTATAAATGAAAGATAAAGTTGTAAACTTGATAGTAAATATGAGTGTAATGAACCCGGAAATGGAAACGGCTCGATTAAATGAACCCTTAAACTAGTATCGAACGTTTCGAGCTTAAAGGTTCAAACTTTACGTTTTTCGGGTTAAACGATATCCAAAAACGACCATAGGATTGATCGCGAGTTGGTTAAATATCGTATCCAAGAGTTTCACGTTAAAACAGATATTATTGTGGGGGATTAAGATTGAACAGAGATGGCAGCTGGGCAACTTCGCCTGCAAGCTTAACTTCGCCTGAAAGGTTAACTTCGCCTAAGGCCATGTTCGCCCATGATAACTTCGCCTAAGGCTATGTTCGCTAATGCTCAACTACGCCTTGCATATGTTCACCTAGGGTTAACTTCGCCGATCACTAACTTCGCCTATGCTTAAGTTCGCCTAATGTTAAGTTCGCTTATTGTTAAGTTCGCTTAATGATAAGTTCGCTGGAGTCAGCTCGACCCCAGCCAGGGGCTCTGCCCCTTGGACCTTGATAGGGGCTGCCGCCCCTAGACCCCGCTGCCAGGGGCGCTGCCCCCGGACCCCCGTTTGTTGTGGGTTATATAAAGATAGAAATACAACATGAGTAGTATTAGTTAATTGATACATGTAAATATTATACAGTTAGCCGTGCACAGCTCAAGAAGGGAATAACGATTAACGGAGAGCGTAATAGGATTCATATGAGTTTCTAGCCCCATTTATGTGTTATGTTTTCGGGGATGTGTGCATACTCAATATGTTTGTTAATACGCTTATCCTAAGAGATAAGTGTATGCCTTATGTGAATAATGTGAAATGTATGAATGATTGCTTGATGGTACGTGAACGATCTTCGGATATTGCACGTACTGTCAGGTTGTAACGCTATATATAAGGTAAGTGTGATATGTATGCTTATGTGTATGAACGTGATAATGTTAATAAAAGAAGGAAAGGATGGTTGTATGGTTGTATGGTTACGAAAAGGGTACCGAGCCCTAATAATACTCGAGGTATGATGTATGGTTGTATGGTAACGAAAAGGGAATCGAACCTAACTAATATTCGAGTACTAGGGAACCGAACCCTACTAATATTCGCGGAAAGAGGGTACCGAGCTCTAATAATACTCGAGGAAGGAGGGTACCGAGCCCTAATAATACTCGAGGAAGGAGGGTACTGAGCCCTAATAATACTGGAGGAAAGTAGGGCGTAATGCTCTTTATAACGTAAGATATGAAAGCAAGTTAGTACAAAAGAAAGTATGAAAGTATGAAAGTATGAATGAAAGAATATAAGTTTGTGTGTATTGTATAAAGTATGATTAACTAGAACTCACTCAGCGTAACTGACTTTTAGTATGCACGCAGGTGAGTAGGATGAGGCAGCTCGCTAGAGGAGACACGTGGCATTGAATAAGAGGCTGGCATCAGAAGGCTCAAGACCTGATATGCTTTAATTACTTTGTTTTTGAAAGACAAGTTGTTGGTTTAAGACAAGTTTTGGATTGTTACGAAATGTTTTATGAAAGTTTTTAATGTTCCGCGAACGTTTTAATTAACTCTGATATTTAGAACTGCGTTTATAAGTAAATCCAACACGAAAGTAGGGCTACCGGTAACGGGGCCTTACACTCATCATCCCTAGTTACCTATTTTATCAAGTTATCAGGTTATAATTGTTCATTTGATTAATACACAGTCAGTTTAGTTAAAACATATATTAACTGAACATAAATATGTTAATCCACCAGATTCGGCAAGCATTTATGCTCATATCACTTACTTTTTCTTACATGTTTGTTTTAAAGCCTGCCAATGCACTAATACAAATAAGCACACAACCTTTTAAGCTTATTTAATACTGGATTTTGGATTAGATAATAAATGTTTTATCATCTTTTCTTTTTGCATCAAAATTCATTTTTTATGAGCATAATTTTTTTTAAAGTTTTTGGATTTTTGAAATATTCGCATGTTTTTGCCTTCGCTCTATAGAAACTAAAGTCACCATACTTTTGTATTTTCCCCTTTTCTCCCCCAAAGAGACAAAATATTAAAAAGATTAAAATCAATAATTGCAGTTTATATGAAAACACGATGAATCGATACGCTATCGATGTTAATAGACTAATAACGTCATCGCTCATCATCCTTAATTACCCATTTTAACAAGTTATCAGGTTATATTTGTTCATTTGATAAATACACACTCGTTTTAGTTAAAACATATATTAACTTAAATTCAAGATAATAATAGACTTGTAACATCATATATCATCATCCCTAGTTACACATTTTATCAAGTTATCAGGTTATAAATGTTCATTTGATTAATACACAGTCAGTTTAGTTAAAACATATATTAACTGAACTAAAATATGTTAATCCACAAGATTCGGCTAGCATTTATTTCATATCACTTACTTTTTCTTACTTGCTTGTTTTAAAGCCTGCCAATTCACTAATACAAATCAGCACACAATCTTTTAAGCTTATTTCTTACTGGATTTGGATTAGATAAACTAATGTTCAACCATCTCTTCTTTTTGCTTCGAAATTCTTTTTTTATGAGCATAACGTTGTTTAAAGTTTTTGGATTTTTGAAATATTTGAATGTTTTTGCCTTTTCTCTGTAGAAACTAAAGTCACAATACTTTTTTATTTTTCCTTTTTCTCCCCCAAAAAGACAAAATATTAAAGAAGATTAAAATCAATAATTGCAGTTTATATGAAAACACGATGAATCTATACACTATCAATGTTAATAGACTCGTGACGTCATCGCTCATAATCCCTAATTACCCATTTCAACAAGTTATCAGGTTATATTTGTTCATTTGATAAATACACACTCGTTTTAGTTAAAACATATATTAACTGAACTTCAAGATAATAATAGACTTGTAGCATAATCTCTCATCATCCCTAGTTACCCATTTTATCAGGTTATAATTGTTCATTTTATTAATACACAGTCAGTTTAGTTAAAACATATATTAACTAAACTTAAATATGTTGATCCACCAGATTCGGCTAGCATTTATGTTCATATCACTTACTTTTTCTTACCTGCTTGTTTTAAAGCCCGCCAATGCACTAATACAAATAAGCACACAATATTTTAAGCTTATTTCTTACTGTATTTGGGATTAGATGACTAATGTTCTATCATCTTTTCTTTTTTTGCTTTAAAATTCATTTTTTATGAGCATAATTTTTATTAAAGTTTTTGGATTTTTTAAATATTCGAATGTTTTTGCCTTCCCTCAATAGAAACTAATGTCACAATACTTTTGTATTTTACCCTTTTCTCCCCCCCCCCCCCCACAAAAAAGACAAAATATTAAAGATGATTAAAATCAATAATTGTTGTTTATATGAAAACATGATGAATTGATACATGCCCTGCTGGCGGTGCACGCATATATTGTATATATGTGTGAACTATCAGGTGGGCAAAAGTAAAATTGCACTAATTTTGATGTTATTTTTCTAATCTCGTGAAAATAACGTTAAAAGTGGGGGAAGGTTAATCAGGCATCATGTGGTGGCGTTGATAGCCGAAAGACAAGGGCACATGCACCAATCAGCCGGTGTCCCGATGATTGAGTGCTATGCGCCTTATGTCCAAGGCTTGATGCAAAACTACTATCGAGCCGGGGGTCTCATCGGAAGCAGCCTCTCTATCCCTATGGGGTAGAGTTAAGGTTGTCTACATCTTACCCTCTTCAGACCCTACCATGGCATTGCTATTGGTGGGATATACTGAGTACGATTATGATGATGATGATGATGATCACGATGAATTGATACACTATCGATGTTAATAGACTTGTAACATCATCTCTCATCATCCCTAGTTACCTATTTATCAAGTTATCAGGTTATAATTGTTCATTTGATTAATACACAGTCAGTTTAGTTAAAACATATATTAACTGAACGTAAATATGTTAATCCACCAGATTCGGCTAGCATTTATTCTCATATCACTTACTTTTTCATACATGCTTTTAAAGCCTGCCAATGCACTATTACAAATAAGCACACAACCTTTTAAGCTTATTTAATACTGGATTTTGGATTAGATAATAAATGTTCTATCATCTTTTCTTTTTGCATCAAAATTCATTTTTTATGAGCATAATTTTTTTTAAAGTTTTTGGATTTTTGAAATATTCGCATGTTTTTGCCTTCGCTCTATCGAAACTGAAGTCACCATACTTTTGTATTTTCCCCTTTTCTCCCCCAAAGAGACAAAATATTAAAAAGATTAAAATCAATAATTGCAGTTTATATGAAAACACGATGAATCTATAAACTATCGATGTTAATAGACTCGTAACGTCATCGCTCATAATCCCTAATTACCCATTTTAACAAGTTATCAGGATATATTTGTTCATTTGATAAATACACACTCGTTTTAGTTAAAACATATATTAACTGAACTTCAAGATAATAATAGACGTGTAACATCATATATCATCATCCCTAGTTACCCATTTTATCAAGTTATCATGTTATAATTGTTCATTTGATTAATACACAGTCAGTTTAGTTAAAACGTATATTAACTGAACTTAAATATGTTAATCCACAAGATTCGGCTAGCATTTATTTCATATCACTTACTTTTTCTTACTTGCTTGTTTTAAAGCCTGCCAATTCACTAATACAAATCAGCACACAATCTTTTAAGCTTATTTCTTACTGGATTTGGATTAGATAAACTAATGTTCAACCATCTCTTCTTTTTGCTTCGAAATTCTTTTTTTATGAGCATAACGTTGTTTAAAGTTTTTGGATTTTTGAAATATTTGAATGTTTTTGCCTTTTCTCTGTAGAAACTAAAGTCACAATACTTTTTTTAGTTTTCCTTTTTCTCCCCCAAAAAGACAAAATATTAAAGATGATTAAAATCAATAATTGCAGTTTATATGAAAACACGATGAATCTATAAACTATCGATGTTAATAGACTCGTAACGTCATCGCTCATAATCCCTAATTACCCATTTTAACAAGTTATCAGGATATATTTGTTCATTTGATAAATACACACTCGTTTTAGTTAAAACATATATTAACTGAACTTCAAGATAATAATAGACGTGTAACATCATATATCATCATCCCTAGTTACCCATTTTATCAAGTTATCATGTTATAATTGTTCATTTGATTAATACACAGTCAAATGAACTTAAATATGTTAATCCACAAGATTCGGCTAGCATTTATTTCATATCACTTACTTTTTCTTACTTGCTTGTTTTAAAGCCTGCCAATTCACTAATACAAATCAGCACACAATCTTTTAAACTTATTTCTTACTGGATTTGGGATTAGATGACTAATGTTCTATCATCTTTTCTTTTTTCTTCGAAATTCATTTTTTATGAGCATAATGTTGTTTAAAGTTTTTGGATTTTTAAAATATTCGCTTGTTTTTGCCTTCGCTCTATAGAAACTAAAGTCACCATACTTTTGTATTTTCCCCTTTTCTCCCCCAAAGAGACAAAATATTAAAAAGATTAAAATCAATAATTGCAGTTTATATGAAAACACGATGAATCTATACATTATCGATGTTAATAGACTCGTAACGTCATCGCTCATAATCCCTAATTACCCATTTTAACAAGTTATCAGGTTATATTTGTTCATTTGATAAATACACACTCGTTTTAGTTAAAACATATATTAACTGAACTTCAAGATAATAATAGACTTGTAACATCATCTCTCATCATCCCTAGTTACCCATATTATCAGGTTATAATTGTTCATTTTATTAATACACAGTCAGTTTAGTTAAAACATATATTAACTAAACTTAAATATGTTAATCCACCAGATTCGGCTAGCATTTATGTTCATATCTCTTAGTTTTTCTTACTTGCTTGTTTTAAAGCCCGCCAATGCACTAATACAAATAACCACACAATATTTTAAGCTTAATTCTTACTGTATTTGGGATTAGATGACTAATGTTCTATCATCTTTTCTTTTTTGCTTTAAAATTCATTTTTTATGAGTATAAATTCTTTTTAAAGTTTTTGGATTTTTGAAATATTCGAATATTTTTGCCTTCCCTCTATAGAAACTAATGTCACAATACTTTTGTATTTTCCCCTTTTCTCCCCCCCCCCCACCCCCTCCAAAAAAAAGACAAAATATTAAAGATGATTAAAATCAATAATTGTTGTTTATTTGAAAACACGATGAATTGATACACAATCGATGTTAATAGACTTGTAACATCATCTCTCATCATCCCTAGTTACCCATTTTATCAGGTTATAAATGTTCATTTTATTAATACACAGTCAGTTTAGTTAAAACATATATTAACTGAACTTAAATCTGTTAATCCACCAGATTCGGCTAGCATTTATGTTCATATCACTTACTTTTTCTTACCTGCTTATTTTAAATACCGCCAATGCACTAATACAAATAAGCACATAAACTTTTAAGCTTATTTCTTACTGTATTTGGGATTAGATAACTAATGTTCTATCATCTTTTCTTTTTTGCTTTAAAATTCATTTTTTATGAGTATAAATTCTATTTAAAGTTTTTGGATTTTTGAAATATTCGAATGTTTTTGCCTTCCTTCTATAGAAACTAATGTCACAATACTTTTGGATTTTTGAAATATTCGAACGTTTTAATTAACTCTGATATTTAGAACTGCGTTTATGAGTAAATCCAACACGAAAGTAGGGCTACCGGTAACGGGGCCTTACACTCATCATCCCTAGTTACCTATTTTATCAAGTTATCAGGTTAAAATTGTTCATTTGATTAATACACAGTCAGTTTAGTTAAAACATATATTAACTGAACTTAAATATGTTAATCCACCAGATTCGGCTAGCATTTATGCTCATATCACTTACTTTTTCTTACATGTTTGTTTTAAAGCCTGCCAATGCACTAACACAAATAATCACATAACCTTTTATTCTAATTTATTACTGGATTTGGGATTAGATAATGAATGTTCTATCATCATTTCTTTTTGCATCAAAATTCATTTTTTAGGAGCATAATTTTTTTTAAAGTTTTTGGATTTTTGAAATATTCGCATGTTTTTGCCATCGCTCTATAGAAACTAAAGTCACCAAACTTTTGTATTTTCCCCTTTTCTCCCCCTAAGAGACAAAATATTAAAAAGATTAAAATCAATAATTGCAGTTTATATGAAAACACGATGAATCGACACGCTATCGATGTTAATAGACTCATAACGTCATCGCTTATCATCCTTAATTACCCATTTTAACAAGTTATCAGGTTATAATTGTTCATTTGATAAATACAAACTCGTTTTAGTTAAAACATATATGAACTTAAATTCAAGATAATAATAGACGTGTAACATCATATATCATCATCCCTAGTTACCCATTTTATCAAGTTATCATGTTATAATTGTTCATTTGATTAATACACAGTCAGTTTAGTTAAAACGTGTATTAACTGAACTTAAATATGTTAATCCACAAGATTCGGCTAGCATTTATTTCATATCACTTACTTTTTCTTACTTGCTTGTTTTAAAGCCTGCCAATTCACTAATACAAATCAGCACACAATCTTTTAAGCTTATTTCTTACTGAATTTGGGATTAGATGACTAATGTTCTATCATCTTTTCTTTTTTCTTCGAAATTCATTTTTTATGAGCATAATGTTGTTTAAAGTTTTTGGATTTTTAAAATATTCGCTTGTTTTTGCCTTCGCTCTATAGAAACTAAAGTCACCATACTTTTGTATTTTCCCCTTTTCTCCCCCAAAGAGACAAAATATTAAAAAGATTAAAATCAATAATTGCAGTTTATATGAAAACACGATGAATCTATACATTATCGATGTTAATAGACTCGTAACGTCATCGCTCATAATCCCTAATTACCCATTTTAACAAGTTATCAGGTTATATTTGTTCATTTGATAAATACACACTCGTTTTAGTTAAAACATATATTAACTGAACTTCAAGATAATAATAGACTTGTAACATCATCTCTCATCATCCCTAGTTACCCATATTATCATGTTATAATTGTTCATTTTATTAATACACAGTCAGTTTAGTTAAAACATATATTAACTAAACTTAAATATGTTAATCCACCAGATTCGGCTAGCATTTATGTTCATATCTCTTAGTTTTTCTTACTTGCTTGTTTTAAAGCCCGCCAATGCACTAATACAAATAACCACACAATATTTTAAGCTTAATTCTTACTGTATTTGGGATTAGATTACTAATGTTCTATCATCTTTTCTTTTTTGCTTTAAAATTCATTTTTTATGAGTATAAATTCTTTTTAAAGTTTTTGGATTTTTGAAATATTCGAATATTTTTGCCTTCCCTCTATAGAAACTAATGTCACAATACTTTTGTATTTTCCCCTTTTCTCCCCCCCCCCCCCCCCACCCCCTCCAAAAAAAAGACAAAATATTAAAGATGATTAAAATCAATAATTGTTGTTTATTTGAAAACACGATGAATTGATACAGAATCGATGTTAATAGACTTGTAACATCATCTCTCATCATGCCTAGTTACCCATTTTATCAGGTTATAAATGTTCATTTTATTAATACACAGTCAGTTTAGTTAAAACATATATTAACTGAACTTAAATCTGTTAATCCACCAGATTCGGCTAGCATTTATGTTCATATAACTTACTTTTTCTTACCTGCTTGTTTTAAAGACCGCCAATGCACTAATACAAATAAGCAGACAATATTTTAAGCTTATTTCTTACTGTATTTGGGATTAGATAACTAATGTTCTATCATCTTTTCTTTTTTGCTTTAAAATTCATTTTTTATGAGTATAAATTCTTTTTAAAGTTTTTGGATTTTTTAAATATTCGAATGTTTTTGCCTTCCTTCTATAGAAACTAATGTCACAATACTTTTGGATTTTTGAAATATTCGAACGTTTTAATTAACTCTGATATTTAGAACTGCGTTTATGAGTAAATCCAACACGAAAGTAGGGCTACCGGTAACGGGGCCTTACACTCATCATCCCTAGTTACCTATTTTATATCAGGTTAAAATTGTTCATTTGATTAATACACAGTCAGTTTACTTAAAACATATATTAACTGAACTTAAATATGTTAATCCACCAGATTCGGCTAGCATTTATGCTCATATCACTTACTTTTTCTTACATGTTTGTTTTAAAGCCTGCCAATGCACTAACACAAATAATCACATAACCTTTTATTCTAATTTTTTACTGGATTTGGGATTAGATAATGAATGTTCTATCATCATTTCTTTTTGCATCAAAATTCATTTTTTATGAGCATAATTTTTTTTAAGTTTTTGGATTTTTAAGATATTCGCTTGTTTTTGCCTTCGCTCTATAGAAACTAAAGTCACCATACTTTTGTATTTTCCCCTTTTCTCCCCCAAAGAGACAAAATATTAAAAAGATTAAAATCAATAATTGCAGTTTATATGAAAACACGATGAATCTATACATTATCGATGTTAATAGACTCGTAACGTCATCGCTCATAATCCCTAATTACCCATTTTAACAAGTTATCAGGTTATATTTGTTCATTTGATAAATACACACTCGTTTTAGTTAAAACATATATTAACTGAACTTCAAGATAATAATAGACTTGTAACATCATCTCTCATCATCCCTAGTTACCCATTTTATCAGGTTATAATTGTTCATTTTATTAATACACAGTCAGTTTAGTTAAAACATATATTAACTAAACTTAAATATGTTAATCCACCAGATTCGGCTAGCATTTATGTTCATATCTCTTAGTTTTTCTTACTTGCTTGTTTTAAAGCCCGCCAATGCACTAATACAAATAACCACACAATATTTTAAGCTTAATTCTTACTGTATTAGGGATTAGATGACTAATGTTCTATCATCTTTTCTTTTTTGCTTTAAAATTCATTTTTTATGAGTATAAATTCTTTTTAAAGTTTTTGGATTTTTGAAATATTCGAATATTTTTGCCTTCCCTCTATAGAAACTAATGTCACAATACTTTTGTATTTTCCCCTTTTCTCCCCCCCCCCCCCCAACCCCCTCCAAAAAAAAGACAAATTATTAAAGATGATTAAAATCAATAATTGTTGTTTATTTGAAAACACGATGAATTGATACACAATCGATGTTAATAGACTTGTAAAATCATCTCTCATCATCCCTAGTTACCCATTTTATCAGGTTATAATTGTTTATTTTATTAATTCACAGTCAGTTTAGTTAAAACATATATTAACTGAACTTAAATCTGTTAATCCACCAGATTCGGCTAGCATTTATGTTCATATAACTTACTTTTTCTTACCTGCTTGTTTTAAAGACCGCCAATGCACTAATACAAATAAGCAGACAATATTTTAAGCTTATTTCTTACTGTATTTGGGATTAGATAACTAATGTTCTATCATCTTTTCTTTTTTGCTTTAAAATTCATTTTTTATGAGTATAAATTCTTTTTAAAGTTTTTGGATTTTTTAAATATTCGAATGTTTTTGCCTTCCTTCTATAGAAACTAATGTCACAATACTTTTGGATTTTTGAAATATTCGAACGTTTTAATTAACTCTGATATTTAGAACTGCGTTTATGAGTAAATCCAACACGAAAGTAGGGCTACCGGTAACGGGGCCTTACACTCATCATCCCTAGTTACCTATTTTATCAAGTTATCAGGTTATAATTGTTCATTTGATTAATACACAGTCAGTTTAGTTAAAACATATATTAACTAAACTTAAATATGTTAATCCACCAGATTCGGCTAGCATTTATGCTCATATCACTTACTTTTTCTTACATGTTTGTTTTAAAGCCTGCCAATGCACTAACACAAATAATCACATAACCTTTTATTCTAATTTTTTACTGGATTTGGGATTAGATAATGAATGTTCTATCATCATTTCTTTTTGCATCAAAATTCATTTTTTATGAGCATAATTTTTTTTAAGTTTTTGGATTTTTAAAATATTCGCTTGTTTTTGCCTTCGCTCTATAGAAACTAAAGTCACCATACTTTTGTATTTTCCCCTTTTCTCCCCCAAAGAGACAAAATATTAAAAAGATTAAAATCAATAATTGCAGTTTATATGAAAACACGATGAATCTATACATTATCGATGTTAATAGACTCGTAACGTCATCGCTCATAATCCCTAATTACCCATTTTAACAAGTTATCAGGTTATATTTGTTCATTTGATAAATACACACTCGTTTTAGTTAAAACATATGTTAACTGAACTTCAAGATAATAATAGACTTGTAACATCATCTCTCATCATCCCTAGTTACCCATTTTATCAGGTTATAATTGTTCATTTTATTAATACACAGTCAGTTTAGTTAAAACATATATTAACTAAACTTAAATATGTTAATCCACCAGATTCGGCTAGCATTTATGTTCATATCTCTTACTTTTTCTTACCTGCTTGTTTTAAAGCCCGCCAATGCACTAATACAAATAAGCACACCAAATTTTAAACTTATTTTCTTACTGTATTTGGGATTAGATGACTAATGTTCTATCATCTTTTCTTTTTTGCTTTAAAATTCATTTTTTATGAGTATAAATTCTTTTTAAAGTTTTTGGATTTTGAAATATTCGAATGTTTTTGCCTTCCCTCTATAGAAACTAATGTCACAATACTTTAGTATTTTCCCCTTTTCTCCCCCCCCCCCCCCCCCACCCCCTCCAAAAAAAAGACAAAATATTAAAGATGATTAAAATCAATAATTGTTGTTTATATGAAAACACGATGAATTGATACACAATCGATGTTAATAGACTTTTAACATCATCTCTCATCATGCCTAGTTACCCATTTTATCAGGTTATAAATGTTCACTTTATTAATACACAGTCAGTTTAGTTAAAACATATATTAACTGAACTTAAATCTGTTAATCCACCAGATTCGGCTAGCATTTATGTTCATATAACTTACTTTTTCTTACCTGCTTGTTTTAAAGACCGCCAATGCACTAATACAAATAAGCAGACAATATTTTAAGCTTATTTCTTACTGTATTTGGGATTAGATAACTAATGTTCTATCATCTTTTCTTTTTTGCTTTAAAATTCATTTTTTATGAGTATAAATTCTTTTTAAAGTTTTTGGATTTTTTAAATATTCGAATGTTTTTGCCTTCCTTCTATAGAAACTAATGTCACAATACTTTTGGATTTTTGAAATATTCGAACGTTTTAATTAACTCTGATATTTAGAACTGCGTTTATGAGTAAATCCAACACGAAAGTAGGGCTACCGGTAACGGGGCCTTACACTCATCATCCCTAGTTACCTATTTTATCAAGTTATCAGGTTATAATTGTTCATTTGATTAATACACAGTCAGTTTAGTTAAAACATATATTAACTAAACTTAAATATGTTAATCCACCAGATTCGGCTAGCATTTATGCTCATATCACTTACTTTTTCTTACATGTTTGTTTTAAAGCCTGCCAATGCACTAACACAAATAATCACATAACCTTTTATTCTAATTTTTTACTGGATTTGGGATTAGATAATGAATGTTCTATCATCATTTCTTTTTGCATCAAAATTCATTTTTTATGAGCATAATTTTTTTTAAGTTTTTGGATTTTTAAAATATTCGCTTGTTTTTGCCTTCGCTATATAGAAACTAAAGTCACCATACTTTTGTATTTTCCCCTTTTCTCCCCCAAAGAGACAAAATATTAAAAAGATTAAAATCAATAATTGCAGTTTATATGAAAACACGATGAATCTATACATTATCGATGTTAATAGACTCGTAACGTCATCGCTCATAATCCCTAATTACCCATTTTAACAAGTTATCAGGTTATATTTGTTCATTTGATAAATACACACTCGTTTTAGTTAAAACATATGTTAACTGAACTTCAAGATAATAATAGACTTGTAACATCATCTCTCATCATCCCTAGTTACCCATTTTATCAGGTTATAATTGTTCATTTTATTAATACACAGTCAGTTTAGTTAAAACATATATTAACTAAACTTAAATATGTTAATCCACCAGATTCGGCTAGCATTTATGTTCATATCTCTTACTTTTTCTTACCTGCTTGTTTTAAAGCCCGCCAATGCACTAATACAAATAAGCACACCAAATTTTAAGCTTATTTTCTTACTGTATTTGGGATTAGATGACTAATGTTCTATCATCTTTTCTTTTTTGCTTTAAAATTCATTTTTTATGAGTATAAATTCTTTTTAAAGTTTTTGGATTTTGAAATATTCGAATGTTTTTGCCTTCCCTCTATAGAAACTAATGTCACAATACTTTAGTATTTTCCCCTTTTCTCCCCCCCCCACCCCCTCCAAAAAAAAGACAAAATATTAAAGATGATTAAAATCAATAATTGTTGTTTATATGAAAACACGATGAATTGATACACAATCGATGTTAATAGACTTTTAACATCATCTCTCATCATGCCTAGTTACCCATTTTATCAGGTTATAAATGTTCATTTTATTAATACACAGTCAGTTTAGTTAAAACATATATTAACTGAACTTAAATCTGTTAATCCACCAGATTCGGCTAGCATTTATGTTCATATAACTTACTTTTTCTTACCTGCTTGTTTTAAAGACCGCCAATGCACTAATACAAATAAGCAGACAATATTTTAAGCTTATTTCTTACTGTATTTGGGATTAGATAACTAATGTTCTATCATCTTTTCTTTTTTGCTTTAAAATTCATTTTTTATGAGTATAAATTCTTTTTAAAGTTTTTGGATTTTTTAAATATTCGAATGTTTTTGCCTTCCTTCTATAGAAACTAATGTCACAATACTTTTGGATTTTTGAAATATTCGAACGTTTTAATTAACTCTGATATTTAGAACTGCGTTTATGAGTAAATCCAACACGAAAGTAGGGCTACCGGTAACGGGGCCTTACACTCATCATCCCTAGTTACCTATTTTATATCAGGTTAAAATTGTTCATTTGATTAATACACAGTCAGTTTACTTAAAACATATATTAACTGAACTTAAATATGTTAATCCACCAGATTCGGCTAGCATTTATGCTCATATCACTTACTTTTTCTTACATGTTTGTTTTAAAGCCTGCCAATGCACTAACACAAATAATCACATAACCTTTTATTCTAATTTTTTACTGGATTTGGGATTAGATAATGAATGTTCTATCATCATTTCTTTTTGCATCAAAATTCATTTTTTATGAGCATAATTTTTTTTAAGTTTTTGGATTTTTAAAATATTCGCTTGTTTTTGCCTTCGCTCTAAAGAAACTAAAGTCACCATACTTTTGTATTTTCCCCTTTTCTCCCCCAAAGAGACAAAATATTAAAAAGATTAAAATCAATAATTGCAGTTTATATGAAAACACGATGAATCTATACATTATCGATGTTAATAGACTCGTAACGTCATCGCTCATAATCCCTAATTACCCATTTTAACAAGTTATCAGGTTATATTTGTTCATTTGATAAATACACACTCGTTTTAGTTAAAACATATATTAACTGAACTTCAAGATAATAATAGACTTGTAACATCATCTCTCATCATCCCTAGTTACCCATTTTATCAGGTTATAATTGTTCATTTTATTAATACACAGTCAGTTTAGTTAAAACATATATTAACTAAACTTAAATATGTTAATCCACCAGATTCGGCTAGCATTTATGTTCATATCTCTTAGTTTTTCTTACTTGCTTGTTTTAAAGCCCGCCAATGCACTAATACAAATAACCACACAATATTTTAAGCTTAATTCTTACTGTATTAGGGATTAGATGACTAATGTTCTATCATCTTTTCTTTTTTGCTTTAAAATTCATTTTTTATGAGTATAAATTCTTTTTAAAGTTTTTGGATTTTTGAAATATTCGAATATTTTTGCCTTCCCTCTATAGAAACTAATGTCACAATACTTTTGTATTTTCCCCTTTTCTCCCCCCCCCCAACCCCCTCCAAAAAAAAGACAAATTATTAAAGATGATTAAAATCAATAATTGTTGTTTATTTGAAAACACGATGAATTGATACACAATCGATGTTAATAGACTTGTAAAATCATCTCTCATCATCCCTAGTTACCCATTTTATCAGGTTATAATTGTTTATTTTATTAATTCACAGTCAGTTTAGTTAAAACATATATTAACTGAACTTAAATCTGTTAATCCACCAGATTCGGCTAGCATTTATGTTCATATAACTTACTTTTTCTTACCTGCTTGTTTTAAAGACCGCCAATGCACTAATACAAATAAGCAGACAATATTTTAAGCTTATTTCTTACTGTATTTGGGATTAGATAACTAATGTTCTATCATCTTTTCTTTTTTGCTTTAAAATTCATTTTTTATGAGTATAAATTCTTTTTAAAGTTTTTGGATTTTTTAAATATTCGAATGTTTTTGCCTTCCTTCTATAGAAACTAATGTCACAATACTTTTGGATTTTTGAAATATTCGAACGTTTTAATTAACTCTGATATTTAGAACTGCGTTTATGAGTAAATCCAACACGAAAGTAGGGCTACCGGTAACGGGGCCTTACACTCATCATCCCTAGTTACCTATTTTATCAAGTTATCAGGTTATAATTGTTCATTTGATTAATACACAGTCAGTTTAGTTAAAACATATATTAACTAAACTTAAATATGTTAATCCACCAGATTCGGCTAGCATTTATGCTCATATCACTTACTTTTTCTTACATGTTTGTTTTAAAGCCTGCCAATGCACTAACACAAATAATCACATAACCTTTTATTCTAATTTTTTACTGGATTTGGGATTAGATAATGAATGTTCTATCATCATTTCTTTTTGCATCAAAATTCATTTTTTATGAGCATAATTTTTTTTAAGTTTTTGGATTTTTAAAATATTCGCTTGTTTTTGCCTTCGCTCTATAGAAACTAAAGTCACCATACTTTTGTATTTTCCCCTTTTCTCCCCCAAAGAGACAAAATATTAAAAAGATTAAAATCAATAATTGCAGTTTATATGAAAACACGATGAATCTATACATTATCGATGTTAATAGACTCGTAACGTCATCGCTCATAATCCCTAATTACCCATTTTAACAAGTTATCAGGTTATATTTGTTCATTTGATAAATACACACTCGTTTTAGTTAAAACATATGTTAACTGAACTTCAAGATAATAATAGACTTGTAACATCATCTCTCATCATCCCTAGTTACCCATTTTATCAGGTTATAATTGTTCATTTTATTAATACACAGTCAGTTTAGTTAAAACATATATTAACTAAACTTAAATATGTTAATCCACCAGATTCGGCTAGCATTTATGTTCATATCTCTTACTTTTTCTTACCTGCTTGTTTTAAAGCCCGCCAATGCACTAATACAAATAAGCACACCAAATTTTAAGCTTATTTTCTTACTGTATTTGGGATTAGATGACTAATGTTCTATCATCTTTTCTTTTTTGCTTTAAAATTCATTTTTTATGAGTATAAATTCTTTTTAAAGTTTTTGGATTTTGAAATATTCGAATGTTTTTGCCTTCCCTCTATAGAAACTAATGTCACAATACTGTAGTATTTTCCCCTTTTCTCCCCCCCCCACCCCCTCCAAAAAAAAGACAAAATATTAAAGATGATTAAAATCAATAATTGTTGTTTATATGAAAACACGATGAATTGATACACAATCGATGTTAATAGACTTTTAACATCATCTCTCATCATCCCTAGTTACCTATTTTATCAAGTTATCAGGTTATAATTGTTCATTTGATTAATACACAGTCAGTTTAGTTAAAACATATATTAACTGAACTTAAATATGTTAATCCACCAGATTCGGCTAGCATTTATGCTCATATCACTTACTTTTTCTTACATGCTTGTTTTAAAGCCTGCCAATGCACTAATACAAATAATGTGACAATCGTCAATATCAGGTTAACTCCGTAAACTCAACTCCGTCAATTCAAACTTAAGATCACTAAATCTATAACGCACACTTCATTACATTTAAACTAGGGTTTAAATGACGCTTAACACTTACTACATGTGTAGTCTTTCGGGATTTGCACCGAAGCGCAAACGAGTTGACGCAAACGATTGATGAATAAACGAAAAACGTCAAAACAGTAATTATGTGATAATTATGTGTTAGACTTATGTGTTACGTGATAACATGGTTATGAACATTAACTCAAGATGTAAACTAGTTAGTTAAGTTAGAAAAACAACAATTGAAAGTAGAGGGACCAAAGTGTAACATAGTATTCTATAAATATATCATTAACAACAAACCCTAACTTATTCTCTCCCCACACACACAATCCCGATCGGCCTCCTTCCTTGTGAACCCTTGGCTGCCGTCCACTCTATACACACATTCAACCATCAAATCAAGTGTTTGATTGAAGAACTAGGTGCTAGGAAGGTATAATTGATTATCCTATACATTCTTGTTGCTTGATTTTGATGTTTGTTGGGTTAATTGCAAACCCAAGCTGGCCGATTTCATGAGTGCATATAGTTAATATGATTGTTGTTATTTGGATAATGATTTGATAACTAGATTGAATGTTGTTGCATGTTGATTGTTGTGTCTTTGATTTGAGTTCAAACAAAAACCCTAATCTTGTATGTAATGTGTAATTGATATGCATGGATGGTGTTTATGGAGTCTAGAGTGTTATATGAATGCATGATAGTTCATAGATTGTTATTATGTTGAGTTTGGATGCAAACAGTTTCTGGACAGAATGTGTATATGATGTTTAAGTGACTGTAAAAAAGTGTAAACGTGAAAATTGGTTGAGATTATTGGTACTACAGTAAACTAGGTTGAGTCTAGTTTCTATAAAGTATAAATTTGTAATTTTTGGACAAGTAGAAGTTAACTTTTTTGATTTTACAAAAACGTTGTGCAAAGCTGAGCTGTTAGACCTGCTTTTAGGTTGTTTTGTAAATGTTATATTTCATGAACTACGAGACCAATTGGGTTGGTTCCACTTCTGGAAGTTGACTTATTGAGTTAGAAACCTAACCCAAGTGGTCTTGCATTTATTGGATTTTTCGTTTAACGGTAATTGCAAATAACATTCTGTTGCGCATGAATTTGACTGTTATGAGTTTGCTGTAATGATTTGATGATTGTGAGAAAACTATGAGGAATAAAAATGTAATAAAATATGTTCTGGAAACCTAAGACATATGTGCTTCTGTGATGATTTTTGGTAATTTAATTGAGATGCTATGATCGGTGAAATAGTACAATCTTTCTAGTAGGATTTCTGTCTCGGTGAAACTAGCTGCTGAGTTGTGTAAAAATGCATGAAACATGATACTTGCTATATAATTGTTATGTTTTGACCAAAATACCCTTCCGGGGAATAATTGCTAATTGATTGCCATGATTTGACCAAATTGCCCTCATGGGGAATAATGGCTAGTTAATTGTTATTTGTTGACCAAAATGCCCTTACGGGGAATAATTGCTAGTAATGTACGTTATGAATACATGACACGTATATGATTGCTTACACATGTAATGTGTCACAAATATACTTGTTAAAGTCACACACGATTCACAAACGAAACACGAAACATGTTATGTGCATCGGTATTATGTGCCGGGTCTAGAGACTCGATAATATTCCGACACTTAGAAAAATCTCTTTGTTGTTTTAGAACGCTAGAGAGAGTTTTTATGTGACGCGCATCTTGGTGATTTAATTTGGGAAATTCTTCGCAAACAGTGAGTTTCACTTTCCCCTCTTTAAACTGTTTTCAAACGTTTTTCACTTTGTCTCACGACGTTCTAAACCCAACTCACGTACCACTTGAATCGGCGAACAACCGAACCCTTGGGACCTTCTTCAACCCCAGGATGTGATGAGTCGACATCGAGGTGCCAAACGACTCCGTCGATAAGAGCTCTTGGGAGTCATCAGCCTGTTATCCCCGGCGTACCTTTGATCCGTTGAGCGAGAGCCCTTCCACACGGGACTCCCGGATCACTATGGCCGACTTTCGTGGGGGAGATAACATACCCCACAACGCATTTAGGATTTTGTTATAAATTATATATCAGTTGTAAAGGCTAAGTGGCAAACGAAACATTTGAAGTCCTACACATCGAACCGGTTAATATTTTGAATAGCGAGTCACTGTTGAGTAGTACTACTGTTTTCAATCGTGAGTTTCACTTTCCCCTCTTTAAACTGTTTTCAAACGTTTTTCACTTGGGGGAGATAACATACCCCACAACGCATTTAAGATTTTGTTATAAATTATATATCACTTGTAAAGGCTAAGTGGCTGAAGTCCTACACCTCGAACCGGTTAATATTTTGAATAGCGAGTCACTGTTGAGTAGTACTACTGGGTTTGACAAACCCCACCCAACGCTAAACTCGACTGGAGGTCGAGCGGGTGTAATTTTGGCTAACACGTACCATGGTCTGGATGACCTGGTGACAAGGCACTTAATAAACGAGTCAGCTTCGTTGTCGAACACTTAGTAATACTTGTTGTATAGACTAGCTACCTATCGATATATAATTTGATATAACACTATCTGGTGACGCAAAACGCTGTAACGCTGTAATGCTGAACGCAAACGCTAAACGATTTATTTTTATATAACTTGTGAACTCACCAACCTTTTGTAGACACTTTTAGTATGTTATTCTCAGGTAGCCAAGGCGGGCGCGCGGTTTAGGAACATGCATTGCTTGATAAACTTTTAACTATGCAAACTTACTTTTAACTGTTATCCTTGGTTTTATATCGTCCTGCGTGACGTAACATTGTTTCTATGGTTTACGCTTCCGCACTTATTTTCATTTAAACGTTTTTATGGTTTGATTATAACTGATGATTTCGATCCTGTTGGTTCACACCCTCTGACGGTAAAACTCCGTTAGTGGATTTTGAGGGTGTGACAGATTGGTATCAGAGCCATTGGTTATAGCGAACTAGAAGCTGCATGCATACTAGACTATAACCGCGACGACCCATTAGTTGTAATGATACGCACTGCATAGATTGTGTAGTTTTGTAATCTTATCTCCTTACCTCTTTCACTCATACGCGCGCGCATACACGGCTTACCTGTAGGAATGTCGAAGCCACCCTCACCATCATCCGATTCGATGACGCATGCTCACGGGAAGGAACCGCAGTTACCCACCGCATCGCCACCCCGAGTAGTTCCGGAACTCGAAGCTCCCGCACCGAAGAGGTACCCGCCTATCCGGAGGCATTTAAGAAAACGACATTAGCTGAGAATGGTACCCTAACATGATCAGACGTATGGTCTATCGCGAACAAGTTCCCCCGTTACTTCACCCGAACCACCCTGCTTATCCCAAAACCCTACCACCCATAACCGAACCTGTAGAGCGAGTTCTCGCAGCTGTTGTTTCATGCTTGGAACGTGACGTGGGTTAAATGCGCTATACTAGAGCCAACGTTTCCGGACTGTAGAAAGAGATTGCCCGCATGGCAGCGGCAATGAAGGAAATGCAAGAGGCTAGTGATCAACAGATGAAGATTATGAGGAAGATGCAAGCCGAGATGATGGACTTGCAAGAGCAACTCCAAGTAGCAAGGACCTGAACCGAGATAGCTCGAGAGCGTTGCGATGTCATACAAATGCAACTTGCTCAGAACGCAGCCGAACCTGAGGCAGAGCCTGAAGAGGAACCTGAAGAAGATCCCGAAGAGGAGCCTGAGGAGGATCCCGAGGAAGATCCCGAGGAGGAACCCGATGGAGAACCGGAGGAAGAACCGGCTGAGCCAGAGGCACACTCAGAGGTGTCCCCAGACGATGTGAAGATGTGCAAATTCTTGGATTGTAACTGGCTAATGCTATGAACTGGGAGGAGTTCAAAACATGATGCGAGAGGAGTACTGTCCGAGAGAAGAGATTTCGAAGTTAGAATCAGAATTCTGGTCACTGAAGATGGCGGGCCCGGAAATTGAAGCCTACACTACCCGTTCGCACGAGTTGGCTGTGATGTGTCCGCGGATGGTGGATCCGCCGAGCAAGAGGATCGAAATGTACATTGATGGGTTAGCACCGCAGATTCAGGGCATGGTGACGTCTTCCAGACAAACCACGATTCAACAAGCGAACCGTTTAGCTCACAAACTGACGGATCAGGCTGTGACCCAAGGTGCGTTACCACCTAGGGGTTCGACCACTAAGGCCCGTGACAACCCGAGTAACGACAACAACAGCAACAGCAACCCGAGCAGCGGAAAGAGGAAGTTTGACAACACCAGATTTTCATCCTCGAACCTCCCACCGCAATCGCACTACCGTAAGCCCGAATTCGCTCGGAGCTTTAACACTCAGAGTCACAACAACAACAACAACGGTAACGGGCAGGTTTCGAGCGGATATGCTGGGAGATATCAAAAGTGCAATAGGTGCAACTATCATCATGTTGGCTAGTGTGACCGCGTCAAGTGTCAAAGATGGGTCACCAAGCGAAAGAATGTAGAGGAGACCTTGCGGCAAAGGGTGCTCCTAAGCCACCTATGACGACGAAGGGATGTTTTGAATGTGGGCAGGAAGGTCATTTCAGAAAAGATTGCCCCAAGCTGAAACAAAATGACAACAATGGAGGTAATGGAAGTGGCAGTAGTGGTGGAAGCAATGGCAAGGGAAGAGCGTTTGTGATTGGGTCGGGTCAAGCCCGCAATGATCCGCACGTGGTGACTGGTAAGTTCCCTGTGAATGATTGTTTTGCTTCTGTTTTGTTTGACACTGGAGCTGATAGGAGTTTTGTGTCGAAAGCCTTTAGCTAACTCTTAGACTTAACTCCAACTCCGTTAGATGCTAAGTTTCCTGTTGAATTAGCTGACGGTAAGACTATAGTAACGACTCATGTACTTGCGGGATGTAAGTTAAAACTTTTAGGTCAA
Source organism: Bidens hawaiensis (assembly GCF_021521415.1). NCBI lineage: Eukaryota > Viridiplantae > Streptophyta > Magnoliopsida > Asterales > Asteraceae > Bidens > Bidens hawaiensis. The sequence continues at coordinate 70,821 of NW_027491014.1, forward strand.
TTCTTTGACATCGACCTTATTCCTTTTACGATTAGTAGTTTTGATGTCGTTGTCGGCATGGAATGGTTATCCAGAGAATCGAGCGGAGATTATATGTCACGACAAGATAGTTCACATTTCTACCCCTTCCGGCGAGATCATTTCGATCCGAGGTGAAAGAAGCGGCATGACCACCAGCGTCATTACCCTTATGAAGGCGCAGAAGTATCTACGAAAGGGTCATCCGGCAATTTTGGTGCAGATTGTTGAGAAACCCGCGGAGGAGAAACGAATTGAAGATATACCGGTTGTGCGAGTTTTCCCGGAGGATTTGCCCGGACTCCCTCCTATTCGTCAAGTCGAATTCCAAATCGAGTTGACACCCGGTGCAGCACCCATAGCACGATCCCCGAATCGGCTCGCACCGTCGGAACTTCAGGAGTTGTCCACTCAGCTACAAGATTTGTTGGATAAGGGTTTTATCCGACCTAGCTCATCGCCGTGGGGAGCCCCTGTCTTGTTTGTCCGAAAGAAGGACGGGACTTTCCGCATGTGCATCGACTACAGGGAGTTGAACAAGGTGACGGTCAAGAACCGTTATCCTTTACCCCGAATTGATGATTTGTTTGACCAGCTTCAAGGATCGAGTTACTACTCGAAGATCGATCTGCGATCCGGTTACCACCAACTAAGAGTGCGAGAAGAAGATATCTCAATGACGGCTTTCAGAACACGGTATGGTCACTACGAGTTTTCGGTTATGCCTTTTGGCCTAACCAACGCAACAGCCGTATTTATGGATCTCATGAATCGAGTATGCAAGGCGTACCTCGACAAGTTTGTGATTGTTTTAATTGATGATATTCTCGTCTACTCCAAGAACGAGGCTGACCATGAAGAGCACTTGAGGTTAATTTTGGAATTATTGAAAAAGGAACAACTGTATGCTAAACTCTCGAAATGAGAATTTTGGCTTCGCGAGGTTCACTTTTTAGGACATGTGATCAACTAGAATGGTATCCATGTCGATCCCGGTAAGGTAGAGGCCATCAAAAACTGGGAAGCACCTAAGACTCCGACTGAGGTGCGACAATTCCTAGGACTGGCCGGCTACTACCGGCGTTTCATCGAGGGATTTTCAAAGATTGCTCAACCCCTCACCGCTTTGACTCACAAAGGCACTAAGTACAATTGGGGTGACGCGCAAGAATCCGCCTTTCAACTATTGAAAACCAAACTCTGTAGCGCCCCTATCCTAGCCCTCCCCGAGGGAACGGAAAATTTTGAGGTACACTGTGACGCATCTATACAAGGTCTCGGTTGTGTGCTGATGCAACTCGAGAAGGTTATAGCCTACGCCTCTCGACAACTACGGGTTCACGAGAAGAACTACACGACCCATGATTTGGAACTTGGAGCTGTGGTGTTTGTTCTTAAGATATGGAGGCATTACTTGTACGGTACCAAGTTTACCATTTACACCGACCACAAGAGTCTCCAACATATCTATGATCAGATGGAGCTGAACATGCGACAGCGTCGTTGGGTCGAGCTGCTCAAAGATTACGATTGTGCCATCAAGTACCACCCTGGCAAGGCCAATGTAGTGGCCGACGCCCTCAGCAGAAAAGAAACAGATAAACCCAGATGAGTGAGAGCATTGCAACTCACGATTCATGCCAGCTTACCTGATCAGATTCGCGATGCGCAACTTGAAGCTTTGAAAGATGACAATCTTCCATCGGAACTCATGCGGGGCATGAACAAGCAACTTGAAACCAGATCGGACGGGGTCCGATATTTTGAGAACCGGATTTGGGTTCCACGGTACGGAGAGTTGAGGACTCTAGTGATGGACGAAGCTCACAAGTCCCGATATTCTATCCACCCTGGCTCAGATAAAATGTATCATGATATAAAGGCACTTTACAGGTGGCCGAACATGAAAGCCGACATTGCCACCTACGTGAGCAAATGCATGACTTGTGCCAGAGTCAAGATAGAATACCAGAAACCATCTGGGCTACTGCAATAACCGGAACTCCCAATGTGGAAATGGGAACACATCTCAATGGATTTTATTACGGGTTTACCTAAGACACCGACGGGATGCGATACCATCTGGGTGATCGTTGACCGGTTGACTAAATCGGCACACTTCCTAGCAATTAAAGAAACGGACAAAATGGAAAGACTGACTCGTGTTTACATGAAGGAAGTAGTGTCTAGACACGGAGTGCCTGTCTCAATCATTTCTGATCGAGATTCTCGTTTCACTTCGCACTTTTGGAAGTCGCTGCAAAGCGCACTAGGCACCCGTCTCGATATGAGCACAGCATACCATCCTCAGACGGATGGGCAAAGTGAGCGAACTATTCAGACCCTGGAGGATATGTTGCGTGCCTGCGTATTGGATTTCGGAAAAAGTTGGGAACCCCACTTACCCTTGGTAGAGTTTTCGTATAATAACAGCTACCACGCAAGTATTAAGGCAGCGCCGTTTGAAGCGCTGTACGGACGGAAGTGTCGATCACCACTCTGCTGGGCAGAGGTGGGTGACAGCCAAATCACTGGTCCGGAACTGGTACTCGAAACTTCGGAAAAGATTGTTCAAATCCGAACTCGCATGGCAGCAGCACGAGATCGCCAAAAGTGTTACGCCGACAAGCGCCGAAAACCCCTCGAATTTCAAGTGAACGGTCGAGTGTTACTCAAAGTCTCACCTTGGAAAGGTGTGGTTCGCTTTGGGAAGCGAAACAAACTCAACCCACGGTATGTTGGTCCGTACCGGATAACTGAGCGCATTGGTCCGGTGGCGTACCAACTGGACCTACCAACAGAACTCAGTGGCGTACACGATGTATTCCACGTATCAAATTTGAAGAAATGCCTGTCCGATGAAACCCAAGTAGTTCCTTTGGAGGAACTGCAAGTTGATGAACAGTTACGTTTCATTGAGGAACCAGTCGAGGTTTTGGATTGGGAAACCAAAACGCTCAAACACAGCAAAATTCCAATCGTTAAAGTTCGTTGGAACTCGAGACATGGACCGGAGTTCACGTGGGAACACGAGGATCAAATGATGAAAAAGTATCCCCACCTTTTTGAAGGGCTAACCAAACACAGAAAACCGCGAAACTCGGCAAACCGTCAGACATCACCGGAGGTATGAATTAAATTTCGGGACGAAATTTCTTTCTACTAGGGGATGATATGACAAACTGAAATTTTTTTTTCTTACTCTTTCAGACACTCATCACGACTTGACTCAAATTTTCGGGATGAAAGTTCTTTAACATGGGAATGATGTGACAATCGTCAATTTCAGGTTAACTCCGTTAACTCAACTCCGTCAATTCAAACTTAAGATCACTAAATCTATAACGCACACTTCATTACATTTAAACTAGGGTTTAAATGACGCTTAACACTTACTACATGTGTAGTCTTTCGGGATTTGCACCGAAACGCAAACGAGTTGACGCAAACGATTGATGAATAAACGAAAAACGTTAAAACAGTAATTATGTGATAATTATGTGTTAGACTTATGTGTTACGTGATAACATGGTTATGAACATTAACTCAAGATGTAAACTAGTTAGTTAAGTTAGAAAAACAACAATTGAAAGTAGAGGGACCAAAGTGTAACATAGTATTCTATAAATATATCATTAACAACAAACCCTAACTTATTCTCTCCCCACACACACAATCCCGATCGGCCTCCTTCCTTGTGAACCCTTGGCTGCCGTCCACTCTATACACACATTCAACCATCAAATCAAGTGTTTGATTGAAGAACTAGGTGCTAGGAAGGTATAATTGATTATCCTATACATTCTTGTTGCTTGATTTTGATGTTTGTTGGGTTAATTGCAAAACCAAGCTGGCCGATTTCATGAGTGCATATAGTTAATATGATTGTTGTTATTTGGATAATGATTTGATAACTAGATTGAATGTTGTTGCATGTTGATTGTTGTGTCTTTGATTTGAGTTCAAACAAAAACCCTAATCTTGTATGTAATGTGTAATTGATGTGCATGGATGGTGTTTATGGAGTCTAAAGTGTTATATGAATGCATGATAGTTCATAGATTGTTATTATGTTGAGTTTGGATGCAAACAGTTTCTGGACAGAATGTGTATATGATGTTTAAGTGACTGTAACGAAGTGTAAACGTGAAAATTGGTTGAGATTATTGGTACTACCGTAAACTAGGTTGAGTCTAGTTTCTATAAAGTATAAATTTCTAATTTTTGGACAAGTAGAAGTTAACTTTTATGATTTTACAAAAACGTTGTGCAAAGCTGAGCTGTTAGATCTGCTGTTAGGTTGTTTTGTAAATGTTATATCTCATGAACTACGAGACCAATTGGGTTGGTTCCACTTCTGGAAGTTGACTTATTGAGTTAGGAACCTAACCCAAGTGGTCTTGCATTTATTGTATTTTTCGTTTAACGGGAATTGCAAATAACATTCTGTTGCGCATGAATTTGACTGTTATGAGTTTGCTGTAATGATTAGATGATTGTTAGAAAACTATGAGGAATAAAAATGTAATAAAATATGTTCTGGAAACCTAAGACATATGTGCTTCTGTGATGATTTTTGGTAATTTAATTGAGATGCTATGATCGGTGAAATAGTACAATCTTTCAAGTAGGATTTCTGTCTCGGTGAAACTAGCTGCTGAGTTGTGTAAAAATGCATGAAACATGATACTTGCTATATAATTGTTATGTTTTGACCAAAATACCCTTGCGGGGAATAATTGCTAATTGATTGCCATGATTTGACCAAATTGCCCTCATGGGGAATAATGGCTAGTTAATTGTTATTTGTTGACCAAAATGCCCTTACGGGGAATAATTGCTAGTAATGTACGTTATGAATACATGACACGTATATGATTGCTTACACATGTAATGTGTCACAAATACACTTGTTAAAGTCACACACGATTCACAAACGAAACACGAAACATGTTATGTGCATAGGTATTATGTGCCGGGTCTAGAGACTCGATAATATTCCGACACTTATAAAAATCTCTTTGTTGTTTTAGAACGCTAGAGAGAGTTTTTCTGTGACGCGCATCTTGGTGATTTAATTTGGGAAATTCTTCGCAAACAGTGAGTTTCACTTTCCCCTCTTTAAACTGTTTTCAAACGTTTTTCACTTGGGGGAGATAACATACCCCACAACGCATTTAAGATTTTGTTATAAATTATATATCACTTGTAAAGGCTAAGTGGCTGAAGTCCTACACCTCGAACCGGTTAATATTTTGAATAGCGAGTCACTGTTGAGTAGTACTACTGGGTTTGACAAACCCCACCCAACGCTAAACTCGACTGGAGGTTGAGCGGGTGTAATTTTGGCTAACACGTACCATGGTCTGGATGACCTGGTGACAAGGCACTTAATAAACGAGTCAGCTTCGGTGTCGAACACTTAGTAATACTTGTTGTATATACTTGCTACCTATCGATATATAATTTGACATAACACCATCTGGAAACGCAAAACGCTGTAACGCTGTAACGCAAAACTCTTAACGCAAAACGGTTAACGCAAAACCCTGTAACGCTGTAACGCAAAACGCTTAACGCAAAACGCTGTAACGCTGTAACGCTGAACGCAAACGCTAAACGATTTATTTTTATATAACTTGTGAACACACCAACCTTGTGTTGACACTTTTAGTATGTTATTCTCAGGTAGCCGAGGCGGGCGCGCGGTTTAGGAACATGCATTGCTTGATAAACTTTTAACTATGCAAACTTACTTTTAACTGTTATCCTTGGTTTTAAATCGTCCTGCGTGACGTGACATTGTTTCTATGGTTTTACGCTTCCGCACATATTTTCATTTAAACGTTTTTATGGTTTGATTATAACTGATGATTCCGATCCTGTTGGTTCACACCCTCTGACGGTAAAACTCCATTAGTGGATTTTGAGGGTGTGACAAATAAGCACATAACCTTTTATGCTTATTTATTACTGGATTTGGGATTAGATAATGAATGTTCTATCATCTTTTCTTTTTGCATCAAAATTCATTTTTATGAGCATAATTTTTTTAAGTTTTTGGATTTTTAAAATATTCGCATGTTTTTGCCTTCGCTCTATAGAAACTAAAGTCACCATACTTTTGTATTTTCCCCTTTTCTCCCCCAAAGAGACAAAATATTAAAAAGATTAAAATCAATAATTGCAGTTTATATGAAAACACGATGAATCGATACGCTATCGATGTTAATAGAATCCTAACGTCATCGCTCATCATCCCTAATTACCCATTTTAACAAGTTATCAGGTTATAATTGTTCATTTGATAAATACACATTCGTTTTAGTTAAAACATATATTTACTTAAATTCAAGATAATAATAGACTTGTAACATCATATATCATCATCCCTAGTTACCTATTTTATCATGTTATCAAGTTATAATTGTTCATTTGATTAATACACAGTCAGTTTAGTTAAAACATATATTAACTTAACTTAAATATGTTAATCCACAAGATTCGGCTAGCATTTATTTCATATCACTTACTTTTTCTTACTTGCTTGTTTTAAAGCCTGCCAATTCACTAATACAAATCAGCACAAAATCTTTTAAGCTTATTTCTTACTGGATTTGGGATTAGATAAACTAATGTTCAATCATCTTTTCTTTTTGCTTCGAAATTCATTTTTTATGAGCATAATGTTGTTTAAAGTTTTTGGATATTTGAAATATTTGAATGTTTTTGCCTTTTCTCTATAGAAACTAAAATCACAATACTTTTGTATTTTTTTCTTTCTCCCCCAAAAAGACAAAATATTAAAGAAGATTAAAATCAATAAATGCAGTTTATATGAAAACACGATGAATCTATAAACTATCGATGTTAATAGACTCGTAACGTCATCGCTCATAATCCTTAATTACCCATTTTAACAAGTTATCAGGTTATATTTGTTCATTTGATAAATACACACTCGTTTTAGTTAAAACATATATTAACTGAACTTCAAGATAATAATAGACTTGTAACATCATCTCTCATCATCCCTAGTTACCCATTTTATCAGGTTATAATTGTTTATTTTATTAATTCACAGTCAGTTTAGTTAAAACATATATTAACTGAACTTAAATCTGTTAATCCACCAGATTCGGCAGGCATTTATGGTCATATCAATTACTTTTTCTTACCTGCTTGTTTTAAAGCCCGCCAATGCACGAATACAAATAAGCACACAATATTTTAAGCTTATTTCTTACTGTATTTGGGATTAGATGACTAATGTTCTATCATCTTTTCTTTTTTGCTTTAAAATTCATTTTTTATGAGTATAAATTCTTTTTAAAGTTTTTGGATTTTTGAAATATTCGAATGTTTTTGCCTACCCTCTATAGAAACTAATGTCACAATACTTTTGTATTTTCCCCCTTTCTCCCCCCCACATCCTCCAAAAAAAAGACAAAATATTAAAGATGATTAAAATCAATAATTGTTGTTTATATGAAAACACGATGAATTGATACACAATCGATGTTAATAGATTCGTAACATCATCTCTCATCATCCCTAGTTACCTATTTTATCAAGTTATCAGGTTATAATTGTTCATTTGATTAATCCACAGTCAGTTTAGTTAAAACATATATTAACTGAACTTAAATATGTTAATCCACTAGATTCGGCTAGCATTTATGCTCATATCACTTACTTTTTCTTACATGCTTGTTTTAAAGCCTGCCATTGCACTAAAACAAATAAGCACATAACCTTTTATGCTTATTTTTTACTGGATTTGGGATTAGATAATGAATGTTCTATCATCATTTCTTTTTGCATCAAAATTCATTTTTTATGAGCTTAATTTTTTTTAAGTTTTGGGATTTTTAAAATATTCGCTTCTTTTTGCCTTCGCTCTATAGAAACTAAAGTCACCATACTTTTGTATTTTCCCCTTTTCTCCCCCAAAGAGACAAAATATTAAAAAGATTAAAATCAATAATTGCAGTTTATATGAAAACACGATGAATCGATACGCTATCGATGTTAATAGACTCCTAACGTCATCGCTCATCATCCCTAATTACCCATTTTAACAAGTTATCAGGTTATAATTGTTCATTTGATAAATACACACTCGTTTTAGTTAAGACATATATTAACTTAAATTCAAGATAATAATAGACTTGTAACATCATATATCATCATCCCTAGTTACCTATTTTATCATGTTATCAGGTTATAATTGTTCATTTGATTAATACACAGTCAGTTTTGTTAAAACATATATTAACTTAACTTAAATATGTTAATCCACAAGATTCGGCTAGCATTTATTTCATATCACTTACTTTTTCTTACTTGTTTGTTTTAAAGCCTGCCAATTCACTAATACAAATCAGCACAAAATCTTTTAAGCTTATTTCTTTCTGGATTTGGGATTAGATAAACTAATGTTCTATCATCTTTTCTTTTTGCTTCGAAATTCATTTTTTATGAGCATAATGTTGTTTAAAGTTTTTGGATATTTGAAATATTTGAATGTTTTTGCCTTTTCTCTATAGAAACTAAAATCACAATACTTTTATATTTTTTCTTTTTCTCCCCCAAAAAGACAAAATATTAAAGAAGATTAAAATCAATAATTGCAGTTTATATGAAAACACGATGAATCTATAAACTATCGATTTTAATAGACTCGAAAGGTCATCGCTTATAATCCCTAATTACCCATTTTAACAAGTTATCAGGTTATATTTGTTCATTTGATAAATACACACTCGTTTTAGTTAAAACATATATTAACTGAAGTTCAGGATAATAATAGATTTGTAACATCATCTCTCATCATCCCTAGTTACCCATTTTATCAAGTTATAATTGTTTATTTTATTAATTCACAGTCAGTTTAGTTAAAACATATATTAACTGAACTTAAATCTGTTAATCCACCAGATTCGGCTAGCATTTATGTTCATATCACTTAGTTTTTCTTACCTGCTTGTTTTAAAGCCCGCCAATGCACTAATACAAATAACCACACAATATTTTAAGCTTAATTCTTACTGTATTTGGGATTAGATGACTAATGTTCTATCATCTTTTCTTTTTTGCTTTAAAATTCATTTTTTATGAGTATAAATTCTTTTTAAAGTTTTTGGATTTTTGAAATATTCGAATGTTTTTTCCTTCCCTCTATAGAAACTAATGTCACAATACTTTTGTATTTTCCCCTTTTCTCCCCCCCACCCCCTCCAAAAAAAAGACAAAATATTAAAGATGATTAAAATCAATAATTGTTGTTTATATGAAAACACGATGAATTGATACACAATCGATGTTAATAGACTTGTAACATCATCTCTCATCATCCCTAGTTACCTATTTTATCAAGTTATCAGGTTATAATTGTTCATTTGATTAATACACAGTCAGTTTAGTTAAAACATATATTAACTGAACTTAAATATGTTAATCCACCAGATTCGGCTAGCATTTATGCTCATATCACTTACTTTTTCTTACATGTTTGTTTTAAAGCCTGCCATTGCACTAAAACAAATAAGCACATAACCTTTTATGCTTATTTTTTACTGGATTTGGGATTAGATAATGAATGTTCTATCATCATTTCTTTTTGCATCAAAATTCATTTTTTATGAGCTTAATTTTTTTTAAGTTTTGGGATTTTTAAAATATTCGCTTCTTTTTGCCTTCGCTCTATAGAAACTAAAGTCACCATACTTTTGTATTTTCCCCTTTTCTCCCCCAAAGAGACAAAATATTAAAAAGATTAAAATCAATAATTGCAGTTTATATGAAAACACGATGAATCTATACATTATCGATGTTAATAGACTCGTAACGTCATCGCTCATAATCCCTAATTACCCATTTTATCAAGTTATCAGGTTATAATTGTTCATTTGATTAATACACAGTCAGTTTAGTTAAAACATATATTAACTGAACTTAAATATGTTAATCCACCAGATTCGGCTAGCATTTATGCTCATATCACTTACTTTTTCTTACATGTTTGTTTTAAAGCCTGCCATTGCACTAAAACAAATAAGCACATAACCTTTTATGCTTATTTTTTACTGGATTTGGGATTAGATAATGAATGTTCTATCATCATTTCTTTTTGCATCAAAATTCATTTTTTATGAGCTTAATTTTTTTTAAGTTTTGGGATTTTTAAAATATTCGCTTCTTTTTGCCTTCGCTCTATAGAAACTAAAGTCACCATACTTTTGTATTTTCCCCTTTTCTCCCCCAAAGAGACAAAATATTAAAAAGATTAAAATCAATAATTGCAGTTTATATGAAAACACGATGAATCGATACGCTATCGATGTTAATAGACTCCTAACGTCATCGCTCATCATCCCTAATTACCCATTTTAACAAGTTATCAGGTTATAATTGTTCATTTGATAAATACACACTCGTTTTAGTTAAAACATATATTAACTTAAATTCAAGATAATAATAGACTTGTAACATCATATATCATCATCCCTAGTTACCTATTTTATCAAGTTATCAGGTTATAATTGTTCATTTGATTAATACACAGTCAGTTTAGTTAAAACATATATTAACTTAACTTAAATATGTTAATCCACAAGATTCGGCTAGCATTTATTTCATATCAATTACTTTTTCTTACTTGCTTGTTTTAAAGCCTGCCAATTCACTAATACAAATCAGCACAAAATCTTTTAAGTTTATTTCTTACTGGATTTGGGATTAGATAAACTAATGTTCTATCATCTTTTCTTTTTGCTTCGAAATTCATTTTTTATGAGCATAATGTTGTTTAAAGTTTTTGGATTTTTGAAATATTTGAATGTTTTTGCCTTTTCTCTATAGAAACTAAAATCACAATACTTTTGTATTTTTTCTTTTTCTCCCCCAAAAAGACAAAATATTAAATAAGATTAAAATCAACAATTGCAGTTTATATGAAAACACGATGAATCTATAAACTATCGATGTTAATAGACTCGTAACGTCATCACTCATAATCCCTAATTACCCATTTTAACAAGTTATCAGGTTATATTTGTTCATTTGATAAATACACACTCGTTTTAGTTAAAACATATATTAACTGAACTTCAAGATAATAATAGACTTGTAACATCATCTCTCATCATCCCTAGTTACCCATTTTATCAGGTTATAATTGTTTATTTTATTAATTCACAGTCAGTTTAGTTAAAACATATATTAACTGAACTTAAATCTGTTAATCCACCAGATTCGGCTAGCATTTATGTTCATATCACTTACTTTTTCTTACCTGCTTGTTTTAAAGCCCGCCAATGCACGAATACAAATAAGCACACAATATTTTAAGCTTATTTCTTACTGTATTTGGGATTAGATGACTAATGTTCTATCATCTTTTCTTTTTTGCTTTAAAATTCATTTTTTATGAGTATAATTCTTTTTAAAGTTTTTGGATTTTTGAAATATTCGAATGTTTTTGCCTTCCCTCTATAGAAACTTATGTCACAATACCTTTGTATTTTCCCCTTTTCTCCCCGCCACACCCTCCAAAAAAAAGACAAAATATTAAAGATGATTAAAATCAATAATTGTTGTTTATATGAAAACACGATGAATTGATACACAATCGATGTTAATAGACTTGTAACATCATCTCTCATCATCCCTAGTTACTTATTTTATCAAGTTACCATGTTATAATTTTTCATTTGATTAATACACAGTCAGTTTAGTTAAAACATATATTAACTGAACTTAAATATGTTAATCCACCGATTCGGCTAGCATTTATGCTCATATCACTTACTTTTTCTTACATGTTTGTTTTAAAGCCTGCCAATGCACTAACACAAATAAGCACATAACCTTTTATGCTTATTTTTTACTAGATTTGGGATTAGATAATGAATGTTCTATCATCTTTTCTTTTTGTATCAAAATTCATTTTTTATGAGCATATTTTTTTTTATGTTTTTGGATTTTTAAAATATTCGCATGTTTTTGCCTTCGCTCTATAGAAACTAAAGTCACCATACTTTTGTATTTTCCCCTTTTCCCCCCAAAGAGACAAAATATTAAAAAGATTAAAATCAATAATTGCAGTTTATATGAAAACACGATGAATCTATAAACTATCGATGTTAATAGACTCGTAACGTCATCGCTCATAATCCCTAATTACCCATTTTAACAAGTTATCCGTATATATTTGTTCATTTGATAAATACACACTCGTTTTAGTTAAAACATATATTAACTGAACTTCAATACAATAATAGACTTGTAACATCATCTCTCATCATCCCTAGTTACCTATTTTATCATGTTATCAGGTTATAATTGTTCATTTGATTAATACACAGTCAGTTTAGTTAAAACATATATTAACTTAACTTAAATATGTTAATCCACAAGATTCGGCTAGCATTTATTTCATATCACTTACTTTTTCTTACTTGCTTGTTTTAAAGCCTGCCAATTCACTAATACAAATCAGCACAAAATCTTTTAAGCTTATTTCTTACTGAATTAGGGATTAGATAAACTAATGTTCTATCATCTTTTCTTTTTGCTTCGAAATTCATTTTTTATGAGCATAATGTTGTTTAAAGTTTTTGGATATTTGAAATATTTGAATGTTTTTGCCTTTTCTCTATAGAAACTAAAATCACAATACTTTTGTATTTTTTCTTTTTCTCCCCAAAAAGACAAAATATTAAATAAGATTAAAATTAATAATTGCAGTTTATATGAAAACACGATGAATCTATAAACTATCGATGTTAATAGACTTGTAACGTCATCGCTCATAATCCCTAATTACCCATTTTAACAAGTTATCAGGTTATATTTGTTCATTTGATAAATACACACTCGTTTTAGTTAAAACATATATTAACTGAACTTCAGATAATAATAGACTTGTAACATCATCTCTCATCATCCCTAGTTACCCATTTTATCAGGTTATAATTGTTTATTTTTATTAATTCATAGTCAGTTTAGTTAAAACATATATTAACTGAACTTAAACCTGTTAATCCACCAGATTCTGCTAGCATTTATGTTCATATCACTTACTTTTTCTTACCTGCTTGTTTTAAAGCCCGCCAATGCACTAATACAAATAAGCACACAATATTTTAAGCTTATTTCTTACTGTATTTGGGATTTAGATGACTAATGTTATATCATTTTTTCTTTTTTGCTTTAAAATTGATTTTTTATGAGTATAAATTCTTTTTAAAGTTTTTGGATTTTTGAAATATTCGAATGTTTTTGCCTTCCCTCTATAGAAACTTATGTCACAATACCTTTGTATTTTCCCCTTTTCTCCCCGCCAAACCCTCCAAAAAAAGACAAAATATTAAAGATGATTAAATCAATAATTGTTGTTTATATGAAAACACGATGAATTGATACACAATCGATGTTTATAGACTTGTAACATCATCTCTCATCATCCCTAGTTACTTATATTATCAAGTTACCATGTTATAATTTTTCATTTGATTAATACACAGTCAGTTTAGTTAAAACATATATTAACTGAACTTAAATATGTTAATCCACCGATTCGGCTAGCATTTATGCTCATATCACTTACTTTTTCTTACATGTTTGTTTTAAAGCCTGCCAATGCACTAACACAAATAAGCACATAACCTTTTATGCTTATTTTTTACTGGATTTGGGATTGGATAATTAATGTTCTATCATCTTTTCTTTTTGTATCAAAATTTATTTTTTATGAGCATATTTTTTTTATGTTTTTGGATTTTTAAAATATTCGCATGTTTTTGCCTCGCTCTATAGAAACTAAAATCACCATACTTTTGTATTTTCCCCTTTTCTCCCCCCAAAGAGACAAAATATTAAAAAGATTAAAATCAATAATTGCAGTTTATATGAAAACACGATGAATCTATAAACTATCGATGTTAATAGACTCGTAACGTCATCGCTCATAATCCCTAATTACCCATTTTAACAAGTTATCCGTATATATTTGTTCATTTGATAAATACACACTCGTTTTAGTTTAAAACATATATTAACTGAACTTCAATACAATAATAGACTTGTAACATCATCTCTCAACATCCCTAGTTACCTATTTTATCATGTTATCAGGTTATAATTGTTCATTTGATTAATACACAGTCAGTTTAGTTAAAACATATATTAACTTAACTTAAATATGTTAATCCACAAGATTCGGCTAGCATTTTATTTCATATCACTTACTTTTTCTTACTTGCTTGTTTTAAAGCAGCCAATTCACTAATACAAATCAGCACAAAATCTTTTAAGCTTATTTCTTACTGGATTTGGGATTAGATAAACTAATGTTCTATCATCTTTTCTTTTTGCTTGTAAATTCATTTTTTATGAGCATAATGTTGTTTAAAGTTTTTGGATATTTGAAATATTTGAATGTTTTTGCCTTTTCTCTATAGAAACTAAAATCACAATACTTTTGTATTTTTTCTTTTTCTCCCCCAAAAAGACAAAATATTAAATAAGATTAAAATCAATAATTGCAGTTTATATGAAAACACGATGAATCTATAAACTATCGATGTTAATAGACTCGTAACGTCATCGCTCATAATCCCTAATTACCCATTTTAACAAGTTATCAGGTTATATTTGTTTATTTGATAAATACACACTCGTTTTAGTTAAAACATATATTAACTGAACTTCAAGATAATAATAGACTTGTAACATCATCTCTCATCATCCCTAGTTACCCATTTTATCAGGTTATAATTGTTTATTTTATTAATTCACAGTCAGTTTAGTTAAAACATATATTAACTGAACTTAAACCTGTTAATCCACCAGATTCTGCTAGCATTTATGTTCATATCACTTACTTTTTCTTACCTGCTTGTTTTAAAGCCCGCCAATGTACTAATACAAATAAGCACACAATATTTTAAGCTTATTTCTTACTGTATTTGGGATTAGATGACTAATGTTCTATCATCTTTTCTTTTTTGCTTTAAAATTCATTTTTTATGAGTATAAATTCTTTTTAAAGTTTTTGGATTTTTAAAATATTCGAATGTTTTTGCCTTCCCTCTATAGAAACTTATGTCACAATACTTTTGTATTTTCCCCTTTTCTCCCCGCAACACCCTCCAAAAAAAAGACAAAATATTAAAGATGATTAAAATCAATAATTGTTGTTTATATGAAAACACGATGAATTGATACACAATCGATGTTAATAGACTTGTAACATCATCTCTCATCATCCCTAGTTACCTATTTTATCAAGTTACCAGGTTATAATGTTTCATTTGATTAGTACACAGTCAGTTTAGTTAAAACATATATTAACTGAACTTAAATATGTTAATCCACCAGATTAGGCTAGCATTTATGCTCATATCACTTACTTTTTCTTACATGTTTGTTTTAAAGCCTGCCAATGCACTAACACAAATAAACACATAACCTTTTATGCTTATTTTTTACTGGATTTGTGATTAGATAATGAATGTTCTATCATCTTTTCTTTTTGTATCAAAATTCATTTTTTATGAGCATATTTTTTTTTATGTTTTTGGATTTTTAAAATATTCGCATGTTTCTACCTTAGCTCTATAGAAACTAAAGTCACCATACTTTTGTATTTTCCCCTTTTCTCCCCCAAAGAGACAAAATATTAAAAAGATTAAAATCAATAATTGCAGTTTATATGAAAACACGATGAATCTATAAACTATCGATGTTAATAGACTCGTAACGTCATCGCTCATAATCCCTAATTACCCATTTTAACAAGTTATCAGGATATATTTGTTCATTTGATAAATACACACTCGTTTTAGTTAAAACATATATTAACTGAACTTCAAGACAATAATAGACTTGTAACATCATCTCTCATCATCCCTAGTTACCCATTTTATCAGGTTATAATTGTTTATTTTATTAACTCACAGTCAGTTTAGTTAAAACATATATTAACTGAACTTAAATCTATTAATCCACGAGATTCGGCTAGCATTTATGTTCATATCACTAACTTTTTCTTACCTGCTTGTTTTAAAGCCCGCCAATGCACTAATACAAATAAGCACACAATATTTTATGCTTATTTCTTACTGTATTTGGGAATAGATGACTAATGTTCTATCATCTTTTCTTTTGCTTTAAAATTCATTTTTTATGAGTATAAATTTTTTTTTAAGTTTTTGGATTTTTGAAATATTCGAATATTTTTGCCTTCCCTCTATAGAAACTAATGTCACAATACTTTTGTATTTTCCCCTTTTCTCCCCCCACCCCCTCCAAAAAAAGACAAAATATTCAAGATGATTAAAATCAATAATTGTTGTTTATATTAAAATACGATGAATTGATACACAATCGATGTTAATAGACTTGTAACATCATATCTCATCATCCCTAGTTACCTATTTTATCAAGTTATCAGGTTATAATTGTTCATTTGATTAATACACAGTCAGTTTAGTTAAAACATATATTAACTGAACTTAATTATGTTATTCCACCAGGTTCGGCAAGCATTTATGCTCATATCACTTACTTTTTCTTACATGCTTGTTTTAAAGCCTGCTAATGCACTAATACAAATAAGCACATAACCTTTTATGCTTATTTATTACTGAATTTGGGATTAGATAATTAATGTTCTATCATCTTTTCTTTTTGCATCAAAATTCATTTTTTATGAGCATAATTTTTTTTTAAGTTTTTGGATTTTTAAAATATTCGCATGTTTTTGCCTTCTCGCTCTATAGAAACTAAAGTCACCATACTTTTATATTTTCCTCTTTTCTCCCCCAAAGAGACAAAATATTAAAAAGATTAAAATCGATAATTGCAGTTTATATGAAAACACGATGAATCGATACGCTATCGATGTTAATAGACTCCTAACGTCATCGCTCATCATCCCTAATTACCCATTTTAACACGTTATCAGGCTATAATTGTTAATTTGATAAATACACAATCGTTTTAGTTAAAACATATATTAACTTAAATTCAAGATAATAATAGACTTGTAACATCATATATCATCATCCCTAGTTACCCATTTTATCAAGTTATCAGGTTATAATTGTTCGTTTGATTAATACACAGTCAGTTTAGTTAAAACATATATTAACTTAAATTAAATATGTTAATCCACAAGATTCGGCTAGCATTTATTTCATCTCACTTACTTTTTCTTACTTGCTTGTTTTAAAGCCTGCCAATTCACTAATACAAATCAGCACAAAATCTTTTAAGCTTATTTCTACTGGATTTGGGATTAGATAAACTAATGTTCTATCATCTTTTCTTTTTGCTTCGAAATTCAATTTTTATGAGCATAATGTTGTTTAAAGTTTTTGGATTTTTGAAATATTTGAATGTTTTTGCCTTTTCTCTATAGAAACTAAAGTCACAATACCTTTGTATGTTTCCTTTTTCTCCCCCAAAAAGACAAAATATTAAAGAAGATTAAAATCAATAATTGTAGTTTATATGAAAACACGATTAATCTATAACCTATCGATGTTAATAGACTCGTAACGTCATCGCTCATCATCCCTAATTACCCATTTTCACAAGTTATCAGGTTATAATTTCTCATTTGATAAATACACACTCGTTTTAGTTAAAACATATTTTAACTGAAATTCAAGATAATAATATACTTGGAACATTATTTCTCATCATCCCTAGTTACCCAATTTATCAAGTTATCCGGTTATAATTGTTCATTTGATTAATACACAGTCAGTTGAGTTAAAACATATATTAACGGAACTTAAATATGTTAATCCACCATATTCGGCTAGCATTTAAGTTCATATCACTTACTTTTTCTTACTTGCTTGTTTTAAAGCCTGCCAATGCACTAATACAACTAAGCACACAATCTTTTAAGCTTATTTCTTACTGGATTTTGGACTAGATGAATAATGTTCTATCATTTTTTCTTTTTGCTTCAAAACTCATATTTTATGAGCATAATTTTTTATAAAGTTTTTGGATTTTCAAAATACTTGAATGTTTTTGCCTTTTCTCTGTAGAAACAAAAGTCACAATACTTTTGTATTTTTTTTTCTCCCCCAAAAAGACAAAATATTAAAGAAGATTAAAATCAATAATTGCAGTTTATTTGAAAACTGTAACATCCTACTTTTGGTTATAAGAATAATATAAATTTCGTCTTTTTGTAATGGGTTGTTATCGATTTAGATAAATAGAATACGGTTGGGCTGGTGTTGGGTTAAATGGATATGGGTTATGGACTTGGTTATAAAGAAAGAAGGAAAGGCCATGGGCTTAGCCCATTATCCATAAATATATAAAGCTTAATCACTATCTAATTCTCCATTCTACACATAATCCATACACCACCAAAACACACACTTAAGCCTTCTCTCTAGTTCTCTCCTTACATAAGCCGAAATCAAGAAGGAAACCGAGCACCGACCTGAGGAAATACTAGTATGATGTTTTATTAACTTAAACCGCTAGATATAGTCACGAAATGACGAGCCGACACCGTTAAACCGTTTAAGTCACGAGATCCGGGTGGAATCGGGTATAAACCAAACCTATGATGAGCTTATGGGTCACCCTAGCTCAGATCTGGATCAAACGGGACGAAAAAAGATGAAAAACGGTGTAAAATGGGATAAACCGCGTTTTTCCGGCCACCGCCCGGTTTTCCGACACGGCGGCGCCGGAAAGACGGCTCCGGAAAGGCGGCGCATGTATTTAAGGATGTCAGGGAATGTTCCTGACATTCACTGACAAACCCTAACCCTAATTCGTTACGGAAGAACCCTCGATTCATTAGGCCAGTTCGTTTAGGAAAATAACGAACTAGCTTTGATTCGTGTGCTAATTCGTTAAGGAAAGACTGATGAACTAGCTTCAGTTCGTGAAGTCCAATTCGCCTGTTGACCAGTTCGCCATAAGGTTTAATTCGTTGTGAGGACTGGTTCGTCATAAGGGTTCAATCCGCCAAGGAGTTCAATTCGTTAGGCAGACCAAAGGAATAAGGACCAATTCGCTAAAAAGGCCAATTCGTTATGAAGTAAAGAATTAGCCAATTCGTTACGGAAGGCAGAAGTAACGAATGAACCCCAACTCGTTAAAAAGCATTTTAATGAACTAAACTTTGAAAAAATGACAGAATGGTCCCTGAACTTATAAAAGAATGGTTTATTTACAAAATAAGCCCTTGAACTTCTAAGTTAGCAAATTAAATAATGATTCAAAATTCTAACGGAAAATGTGTTAAGACAGTTAATGGAAATAAAATTTTTCCAAGCAGACCTGACCCTAGCCAGGGGCTCTGCCCCTTGGACCGTGCTAGGGGCTGCCGCCTCTAGACCCCGCTGCCAGGAGCGCTGCCCCCAGATCCCCGTTCGTTGAGGGTTATAATTAGACTAGAAATGTGAGATAAGTAGTGATAGTTATTGATGCATATAACTATTATACAGTTAGCCGTGCCCAACTGAAGAAAGGAATATGTAACATCCTTCTTTTAATCATAATAATGTAATAAAGTTCGTCTATTTTATTGTGGGTCGTTATCGGCTTAGATAAATAGAATACGAGTTGGGCTAGTGTTGGGTAAATGGATATGGGTTATAGACTTAGGGTATGAAAGAAGAAGGAAATAACATGGGCTTAAGCCCATGACCCCTAATATAAATACCATTAATCACCACTTAATTCCTCATTCTACACATATTCCATACACCACCCAAAACACACACTTAAGATTTCTCTCTAGTTCTTCCTTATCCCTAGCCGAAATCAAGAAGGAAACCGAGCACCGACCAGAGGTAATGATAGTTTAATATTGTTTGAGCTAAAACCGTTAGATATAGTTGCTAAACGATGAGCCGACACCGTTTAACCGTTTAAATCACGAGATCTGGGTGGAATTGGGTATAAACCGAACCTATGATGAGCTTAGGGATCACCCTTGCTCAGATCTGGATCGAACGGGGCGAAAAACGGCGAAAAACGAGTTAAAGGCGGCGCCGAAAAAGTGTATCCTCGTTTTTCCGGTGAGTTCGAATTTTTCCGGCGTCTTTCCGGCAATGACGGCGCCGTAAAGGCGCCGGAAAAGTGTACGAGGATAATGATTATGTCAGGGAATGTTCCTGACATTCTAACCTAACCCTAGTTTGCTATGGGAACATAACGAATTGGAAGGTGATCCGTTAGTTGATTCGCATAAGGGAGCACAACGAACTAGCTCTAGTTCGTCTCTGATTCATTAGGGGAAAAGGGTAATGAATTACCCTTGATTCGTTATTACCAGTTCGTTAAGAGAGATAACGAATTAGATGGACTGATTCGTTATATGGGCTGGTTCGTTATGGAACTGATTCGTTAAGGAGTCCAGTTCGCTAAAGAGTCCAATTCGTTATAAGAACCAGTTCGCTAAGATAAGCCAATTCGTTATGAACCAGTACGAATTAGAAGTTTAGCGGAATGACAAGAACAGTCCCTGGACTTAGAAAAGAATGAATTAATTACAATTGAGCCCTTGAAATTTTAAGTTAGTAATTACAGCTCGACCCCGGCCTGGGGCTCTGCTCCTTAGACCCTGCTAGGGGCTACCGCCCCTAGACCCCGCTGCCTGGGGCGCTGCCCCCGGACCCCCGTCCTTTGAGGGTTATAGTCAGAATAGATACGTGATATGGCTAGTGACAGATAATTGATATGAGTAATTGTTATACAGTTATCCGTGTCCAACTGAATAAAGGAATAACCATTAACGGTGAACGTAACCGACTTCAGGTGAGTTTCTAGCCCCATTCCTTGTTATGTTTTCGAGGCTGTGTGCATACTCGATGTGATTAGTTAATACACTTATCCTAAGTGATCAGTGTATGCCATATATGTATTATGTGAAATGTGTGAATGGTTTCTTGTCGATACATGAATGATCTTTGGAATTGCATGTATTGCCAGGAATTGTTGATGTTATATGTATGTTGTAAGAAGAAGAATGAATGATGTATGTATGAAACTTACGATTATGTATATAGAAAAGTATGTTAAAAAGTTATGGAAGAAAGGGTACCGGACCCTAATAATATCCGAGGATGAAGGGTACCGGACCCTAATAATATCCGAGGATGAAGGGTACCGGACCTTAATAATATCCTAGGATGAAGGGTACCGGACCCTAATAATACCCGAGGATGGAGGGCACCAGACACTAATAATATCCGAGGATGGAGGGTACTGGACCCTAATAATATCCGAGGTATGTAGGGCGAATGCTCTTTATAACGTAAGGTTAGATATGTATGTGTATGAAAGATTGACGGATGGGTTAAGTATGTATTACGTACCTACGGGCACGTGTATGTGTATGCAAAGTAAGTTATGTGTTTAGCTAGAACTCACTCAGCGTAGCTGACTTTTAGTATGCACGTAGGCAAATAGGTTGAGACAGCTAGCATGATTGAAGACACATGGCATGGAATCGATGATACTGGCATCTCGAAGAAATGTTGTGATGTTTTAAAGACTATGTTTATGTTTAAATAAATTTGAATGTTTGTTAAGACAAGATTTGACAGTTTTGTAAGATATCATGGTTGAAGTTTTATGTTCCGCGTAAAGTTTTAATTAACTCTGATATTTAGAACTGTGTTTAGGAGTAAATCCAACACCAAAGTAGGGCTACCGGTAACGGGGCCTTACAAGTTGGTATTAGAGCAAAGTTCGAGAGATTTAAGCATCCTATATGCTTAGAATCGAACAGAGAAAGGGATTAAAGTAAGAAAAGAAAGAAGATGCCAGTTCGAGATAGCCATGTGTCACTCAAGCAACCTCAGTAACGGTAAAGTTAATGGTTAAATCTGTAAGTTAATGTTAGCTTGAATGTTAAAGAAAGGATATGCGAATGTTAGGGATAGGATCACCTGATTGATTAACTGTTTAGGATAGAACCAGCACAAATAGACTTATAAGGGGAAGTGTATAGGACACGGAAGGTAACGTGATCAGCTAATCACAATTGGCCACTGTTATTACCTGTTAGCCTTACTATCCTTGTACTAAATAGTTATTTGAGTGATGACGTTTGTGTTTTCCTTTTTTAGAATACGATGGCTGGAACGGGAGGTGATGCGAGAACTGAGGGCCCCACTAGACGTAATGGAAGGCCTAGTCATGCCCAACAACCTTCGGTTGAGACCGCTTTCAACACCGGAGATGAAGGAAGCGCAGCTAGGAGAGACCCGAACAACAACGAAGGGTTTCAACTGGATCCTGCAATTCAGGCAGCTATTGTCCAAGCTGTAGCGACTGCTGTACCCACTGCTGTGAAGAATATTACTCCGGGAGAGTCGGGTGAAAGCCGTGAAAGAATTGCTGGAGGGGCAGGTGGAGATGGTAGGAAAGATGATGAAGGTTGTTGGGTCAAGAATTTGACCCAAATGAGGAGATTTGACCGAAAACGAAGAATATGGAAGATTGGAATCTTCTCAACCTCCTCAGAAACTGCTAAGTATTGAATCCGAGCACACCTTGGACCTTCGAGTAAGCTTTTACTTAGCCGAGTACGAGATTTTGCCTTCCGGGCAAGGTTTACTTCAAATAGTCTTCTTAAGTGGATATCCGAGCAAGGAATGCTTATTAGTGATTTCCCTAGTAAGGATCACTGATTTGGCATCTCCGAGCAAGATTCACTTTGTCAAGCAGGGTTGTTCTTCAAGACCAAGTATTTTACTCTTCCGAGTAAGGTTTGGTCAACCAAGTCCATGAAGCCAAGTAATTGGAAGACCGGGCAAGGTATTTATTAATAAATATGGTCCGAGTATACTTGATGAGTTAAGAGAATATTTCTAAGTTATATCGAGTAAGATTCAGCTCAAGCAAGGTACAGTGGTTCCCGAGTACGCTTTGCTAATAAGTTGTTCAATGACAAAGAGCCGAACAGGACCATAGAAGAACAGAGTTGCTCGTAAGGAGTTATCGGCCAAAGTCTGATAAATTCAAGAAGACTGAAATCTACTCGGTGAATATTTTACATGGTAAAATATTCTTTAAGTAAAGTCTACCGGAAACTGATTCTCGAGTACACTTCTATGTTTACCAAGTCTGAAGGAAGGCCGAGTACACTGCGTACTTGTAGAGTGAAGTTTAATGAAAAGCCTACCCGGAAGACTTGTTTTACAGTTAGTTTTATTTTTGAATATGTAATTTGAATATGTATTATCCGATAGGGTTTCTAGAAGGAATGACAGCTGTCTTAGGTTGGCAGGCCTATAAATAGAATATTTAGGGCACGCCGCAGGAGAAAGAGAGACAGAAAAAGACACAAACATGAGACAGAAAAAGTCATAGACACAGCCAGAAACGAAAAATACCCAACTGACGGCTGTCTTAGGATTCCTAGAAACCCTAAATCGATTATCCTTTTGTATGATTAACATTATATAAATGGAAATCTTTTGAGTGAATCCTGTATGTGCCCTTTGTCCTTGAATATTTATTGCAACCGTATGTTTGTTATTGATTCCGTCTTTAACAAACGGTCATCTTTCTAAATATAGTAACCCGTCATTAAGTCTCTTGTCAACACGATTAATTTTGTGTGAGTTATGACATGATTGATTAAAGATCCGAGCCTAATCGAACATCATAAGTGGTACCTGACAAGTGGTATCAGAGCATGATTACTGCTATTTTTAGAAAGATTGTTGCTGATTAAGATTTGAAGAAGAATGACGTAAGCAGGCACTGTTCGATTGATTTATGACATCCGCAGCCCTGTTTTTCATTTTCCTTCCAGATCTACAATCTACCGGTGTTTTCTCATCCTTATTTCAATTAAAGTTTAAATCTTTATATCTAAATCTTGTTCTAATCACATCAGACACCTTAGATCTGAGCATTCTGTTTTCAGATCTGATTATTTTGAAACTTTTTAAAGAAACTGATTTTTGATTTATCAAAATGTATGGATATGAAGAACAAGAGGTGTCTACTAACAAGATACCTAGGTTGTATGGACAGCAAAACTTTATCGAATGGAAGGTACTCTTTGAAGCAGCTGTATGCTACAATGACATTGACATGTGGAACTCCATCAAAAATGGTCCACAAACTACTGTTGAAGAGGGTGCAAATGCTACTGCAACTGCTGCTATAAGAGAAAAGATGAGAAAGGTGGATGACAAAGCCTTGGCTATGATTAAGCTAGGTTTGTCTTGGGAAATTCTGACCAAGGTGGCTCATCACACAACTGCTAAACAAATGTATGATGCCATCCTTGAGATGTATGAAGGGAACATTGAATTGAAGAACATTAAGAAGCAAAGACTGAAGCAACAGTTGGAAAGGTTCAAGTATAGAGATGGAGAAAGGTTGAAGTCAATACTAGAACATTTTCTGAGTATTGTGAATGAATTGAGAACAACTGATTACGTAGTGACTGACTTTGATTTGAATACAAAGTTGCTCAACTCAATGCCAAAAGAATGGTATACTGCCTGCAAATTCATCCTTCAAAAGCAAAATTTAAATGAATTGAAATTGAATGATATGGTATGTTTTGTTCAAGCTGCTGAACTTGAAATGATTGAGAATGAGATGATGAAGGAAGATAGACCAAGTTTCCATGTTTCAAATGCTTTGATTGCACAAATGGGAAATCTGTCCATCAAGAACCAACAGCAAATTCCCATCATAGAAGAACCAGCTGAACATAATGTTGTGACTCCAAAATCTTTCATTGGAGGTAGCACAAGCACTCAAGGAAATCAACAAAGATTCAATGTGCAACTGATTGATGATTCTGACTCTGTCTCTGTGTCTAGTGGAAATATTCCTAATCCTGGAACAGGACATGTTCAAAGCAATGAGACACAAGCTTTTTTATCTATGTTCACTGAGTCATATAATGCATTTGTTGCAAAGAACATGATTCACACAAGTGTGGTTCAAGATGATTTAGAACAGATTGATGCAGATGACTTAGAAGATATGGATTTGAAATGGCAAGCTGCCATGTTGGGATTGAGAAGTAGAAGGCTGTACAACAGAACTGGTAGATCTCTGGTTTCTGGTCCAAATGACAGGATTGGGTTTGACAAGTCAAAAGCAATATGCTACAATTGTCAGCAACCTGGTCATTTTGCAAGAGAATGCAATCAACCAAGAAATTTTCAGATGAATCAATTTCAGAATCAACAACCAGGAGGTCAACCTCAATATCAACACAATCAATCTAGAGGTCAACAGCATTACCAGCAAAATCAGCCAAGATTCAACAACAACAACAATCAGATGAACAATTTAAATAACAACAACAGTTACAATCCCAACTTCAACAACTTTCAGCCTCAGATGAACAATCAACAACAGGGTATGCAACAAAGTCAAGGATTTCAGCCTCAAATGAATCACAATCAAAACATTCAAGCAACTCAAAATAGTCAAAACAACACTCTTCCAGCAAATCAAAATCAGATCAGAAATCAAGGAAATGTGGCTGTGACTACACAACATGAAGGATGTTTTGATTGGCGCAGTCATGAAGAGGATATTGCTGATGATATAAGGAAGGCAAATGTGGCATTCATGGCTATAATTGAGAAAGAAAAGGGAACCTCCTCTCAGGAACAAGCCACTCCATTGAATGATATATGGTATATGGATAGTGGTTGTTCTAGGCATATGACTTGTGACAAGAGGTCACTTGTGAACTATGAAGAGAAATATGAAGGTCCTGTTGCCTTTTGGAGTGATGAAAATGGTGGAAAGATTGTGGGAAAAGGAATCCTGACAAATGGAAAGGTGTCATTTGACAATGTGTTTCATGTTGAGGGACTTCAATACAATCTTCTGAGCATATCACAGATGTGTGATAAAGGTTACAAAGTTAGTTTTGATGATTCTCATTGCTTCATCTTAAAACCTGAATTTGTGATTCCACCTGAGATGATTATGATGATGGCACCCAGAAATGGCAACTTATATGAGTTAAATATGAAAGAAGCCATTTCAAGAGGTGGTGCATGTTTTGTTTCCAAAGCCACTGAAAATGAATCAAAATTGTGGCATAGGAAATTGTGTCATGTAAACTTAAAGAACATGAATAGACTGGTCAAGGGTGAACATGTGATTGGTTTACCTACAAGAGAATTTAAGTTTGATGATCACTGTGATTCATGTCAAAAGGGAAAGCAACACAAGTCTACTCATAAGACAAAGCTCATCAACTCAATTGATCAACCACTTGAGTTACTTCACATGGATCTTTTTGGTCCTGTAAGTGTGCCAAGTATTGGAAAGAAAAGATACTGTTTGGTGATCATTGATGACTATTCTAGATATACTTGGGTCTATTTCCTAAGTACCAAGGATGAGTCTGCTGAGTTGATTATGGGTTGTGTTACAATGATTGAGAACAAGCTGAATAAGAAAGTCAAAATGATTAGAAGTGACAATGGTACAGAGTTCAAAAATGGAGTTATGGAAGAATTCTGCACAAAGAAAGGAATATTTCAACAATTCTCAGCTTCTAGAACTCCTGAACAAAATAGTGTGGCAGAAAAAAGAAATAGAACTTTGATAGAAGTTGCCAGAACCATGATGGCTAATGCAAATCTGCCTGTCACTTTTTGGGCTGAAGCAATCAATACAGCATGTTATGTTCAGAACAGGGTACTTGTAAACAAATGGCATAACAAGACTCCATATGAAATTTTCAATAACAGAAAGCTTTACATCAAGTTTTTCAAGTCCTTTGGTTGCAAATGTTTTATATTGAACACTAGAGATTATTTGAACAAGTTTCAAACTAAGTCACTAGATTGTTTCTTTGTTGGATATTCTACTCACTCAAAGGCATACAAAGTTTATGTGAAAGATCACATGAGTGTGATAGAGTCATCTGACATCATTTTTAATGAAAATCAATTCAACACAGTCAGTGGTGCAACATGGCTGTTTGATCATGAAAAGTTAATAAAGTCATTCAAGATTTATTCTAAAGACTTTGATGATTCATTCTACAAGACCAGTACACATATTGAAGAGACTAAGATGAAAGAACTGGACTTGGAAGAATTGTGGGAAAATGTTGCAAGAAAAAAAAAGGAATATACTTTTGTGAAAAGCTCCTCAAGCAATGCCATTGAACAAGATGAGGAAGTAAACAATCAGGACATTTCAAATGTACAAAATGATCATGTTCAGAATGGGAGTGACACATGCAACCAATCAAATGAAGATGAAAATGCTTCCACATCAAGATTTCAAGACTTGTTTCAAAGCTTGAATCTGGGAAACAACGGTGCATCTACTTCAGGACAAACCAATGATGAAGTACCAGAGTTTCATGATGCAGAAGCTGATTTGATCATTGAAGAACCTGAACTTAATGAATCAAATCTTGACACAAATTTGTCTACAAATATGATAATACAAACTCCTACTGTTGAAAAGAATCATCATGCTGAAAATATCATTGGTGACTTGCATGAAAGAGTAACAAGGAGTCATTCTGAGATAGCAAACATCTGTCTTTACTCTTGCTTTCTATCCCAATTAGAACCAAAGAATATTGCTCAAGCCTTAAAAGACAATAGTTGGGTAGAGGCTATGCAAGAGGAATTGGCCCAATTTAGAGATCTACACGTGTGGGATCTAGTAGACAAGCCACATGACATATATGCAATTGGAACCAAATGGGTGTTCAGAAACAAAAGAGATGAAAGGGATTTGGTGATTAAGAACAAGCAAGACTTGTAGCACTGGGATTTCTTCAAGAAGAAGGGATAGACTTTGAGGAAGTGTTTGCACCAGTTGCAAGACTGGAAGCCATAAGAATTTTCCTTGCATATGCTGCCTCAAACAACATAAGGGTATTCCAGCTTGATGTTAAATCTGCATTCCTAAATGGAAAGATTGATGAAGAAGTGTATGTGGTTCAACCACCAGGTTTTGAGGATCCCATGTATCCAAACTGGGTGTATAAGTTAAGCAAAGCCCTTTATGGATTGCATAAGGCTCCTAGAGCATGGTATGATGAGCTATCAAATCATTTACTTGAAAATGGTTTCACATGGGGAGCCATTGACAAGACACTCTTCTACAAAAGGAAAGGGTCAGATTTGCTGCTTTTACAAGTCTATGTTGATGATATCATCTTTGGATCTACAAATGAAAATATGTGTTTGGAGTTTGAAGAGGTGATGAAGTCCAAGTACAGCATGAGTTCCATGGGTGAAATAAACTTCTTTTTGGGGCTGCAAGTTCAACAAAAGGCTGAAGGGATCTTCATTCACCAAACTAAGTATGTGCAGGACATTTTGAATAAGTTCAACTGTCATGATTACAAGACTGCTTCAACTCCAATGGACACCAAAGAAAAGATGATAGCTGATGAAAGGGGGAGTCAGTTGATGAGCATGAATACAGAGACAAGATTGGATCTCTGATGTATCTGACTGCAAAAAGACCAGATATCATGTTTGTTGTGTGTATGTGTGCTAGGTTCCAGTCAAATCCAAAAGCCCCCACATGAATGCTGTTAAAAGAATATTCAGATACTTGAAGGGAGGACCAGACTTAGGGATTTGGTATCCAAAGAACCAATCCTTTGATCTGATTGCATATACAGACAGTGATTATGATAGACGCAATATGAGTAGAAAGTCAACATCAGGGGATGCCAGTTTTTGGGAGAAAGGCTAGTGTCATGGCAATGCAAGAAACAGACTACAGTATCAATATCCACTACAGAAGCTGAATATGTTGCTGCATCTGCCTGCTGTGCACAAGTTCTCTGGATTCAAAATCAGATGCTGGACTATGGTTTGAACTTTCGAAACACCCCTATTCTGATTGATAATACTGATGCATACTTTACTGTTAAGAATCCTGTGCAGCATTCTAAGACTAAGTACATTGAGATCAGACATCATTTCATCAGAGATTGCAGTGAAAAAGGTTTGATTGAAATGCAAAGAGTTGATACAAGTGATAATTTAGCTGACTTATTAACCAAACCACTTGATAGAACCAGATTCAACTTTCTTTTGAAAGCCATGGGGATGATCAACTCTGATGAAATCTGATTAAGGATGTGTGCTTGGTTGGGTACCTCTATGTGCTACTTGAATATTTTAGAAGAGGTCACACATGTTGAATGTTACTGAATATGTTACTGAATATGTTACTGAGTATGTTACTGAGTATGTTACTGAATATGTTACTGAATATGTTACTGAGTATATTAAATGTTTATGTGACTTAACTGTTTCTATGTGTGTCTCTCTGTGATAACTGATTATTTTATTAGAGATTACACATATTGAATATGTTTCAACTGAATGTTGATTGAATATGTTTGATTATGTCACTGTTTTGATGTTAACTGATAGGTGCTAAAGTAACTATCTGTGCAATTTGCTTGAAATTGATGGTAATTCTTGACTATCATGTTAACTGATCTGATGTTATGATAAGTAGTTTGATCTTTTTAGGTGAAACAGAATGCTTATATGATGTCATGAGTAATCAATGTTTATGGTTACTTGAATATGTTGTTAATCTGATCTTCTGAAATTGTTAAGATAGGATAGACATTGAATGTGAGTACAGTCTGTTTTTTTCTTGATGATGTTAAGAATGATTAAGATTTGAGTGTGTGATGCAATTGTTTGTGTCAAAATGTGTTTTATGTCAAAATTAAGTGATTCAATGAAATTTATAATGAATTTTGTATAAATACTATATTTTGGTCAAAACATGAGCAAGTTGATTAATGGTGTAGTGATATGATAAGATTATTCAGTTCAAGCTGTTAAGAAGCTTAAAAGAGGGATTTTTTTTTTAAAAAGGAAAAGTCTCAAGTAGTTATTTTTGCTAAAAATTATGTCATTTGCTCAGTTGGAAGGACATGCACTAGTGTATGTTTGGTCCATAAATCTCTATAAATTCAAAGGATAGCCATTGACCTGAAAACTGAATGCATTTGGGGCAACTATGACTTGTTTCTTATTTCTTCACTTAAAACTATGTCAATAACTCTGACTTTGACAGGATATATATTCACATGTATGTTTGGTCCTGTTGACCACTTTTGGTTAAAACAGTATAGCCATTGACCTAATAAGAAAGAGATATTGGGGTTATTGAATATTAAACTGCATTTATTGGGAAATGATAGTACATTGACTACTTAGCTGATCATATGGAATTAATAGGCTAAAAAGACCTTAGTATAGTCATTAACATGTATGGTTACTTTCCCATGATGATGTAAAATCTAAGGTGATATAAACATAATGAATATGCTAATCGTTATGTGGAGATGCATAGTTGTTTTGCATGTCTCAAGATAGATCTCTCCGAATGATACGGCAAAAAAGTGATTACCCAGTCATACACGAGCCTGTTGTTATTTGGTCAACCAAAATGAAACTTTTTTAAATATGACAAAGAACATGCTTTAAGAAAATTTGAGAAAATATCAAAAACAAGGGGAAGAATGAATAAATCAACCAAAAGTTGATAAGTGTTTTAAATATTTTATCAAACAAGAGGGTTACAACAAGAACTATAAAGATGTTGGCAAAATCTGTCTCATCCTGAATGAAAGGCATGTTGCTAACAGTAAGTCCAACGTTCAACCTCTATATATGTTTGTGTATAAAAATACAAAAATACAATAAGTTCTGTCATACAAAAACTATTTTTGACCAAATACAGGAGGTTGGAGTCAAATTGGGGTGATCTGGGGAAAGCCAAATAAGCTTTGAGAAGAGATATGAGGCATCATAGCACAGTGTTGACCATTATTGAATTATGCTCAAATTGAACTTTAATCATATCACCAAAGAAATGAAAATCATGCTAAGTTTATACCTGCTGTTAACCTATCTAAGTTGTCATAATAATGCTGAGAGTGAAGTAATTAGATAGCTACTTAGTCAATATGATCCCATTACTGAGATCTTTTCAGTTTAATAAAGATATTGTTTTGAAATGAATTATAACTGAAATTTGATCTCTAAATGCACTATTTGCTCTTAAACTATGTTCTGAAATGATACATAACTTAGAAATGTCTTTGACAAGTGGTTTAAGTCAAAAAGTGTTGCATTTTGCCTAAAATAGGTTGAATATGTAAGTTTGAGTAAGGTTTGATGCTTTATAACCTTCTCGAGCACAAACTGTTTGAATATGCATTTTCTGGTAAGGTTAATGAATTATAACCTTTCCGAGTACAAAACAGTTGATTATGTGTGAATATGTTGTTTCGGGTAAGGTTTAAAAATTCTCAAACTTTCCGAGTAAGATTACTCATGTTTGACCTGTTTATGTGTGAATATGTTGTTTCGGGTAAGGTTTGAAAATTCTCAAACTTTCCGAGTAAGATTAGTCATGTTTGACTTGTTTATGTGTGAATATGTTGTTTCGGGTAATGTTTGAAAATTCTCAAACTTTCTGAGTAAGATTAGTCATGTTTGACTTGTTTATGTGTGAATATGTTGTATCAGGTAAGGTTTGAAAATTCTCAAAACTTTCCGAGTAAGCTTAGTCATTTCTGACTAACTTTATGATTTTCAAGCATGCTTTGAAGTGTTTACACTTTTCGGGTAGAGTACACTGTTGAACTCATTTTCCCGAGTAAGCTTGAAGTCTTGAGATGATTATGTGTTGAAATAGCTATCTTTTAACAAGAAATTCTTGTTTCGAGCAAGCTATGCATGTTATATGCTAGTTTTGAGTAAGCTATGCATGTTATTTGCTGATTGTGTTTCCAATCAAACTTTGTGAACTTAAGTGAGTACACCGAGTAAGCTTTGTGTGAGTATGTTGTTAGGAAAGACTTGTTAATCTTTCCGGGCACGCTTAGATTTTACCGTTTAAGTTTGTCATTTTTCGGGTATGGCTTGATATGTTGAGTTTCCTTGAGCAAGGGCATACCTGATGATTGAATGTGTTTATCCTACCGAGCTTAGTGCTAACTTAGGATTTTCGAGCAAGCTCTATGAAATTTTAGACAATAGCACACTTAAACGTTTGTGTGTTTAATTTCATTCCGAGCATTCTCTGTGATATGTGTGTTTATGATTTCTTTGAAATTACAAGTGTTATAGGCAAACATTGTTTTCCGAGCACACTTTATATTTCGGGTACACTCGTGTTCCTTCAATATACTTGGTAATTTCAAACTTTACCTTTCCGAGTACACTGTCTGCTAGAATATCTTTTCGAGCACACTTTGTACTATATGAAAGTTATTCGGGTATACTTTACATAAGATTGTTGTCCGAGCACACTTTTCATTTGAAAGAGTGCTCGAGCACACTATGTATACAAGCATACTTGAATGAATGCGTTGATTGAATAAGTTAGTTAGTATGATAAAATTGATTATGATTCTTATTAGGGTTCATGCTAGATAAGTTTTAATTTGAATTTGAGAAATCTGTGTGAGGATCCTGATTGATTCTTAGTAAGAATGTTTATTTGATAACTGTGCTTGATTATTAGTCTTGTGATTTATTTCTCAAGAAATCAAGTATTTCGGGTAAGCTTTCTTCATTATGTCTTAACTTTAAATTAATATACTTGATCAGGCAAAGTTTAAATATAAAAGAATTCGGGCAAACTTTGTATATTCCAAATTGAAAATTTGAGCGAGTAAAGTTTGACTGAGTAAGGTTTGTTAGTGGAAGTAGACCGAGTAGACTTTGGATATATTAAGCCTTCGAGTAAGGACTTATGATCTTAAATGAAATTAAATGTTTTTAATATATCAAGTGGATAATGTTACTGGGTGACAGCTAATAATTCACAAAATGACAAAAAGCATTTAAAACCCACTTTCAAAAAGGTATAAAAGAGGGACTTAAGAAAATTCTTCAACATTATTTCCCTCTCTCTCTCTCCTTCCACTGCAAACACTCACTCACTAAGAAATATAACCGACTTATCGAATTTCAACATTAATCCAAACCCTAATTTTTATCAGCCACTAATTCCGATTCGGTAAGCATTAAATATTATGTTTTCCGATCACGATTAGATTGTAATGTGACTTGATTATGTATTTGAGTACTGATACTCTGTTTATGTATTTAGGTTATTAATTTGTCGAAGAACAGGTTCATGAAGATTTCTTTCTTTCTTCTTCATTTTTATAACTTGAAATTATCTAAAGTATTAAACTTTATGACTAATTTCACTTTGAATATGTTTGTTTGTGAATTTCAGATATGGCAGATAACGAGCCGATGTATGCTTTTGAGCCAAAGCACAACATGTGCGCGTTACTACAAGTGACACCAGAGAATGAACCTATGGCTCGAATGATTTCGTGGATGGCGTGGTCGAACATCAATTTTGCACTCACTGAAAGCCCGATTATTTACAGAAATCACTCCTTGGATTTCTGGACATCAGCAGAGTTGATTGAAGATGTTGATGGAAAAAGAATAGAAGCAACCGTGGCAAGACAGGAAATTCAGATCACTGAAAGAATGATCAGGAGGTGTTTAAGGCTGAATGACGATGATCACAATCACATAAACTTCAATACAAAACACTTATTGAAGATTTTTAAAGAAACGATGGGGTATCAAGGAAATGTCCATGAAGGACAGTTTCAGAAGGGTTTGTTTCCGATGCTGTACAAATTTCTAATTCACCACATTATTCATGGATTTGCTCCAAGGAAGGGATCATGGACTCTTATGAGTCATGATCTAGCAAATGCCACAGTTGGAACTATCTTTGATCTGCCCTTTAATTTTTCCAAGATGATTTTTTAGGGGTTAGTGGGGAATCTAAAGAAACAAGAAAGAAGGAGATTTTTACCGTACCCAAGATTCCTGTAGATCATATTCAACAGCATATTACAAGATTTACCAACAATTGGAGACACACATAAACTGCAAGACCCTGATGCTTACAAAAGAATCAAGATTCTGGTGTCTCTAATACTTTAAATGCAAGTGTTCATTTTGAAATTTTACCTTGGTTATTAAACCATGATTTGGCTATAATGCCTGTGCCTGAGCTAAGCTCAGAGGAGGAAGAAGGGGGTGATGATGACAGTGATGAAGGAGATTCTGATGATGATGTTGATGGCAATGAAGGTGGAGATGGTTTGGATATGGAGATTATGGCACCTGAACAGGGGGAGCAAAGAGAAGAACCTGAACAACCAATCCCTACACTACCACACTCACCACCACCAACCCAACCACATCAATCACCACCTCAAACCCTTACCCTAGACCAACCTAAAACTTCCACACTTCAATTATCACCACCACAGACACCACCTACACATAGCTCAAACCAATCAGAACCAGTCATTTCTAGCCCATCTCAAACACCCACCACAAACCAACCTGAGTTTGAACCATTTCCTACCTCAGAACCTACAAGTCCACATGTTGATACACTCCAAAGAAATGCTGAGTTGATGTTGGAAAATGATGAGTTGAAAAGACAAGTTGAGGAGGTTAAGGGTGAGAATGTTGTATTGAGTAGGAAGAATGAAGAACTAACTAATGAAAATGAAATATTATTGAGAAAGTTAGCTAAGGCTGAAAAGATGATTCGAACCCTGGTGCAGGAGGTTGAGAAGACCTTGGCTGCCCCAAAACAGGGGGAGAATATGGATGACACTGATGTAAACATGAATGATGTTGAAAGGGTTGATAGTATTGATGCTTTAAAGATAATAATGAACAATTATGATGATAATGATGAATCAGTAATGGATGTGAGAGAAGAAGATCATCAAATGATGATGAAGAGGTTGTACTTACAGAAGAAATGACTGAGATTGCGGATGAGGAAATGACTGTTGAACTTACTGGTTTGAATGCTGCTACTGAGGGACTGGTAACCACTGAACCTGAAGATGATCAAGAAGTTAATTCCAAGAGGGTAGAACATGATTCTGAACTAGAGCAACTGTTCAAAGAGATTGATGAGTATGAAACTTCTGATGAAGAAGAAGATGAAGAGCAGTTGAGAAAGAGAAAAGAAAAAGGTAAAGGGATAGCAACAGCGGAAGAACCGGTTGCGTATGCTGAAAAAGATGTAACCTTTAAAGATGATGATGCTGCTGCTGCTCTTGAAGAGCATGAAAGAATAATCAAAGAAACTTTGGAGAGGGAGAAAATAGCCCTATCTCTAACTCCAGAAGAGATTGCAGAGCAAGAAAATTTGATCAGACAAGCCAACAGTGAAAAGGAACTGACTGAGATGAGGCTGAACAAGAAGTGATAGAAGAACTTATCAAAATGAGCAGAGTTGTGGAAGTGGACAACTCTCTGGCTCTGGTAGTAAGCATGTTTCAATCCCAAAGTCAAACATCTGAAACTGCTGAACCAGCCAATGTGAATACAGGTATGATTCCTGAAGAGGAATTTGGTGAGTCAATTGCATCTATGGCTGCCAAGAAATGGGCTGAACAAGTGAAAGATGATTTAAGAAAGAACCCTACTGGTAACTGGCCAGAAAGAAAATTTGAAAAGACTTATCAAAGAAGAAAAGGAACGTCTGTACAAAGTCCTATCAGGGCTACACCTTTGCAAAGTCTAAAACCTTGTGAACATATACAAGGTGTCCTTGATGTAACAACTAGAGATGAAGCAGATCGTCCAGCTCCTGATGAACCAAAGATAGATGCTATGAATGAGCTGACAGAAGAAGAAGATGACTCTGAGAACTCTGATGATGATAATGATGATAATGATGATAATCCTGATAAGGATGAAGGGAGAGTTGGTACAAGCACCAATGTTATGTCCCCACAAGTTGAGATGACTGATACACACAGGGCAAACATTGAAATACGTTTGGAAGAAGCCAAAAGGCTGATTGAGAAGAAGAACAAAGAGACCAAGAAGCAAAAAGATTATCTGAGAAAACATGGCAACTCTGAGAAAGATTTAGAACATTTCTCTGTTGACCAACTGGAAGAGTTGTATATTAGTGAAAGAGAGAAAGTTGTGGAGAGATGTGTTAGAGAAAATGAGGAACTTGAACTGGAAGAATTGAAAAGAAAGTTTAATGGAATGTGTGGATATTTGTTGGAAAAAGGAATGAAGCCTGAAATTGTAAAGAACTTGGATAAAAAGACAGTTGTGGATCAGTATAACAGAAGGAAAAGAAAAAAAAAATCAACAAGGGTCCAAACTGAAAGCTCAATTCAAACTGAAGTACCTGATGAGCCACCAAAAAAGAAAAGAAGAATTCAAACAATAAGGGAAAAAGAAAAGGAGAAAGTTAAAAATGTTGAAATCCCTATTGTCCAAGAAGAAGTGAAAGCTGAAACAGTAGATGAACCATTCATGCCTTGGGAGAATGAGGAAATGATAAACATCCTAAGGAACATAATGATAAACAAGAGAGGGATGACGGAAGAAGACTTTAATGTGTTAGAGAAAGAGGATTTGAAGACTCTCTTCTATCTTCAGAAGGATGAGTGGGAAAAGGCCTTGAGAGAAGGAGAGAATCCTAGATATTATGCTGATGGCAGATTTGTACCTGCTGGACTGGCAAGAACTCCAGGAATAATCAGCAGGACATGACATTGTGGAGATAGCCAACCTTCCTACTGAGATGGTGGAAGCTATATATGTGAAGACATTCAACTTGGGACCTTAAAAGCCCAAGAAATCAATTCCATTCAGACCTCCATTCCATCAAATATTTCCTAGAGGAAGAGGACAAGGAGGAAGAGGAGAATCAAGCAACTTAGTACAACATAGAACAAGACCACAATCTGATGTGGATCTACCCAGAGAGCTGTATTATGATCCAGTCACTGATTCCCTTAAAGTGATTATGGAGAGCTGGCTATTAAAAGAGATTGTGGTCAGAAGTGACTTCCATGATTATAATGAAGAACAATTAAGAAGAATGGCCACACTTCACTTGTATGACTACAGAAACAGGGACAGATCAGCAGGAAGACAGATGAATGACTTATCAAAGTATCTACATGAAGAAGCTGATAAGGGATTCAAGTTTTTAAAAGAAAAAAGAAGTTGGAGAATTATTCAACTTCACAGATCAAAGAGGTCAGAGAAGCTAAAGAGAATGGACCGGGCTGAACTGAACTACCAGATAAGTGTCCGAGATCAGAATCCACTGTCCAACATGGATACGTGTATAAGATTGGGAAGAAGAATGAGAAGGCCAAACTATACAGTGCAGAAGAACGGTGTCATTGCTGAAGTGGAATACAAAGAAGACACTGGTTACTATGTGCTGAGGAACTCTGATGGAAAAGCTTTGGCGACAATCAAGAAGGATGCAGATCTGACATGCTTACACAATGATGATCTTACAGATATAAGAGACTTGGTGATACCAGAAGGACACACTAACTACCAAGTGCTCAATATCTTCAGAGAAAGAGCTGCATCTGTAATCCAGCTGAGAAGACAAGCAGCCTACAACGAAAGAAAAAGACAAAATAGATAGAATAGGCTTTGCTATGTAATGTCTTCGGACAGCTTTTGCTTATGTAATTTTTGCTTATGTAATTTGATTATGAAATTTTACTTTTTAATTTGATGTGTATTTTGCTAAGTGTATGTAACCATAGAGTGTTTTGGGTCAGCTGAGGCGTTCCAATCTAGGGGTAGATTGTTGGGTCAAGAATTTGACCCAAATGAGGAGATTTGACCGAAAACGAAGAATATGGAAGATTGGAATCTTCTCAACCTCCTCAGAAACTGCTAAGTATTGAATCCGAGCACACCTTGGACCTTCGAGTAAGCTTTTACTTAGCCGAGTATGAGATTTTGCCTTCCGGGCAAGGTTTACCTCAAATAGTCTTCTTAAGTGGATATCCGAGCAAGGTATGCTTATTAGTGATTTCCCGAGTAAGGATCACTGATTTGGCATCTCCGAGCAAGATTCACTTTGTCAAGCAGGGTTGTTCTTCAAGACCAAGTATTTTACTCTTCCGAGTAAGGTTTGGTCAACCAAGTCCATGAAGCCAAGTAATTGGAAGACCAGGCAAGGTATTTATTAATAAATATGGTCCGAGTATACTTGATGAGTTAAGAGAATATTTCTAAGTTATATCGAGTAAGATTCAGCTCAAGCAAGGTAGAGTGGTTCCCGAGTACGCTTTGCTAATAAGTTGTTCAATGACAAAGAGCCGAACAGGACCATAGAAGAACAGAGTTGCTCGTAAGGAGTTATCGGGCAAAGTCTGATAAATTCAAGCAGACTGAAGTCTACTCGGTGAATATTTTACTTGGTAAAATATTCTTTAAGTAAAGTCTACCCGGAAACTAATTCTCGAGTACACTTCTATGTTTACCAAGTCTGAAGGAAGGCCGAGTACACTGCGTACTCAGAGACGGAAGTTTAATGAAAAGCCTACCCGGAAGACTTGTTTTACACTTAGTTTTATTTTTGAATATGTAATTTGAATATGTATTATCGGATAGGGTTTCTAGAAGGAATGACAGCTGTCTTAGGTTGGCAGGCCTATAAATAGAATATTTAGGGAACGCCGCAGGAGAAAGAGAGACAGAAAAAGACACAGACATGAGACAGAAAAAGACATAGACACAGGCAGAAACGAAAAATACACAACTGACGGCTGTCTTAGGATTCCTAGAAAACCTTAAATCGATTATCCTTTTGTATGATTAACATTATATAAATGGAAATCTTTTGAGTGAATCTTGTGTGTGCCCTCTGTCATTGAATATTCATTGCAACCGTATGTTTGTTATTGATTCCGCCTTTAACAAACGGTCATCTTTCTAAATATAGTAACCCGTCATTAACTCTCTTGTCAACACGATTAATTTTGTGTGAGTTATGACATGATTGATTAAAGATCCGAGCTGAATCGAACATCATAAGTGGGACCTGACAAGAGAGAGAAGCTTCGAGTGAGGTCAGGCCTGTGAAAGATGATGATAGGAAGAGGGGCCGAGGCGGTTGCAACTATAAGTCCTTCATGGGTTGTTGCCAGCCAAAGCTGACTGGTTTGGGAGACACAATCGCTACTCTTCAATGGATAACCATCATGGATAAAATTATCCGCCTTAGCGAGTGTCGTCCCGATCAGGCTGTCGGTTATGCCACCCAATCGTTTGAAGAAGAGGCGATGTACTGGTGGGAGTCGGTTGAGCAGACGAAGAGTCGGGAGGAGATAAGGCTATGAGGTGGGATGATCTTAAGGAGCTAGTTATGAAGAAATTCTGTGCTGACGCCAAAGTTGAGAGGGCGGAGATGAAGTTCCCAAACCTGAAAGCTGGGACGATGACACATCGTGAGTACACCACAGAGTTCAACCGAATGTCTAGGTTGGAACCCGATATGGTCAACACTGAGGCTAAAAGGATCAAGTGCTATGTGAGGGGATTGCCACAGAGAGTCCGCACGTTAGTCAGGACGAGTAACCTGCTACCTTTGACTCAGTTGTCGAGCTCGCAGAGATGGTTTATGCGGACCTGGATGTGGATGATGTTATGGTGGAAGAAGAGAAGAAAGACAAGAAGTGGGTTGCTCCTGTTAAATGACCTGGTACTCAGTTATGGAACTCTAAGGACAAGAAGCAGAAGGTGTGGGAGAGAAAGACGTGCAAGACGTGTGGGAAGGTGCACGGTGGCGATTGCATGTGGGGTACTGGTTCCGATGTGTGTCACAAGTGTGGAAAGGCTCATGATGGAGAGTGTAGGATTGGTAAAAATGCCTGCTATAAGTGTGGGAAGGTGGGGCACTATGGTAATGACTGCGATGTACAACCCGCATGCTACAAGTGTGGTATGACGGGTCATATGGCGAGGGAGTGTACTGAGGGTGGAGCTGGAGGTAGTGGAAAGAAAGATGCCGATCAAGCTAGGCCAAGGACTAGGGCCTACATGCTGACTCAGGAGCAGGCTAAACAGATTTTGGATGTTGTGACTGGTACGTTTTAGTAAACGGTATTTCTTCTTCAGTATTATTTGATTCGGGTGCAAACAAAAGTTTCGTAGCTACACCATTTAGTAAACTAGCTAAAATGAAATGTTGCCGAGTGTCTTAAACTTTTATAGTAGAAACCGCTAGTGACGCTTCTTTTAAAATAATGAAAATGGTTTAGAACTGTTAGATAGAGTTAGAGGGACATGAGTTCCCTGTTACCTTGTATGTTATGACCTTAGGAGGGTTCGATGTAGTTTTGGGAACGGATTGGTTGTCTGAGTATGAAGCTCAGATAGTGTGTAAGAGTAGGATAATAAGGTTAAAATCCTTGGATGGTATTGCGGTGACAGTTTATTGTGATAAGGAAAGTTCTAGGCTTAATGTCATTTCGATGATAAAAGCCGAGGGTTTGTTAAGGCGAGGGTGTGGTGCCTACCTCGCATATGTTGTCAACGCTACGACCGAGACGAAAGAGATGAAAGATGTTCCTATTGTGTGCGACTACCCAGACGTATTCCCTGAGGATCTTCCGGGGTTGCCACCGGAGCGAGAGATAGAATTTCAGATAGATTTAGTACCGGGAGCCCAACCCGTCGCGAAAGCGCCTTACCGTTTAGCACCGTTCGAGATGAAAGAACTGATGTTGTTAGTGCACGGTTTTGCGTCTGGAGTCTTTGTATTTATCGTTAATGTTTATTTGATAATTTAATGTAATATTTAATGTTTATTATAGACAAGTTCGTTAAGTTAAGTCTAGTTCGCTATGGATGTTAGCGAACTAAGACTAGTTCGTTAAGTTAAGTCTAGTTCTCTAGGGATGTTAGCGAACTAAGACATTATAATGTATTCCCTCCTGATTCGTTAGGGGATGTTAACGAATCAGGGGGCGGTTCGTTATGTTAAATTATGTAACGAAGGGGAAGCTGGTTCGCTAGGGGATGTTAGCAAACCAGGTCGCCTTCTATATATAGTGAACTACTGTTCACTTTAATTTAAGTTTTTGAGAGAAAGTTTTGAAAGGCTTTGCTGTTCAGATCTCTCTCAAGCTTTACCTAATATTATACAAACACTATTGATAACTTATTGACAATATATACACATATATACAACACTGAATCGATGTTAATTATGAGCTAGATCCTTACTCGTATTAATCTTATATACACAGATCTAAGATCCGTTTATTGTTATTGATTGGTAATACGGGATCCAACAAGTGGTATTTGAGCTGTTGGTGCTCGTTTTACAGTTGATTTGGTGTTCTAATTATTTCATTTTTGTTAGTTTTCTGTTTTGTTTGGTTTTGAATCAATTTGTATTTGATTTGGACGAATTATGGACGAATTAGATTGAATTCGTGTTGATTAAGGTATTGTGGAGGTTTGGTTAAGAGGAATTGTGGTTTGATTTGTATTTGAGTGATTTGATTTTGATTTCGGTTTAAGTCCGAAACAGGGGTTTGTTTTTGGCCAATTTGATTTGGTTAAGGTGTTAATCGATTACGAGATAATGTGTATTGGATTCGGAATTTGATTACGAGGATTTTGATTGGTTATTTGTGCAATTTGGTTGAGTAACGAGGTTGTATTACAGATTTGGTATTGTTGGGTTTTTGGGTTGATCTTCAAAATTTCTGGAAAACTTGTTTGTTTTTGGCCAATTTGATTTGGTTAAGGTGTTAATCGATTACGAGATAATGTGTATTGGATTCGGAATTTGATTACGAGGATTTTGATTGGTTATTTGTGCAATTTGGTTGAGTAACGAGGTTGTATTACAGATTTGGTATTGTTGGGTTTTTGGGTTAATCTTCAAAATTTCTGGAAAACTTGTTTGAAGATTTGAAGATTTGAAGATGAACGTAATTCGCTATCTTCTTCCTGGTGATTCGCTATATGTTTATCTGTGATTCGTTATCAACAGTGTTACTTCGCTACCTTGTTCGTTAGCCAATTCGTGTAAGTTATTGATTCGTGTTATCTAGTTCGTTAACTAGATTAACTGATTCGTGTGACACGTGTTCTTCTTGGGATTTGTGTCATAACAACCTGTGCCACGTGGCATAAGGTGTCAGAGTTTGTTACAAACGGTTGTAACAACCTGATTCGCTATAGTGTGATTCGTTAATCCACTGTAGCTGATTCGTTAAGCATTCCTTAGTGATTCGCTAAGTTTATGTTGGCGATTCGTTATTGATTATCATCAGATTCGCTAAACTAATCCGGTGCAATTCGTTTGGTCAATTTGTTAAGTTGACTTGGTCAATTCGTTTGGTCAATTCGTTAAGTTGACTTGGTCAATTCGTTTGGTCAATTCGTTAAGTTGACTTGTGATTCGTTAAACCTTCATCACATTCGTTATCTGTTTCGCCATTTGGGTGATTCGTTAACCTTATTTGTGATTCGTTAAGTTGCTCGTTAAGTTGACTTTTGATTCGTTAAAACACTCATCTCATTCGTTAAGATACTTCGTTACTGATCAGTCTTAATTTTATTAAGGATTGATTCGCTACAACTGTTCACAGTTCGCTACAACTGTTCACAGTTCGCTACAACTGTTCACTAATTCGTTAAGATATTTCATTATTTGATTCAATTATCAAAGATGGCTGGTATGTATGCATTAGTGTCTCAAAACATGTTGATGCAACAGATGTTGCAACTTGATACCGAGATAGGTTCACATTCTAAATGTTTAAGATTGATGAAGTTCAGTGACTTTGCCAAGTGGGAACCTCGGTTTCGTGCACATTTGGGATCTGTCCATCCTGACTTCTTATATTGTCTTGATGAAGTTTATGTTTCACCAATGATTGGTGACGATACTATTGGATATACTCCTAAAGTTATTTCTCAATACTCACAAGAAGAGAAGAAAGCTTTAGAAATCGAGATAAAAGCATATTCTACTTTGACTATGGCATTACCAGAAAATATCTTTCATCAAGTTGGTAGTATCAAGAGATGTCCGTCTTTATTTCAACATCTGCGTATGAGAAGCATGGGAAACATTGCTGAAAGTAAGAAAGTGATGCTCAAGTTTCAGTTTCGAAACTTTAATTTATTGAAAGGAGAAATAGTTGAAGAGATGGCTACAAGATTTAGTCATTTAATTTCTGAAATGGACAAGATGAAAATGGAAATTTCTGAAAGAGATAAAATTGACACTATTAATAGTGTGCTTCCAAGTTCCTACTCAACATTTCTAATGGTTTTGAAAGAGAATGATTATCTTCTGAATGAAGACTTGACGACACTTGAATTTCTACAAAAGATCGAAGCTAGAGAATATGATCTTAAGTGTCAAAAATCCTCCAAAGAAAATCAAGATCCAGCTTTCTATGGTGGAAGTATGCCTCTTAGTTCAACAATCTCTCCAATCACTGCTTTTCTTACTCATGCGGCAAGTGAAAAAGAATCAACAATGTTTAATGATCCAAAAGTTTGTTTCTACTCTGCTGGTAATTCAAGTGGTTCTGGAAGTTCAACTAATACAAATCCATTTGCTACACAACCTAGTGTTAATATGAAGGAAGCTGAGCAAAACTTTGCTTTTCTGACGGCTTTTATGTCTTCATATGAAAACTTAGTGAGTAGTAAAATTGCCACAAGTGATTTAACAGATGAGGACTATGATCAGATAGATCCAGATGATCTAGAAATCATGGATTTGAAATGGAACATGGCTATGATCGTTCGTAAAGTTAAAAGATTCATGCAGAGAACTGGAAAAGATCTTCCAGCTTTAAACAAGAAGTTGGGTTTTGACGAATTAAAAGTAAAATGTTATAATTGTCAAGAATTTGGGCATTTCGCGAAGGAATGTGACAAGCCAAG
Source organism: Bidens hawaiensis (assembly GCF_021521415.1). NCBI lineage: Eukaryota > Viridiplantae > Streptophyta > Magnoliopsida > Asterales > Asteraceae > Bidens > Bidens hawaiensis. Next base: position 114,626 of record NW_027491014.1, read on the forward strand.
GAAAGAATACACTGGACCTCGTGGTCAAAGTCAAAATGCTTGTACACCACGAGGAAGTGATGCTGAAAAGAAACCATCTTCTTCTACAACCCAAGCAATGTTAGCAGATGGAACTGATTGGTCACAACGGTTACTATGCAATGATGTTCAAGCAAATTTGGCTATGTTACATAAAGATTATCAAGATGCTACTGGTAGTGAGATGTCTTTTGATAATGATTCTGGATATGATTCTGACGACTCTTGCGACAAGCCTTCTGAATCAAAGTTTGCTTGCATGGCTAAGATCAATGAGGTTAGTAATTCTATTTCTACTACTTCATTAGTTAAAGCATCATGTGTTGACTGTGAATCTAACAAATCGAAGTTAGAAGCATTGAAAAATCAAAATGATAATCTTATAAGAGAAATTGCTTCTTTTATGGATACTTATCGACAATCTCTTGAATCTCAAAGGAGATCTCGAGAAAAGTGTGACAATCGTCAATTTCAGGTTAACTCCGTTAACTCAACTCCGTCAATTCAAACTTAAGATCATTGAATCTATAACGCACACCTCATTACTATTAAACTAGGGTTTAAATTATGCTTAACACTTACTACATGTGTAGTCTTTCGGGAATTGCACCGAAACGCAAACGAGTTGACGCAAACGATTGGTGAATAAACAAAAAAAACGTCAAAACAGTAATTATGTGATAATTATGTGTTAGACTTACGTGTTGTGTGATAACATCGTTATAAACACTAACTCAAGATGTAAACAAGTTAGTTTAAGCTAGATAAGTGATACTTAGAAGTGGAGGGGCCAAAGTGTAACATATTATTATTATAAATAATAATAATAATAAACCGTAACTCACTTTTTTTCTTTTCCTTTCCCCTACCCCGATCGGAATTCCTTTCCCCACCCCGCCCCTCACGGCTGCCGCCACCTATATACACACATACAATCAAGGTCTCAAGTCTTTGATCGAAGATTAAGGTGCTAGGAAGGTATAAACGACTATCCTATGCATCCTTTATACTTAATTTTGATGTTTAATGGGTTAATTGAAAACCCTAAGGGCCGATTTTATGTGTGTATGTAGTTTATATGATTGTTTTTGTTTTGATGATGATATGATAACTAGAATGGATATTGTTACATGTTAATTGCTTGTGTCTTTGATTTGAGTTCTAACAAAAACCCTAATCATGTATGTATTGTGTAATTGATGTGCATGGATAGTGTTTATGGAGTCTAGAGTGTTATATGAATGCATGATGGTCCATAGATAGTTAATATGTTGAGTTCGGATGCAAACAATTTCTGGACAGATTGTGTTATTGATGTTTAATTGACTGTAACGAGGTGTAAATGTGAAAATTGGATGAGATTGTTGATACTACAGTAAGCTAGGTTGAGTCTAGTTTCTAAAGAATATAAACTTGTAATTTTTGGACAAGTAAATGTTAACTTTTATGATTTTACAAAAACGTTGTGCAAAGCTGAGCTGTTAGACCTGCTGTTAGTTTGTTTTGTAAATGTTATATCTCATGAACTACGAGACCAATTGGGTTGGTTCCACTTCTGGAAGTTGACTCATTGAGTTAGGAACCTAACCCAAGTGGTCTTGCATTTATTGGATTTTTCGTTTAACGGGAATTTTAAATAATATTCAGTTGCGCATGAATTTGACTGTTATGAGTTTGCTGTAATGATTTGAAGATTGTGATTAACCTATGTGGAATACAAATATAATAAAATATGTTCTGGAAACCTAAGACATATATGCTTTTGTAATGATTTTTGGTAAATTAGTTGAGATGCTATGATTGGTGGAATAGTACAATCTTTCAAGTAGGGTTTCTTTCTCGGTGAAACTAGCTGCTGAGTTTTGTGAAAATGCATGAAACATGATACTTGCTATATAATTGTTATGTTTTGACCAAATTGCCCTTGCGGAGAATAATTGCTAATTGATTGTCATGATTTGACCAAATTGCCCTCATGGGGAATGATGGCTAGTTAATTGTTATGTGTTGACCAAACTGCCCTTACGGGGAGTAATTGCTAGTGATGTACTTTATGAATACATGACACGTAAATAATTACTTATACAAGTAACGTATCACAAATACATTTGCTAAAGTCACACACAATTCACAAACGAAACACAAAACATGTTATGTGCATAGGTATTATGTGCCGGGTCTTGAGACTCGATAATATTCCGACACATAGAAAAATCACTTTATTGTTTTAGAACGCTAGAGTGAGTTTTTCTGTGACGCGCATCTTGGTGAATTATTTTGGGAATACTTCGCAAACAGTGAGTTCCACTTTCCCCTTTTAAACTTTTTAAACACTTTTCACTTGGGGGAGATACCATACTCCGAAATGCATTTAAGATTTTGTTTTATAGGCTAGCTACCAATAGATATATAATTGATATAACACTATCTGGTAACGCAAAACGCTTAACGCAAAACGCTGTAACGCAAAACGCTTAACGCAAAACGCTGAACGCAAACGCTAAACGCTCTATTTTTATATAACTTGTGAACTCACCAACCTTGTGTTGACACTTTTAGTATGTTATTCTCAGGTAGCCGAGGCGGGCGCGCGGTTTAGGAACATGCATTGCTTGAAACATTTTAGTTATGCAAACTTATTTTTAAACTGTTATCATTGGGTTTTAAGTCGTCCTGCGTGGCGTAACATTGTTTGCTATGGTTATACGCTTCCGCATTTAACTACTCGTAAACGTTTTCATGGTTTTGAAACTTTGTTTTATGGTTTGATTATAACTAATGATTCCGATCATGTTAGTTCACACCCTCTGACGGTAAAACTCCGTTAGTGGATTTTGAGGGTGTGACAGATTGGTATCAGAGCCATTGGTTATAGCGAACTAGAAGCTGCATGCATACTAGACTATAACCGCGACGACCCATTAGTTATAATGATACGCACTGCATAGATTTGTGTAGTCTTTGTTATCTTATCTCTTTACCTCTTTCACTCATACGCGCGTGCATACACGGCTTACCTGTAGGAATGTCGACGCCGCCACCCTCATCCTCATTTGATCCGATGACTCATGCTCACAGGAAGGAACCGCAGTTACCTACCGCATCGCCACCCCGTGTAGTCCCGGAAATCGAAGCTCCCGCACCGAAGAGGTACCGCTTATCCGGAGGCATGTACAAAAACGAAGTTAGCTGGGATTGGTACCCTAATATGATCAGACGTATGGTCTATCGGGAACAAGTTCCCCCGTTACCTCACCCGAACCATCCTGCTTATCCCAATACCGTACCACCCATAACCGAACCTGTAGAGCGAGTTCTCGCAGCTGTCGTTTCTTGCTTGGAGCGTGACGTGGGTTACATGCACTATACGAGGGCTAACGTTTCCGGACTGTTAAAAGACGGAACCGAGACTAAGGAGGAGATTGCCCGCATGGCAGCGGCAATGAAGGAAATGCAAGAGGCTAGTGATTAACAGATGAAAATTATGAGAAAGATGCAAGCCGAGATGATAGACTTGCAAGAGCAACTCCAAGTAGCAAGGACCAGAACCGAGATGGCTTTAGAGCGTTGCGATGTGTTACAAATGTAAATTGCTCAGAACGCAGCCGAACCTAAGGCAGAGCCTGAGGCCGAGCCTGAGGCAGAGCCTGAAGAGGAACCTGAAGAAGATCCCGAAGAGGAGCCTGAGGAGGATCCCGAGGAGGAACCCGAAGAAGAACCGGAGGAAGAACCGGCTGAGGAGGAGGCACACTCAGAGGTGTCCTCAGATGATGACATCTAGTGATGATGACACCTAGATGGAGGGGTTGTCTCCATCCGAACTATTATTTTCTATGATTTTAAGGATTGATTGGAAATACTTTGTAACGAATACAATGGTTTTAGTCATGAATATTTATTTTGATTAATATATGGTTGTGATGTGATGTTGTTTCTTATGTCTTTCTTACCTATCTTTTTATTGCATTTATGGTGTGTTGTATATGAAAGAAAAACTCATGTTTAACATTTTATACTGTGATTCTAGGAAATGGCTGGAAGAAACGCTGGACACGGACGTGGTAACATCAACTTGACTGCAGCTGAACTCCAAACTCTGCTGAACGACCATGCAGCGGCCGCTCTAGCCGCACACATTCAGAATCAAGCTGGAGGTCCAAGTGGAACATGTACCTTCAAGAATTACCTTGACTGCAAGCCCAGTTCGTTTAAGGGCACTGAGGGAGCTATAGGCTTCCTGCGTTGGGCTGAGAATTCCGTGTCGGCATTTGAGATGTGTAATTGTCCCCCTGCCAGTAGGGTCAAATTCGCTGCTGGAACACTGGAGGATTCTGCCCTCACTTGGTGGAATTCGAACGTACAGATCCTTGGATTGGAATTGGCTAACGCTATGAACTGGGAGGAGTTCAAGAACATGATGCGAGAGGAGTACTGTCCGAGAGAAGAGATTTCAAAGTTGGAGTCAAAATTTTGGTCGCTGAAGATGGTGGGCTCAGAAATCGAAGCCTACACTACTCGTTCTCACGAGTTAGCGGTGATGTGTCCGCGGATGGTAAATCCGCCAAGTAAGAGGATTGAAATGTATATTGATGGGTTAGCACCGCAAATTCAGGGCATGGTGACGTCTTCCAGACCAGCCACGATTCAACAAGCGATCCGTTTAGCTCACAAACTGACGGATCAAGCTGTGACCCAAGGTGCGTTACCACCTAGGGGTTCAACCGCGAAAGCCCGTGACAACCCGAGTAATGACAACAACAGCAACAGCAACCCGAGCAACGGAAAGAGAAAGTTTGACAACACCAGATCCTCGTCCTCGAACCTCCCACATCAACAACACTACCGTAAGCCCGAATTCACTCGGAGCTTTAACAATCAGAATCACAACAACAATAACAACGGTAGCGGGCAGAGTTCGAGCGGATATGCTGGGAAATATTCGAAGTGCAATAGGTGCAACTATCATCATGTTGGCCCATGTGACCGTGTCAAGTGTCAGAGATGCGGAAAGATGGGTCACCAGGCGAATGAACGTAGAGGAGACCTTGCGGCACAGGGTGCTCCTAAACCACCTATGACGACGAAGGGATGTTTCGAATGTGGACAGGAAGGTCATTTCAGGAAAGATTGTCCCAAGCTAAAACAGAACGACAACAATGGAGGTAATGGAAGTGGCAGTAGTGGTGGAAGCAATGGCAAAGGAAGAGCTTTTGTAATTGGGTCGGGTCAAGCCCGCAATGATCCGTACGTGGTGACTGGTAAGTTCCCAGTGAACGATTGTTTTGCTTCTGTATTGTTTGACACTGGAGCTGATAGGAGTTTTGTGTCGAAAGCCTTTAGCCAACTCTTAGACTTAACTCCAACTCCGTTAGATGCTAAGTTTCCTGTTGAATTAGCTGACGATAAGACTATTGTAACGACGCATGTACTTGCGGGATGTAAGTTAAAACTGTCAGGTCATGTCTTTGATATCGACCTTATTCCTTTTACGCTTAGTAGTTTCGATGTCGTTATCGGCATGGACTGGTTATCCGAGAACCGAGCGGAGATTATATGTCACGCCAAGATAGTTCACATTACTACCCCTTCCGGCGAGATCATTTCGATCCGAGGTGAGAGAAGCGGAATGACCACCAGCGTCATTACCCTCATGAAGGAGCAGAAGTACCTACGAAAGGGTCATCCGGCAATTTTGGCGCAGATTGTTGAGAAACCCGCGGAGGAGAAGCGAATTGAAGATATACCGATTGTGCGGGATTTTCCAGAAGTTTTCCCGGAGGATTTGCCCGGACTCCCTCCTGTACGACAACTCGAATTCCAAATCGAGTTGACCCCCGGTGCAGCACCCATAGCACGAGCCCCGTATCGGCTCGCACCGGCGGAACTTCAGGAGTTGTCCACTCAGTTGCAAGATTTGTTGGATAAGGGTTTTATCCGACCTAGCTCATCACCATGGGGAGCCCCTGTCTTGTTTGTCCGAAAGAAGGACGGGACTTTCCGCATGTGTATCGACTACCGGGAGTTGAACAAGGTGACGGTCAAGAACCGTTATCCTTTACCCCAAATTGATGATCTGTTTGACCAGCTTCAAGGATCGAGTTATTACTCGAAGATCGATCTGCGATCTGGTTACCATCAGCTTAGAGTGCGCGAAGATGATATCTCAAAGACGGCTTTCAGAACACGGTATGGTCACTACGAGTTTTCGGTTATGCCTTTTGGACTAACCAACGCACCATCCGTATTTATGGATCTCATGAATCGAGTATGCAAGGCATACCTCGACAAGTTTGTGATTGTTTTCATTGATGATATTCTCGTCTACTCCAAGAACGAAGCTGACCATGAAGAACACTTAAGGGTAATTCTGGAATTATTGAAGAAGGAACAACTGTATGCTAAACTCTCGAAATGTGAGTTTTGGCTTCGCGAGGTTCACTTTTTTGGACATGTGATCAACGAGAATGGTATCCATGTCGATCCCGGTAAGGTAGAGGCCATCAAAAACTGGGAAGCACCTAAGACTCCGAATGAGGTGCGGCAATTCCTAGGACTGGCCGGCTACTACCGACGTTTCATCGAGGGATTTTCAAAGATTGCTCAACCCCTCACCGCTTTGACTCACAAAGGCACTAAGTACAATTGGGGTGACGCGCAAGAATCCGCTTTTCAACTGTTGAAAACCAAACTCTGTAGCACCCCTATTCTAGCCCTCCCCGAGGGAACGGAAAATTTTGAGGTACACTGTGACGCATCGATACAAGGTCTCGGTTGTGTGCTGATGCAACTCGGGATGGTTATAGCTTATGCCTCTCGACAACTACGGGTTCACGAGAAGAACTACACGACCCATGATTTGGAACTCGGAGCTGTGGTGTTTGCCTTTATGATATGGAGGCATTACTTGTACGGTACCAAGTTTACCATTTACACCGACCACAAGAGTCTCCAGCATATCTACGATCAGAAGGAGCTGAACATGCGACAGCGTCGTTGGGTCGAGTTGCTTAAGGATTATGATTGTGCCATCAAGTATCACCCTGGAAAGGCCAATGTAGTGGCCGACGCCCTCAGCAGAAAAGAAACAGATAAACCCAGACGAGTGAGAGCATTGCAACTCACGATTCATGCCAACTTACCTGACCAGATTCGCGAGGCGCAACACGAAGCTTTGAAAGATGATAATCTTCCATCGGAACTCATGCGGGGCATGAACAGGCAACTTGAAACCAGATCGGACGGGGTCCGATATTTTGAGAACCGGATTTGGGTTCTACGGTTCGGAGAGTTGAGAACTCTGGTAATGGACGAGGCACACATGTCCCGATATTCTATCCACCCTGGCTCAGATAAAATGTACCATGACTTAAAGGCACTTTACTGGTGGCCGAACATGAAAGCCGACATTACCACCTACGTGAGCAAATGCTTGACTTGCGCCCGAGTCATAGTAGAATACCAGAAACCATCTGGTCTACTGCAACAACCGGAACTCCCAATGTGGAAATGGGAACACATCTCAATGGATATTATTACGGGTTTACCTATGACGCCGACGGGATGCGATACCATCTGGGTGATCGTTGACCGGTTGACTAAGTCTGAACACTTCTTAGCGATTAAGGAATCGGACAAAATGGAAAGACCGACTCGTGTTTACATGAAAGAAGTGGTGTCTAGGCACGGAGTGCCTATCTTAATCATTTCCGATCGAGATTCTCGTTTCACTTCGCACTTTTGGAAGTCGCTGCAAAGCTCCCTAGGCACCCGTCTTGATATGAGCACAGCATACCATCCTCAGACAGATGGGCAAAGTGAACGAACTATTCAGACCCTGAAAGATATATTGCGTGCATGCGTGTTGGATTTCGGAAAAAGTTGGGAACCTCACTTACCTTTGGTAGAGTTTTCGTATAATAACATCTACCACGCAAGTATTAAAGCAGCACCGTTTGAAGCGCTGTACGGACGGAAGTGTCGATCACCACTCTGCTGGGCAGAGGTGGGTGACAGCCAAATCAATGGTCCAGAACTGGTACTCGAAACTTCGGAAAAGATTGTTCAAATCCGAAATCGCATGGCAGCAGCAAGAGATCGCCAAAAGAGTTACGCCGACAAGCGCCGAAAACCTCTCGAATTTCAAGTGAACGATCGAGTGTTACTCAAGGTCCCACCTTGGAAAGGTGTGGTTCTCTTTGGTAAGCGAAACAAACTCAACCCACGATATGTTGTTCCCTACCGGATAACTGAGCGCATTGGTCCGGTGGCGTACCGACTGGACCTACCAACGGAACTCAGTGGCGTACACAATGTATTCCACGTATCCAATTTGAAGAAATGCTTATCCGATGAAACCCAAGTAGTCCCTTTGGATGAACTACAACTTAATGAACAGTTACGTTTCATTGAGGAACCAGTCGAGGTTTTGGATTGGGAAACCAAGACGCTCAAGCACAGCAAAATTCCAATCGTTAAGGTTCGTTGGAACTCGAGACGTGGACCGGAGTTCACGTGGGAACGCGAGGATCAAAGGATGAAAAAGTATCCTCAACTTTTTGAAGGGCTGACCAAACACAGAAAACCGCGAAACCCGGCAAACCGTCAGATATCACCGGAGGTATGAATTAAATTTCGGGACGAAATTTCTTTCTACTAGGGGATGATATGACAAACTGAAAATTTTTCTTACTTTTTCAGACACTCATCACGACTTGACTCAAATTTTCGGGACGAAAATTCTTTAACATGGGAATGATGTGACAATCGTCAATTTCAGGTTAACTCCGTTAACACAACTCCGTCAATTCAAACTTAAGATCATTGAATCTATAACGCACACCTCAGTACATTTAAACTAGGGTTTAAATGACGCTTAACACTTACTACATGTGTAGTCTTTCGGGAATTGCACCGAAAGGCAAACGAGTTGACGCAAACGATTGGTGAATAAACAAAAAAAACTTCAAAACAGTAATTATGTGATAATTATGTGTTAGACTTACGTGTTGTGTGATAAAATCGTTATAAACACTAACTCAAGATGTAAACAAGTTAGTTTAAGCTAGATAAGTGATACTTAGAAGTGGAGGGGCCAAAGTGTAACATATTATTATTATAAATAATAATAATAATAAACCCTAACTCACTTTTTTTCTTTTCTTTTCCGCTACCCCGATCGGAATTCCTTTCCCCCCTCCCTCACGGCTGCCGCCACCTATATACACACATACAATCAAGTTCTCAAGTCTTTGATCGAAGATTAAGGTGCTAGGAAGGTATAAACGACTATCCTATGCATCCTTTATACTTAATTTTGATGTTTAATGGGTTAATTGAAAACCCTAAGGGCCGATTTTATGTGTGTATGTAGTTTATATGATTGTTGTTGTTTTGATGATGATATGATAACTAGAATGGATATTGTTACATGTTAATTGCTTGTGTCTTTGATTTGAGTTCAAACAAAAACCCTAATCATGTATGTAATGTGTAATTGATGTGCATGGATAGTGTTTATGGAGTCTAGAGTGTTATATGAATGCATGATTGTCCATAGATAGTTAATATGTTGAGTTTGGATGCAAACAGTTTCTGGACAGATTGTGTTATTGATGTTTAATTGACTGTAACGAGGTGTAAATGTTAAAATTGGTTGAGATTGTTGATACTACAGTAAACTAGGTTGAGTCTAGTTTCTAAAGAATATAAACTTGTAATTTTTGGACAAGTAAATGTTAACTTTTATGATTTTACAAAAACGTTGTGCAAAGCTGAGCTGTTAGACCTGCTGTTAGGTTGTTTTGTAAATATTATATCTCATGAACTACGAGACCAATTGGGTTGGTTCCATTTCTGGAAGTTGACTCATTGAATTAGGAACCTAACCCAAGTGGTCTTGCATTTATTGGATTTTTCGTTTAACAGGAATTTTAAATAACATTCTGTTGCGCATGAATTTGACTGTTATGAGTTTGCTATAATGATTTGATAATTGTGAGAAACCTATGTGGATTAAAAATATAATAAAATATGTTCTGGAAACCTAAGACATATATTCTTTCGTGATAATTTTTAGTAAATTAATTGAGATGCTATGATCGGTGGAATTGTACAATCTTTCAAGTAGGGTTTCTGTCTCGGTGAAACTAGCTGCTGAGTTTTGTGAAAATGCATGAAACATGATACTTGCTATATAATTGTTATGTTTTGACAAAATTGCCCTTGCGGGGAATAATTGCTAATTGATTGTCAAGATTTGACCAAATTGTCCTCATGGGGAATGATGGCTAGTTAATTGTTATGTGTTGACCAAACTGCCATTACGGGGAGTAATTGCTATTGATGTACTTTATGAATACATGACACGTAAATAATTGCTTACACATGTAACGTATCACAAATACATTTGTTAAAGTCACACACAATTCACAAACGAAACACGAAACATGTTATGTGCATAGGTATTATGTGCCGGGTCTAGAGACTCAATAATATTCCGACACTTAGAAAAATTTCTTTATTGTTTTAGAACGCTAGAGAGAGTTTTTCTGTGACGCGCATCTTGGTGAATTATTTTGGGAATACTTCGCAAATAGTGAGTTTCACTTTCCCTTTTTAAACTTTTTAAACTCTTTTCACTTGGGGGAGATAACATACTCCGAAACGCATTTAAGATTTTGTTTTATAGGCTAGCTACCTATAGATATATAATTGACATAACACTATCTGGTAACGCAAAACGCTTAACGCAAAACGCTGTAACGCAAAACGCTTAACGCAAAACGCTGAACGCAAACGCTAAACGCTCTATTTTTATATAACTTGTGAACTCACCAACCTTGTGTTGACACTTTTAGTAAGTTATTCTCAGGTAGCCGAGGCGGGCGCGTGGTTTAGGAACATGCATTGCTTGAAACATTTTAATTATGCAAACTTATTTTTAAACTGTTATCATTGGGTTTTAAGTCGTCCTGCGTGACGTAATATTGTTTGCTATGGTTTTACGCTTCCGCATTTAACTACTCGTAAACGTTTTCATGGTTTGAAACTTTTTTTTAGGGTTTGATTATAAATAATGATTCCGATCCTGTTAGTTCACACCCTCTGACAGTAAAACTCCGTTAGTGGATTTTGAGGGCGTGATAAAAAGATTGAAGCATTGTTGACAAGTAACCACGATCTCAAAGCCGAGTTATCTGTGAAAATGACCATTAATGACCAAAAGTTTCAGGAAATTTTGAAACATCGTTCTAAGATAACTGAGCTTGAGAATGAGGTTCTTGAATTGAAGATCAAATTGGGAAAATTTAGGAATTCATCTTTTCTGTTGAATGAAATTATTGAAGTATCTGGAAAACAAAAAGATTCTAAGAAAGGTATTGGTTTTGTTGAAATTCCACCACCTTTTCATAATGATTATAAAATTAACCATTTTGCAAGAAAAGAAGAGGATTTGATTAAAAAAGAATCTGTGATTTCTGAAAAACCTAAATTGGTTAAACCTGAAATTGTCAAATCCCAAGTTGCTCCTCAAAAACCTCATGTGGAAAGTAAAAAGGTCTTTGTTGAAAATGTTGAAAAAGTAATTATTGAAGATGTGTTTGAACCTGAGATAATACACAAGAATAAGAACATTCCTATTTCTAATCATATTCTTTGCGAACCTCAAGAGTTTGAGGAAGCTGTTTATGGTTCATTCAAATCTCAAATGAACAAGGAAGAAACTGTGAAAACCAAACCAGTGAGAACAAAGAAATTTCTAACGAGGACTTAATGCGTTTCATTAATCCTCCGAGTTCTAAGTCTTCTTCGGCTAGAGTTTTTAAGTTAAAGAGAATGGACGCAATGTTCACTAAAAAAGACATTCCAATCAGTATCATTAAACCTGAACTAATTGAGAGTGTTTTTGTCAATGAAACTTCAAAAATTCAAGAACTTGAACGTGTGTATGCTCAAACAAAAACTTCAGTTCAATCTGATCCATTGACTAAGGCAAAACAATTTTTAAAACAAGCTAAGAAGATTAACTTTGTGAAGTCAACTGGAACAGATACACTAAAAAGCTTTTCGAACTATTCTAATTTAGATTTTTATTTAAAGAAGAAATCTGACTTATCTGATGAGTTTGTTAAGAGCATGACTAAAAATGTGAGTCATCATCAATCATTGGCATCATTTATTCCAATTACTTCTAAACATCATCATGTAGACATGCGAACTTGTTTTTTATGTGGTCAACAAGGTCATGTTGTGAGGAATTGTAGTCAACAGAACTATCAGAATCTTCATCCTTTTATCAAGGACAAATCTAAACCAATTCTAGTGGTCAAGGAGGTTTTGAAACGACCTGTGTCGTATGCTGATGATACTCATATTTTGTTCTCTGATGTGAATCCTCGGAAGGTTTTTCATATCAATGAGACACACGGTCAAATGAAACCAAAATTCATTCCAACTGAACCTATATGTCAAAACAAGAATTCAAACATTGTTCAGGCAGCTTACTTAAGACGAAAGTCTAGGAAGCCGGTAACTTATTCACAAGTGGCTGAACAACAGTTGAAATCTGTTAAAGTTAATGATCAAAGAAAAAACCAAAAGGTGCCCAAGACCGAGGCCTGGGCTGCCTTTTTGACCTAATCACTTTTGTTTGTGTGTAGGGTTCATCCAAGACCATTTCTGGTGAAAACTGGATCATGGATAGCGGATGTTTTCGTCATATCACTGGGAACCTCAACCTATTAACCAACGTAGGAAATATTCAAGGAGGTTATGTAGCGTTTGCTGGGAATTCTGGGGGCATGATCACACAAGAGGGTGAAGTTTCAAATTGTCACATTACGTTTGAGAATGTGAATTATTGCGACATGGTTGATCATAACTTATTGAGTGTATCGCAGATTTGTGATAAAAGGTACACTACGATATTTACTGACAAAGAGTGTCTTATCTTGAAATCGGGTTATGTTATTCCCGAGGACATGGTTGTCATGTGATCACCACGATCAAATGATATTTATGTCTTAAATATGAATTCTAAGATATCAACATCGATCGAAACATGTTTTGTCTCTAAAGCAACTGAGAAAGACTCGATTCTATGGCAACGTAGAATGGGTCACATACAAGTCAGAAAGATGAATTATTTAATGGCAAATGACTTAGTTTAGGGTGTCTCGTTAAAGAATTATAAGTTATCTGATCACTGCGTTGCATGCAAAAAGGGCAAGCAGAAGAAGATGACACATCCCTCTAAGTTATTGAATTCCATTGATACTCCTCTTGAACGACTTCATATGGATTTGTTTGGTCCAGTGAATCGTGCGAGTATTTCTGGAGATTAGTATTTTCTTGTAGTGACAGATGATTATTCAAGATATTCATGGGTGTTATTTATGAGTTCAAAAGATCAAACACCAGTTTTGGTACAAAACCTTATTACTAAGATCGAATCATTGTATAAACAAAAGGTGGGGAGAATCCGAAGTGATAATGGTACTGAATTCAAAAACACTATATTGGATTTCTTTTGTATTCAAAAGGGAATTCACAGAGAATATAGTGCACCTTATGTACCTCAACAAAATGGTGTTGCTGAAAGGAAAAAATAGAACTCTGATTGAAGCTGCACGTACAATGCTCGCTGATTCAAAGCTTCCTGTTCAATTTTGGAATGAGGCAGTGAATACAGCTTGTTATACGCTTAATCGAGTTCTAACAGTGAAATGACTCAAGAAGACAAGTACCTGGAACCATTTGGTTGTCCGTGTACAATGTTGAAGAAGGATTCGAGTAAATTTGAAGAAAAAGCTATCGAAGGGTATTTCATGGGATATGCATCTCCAAAGAAAAAGGTTTTTAACTTCACATCTGGCTGTGTTGAAGAATGGTACCACGTGGACTGTCAGAAGTACACAACTCCATCTCAAGGGAAAGGTCCAGACTGGATGTTTGACTACGATAGTTTATTTAATTCTTTTACTCCTTCGACTGAACACATTGATGAAGATCTGGTTCGAACATACTTTGAAGATCATTGATCATTCCACGATCTTCAAATTCTAATGAAGTTGAAGCTCAACCAGATGCTCCAACTGAAGAATCTCAAGTTGTTTCTCCAGTTGCTATTGATAATGTTTCTACTTGATCTTGACAGTGATAATGTTTCATCTCCTGAGTTGGGTGAACATTACACTACCTTATTTGATAATGTTATTGTTCCTGAGAATCCCACTCTTCGGATTCATGGATATCATCCACAGGAAAATATTATTGGAGAACTTGATATGGGCGTTCGTACACGTTATCAAGTTGCTTCGTCAAGTGAAAATAACATATTGTGTGCTTACACTAACTTACATTCTTCGGGAATTGTGAATATTGCTAAATTCAATTGCTTTCTATCTCAAGTTGAGCCAACGTCAGCCCGTAAGGCACTTGAAGATCCTTCTTGGGTAGAAGCTATGCAAGAGGAATTACAGCAGTTTACACGTTTGGGCGTTTGGGATTTAATAGACAAACCTGCTAGAGTTAAGAAAGCCATTCCGACAAAGTGGGTATTTAAGTGTAAGAAGGACGATCGAGGGGTGATTGGTAGAAACAAAGCACGTCTAGTGGTGTAGGGTTTTCATCAGCAAGAGGGCATTGATTACACAGAGGTATATGCTCCAGTTCCAAGATTAGAGTCGATTCGAATCTTCCTGGCTTATGCAGCTAATAAGAATATCAAGGTCTATCAAATGGATGTTAAAAGTGCTTTTCTCAATGGTGAATTACACAAGCAAGTGTTTGTTCAACAACTACCTGGTTTTGAAGATCCTGATTATCCAGACCGTGTTTACCGATTAAACAAGGCCCTGTATGGTCTACATCAAGCCCCGAGAGCTTGGTATGGCACGCTTGCCGACCATCTGACAGATAATGTCATAAAACTGTTGGTGATGATCTTCTTCTAGTCCAGATTTATGCTGACGATATTATTTTTGGGTCTACAAACGAAACATTGTGCAAGGAGTTCGAGAAGTCCATGCAAACAAATTTCGAGATGAGCTCGATGGGAGAGATGAATTTCTTTTTAGGGTTGCAGGTTCACCGGTCTGCTCACGGAATTTTTATTCACCAGACTAAGTATGTGAATGACGTCTTGAGCCGATTCAAGATTTCTACCGGAAAAATCCCTTCTACTCCTCTTCCAGTAGGGCACAATTTATCACCGGATGAATTGGAGGATTCCGTTGATCCTACCCTATTTCGTGCCATGATCGGTTTTTTAATGTACTTAACGGCCTCTCGCCCTGATATTATGTTTGCTGTTTGTCTTTGTGCTAGGTACCAAGCTATTCCCCGAGTGACTCACCTGGCAGCGGTCAAGCGTATTTTGCAATATCTACGGGGAAATCCAGACATCTGGTTGTGGTACCCCAAAGATAATACTTTCGATCTTACCGCCTACTCAGACTCAGACTATGGATGATGCAAGATCAATTTCAAATATACGACTGTAGGATGTCAATTTTTAGGAAACCGGCTTGTTTCCTGGCAGTGTAAGAAGCAGACAACGGTCTCCACTTCAACCGCCGAAGCTGAATATGTTGCAGCCTCGAGTTGCTGTTCCCAGGTTTTTTGGATACAACAATATCTTCGCGACTACGGTTTGAAGTTTCTTACTACTCCCATCTTGATTGATAATTCTGCTGCTATTAGTATCACCAAGAATGCCGTACAACATTCTAAAACAAAACATATCGAAATTCGATATCATTTTATACGGGATTGCTATGAAATGAAATTAATCGATCTTGAGAAAGTGCACACAGATTTTCAAAAAGCCGATCTATTTACCAAAGCGTTTGATAAAACACGTTTTAAATTTTTTTGCTTGGTTTAAATGGATTGAAGACCCTTGCTGATATCCTTAAACAAGGATGACTATCTTAATTTTCTGTCATATCTTTCTTTTAAAATTTATTTTGGTTTTAGGGGGTGAAAATCTAGAAAATACAAAAAGAGTGTGTTTTCGTTTGTATAGATAAAATCCAAAAATATTAAAAAAAAATTTCAAAATTCAAAAATATTGTGATTTCTGTTCTTTAATGCTTTTCCTTTAAATATTTAGAAAAACCAAAAACATTTTAAAAAATTTTGAAAAACCAAAAAGATTGTGAAGTTTATTTTGTTTATAAGATAATTGAAAAAGACAAAAATATTGTGTTTTTAAACTTTGTACAGAGAAAAACCAAAAAGATTTTTGCAGACGTTTTTGGATTATTTTCTCGCTGTCACACTCTCAAAATCCACTAACGGAGTTTTACCGTTAGAGGGTGTGAACTAACAGGATCGGAATCATCAGTTATAATCAAACCATTAAAACATTTAAATGAGAATAAGTGAGGAAGCGTAAAACCATAGAGAACAATGTGACGTCACGCAGGACGATTTAAAACCAATGATAACAGTTAAAAGTAAGTTTGCATAGTTAAAAGTTTATCAAGCAATGCATGTTCCTAAACCGCGCGCCCGCCTCGGCTACCTGAGAATAACATACTAAAAGTGTCAACACAAGGTTGGTGAGTTCACAAGTTATATAAAAATAAATCGTTTAGCGTTTGCGTTCAGCGTTTTGCGTTACAGCGTCACAGCGTTTTGCATTACAGCGTTTTGCGTTACAGCGTTTTGCGTTACAGATAGTGTTATGTCAATTATATATCGATAGGTAGCTAGTCTATACAACAACTATTACTAATTGTTCGACACCCAAGCTGACTCGTTTATTAAGTGCCTTGTCACCAGGTCCTCCAGACCATGGTACGTGTTAGCCAAAATTACACCCGCTCGACCTCCAGTCGAGTTTAGCGTTGGGTGGGTTTGTCAAACCCAGTAGTACTACTCAACAGTGACTCGCTATTCAAAATATTAACCGGTTCGATGTGTTGGACTTCAAATATTTCGTTTGCCACTTAGCCTTTACAAGTGATATATAATTTATAACAAAATCTTAAATGCGTTGTGGAGTATGTTATCTCCCCCAAGTGAAAAGCGTTTGAAAACAGTTTAAAGAGGGGAAAGTGAAACTCAGTGTTTTCGAAGAATTTCCCAAATTAAATCACCAAGATGCGCGTCACAGAAAAACTCTCTCTAAAACAACAAAGAGATTTTTCTAAGTGTCGGAGTATTATCGAGTCTCTAGACCCGGCACATAATACCTATTCACATAACATGTTTCGTGTTTCGTTTGTGAATCGTGTGTGACTTTAACCAACGTATTTGTGACACATTACATGTGTAAGCAATCATATACGTGTCATATATTCATAAAGTACCTCACTATCAATTATTCCCCGTAAGGGCATTTTGGTCAACAAATAACAATTAACTAGCCATTATTCCCCATGAGGGCAATTTGGTCAAATCATGGCAATCAATTAGCAATTATTCCCTGCAAGGGTATTTTGGTCAAAACATAACAATTATATAGCAAGTATCATGTTTCATGCATTTTTACACAGCTCAGCTGATAGTTTCACCGAGACAGAAATCCTACTAGAAAGATTGTACTATTTCACCGATCATAGCAATTCAATTAATTTACCAAAAATTATCACAGAAGCACATATGTCTTAGGTTTCCAGAACATATTTTATTACATTTTTATTCCTTATATTTTTCTCACAATCATCAAATCATTACAGCAAACTCATAACAGTCAAATTCATGCGCAACAGAATTTTATTTGCAATTCCTGTTAAACGAAAAATACAATAAATGCAAGACCACTTGGATTAGGTTCCTAACTCAATAATTCAACTTCCAGAAGTGGAACCAACCCAATTGGTCTCGTAGTTCATGAGATATAACCTTTACAAAACAACCTAACACAGGTCTAACAGCTCAGCTTTGCACAACGATTTTGTAAAATCATAAAAGTTAACTTCTACTTGTCCAAAAATTACAAATTTATACTCTATAGAAACTAGACTCAACCTAGTTTACAGTAGTACCAATAATCTCAACCAATTTTTATATTTACACTTCGTTACAGTCACTTAAACATCAAATACACATTCTGTCCTGAAACTGTTTGCATCCAAACTCAACATATTAACAACCTATGAACTATCATGCATTCATATAACACTCTAGACTCCATAAACACCATCCATGCACATCAATTACCCATTACATACATGATTAGGGTTTTTGTTTGAACTCAAATCATAGACACAACAATCAACATGTAACAATATCAATTCTAGTTATCAAATCATCAACAATCATAATAACTATATATACATATAGAATCGGCAGCTAGGGTTTACAATTAACCCAACAAACATTAAAATCAAGTAATAAGAATGTATAGGATAATCAATTATACCTTCCTAGCACCTAATTCTTCAATCAAAAGCTTGAATTGGTGGTTGTATGTGTGTGTGAGGGTGACGGCAGCCAAGGAGAACCAAGAGGGTGGCTGATCGGTTTTGAGTGGGGAGGAAAAGAAATAAGTTAGGGTTTAGTTTATTGTTATTATTTATAGAATACTATGTTACACTTTGGCCCCTCTACTTCAAAGTATTACATTTCCTAGTTTAAACTAACTTAGTTCTTGTTTCTTGTCTAGCATTACACAATATAATCAAGTAACACATATGTTAACACATAATTATCACATTATTATTATGTTGACGTTTTTCGTTTATTCATCAACCGTTTGCGTCAACTCGTTTGCGTTTCGGTGCAAATCCCGAAAGACTACACATGTAGTAGGTGTTAAGCGTCATTTAAACCCTAGTTTAAATGTAATGAGGTGTGCGTTAGAGATTCAATGGTCTTAAGTTTGAATTGACGGAGTTGCGTTAACGGAGTTAACCTGAAATTGACGATTGTCACATCATTCCCATGTTAAAGAATTTTCGTCCCGAAAATTTGAGTCAAGTTGTGATGAGTGTCTGAAAGAGTAAGAAAAAATTTCCAGTTTGTCATATCATCCCCTAGTAGAAAGAAATTTCGTCCCAAAATTTAATTCATACCTCCGGTGATGTCTGACGGTTTGCCGGGTTTGGCGGTTTTCTGTGTTTGGTTAGCCCTTCAAAAAGGTGAGGATACTTTTTCATCATTTGATCCTCGCGTTCCCACGTGAACTCCGGTCCACGTCTCGAGTTCCAACGAACCTTAACGATTGGAATTTTGCTGTGCTTGAGCGTTTTGGTTTCCCAATCCAAAACCTCGACTGGTTCCTCAATGAAACGTAACTGTTCATCAACTTGCAGTTCCTCCAAAGGGACTACTTGGGTTTCATCAGATAGGCATTTCTTCAAATTGGACACGTGGAATACATTGTGTACGCCACCGAGTTCCGTTGGTAGGTCCAGTCGGTACGCCACCGGACCAATGCGCTCAGTTATCCGGTAAGGACCAACATATCGTGGGTTGAGTTTGTTTCGCTTACCAAAGCGAACCACACCTTTCCAAGGTGAGACTTTGAGTAACACTCGATTGTTCACTTGAAATTCGAGAGGTTTTCGGCGCTTGTCGACGTAACTCTTTTGGCGATCTCGTGCTGCTGCCATGCGATTTCGGATTTGAACAATCTTTTCCGAAGTTTCGAGTACCAGTTCCGGACCAGTGATTTGGCTGTCACCCACCTCTGCCCAGCAGAGTGGTGATCGACACTTCCGTCCGTACAGCGCTTCAAACGGCGCTGCTTTAATACTTGCGTGGTAGCTATTATTATACGAAAACTCTACCAAAGGTAAGTGAGGTTCCCAACTTTTTCCGAAATCCAACACGCAGGCACGCAACATATTCTCCGTCTGAGGATGGTATGTTGTGCTCATATCAAGACGGGTGCCTAGTGCGCTTTGCAGCGACTTCCAAAAGTGCGAAGTGAAACCAGAATCTCGATCGGAAATGATCGAGACAGGCACTCCGTGTCTAGATACCACTTCTTTCATGTAAACACGAGTTAGTCTTTCCATTTTGTCCGATTCCTTAATCTCTAAGAAGTGTGTAGACTTAGTCAACCGGTCTACGATCACCCAGATGGAATCGCATCCCGTCGGTGTCTTAGGTAAACCCGTGATAAAATCCATTGAGATGTGTTCCCATTTCCACATTGGGAGTTCCGGTTGTTGCAGTAGACCAGATGGTTTCTGGTATTCTATCATGACTCTGGCACAAGTCAGGCATTTGCTCACGTAGGTGGCAATGTCGGTTTTCATGTTGGGCCACCAGTAAAGTGCCTTTAAAACATGATACATTTTATCTGAGCCAGGGTGGATAGAATATCGGGACTTGTGAGCTTCGTCCATCACTAGAGTCCTCAACTCTCCATGCCGTGGAACCCAAATCCGGTTCTCAAAATATCGGACCCCGTTCGATCTGGTTTCAAGTTGCTTGTTCATGCCCCGCATGAGTTCCGATGGAAGATTATCATCTTTCAAAGCTTCAAGTTGCGCATCGCGAATCTGATCGGGTAAGCTGGCATGAATCGTGAGTTACAATGCTCTCACCCGTCTGGGTTTATCTGTTTCTTTTCTGCTGAGAGCGTCGGCCACTACATTGGCCTTGCCAGGGTGGTACTTGATGGCACAATCGTAATCTTTGAGCAGCTCGACCCAACGGCGTTGTCGCATGTTCAGCTCCTTCTGATCGTAGATATGTTGGAGACTCTTGTGGTCGGTGTAAATGGTAAACTTGGTACCGTACAAGTAATGCCTCCATATCTTAAGAGCAAACACCACAGCTCCGAGTTCCAAATCATGGGTCGTGTAGTTCTTCTCGTGAACCCGTAGTTGTCGAGAGGCATAAGCAATAACCTTCTCGAGTTGCATCAGCACACAACCAAGACCTTGTATAGATGTGTCACGGTGTACCTCAAAATTTTCCGTTCCCTTGGGGAGGGCTAGAATAGGGGCGCTACAAAGTTTGGTTTTCAACAGTTGAAAAGCGGATTCTTGCGCGTCACCCCAATTGTACTTAGTGCCTTTGTGAGTCAAAGCGGTGAGGGGTTGAGCAATATTTGAAAATCCCTCGTTGAAACGTCGGTAGTAGCCGGCCAGTCCTAAGAATTGCCGCACCTCAGTCGGAGTCTTCAATGCTTCCCAGTTTTTTTTTTTTTTTTTGATGGCCTCTACCTTACCGGGATAGACATAAATACCATTCTCGTTGATCACATGTCCTAAAAAGTGAACCTTGCGAAGCCAAAATTCACATTTCGAGAGTTTAGCATACAGTTGTTCCTTCTTCAGCAATTCCAGAATTACCCTTAAATGTTCTTCATGGTCAGCTTCGTTCTTGGAGTAGACGAGAATATCATCAATGAAAACCATCACAACTTGTCGAGGTACGCCTTGCATACTCGATTCATGAGATCCATAAATACAGCTGGTGCGTTGGTTAGGCCAAAAGGAATAACCAAAAACTCGTAGTGACCATACCGTGTTCTGAAAGCCGTCTTTAAGATATCTTCTTCGCGCACTCTCAGTTGGTGGTAACCGGATCGCAGATCGATCTTCGAGTAGTAACTCGATCCTTGAAGCTGGTCAAATAAATCATCTATTCGGGGTAAAGGATAACGGTTCTTGACCATCACCTTGTTCAACTCCCGGTAGTCGATGCACATTCGGAAAGTCCCGTCTTTCTTTCGGACAAACAAGACAGAGGCTCCCCACGGCGATGAGCTAGGTCGGATAAAACCCTTATCCAACAAATCTTGCAACTGAGTGGACAGTTCCTGAAGCTCCGCCGGTGCGAGCCGATACGGGGCTCGTGCTATGGTTGCTGCACCGGGTGTCAACTCGATTTGAAATTCGACTTGACGAATAGGAGGGAGTCCAGGCAAATCCTCCGGGAAAACTTCCGGAAAGTCTTGCACAATCGGTATATCTTCAATTCGTTTCTCCTCCGCGGGTTTCTCAACGATCTGCGCCAAAATTGCCGGATGACCCTTTCGTAGGTACTTCTGCGCCTTCATAAGGGTATTGATGCTGGTGGTCATGCCGCTCCTCTCACCTTGGACCGAAATGATCTCGCCGGAAGGGGTAGTAACGTGAACTATCTTGTCTTGACATATAATCTCCGCTCGGTTCTCAGATAACAAGTCCATTCCGACAATGACATCGAAACTACTAAGCGTAAAAGGAATAAGGTCGATATCAAAGACATGACCTGACAGTTTTAACTTACATCCCGCAAGTACATGAGTCGTTACTATAGTCTTACCGTCAGCTAATTCAATAGGAAACTTAGCATCTAACGGAGTTGGAGTTAAGTCTAAGAGTTGACTAAAGGCTTTCGACACAAAACTCCTATCAGCTCCAGTGTCAAACAATACAGAAGCAAAACAATCGTTTACAGGGAACTTACCAGTCACCACGTGCGGATCATTGCGGGCTTGACCCGACCCAATCACAAACGCTCTTCCCTTGCCATTGCTTCCACCAATACTGCCACTTCCATTACCCCCATTGTTATCGTTCTGTTTCAGCTTGGGACAATCCTTCCTGAAGTGACCTTCCTGCCCACATTCGTAACATCCCTTCATCGTCATAGGTGGTTTAGGAGCACCCGTTGCCGCAAGGTCTCCTCTACACTCCTTCGCCTGGTGACCCATCTTTCCGCATCTCTGACACTTGACACGGTTACACGAGCCAACATGATGATAGTTGCACCTATTGCACTTCGGATATTTCCCAGCATATCCGCTCGAACCCTGCCCGCTACCGTTGTTGTTGTTGTTGTGACTTTGATTGTTAAAGCTCCGAGTGAATTCGGGCTTACGATAGTGTTGTTGCGGTGGGAGGTTCGAGGATGAGGATCTGGTGTTGTCAAACTTCCTCTTTCCATTGCTCGGGTTGCTGTTGTTGTTGTTGTCATTACTCGGGTTGTCACGGGTCTTGATGGCTGAACCCCTAGGTGGTAACGCACCTTGGGTCACAGCCTGATCCGTCAGTTTGTGAGCTAAACGGATCGCTTGTTGAATCGCGGCTGGTCTGGAAGACGTCACCATGAACTGAATCTACGGTGCTAACCCATCAAGGTACATTTCAATCCTCTTACTCAGCGGATCCACCATCCGCGGACACATCACAGCCAACTCGTGAGAACGGGTGGTGTAGGCTTCAATTTCCGAGCCCACCATCTTCAGTGACCAAAATTTTGACTCCAACTTCGAAATCTCCTCTCTCGGACAGTACTCCTCTCGCATCATGTTCTTGAACTCCTCCCAGTTCATCGCGTTAGCCAGTTTCAATCCAAGAATTTGCACATCTGCACATCGTCTGGGGACACCTCTGAGTGTGCCTCTGGCTCAGCCGGTTCTTCCTCCGGTTCCTCCTCGAGATCTTCCTCAGGTTCCTCCTCAGGCTCCTCTTCTGGATCTGCCTCAGGCTCGGCCTCAGGCTCTGCCTCAGGTTCGGCTGCGTTCTGAGCAATTTGCATTTGTAAGACATCGCAACGCTCTCGAGCTATCTCGGTTCGGGTCCTTGCTACTTGGAGTTGCTCTTGCAAGTCTATCATCTCGGCTTGCATCTTCCTCATAATCTTCATCTGTTGATCACTAGCCTCTTGCATTTCCTTCATTGCCGCTGCCATGCGGGCAATCTCGTCTTTTGTCTCAGTTCCGTCTTTTAACAGTCCGGAAAGGTTCGCTCTCGTATAGCGCATGTAACCCACATCACGCTCCAAACATGAAACAATAGCTGCGAGAACTCGCTCTACAGGTTCGGTTATGGGTGGTAGGGTGTTGGGATAAGTAGGGTGGTTCGGGTGGGGTAAGGAGGGTACTTGTTCGCGATAGACCATACGTCTGATAATGTTAGGGTACCAATCCCAGCTAACGTCGTTTTCGTATATGCCCCCGGATAGGCGGTACCTCTTCGGTGCGGGAGCTTCGAGTTCCGGGACTACTCGGGGCGGCGATGCAGTAGGTATTTGCGGTTCTTTTCTCGTGAGCATGAGTCATCGGATCGGATGATGATGATGATGGCGGCGTCGACATTCCTTCAGGTAAGCCGGGTATGTGCGCGCGTATGAGTGAAAGAGGTAAAGATATAAGATTACAAGACTACACAAATCTATGTAGTGCGTATCATTATAACTAATGGGTCGTCGCGGTTATAGTCTAGTATGCATGCAGCTTCTAGTTCGCTATAACCAATGGCTCTGATACCAATCTGTCACACCCTCAAAATCCACTAACGGAGTTTTACCGTCAGAGGGTGTGAACTAACAGGATCAGAATCATCAGTTATAATCAAACCGTAAAAACGTTTAAATGAAAATAAGTGCGGAAGCGTAAAACCATAGAGAACAATGTGACGTCACGCAGGATGATTTAAAACCAATGATAACAGTTAAAAGTAAGTTTGCATAGTTAAAAGTTTATCAAGCAATGCATGTTCCTAAACCGCGCGCCCGCCTCGGCTACCTGAGAATAACATACTAAAAGTGTCAACACAAGGTTGGTGAGTTCACAAGTTATATAAAAATAAATCGTTTAGCGTTTGCGTTCAGCGTTTTGCGTTACAGCATTACAGCGTTACAGCGTCACAGCGTTTTGCGTTACAGCGTTTTGCGTTACAGATAGTATTATGTCAATTATATATCGATAGGTAGCTAGTCTATACAACAAGTATTACTAAGTGTTCGACACCGAAGCTGACTCGTTTATTAAGTGCCTTGTCACCAGGTCCTCCAGACCATGGTACGTGTTAGCCAAAATTACACCCGCTCGACCTCCAGTCGAGTTTAGTGTTGGGTGGGGTTTGTCAAACCCAGTAGTACTACTCAACAGTGACTCGCTATTCAAAATATTAACCGGTTCGATGTGTAGGACTTCAAATGTTTCGTTTGCCACTTAGCCTTTACAAGTGATATATAATTTATAACAAAATCTTAAATGCGTTGGGGAGTATGTTATCTCCCCCAAGTGAAAAGCGTTTGAAAACAGTTTAAAGAGGGGAAAGTGAAACTCAATGTTTGCGAAGAATTTCCCAAATTAAATCACCAAGATGCGCGTCACAGAAAAACTCTCTCTAGCATTCTAAAACAACAAAGAAATTTTCTAAGTGTCGGAATATTATCGAGTCTCTAGACCCGGCACATAATACCTATGCACATAACATCTTTCGTGTTTCGTTTGTGAATCGTGTGTGACTTTAACCAGCATATTTGTGAAACATTACATGTGTAAGCAATCATATACGTGTCATATATTCATAAAGTACCTCACAATCAATTATTCCCCGTAAGGGCATTTTGGTCAACAAATAACAATTAACTAGCCATTATTCCTCATGAGGGCAATTTGGTAAAATCATGGCAATCAATTAGCAATTATTCCCCGCAAGGGTATTTTGGTCAAAACATAACAATTATATAGCAAGTATCATGTTTCATGCATTTTTACACAACTCAGCAGCTAGTTTCACCGAGACAGAAATCCTACTAGAAAGATTGTACTATTTCACCGATCATAGTATTTAATTAATTTACCAAAAATCATCACAGAAGCACATATGTCTTCGGTTTCCAGAACATATTTTATTATATTTTTATTCCACATAGTTTTCTCACAATCATCAAATCATTACAGCAAACTAATAAAAGTCAAATTCATGCGCAATAGAATGTTATTTTTCAATTCCTGTTAAACGAAAAATCCAATAAATGCAAGACCACTTGGGTTAGGTTCCTAACTCAATAGGTCAACTTCCAGAAGTGGAACCAACCCAATTGGTCTCGTAGTTCATGAGATATAACATTTACAAAACAACCTAACAGCAGGTCTAACAGCTCAGCTTTGCACAACGTTTTTGTAAAATCATAAAAGTTAACTACTACTTGTCCAAAAATTACAAATTTATACTCTATAGAAACTAGACTCAACCTAGTTTACTGTAGTACCAATAATCTTAACCAATTTTCACATTTACACTTCGTTACAGTCACTTAAACATCAAATACACATTCTGTCCAGAAACTGTTTGCATCCAAACTCAACATATTAACAACCTATGAACTATCATGCATTCATATAACACTCTAGACTCCATAAACACCATCCATGCACATCAATTACCCATTACATACATGATTAGGGTTTTTGTTTGAACTCAAATCATAGACACAACAATCAACATGTAACAATATCAATTCTAGTTATCAAATCATCAACAATCATAATAACTATATATACATATAGAATCGGCAGCTACGGTTTACAATTAACCCAACAAACATCAAAATCAAGTAATAAGAATGTATAGGATAATCAATTATACCTTCCTAGCACCTAATTCTTCAATCAAAAGCTTTAATTGGTGGTTGTATGTGTGTGTGAGGGTGACGGCAGCCAAGGAGAACCAAGAGGGTGGCTGATCGGTTTTGAGTGGGGAGGAAAAGAAATAAGTTAGGGTTTAGTTTATTGTTATTATTTATAGAATACTATGTTACACTTTGGCCCCTCCACTTCTAAGTATTACTTTTCCTAGCTTAAACTAACTTAGTTCTTGTTTCTTGTCTAGCATTACACAATATAATCAAGTAACACATATGTTAACACATAATTATCACATAATTATTATGTTGACGTTTTTCGTTTATTCATCAACCGTTTGCGTTAACTCGTTTGCGTTTTGGTGCAAATCCCGAAAGACTACACATGTAGTAAGTGTTAAGCGTCATTTAAACCCTAGTTTAAATGTAATGAGGTGTGCGTTAGAGATTCAATGATCTTAAGTTTGAATTGACGGAGTTGAGTTAACGGAGTTAACCTGAAATTGACGATTGTCACACTCGCTGAAAATTACGTCGGTTATTTAAGTTTATGAAGCATGCTTGCATGTCTTGGTCCTATGATTCACTCGTGAATTGATGGTTTGCCATTTATTTATTAACTTAAGTTAACTGGGGCGATTAAATTTATCTTTTCTTTATTTTATGCTCTTCAAAATTTTGAGTTTTTGAAACAAAAAGAGAACATGATAGTACATTGATTATCTTGACCCAAAATTCAGCAAAAAGTAAGCTTAAAAGACTGTGTGCTTAATTGCATTGGTGCATTGGTAGGTCTTAAAACAACCCAGTAGAGTAAAGTGTGTGACATAAACATAAAGAAACGCCAAATTGAAAGGGGTGTTAGTCTCTAGCAAAAGTCTCGGTGAGGATGCAGAAATGTAATAACCAGTTATACTCAAGCCTTATATTTGTTGATCACCCAAAAATCAAATAAAGCAAATAACAAGCGTTAAGATTCTGGACACTGTGAGTCTTTATGCGGCTTAACCATCTGGGTATTCATAAGCATGAATATTTCACTTGCCTTCTAGAGCAAACCCAAAGTCATTAAACTTTATCACCGCTGTACTTCGTACAATTTAAATTACTGACTTGATCAAAATCCGCTGTTAGTCATACAATTGTTCCTCCCTTGCGTGCGTCTTAATACCATTAAGAAACGGACCCCATGGGATACAATGTATGTAAGCCGACAGATGGACTCGTGCATACTCACTCACAGTAAAGGAAACTTGATGCATTGCTCAAAATTTCTACAATTGGTTTAAAATTTTGATCAACAATATAATGGTTTAAGTCAAGTTGGGGTGATTTGGCAAAAATCAAATTAAGCTTGAACCGTGATTAGAGGCTGATAGTTTATGATATTCTGTGCTTTAATTGAACTATTTAATCATATCACAAAAATACTTGAATGTGTGTTATTAGATTTATGTGGACAACAATACCAATTACCGACTTATCGCCAGTCATAATATCGCTGAAATATAAAACTGTGATGGGCAATTTGGTCAATATGATTCTCTGCTCAAACTCGTCAAAAATACAAAAATATGTATTGTTTTTGAAAAATCATTGAAAAATACAAAAAGATTGTCCATTTTCTTTTGTAAATACATTCGTTAATTTCTTACAAAATACCAAAAATATTTTCGTCTTCTTTGTACAAAATACTTAAATAATTTTAAGTTATGTTTCGAAAATCTGAAACATTCTTAACGTATTTGGTTGTCGGGATAAAAGGGTTTCTTGATAACCTAATTTATTTATTTATTTAATTCTTTAATTAATTCTTTAATTTATTCATTTAAATTATTTAATTTAAAAATTAAATAAAAGAGTTTATTTCATTAAAATCCAATTCGTTATTTATGGATAACGAACTAGGTGATTCATAGCGAACTAGCTTCTGGTTCGCTAACATAATTCGCTTCCGCACTCTGTAACGAATCATCCCTTCATTATACATATTTAACGAATCATGACACGAATCTTGTCTTGATTCGCTACCTTTAATATAACGAATCATGACACGAATCATGTCTTGATTCGCTACCTTTAATTTAACGAATCACGTAACGATTCGCCAACATAAGGTAACGAATGAGTTAGCGAATGGGCTAATTCGTTAACTTTAAATTACACGAATCGTCTGATTCATACTAGTGTACCTAGGGTTATGTGCACTGTTATATAAGACAATAAAACGAACAGTCTTCCACTGTTCGTCTTCTTTCTTCATTTTTAAGAAACCTGCTCAAATTCTCTCTGAAATTTCGACTTTCTTGTTCGAATAATTCAAGGACATATTTGAGTTTCTAAGGTATAACTAATTATGGCGATATCATTGTCGTCAAAAATGGCTATGTGTTGATAGTTAGATTATGAAATTATAGGAGTTTAAGGGTTTCTGGTATTTTAAAACCCATTTGTGTGTAATTTATGTTAATAACGGTATGTTTCTTATGTCATTGTGATTGGAATCATATTCTGATACCCTTGGTGCGCTTCAATCATGAATTGATTGTTGTTTGCCAGGATAATTATTGTTTTATGACATTGGTGTTTACTGTGGGTTCGTCTAACCTATGTACTTAGAGATTTTGAGTCTTAATCTCATTCATCTTCGATTACAAGTGTAATTCCGAGTATAATGAGCTCATTAGCGTGATGATTCGACGATGGTTATGGCCTAATTGTCTGGGTTCATCCTGTTGACTATCTGTGTCCATCCTAATTTTGACCTTGACTTTGTGAAGTCAAAGAAAAAGTCTTAATTATGACCATTCGTTAGTCTTAGCGAATTGGAACTGTTTCGTGTCCAATTCGTTAAGATTTTACACGAACTAGCTTAGCGAATAAGATGTTACACGAATCAGATTTTGATTCGCCTTAAAATATAACGAACTAGTGTGTAGTTCGTCAAAATTCAATAGTGATTCGCTATGTTCGGTTCGTTAACGTATTACATGATAGCGAATCGCCTGATTCGTTATCTCATTGTAACGAATCAGTGTGATTCTCAACGAATGACATTTTTTTTAAATAAATTAATTTTTATTCAATTAAATAAATTAATTTTAATATTCATTTAATTTAATTTAAGGATTTAATCATCTAATACGAGTAACTAGATTGATCACACATATCTTTGAATTATTGATTGTGATATCTATTCGGTTTTATTTATACATTAAAACATGGCTGACCAAGAACAACAAAATCTACCGCCACAGGAACAACCTCCACAAGGACAACCACAACAACAAGATCAACAAGTTGAAGTGATCTTATTGCCGTTCGATAAGAAGCACAACATTTGTGCTTATGTTGAGCAAGATGTGACTGATTTGAGAATGTTTGGAGCTATGTTGACGTTCTTACGACGTTCGAAGATACATTATGCAATCACTGCTAAACCTAAAGTGTATCTTAGTATAATCAGGCAGTTTTGGAACACGGCAGAATTTGTTAAGGAAAATAATTGGGTTCGAGCTACAATTAATCAGATCCCTATTACGATTGATGTTGAGGTCATTCGTCGGGTACTTCAATTTAACGATAATGATGATTACCCGAGTGAATTTGACAGGACATTGGCTAGGGGTTTATTCACACGTTTGAATTATGGGGGTGATATTCGTAAGTCTATGTTGAACAAGAATGGGTTGTGTCCACCTTACAAGTATCTGCTGCATGTTTTACTTCATTGTATGAGTGGACGTCACGGTGGTTTTGATGAGTGTAGACTAAGTTTGCAATCGGCATTTGTTGCTCTAATCCTGAACAAGCCCTTCAACTATTCAGAACTCATCTTTGATCATCTGAAAGAACAAGTTCAGCAAACTCTACCGTCAAAGAAATTCTTAATGTATCCACGCTTTTTACAGCTAAGTATTCAGGATTTGATACCGAATTTGGTGATTGATCGATCGTTGGTGAACGATGTTCTTGATATGGAACATATGAAAGCTAAAACGGTGCATCGTATGTTAATCTATAGAAAAGACAAGCCACAGGATAAACGGATGATTGGTCATATAATCAATCCGGATTACGTATGTCCTCCTAATGAGCGCTGGATCCATGATGATTCGGATTCCGAGCGTGAAGGGGGAGAAGGTGGGAACAATGATGATAGTGACAATGATGATAATGATGGTGATGGTGGAGCTGGTGAACGAGCTCTTAAAGAACAACAAGATGCAGTCGATGCTACTCTAGCTGCCACCATGAAAGCTCAGCTAGAAAGAAAACGAAAGGGGAAAGCTGTAGCTACTGGTGAACCATCAAAGAAGCCCCATGTGTCTGCAGGGGCTAGGGTAATTATTGGAACTCCACCACCACGTCAATCAACTACTCAAAGCTCGGCGGTGCCGCTAACTACTAGCACTCCGATGCTTACCTTGACGACGACGATGGTGTCACATGAGAGGCTCCGTCTTATTCCTCAAATGGCGTTGACCGAGATACCGAGGCCTCCTGCTGTGTTCTCTACAGTATCTTCCACCACATCAATGAGACCTCCTCATTAGCCAACAACTACTCTTTCTCCACCTCCGCCTAGTGATGTATCTTTTATTAGGATTACTCGACCTCAAGGACCTGTTCAACCTGTTCATCCATCTGTATACAATCTGCCACCAGGTCGTCAAACTGAAATGCTGCTAAATCTGCTACATCTATTTGAAAATCAAATGGCAGCTGATCATCAAACACAAGAACGACTCATGGAGAATCAACGACGAATGATGAGTTATATTTCTTTCTGTCAGAAGGAGACTAAGTCGTTACGTACGATTGTTGAGTCTCAGGGGGTGAAATTAAAGGAACAAGAAGAGTTAATTTTACAATTAACTTGTAAAGAAGATGTCCTCAAGAAACTCAAAAATGACGATGATGATTTTGACGAATCTGATGCAGGAGGTGAGCCTAAACAATCGCATGGCTCATCCTCTTGTGCAGGTGTTAGTGGCGTTGATGATTCGAACAAGCAGATAAATATCAATCAAGATCCAACAGTTGCCAAGCCAATTGAAATGATTGAGGCTAACATGGTGATATTTATTGATGGATCAAGGGTGGTTAGAAGTGTGGTGAACAGAGATGAGATAGAGGTCGGTGAGTTTATTGTTAGATCTTTGACACGGGAGCAGATTGCGATTCTGCTTGGGCTGAATGACGATCAGTTGACTGCTTTAGAGACTGAGCCCGATGTCGAAGTGATCAATGAAGAAGAAATGGAAGTAGATCCGTTATTTATGAATACGGATTTTATTTATGAGAACGAGGAGATTGAGATGGAGGATGTGATAGCTGAAGAGTACCCGGACTTGTATCAACACGCAAACGTTGATCAAGGTGCTCCGTTATTTCATGAAGATGTAATTAAAGAGACTGAGGACGAACTAGAAAAGGTTGTGCAGTGAACAGTTCCTTCACTCAAAGAAGTTACTGATGATGACATAGAAAGATGGTTCAAACGTAAGAAAGTGGGTAAGATTATCAGTGCTTATCGGTATGTAGATCAAGAAAGAAAAGATACCGCTGCTTCTTGGATTGAGGCGAATCAGGTGACTACCTTCAAGACTGTTTCTAAGGTACATGGTGATATTGTCTCCTGGCCTTAAGATTCAGACCATAAAGTATGTATAGTCAAGTGGGAAAAGGGTGTCAGTATTACGAGAGGATAATGGATGTTTTAACTCTACCGCGTTGGGATGTACGTACCCTCACGAGACGTCCATTTATAAATCGTGGGAATCACCGAACGGCTGAGTGGTTTCATCAACACTTACTGTTCGAGGTCAATCATGGCTTCAAATTCTTCAAGCCCCAGGTCCCAAGACGTAAGCGCATTGAAGATATTGATCCAAGGAACTGCTGGAAGAAACTTGTCTTGGAAGTGAAGCCGCCAAAGACAATGCAAAAGGTTCCTGTGAAGACAATGCCTCAAGATATTTATCTGTCTTTCAACTGTTGGTACTATGACAATCGTACTGGCGAGGCCGTTATTGTTCATGGTCGAGGGCTGCAGACTGAGCTCATCAAGATAATCGAACCGATGTGGTTGGTTAATTTATCAGAGACAGACAACGACTTGCTATACAGGAAGCAGATTTTGTTTGAACGCCAAGAAGATTACGACCTGGCTATGCAATTCCAACGAGTCATGAAAATGGAATTCACAGTTGCAGAGACTGGCAGTCCAAGCGCTTCAAATAAATTAAACACAAAGAGCT
The DNA here is from genome assembly GCF_021521415.1 of Bidens hawaiensis. Classification (NCBI taxonomy): domain Eukaryota; kingdom Viridiplantae; phylum Streptophyta; class Magnoliopsida; order Asterales; family Asteraceae; genus Bidens; species Bidens hawaiensis. The sequence continues at coordinate 147,181 of NW_027491014.1, forward strand.
CAAGACGAGGGGGTGTCTGTTAGTGCACGGTTTTGCGTCTGGAGTCTTTGTATTTATCGTTAATGTTTATTTGATAATTTAATGTAATATTTAATGTTTATTATAGACTAGTTCGTTAAGTTAAGTCTAGTTCGCTAGGGATGTTAGCGAACTAAGACTAGTTCGTTAAGTTAAGTCTAGTTCGCTAGGGATGTTAGCGAACTAAGACATTATAATGTATTCCCTCCTGATTCGTTAGGGGATGTTAACGAATCAGGGGACGGTTCGTTATGTTAAGTTATGTAACGAAGGGGAAGCTGGTTCGCTAGGGGAGTTAGCGAACCAAGTCGCCTTCTATATATAGTGAACTATTGTTCACTTTAATTTATGTTTTTGAGAGAAAGTTTTGAAAGGCTTTGCTGTCCAGATCTCTCTCAAGCTTCACCTAATATTTTACAAACGCTATTGATAACTTATTGATAATATATACACATATATACAACACTTAATCGATGTTAATTATGAGCTAGATCCTTACTCGTATTAATCTTATATACACAGATCTGATATCCGTTTATTGTTATTGATTGGTAATACGGGATCCAACAGATGTCCCAACTGCAAGAACTCTTCGACAAAGGTTTCATAAGGCCAAGTGTTTCCCCTTGGGGCACTCCAGTATTGTTCGTGAAGAAGAAGGATAGAAGTATGAGAATGTGCATAGACTATCACGAGTTGAATAAGCTTACGGTAAAGAATAGATATCCTTTGCCATGGATTGATGATCTGTTTGACCAACTGCAAGGTTCAAGTTGGTTCTCACGAATAGATCAGATCAGGCTATCATCAGCTAAAGGTGAAGGAGGCAGACATCCCTAAGACAGCGTTCCGAACGCGGTATGGACAATAGGAGTTCCTCGTGACGTCATTCGGTCTAACAAATGCTCCTGCAGCATTTATGGACATGATGAATAGGGTGTGTCGGCCAATGTTGGATAAGTCAGTTATTGTCTTCATTGACGATATATTGATTTATTCTAGGAGTGAGTCTGATCATGCAGAGCATTTGAGAGAGGTATTGGAGACTCTGAAGAAAGAGAAGTTGTATGCTAAGTTTTTGAAATGCGCGTTCTGGTTGCGAGAAGTGCAATTTCTAGGTCACGTGGTTAATCCTGAAGGGATTATCGTTGACCCAGCTAAGATCGAAGCGATAACAAATTTGAAGACTCCACAGAATCTGACTGATATAGGAATCTTCTTAGGGTTTGATGGCTACTATAGTAAATTCATCGAAGGTTTCTCCAAGATAGCCGCACCGTTGACCGGTATGACCCGAAAGTCGGTAGTATTCAGTTGGGGAAAGTTCCAAGAAGAAGCTTATGAAGAGTTGAAGAAAAGACTCACACAAGCTCCAATGCTTACTCTACCAGATGGTGATGAGGATTTGGTTGTTTGTGCAGATGCCTCGCATCAAGGGTTGGGTTGCGTGTTGATGCAACGAGGGAAGGTGATAGCTTACGCGTCTAGACAGTTGAAAGTACATGAGAGTACTTATCCGACGCACGATTTGGAGCTAGCAGTAGTGCATGCCTTAAAGATATGGAGGCATTATCTGTACGGTACTAAGTGTACTATCTATACAGATCATAAAAGTTTAAAGTACTTATTCGAGCAAAAAGAATTGAACATGAGACGGAGGAGGTGGTTAGAATTGATAAAGGATTACGACTGCGAAATTAAATACTACCCTGGTAAAGCTAACGTGGTCACCGACGCACTAAGCCGTAAGAGTGAGGAAGTCCTTGCAATAGTGAAGTCCTACAAGCTGATTATGAATTCAAGTCTATTTGAAGAAATCATCAAGTTGCAGTCAGAGGTACTGGTAGACGAAGTGCTAGTGAAGAAGGAAAGGATTTTCGGTTAGAAAGACGAGTTGATGGAAAACACTCATGGTGTTAAGACTAGGTTTGACCGTATGTGGATCCCAGGCCATGGAGATCTCCGAGGTCGAATCTTAGATGAAGTTCACAAGTCAAGATATTCGATTCATCCAGGATCCACCAAGATGTATCAAGACTTGAAGAGAGACTACTGGTGGCCGAATATGAAGAACGACGTGATAGATTATGTTATTAAGTGCTTAACTTGTTTACAAGTCAAGGCAGAGCACCATAAACCTTATGGGAAGATGCAGCCTCTAGAGATACCAGAATGGAAATGGGAACACATCACCATGGACTTCATAACTAAGCTACCATGTACAGCTAAGCATCATGATACCATCTGGGTGATAGTGGACCGTTTGACCAAAAGTGCTCACTTTTTGCCCATACGAGAGGCCATCTCGTCAGAAACGTTAGCAAATTTGTTCATAAAAGAGGTTGTGGCCAAGCATGGAGTGTCGTTATCGATCGTGTCTGATAGAGATACTCGATTCACTTCGAGGTTTTGGAAGAAGTTCCATGAAGCTATGGGAACGAGATTGAACATCAGTACGGCGTATCATCCTCAAACCGATGGGCAGTCCGAAAGGACGATCCAAACCCATGAGGATATGCTACATGCTTGTGTTTTAGACTTTGGAGGGAGTTCGGATGATCATCTGCATCTAGCAGAGTTCGCATATAACAACAGCTACCATTCAAGTATTGGTATGCCAGCGTTTGAGATGCTCTACGGTAGACAATGTAGGACCCCGGTGTGTTGGGGGGAGATTGGTCAGAAAGAGATGGGAAGCCTAGAAGTTGTGCAAGAAACCTCTTCGAAGTTCGATCAGATCAAGGCAAGAATGAAAGTTGCTCAAGACAGAAAAAAGTCTTATGCTGATAGGCGGCGACGACCGATTGAGTTTAACGTTGGTGACAATGTGATGCTCAAGGTCTCGCCTTGGAAGGGAATTATCCGTTTTAGAAAGAGAGGGAAGTTGAGCCCGAGGTACATTGGACCGTTTAATATTATTGATCGGGTGGGTGAAGTGGCTTATATGCTGGATTTGCCCGAAGAGTTAGAAGCAATTCATTCAACCTTCCATGTTTCTCACCTAAGGAAATGCCTAGCTGATGATACGACTCATGTGCCATTAATGGACCTTGAGGTTGATGAACAGTTGAACTACATTGAGTAATCGATCGAGGTAGTTGACCGCAAGGAGAAGCAACTTCGTCACAATGTTATACCTTTAGTGAAAGTGATATGGAAGCATCGCAGGGGTTCTGATCCCATTTGGGAAGCGGAGGATGAGATGCGCAAGTTTTACCCGAATTTGTTTATGTAATAGTTAGGTTTTGGGGATGAAACCTCTTTAAGGAGGGAAGACTTGTAACATCCTACTTTTAATCATAATAATGTAATAAAGTTCATCTATTTTATTGTGGGTCATTATCAGTTTAGATAAAAAGAATACTAGTTGGGCTAGTGTTGGGTAAATGGATATGGGTTATGGACTTGGGGTATGAAAGAAGATGGAAAGACCATGGGCTTAAGCCCATGACCCCTAATATAAATACCATTAATCACCACTTAACTCCTCATTCTACACATATTCCATACACCACCCGAAACACACACTTATGATTTCTCTCTGGTTCTTCCTTATCCCTAGCCGAAATCAACAAGGAAACCGAGCACCGACCAGAGGTAATGATAGTTTAATATTGTATGAGCTAAACCTATTAGATATTGTTGCGAAACGACGAGCCGACACCGTTTAACCATTTAAATCACGAGATCCGGGTGGAATCGGGTATATACCGAACCTATGATGAGCTTAAGGATCACCCTTGCTCAGATCTAGATCGAACGGGGCGAAAAATGGTGAAAAACGAGTTAAAACTCATTTAACCATTGGCGGCTTTCCGGCAATGACGGCGCCGGAAATGTGTACGAGGATAATGATTATATCAGGGAATGTTCCCTGACATTCTGACCTAACCCTAGTTCGCTATAGAAACTTAACGAATTGGAAGGTGATTCATTAGTTGATTCGCATAAGGGAGCACAACGAACTAGCTCTAGTTCGTCTCTGATTCGTTAGGGGAAAAAGGGTAACGAATTACCCTTGATTCGTTATGACCAGTTCGTTAAGAGAGATAACGAATTAGATGGACTGATTCGTTATATGGGTGGTTCGTTATGGAACTGATTCATTAAGGAGTCTAGTTCGCTAAAGGGTCCAATTCGTTATAAGAACCAGTTCGCTAAGATAAGCCAATTCATTATGAACCAGTAACGAATTAGAAGTTTAGCGAAATGACAAGAACAGTCCCTGGACATAGAAAAGAATGAATTAATTACAATTGAGCCCTTGAACATTTAAGTTAGTTATTACAGCTCGACCCCAGCCAGGGGCTCTGCCCCTTGGACCCTTCTACGCGCTGCTGCCCCTAGACCCCGCAGCCAGGGGGCTGCCCCGGACCCCCGTCCGTTGAGAGTTATAATCAGAATAGAAACGTTATATGGCTAGTGACAGATAATTGATATGAGTAATTGTTATACAGTTATCCGTGTCTAACTGAATAAAGGAATAATCATTAACGGTGAACGTAACCGACTTGAGGTGAGTTTCTAGCCCCATTCCTTGTTATGTTTTCGGGGCTGTGTGCATACTCGATGTGATTAGTCAATACACTTATCCTAAGTGATCAGCGTATGCCATATATGTATTATGTGAAATGTGTGAATGGTTTCTTGTCGATACATGAACGATCTTCGGAATTGCATGTATTTCCAGGAAATGGTTGATGTTATATGTATGTTGTAAGATGATGAATGAATGATGTATATATGAAAATTACGATTATGTATATAGAAAAGTATGTTAAAAAGGTATGGAAGAAAGGGTACCGGACCCTAATAATATCCGAGGATGAAGGGTACCGGATTGTAATAATATCCGAGGATGAAGGGTAACGGACCCTAATAATATCTGAGGATGGAGAAGGGCACCGGACCCAAATAATATCCAAGGATGGAGGGTACCGGACCCTAATAATATCCGAGGTATGTAGGGCGAATGCTCTTTATAAAGTAAGGTTAGATATTTTTGTGTAACCGTTTAAATCACGAGATCCAGGTGGAATCTAGTATAAACCGAACCTATGATGAGCTTAGGGATCACCCTTGCTCAGATCTGGATCGAACGGGGCCAAAAACGGTGAAAAACGAGTTAAAACTCGTTTTTTCGGTGAGTTCGCGTTTTTCCGGCGGCTTTCCGGCAATGACGGCGCCGGAAAAGTCTACGAGGATAATGATTATGTCAGGGAATGTTCCCTGACATTCTGACCTAAACCTAGTTCGCTTATTCGCATAAGGGAGCACAACGAACTAGCTCTAGTTCGTCTCTTATTCGTTAGGGGAAAAACGGTAACGAATTACCCTTGATTCGTTATGACCAGTTCGTTAAGAGAGATAACGAATTAGATGGACTGATTCGTTATATGGGCTGGTTCGTTATGGAACTGATTCGTTAAGGAGTCCAGTTCGCTAAAAGGTCCAATTCGTTATAAGAACCAGTTCACTAAGATAAGCCAATTCGTTATGAACTAGTAACGAATTAGAAGTTTAGCGGAATGACAAGAACAGTCCATGGACATAGAAATAAATGAATTATTTACAATTGAGCCTTTGAACTTTTAAGTTAGTTATTACAGCTCGACCCCAGCCAGGGGCTCTGCCCCTTGGACCCTGTTAAGGGCTGCCGCCCCTAGACCCCACAGCCAGGGGCGCTGCCCCCGGACCCCCGCCCGTTGACGGTTATAATTAGAATAGAAACGTGATATGGCTAGTGATAGATAATTGATATAAGTAATTGTTATACAGTTATCCGTGTCCAACTGAGTAAAGGAATAATCATTAACGGTGAACATAACCGACTTGAGGTGAGTTTCTAGCCCCATTCTTTGTTATGTTTTCGGGGCTGTGTGCATACTCGGTGTGATTAGTTAATACACTTATCCTATGTGATCAGTGTGTCACACCCTCAAAATCCACTAACGGAGTTTTACCGTCAGAGGGTGTGAACTGGCAGGATCGGAATCATTAGTTATAACCAAACCAAAGAAAACGTTTAAATGAAAAATAAGTGCGGAAGCGTAAAACCTTAATTCAAAAGTTGCGTCACGCAGGACGACTTAAAACCAAATGTAAATGTTAAGAGTAAGATGTTTAACAATTAATGCATGCTCCTAAACCGCGCGCCCGCCTCGGCTACCTGAGAATAACATACTAAAAGGGGTCAACACGAGGTTGGTGAGTTCACAAGTTATATAAGATAAATCGTTTAGCGTTTGAGTTCAGCGTTTTCGTTAAGTGTTTTGCGTAACCACGTTATGGCGTTTAAAAGTTTTGCGTAACCACGTTACGGCGTTTAAGGGTGTAACCACGTTACAGCGTTTAAGTGTTTTGCGTAACCACGTTACGGCGTTTAAGTGTGTAACCACGTTACAGCGTTTAAGTGTTTTGCGTAACCACGTTATGGCGTTTAAGTGTGTAACCACGTTACAGCGTTTAAGTGTTACCAGATAATGTTATGTCAAATTATATATCGATAGGTAGCTAATCTATACAACAAGTATTACTAAGTGGTTCGAGACCGAAGCTGACTGTTTATCAAGTGCCCGTCACCAGGTCAACCCAGACCATGGTAAGTGTTAGCCAAAATTACACCCACTCAACCTCCAGTTGAGCTTAGCGTCGGGTGGGGTTTGTCAAACCCAGTAGTACTACTCAACAGTGACTCGCTATTCCAAATATTAACCGGTTCGATGCGTGGGACTTCAAGGGTTACGTGCCGCTTAGCCTCTACAAGTGATATATATAATTTATAACAAAATCTTAAATATTTGTTTATCTCAAAAATGCGTTTATCGGAGTATGTTATCTCCCCCAAGTGAAAAACGTTTGAAAACAGTTCAAAGAGCGGGGTAAGTGAACTCACTGTTTGCGAAGAATATCCGATCTAGATCACCAAGTGATGCGCGTCGTAGAAAACTCTCTAGCGTTCTAAAATAACAAAGAGATTTTCTAAGTATCGGAACGTTTAACGAGTCTCTAGACTCGGCACATAATACCTATGCACGTAACAGATTTCGTGTTTCGTTTGTGAATCGTGTGTGACTTAAACAAGTACAATTGTGATACGATACGTGGGTGAGCAATTACTTTCGTATCATGTATTAATAACATACTTATTAGAAATTATTCCCCATAAGGGCAATTTGGTCAATTCATGGCAATCAACTAGCAACTATTCCCCGCAAGGGTATTTTGGTCAAAATACAACAACTATATAAAAACTATCATATTTCATGCATTCCTATACAACTCAGCAGCTAGTTTCGTTATGACAGAATTTCTACTTGAAAGATTGCACTAGTTCACCGATTATAACGTCTCAATTAATTCACCAAAAATTACCACAGGAGCATACATATCTTAGGTTTCCAGAACATCTTTTATCTTATTTTTATTCCATATAGATTGTTCATAATGATCAAAACATTACAGCTAACTTATATCAGTCAGATTCATGCACATCAGAATGTTATTTGCAATTCCTGTTAAATGAAAAATCCAATAAATGCAAGACCACTTGGGTTTGGTTCCTAACTCAGTGAGTCAACCTCCAGAAGTGGAACCAACCCAATTGGTCTCGTAGTTCATGAGATATAATATTTACAACATAACCTAACAGCAGGTCTAACAGCTCAGCTTTGCATCACATTTTTGTAAAATCATAAAAGTATACTTCCACTTATCCAAAAATTACGAATTTATACTTTATAGAAACTAGACTCAACCTAGTTTACTACAGTACCCACAATCTCAATCAATTTTCACGTTTACACTTCGTTACAGTCAGTTAAACATCGTATATATATTCTGTCCAGAATCTGTTCACATCAAAACTCAACATAATAACAATCTATGAACTATCATGCATCCATATAACCCTCTAGACACTATAACTACTATCCATGCATATCAATCACACCATACATACAAGATTAGGGTTTGTGTTCTAATTCAAATCAAGGACAACAATCAATCAAGCAACAACATCAATACTAGTTATCAATCATCATGAATTTAACAACCATCATGTTAACTCATACATACTCATGAAAATCGGCTGCCTAGGGTTTTTAATTAACCCATTAAACATCAAAATCAAACAACAAGAAGGTAAAGGATGATCAAATATACCTTCCTAGCACTTAGTTCTTCAATCAAAGGCTTGAATTGATGGTGTATATGTGTGTGAAAGTGGACGGCAGCCAAGAAGAGCAAGGGGAGGGCCGATTAGAGTTGTAGGTTTATAATAATAAGTTAGGGTTTAGTGTTAAGGTTATATTTATAGATAATCAAGTTACATTCTAGTCCCTAATCTTTCAAGTGTTGTTTTTCTAGAACATTCTATCCTAACTTGCACATAATCATGACAATAATATAACACATAATCATGACAATGATATAACACATAATCCTAACACATAGTAATCACATAATTAGTGTTTTGACGTTTGTCGTTTATTTATCAATCGCTTGCGTCAACTCGTTTGCGTTTCGGTGCAAATCCCGAAAGACTACACATGTAGTAAGTGTTAAGCGTCATTTAAACCCTAGTTTAAATGTAATGAAGTGTGCGTTATAGATTCAACGATCTTAAAGTTCGAATTTACGGAGTTGAGTTAACGAGGTTAACCTGAAATTGACGATTGTCACATCATTCCCATGTTAAAGAATTTTCGTCCCGAAAATTTGAGTCAAGTCGTGATGAGTGTCTGAAAAAGTAAGACAAATTTTCAGTTTGTCATATCATCCCCTAGTAGAAAGAAATTTCGTCCCGAAATTTAGTTCATACCTCCGGTGATGTTTGACGGTTTGCCGGGTTTCGCGGTTTTCGGTGTTTGGTTAGCCCTTCAAAAAGGTGAGGATACTTTTTCATCATGTGATCCTCGCGTTCCCATGTGAACTTCGGTCCACGTCTCGAGTTCCAACGAACCTTAACAATTGGAATTTTGCTGTGTTTGAGCGTTTTGGTTTCCCAATCCAAAACCTCGACTGGTTCCTCAATGAACCGTAACTGTTCATCAACTTGTAGTTCCTCCAAAGGGACTACTTGGGTTTCATCAGATAGGCATTTCTTCAAATTTGATACGTGGAATACATCGTGTACGCCACTGAGTTCTGTTGGTAGGTCCAGTCGGTACGCCACCGGACCAATGCGCTCAGTTATCCGGTACGGACCAACATATCGTGGGTTGAGTGTGTTTCGCTTACCAAAGCGAACCACACCTTTCCAGGGTGAGACTTTGAGTAACACTCGATCGTTTACTTGAAATTCGAGAGGTTTTCGGCGCTTGTCGGCGTAACTCTTTTGGCGATCTCGTGCTGCTGCCATGCGATTTCGGATTTGAACAATCTTTTCCGAGGTTTCGAGTACCAGTTCCGGACCAGTGATTTGGCTATCACCCACCTCTGCCCAGCAGAGTGGTGATCGACACTTCCGTCCGTACAGCGCTTCAAACGGCGCTACCTTAATACTTGCGTGGTAGCTGTTATTATACGAAAACTCTACCAAGGGTAAGTGGGGTTCCCAACTTTTTCCGAAATCTAAGACGCATGCACGCAACATATCCTCCAGGGTCTGAATAGTCCGTTCACTTTGCCCATCCTTCTGAGGATGGTATGCGGTACTCATATCGAGACGTGTGCCCAGTGCGCTTTGCAGCGACTTCCAAAAGTGTGAGGTAAAACGAGAATCTCGATCGGAAATGATCGAGACAGGCACTCCGTGTCTCGACACTACTTCCTTCATGTAGACACGAGTCAGTTTTTCCATTTTGTCTGTTTCCTTAATCGCTAGGAAGTGCGCCGATTTAGTCAACCGGTCAACGATCACCCAGATGGTATCGCATCCCGTCGGTGTTTTAGGCAAACCCGTAATAAAGTCCATTGAGATGTGTTCCCATTTCCACATTGGGAGTTCCGGTTGTTGCAGTAGACCAGATGGTTTCTGGTATTCTATCTTGACTCTGGCACAAGTCAAGCATTTGCTCACGTAGGTGGCAATGTCGGCTTTCATGTTCGGCCACCAGTAAAGTTCCTTTAAATCATGATACATTTTATCTGAGCCAGGGTGGATAGAATATCGGGACTTGTGAGCTTCGTCCATCACTAGAGTTCTCAACTCTCCGTATCGTGGAACCCAAATCCGGTTCTCAAAATATCGGACCCCGTCCGATCTGGTTTCAAGTTGCTTGCTCATGCCCCGCATGAGTTCCGATGGAAGATTATCATCTTTCAACGCTTCCAGTTGCGCATCGCGAATCTGATCGGGTAAGCTGGCATGAATCGTAAGTTGCAATGCTCTCACCCGTCTGGGTTTATCTGTTTCTTTTCTGCTGAGGGCGTCGGCCACCACATTGGCCTTGCCAGGGTGGTACTTGATGGCACAATCGTAATCTTTAAGCAGCTCGACCCAACGACGCTGTCGCATGTTCAGCTCCTTCTGATCGTAGATATGTTGGAGACTCTTGTGGTCGGTGTAAATGGTAAACTTGGTACCGTACAAGTAATGCCTCCATATCTTAAGAGCAAACACTACAGCTCCGAGTTCCAAATCGTGGGTCGTGTAGTTCTTCTCGTGAACCCGTAGTTGTCTAGAGGCGTAGGCTATAACCTTCTCGAGTTGCATCAGCACACAACCGAGACCTTGTATAGATGCGTCACAGTGTACCTCAAAATTTTCTGTTCCCTCGGGGAGGGCTAAAATAGGGGCGCTACAAAGCTTGGTTTTCAACAGTTGGAAAGCGGATTCTTGCGCGTCACCCCAGTTGTACTTAGTGCCCTTGTGAGTCAAAGCGGTGAGGGGTTGAGCAATCTTTGAAAATCCCTCGATGAAACGCCGATAGTAGCCGGCCAATCCTAGGAATTGTCGCACCTCAGTCGGAGTCTTAGGTGCTTCCCAGTTTTTGATGGCCTCTACCTTACCGGGATCGACATGGATACCATTCTCGTTGATCACATGTCCTAAGAAGTGAACCTCGCGAAGCCAAAATTCACATTTCGAGAGTTTAGCATACAGTTGTTCCTTCTTCAGTAGTTCCAGAATTATCCTTAAGTGCTCTTCGTGGTCAGTCTCGTTCTTGGAATAGACGAGAATATCATCGATGAAAACAATCACGAACTTGTCGAGGTACGCCTTGCATACTCGATTCATGAGATCCATAAATACGGCTGGTGCGTTGGTTAGGCCAAAAGGCATAACCGAAAACTCGTAGTGACCATACCGTGTTCTGAAAGCCGTTTTTGAAATATCTTCTTCGCGCACTCTCAGCTGGTGATAACCGGATCGTAGATCGATCTTCGAGTAGTAACTCGATCCCTGAAGCTGGTCAAACAAATCATCAATTCGGGGTAAAGGATAACGGTTCTTGACCGTCATCTTGTTCAACTCCCGGTAGTCGATGCACATTCGGAAAGTCCCGTCTTTCTTTCGGACAAACCAGACAGGGGCTCCCCATGGCGATGAGCTAGGTCGGATAAAACCTTTATCCAACAAATCTTGCAACTGGGTGGACAACTCCTGAAGTTCCGCCGGTGCGAGCCGATACGGGGCTCGTGCTATGGGTGCTGCACCGGGTGTCAACTCGATCTGAAATTCGACTTGACGAATAGGAGGAAGTCCAGGTAAATCCTCCGGGAAAACTTCCGGGAAGTCTCGCACAACCGGTATGTCTTCAATTCGTTTCTCCTCCGCGGGTTTCTCAACAATCTGCGCCAAAATTGCCGGATGACCCTTTCGTAAATACTTCTGTGCCTTCATAAGGGTAATGACGCTGGTGGTCATGCCGCTTCTCTCGCCTCGGACCGAAATGATCTCGCCGGAAGGGGTGGTAATATGGACTATCTTATCATGGCATATAATCTCCGCTCGGTTCTCGGATAACCAGTCCATGCCGACAACGACATCGAAACTACTAAGCGTAAAAGGAATAAGGTCGATGTCAAAGACATGACCTGACAGTTTCAACTTACATCCCGCAAGTATATGAGTTGTTATTACAGTTTTACCGTTAGCTAATTCAACAGGAAACTTAGCGTCTAACGGGGTTGGAGTAAGGTTTAAAAGTTGGCTAAAGGCCTTTGACACAAAACTCCTATCAGCTCCAGTGTCAAACAAAACAGAAGCAAAACAATCGTTTACAGGGAACTTACCAGACACCACATGCGGATCTCTGCGGGCTTGACCTGATCCAATCACAAACGCTCTTCCTTTGCCATTTCCTCCACCATTACTGCCACTTCCATTGCCCCCATTGTTGTCATTATGTTTCAGCTTGGGGCAATCCTTCCGGAAATGGCCTTCCTGTCCACATTCAAAACATCCCTTAGTCGTCATCGGTGGCTTAGGAGCACCCTTCGCCGCAAGGTCTTCTCTACATTCCTTCCCTTGGTGACCTATCTTTCCGCATCTTTGACACTTGACACGGTCACACTGACCAACATGATGAAAGTTGCACCTGTTGCACTTTGGATATTTCCCAGCATATCCGCTCGAAACCTGCCCGCTACCGTTGTTGTTGTTGTTGTTGTTGTTGTTGTTGTGATTCTGAGTGTTGAAACTCCGAGTAAATTCGGGCTTACGGTAGTGGTGTTGCGGTGGGAGGTTTGAGGATGAAGATCTGGTGTTGTCAAACTTTCTCTTCCCGCTGTTCGGGTTGCTGTTGTTGTTACTGTTGCTGACGTGGTCATTACTCGGGTTGTCACGGGCTTTAACAGTCGAACCCCTCGGTGGTAACGCACCCTGGGTCACAGCCTGATCCGTCAGTTTGTGAGCCAAACGGATCGCTTGTTGGATCGTGGCTGGTCTGGAAGACGTCACCATACCCTGAATCTGTGGTGCTAACCCATCAATGTACATCTCTATTCTCTTGCTCGGCGGATCCACCATCCGCGGACACATCACTGCCAACTCGTGCGAACGAGTAGTGTAGGCTTCAATCTCTGAACCCACCATTTTCAACGACCAAAACTCCGACTCTAACTTCGAAATTTCTTCCCTCGGACAGTACTCCTCTCGCATCATGTTTTTGAACTCCTCCCAGTTCATCGCGTTAGCCAGTTCCAATCCAAGGATCTGGACGTTCGAATTCCACCAAGTGAGGGCGGAATCCTCAAGTGTCCCAGCAGGGAATTTGACCCTACTGGCAGGGGGGACAGTTACACATCTCAAAAGCCGACTCGGCCTTCTCAGCCCAACACAGGAAGCCTATAGCTCCCTCAGTGCCCTTAAACGTACTGGGTTTGCAGTCTAAGTAGTTCTTGAAGGTACATGTTCCATTTGGACCCCCAGTTTGATTTTGAACGTGTGCGGCTAAAGCGGCCGCCACATGGTCATTCAGCAGAGTTTGGAGTTCAGCTGCAGTCATGCTGATGTTACCACGTCCGTGTCCAGCGTTTCTTCCAGCCATCTAGGTATTATCATCCCGAGATGTCGTCGCCTGAGGACACATCCGAGTGTGCCTCTTCCTCAGCCGGTTCTTCCTCCGGTTCTTCTTCGGGTTCTTCCTCGGGATCTTCCTCGGGATCCTCCTCGGGATCTTCCTCGGGATCCTCCTCAGGCTCCTCTTCGGGATCTTCTTCAGGTTCTATATCAGGCTCTGCCTCGGGCTCTGCCTCAGGTTCTGCTACGTTCTGGGCAAGTTGCATTTGTAGGATATCGCAACGCTCTAACGCTATTTCGGTTCGGGTCCTTGCTTCTTGGAGTTGCTCTTTCAAGTCTATCATTTCGGCTTGCATCTTCATCATAACCTTCGTTTGTTGATCACTAGCCCCTTGCATATCCTTCATTGCCGCCGCCATGCTGGCAACCTCCTCCTTATTCTCGGTTTCGTCTTTTAACAATCTGGAAACGTTCTCTCTCGTGTAGCGCATGTAACCCACATCACGCTCCAAACATGAAACAACGGCTGCGAGAACTCTCTCTACAGGTTCGGTTATGGGTGGTAGGGTGTTGGGATAAGCAGGGTGGTTCGGGTGTGGCAACGGGGGAACTTGTTCACGGTAGACCATACGTCTGATCATGTTAGGGTACCAATCCCAGCTAACGTTGTTTTCGTAAAGGCTTCCGGATAGGCGGTACCTCTTCGGTGCGGGAGCTGCGAGTTCCGGGACTACGCGGGGTGGCGAGGCGGTAGGTAACTGAGGTTCCTTCCCGTGAGCATGCGTCATCGAATCGGATGATGATGAGGGTGGCGTCGACATTCCTACAGGTAAGCCGTGTATGCGCGCGCGTATGAGCGAAAGAGGTAAGAGATAAGATTACAAGACTACACAAACCTATGCAGTGCGTATTATTATAACTAATGGGTCGTCGCGGTTATAGTCTAGTATGCATGCAGTTTCTAGTTCGCTATAACCAATGGCTCTGATACCAATCTGTCACACCCTCAAAATCCACTAACGGAGTTTTACCGTCAGAGGGTGTGAACTGGCAGGATCGGAATCATTAGTTATAACCAAACCAAAGAAAACGTTTAAATGAAAAATAAGTGCGGAAGCGTAAAACCTTAATTCAAAAGTTGCGTCACGCAGGACGACTTAAAACCAAATGTAAATGTTAAGAGTAAGATGTTTAACAATTAATGCATGCTCCTAAACCGCGCGCCCGCCTCGGCTACCTGAGAATAACATACTAAAAGGGGTCAACACGAGGTTGGTGAGTTCACAAGTTATATAAGATAAATCGTTTAGCGTTTGAGTTCAGCGTTTTCGTTAAGTGTTTTGCGTAACCACGTTACGGCGTTTAAAAGTTTTGCGTAACCACGTTACGGCGTTTAAGGGTGTAACCACGTTACAGCGTTTAAGTGTTTTGCGTAACCACGTTACGGCGTTTAAGTGTGTAACCACGTTACAGCGTTTAAGTGTTTTGCGTAACCACGTTACGGCGTTTAAGTGTGTAACCACGTTACAGCGTTTAAGTGTTACCAGATAATGTTATGTCAAATTATATATCGATAGGTAGCTAATCTATACAACAAGTATTACTAAGTGGTTCGAGACCGAAGCTGACTGTTTATCAAGTGCCCGTCACCAGGTCAACCCAGACCATGGTAAGTGTTAGCCAAAAATTACACCCACTCAACCTCCAGTTGAGCTTAGCGTCGGGTGGGGTTTGTCAAACCCAGTAGTACTACTCAACAGTGACTCGCTATTCCAAATATTAACCGGTTCGATGCGTGGGACTTCAAGGGTTACGTGCCGCTTAGCCTCTACAAGTGATATATATAATTTATAACAAAATCTTAAATATTTGTTTATCTCAAAAATGCGTTTATCGGAGTATGTTATCTCCCCCAAGTGAAAAACGTTTGAAAACAGTTCAAAGAGCGGGGTAAGTGAACTCACTGTTTGCGAAGAATATCCGATCTAGATCACCAAGTGATGCGCGTCGTAGAAAACTCTCTAGCGTTCTAAAATAACAAAGAGATTTTCTAAGTATCGGAACGTTTAACGAGTCTCTAGACTCGGCACATAATACCTATGCACGTAACAGATTTCGTGTTTCGTTTGTGAATCGTGTGTGACTTAAACAAGTACAATTGTGATACGATACGTGGGTGAGCAATTACTTTCGTATCATGTATTAATAACATACTTATTAGAAATTATTCCCCATAAGGGCAATTTGGTCAATTCATGGCAATCAACTAGCAACTATTCCCCGCAAGGGTATTTTGGTCAAAATACAACAACTATATAAAAACTATCATATTTCATGCATTCCTATACAACTCAGCAGCTAGTTTCGTTATGACAGAATTTCTACTTGAAAGATTGCACTAGTTCACCGATTATAACGTCTCAATTAATTCACCAAAAATTACCACAGGAGCATACATATCTTAGGTTTCCAGAACATCTTTTATCTTATTTTTATTCCATATAGATTGTTCATAATGATCAAAACATTACAGCTAACTTATATCAGTCAGATTCATGCACATCAGAATGTTATTTGCAATTCCCGTTAAACGAAAAATCCAATAAATGCAAGACCACTTGGGTTTGGTTCCTAACTCAGTGAGTCAACCTCCAGAAGTGGAACCAACCCAATTGGTCTCGTAGTTCATGAGATATAATATTTACAACATAACCTAACAGCAGGTCTAACAGCTCAGCTTTGCATCACATTTTTGTAAAATCATAAAAGTATACTTCCACTTATCCAAAAATTACGAATTTATACTTTATAGAAACTAGACTCAACCTAGTTTACTGCAGTACCCACAATCTCAATCAATTTTCACGTTTACACTTCGTTACAGTCAGTTAAACATCGTATATATATTCTGTCCAGAATCTGTTCACATCAAAACTCAACATAATAACAATCTATGAACTATCATGCATCCATATAACCCTCTAGACACTATAACTACTATCCATGCATATCAATCACACCATACATACAAGATTAGGGTTTGTGTTCTAATTCAAATCAAGGACAACAATCAATCAAGCAACAACATCAATACTAGTTATCAATCATCATGAATTTAACAACCATCATGTTAACTCATACATACTCATGAAAATCGGCTGCCTAGGGTTTTTAATTAACCCATTAAACATCAAAATCAAACAACAAGAAGGTAAAGGATGATCAAATATACCTTCCTAGCACTTAGTTCTTCAATCAAAGGCTTGAATTGATGGTGTATATGTGTGTGAAAGTGGACGGCAGCCAAGAAGAGCAAGGGGAGGGCCGATTAGAGTTGTAGGTTTATAATAATAAGTTAGGGTTTAGTGTTAAGGTTATATTTATAGATAATCAAGTTACATTCTAGTCCCTAATCTTTCAAGTGTTGTTTTTCTAGAACATTCTATCCTAACTTGCACATAATCATGACAATAATATAACACATAATCATGACAATGATATAACACATAATCCTAACACATAGTAATCACATAATTAGTGTTTTGACGTTTGTCGTTTATTTATCAATCGCTTGCGTCAACTCGTTTGCGTTTCGGTGCAAATCCCGAAAGACTACACATGTAGTAAGTGTTAAGCGTCATTTAAACCCTAGTTTAAATGTAATGAAGTGTGCGTTATAGATTCAACGATCTTAAAGTTCGAATTTACGGAGTTGAGTTAACGAGGTTAACCTGAAATTGACGATTGTCACACAGTGTATGCCATATATGTATTATGTGAAATGTGTGAATGGTTTCTTGTGGATACATGAACGATCTTCGGAATTGCATGTATTGCCAGGAAATGGTTGATGTTATATGTACGTTGTAAGATGAAGAATGAATGATGTATGTATGAAACTTACGAATGTATATAGAAAAGTATGTTAAAAAGGTGAATGGTTTCTTGTCGATACATGAATGATCTTCGGAATTGCATGTATTGCCAGGAAATGGTTGATGTTATATGTACGTTGAAAGATGAAGAATTAATGATGTATGTATGAAACTTACGATTATATATATAGAAAAGTTTGTTAATAAGGTATGGAAGAAAGGGTACCAGACCCTTATAATATCCGAGGATGAAGGGTACCGGACCCTAATAGTATCCGAGGATGGAGTGCACCGGACCCTAATAATATCCGAGGATGGAGGGTACCAGACCCTAATAATATCTGAGGTATGTAGGGCGAATGCTCTTTATAACGTAATGTTTGATATTAATGTGTATGAAAGATTGATGGACGGGTTAAGTATGTAATGCGTACCTACGGGCACGCGTATATGTATGTAAAGTAAGTTATGTGTTTAACTAGAACTCACTCAGCGTAGCTGACTTTTAGTATGCACGCAGGCAAATTGGTTGAGGCAGTTAGCATGATTGAAGACACATGGCATGGAATCGAAGATACTGGCATCTCGAAGAAATGTTGTGATGTTTTAAAGACTATGTTTATGTTTAAATAAATTTGAATGTTTGTTAAGACAAGATTTGACTGTTTTGTAAGATATCATGGTTGAAGTTTAATGTTCTGCGTAAAGTTTTAATTAACTCTGATATTTAGAACTGTGTTTATGTTTAAATCCAACACCAAAGTAGGGCTACTGGTAACAGAGCCTCACAGAATAACTATTAACGATGAACGTAACCGACTTCAGGTGAGTTTCTAGCCCCATTCCTTGTTATGTTTTCGGGGCTGTGTGCATACTCGATGTGAAAAGTTAATACACTTATCCTAAGTGATAAGTGTAAGCCATATATGTATTATGTGAAATGTATGAATGATTTCTTGTCGGTACATGAACGATCTTCGGAATTGCCTGTACTGCCAGGAAATGGATGATATTATATGTATGTTGTAAGATGAAGAATGAATGATGTATGTGCGAAACTTATGATTATGTATATAGAAGGTATGTTTAAGAGGTATAAAAAAAAGGGTATCGGACCCTAATAATATCCGAAGATGGAGGGTACCGGACCCTAATAATATCCGAGGATGAAGGGTGACCGAACCCTAATAATATCCGAGGATGAAGGGTGACCGGACCCTAATAATTTCCGAGGATGGAGGGTACCAGACCCTAATAATATCCGAGGTATGTAGGGCGAATGCTCTTTATAACGTAAGGACAGTTATGTATGTGTAAGAAAGATTGATAGACAGGTTATGTATGTAATGCGTACCTTCGGGGCACGTATATGTGTGTGTAAAGTAAGTTATGTGATTAACTATAATTCACTCAGCGTAGCTGACTTTTAGTATGCAAGTAGGCAAATAGGTTGAGGCAGCTCGCTTGATGAGGACACATGGCAGAAGAATAAGAGTCTGGCATCTGAAGACTTAAAGACGTTTTAGTATTTATATTGAAATGGAAAGACAATATGTTTTATTATGAAAAAAGTTATGGATTTATATGTAATGTTTGTTGAATGTTTTAATGTTCCGCAAATGTTTTTATTAACTCTGATATTTAGAACTGCGTTTATGAGTAAATCCAACACCAAAGTAGGGCTACCGGTGACGGGGACTTACAAAAACACTAATAGACTACTAACGTCATCGGTCATCATCCCTAATTACCCTTTTTGACTAGTTATCAGGTTATAATTATTCATTTGATAAATCGACACTCGTTTTAGTTAAAGCATATATTAACTGAAATTCAAGATAATAATAGTCTTGTAACATCATATCTCATCATCCCAAGTTACCCATTTTAGCAAGTTATCAGGTTATAATTGTTCATTTGATTAATGCACAGTCAGTTTAGTTAAAACATATATTAACTGAACTTAAATATGTTAATCCACCAGATTCGGCTAGCATTTATGCTCATATCACTTACTTTTTCTTACATGCTTGATTTAAAGCCTGCCAATGCACTAATACAAATAAGCACACAATCTTTTAAGCTTATTTCTTACTGGATTTGGGATTAGATAACTAATGTTCTATCAAGTTTTCTTTTTGCTTCAAAATTCATTTTTTATTAGCATAATATTTTTTAAAGTTTTTGGATTTTTGAAATATTTGAATGTTTTTGCCTTCTCTCTATCGAAACTAAAGTCACAATACTTTTGTATTTTTCCCTATTCTCCCCCAAAAAGACAAAATATTAAAGAAAATTAAAATCAATAATTGCAGTTTATATGAAAACACGATTAATCGATACGCTATCGATGTTAATAGACTCCTAACGTCATCGCTAATAATCCCTAATTATCCATTTTACAAGTTATCAGGTTATAATTGTTCATTTGATAAATACAAACTCGTTTTAGTAAAACATATATTAACTGAAATCAAGATATTAATGGACTTGTAACATCATCTCTCATCATCCCTAGTTACCCATTTTATCAAGTTATCAGGTTATAATTGTTCATTTGATTAATGCATAGTCAGTTTAGTTAAAACATATATTAACTGAACTTAAGTATGTTAATACACCAGATTCGGCTAGAATTTTTGCTCATATCACTTAGTTTTTCTTACATGCTTGTTTTAAAGCCTGCCAATGCACTAATACAAATAAGCACACAACATTTTAAGCTTATTTATTATTGGATTTGGGATTAGATAACTAATGTTCTATCATCTTTTCTTTTTGCTTCAATGTTCATTTTTTATGAGCATAATTTTTTTTTAAAGTTTTTGGATTTTTGAAATATTCGCATGTTTTTTGCCTTCGCTCTATAGAAACTAAAGTCACAATACTTTTGTATTTTCCCCTTTTCTCCCCCAAAAAGAGAAAATATTAAAAAGATTAAAATCAATAATTGCAGTTTATATGAAACACGATGAATCGATACGCTATCGATGTTAATAGACTCCTAACGTCATCGGTCATCATCCCTAATTACCCATTTTAACAAGTTATCAGGTTATAATTGTTCATTAGATAAATACACACTCGTTTTAGTTAAAACATATATTAACTTAAATTCAAGATAATAATAGACTTGTAAGATCATATCTCATCATCCCTAGTTACCCATTTTATCAAGTTATCAGGTTATAATTGTTCATTTGATTAATACACAGTCAGTTTAGTTAAAAGATATATTAACTAAACTTAAATATGTTATTCCACAAGATTCGGCTAGGATTTATTTTATATCACTTATTTTTCTTACTTGCTTGTTACTGGATTTGGGATTAGATGACTAATATTCTATCATATTTTCTTTTTGCTTCAAAATTCATTTTTTATGAGCATAATGTTGTTTAAAGTTTTTGGATTTTTGTAATATTTGAATGTTTTTGCCTTTTCTCTGTAGAAACTAAAGTAACAATACTTTTGTATTTTTCCTTTTACTCCCCCAAAAAGACAAAATATTAAAGAAGATTAAAATCAAGAATTGCAGTTTATATGAAAACACGATGAATCGATACACTATCGATGTTAATTGACTCGTAACGTCATCGCTCATCATCCCTAATTACCCATTTTAACAAGTTATCAGGTTATATTTGTTCATTTGATAAATACACACTCGTTTTAGTTAAAACATATATTAACTGAACTTCAAGATAATAATAGACTTGTAACATCATCTCTCATCATCCCTGGTTACCCATTTTATCAAGTTATCAGGTTATAATTGTTCATTTGATTAATACACCGTCAATTTAGTTAAAACATTTATTAACTAAACATAAATATGTTAATCCACTAGATTTGGCTAGCATTTATGTTCATATCACTTTCTTTTTCTTTGTTGTTTGTTTTAAAGCCTGCCAATGCACTAATACAAATAAGAACACAATCTTTTAAGCTTATTTTTTTTACTGGATTTGGGAGTAGATGACTAATGTTCTATCATTTTCTCCTTTTGCTTCTAAATTTATTTTTTATGGGCGTAACGATTATTTAAAGTTTTTGGATTTTTGAAATATTTGAAACTTTTTTGACTTTCATCTGTTCTCCCCAAAAAAGACAAAATATTAAAGAAGATTCAAGTCAATAATTGCAGGTTATATGAAAACATGATGAATCGATACACTATCGATGTTAATAGACTCGTAACATCGTCGTTGTAAGTCCCGAATCTGGATCACTACAATTACGATATCAATATAACAAGTATAGGTGCAGAATACCTATGCTCGGTGATTCAAGAACCGGAATTAACACGAGATGGTGACACAAGAGTGCTTCAAAACACACGTATATTAGGAAATACGTCTGGTCCTTAAGCACTTACAATGATGCGATTATAAAGACTTGGAATCGATTAACTAGTAAAAACAAACAACCTTAACCCAGCCCAAAACTTGTTGATGATAGACGCAACCATCCTCGTATATTCTTTGGCGGCTGTTTCAAAAATTCCATCAGCTAGAATCTGATACATGTTGAGCGTCTTGATATCCTATTCTCCAAATTTCAACAAATCCTTAGGATCAACGACTCGATATTGACCCTTTCCCTTTTGTAGTTTAATAACAACCGTGGCAGTGATAGAGTAATAGAACCAGAATCTCATGTTCTCCAATGTACCATCAGGAATGGCATCTGGTACAGGATTGTAAGTTGCTTTCTTTGTGGGAGGCCACATCACATTCACCATTGTTTTTCCCGTCCTCGGATCTTAAACTCCCTTTGCTTTCTTCAAAAAGGATTCGGCTGTCTTCATATTCGGGAAACCTCGATCAACTTGTCTTTTGAGAAATTCCCAGAAGTCTATACCCCGCTTGTCATTTGATGGATTTGTGAATGGAGAATTAATTAAGTCACTCAGATCCACTTTGGTCCAGGAACCGAAATCTTTCATTTTCTTGTAATATTCGGTGGTTCCTGACCTTCTTTTCACACACCACATGTTCTTATCTGAATCAAATCCCCAAGATAGGACTCCCGATCGATCACCAGATTTGTCATAGAAACCCTTTTGAAAAGTGACAATGTACCTTTCTGGATGATACAACATTCTGATCTGAATTCTTCATCACCAACAGTTTCTTGTTTCCCTTTTCAAGTAGTTTCTTTTGAATTCTGTCTGATTTCTCTTTGGTGACTGGTGATGCATCCAGGTAATGTTTTAAAGACTCTGATTCCTCTTGTCGGCTAATACCAATATCGTCGACTAGACGAACAGTAGAGTCTTTGTCTTGATCAAAGGTGGGAGTTTGATATACTACATCTTCATTACTTTTAAACTCATCTCCGAATTTCTGAAATAGCTTTTGTTGGAGATTGAGATACATTGCTGTTAAACCTCCCATGCCAGATTGCAACTCTTTAATCTTGGAGTCCTTGTCCGAGTTACTTGCCTCAAGTTCCTGAATACGAACATCTTTAACCACCGAATCCTGCTCGAGTTCAAAGTATCGTCGTTACAGTGCATGAAAGTCTACAGGTGCATTCTCAAGAACCACACCTTTTCCCTTGTTCTGAAAATAGTTCTCTTGCATAGCAAGGATTTGGGCAACCTTATCTGAAGTGCCTGAGCTTGATTGACCCTGAATGGATGGGCTGGATGAACCATAGCGAATATCTGAGGGGTTTGAGTATGGAATATTTGTCTCAAAATCAAAGTCACTAACAAAATCACTGGACAGCAAATCCTGAAATGATGGTTCAGTAACAGGTGCATTTGGTTCAGTTTGCGTTTCTGGAGCATACGATTGTGGTTTATCAGTGAGTTGTTGTGGGCTGGTGGTTGATTATGGTGCTGGTGTTGGTGTTGGTGTTGGTGTTGGTGTAACGATGGTTGTTTCGACTTCACTATCCAACTCGCTAGATCTCAAATCATCCCTTTTTCGGTTACGATGGATGAGATCTGCAGCTTGTTCTTCAACATAGTCTTCCTCAATGTTTTCAGTAACTGTCTGAAGAGGCTTCAGAGCAGTTGACTGAAATAAAAGTTTAGCAGCTTCAAGGGCTTTCAATTTCTCATCATAAGTAAGACTGATTGACTGACGGTGTTCTTTTTCATCATCAGAAATTTCAAACGCTGCAGCACGTGGTTGAACGGGTGCCACATGCTCGTCCGCGATCTGAGCTGTAACAGGCTAAGCCTCAGTCTCAGCAAATCATCCGAATTTTACCAGAGCGTGTAAGCCCCTATAAACCACTTTGGCTCCCTTTCTTGACTGCTTCATCAACCCAAAGGAATTTGGTCCCATAGACTTCATGTCCAAGGTCTCAACAGATTTAACCAGGTCGGTGTAGTGAGAATCAAAGATCACCTGTAAGAACCTTGGAAACATTAGGAACATTTCCTTCTTCTTTGCTCTTAGGTTGCTCATCATTTCATTGAAAACGAACATGGAATAATTGTAATTCCAATCCATGATCAGAGCAACAACAGCAGACATCTGAGTGTGACTGGTCTCATCTGAACCTTCCTTTCTTCCCGTGATACATGTAAAGAACGTGTGCAATAGGTATCTCCAATACGGGTGAAATAGCTTCTTGATAGCTGGAGGATAGGTGCCTTCGTAACCCATTCTGGTAATAACTTCAGTAACTACAGCAGTAGAAAATCCTGTCGGGTAGTCGGGTTGATCCCCAAACATCAGCACTTCTCTTACAATGGCCTCCGTGATAATGACTGGCTTCTTCTGTACTTTGGAGTCAATTGACACAACTCCGTCTGGCCCTCGTGGATTAAATGACGCATTGTTCCAAAAATTAGTGTCCATCTTCTTGCATATGACAGGGTTCTTGCATATGACAGGGTTCTCCAACTATCATCGACTTGAATTCCTTGTGAGCCATGGGTGGATCATACAAATGGCCAGCTATGTTATGCGTATCAACAAACTTCAACGGATTCTGATCGGCCATTTCTGCAACAAACGTATCAAGTTAGACAACATATAGAACAATTTTGGGGCAAAGATTTAAAACAGGCCCAGATAAAAATCATTGAGATCCCACAAAATCCATTAGTTGGCCCAAGATTACAGCCTAGTATAGTATTTGGGCCATCAGTGAGTACACAGTCTGGTAGGGGAGATCTCGGTCAACGGGGAAGGTTCTCGGTCAATGAAAGTCAATAAAACCAACCAAGAACTGAGGTTCTCGGCCAATCTTCAACCGAGAACAAGGGTTCTCGGTCAAATGTTGACCGAGAACATGTGTTCTCTTTCAAGATGGGGAGTTCTTGGTCAACACAAATCAACTGACAGCTCTTGACAACTGTGGATAAAGAACCCTTGGGTTTTCGCCTAGGGAAGCGTGTAAGCATCTTCAACCCACCGAGATCTCTCCAAATACCTCCATTAAACCTGCAATTAGACCATAGTAATCAATCGAAAACATCTAATTAAACCATAAGGAATCCACCAACACCCTAGTCACTCAAAAATCCACTTTTGTTTCATCAAATTATCCATGAAATCAGTTCATGGAAACATCGATTGAGCCTCTGTCGATACATAGATCCCGTATCACTTAGTTCAATACCTGTTAAACAAATAAGTGCACACGAAAGGATGATTAGTAACAATGGATTAGATTTCGGCTAGAATACTTTGAGAGAAAAAAAATGAAGATTCTTTAATCTAATTATGGTACTAAAAGTGATAAAAGAGAACCTTTGAGGTTACTTATACTGTAACCAAGATCGGCCAAAAACCCTTAATGGGCTCAACTCAGAAGGCAGCCCAAGTAGAGACATACCCAAGCATTAGATTGACCGAAAAATTTTCAAAGTCCAAGTAGAAGCTCAATTTATACAAACGTTTCGAGGAGAGTAGTTTCGAGGAAAAATAAATAAAATAGATAAAATAAAACAAAATAAAATGAAACAAGAAAACGAAAAAAAATCCTCAATAATATACTCAGAAGCTCCCTGAATTTTATAAAGTCGGGATCAAATTTCAGCTCTTAGTAAAACTGTCGCTCTTTTATGAAAAGATCCGAACATGAAATAATATCGTTTAAGAGGTTGTGACAAGGATTCATGTTCAGCTTTATTATGACATTAAGAGACAGGTTGATAGCAGGTATAACGTACTTAGCATGATTTTCATTGTATCAGTGATATGATTAAGGTTCAGTTCGGCATAAACCTTAGATGGACATCACTCATGGACCTGTGATGCCTCCTATCTCTTCTCAAAACGTATTTGGCTATCCCCAGATCACCCCAATTTGACTCCATCCCCTAGTGCTTGATCAAAAGATTTTAAATAAAAGAAAGCTTAGGCTTTAAGGTTGAACGTTGGACTTAGTGCTAGTAAACTGGAAACTCTTTCATTCGAGACATGACATGACTTACTTGTGTGCCCCCATCTCTGTAGTTCTAGTTTGACCCTTTAAGCCTTGTTTATAAAATAACCTTAAGAGTTTCAATAATAATGAGTAAACGGAATCACTAATTTATTAATTATTTTTTTTTTACTTCAATAGTAATAGAAATATTTGGTTGACATTACAATATTTTTGGTGATCAAGACACTAACGGGCTCGTGTATGACTGGGTAATTGTTTTTTGCCTATCATTCGGAGAGATGTATCTGGAGACATGCACATATCTTCAAAATGACTCTCCACATTAAGTTTAGCAAGTTTAGTTTATATCACTTTAACTTTTACGCATCATGGAAAGCTACCATACACATCAATGACTGTTATAGAGCCCTTTAAGCTTAATAAATTCACCCGTTAGGAACACAAAAAAAAATTATCTATCATTTTCCAAAGGTTGGATCGATTTTCATTTTGAAAGATTTTGAGGCTTCTAAAAAGCATTTAACTGAATAGTAATATCACTTCCAATGGGAGTTGAATAAAACACACGTGTTAAGAAATCAGTCACCCCGGTCGCTCTAAACCTTCAAGTAAATGGCTATCCATTGTAACCACAGATGGTTAACCAGACCATACATGCATGAAAACACATGTCCTTTCAGCTCAGAGTAACCGACATAATTTTAAGTGAAAGAATACGAAACACAAAACACATCCTAGTCACCCCGAGTGCTTTCAGTCATTAGGTAAGTGGCTATCATGTGATTCTACAAGTAGAACACCGACCAACCACATACAGGTATATGTCCTTCAGACTTGAGCAATCGACATAATTTTAAGCGACAATGAATCTTGAAAATTAATTTTTTGTAGTTTTTATTTAAAAAAATTAAGAAAAACATACACACACTATTTTTGAATTTTTGATTTTTCTCCCCATAAATTTGTGCAAGAATTAATCAAATATGTACAAATTTATCCCAAAAAGACTCAATCCTCGAAACGAAGCATTTTAAGAAAACCCACAAGCACATTAAATTTTGTTGTTCCGACCGGTTTTGTAAATAAGTCCGCCACATTGTTGTCGGTGTGGACTTGTTCAAGATGAATCAAGTTCCGATCGAAACAGTCACGAATTAAATGAATTTTAATATCGATGTGCTTGGTTTTAGAGTGTTGGACAGGGTTTTTCACAATTGCAATGGCCGCATCATTATCAAAGAAAATAGGAGTGTCAAGAAATTCCAAACCGTAATCCAGCAACTGGTTTTGCATCCAGATAACCTGAGAACAACAAGCAGATGCGGCAACATACTCTGCTTCGGCGGTCGAAGTGGACACCGTTTGTTGTTTCTTACACTGCCATGAGATAAGGCGATCTCCAAGAAACTGACAACCGGCTAATGTGAATTTCCTGTCTATGTCATCTCCACCATAATTGCTATCAGCAAGAGCATAAAGATGAAATTCTGATTGTTTTGGATACCAAAGACATAGCTTTGGTTCTCCCTTCAGATATCTAAAAATACGTTTAACAGAAATTAAATGAGAGAGTTTAGGGTTAGCCTGGAAACGAGCACATTGACAGACGGCAAACATGATGTCAGGACGGCTAGCTGTGAGATACATCAGAGACCTTATCATCGAATCATTGTACGTTTGATCTACGGGACTCCCTTCAGGATCAGATGACAGTAGCGGTCTCTCTGCCATTGGAGTGTTAGCACTCTTGGAATCTTGAAGTTCAAACTTTGCCAGCATATCTTCAACATACTTTCCTCGATGCAATAAAATTCCTGTCGGACTTTGGCGAACCAGTAAACCCAGAAATGTTGTCATTTCACCCAACGAGCTCATTTCAAATCTTTTCTTCATTACACCCTCAAATTCTTTGCACAAATCAACATTAGTGGATCCGAAGATGATGTCATCAACATAGATCTAGACCATAATCAAATCTTTCCTGACAGTTTTTTGGAACAATGTTTGATCAATTATTCCACTCTTGTAGCCATGATCAAGAAGGTGTGCAGTCAGTGTAGCATACCACGCCCGATGAGCCTGATGTAGCCCGTACAAGGCCTTGTCTAGCTTGTAGACATGATTTGGTTTCTTAGAATCGACGAAACCCGGTGGCTGATCGACATAATTCTCCTCTTTAACCTCACCATATAAGAACGCAGTCTTGACATCCATCTGATATACTGTGAACCCCATATATGATGCATAGGCCAGAAAAATTTTAAATGCCTCAAGTCTTGCCACTGGAGCATAGACCTCTGTGTAATCTAACCCGTCAACCTGACGAAATCCGCGAACTACCAGTCGTGCCTTGTTTCAAACAATAACCACAGTGTCATCTTGCTTGTTTCTAAAAACCCATCTTGTATCGAGAGCTTTCTTTCATTCCGGCAGTTTAACCAATCTCCATACCTTTAACTTATCAAACTGATTCAGTTCTTCATGCATATCATCAACCCAACTAAGTTTCTGAAGAGCCATCTCAACATTATTTGGCTCGATTGGGAAATGAAACAGGAAAACATAAAACTGTTTATGTGTCCGGTCTGACTTCTGGTGGACACACCTGCTTCAATGGGACCTGTGATGTTTTCAATCGGATAATTCTTCTGGATTCTTGATGGAATTAAATGATCATAAACATCATTGTTATGTTGAAGATTTGTCACGTTCTTAACGAAATCAGTAAGATGGTTCTTCCATCCAGATGTCGCCGTACTATGGGAGTAGGAGGTGCCGACGACATATTCATTTGGAATGTCATCGGGAAATAATGTGCTCCCGAAGATCTGACGGATAGATGTCTCCCCCTCACCATTTGCAGCATTTTCAGACCTGATTGGCGAGCATTCTGGTTCTAGAGATTTCTTGGACTGAGTACTAGCAACTGGTGAATCATTAGTTGACTCTCCAACATCATCATCTATTAGTGGATAAATATGGGATACTGTCTGTGGAGTTTCCTCTGCAGCTTCCACTGTGGGACCACTTGAAGATTCGTGTTGAGAACTTGAGACACATTAAAAGGTTTGAAGAGTTCATTGTAATCGAATAACCAATCGGGACCAACACGGGCGTTAGTCTCATTTTCTTCTAACAAACGAACTTCATAAGACTCTAGAATCTGCTTGTTTGACTTGTTGTAGACCGTATAGGTTGTATTTCCCGCATATCCAACGAATTAACACTCATCTCCTGCGGCCCCAAACTTTGGAGTGGTTTCTAGATTTAGTAAGTTACACGGTATGACAAACTGAATTTTTTTTTCTTATCCTTTCAGACACTCATCACGACTTGACTCAATTTTCGGGACGAAAATTCTTTAACATGGGAATGATGTGACAATCGTCAATTTTAGGTTAACTCCGTTAACTCAACTCCGTCAATTCAAACATAAGATCACTGAATCTATAGCGCACACTTCATTACACTTAAACTAGGGTTTAAATGACGCTTAACACTTACAACATGTGTAGTCTTTCGGGAGTTGCACCGAAACACAAACGAGTTGACGCAAACGATTGATGAATAAACGAAAAACGTCAAAACAGTAATTATGTGATAATTATGTGTTAGACTTATGTGTTATGTGATAACATGGTTATAAACGTTAACTCAAGATGTAAACTAGTTAGTTAGGTTAGAAAAACAACATTGATAGTGGAGGGACTTGAGTGTAACTTGTATGTTTATAAATATATCCTTAACAATCAACCCTAACTCATTATTATTAACCCCACAAGTCCGATCGGCCCCTCCCTCCCTTGCTCCCTTGGCTGCCGTCCACTATACACACACATACAAGCAAGAAATCAAGTGTTTGATTGAAGAACTAGGTGCTAGGAAGGTATAATTGATTATCCTATACATCCTTGTTACTTGATTTTGATGTTTGTTGGGTTAATAACAAACCCTAAGCTTCCGATTTCTTGTATGGTGTGTGTTAACATGATTGTTGTTGAATTAATGATGATTGATAACTAGTATTGATGTTGTTACATGTTGATTGTTGTGTCTATGATTTGAGTTCAAACAAAAACCCTAATCATGTATGTAATGGGTAATTGATGTGCATGGATGGTGTTTATGGAGTCTAGAGTGTTATATGAATGCATGATAGTTCATAGATTGTTATTATGTTGAGTTTGGATGCAAACAGTTTCTGGACAGAATGTGTATATGATGTTTAAGTGACAGTAACAAAGTGTAAACATGAAAATTGGTTGAGATTATTGGTACTACAGTAAACTAGGTTGATTTTAGTTTCTATAAAGTATAAATTTTTAATTTTTGGACAAGTAGAAGTTAACTTTATGATTTTACAAAAACGTTGTGCAAAGCTAAGCTGTTAGACCTGCTTTTAGGTTGTTTTGTAAATGATATATCTCATGAACTACGAGACCAATTGGGTTGGTTACACTTCTGAAAGTTGACTTATTGAGTTAGAAATCTAACCCAAGTGGTCTTGCATTTATTGGATTTTTCGTTTAACGGGAATTGCAAATAACATTCTGTTGCGCATGAATTTGACTGTTATGAGTTTGCTGTAATGATTTGATGATTCTGAGAAAACTATGAGGAATAAAAATGTAATAAAATATGTTCTGGAAACCTAAGACATATATGCTTCTGTGATGATTTTTGGTAAATTAATTGAGATGCTATGATCGGTGGAATAGTACAGTTTTTCAAGTAGGATTTCTGTCTCGGTGAAACTAGCTGCTGAGTTTTGTGAAATTGCATGAAACATGATACTTGCTAATTTATTATCATGTTTTGACCAAATTGCCCTTGAGGGGAATGATTGCAAGATAAATGTCGTGTTTTGACCAAAATGCCCTTGCGGGGAATAATAGCCAATTGATTGTAATGATTTGACCAAATTGCCCTCGCGGGGAATAGTTGCTAGTTAATTGTTAAGTGTTGACCAAATTGCCCTTACGGGAAATAATGGCTAGTTATGTACTTTATGAATACACGACACGTATAAGATTGCCTACACATGTAATGTGTCACAAATACACTTGTTAAAGTCACACACAATTCACAAACGAAACACGAAACATGTTATGTGCATAGGTATTATGTGCCGGGTCTAGAGACTCGATAATATTCCGACACTTAGAAAAATCTCTTTATTGTTTTAGAACGCTAGAGAGAGTTTTTCGGTGACGCACATCTTGGTGATTTAATTTGGGAAATTCTTCGCAAACAGTGAGTTTCACTTTCCCCTCTTTAAACTGTTTTCAAACGTTTTTCACTTGGGGGAGATAACATACTCCACAACGCATTTAAGATTTTGTTATAAATTATATATCACTTGTAAAGGCTAAGTGGCAAACGAAACATTTGAAGTCCTACACATCAAACCGGTTAACATTTTGAATAGCGAGTCACTGTTGAGTAGTACTACTGGGTTTGACAAACCCCACCCAACGCTAAACTCGACTGGAGGTCGAGCGGGTGTAATTTTGGCTAACATGTACCATGGTCTGGAGGACCTGGTGACAAGGCACTTAATAAACGAGTCAGCTTCGTTGTCAAACACTTAGTAATACTTGTTGTATAGACTTGCTACCTATCGATATATAATTGACATAACACTATCTGTAACGCAAAACGCTGTAACGCTGTAACGCTATAACGCAAAACGCTGTGACGCTGTAACGCTGTAACGCAAAACGCTGTGACACTGTAACGCTGTAACGCAAAACGCTGAACGCAAACGCTAAACGATTTATTTTTATATAACTTGTGAACTCACCAACCTTGTGTTGACACTTTTTGTATGTTATTCTCAGGTAGCCGAGGCGGGCGCGCGGTTTAGGAACATGCATTGCTTGATAAACTTTTAACTATGCAAACTTACTTTTAACTGTTATCATTGGTTTTAAATCGTCATGCGTGATGTCACATTGTTCTCTATGGTTTTACGCTTCCGCACTTATTTTCATTTAAACGTTTTTATGGTTTGATTATAACTGATGATTCCGATCCTGTTAGTTCACACCCTCTGACGGTAAAACTCCGTTAGTGGATTTTGAGGGTGTGACACACGGACACCCAAAGGATCTGAAATGTGCGATAGTGGGTTTATGACCATAAACAATCTCATACGGAGTCTTCATCTTGGACTTGTTGATTATCACCTGATTCTGAACATAACAAGCCGTATTGATAGCTTCTGCCCAGAAAAACAGTGGAAGTTTTGAGTCGCACAACATCGTTCTTGCTGCCTCGATTAGAGTTCTGTTTCTTCTTTCAGCTACGCCATTTTGTTGACGTGTCCATGGGGCGCTGTACTGATGAAGCACCCCCTTTTCAGAACAAAAATGATTCAAAACTGCATTCTTGAATTCTGTACCATTGTCGCAACGAATTCCTTTCAGCTTTACATTCAGTTGATTCTCCATTAACACCACAAAATTCTTGATCAGATCTGCAGTTTCACTCTTATTTAATAAGAAAAATACCCATGTAAAACGTGAGTAATCATCAGTAATAACGAGACAATAAGAGCTACAAGAAAAACTTAGGACATGAACCGGCCCAAAGAGGTCCATATGAAGTAACTGAAAAACTGACGAGATGGTATTAATTAATTTAGGCTTATGAGATTTTCGATGATGTTTACCCAAAGCACAAGCCACGCACTTTTCAACAGTTACAAAATCCTTGATTGGTAAACCACGCACCAAATTATTTTTAGCAAGACGATTCATGTTTTTAGTATTAGCATGACCAAATCGACGATGCCAAAGCATTGCATTATGTTCTTACACTTTTGAAAACAAACAAGTTATTTCGTCAGGAACATTTTTGTTCATGTCGATCACATATGCATTATCTTTTCATTGTGATCGAACAAGAATCCACTCTTCTGGTATGATTATACCAGGTTTCAGAATTAAGAACTCCTTTTTAGTGAAATGAGTTGAAAAATCTTTGTCACAAATTTGTGACACGCTCAAAAGACTATGCTTCAATTCTGGAACAAAATTAACATTCTCAAACTTTAAAACACCGTTACTTAGAGTACCCATTTGAGTGATCTTTCCTTTCTCTCCTCCGGCAAAAGACACGTACCCACCATTAAATTTTTGAATGTCGTGTAGCTGGGTAATGTCCCCTGTCATGTGCCTAGAACAACCACTATTAACATACCAATGTCTGATGATATTCATCCATAGTTGTCCCTGCACAAATGCGGGATTAATTTGATTTTGGTACCCAGTCCATATTTACACTGGGTGATCCGGATTCATCTATAGTTGTCAAAGATTGCTATGACATGTCCTGTTGATCATCGAACATAGAATTCGTGGCAACTTTCGTCAGAGATTTAGGCAACCATCTATGTTTGTATGATTTGGAGTTGTAGGTATGAATGGTTGTCGTAACCTCCGGTGTTTTTGATGAAGATGGAGCCAAGTCTGCCTTTTTCTCCGGTTTTAGTCTAGTCTTGGTGTTCAGATTAGAATTCGAATTCGAAACACCTTTTCTGTCCCTTCTTTTTAACATTTTGGGTTTGGTCTGATGAGGACTAAACCTGCCAGATTTGCTTCGGTTCAAATCATCGTTAGAAGAACTGGCATGATAATGCCTAAATCTTTGCCTGTAAGTGCTGTGAGACATATATGGCATATTCCTCTGATAAAATCCATAGTAAGGAACGTATGGACGATGGGGAAAATTTCTTGAAATATGACCAGGAGTGCCACATTTAAAACAAGTTTGACGTTTATGAAAAAATCGTTTTGGGCAACTCCTTGTCGGGACTGGTTGTGTGGACCAGTCTACTCAAATTTGCGAGAACTCCTGTTCTCATGTTTGAACTTGTCACCTTGTTTGTCATTGGAGCATCCCTCCTTGACAAATTTAGGTGCAACGTATTTTTTCGATTTTTTTGAATTTTTACTTTTATGAGAAACCACATTTTTAGAGTTCAAAGTTTCAACCGAATCAACCACACAAGAATCCTTGCTCTTTAAAACAGAGCCCACACAAACAGTTGAAATAACAAAATTCATAACAGGAAGTTTTAAAGGAACATCAGAAACAGAGTTATTGTCAAAATCAAAATTAGTGTCGTCATCCTCATCAGTCCACTCTTTCACAATTACTTTTTCTGCACATGAAGTAGATGCATTAGAATCGTTCATATTTCAGGTGGACGGACCAGCACTCGCATAGTTGGGCTCACTACCTTTGTCTTGTTTACCATACTTCATATCTATTATCTTTTCCTCCTTTTCCTTGGTGACAGTAGTAGGGACATAATTATTATTGTAAGGTGGGGGAACTTGACTGTATCCTATTCCCTCACCTTCATTTTCTTTCCACCATAGTTGATTCTCTATCATTGAGTTAACTACATTACTGGAAACATCGAATTTTTTAAAATCAAGTTCAGCCCTTTCAAACTTATTAGTTGGATTTAAAATTTCTAACTTGGAAGCTTCCAATTGAGCAGTTAACTCGGCAATTTCTTGTTGGGCATCTAGATAATGACAACCTTTTATACTAAGATCAGACTTAAGTTTTTTAATATCCTTGTTTTGAGCTTCTATTTTGTCTAGAAAACCCTTTTCATTTTTTTAAGTTTAAAATTCTCTACTTTTATTCTTTCCATATCTCTACTTAGACTGTTATTATGAAGCTTAAACATTTCTATTTTCTCACCACAATTTAAAGAACATGGTTGAAAACGTACCTCAGATAAATCCGGAGAAGTGAATGCCATGTATGCAAACTGGAGCTCATTGACCTTCTCCTCACCAGTGTTTTCTTCTCAGAGTCTATAACAGTTGCAAAATTTGCAGTTTGATCTCCAATGTTAAGAGCAGCCATCTGATCTTCCCAAGAGAATGTTTGAGCAACCATACTTCTTTCACCATTACCCGAACTACCTCCAGCTTCACCCCGAGCATTCCAAACTGGAACTAATGCCCTTTCCGTATTTCTATCCTTAGCTAGGTTAGTGCATTCACGAGCAAAATGACCTGGCTCGTGACAATTGTAGCATCTGAGAGTCTCTTTGTTAAAACCCACCTTTTGGTTATTAGGTATGTTCCAATTATTTCTATCTGTTCTTTTAGTAAAATTCTTTGCACGGAAAACTGCCTTGGCAATCTGACACGAGATGTCCATTTCTTCAACATCATCAGGATAAATCTGATCTAATTCAGCAGCAACCACAGGTTGAACCAAGTCTCCGGCTAGAAAGGCATGATAACAGTTCATAAATCCCGCCATTAGAGCTATATTCTCTTGAGTCTCTTTTGGTATGGTGGGAATCTGGCTGAAGTTCTGACTTGGAGTGGTTTTACCAGAGTCATTAGAGTACTGACTAGACTTGGTAAGAAACATTGGAGCTGGTTTGGGCGAATTGGATTATGAGGATTGACCTAGAGTAGATGAGAACATTTGGAAGTTTCCCTGAGGTGGTTGTTGAGCCAGCTTGAACAGTGAAAAACCATCTTAAGACATAAGAGCACTGTTAGATGCAACGTTGTATCCAGCAGCACTGCAAGAACTAGCATGATTTATTGCCCGCTGTTTATCATCAATATCACAAGCTTTAATGGTGGCTATCATTTTATTCGTACTTATTCTGTTTAGATCCTTAGTCTTTTTGATAACAGTAACATTCATGTCCCAACTCTTCGGCATAGAGTTCACTAACTTATTGTTAATTTCTGATGTTTGCAAATAAATTCCTGCAGTTCACATTTCAGTCACAAGTGATATGAACCTTTGAAGTTGAGATTCCAATGTCTCTCCCAAAACATGATTAAACATATTAAACTTTTGTCGCAGCAGATCTTGGAGACTTCTCTTCATATCTTCATATCCCTCATAAACTTCTATCAGTGCAGCCCACAACTCTTTAGCAGATTGAAGTTCTCTAAATTGAAGGGCAATCTCAGGTGAGAGTACCATGGTTAGAGTAGAGAGGGCTTTCTCATCATCTTCAAGCTTTGCAAAATCATCATCATCATATTGAACAACTGGTTTCACAAGAACCTCATTAGAACCAGCCCTTTGGTAGGTGATCCTTTGAGGTCCCCTTACAATACTTTTCTAAATTTTTGAATCTTTCATCTTAGCATAGTGTTAAAAACGAAATTTCCATTCATTGAACCCCTCATGGGACAATAAGTAGGGTATACGAGTGGAAGTTCCCATGATGGAGTCAAGTTCCTAATGATGTGACGAGTTGGTTGAGTTACTAGTGTTAGTTAACTGAGCCATTTCAATTAAGTACAATTAAATTAAGTCTAATTGAGAATTCTGTCCAGTAGTCCAAGTCCAAGGAGAACAAGCCCAAACCAACAGACTGGGCTGAGAATACGTTGAAACAGGTTGACCGAGAACACTGAGGTTGACCAAAACTTGACCGAAAACTCAAGTTGTAACTAAGAGTTGACCGAGAACGCTGGTGTTGACCAATCCTTGACCGAGAACTGTTATGAGCCGAGAACTGTTGGTTACCGAGAACTACCTGTGGCCGAAAACTAATGATTGCCGAGAACTGATGGTTGCCAAAAACTACCAGTGGCCGAAAACCAAAGGATTTTTCAACTAACTTGTAACAAACTTCCGAGAAAATGGGATTTTGATTTGTTTCCAAACCAAAATCAATCTCTTCACAAAAGTACTTTCTTCCTCTTCTCCGGTCACTGTTTCACCGGAAAAAGGTTATAAACACCGAAGATTCTATTCTCGAATTGTTGATATCACAATAACGAGCTTGAATCTGGATCACTACAATTATGATATCAATATAACAAGTATAGGTGCGGAATACCTATGCTCGGTGATTCAAGAACAGGAATTAACACGAGATGGTGACACAAGATTGCTTCAAAACACACGTATATTAGCAAATACGTCTGGGACTTAAGCACTTACAATGATGCCATTACAAAGACTTGGAATCGATCAACTAGTAAAAACCAACAACCTTAACCCTATACATAATATGACATATATATAGGTAAACCAAACACTGGCCCAAAAAGGAAAAAGACCACCGAGAACACATTTGTGTTCTCGGTTTACATAGAACCCGCACCCAAGCCCATCATAACTCTATTAAGTACAACCCACATAAACTTGGCCCAACAATCTCTCATCATCCCTAATTACCCATTTTAACAAGTTATCAGGTTATAATTCTTTATTTGATTAATACACACTTGGTTTAGTTAAAACATATATTAACTGAACTTCAAGATGTTAATCTATTAGATTCGGCTAGCGTTTATGTTCATATCACTTACATTTTCTTACTCGTTTTGTTTTAAAGTCTGCCAATGCACTAATACATTTAAGCACACAATCTTTTATGGTTATTTCTTAGTTTATTTGGGACTAGATGACTAATGTGCTATCATCTTCTTTGTTTTCTTCAAAACTCATTTTTATCAGTACAATTTTTTTTAATGTTTTTGTATTTTTGAAATGTTTAAAATGTTTTTGGATTTTCTCTGTATATACTAAAAGCACAATACTTTTGTATTTTTTTCTTTTTCTCCCCCAAAAAGACAAAATATTAAAGAAGATTAAAATCAATAATTGTAGTTTATATGAAAACACGATGAATCGATACCCTATCGATATTAATAGACTCGTAACGTCATCCCTCATCATCCCTAATTACCCATTTTAACATGTTATCAGGTTATAATTGTTCATTTGATAAATACACACTTGGTTTAGTTAAAACATATATTAACTGAACTTCAAGATGTTAATAGACATGTGACATCATCTCACATCATCCCTAGTTACCCATTTTATCAAGTTATCAGGTTATAATTGTTCATTTGATTAAAACACAATTAGTTTAGTTAAAACATATATGAAATGAACTTAAATATGTTATTCCACCAGATTCGGCTAGCATTTATGTTCATATCACTTATTATTTCTTACTTGCTTGTTTTAAATCATGCAAATGCACTAATACAAGTAAGCACACAATATTTTAAGATTATTTCTTACTCGATTTGGGACTAGATGACTAATGTTCAATCATCTTCTCTTTTTGCTTAAAAATTTATTTTTTAAGAGCATAATTTTTTTTAAAGTTTTTGGATTTTTGAAATATTTGAATGTTTTTGCCTTTTCTCTGTAGAAACTAAAGTCACAATACATTTGTATTTTTCCCTATTCTCCCACAAAAAGGCAAAATATTAAAGAAGATTCAAATCAATAATTGCAGTTTATATGAAAACACAATTAATCGATACACTGTCGATGTTAATAGACTCGTAACGTCATCGCTCATCATCCCTAATTATCCATTTTAACAAGTTATCTGGTTTTAATTGTTCATTTGATAAGTACAAACCGTAAGGCCCCGAACCCGGTGGCTCGACTTTAGCGTCGGATTTACTCATAAACACAGTTCTTCAAATCAGAGTTTATTAAAACTTTTCGCGGAATGTAAAACATCAATCATTTGTTACAAAACATTAAATCTTTTCTTTGATATCATAACACAAAACTTTATATTTAAAACATCTTTTCTTCTTTCATCAGATGCCAGCCGTTCAATCCATGCCATTCGTCATCCTCATGCTAGCTCTGTAATCAGCTCACCTGCGTGCATACTAAAAATCAGCTACGCTGAGTGAGTTCTAGTTAATTGAACGCCATACAATACATACACATACATACTTATCCGTAGATACATATCCATACATCATTAGTTACCCTTCTATTTTACGTACATACTTGCTACCATACATACATACATACCTACAATCACTAACCTCAGTCTGCCGAGAATACGTTCATAGTCCGCTGTCTATACCTGTACTCAAGGTTGTGAACACGTACAAGGTTCGCAGTCCCTACCTATGTTCACCATTTATGGTACGTACAAGGTTCGCGGTCCTTCCCTATACCATAATACATCCACAACACGTACAAGGTTCACAGTCCTTCCCTATGTTGCAACTTAATTCATAGCACGTACGAGGTTCGCAGTCCTCCCCTATGCTACAAAATCAGCACGTATAAGGTTCACAGTCCTTTCCTATGCTGAAATACATCCACAACACGTACAAGGTTCGCAATCCTTCCCTATGTTGCAACCTAATTCATAGCACGTATGAGGTTCGCAGTCCTCCCCTATGCTACAAAATCAGCACGTATAAGGTCCACAGTCCTTTCCTATGCTTACATCTATTATCTACATCACGTATAAGGCTCGCAGTCCTTAACTACGCCATCACCTGCCAAGTCTATATCCAACAGGAGTTAGAGGGATTTACCATCCTAACTTACTATGTCGAACGTAGAACTCACATGCCATTCGTGTACCTATATACACATACTTCACATATACAATAATTATATTTAAACATAAGAACACTCTAGGCGTTCTTTACATCATTGATTTAACAACCATACCCCTTGTCGATACGTGCAATATCCGAAGATCGTTCACGCCCCGGCAAGTATTCATTTGAAATATTCGTACATCTTCCATATATAATATTCGTACCTTCATTTATAACATGACAGTACGCGCAATATCCGAAGATCGTTCGCGTACCGACAAGCAATCATTCATACCTATCACATATATCACTTATGACATACACTTATCACTTAGGATAAATGTATTAACAACACATCGAGTATGCACACAGCCCCGAAAACATAACAAGGAATGGGGCTAGAAACTCACCTGAACACGGTTACGTTCACCGTTGATCGTAATCCCTTTCTTCAGTTGTGCACGGCTGACTGTATAACAAGTACACGTATCAAACAACTATCACTACTCATATCATCTTTCCAGTCTTAACTACTACCCACAACGAACGGGGGTCCGGGGGCAGCACCCCTGGCAGCGGGGTCTAGGGGCGGCAGCCCCTAGCAGGGTCCAAGGGGCAGAGCCCCTGGCTGGGGTCGAGCTGGAAAAATTTTATTTCCATTAACTGTCTTAACACATTTTTCATTAGATTTTTAATTTATTTTCTAATCGAACTTGACTTTTGGCGAAGTTAAACCTTAGGCGAACTTAGCTTTAGGCGAAGTTGTCATCAGGCGAACTTAGCTTTAGGCGAAGTTGTCATCAGGCGAACTTAGCTTTAGGCGAAGTTGTCATCAGGCGAACTTAGCTTTAGGCGAAGTTACCAGTTAGGCGAACTTGGCCTCAGGCGAAGTTATCGCTTTGAAGGAGAAGTTATCGCTTTGAAGGCGAAGTTATCGCTTTGAAGGCGAAGTTGCCCAGATGCAGGCGAAGTTGCCCAGTTCCGCCGCTGTTTCGGTTTCTGTCCAGCATTTCGAGCAATTTTAACACCCTTGCTATGGTTCAATATCACCCACTACGTTCCCCAACCGTTTCCGGTCGTTTATACACTAAAAAGCTTGGATCTTTAAACTTCAAAGATCAAAAATCATACATTTTTGAGCTTGTTTGGATCTTGTTCAACTTGTTAATCACAACTAGCCCTCACTCTCTCTCTCGGATCTGTCCGTTCCTCTCCTCGGCCGGCCGGCGGTGTTGGTGGTGTGTGGTGTGTGTGTTTTGGAGTGTGTTAGAAAATAGATGGAAAGAATGGTGGTATGGGGTTTTAGGGGATATTTATATCCCTTAAATCCCATGGACCTAAGGCTCATTCTCATTTAACCCATCTCCATTAATATAAGTCCAAAACCCATATCCACTACCCAACGCCAGCCCGACCCCTACCAACTCCTACTCTATTTATTTATTTCCCGATAACCCGAGTAAACTTTCCCTTTATTATAAGTAATATAATTAATATCATTTTGGAAATTTCGGAATGTTACACAAACTCGGTTTAGTTAAAACATATATTAACTGAACTTCAAGATGTTAAAGTATCAGATTCGGCTAGCGTTTATGTTCATATCACTAACTTTTTCTTACTCGCTTGATTTAAAGTCTGCCAATGCACTAATACACTTAAGCACACAATCATTTAAGGTTATTTCTTAGTTGATTTGGGACTAGATGACTAATGTGATATCATCTTCTCATTTTTTCTTCAAAAACACATTTTTTATCAGTGTAATTTTTTTTAATGTTTTTGTATTTTTGAAATATTTGAATGTTTTTGAATTTTCTCTGTATATACTAAAAGCACAATACTTTTGTATTTTTCCTTTGTCTCCCCCAAAAATACAAAATATTAAAGAAGATTAAAATCAATAATTTAAGTTTATATTAAAACACGATGAATCGATACGCTATCGATGTTAATAGACTCGTAACGTCATCGCTTGTAACACCCCGCAACCGCAGCGGAAACGTACACGGGATGCAACAGACACCTCTGATATCAACCACATTGTTTATAAAGAAAACTGAATACATTAATATACTTCAAATTACATTATCTTGTATTTCATTACCGTCCAGGTGATACACACATCATATAATACGATACACAATTCTATTTGTTATAATGTATCCTAACATCCTGCACGCAAATCTTACACACATCAAGCACTTAGCACGTAAGCAATCACTTCATCTTAATTGTACCTGAAAAGCATGTGAGAAAACGGGTCAACTACGAATAGTTGGTGAGTTTCACAATTTGAGTAAACCTTGATAAATCAATATCAGAATATAATATTATCTGGGGACACTGTTAACCCAGTACTGTATCCATTCCGGGGGTAACGTTAACCCAGAAACACTTCTAGGGACATCTGGGACACGGTTAACCCAGTACTGTACTCATTCCGGGGGCAAAGTTAACCCAGAAACACTGCTAGGGACATCTGGGGCCACTGTTTACCCAGTACTGTACCCATTCCATACGATTCCCGTACAATTATATATATATAAATCCACGCAAATCCATGCGTTCAGTATGTACTTAAACATTTCAATAGTAACATGCTTCCGCCCCGGGAAAATATTTGATAACAATTCAGAAAAAGGGGCTCGTGAAACTCACCTTAGCACATGCAAGCAGGTAACAACAATCATTATCAATTAACACGTCCAGTCTGTAATATGATCCCTACGATAGTTACTATACACTCATTATTAATATAACTTTAACCAAGTTAACCGGTACATCTGGGGACACTGTTAACCCAGCACTGTACCCGTTCTGGGGGTAAGGTTAACCCAGAAACACTTCTCCGGACTCAGATTGTGATGTCGTTTTGTAACACCCCGTAACCGCAGCGGAAACGTAAACGGGATGCGACAGACACCTCTAATATCAACCACATTGTTTATATAGAAAACCGAATGCATTAATATACTTCAAAATTACATTATCTCGTCTTTCATTACCGTCTAGGTGATACACACATCATACAATACGGTTCATAATTCTATCTGTTATAATGTATCCTAACGCCCAGCACGCAAACCTTACACACATCAAGCACTTAGCAAGTAATCAATCACTTTATCTTAGTTGTACCTGAAAAGCATGTGAGAAAACGGGTCAACTACGAATAGTTGGTGAGTTTCACAATTTTAGTAAACCATGATAAATCCATATCATAATATAATATTATCTGGGGACACTGTTAACCCATAAACACCTTTAATAACCTCTGGAGACACTGTTAACCCAGAACACTTCCAATAACCTCTGGGGACACTGTTAACCCAGAACACTTCCAATAACCTCTGGGGACACTGTTAACCCAGAACACTTCCAATAACCTCTGGGGACACTGTTAACCCAGAACACTGTTGCGGGACCTTACAATATTAACAACTCAGACAATTACCATTTTAATACATTACCGTACGATTCCCGTACAATAAACATTATAAAAATACATTCATTTCCATGCGATCAGCATGTACTTAAACATTTTGATGGAAACATGCTTTCCACCCCGGGAAAATATTTAAAACATTTCAGTAAAAAGGGGCCCGTGAAACTCACCTTAGCACATGCAAGCAGGTAACGACAATCATTATCAATTAACACGTCCAATCTGTAATATGATCCCTACGATCGTTATTATACAATTATTGTTTATATAATTTTTTAACCTTATCAATCGGTACATCTGGGGACACTGTTAACCCAGTACTGTACCTGTTCCGGGGGCAATGTTAACCCAGAAATACTTCTCCGGACTCAGATTGTGATGTCGTTTAGAGTTCCATGGTCACAATTTCTATTAGTCGTTTTCTCGTTTTGCGTGCCTAGCACGAATATCCGTTTTATGTTTCAAAAATGAGTTTTGTCACACACGACCCGAATATAGTGGTTGTCTGATAATTTAATTCAAAATGTGAAATCATAGCTCGGTTTAGACGTCCCGATTGGCCGCGGGACTCGTTTCCGTCTTTGGCGTACCGGAAACCGTTAAAATCGGTTAAAAATACCCAAATCATCCGACTTATTTTCGGAGGATTCATTTTTACTTGTTTAACTCAATTATATGAAAATAGTCCATTTTTAAGGTTTTTATACACCAGTCAGCTCGCTTAAGCGAACTTCACCGGTTTACGCGTTTTAACTTTAAAAGTTTGATAATCAGCACGATTAATTATCCGTTTACTCTCGGATCTTGAAATTTTGCACAAATCACTTTTTAATATGGGGAATTTTATAAAAATATTTCCAGAATTAATTCTTATATTTAAAATTTATTTATCTATTTTTAAACACCATTTAAACACTAAATATGTCGTAAATACCAAACGACCTTAGAAAAATCCCAAATTTTTCCTGGATGTCTCTTGCCATCCACATAGTCTCCTGTAATTTTTCCAGAACCAAAATCTTCTTTTACATGCCCTTTTTCCAAAACCGAGCTAGAAATCCCTAGAACTCGTTTAACCGAAAAGCCTACTTAGACTTCTCCAACGGACCTCAAATTTTGTGTGTGACTTATACATGATATGAAAAGCTTATCTGAAATCTCCAGAATTTTTCATGATAATTAACTATTTTTCACCATTTTTGGCCAAAACCGAGCATTAAATTCACCAAATATTCATCATTTATCCAAAAATTACCAAAAATTCACAGAACTCATCTTTTCATGTGTTTAACACCTATATAAAATTTCATGACCTAACTCTAAAGCATCAACAATCTGTCCACATTTCCCAAAACCGAACATAACCGAATATACCTTTCGTTTTCCGCCACTACAAGCTACAAACTCATCTTTCCGCCGTATCTACCACTAAATACAGAGCCTACAAACAACATACCACAATACCAAGCAAGTTACACTCACGATCAAGCCATTTCTTTCATGGTTACAGTTATGATACTAAAAACAAAGATTTAACCGTAAGAATTCGTTTTTGATTCGTTTAACTCATTTCTTGGACCAAGATCCCTTGTATAACCCGTATACATCACTTGATCATGCAAGAATCGGTTTTCATCTTTGAAACCTCATTTTCTTGCAAACAAACTCAAGAAACGAAGATGAAAACGTATATAATTCGATCTTTACCTTGGTTTTTCTTGTTAAAAGTCTCGGTTTTTGATCAAGGAGTTGAGAGGATTTGATGATCTTGAATGTTTTGATGTAGAAAAAAGAATTGAAATGGGGTATAACCCCCCCCCCCTATACCGATCGGAACTCATGGAGGGTGGGGTGGGGCCCACCTCTCCATTCTAGGCCACATGTTTGGATTTCGGATATCCGGATAATGTTTTGGATAATCTGGTTTAGTTCGTTTCTCGGTTAAACGTTTAATTCGGCTTAAAACGAGGCCAAAACGGTTGTTTTTCGGCTAAAAAATGAAATTTATATAAAACCGATTTAAAACTTAAACCATGACATTTATT
The DNA here is from genome assembly GCF_021521415.1 of Bidens hawaiensis. Taxonomy (NCBI): domain Eukaryota; kingdom Viridiplantae; phylum Streptophyta; class Magnoliopsida; order Asterales; family Asteraceae; genus Bidens; species Bidens hawaiensis. Next base: position 191,667 of record NW_027491014.1, read on the forward strand.
AACTTAAAACATCATAGTATTAGTTATTACGCATCTTTTTCGGCTTGATCCATCGTCTCTTGCTCGGTTTGGTATTAAAGGTTTCGTTTAACGTACCGACGTACTATTAAATCGTAATCCTTTTTCTGTGCTTTAATCCACTTACCCCGAAGCTTTAATACTTCGTAACATCACTAAATATCATATATCTCGTCTATAATTGAACCCTCGATTCATTCGGGTTTCAATAACTATCGATCGTTTGATCGCATATTCAATACGGTGAACTATATATTCACATACAATCAATACAATGAACCATGTATTCTCATATAATTACCATGGTAACTCATGTACCCGACATTACATTTGACGTAACTAACGACTACCGGTTAGGGTATACCTGGTTTCGTCGGAATCGTTACATTCTCCCCCCGTTAAGAAATTTCGTCCTCGAAATTTTACACGCCCACAATCTCCTTTCGAGAGAAAGGTGGAGGTTTTTCCTTCAGAATTCACCCTCGCGTTACCAAGTATAATCTGGTCCTCGCTGTGAATTTCCACTTAATCTTAATTAATAACGCTTGGTATGTCCAAACTGTTTAGTTTTTCCCGTCTACTATCTCTACGGAATTAGTTATGATATCAAACATGTCTTCTATGAGTACCTCTATTACTAGTACTTTCGTTGCCTCATCGCTTAGGCACTTTTCAATCCGTATACATGGCAAAATATCATGTATAGTACTTAGCCCCTGGAATACTTTAATCAATAAACTAAGTGACCAATCATGGAGATAATCTCATGAGGCCCAATATATTAAGGAGCTATTTTCGGTTTTGGCAAACCTCATATCACCTTTCTAAGGTGATGCCTTTAAAAATGCCTTGTCACCTCTTTCCAATGACAATGGTTTCCTATGAATGTTGGCATAAATCCTTTGCCAATCTCGCGATGCTTTCAACTCATCTTAAATATTATAAATCCGATTGGTTGTTTCTCGAATCAATTCAAATCTTATGGCTTAATTGACGCCCATTTTCAATTTACAAATTGGTGATAATTACTTTACCCATAGAAAGCTTCAAGCTCTCGATGCTTCCTTCCCCGCCTTCCAATAATGGAAGTAGGATGACTATTTTGATCTGAGATCATTGAAAATGGTACTCCACGACGAGATACCATTTCACCATCAGGAATTTGGGCAAGAATTCATTGTAATATATTCCCACTATCATTGGCGAATTTTCTGTCGTCGTGGCGTTCCCTAGGGTTTTCGGTTTGCAGCCTTATCTCTGGCATAACTCAATATTCACCAACACACGTAACCATATCTTTCTCCAAACTCGGCCATTAATAAAAATCCTTTCAGATATCCGTATCATCAATAGTCAAATCCGATCCCGGATGTATGGATTATTTCGATCTATGCGCTTCGTCAATGATTAATTCACGAAGGTCATGGAGGGTCGGGATCCAAACCCGATTTTTGAAGTAGAGAATTTATTCCACGCGCTATTCGAAATTCTTCTCATTGCCGTAAAGTTCCTCCTTTTCCAATTGTCCCTCTTTCAACGCCTCACGTTGAGCGACTCGAATCATATCCGAAAAGTTCGACTGGACTATCATCCCCAACGCCCTCATTCGCAATGGCTTAACCCGATCTTTCCTACTCAAGGCATCGGTTACGACGTTAGCCTTGCCGGGTGGTAACGGATGTCACAGTCATAAAAATTTTTTTTTTTTTAACAATTCAACCCATCTTCGTTGCCTCATATTTAGTTCTTTCTGATCGAATATGTGATGCAAACTTTTATGATTGGTGAAGATGGTGCACTTCGTATCGTAGAGGCAATGTCTCCACATTTTAAGTGCATAGATAACCCCTCCCAGTTCTAAGTCGTGAGGAGTGTAATTTTACTCGTGTACTTTTAACTATCGGGAAGCATAGGCTATAACCTTAATATACTGCGTCAACACGCATCCTAACCCTTTACGCGATGCGTCACAATATGCGACAAAACCATCGTCTCCATCGGGGAGACTTAAAATCGGCGCTTGGCACAACTTTGATGGTTTCTATCTTATTTGGATCTTTGTGAAATCCTTGTTGCTTTACAAGATGACCAAGGGATTATGCATTCTTTATTCAAAATCACCTTTTGAAAATTTCGCGTACAACTCCCCTTGTTTTAACACTTCCATAATTTTCCTTAACCGTCGATCGTGCTCTTCTTTACGTTGCGAATATATTAAAATATCATCAATGAATGTTATGACAAATTTGTCAAAATAAAGTTACAGACTCGGTTCATGAGTTCCATGAATGCTGCCGGCGCATTTGTTAGCCCGAAAGGCATAACTAAGAATTCATAATGGCCGTATCGAGTCCGAAACACTGTCGTTGCAACGTCTTCCTCTTGGATCTCTCATTTGGTGATAACTATATCCACGATCAATTTTTTTCTAAAAATAAATCGTCCCTTGCAGTTGGTTAAACAGATCATTCACTTCGAAGAAGTGAGCACCTACTCTTGATAGTCATTTTATTCAATTCTCCCTAATCAACACATATCCTAACACTTCTGTCCTTCATTTCCCAATTAAAACTGGTGCACCCCATGGTGACTAACTAGGTCGTATAAAATCTTATCCAGCAATTCTTGTTACTGATTGGATAATTCTTGCATCTCGGACGGTGCAAGTCGGCAGGATGCTTTAGCAACAGGGCCAGCTTGAGACATTAAATCGATTCTGAATTCGACCTGTCGGGCTGGCGGTAATCCAGGGAGTTCTTCTGGGAAAACTTGTGGAAATTTGCGCACCACCGGGATATCTTCTATATGTTTTCTTTTAAATACTTAGGCAATCACGTTTGTTAAATACACCACGTCTTCTTGTCGTAAATATTATAACATCTCAAGATGAGATTTGAGTGGCAACATAATACCGTACACTTTTCTCTGTATTTAATCACTTCATCGTCCGAAAGAGAGCTTCTAATCATCTTCTTTTCATATTTGATTTCTGCTTCATGTTGAGTTAGCCAATCCATGCTAACTATTACGTCAAAACTTCTTTGCTTTACTGGTCGTAGGTCAATAAGGAAAGGTTAATCGTTCATAGTAATAGGACAATTCCGTACAATTTAGTTAACCATTAGGGATTTACCGTTAGCGATTCTACAGTATAGGGTTCTATAGTTTCACTAATCGGTATCTTTCCAAAGGGTAGGAGGTTAGCAGGAACTAACTTCTATCGACGACCATAAAAATATCACTGAAGCCTATTGATTTAAAACTATAACGTACTTAATACTACTTTTGGATCATGACGTGCTTTATTTGAATTACTCACAAAGCACGGCTCCTTGCTTGATCAGAGGTTGATGCTTGTCATGAGGTTCGTCTTCCAATGACACCTTGGTTCAACTTTGGGCAATTTCTCTTGAAACGTTATGTACTGCCACATTCATAGCAAGTACCACTGTTTGGCATTCTTTGATTTCTTTGGATGGATGGTTATTGAAGTTGTTGGGTTCGGAGTGGTTGTACACGAATGGGTTGGGGTCACCGGTTCACATGGCTTCAATTGGTTCTACAATTGGGGCATTACGTCCATCTTTACCACACCTGTGGCCTACTATCACTCGACATTCTTCTTTCTGCCGATAACCATATTTTCCACATTTAGGGAAAGACCTTTCATGCGGTTCATGTTTTCACACCAGAACTAGTCTTAGTATAATTCTGGGTTGTAGGACATACTTACTTATTCAAAAGCCCATCTTGCACTATACCTTTATCATTTCTCTTCTTCAACACTCGACGTCTCACCTAACGTCCTTCTAGTCCGCTTCCATAGTGTCAAATATATCAATGCTGGCTTGTGACACAACCCTTCCGAAGGTTGTATGTTTTACAGGATTGACTATACTCGTTATCGATGGAGTTAGTCCCCGATATAGCGCTCACTTCGCTTAGTTTCAGGAGTAATTAGCCATGTTATTAGACATGACAATTCCTTCAAACGATTAGCGTGTTCTAAGTGATCAGCACACAACATTTCTATCTTCCATAGCTCAGTTTCCAACTCTGAACTCAATTACTCGAATAAAAGTGCTCTAGCACAAGAATTTTAAATTCTGACCATATCATCTGAGTAAAAAATTTTCTAACTATAATTTTGTACCATCGTGTTCCATCACGACCCAACATAATCTACCAACATATCTGTAGCATAATTCATTACACAATGTTTTAGACTCTTACCAATATCCTTAACCATTTCGATCTTTTCTATCCACTCGCTAATCTATCCCTCCCTTTACCATCAGTAACTATTAATGATTTCCTTACCACAAACAATAACATATACTTCATACCGGATCTAATTCATTACGACTACTATTCATGTTTAGTTTATAACTAATACTCGTAGTCATAAAAGCATTCGGTGGGACATTATCACTCTTAGTAATACCACTAAGGATTGAAATATTCATAATCATGTGATTGCTCGATCTATAATTCTGCGTTCACATTTGCATCAACACTAGCAGTGATCTGTGATACTACATTCGGTATCATCATCTGCTATCCTTGAGCAATCAACTGAATCATATCAATCTCCATCATTGGAGTTACTCTTTTTATGTCATTCTGCCGTACTCATCCCGTACGCAGTAATCAATACTAATCTCACCGTATAACTCGTTACCAGTTCAATCATAACAGCAGGTACACATACACACCAAACATTATCATATATATTACACATACCGACATCTAGTATAAATATATGTCCCACAAATATAATAACATACGGACTTAACCTGACGTCGGTTAACTTTTAAATACGCTTCATAGCCCTTGTCACTAACTGACATAGAGATCTTCTCAACAAAGATCAATGTTTAATATGCTTGATTTCAATATCCGTCTGCATGTCAGCATAACCGATACATGCTCACCGTGAGCACCAAACGATTACATACCACGGAGTTATAATATCCGTGTCTATTCGTATATTCGGCATACACGGCATACTACCTACGAACGAATATTCAACAACGCTATAATGATTCCAACACCTCTTTGTGTATAGGTAATCATTCTATTCGAGTATACATGGGTGTAAACATCTAACGGATGTAAGGATAACATAGGAAGTTGCAAGGTTCAAGGTAATCGCGCAACATGGGTTGCCTTCGAATATTATTAATTACTATTATGGGAAATTCTACACTTGCTCAGTCAATATCCTCAGGCGTTCTAGGTTCGTTGAAATCGGTAATTCTCGATCTGGAGGTGGTATGTCTCATATGTTTGAGAGTGAGAAATACACATATATACTTCTATATATTATTTTTTTATCTACTGATTAATTATCAAATTTATTATTATCATTATTTATTTATTTATTTACCTTAATGGAATAAGAATGGGTTCAGGTACGGATCCGTCCGTACGAGAGGGTCGACGGTTCGGGTGAACATCTGGGGTTATTTGAATATACGGTACCGGTGTTGGTAGGGTAAGGAACTTATCAATTTTGGTTGGGAGTGAGGGTTACTAGATATTTCTGGTTAATGTCAAACGGGAGATCTAACTTGGTACTATCATAACTATGACCCGATAAGTCAGACTCATCATCGACCGATGCTCTTAGAAATGTCAGCATCCTCTTTACTTTTATTATTTCATCCCCCGGTTCCTTATCCGGTCCCATTTCTCAATACATGTACCCACAAGATATGTACACATATATATATATATGTACACATTAGCACGTATAAATAATATTATATACTTTACACATATGTTGCCATTTTTACCTATTAATGTACCCCGTGACTTCCCCTGAATTCCCTCGTGCGGACAAGTCTGTTATTATGTTCCGGACCATAACAACTCACTTGTCCATCAAAGTTCATCCAGACCTCGTCACTATAAATTATTAGTTGATATTCAGATCCTATAATACTTGAGCTACTGGTTATATTTTAGGTATCTTTTAAAGACATCCTAATTCTTTTATAACCAATGGCTCTGATACCAAGTTCTGTAACACCCCGTAACCGCAGCGGAAACGTAAACGGGATGCGACAGACACCTCTGATATCAACCACATTGTTTAAAAAGAAAACCGAATGCATTAATATACTACAAAATTACATTATCTCGTCTTTCATTACCGTCTAGGTGATACACACATCATACAATACGGTTCATAATTCTATCTGTTATAATGTATCCTAACGCCCAGCACGCAAACCTTACACACATCAAGCACTTAGCACGTAATCAATCACTTTATCTTAGTTGTACCTGAAAAGCATGTGAGAAAACGGGTCAACTACGAATAGTTGGTGAGTTTCACAATTTTAGTAAACCATGATAAATCCATATCATAATATAATATTATCTGGGGACACTGTTAACCCATAAACACCTTTAATAACCTCTGGGGACACTGTTAACCCAGAACACTTCCAATAACCTCTGGGGACACTGTTAACCCAGAACACTTCCAATAACCTCTGGGGACACTGTTAACCCAGAACACTTCCAATAACCTCTGGGGACACTGTTAACCCAGAACACTGTTGCGGGACCTTACAATATTAACAACTCAGACAATTACCATTTTAATACATTACCGTACGATTCCCGTACAATAAACATTATATAAATACATTCATTTCCATGCGATCAGCATGTACTTAAACATTTTGATGGAAACATGCTTTCCGCCCAGGGAAAATATTTAAAACATTTCAGTAAAAAGGGGCCCGTGAAACTCACCTTAGCACATGCAAGCAGGTAACGACAATCATTATCAATTAACACGTCCAATCTGTAATATGATCCCTACGATCGTTATTTTACAATTATTGTTTATATAATCTTTAACCTTATCAATCGGTACATCTGGGGACACTGTTAACCCAGTACTGTACCTGTTCCGGGGGCAATGTTAACCCAGAAATACTTCTCCGGACTCAGATTGTGATGTCGTTTAGAGTTCCATGGTCACAATTTCTATTAGTCGTTTCCTCGTTTTGCGTGCCTAGCACGAATATCCGTTTTATGTTACAAAAATGAGTTTGGTCACACACGACCCGAATATAGTGGTTGTCTGATAATTTAATTCAAAATGTGAAATCATAGCTCGGTTTAGACGTCCCGATTGGCCGCGGGACTCGTTTCCGTCTTTGGCGTACCGGAAACCGTTAAAATCGGTTTAAAACGGCTTAAACGGTCGTTTTTTCGGCTTAAAAATGAAATTTATATAAAACCGATTTAAAATCTTTAAAAACTTAAACCATGACATTTATTAACTTAAAACATCATATCATTAATTATCGCGCATCTTTTTCGGCTTGATCGATCATCTCTTGCTCGGTTTGGTATTAAAGGTTTCGTTTAATGTACCGACGTACCATTAAATCGAAATTCTTTTTCTGTGTTTTAATTCACTTATCCCGAAGCTTTAATACTTCGTAAACATCACTAAATATCATATATCTCGTCTATAATTAAACCCTCGATTCATTCGGGTTTCAATAACTATCGATCGATTAATCGCATATTCAATACGATGAATTATATATTCACGTACAATCAATACAGTGAACCATGTATTCTCGTATAATTGCTATGGTAACTCATGTACCCGACATTAAATATGACGTAACTATTGTCTACTGGTTAGGGTGTACCGGGTTTCGTCGGAATCGTTACATTCTCCCCCCGTTAAGAAATTTCGTCCTCGAAATTTTACACGCCCACTATCCCCTTCCTAGAGAAAGGTGGGGGTTTTCCCTTCAGAATTCACCCTCGCGTTACCAGGTATAATCTGGTCCTCGCTGGGAATTCCACTTATTCTTAATCAATAAAGCTTGGTGTGTCCAAACTGTTTAGTTTTACCGTTTACTTTCTCTACGGAATTATTTATGATATCAAGCATGTTTTCTATGAGTACCTCCATTACTAGTACTTTCGTTGCCTCATCGCTTAGGTACTTTTCAATCCGTATACATGGAAAAACATCATGTATAGTACTTAGCCCCTGGAGTACTTTAATCGATAAACTAAATGACCAAACATGGGGATAGTCTCATGAGGTCCAATATAGTAAGGAGCTATTTTCGGTTTTGCCAAAACTCATATCACCTCTCTAAGGTGATGCCTTAAAAATGCCTTGTCACCTCTTTCCCATGACAATGGTTTCCTTTGAATGTTGGCATAAATCCTTTGCCAATCTCGCACTGCTTTCAACTTATCTTAAATATTATAAATCCGATTGGTTGTTTCTCGAATCAATTCGAATCTTATGGCTTGATTGTCGCCCATTTTCAATTTAATAAATTGGTGATAATTACTTCACCCATAGAAAGCTTCAAGCTCTCGATGCTTTCCCCCCGCCTTCCAATAATGGAAGTAGGATGACTATTTCGATCTGAGATAATTGAAAATGGTACTCCACGACGAGATACCATTTCACCATCATGAATTTGGGCGAGAATTCATTGTGGTAATCGTCATGGATTGGGATGAAATGCGAGGATTGGTTAATCGATCCGCGATTACCCAATTTACAACATGCCTTTGATATATCTTGGGGATCTGTGTCCCGAATTCCATTGTAATTTATTTCCACTATCATTGGCGAATTTTCTGTCGTGGTGGCGTTCTCTAGGGTTTTCGGTGTGCAGCCTTATCTCTTGCACAACTTAAATATTCACCAACATACGTAACCATATCTTTCTCTAAACTCGGCCATTAATAAAATCCTTCCAGATATTCGTATCATCAATAGTCTAATCCGATCTCGGATGTATGGAATATTTCGATCTATGCGCTTCGTTCATGATTAATTCACGAAGGTCATGGAGGGTCGGGATCCAAACCCGATTTCTGAAATAGAGCATTTCGTCCACGCGTTGTTCGAAATTCTTCTCATTGCCGTAAAGTCCCCCCTTTTCCAATTGTTCCTCTTTCAACGCCTCACGTTGAGCGACTCGAATCAGATCCGAAAGGTTCGACTGGACTATCATCCCCAGCGCTCGCACTCGCAATGGCTTAACCCGGTCTTTCCTACTCAAGGCATCGGCTACGACGTTAGCCTTGCCGGGGTGATAACGGCCGTCACAGTCATAATCGCTTAACAACTCGACCCATCTTCGTTGCCTCATAATCAGTTCTTTCTGATCGAATATGTGCTGCAAACTTTTATGATCGGTGAAGATGGTGCACTTCGTACCGTAGAGATAATGTCTCCAGATTTTAAGTGCGAAGATAACCGCTCCCAGTTCTAAGTCGTGAGTAGTGTAATTTTTCTCGTGTACTTTTAACTGTCGGGAAGCATAGGCTAGAACCTTATTATTCTGCGTCAACACGCATCCTAACCCTCTACGCGATGCGTCACAATACGCGACAAAACCATCGTCTCCATCGGGGAGACTTAAAATCGGCGCTTGGCACAATTTTAATGGTTTCTATCTTATTTGGGTCTATGTGAAATCCTTGTTGCTTTACAACATGACCAAGGGATTATGCTTTCTCTATTCAAAGTCACATTTCGAAAACTTCGCGTATTACTCCTCTTGCTTTAACACTTCCACCATTTTCCTTAAACGTCGTTCGTGCTCTTCTTTACGTTGCAAATATATCAAAATATCATCAATGAATGCTATGACAAATTTGTCAGAATAAAGTTTACAGACTCGGTTCATGAGTTCCATGAATACTGCTGGTGCATTTGTTAGCCCGAATGGCATAAATAAGAATTATTAATGGCTATAACGAGTCCGAAACGCTGTTGTTGCAACGTCCTCCTCTTGGATTTTTCATTTGGTGATAACTATATTTAAGACCAATTTTCTAAATATAAATCGCCCCTTTGCAGTTGGTTAAACAGATCATTTACTTCGAAGAAGTGAATACCTATTCTTGATCGTCACTTTATTCAATTCTCCCTAATCGATACATATCCTAACACTTCCGTCCTTCATTTCCCAAATAACACTGGTGCACCCCATGGCGACCAACTAGATCGTATAAAACCTTTATCCAATAATTCTTGCATTTCAGTTGGTGCAAGTCGGTAAGATGCTTTAGCAACAGGGCCAGCTTGAGGTATTAAATCGATTCTGAATCCGACCTGTCGGGTTGGCGGTAATCCAGGAAGTTCTTCTGGGAAACTTCTGGAAATTCGCGTACCATCGGGATATCTTCTATATGTTTTCTTTTAAATACTTTGGCAATCGCGTTCGTTAAATACACCACGTCTTCTTGTCGTAAATATTATAACATCTCAAGATGAGATTAGAGTGGTAACATAATACCGTACACTTTTCTCTGTATCTAATCGCTTCATCGACCGAAGGAGAGCTTCTAATCATCTTCTTTTCATATTTGATTTCGGCTTCATGTTGAGTTAGCCAATCCATGTTAACTATTACGTCAAAACTTCTTAACTTTACTGGTCGTAAGTCAATAAGGAAAGGTTAATCGTTCAGAATAATAGGAAAATTCCGAACAATTTAGTTAACCATTAGGGGTTTACCATTAGTGATTCTACTGTATTGGGTTCTATAGTTTCACTAATCGGTATCTTTCCGAATGATAGGAGGTTAACAGGAACTAACTTCTATCGGCGACTGTAAAAATATCACTGAAGCCTATTGATTTAAAACTACCACGTACTTAATACCACCTTTGGATCATGATGTAACATCCCGAAATTTCAAAGTGATATTAATTATATTACTTACTAATAGAGGGAAAGTTTACTCGGGTTATCAGGAAATAAATAAAAGAGTAGGAGTTGGTATGGGTCGGGCTAGTGTCGGGTAATGGATGTTGGTTATGGATTTGGATTAATGAGAATGGGATTTCAGGGATATAAATACCCCCAAAATCCCAACCATTTTCATTTTCACCAAACTTCCTAAACACACTCAAAACACACACATTCTAACCGATCAAGATTCGAAGCCGAGACCCGAGATTTTGTTGATAGATCTGAGTTGGTAAGGTAAGAACAAATCCAACAAAGCTAATATTACTGAAAATGGTTAGGATTGGATGGGTTAACCGGACCCGAAACCCAAACTGCCCAAATCGGACCCTTAAAACGTCGATTTTAGGCCGATTTGATGGTTGGGTTTTGTAGGCGCCGAGAATACGATTCCGTGGGTACCAAAATCGAGTTATTTGGCTAAGAAACGAAGGAGTTATGGGCAAACAGATCTGCAGCGCGATAACTTCGCCTACAAGATTAAGTTCGCCTGATGAACTTCGCCTTCAAGCGTAACTTCGCCTTCAAGTGTAACTTCGCCTAAGGATAACTTCGCCTACGGCCAAGTTCGCCTAAGGTTTAACTTCGCCTGAAGCCAAGTTCGCCTAAGGTTTAACTTCGCCTGAAGCCAAGTTCGCCTAAGGTTTAACTTCGCCTGAAGCCAAGTTCGCCTAAGGTTTAACTTCGCCTGAAGCCAAGTTCGCCTAAGGTTTAACTTCGCCGAAGCTAAGTTCGCCCGAGGGTTAACTTCGCCTAAAGCCAAGTTTGATTAGAAAATAAATTATAAAGCGATAAGTTAAAGTAAGCTAATACTAGGCCACCAGATTAGATCAGGCGAGTATTGATACGTGTAACTTGTACAGTCAGCCGAGCTCAAATAGAGAAGGGATTTACAGCTATCAGAAAAAGAAGCAGAGTTCAGGTGAGTTTCTAGCCCCATATATGTGTTATGTTTTCGGGGCTGTGTGCATACTCAATATGTTTGTTAATACGCTTATCCTAAGAGATAAGTGTATGCCTTATGTGAATGATATGATATGTATGAATGATTGCTTGATGGTACGTGAACGATCTTCGGATATTGCACGTACTGTCAGGTTGTAACGTTATAAATATGGTAAGTATGATATGTGTGAATGATTGCTTGATGGTACGTGAACGATCTTCGAATATTGCACGTACTGTCAGGTTGTAACGTTATAAATATGGTAAGTATGATATGTGTGAATGATTGCTTGATGGTACGTGAACGATCTTCGGATATTGCACGTACTGTCAGGTTGTAACGTTATAAATATGGTAAGTATGATATGTGTGAATGATTGCTTGATGGTACGTGAACGATCTTCGGATATTGCACGTACTGTCAGGTTGTAACGTTATAAATATGGTAAGTATGATATGTATGTTTATGTGTATGAACGTAATAAAGTTAACAAAAGAAGGAAATGACGGTTGTATGGTTGTATGGTTACGAAAAGGGTACCGAGCCCTAATAATACTCGAAGTATGATGTATGGTTGTATGGTAACAAAGAGGGAATCGAACCCTACTAATATTCGAAAACAAGGGACCCGACCCTTATAATATCTGTGATGTTAGGGTCCAGACCCTCATAATATCTGTGATGTTAGGGACCAGACCCTTATAATATCTGTGATGTTAGGGACCAGACCCTTATAATATCTGTGATGTTAGGGACCAGACCCTTATAATATCTGTGATGTTAGGGACCAGACCCTTATAATATCTGTGATGTTAGGGACCAGACCCTTATAATATCTGTGATGTTAGGGACCAGACCCTTATAATATCTGTGAGGTTATAGGGCGAAAGGCTCTTTAAAACGTATGATTATGAATGTAAAGAAAGTATGTAAGGAAGAAAGAAAGTATGTAAGTAAGAATGAAGGTATGAGTACTTATGTGTGTATGAAGGAAAGTTATGAGGTTAAGTACGTATGTATGTAATAAGGTATTGTATGGTATTGCATGATTAACTAGAACTCACTCAGCGTAGCTGACTTTTAGTATGCACGCAGGTGAGTAGGATGAGACAGCTGGCTTGAGTGGAGGACACATGGCAGAAGACTAAAGCCTGGCATCTGAAGATCTGATATGTTTTATAAGTTATGTTTTGACTTTGAAAGACAAGAGGAATGTTTTAAGAAATGATTATGAATTGATATGTAATGTTTTATGAAAGTTTTATATTCCGCTTAAAGTTTTTAATAAACTCTGATTTGAAGGACTGTGTTTATGAGTAAATCCGACGCTAAAGTAGGGCTACCGGGTTCGGGGCCTTACAAGTTGGTATCAGAGCAAAGTTCGAGAGATTTAAGCATCCTACATGCTTAGACTCGAACAGAGAATGGGATTAAAGTAAGAAATGAAAGAAGATGCCAGTTCAAGATAGCCATGTGTCACACAAGCAAGCTCGGTAAAGGTAAAAGTATATGATTAATTTCTTGTATAACGTAAGAATGTGTAAGGAAGTTAGCTTAATTGCTATAGAAAGAATGTTTGAATGTTAGCTAAATTGCTAAAAAAAGAATTTGTGTATGCTAGCTTAATTGCTAAGGATAAGAATGTAGGTTATATGTATGATTATGGTTGTGTGTGAAGTAGAAACTAGCACAAGTGAAATCACAACGGGAAATATTTAGAACCTGAGGAGTAATGTTAAGAGTTAATTACACTTGGCCACTGTCATTAACTATTTACCTTACGAATCATGTGCTAAATAATTCCTAGAGAGATAACGTTTGTGTTTCCTTAGAGATAAGATAGATGACCGATACAAAGGAGGTCGTACTGGACGCTGTGGTAAAATACGTTCCAACCAGACACCCTTTTTGAAGAGGGTGACAAAGCGATGTACGAAAGCAGCAGGACTTCAACTTTAGGTAGTATTGAAGAAGGACCACACTTGGAGCTTGTAGTAAAATATTAATGGAGTTGCTAAAATTGTATCGCACTACAATGCCAAAAATGTTCTCTGAAGCATCAAATGCAGCTCGAACTAGGAAGTCCAAGTGGAGGCATCATGAAAGAAACGGAGATAAGCCAACTATAATGAGCCAAGAAATGTAGTATGTCTGCAATGGTTAACTCCATAAAGGAACTTGCTGGGATCGGGAGTAACGAAGCGAATGATGAGGAAGCGGAGGTGATTGAGAAGGACGGTGATTGTCAAGATATCCTGAGTAAACATGCATGAAAGGATGAGGCTACATAGTGTAGTGAATATGAAAGAAGACGCTAAGAAGAATCTAGTTGTGTACCTGAGACCATATGGAAGAGACCACTAGCGATACTTTCGTTAAAATATGAGGATAGTTAAGAATTGTATGGTAGAATTAGAAGGATGTGAGTTCCTTGCTACTCTTTATGATTGACCTTAAGAGAGTTCGATGTCGTTTGGGACTGGATTTGACGTTTGAGCTTAAAGCTCGTATAGAAGGTAAGAATGAGTTGATAATGTTTAAGTCTTTGGGTGATGGTACAGTGACGGTTTATGATATTAAGGAAAGTTCAAGGCTTAACGTCATTCCGATAAAAAAAAAAAAAAAAAAAAAAAAAAAAGAAAGATGAAAGTATGAGGATGTGTATAGATTTCTATGAGTTGAACAAGCTTACTGTGAAAGAATATATATTGCCACAAATGGATAATTTGTTTGATCAAACGCAAGGTGTGAGTTGGTCCCCGCAAATAGACCTCAGAGCAGGCTATCATCAGTTGAAAGTGAAAGAGGCAGACATCCCTAAGACAACATTTCAAACGCGGTATGAATACTACGAGTTTCTCGTGATACCGTTTAGATAGACGAATGCTCAAGCAACATTTATGGTTATGATGAATTAGGTATGTCATCCAATATTAGGACAAATATGTCGTTGCCTTCACAGAAGATAGTTTTGATTATTCAAGGGATAAGTCCGACCATGCTGAACACTTGAGAGAAGAGTTGGAAACGCTGAAGAAAGAGTAATCGTTGGCTAAGTTTTCAAGGGGTACCATTGACACATTTCATAAGAAGCAGAAGGAACGGAATACGAGGCAAGAAGATGAGTGAGGCTGATAAAGGATTATGACTGTGGAATCAAGTATTATCCTGGTGAGGCTAATATGGTTGCTGACGGCCAGAATGTGGAGAAGATATCACGACATTTAAGTAGTATAAATTAATTAGTACTCCGGATTGCATTAGCAAGATCCACAAGGTACCTTTAAAAGTTATAAAGGATGAGAGCAAGATAAAAAAATAAAATAAATGAATTCCCTAGTTACACCGAGAGTTGAAAGATAATACTTATGATGTGAAAATCAGATTTGGTCACCTGAGGATTCCACGTCATGGGTATCCTCGAGGCCAAATCCTAGATGAAGGTCATAAGTCTAGATGTCGGTTATAATGAAGGCGTATACTAATGGAAGTCACATGCTTAAGTAGAAGTCAAATGAAGATGAGTCCATGGTATGTGACAGCTATGGATATACTTGATACTTTGCATACACAGATAAGAACAACCACATGTGTTACGAATATGGAGCCGACGGTCACACCGCAAGAGGATGCTAGAAACCAGGGACAAAAGGTGGAAAGACATGCAAGGAAAGCGTAGATATGGTTTAGACGAGTCTTGGCACAAATGATTAGTGAGTAATTGATAATCATGTGATCATGGAAGGAAGTCCTCTGGAACGGAAAGGATAGAATGGTATTATAAAAGAAAGTCAAGACATGTCAGAAAGGAAGTCGGTTAAGGTAATTGGTTACGATAGGTCAGGCAGCCTGATATGCAACGGCAAACAACAATGGATTCATAGGACAACGCGAGGCTTGATTAGTCAAGAAAGAGGGAGATGTATCATCATGGACTTCATGATCAAGCTACCTTGGACAGCTATAACTCATGAACCTTACATGTTGATGCAGAGCTGAAAATGAAAGAAGGTATAAGAGGTGACTTAAGGAGTTCTCCGACAAGTTATGCAATGGATGCGCTTAAGAATTGCAAGAAGTGTTCTCTCTCAAGGAATAGACAAAGGGATTTCTAAGAAGTAACCATTAAGAAGAAACTGAAGAGGTTTCTTTTTCTTTTTGGAATTAATATGTTTTGAACGTATTGCAAAGCAGTATATTTGCTAAAGGTTGTAATGGGACGGAATGATCATTCAGTGCTAAGTGTAATGATAGTAAGTGCAATGTTTCTATTTAAAGGACAAGAAAGAAGAGTACACTTGTGGAAGTGATATGCACTTGCAAAGTCTGGATAAGAAAGTGTATCACCAAGGACTTCATGGACAGGCTACCTAGGAAGCTAAAATTAGTTAACATCACTCGTTGATTGTAAGACAAAGGATAAACCGGTAAGTTAGGGAGCTAAGTCGGTTCAAGAAAGAATGTGAATACAGTAAGTATTCCTTTTACAAGGATTAAGCAGGTTTCGAGGACGAAACCTCTTATAAGGAGGGTAGACTTGTAACATCCCGAAATTTCAAAGTGATATTAATTATATTACTTACTAATAGAGGGAAAGTTTACTCGGGTTATCAGGAAATAAATAAAAAAGTAGGAGTTGGTATGGGTCGGGCTAGTGTCGGGTAATGGATGTTGGTTATGGATTTGGATTAATGAGAATGGGATTTCAGGGATATAAATACCCCCAAAATCCCAACCATTTTCATTTTCACCAAACTTCCTAAACACACTCAAAACACACACATTCTAACCGATCAAGATTCGAAGCCGAGACCCGAGATTTTGTTGATAGATCTGAGTTGGTAAGGTAAGAACAAATCCAACAAAGCTAATATTACTGAAAATGGTTAGGATTGGATGGGTTAACCGGACCCGAAACCCAAACTGCCCAAATCGGACCCCTAAAACATCGATTTTAGGCAAATTTGATGGTTGGGTTTTGTAGGCGCCGATCATACGATTCCGTGGGTACCAAAATCGAGTTATTTGGCTAAGAAACGAAGGAGTTATGGGCAAACAGATCTGCAGCGCTATAACTTCGCCTGCAAGATTAAGTTCGCCTGATGAACTTCGCCTTCAAGCGTAACTTCGCCTTCAAGTGTAACTTCGCCTAAGGATAACTTCGCCTACGGCCAAGTTCGCCTAAGGTTTAACATCGCCTGAAGCCAAGTTCGCCTAAGGTTTAACTTCGCCTGAAGCCAAGTTCGCCTAAGGTTTAACTTCGCCTGAAGCCAAGTTCGCCTAAGGTTTAACTTCGCCTGAAGCCAAGTTCGCCTAAGGTTTAACTTCGCCGAAGCTAAGTTCGCCCGAGGGTTAACTTCGCCTAAAGCCAAGTTTGATTAGAAAATAAATTATAAAGCGATAAGTTAAAGTAAGCTAATACTAGGCCACCAGATTAGATCAGGCGAGTATTGATACGTGTAACTTGTACAGTCAGCCGAGCTCAAATAGAGAAGGGATTTACAGCTATCAGAAAAAGAAGCAGAGTTCAGGTGAGTTTCTAGCCCCATTTATGTGTTATGTTTTCGGGGCTGTATGCATACTCAATATGTTTGTTAATACGCTTATCCTAAGAGATAAGTGTATGCCTTATGTGAATGATATGATATGTATGAATGATTGCTTGATGGTACGTGAACGATCTTCGGATATTGCACGTACTGTCAGGTTGTAACGTTATAAATATGGTAAGTATGATATGTGAGAATGATTGCTTGATGGTACGTGAACGATCTTCGGATATTGCACGTACTGTCTGGTTGTAACGTTATAAATATGGTAAGTATGATATGTGTGAATGATTGCTTGATGGTACGTGAACGATCTTCGGATATTGCACGTACTGTCAGGTTGTAACGTTATAAATATGGTAAGTATGATATGTGTGAATGATTGCTTGATGGTACGTGAACGATCTTCGGATATTGCACGTACTGTCAGGTTGTAACGTTATAAATATGGTAAGTATGATATGTATGTTTATGTGTATGAACGTAATAAAGTTAACAAAAGAAGGAAATGACGGTTGTATGGTTGTATGGTTACGAAAAGGGTACCGAGCCCTAATAATACTCGAGGTATGATGTATGGTTGTATGGTAACGAAGAGGGAATCGAACCCTACTAATATTCGAAAACAAGGGACCAGACCCTTATAATATCTGTGATGTTAGGGACCAGACCCTCATAATATCTGTGATGTTAGGGACCAGACCCTTATAATATCTGTGATGTTAGGGACCAGACCCTTATAATATCTGTGATGTTAGGGACCAGACCCTTATAATATCTGTGAGGTTATAGGGCGAAAGGCTCTTTAAAACGTATGATTATGAATGTAAAGAAAGTATGTAAGGAAGAAAGAAAGTATGTAAGTAAGAATGAAGGTATGAGTACTTATGTGTGTATGAAGGAAAGTTATGAGGTTAAGTACGTATGTATGTAATAAGGTATTGTATGGTATTGCATGATTAACTAGAACTCACTCAGCGTAGCTGACTTTTAGTATGCACGCAGGTGAGTAGGATGAGACAGCTGGCTTGAGTGGAGGACACATGGCAGAAGACTAAAGCCTGGCATCTGAAGATCTGATATGTTTTATAAGTTATGTTTTGATTTTGAAAGACAAGAGGAATGTTTTAAGACATGATTATGAATTGATATGTAATGTTTTATGAAAGTTTTATATTCCGCGTAAAGTTTTTAATAAACTCTGATTTGAAGGACTGTGTTTATGAGTAAATCCGACGCTAAAGTAGGGCTACCGGGTTCGGGGCCTTACAAGTTGGTATCAGAGCAAAGTTCGAGAGATTTAAGCATCCTACATGTTTAGACTCGAACAGAGAATGGGATTAAAGTAAGAAATGAAAGAAGATGCCAGTTCAAGATAGCCATGTGTCACACAAGCAAGCTCGGTAAAGGTAAAAGTATATGATTAATTTCATGTATAACGTAAGAATGTGTAAGGAAGTTAGCTTAATTGCTATAGAAAGAATGTTTGAATGTTAGCTAAATTGCTAAAAAAAAAATGTGTGTATGCTAGCTTAATTGCTAAGGATAAGAATGTAGGTTATATGTATGATTATGGTTGTGTGTGAAGTAGAAACTAGCACAAGTGAAATCACAACGGGAAATATGTAGAACCTGAGGAGTAATGTTAAGAGTTAATTACACTTGGCCACTGTCATTAACTATTTACCTTAATAATCATGTGCTAAATAATTCCTAGAGAGATAACGTTTGTGTTTCCTTAGAGATAAGATAGATGACTGATACAAAGGAGGTCGTACTGGACGCTGTGGTAAAATACGTTCCAACCAGACACCCTTTTTGAAGAGGGTGACAAAGCGATGTACGAAAGCAGCAGGACTTCAACTTTAGGAAGTATTGAAGAAGGACCACACTTGGAGCTTGTAGTAAAATATTAATGGAGTTGCTAAAATTGTATCGCACTACAATGCCAAAAATGTTCTCTGAAGCATCAAATGCAGCTCGAACTAGGAAGTCCAAGTGGAGGCATCATGAAAGAAACGGAGATAAGCCAACTAGAATGAGCCAAGAAATGTAGTATGTCTGCAATGGTTAACTCCATAAAGGAACTTGCTGGGATCGGGAGTAACGAAGCGAATGATGAGGAAGCGGAGGTGATTGAGAAGGACGGGAATGTTTTAAGACATGATTATGAATTGATATGTAATGTTTTATGAAAGTTTTATATTCCGCGTAAAGTTTTTAATAAACTCTGATTTGAAGGACTGTGTTTATGAGTAAATCCGACGCTAAAGTAGGGCTACCGGGTTCGGGGCCTTACACATGACGTGCTTTATTTGAATTACTCACAAAAGCACGGCTCCTTGCTCGATCAGAGATTGATGCTTGTCATGAGGCTCGTCTTCGAATGACACCTTGGTTCAACTTTGGGCAATTTCTCTTGAAACGTTTTGTATTGCCACATTCATAGCAAGTACAACCTTTTGGTATAATTTGGTTTCTTTGGATGGATTGTTATTGAAGTTGTTGGGTTCGGAGTGGTTGTACACGAATGGGTTGGGGTTGCCGGTTCACATGGCTTCAATTAATTCTACAATTGGGGCATTACGTCCATCTTTACCACACATGTGGCCTACTATCACTCGACTTTCGTCTTCCTGCCGATAACCATATTTTCCACATTTAGGGAAGGACCCTTCATGCGGTTCATGTTTCACACCAGAACTAGTCTCAGTATAATTCTGGGTTGTAGGACATACCTACTTATTCAAAAGCCTATCTTGCACTATTCCTTTATCATTTCTCTTCCTTAACACTCGACGTCTCACCTAACGTCCTCCCATTCCGCTTCCCATAGAGTCAAATATATCAATGCTGGCTTGCGACACAACCCTTCCAAAGATTGTATATTTTACAGGATTGACTATACTCCTTATCGATGGAGTTAGTCCCCAATATAGCGCTCACTTCTCTTAGTTTCAGGAGTAATTAGCCATGTTACCAGACATGACCATTCCTTCAAACGATTAGCGTGTTCTAAGTGATCAGCACACAACATTTCTATCTTCCTTAGCTCAGTTTCCAATCTCTGAACTTAATTACTCGAATAAAAGTGCTCTAGCACAAGAATTTTAAATTCTAACCATATCGTCTGAGTAAAAATTTTCTAACTATAATTTTGTACCATCGTGTTCCATCACGATACAACATAATCCACCAACATATCTGTAGCATATTTCACTACACAATGTTCTAGACTCTTGCCAATATCCTTAACCATTTCGATCTTTTCTATCCACCCGCTAATCTATTCCTCCCTTTACCATCAGTAAACTATTAATAATTTCCTTAACACAACCAACAAACATATCCTTCATACCGGATCTAATTCATTACGACTACTATTCATGTTTAGTTTATAACTAATACTTGTAGTCATAATAGTATTCGGTGGGACATTATCACTCTTAGTAATATCACTAAGAATTTAAATATTCATATTCATGTGATTGCTCAATCTATAATTCTGCAATCACATTTGCATCAACACTAGCAGTGATCTGTGATACGACATTCGGTATCATCATCTGCTATGTTAATAGACATTCGGTATGACTCATATGTTTGAGAGTGAGAAATACATAAATATATATTTCTTTATATTATTTTTATCTGCTCATTTATTATCAAACTCATTATTATTATTATTTTATTTTATTTATTTATTTATTTATTTATTTATTTTCCTTAATGGAATAAGAATAGGTTCAGGTACAGGTCCATCCGTACGTGAGGGTCGACGGTTCGGGTGAACATAGGGGGTTATTAAGATATACGGTACCGGTGTTGGTAGGGTAAGGGATTTATCAATTTTGGTTGGGAGTGACGGTTACTAGATATTTCCGGTTAATGTCAAACGGGAGATCTAACTTGGTGCTATCATAACTATGGCCAGATAAGTCTGACTTATCATCAACCGATGGTATAGAAATCTCAGCATCCTCGGAACTTTTATTATTTCATCCCCCGGTTCTTTATCTGGGTCCTATTTCTCAATACATGTACCCACAAGATATATACATATATCTATGTACACATTAGCACGCATAAATAATATTATATACTTTACACATATGTTGCCATTTTTACCTATTAATGTACCCTATGACTTCCCCTGAATTCCCTCGTGCGGACAAGTCTGTTATTATGTTCCGGACCATAATAACTCACTTGTCCATGCAAGTTCATCCAGATCTCGTCACAATAAATTATTAGTTGATATTCAGATCCTATAATACTTGAGCTACTGGTTATATTTTAGGTATCTTTTAAAGACATCCTAATTCTTTATAACCAATGGCTCTGATACCATGTTCTGTAACACCCCGCAACCGCAGCGGAAACGTAAACGGGATGTAACAGACACCTCTGATATCAACCACATTGTTTATAAAGAAAACTGAATACATTAATATACTTCAAATTACATTATCTTGTATTTCATTACCGTCTAGGTGATACACACATCATACAATACGATACACAATTCTATTTGTTATAATGTATCCTAACATCCTGCACGCAAATCTTACACACATCAAGCACTTAGCACGTAAGCAATCACTTCATCTTAATTGTAACTGAAAAGCATGTGAGAAAACAGGTCAACTACGAATAGTTGGTGAGTTTCACAATTTGAGTAAACCTTGATAAATCAATATCAGAATATAATATTATCTGGGGACACTGTTAACCCAGTACTGTACCCATTCCATACGATTCCCGTACAATCAAATATATATAAATCCACGCAAATCCATGCGTTCAGTATGTACTTAAACATTTCAATAGTAACATGCTTCCGCCCCGGGAAAATATTTGAAAACAATTCAGAAAAAGGGGCTCGTGAAACTCACCTTAGCACATGCAAGCAGGTAACAACAATCATTATCAATTAACACGTCCAATCTGTAATATGATCCCTACGATCGTTACTATACACTCATTATTAATATAACTTTAACCAAGTTAACCGGTACATCTAGGGACACTGTTAACCCAGCACTGTACCCGTTCTGGGGGCAAGGTTAACCCAGAAACACTTCTCCGGACTCAGATTGTGATGTCGTTTAGGGTTCAACAGTCAAATTTTCTAATAGCTTGTTTTCTCCGTTTTGCGTGCCTAGCACGGTTACCCGTTTTTATGTTTCAAAAATGAGTTTGGTCACACACGACCCAAAAATACTGGTTGACTGATAATTTAGTTTAAGTTGTGAAATTAGAGCTCGGTTTAGACGCCCCGATTGGCCGCGGGACCCGTTTCCGTCTTTAGCGTACCGGAAACTGTTAAATCAGACAAAAATTACTCAAATCATCCGAATTATTTTCGGATGATTTATTTTTACTTGTTTAAGTCATTTATATGAAAATAGTTCATTTTTAGGGTTTTTATACACCAGTCAGCTCGCTTAAGCGAACTTCACCGGTTTACGCGTTTTAACTTTAAAAGTTTGATAATTAGCACAAATAATTATCCGTTTAATCTCGGATCTTGAAATTTTGCACAAATCACTTTTTGACAGTGGGGAACTTTATAAAAATATTTCCGGAATTAATTTCTATATTTAAAATTTATTTATCTATTTTTAAACAACATTTAAACACTAAATATGTCGTAAATACCAAACGATCTTAGAAAAATCTCAAATTTTTCCTGGATGTCCCCTGACATCCACATAGTCCCCTGTAATTTTTCCAGAACCAAAATTCCATTTTACATGCCATTTTCACTAAAACCGGGCTAGAAAACCCTAGAACTCGTTTAACCGAAAAGCCTACTTAGACTTCTCCAACGGACCTCAAATTTTGTGTGTGACTTATACATCATATAAAAAGCTTATCTGCAATTTTCCAGAAGTTTTCATGATATTTAACTATTTTTCACCATTTTTGGCCAAAACCGAGCATTAAATTCACCAAATATTCATCCTTTATCCAAAAATTACCAAAAATTCACAGAACTCTTATTTTCATGTGTTTAACACCTACGTATAATTTCATGACCTAACTCCAAACGATCAACAATCTGTCCAAAAACTCCAAAACCGAACATAACCGAATATACCTTTCGTTTTCCGCCACTACAAGCTACAAACTCGTCTTTCCGCCTTATCTACCACTAAACACAGAACCTAAAACCAACATACCACAATACCAAGCAAGTTACACTCACGATCAAGCCTCTTACACTATAGTTTCGGTTATGATTCAAAAACAAAGATTTAAACCATAAAAATTCGTTTTTTGGTCCGTTTAACTCCTTTCTTGGACCAAGATCCCTTGTATAACCCGTATACATCACTTGATCATGCAAGAATCGGTTTTCATCTTTGAAACCTCATTTTCTTGCAAATAAACTCAAAAAACGAAGATGGAAACTTGATTAACTCGATTCTTTACCTTGTTTTCTTGCTCCAAAATCTCGGTTTTGGATTATATGTGAAGAGGAGATGAAGTTTGTTTGATATTTTTGTTGTAAAAAAAGAAAATGAAGTGAGTTTGTGGGGGTGGTGGTCCGATCGGCTTCTTGGAGAGGTGGGGTGGGACCCACTTCTCCATTCCTAGCCACACAATTGGATTCCCGTAATCCGGATAATGTTTTGGATAATCTGGTTCAGTTCGTTTTCGGTTAAATGTTTAATTCGGCTTAAAACGAGGCTAAAACGGTCGTTTTTCGGTTTAAAAATGAAATTTATATAAATCTGATTTAAATTCTTTAAAAACTTAAACCTTGACATTTATTAACTGAAAACATCATATCATTAATTATCGCGCATCTTTTTCGGCTTGATCGATCATCTCTTGCTCGGTTTGGTATTAAAGGTTTCGTTTAATGTACCGACGTACCATTAAATCGAAATTCTTTTTCTGTGCTTTAATTCACTTATCCCGAAGCTTTAATACTTCGTAAACATTACTAAATATCATGTATCTCGTAAATAATTAAACCCTCATTTCGTTCGGGTTTCAATAACTATCGATCGATTAATCGCATATTTAATACGATGAATTATATATTCACGTACAATCAATACAGTGAACCATGTATTCTCGTATAATTACTATGGTAACTCATGTACCCGACATTAAATATGACGTAACTATTGTCTACCGGTTAGGGTATACCGGGTTTCGTCGGAATCGTTACATCGCTCATCATCCCTAATTATCCATTTTAACAAGTTATCAGGTTATAATTGTTCATTTGATAAATACGCACTCGTTTTAGTTAAAACATATATTAAGTAAACTTCAAGATGATAATAGACTTGTAACATCATCTCTCATCATCCCTTGTTACCCATTTTATCACGTTATCATGTTAAATTGTTCATTCGATTAATACACAGTCAGTTTAGTTAAATCATATATTAATCGAACATAAATATGTTACTCCACCAGATTCGGCTAGCATTTATGTTCATGTCACATACTTTTTCTTACTTGCTTGTTTTAATGCCTGCTAGTGCACTAATACAAATAAGCACACAAACTTTTAAGCTTATTTCTTACTGGATTTGGGATTAGTTGACTAATGTTCTATCATCTTTTCTTTTTGCTTCAAAATTCATTTTTTATGAGCATATTTTTTATAAAGTTTTCGGATTTTTGAAATATTTGAATATTTTTGCCTTCTTTCTATCGAACCTAAAGTCACAATACTTTTGTATTTTTCCCTTTTCTCCCCTAAAAAGACAAAATATTAAAGAAGATTCAAATCAATAATTGCAGTTCATATGTAAACACGATGAATCAATACGCTACCGATGTTAATAGACTTGTAAGGTCATCGCTCATCATCACTAATTACCCATTTTAACAAGTTATCAGGTTATAATTGTTCATTTGATAAATACACACTCGTTTTAGTTATAACATATATTAAGTAAACTTCAAGATGATAACATCATCTCTCATCATCCCTAGTTACCCATTTTATCACGTTATCATGTTTAATTGTTCATTTGATTAATACACAGTCATTTTAGTTAAATCATATATTAATCGAACTTAAATATGTTACCCCACCAGATTCGGTTAGCATTTATGTTCATGTCACTTACTTTTTCTTACTTGCTTGTTTTAATGCCTGCCAATGTACTAATACAAATAAGCACACAAACTTTTAAGCTTATTTCTTACTGGATTTGGGATTAGTTGACTAATGTTCTATCATCTTTTCTTTTTGCTTCAAAATTCATTATTATGAGCATATTTTTTTTATAGTTTTTGGATTTTTGAAATATTTGAATGTTTTTGCCTTCTCTCTATCGAAACAAAAGTCACAATACTTTTGTATTTTTCCCTATTCTCCCCAAAAAGGCAAAATATTAAAGAAGATTCAAATCAATAATTGCAGTTTATATGAAAACACGATTAATCGATACGCCGTCGATGTTAATAAACTCGTAACGTCATCGCTCATCATCCCTAATTATCCATTTTAACAAGTTATCAGGTTTTAATTGTTCATTTGATAAGTACAAACTGGGTTTAGTTAAAACATATATTAACTGAACTTCAAGATGTTAAAGTATCAGATTCGTCTAGCGTTTATGTTCATATCACTAACTTTTTCTTACTCGCTTGATTTAAAGTCTGCCAATGCAATAATACATTTAAGCACACAATCATTTAAGGTTATTTCTTAGTTGATTTGGGTCTAGATGACTAATGTGATATCATCTTCATTTTTTTCTTCAAAAACACATTTTTTATCAGTATAATTTTTTTTAAAGTTTTTGTATTTTTGAAATACTTGAATGTTTTTGAATTTTCTCTGTATATACTAAAAGCACAATACTTTTGTATTTTTCCTTTGTGTAACGCCCTGAAATTCGATTGGTAAACTAGGATCGTGAAATCATCGGAAACTATAGACTTTGGGATTTTGGACGATAAGTTCGGAACCCATATCATTGGAAAAATCTGCTTTTATCATTTAAAATGTTTATTTTATAAAACGACATTTACGCCTGAAAAATATTAATTTTTATGCTTTCGAAAAAAAAATTAAATGTTCTTATTTAAAAAGATTTCAAATAATTATTCGGAAAATGGTTTTATAAAAGTTTTGCTGAAAAAGTTTTAGTTTGTTTAAAAACTTATGAACTCGACTAGTCTTGACCCGTCGGTAGCCTAAACCCGAACCCGAGTCACCCGAGTATTTAAGCGGAAAATCAAGTATTCTTACACCATCTCTTTCATTTCCACCAACACTTCCCACCCAAACACTCTCATTCTAGAGAGAGAAACTAGAGAGAGAAAGTCTTCAAACTTCAAATCCGAGTCCACAAATCTGTTTGTTGTTATTCTTGGTAAGATCTTCTTGAAAATCATCCATTTTCATAACCATTTTCGGCCTCAAATCGAGCAAAAACACCCACTTTCGTTTCTAGAGTTTTCGGGTCAAAAACCGTCTTGTTTTGGTGTCAAAATGCAGGCTTTTGTGTTTAAAATCACTAGGAATCGATAGCCCTTTCAATCCCGAGCATTTCCATGTCAAAAACTTCGATTTTGGGTCAAAAATCTGGAAAATCTGAAAAACCCGTAGGTTTCTCCGTCGCCCAGCTTGAAGGAGTCGAATCAGACTCATTCGATCGAACCAGTCGATCGAATCAGTCCAGTCGATCGAATCAGTCCAGTCGATCGAATCAGTCCAGTCGATCGAATCAGTCCAGTCGATCGAATAGGAAAGCAACCGAATGGTCTCCAACTCATTCGACCGAATGAGTTTCGTATTCGATCGAACGAGTGTCTATTCGATCGAACAAGTTCCATGTTCGACCGAACGAGTTTTTCCAACTGGTTCGACCAAATGTGTTTCTAGTTCGATCGAGCGTGCCACAGATTCGATCGAATGTGTGTCTATTCGATCGAACGTGTTCCTATTCGATCGAATCAAGCCAGAACCAAGCTGTTTCGTCGTTAAAACCCAGTTTTTGCTCGAGGCCGCGTAAGCTCGTTTTCTTAGACTTATAGCACGTTGTTAACCTTATATATATGTTCAACTCTAGGCTAAGGAGATCTATTGTAGCACCATCCTAACCCGAGATCAAGGTGAGTTCATAGCCCCTATTTAAGCTTTTCAAAACTATGGGGTGGAAACATGGTAACTTTACACGCTTGGATAAAATCATTTATGCATTTATGCAAACACTCTTTAAACTATAAACTTTTGGATTTCTACACACGTGCGGAAATCCACAAGCTCTTTAAGAATCTATAAACTTTGGAAATCTATGAACATGGGAAAACCCATCAACTTATGGAGATCTAAGAACATTGGAAATCAATGAGTATGGGAAATTCTATGAACATTGACATCATGGGAATGGGAATCATATTCATATCATCATAGTCATTGTGTCAGCATGGAAATCTAGAGATCAAAGCATCATGAGTTGAATTGGACGCGAGAGTCTATTCTACTCTCGGTAGAACTCGCGACCATGAGTGGCATTCTATTCTCGGTGGCACTCGTAACTCATGGGATTTCATACTAGTCTCGGTGAAATCCATAACTCTTGAGGACCTATACTAGTCTCGGTAGGGACCAAGGGAA
Source organism: Bidens hawaiensis (assembly GCF_021521415.1). NCBI lineage: Eukaryota > Viridiplantae > Streptophyta > Magnoliopsida > Asterales > Asteraceae > Bidens > Bidens hawaiensis. Next base: position 219,551 of record NW_027491014.1, read on the forward strand.
CCCAGGATTCTTTGGGGAGTCTATCCTACTCTCGGTGGAACCTAGCTGAGTCCTGGATGACAAGAACGAGGTAGTCTTGGTTTAAGTCTTGCGTGGGGTCAATCAAGTCTTGTGTGATCATTGAGTTCCATCATCATTCATCATCATCATCATTTATTCACCATCATCTTGGATACTAGTAAACAGTGGGATCTTGGTGTTGGTTTATCTAGTAAACTTAGCATGCTCAAATCTATATGTCCTTATTTATGCTTAACTGCTATGTGCTACATGTACCGTTGGGAGACCACAAATCTTTGAGTAATCTTATCACAAACGACTCTAATGGAAGAATAATAAGCCCGCTGAGAGTCCAGGAGAACATTTCATGTTTTACTTACTACAAAAACCTCTTTGGGAAAACCAAGAGACCTTTTCTTACAAACCATCTTAAAACCGGGTATTATATCCAAACATAGTAGTATAAGTTGTAGGAGTGGTGGGTTAGCCGCAGGTACACCCTATATATAAACCCCTACAACCTATACTAGTATGTTTGTGTATAAACTCTTTTTCTTTAAACCTATGAATTCACTCATCTACTTTAAGTAGTTGACAGTTTGTTACATGTTTTCAGGAAATAATGCAGCAAGAAATCCCTAGCAAGTTTAGAGGCCTTAGAGAGATGAAGGCTAGTCTAGGAGTTATTTGGAAACTTGATATTTTGTATTAAAACAATTTGTTTCATGTTACCTGGATGGTGTAATATTTGACATTTTGGTTATGTTTATGCATTTAGACTTTTAAACTATTGTGCTCAACAATCACGACTTAGTCGCCGCGCCTCGATTATTCCGCCATCACGATCGGGGTGTGACAGATTGGTATCAGAGCCAGTGGTTATAGGGAATTAGGAAACCGACCTAGACTATAACCTAGGATCCTTGACTCTAGATAGCTCATGCATCACAATCACATGTCTACACTTATATACGTGCTGCGTGCTTATGTGTTGCATATTAACTGTTAATCTCTTGAGCCATGTCATTCTGTGTTCTTGGTATAATCTATGTCCTCTATTCTTAATCTTTGGCGTGTCATTGATTCTATTTAACGCTCGTTTCTTTTTTCGTTTTGTCAAGAATGCCTCCCAGACGTGCACCCGCCCCCTTGGACTCCGCTGATCTAGCCAACCTTATAGCCCAGCAGATCGCGGCTGTGTTACCAGGCATGGTAACAGCCATCAGCCAGGGGCTGAGGCAAGAAGGAACCTCTGGGGCCAACCAAATTCCAGCTCAGAACGCAAACGAACCAGCAAATAAGCCATACAAGGACTTCATGGCTACCAAACCCACCAGCTTCAGCGGTTCAGAAGGCGCCGTTGGTCTCCTCCAGTGGATCGAAAAGATGGAGGCTGCCTTTGTTATTAGCTCGTGCCCTGAGACACTGAAAGTCACGCACGCGGCAAGCATGTTGTCTAAACGCGCGCTGACCTGGTGGAACAACGAGATAAGAACCCGCGGGCGTGAGGCTGCCTTGGCCATGACCTGGTCGGAATTTGTAGCTTTGGTTACCCGCGAGTTCGTACCTCGCAGTGAGGTGCAGAAACTTGAAGCTGAGTTTTGGGTGCACAGAATGAAGGGCGCTGATCACCAAGGGTACACGGAGCGTTTTCACGAGCTCTCCCTTCTCGTACCACACTTGGTCACCCCTCCCTCCCGGGCTATTGAGCTTTACATCAATGGCCTACCTGATACTGTCCGTGGAATCGTTATCGGGGCTGACCCATCAACCCTACAAGCGGCCATTGAACTAGCTGCCCGACTGACCCAGGACCAGGTTAAGACTGGGGTCCTAGCCAAAGGTACGGGCAAGGCCGCTGAGGGCTCATCCAAAAAGATCAACCGCATCAAAAAGCGTAAGGCTAGCAGTTACGCGATGGTTACTCCCGCAACCCCAATCAGCTCTGTCGCTCCTGCTCCCACCCCTTCTGGAAGGCCAAAGAGGGAGTACACTGGGGTTCACCCCAAGTGCGGCACTTGCCAATTTCATCACCCTGCCGGAACCCCGTGCTGGAAATGCACGAACTGTGGACGTTTGGGGCACCTAGCGGAACGCTGCAGATTTCAAGGTAATCAACTGGCAATACAGAGCAGCAGTTCCCAACCCAACAACACTCGAGGCTGTTTCGAGTGTGGAGCCACGGACCACTTCAAGAGCAGGTGTCCTCGTCTTGCAAATTTTCCTCCGGCCCGAGGCCGAGCCTTTACTATTGGCGCTGCTGAAGCTCACCAAAATCCTGACGTCATTACTGGTACGTTCATCCTTAACAATCTCTGGGTTTCTATTCTATTTGACACGGGTGCAGATAGGAGTTTTATTTCTAGCGAGTTGGTCCCATTGCTTAATCTAGGAACCTCTGTCTTAGACCCCGCTTTCTCTGTCGAAATGGCAAACGGAGAGTCTACCCAAGTGAACAAAATCGTTCGCAATTGCACGCTTACGTTTGATCAGACGTCTCTTAACATTGACCTCATCCCTATGCAATTGGGAAGTTTCGATGTAATTGTTGGGATGGATTGGTTGTCCATCAACCACGCGGAAGTGGTGTGTGCTGAGAAGCTCATTCGCGTTCCTTGTTCTTCTGGCGAGTCCATAATTATTCAAGGAGAAAGATCAGGTAGATGTCTGAAATTAATCTCCTGCTTTAAAGCTCGGCGATGCCTTCGAAAGAAGTGTCTCGCCTTCCTAGCTCATGTCTCCATCAAGAAATCTTTGGGGAAGAAGCTCTCTGATGTCCCCGTTGTGCGTGAATTTCTAGACGTTTTTCCTAAAGACTTACCCGGACTACCTCCTAGCCGACAAGTCGAATTTCACATCGAATTAGTTCCCGGTGCAACCCCCGTGGCAAAATCTCCGTATCGTTTGGCTCCGTCAGAAATGCAGGAATTGTCGAGCCAGCTACAGGAACTACTAGACAAGGGTTTTATTCGCCCTAGTTCATCTCCATGGGGAGCTCCAGTCCTCTTCGTCAAGAAGAAGGACGGATCTTTCCGGATGTGCATAGACTATCGTGAGCTTAACAAACTCACGGTCAAGAATCGGTATCCATTACCAAGGATTGACGATCTTTTCGACCAGCTGCAAGGAGCCATTTACTTTTCCAAGATCGACCTACGCTCAGGTTATCACCAAGTACGCGTCATGGAGGACGACATCGCGAAAACCGCTTTCAGAACTCGTTATGGACACTACGAGTTCCTAGTCATGCCTTTTGGTTTGACGAATGCCCCTGCGGTGTTCATGGATCTCATGAATCGCGTTTGTCGTCCATACCTGGACCAGTTTGTTATCGTCTTCATTGACGATATTCTCGTTTATTCCCGCTCTAAAGCCGACCATGAGCTTCATCTCAGGCTTACCTTGGATCTGCTGAGAAAAGAGCAACTCTACGCCAAATTCTCCAAATGCGAATTCTGGCTAAGGGAAGTTCAATTTTTAGGTCACATCATTAACAAGGAAGGCATTCATGTCGACCCTGCCAAGATTGAAGCCATCAAAAATTGGGGAGCGCCTACAACGCCAACCGAAATTCGTTCATTTCTTGGTTTAGCTGGGTACTACCGTCGATTCATCTCGAACTTTTCAAAGATCGTATTGCCTCTCACAATGTTAACTCAAAAAGGGGAACCATTCATTTGGAACCAAGAGCAAGAAGAGGCTTTCCAAACATTGAAACATAAACTCTGTCATGCACCAATCCTGTCACTTCCTGAGGGTAACGATGATTTTGTTGTTTATTGCGACGCCTCGAACCAAGGTCTAGGCTGCGTCTTAATGCAACGCGGTAAGGTCATCGCTTACGCCTCGCGTCAACTCAAGAGTCATGAGAGGAATTATGTCACTCATGACTTGGAATTGGGTGCTGTGGTCTTTGCCTTAAAAATATGGAGACACTACCTATACGGTACGAAATGTGTCATCTTCACCGACCACAAGAGCCTACAACACATCCTCAACCAGAGGGAGCTAAACATGCGACAACGTCGATGGGTTGAACTCCTAAGTGACTACGACTGCGAAATCCGCTACCACCCTGGAAAGGCTAACGTAGTGGCTGACGCGTTAAGTCGCAAGGAAAGGACCCAGTTGCATGCGATCCGTATTCAGTCCAATCTTCCCTCCTTGGTTCTTGAAGCTCAAAAGCAAGCGATTGCTGGTGGTGATCTCAAAAATATGCTATCTTGCGGTGCCGAACGGAAGTTTGAAACCAAGTCTGATGGTATACTTTACTACTTAAATCGCATGTGGATTCCAAACTCTGAACCACTTCGAGAACTCATCCTGAACGAAGCGCACAAATCCAGATACTCTATTCACCCGGGCAGTGATAAAATGTATCAGAATCTCAAGTCTCACTTCTGGTGGCCGGGTATGAAGAAAGACATAGCTTTATACGTCGGTAGATGTCTAACATGCTCGCGGATCAAGACTGAACATCAGAGACCATCTGGCCTGCTACAGCAACCGATCATACCGCAGTGGAAGTGGGACGAAGTCGCTATGGACTTCATCACCAAACTCCCGCGGACACCCAGCGGTTATGACACGATTTGGGTTATCGTGGATTACTTGACCAAGTCTGCCCACTTTCTCCCTGTCCGCGAGGACTACACTACGGAGAAGCTGGCGCAGATTTACATTCGTGAGATCGTAACCCGTCACGGTGTGCCTAAGGGCATCACGTCTGACCGTGACCCCTCTTTTGCGTCAAGGTTCTGGAAGTCATTTCAGAAAGCCTTTGGGACAAGTGTGAAACTTAGCTCTGCCTATCATCCTGAAACGGACGGACAGAGCGAAAGGACCATACAAACCCTGGAGGATATGCTCAGAGCCTGTATCCTTGAATTCGGTAGTAGCTGGGAGACTCACCTTCCTCTTGCAGAGTTCTCATTCAATAACAGCTATCATGCTACCACCAAATGCGCACCATTCGAGGCACTCTATGGCAGGAAATGTCGTTCTCCACTGTGTTGGTCCGAGACCGGAGATTCTCAAATCCTCGGCCCGGAACTGATACAGGAAACCACTGACAGTATCGCCATCATCCAGCAAAGACTTAAGGACGCCCGCTGTCGACACAAGTATTACGCTGACAAACGCCGCAAACCTCTGGAGTTCCAATTAGGCGATCACGTAATGCTCAAAGTTTCCCCCTGGAAGGGCATTGTTCGCTTCGGGAAAAAGGGAAAGCTTGCTCCAAGGTACGTAGGACCTTTCAAGATCATCGAAAAGGTCGGACCCGTAGCCTATCGCTTGGAATTGCCTCCAGAACTCAGCCGTGTTCACAACGTTTTTCATGTGTCGCAACTCAAAAAGTGCCTCGTTGACGAGACCGCTCAAATCCCGATCGACACGGTTCGCATCGACGACAAACTACACTTTGTTGAGGAACCTGTCGAGATCCTAGATCGAGAAGTCAAAAGGACTAAGCGAAGCCGGATACCCATAGTCAAGGTACGTTGGAACAACCATCGTGGACCCGAGTTCACATGGGAACGAGAGGATAAGATGAGGGAGGAATACCCTCATCTGTTCGCATAGTCATCATCTTTGTAATTCTAGAAATCTTGGAGTCTATGTAATAGTAATCATGTAATCAGGGACAAATATCAATCAATGAAGTATCATGTTGTTCCTATTTGCTTATAAATATTCTCTTATTTGCATAACACCAAGTTTGGCTACCCATGACTCGTGCTGGAAAACACAAGTTGTGCATACTTAATCATGTAAACATTGGGGTAAACTATGTATCATTGAGCCAAAATTTGTCATCATTCTAGCATTCATGAAGCATGGTTGTGTGTGTGTGTGTGTGTCGTGTCGATTTTTCTAGCCGCACACAATGGAGTTTATACATTGATACAAGGTGAACTCGTAATTATAGTCCGGAATATAATTACATCAAGTTCACAGGTGTATACGTGTATAAACAATATGCTATTGTGTAACTATGAGTCATGAACTCAAGCTTCGTGTAGGGAATTAATCAATGAATGTTGAAGGAGTGGTGGGTTAGCCGCTGGTACACCCTATACATAAACCCCTTCGGCACAAGTTGATTATGTCTGAAGCGAGACTTGGAATTAGGGACTCATAGTTAGCGTGGCAGCTGTGAGGCGTTAAATTCAAGAGTTATTGAGGGAATTATTCATTGGAGATTGAAGGAGTGGTGGGTTAGCCGCTGGTACACCCTATATATAAACCCCTTCAATCCGAAATGAATATGTCTGATGTAAAGCTTGAAGGTGATGCCTTGTAGTGGAAAATAGTGTGTCGTCCTGTGTGTCATTGAACTAATAGGAGTCGAAAGAAACACCCAAGTGGAGTTGAGGGAGTGGTGGGTTAGCCGCTGGTACACCCTATATATAAACCCCTTCAACTTGATTTGGGTGGTATCCAAGACGAAAATTAGGGGTAGTGGCGCATAGTGGTCATCATGGGATCATTTGATCTAAAACATCATTGCATCAACTATACTAAGTTCTAAATTTCGGGACGAAATTCCTCTAAATTGGGGAGAATGTAACGCCCTGAAATTCGATTGGTAAACTAGGATCGTGAAATCATCGGAAACTATAGACTTTGGGATTTTGGACGATAAGTTCGGAACCCATATCATTGGAAAAATCTGCTTTTATCATTTAAAATGTTTATTTTATAAAACGACATTTACGCCTGAAAAATATTAATTTTTATGCTTTCGAAAAAAAAATTAAATGTTCTTATTTAAAAAGATTTCAAATAATTATTCGGAAAATGGTTTTATAAAAGTTTTGCTGAAAAAGTTTTAGTTTGTTTAAAAACTTATGAACTCGACTAGTCTTGACCCGTCGGTAGCCTAAACCCGAACCCGAGTCACCCGAGTATTTAAGCGGAAAATCAAGTATTCTTACACCATCTCTTTCATTTCCACCAACACTTCCCACCCAAACACTCTCATTCTAGAGAGAGAAACTAGAGAGAGAAAGTCTTCAAACTTCAAATCCGAGTCCACAAATCTGTTTGTTGTTATTCTTGGTAAGATCTTCTTGAAAATCATCCATTTTCATAACCATTTTCGGCCTCAAATCGAGCAAAAACACCCACTTTCGTTTCTAGAGTTTTCGGGTCAAAAACCGTCTTGTTTTGGTGTCAAAATGCAGGCTTTTGTGTTTAAAATCACTAGGAATCGATAGCCCTTTCAATCCCGAGCATTTCCATGTCAAAAACTTCGATTTTGGGTCAAAAATCTGGAAAATCTGAAAAACCCGTAGGTTTCTCCGTCGCCCAGCTTGAAGGAGTCGAATCAGACTCATTCGATCGAACCAGTCGATCGAATCAGTCCAGTCGATCGAATCAGTCCAGTCGATCGAATCAGTCCAGTCGATCGAATCAGTCCAGTCGATCGAATAGGAAAGCAACCGAATGGTCTCCAACTCATTCGACCGAATGAGTTTCGTATTCGATCGAACGAGTGTCTATTCGATCGAACAAGTTCCATGTTCGACCGAACGAGTTTTTCCAACTGGTTCGACCAAATGTGTTTCTAGTTCGATCGAGCGTGCCACAGATTCGATCGAATGTGTGTCTATTCGATCGAACGTGTTCCTATTCGATCGAATCAAGCCAGAACCAAGCTGTTTCGTCGTTAAAACCCAGTTTTTGCTCGAGGCCGCGTAAGCTCGTTTTCTTAGACTTATAGCACGTTGTTAACCTTATATATATGTTCAACTCTAGGCTAAGGAGATCTATTGTAGCACCATCCTAACCCGAGATCAAGGTGAGTTCATAGCCCCTATTTAAGCTTTTCAAAACTATGGGGTGGAAACATGGTAACTTTACACGCTTGGATAAAATCATTTATGCATTTATGCAAACACTCTTTAAACTATAAACTTTTGGATTTCTACACACGTGCGGAAATCAACAAGCTCTTTAAGAATCTATAAACTTTGGAAATCTATGAACATGGGAAAACCCATCAACTTATGGAGATCTAAGAACATTGGAAATCAATGAGTATGGGAAATTCTATGAACATTGACATCATGGGAATGGGAATCATATTCATATCATCATAGTCATTGTGTCAGCATGGAAATCTAGAGATCAAAGCATCATGAGTTGAATTGGACGCGAGAGTCTATTCTACTCTCGGTAGAACTCGCGACCATGAGTGGCATTCTATTCTCGGTGGCACTCGTAACTCATGGGATTTCATACTAGTCTCGGTGAAATCCATAACTCTTGAGGACCTATACTAGTCTCGGTAGGGACCAAGGGAACCCAGGATTCTTTGGGGAGTCTATCCTACTCTCGGTGGAACCTAGCTGAGTCCTGGATGACAAGAACGAGGTAGTCTTGGTTTAAGTCTTGCGTGGGGTCAATCAAGTCTTGTGTGATCATTGAGTTCCATCATCATTCATCATCATCATCATTTATTCACCATCATCTTGGATACTAGTAAACAGTGGGATCTTGGTGTTGGTTTATCTAGTAAACTTAGCATGCTCAAATCTATATGTCCTTATTTATGCTTAACTGCTATGTGCTACATGTACCGTTGGGAGACCACAAATCTTTGAGTAATCTTATCACAAACGACTCTAATGGAAGAATAATAAGCCCGCTGAGAGTCCAGGAGAACATTTCATGTTTTACTTACTACAAAAACCTCTTTGGGAAAACCAAGAGACCTTTTCTTACAAACCATCTTAAAACCGGGTATTATATCCAAACATAGTAGTATAAGTTGTAGGAGTGGTGGGTTAGCCGCAGGTACACCCTATATATAAACCCCTACAACCTATACTAGTATGTTTGTGTATAAACTCTTTTTCTTTAAACCTATGAATTCACTCATCTACTTTAAGTAGTTGACAGTTTGTTACATGTTTTCAGGAAATAATGCAGCAAGAAATCCCTAGCAAGTTTAGAGGCCTTAGAGAGATGAAGGCTAGTCTAGGAGTTATTTGGAAACTTGATATTTTGTATTAAAACAATTTGTTTCATGTTACCTGGATGGTGTAATATTTGACATTTTGGTTATGTTTATGCATTTAGACTTTTAAACTATTGTGCTCAACAATCACGACTTAGTCGCCGCGCCTCGATTATTCCGCCATCACGATCGGGGTGTGACAGATTGGTATCAGAGCCAGTGGTTATAGGGAATTAGGAAACCGACCTAGACTATAACCTAGGATCCTTGACTCTAGATAGCTCATGCATCACAATCACATGTCTACACTTATATACGTGCTGCGTGCTTATGTGTTGCATATTAACTGTTAATCTCTTGAGCCATGTCATTCTGTGTTCTTGGTATAATCTATGTTCTCTATTCTTAATCTTTGGCGTGTCATTGATTCTATTTAACACTCGTTTTTTTTTCGTTTTCGTTTTGTCAAGAATGCCTCCCAGACGTGCACCCGCCCCCTTGGACTCCGCTGATCTAGCCAACCTTATAGCCCAGCAGATCGCGGCTGTGTTACCAGGCATGGTAACAGCCATCAGCCAGGGGCTGAGGCAAGAAGGAACCTCTGGGGCCAACCAAATTCCAGCTCAGAACGCAAACGAACCAGCAAATAAGCCATGCAAGGACTTCATGGCTACCAAACCCACCAGCTTCAGCGGTTCAGAAGGCGCCGTTGGTCTCCTCCAGTGGATCGAAAAGATGGAGGCTGCCTTTGTTATTAGCTCGTGCCCTGAGACACTGAAAGTCACGCACGCGGCAAGCATGTTGTCTAAACGCGCGCTGACCTGGTGGAACAACGAGATAAGAACCCGCGGGCGTGAGGCTGCCTTGGCCATGACCTGGTCGGAATTTGTAGCTTTGGTTACCCGCGAGTTCGTACCTCGCAGTGAGGTGCAGAAACTTGAAGCTGAGTTTTGGGTGCACAGAATGAAGGGCGCTGATCACCAAGGGTACACGGAGCGTTTTCACGAGCTCTCCCTTCTCGTACCACACCTGGTCACCCCTCCCTCCCGGGCTATTGAGCTTTACATCAATGGCCTACCTGACACTGTCCGTGGAATCGTTATCGGGGCTGACCCATCAACCCTACAAGCGGCCATTGAACTAGCTGCCCGACTGACCCAGGATCAGGTTAAGACTGGGGTCCTAGCCAAGGACACGGGCAAGGCCGCTGAGGGCTCATCCAAAAAGATCAACCGCATCAAAAAGCGTAAGGCTAGCAGTTACGCGATGGTTACTCCCGCAACCCCAATCAGCTCTGTCGCTCCTGCTCCCACCCCTTCTGGAAGGCCAAAGAGGGAGTACACTGGGGTTCACCCCAAGTGCGGCACTTGCCAATTTCATCACCCTGCCGGAACCCCGTGCTGGAAATGCACGAACTGTGGACGTTTGGGGCACCTAGCGGAACGCTGCAGATTTCAAGGTAATCAACTGGCAATACAGAGCAGCAGTTCCCAACCCAGCAACACTCGAGGCTGTTTCGAGTGTGGAGCCACGGACCACTTCAAGAGCAGGTGTCCTCGTCTTGCAAATCTTCCTCCGGCCCGAGGCCGAGCCTTTACTATTGGCGCTGCTGAAGCTCGCCAAAATCCTGACGTCATTACTGGTACGTTCATTCTCAACAATCTCTGGGTTTCTATTCTATTTGACACGGGTGCAGATAGGAGTTTTATTTCTAGCGAGTTGGTCCCATTGCTTAATCTAGGAACCTCTGTCTTAGACCCCGCTTTCTCTGTCGAAATGGCAAACGGAGAGTCTACCCAAGTGAACAAAATCGTTCGCAATTGCACGCTTACGTTTGATCAGACGTCTCTTAACATTGACCTCATCCCTATGCAATTGGGAAGTTTCGATGTAATTGTTGGGATGGATTGGTTGTCCATCAACCACGCGGAAGTGGTGTGTGCTGAGAAGCTCATTCGCGTTCCTTGTTCTTCTGGCGAGTCCATAATTATTCAAGGAGAAAGATCAGGCAGATGTCTGAAATTAATCTCCTGCTTTAAAGCTCGGCGATGCCTTCGAAAGAAGTGTCTCGCCTTCCTAGCTCATGTCTCCATCAAGAAATCTTTGGGGAAGAAGCTCTCTGATGTCCCCGTTGTGCGTGAATTTCCAGACGTTTTTCCTAAAGACTTACCCGGACTACCTCCTAGCCGACAAGTCGAATTTCACATCGAATTAGTTCCCGGTGCAACCCCCGTGGCAAAATCTCCGTATCGTTTGGCTCCGTCAGAAATGCAGAAATTATCGAGCCAGCTACAGGAACTACTAGACAAGGGTTTTATTCGCCCTAGTTCATCTCCATGGGGAGCTCCAGTCCTCTTCGTCAAGAAGAAGGACGGATCTTTCCGGATGTGCATAGACTATCGTGAGCTTAACAAACTCACGGTCAAGAATCGGTATCCATTACCAAGGATTGACGATCTTTTCGACCAGCTGCAAGGAGCCATTTACTTTTCCAAGATCGACCTACGCTCAGGTTATCACCAAGTACGCGTCATGGAGGACGACATCGCGAAAACCGCTTTCAGAACTCGTTATGGACACTACGAGTTCCTAGTCATGCCTTTTGGTTTGACGAATGCCCCTGCGGTGTTCATGGATCTCATGAATCGCGTTTGTCGTCCATACCTGGACCAGTTTGTTATCGTCTTCATTGACGATATTCTCGTTTATTCCCGCTCTAAAGCCGACCATGAGCTTCATCTCAGGCTTACCTTGGATCTGCTGAGGAAAGAGCAACTCTACGCCAAATTCTCCAAATGCGAATTCTGGCTAAGGGAAGTTCAATTCTTAGGTCACATCATTAACAAGGAAGGCATTCATGTCGACCCTGCCAAGATTGAAGCCATCAAAAATTGGGGAGCGCCTACAACGCCAACCGAAATTCGTTCATTTCTTGGTTTAGCTGGGTACTACCGTCGATTCATCTCGAACTTTTCAAAGATCGTATTGCCTCTCACAATGTTAACTCAAAAAGGGGAACCATTCATTTGGAACCAAGAGCAAGAAGAGGCTTTCCAAACATTGAAACATAAACTCTGTCATGCACCAATCCTGTCACTTCCTGAGGGTAACGATGATTTTGTTGTTTATTGCGACGCCTCGAGCCAAGGTCTAGGCTGCGTCTTAATGCAACGCGGTAAGGTCATCGCTTACGCCTCGCGTCAACTCAAGAGTCATGAGAGGAATTATGTCACTCATGACTTGGAATTGGGTGCTGTGGTCTTTGCCTTAAAAATATGGAGACACTACCTATACGGTACGAAATGTGTCATCTTCACCGACCACAAGAGCCTACAACACATCCTCAACCAAAGGGAGCTAAACATGCGACAACGTCGATGGGTTGAACTCCTAAGTGACTACGACTGCGAAATCCGCTACCACCCTGGAAAGGCTAACGTAGTGGCTGACGCGTTAAGTCGCAAGGAAAGGACCCAGTTGCATGCGATCCGTATTCAGTCCAATCTTCCCTCCTTGGTTCTCGAAGCTCAAAAGCAAGCGATTGCTGGTGGTGATCTCAAAAATATGCTATCTTGCGGTGCCGAACGGAAGTTTGAAACCAAGTTTGATGGTATACTTTACTACTTAAATCGCATGTGGATTCCAAACTCTGAACCACTTCGAGAACTTATCCTGAACGAAGCGCACAAATCCAGATACTCTATTCACCCGGGCAGTGATAAAATGTATCAGAATCTCAAGTCTCACTTCTGGTGGCCGGGTATGAAGAAAGACATAGCTTTATACGTCGGTAGATGTCTAACATGCTCGCGGATCAAGACTGAACATCAGAGACCATCTGGCCTGCTACAGCAACCGATCATACCGCAGTGGAAGTGGGACGAAGTCGCTATGGACTTCATCACCAAACTCCCGCGGACACCCAGCGGTTATGACACGATTTGGGTTATCGTGGATTACTTGACCAAGTCTGCCCACTTTCTCCCTGTCCGCGAGGACTACACTACGGAGAAGCTGGCGCAGATTTACATTCGTGAGATCGTAACCCGTCACGGTGTGCCTAAGGGCATCACGTCTGACCGTGACCCCTCTTTTGCGTCAAGGTTCTGGAAGTCATTTCAGAAAGCCTTTGGGACAAGTGTGAAACTTAGCTCTGCCTATCATCCTGAAACGGACGGACAGAGCGAAAGGACCATACAAACCCTGGAGGATATGCTCAGAGCCTGTATCCTTGAATTCGGTAGTAGCTGGGAGACTCACCTTCCTCTTGCAGAGTTCTCATATAATAACAGCTATCATGCTACCATCAAATGCGCACCATTCGAGGCACTCTATGGCAGGAAATGTCGTTCTCCACTGTGTTGGTCCGAGACCGGAGATTCTCAAATCCTCGGCCCGGAACTGATACAGGAAACCACTGACAGTATCGCCATCATCCAGCAAAGACTTAAGGACGCCCGCTGTCGACACAAGTATTACGCTGACAAACGCCGCAAACCTCTGGAGTTCCAAATAGGCGATCACGTAATGCTCAAAGTTTCCCCCTGGAAGGGCATTGTTCGCTTCGGGAAAAAGGGAAAGCTTGCTCCAAGGTACGTAGGACCTTTCAAGATCATCGAAAAGGTCGGACCCGTAGCCTATCGCTTGGAATTGCCTCCAGAACTCAGCCGTGTTCACAACGTTTTTCATGTGTCGCAACTCAAAAAGTGCCTCGTTGACGAGACCGCTCAAATCCCGATCGTCACGGTTCGCATCGACGACAAACTACACTTTGTTGAGGAACCTGTCGAGATCCTAGATCGAGAAGTCAAAAGGACTAAGCGAAGCCGGATACCCATAGTCAAGGTACGTTGGAACAACCATCGTGGACCCGAGTTCACATGGGAACGAGAGGATAAGATGAGGGAGGAATACCCTCATCTGTTCGCATAGTCATCATCTTTGTAATTCTAGAAATCTTGGAGTCTATGTAATAGTAATCATGTAATCAGGGACCAATATCAATCAATGAAGTATCATGTTGTTCCTATTTGCTTATAAATATTCTCTTATTTGCATAACACCAAGTTTGGCTACCCATGACTCGTGCTGGAAAACACAAGTTGTGCATACTTAATCATGTAAACATTGGGGTAAACTATGTATCATTGAGCCAAAATTTGTCATCATTCTAGCATTCATGAAGCATGGTTGTGTGTGTGTGTGTGGTGTCGTGTCGATTTTTCTAGCCGCACACAATGGAGTTTATACATTGATACAAGGTGAACTCGTAATTATAGTCCGGAATATAATTACATCAAGTTCACAGGTGTATACGTGTATAAACAATATGCTATTGTGTAACTATGAGTCATGAACTCAAGCTTCGTGTAGGGAATTAATCAATGAATGTTGAAGGAGTGGTGGGTTAGCCGCTGGTACACCCTATACATAAACCCCTTCGGCACAAGTTGATTATGTCTGAAGCGAGACTTGGAATTAGGGACTCATAGTTAGCGTGGCAGCTGTGAGGCGTTAAATTCAAGAGTTATTGAGGGAATTATTCATTGGGGATTGAAGGAGTGGTGGGTTAGCCGCTGGTACACCCTATATATAAACCCCTTCAATCCGAAATGAATATGTCTGATGTAAAGCTTGAAGGTGATGCCTTGTAGTGGAAAATAGTGTGTCGTCCTGTGTGTCATTGAACTAATAGGAGTCGAAAGAAACACCCAAGTGGAGTTGAGGGAGTGGTGGGTTAGCCGCTGGTACACCCTATATATAAACCCCTTCAACTTGATTTGGGTGGTATCCAAGACGAAAATTAGGGGTAGTGGCGCATAGTGGTCATCATGGGATCATTTGATCTAAAACATCATTGCATCAACTATACTAAGTTCTAAATTTCGGGACGAAATTCCTCTAAATTGGGGAGAATGTAACGCCCTGAAATTCGATTGGTAAACTAGGATCGTGAAATCATCGGAAACTATAGACTTTGGGATTCTGGACGATAAGTTCGGAACCCATATCATTGGAAAAATCTGCTTTTATCATTTAAAATGTTTATTTTATAAAACGACATTTACGCCTGAAAAATATTAATTTATATGCTTTCAAAAAAATTAAATGTTCTTATTTAAAAAGATTTCAAATAATTATTCGGAAACTGGTTTTATAAAAGTTTTGCTGAAAAAGTTTTAGTTTGTTTAAAAACTTATGAACTCGACTAGTCTTGACCCGTCGGTAGCCTAAACCCGAACCCGAGTCACCCGAGTATTTAAGCGGAAAATCAAGTATTCTTACACCATCTCTTTCATTTCCACCAACACTTCCCACCCAAACACTCTCATTCTAGAGAGAGAAACTAGAGAGAGAAAGTCTTCAAACTTCAAATCCGAGTCCACAAATCTGTTTGTTGTTATTCTTGGTAAGATCTTCTTGAAAATCATCCATTTTCATAACCATTTTCGGCCTCAAATCGAGCAAAAACACCCATTTTCGTTTCTAGAGTTTTCGGGTCAAAAACCGTCTTGTTTTGGTGTCAAAATGCAGGCTTTTGTGTTTAAAATCACTAGGAATCGATAGCCCTTTCAATCCCGAGCATTTCCATGTCAAAAACTTCGATTTTGGGTCAAAAATCTGGAAAATCTGAAAAACCCGTAGGTTTCTCCGTCGCCCAGCTTGAAGGAGTCGAATCAGACTCATTCGATCGAACCAGTCGATCGAATCAGTCCAGTCGATCGAATAGGAAAGCAACCGAATGGTCTCCAACTCATTCGACCGAATGAGTTTCGTATTCGATCGAACGAGTGTCTATTCGATCGAACAAGTTCCATGTTCGACCGAACGAGTTTTTTCCAACTGGTTCGACCAAATGTGTTTCTAGTTCGATCGAGCGTGCCACAGATTCGATCGAATGTGTGTCTATTCGATCGAACGTGTTCCTATTCGATCGAATCAAGCCAGAACCAAGCTGTTTCGTCGTTAAAACCCAGTTTTTGCTCGAGGCCGCGTAAGCTCGTTTTCTTAGACTTATAGCACGTTGTTAACCTTATATATATGTTCAACTCTAGGCTAAGGAGATCTATTGTAGCACCATCCTAACCCGAGATCAAGGTGAGTTCATAGCCCCTATTTAAGCTTTTCAAAACTATGGGGTGGAAACATGGTAACTTTACACGCTTGGATAAAATCATTTATGCATTTATGCAAACACTCTTTAAACTATAAACTTTTGGATTTCTACACACGTGCGGAAATCCACAAGCTCTTTAAGAATCTATAAACTTTGGAAATCTATGAACATGGGAAAACCCATCAACTTATGGAGATCTAAGAACATTGGAAATCAATGAGTATGGGAAATTCTATGAACATTGACATCATGGGAATGGGAATCATATTCATATCATCATAGTCATTGTGTCAGCATGGAAATCTAGAGATCAAAGCATCATGAGTTGAATTGGACGCGAGAGTCTATTCTACTCTCGGTAGAACTCGCGACCATGAGTGGCATTCTATTCTCGGTGGCACTCGTAACTCATGGGATTTCATACTAGTCTCGGTGAAATCCATAACTCTTGAGGACCTATACTAGTCTCGGTAGGGACCAAGGGAACCCAGGATTCTTTGGGGAGTCTATCCTACTCTCGGTGGAACCTAGCTGAGTCCTGGATGACAAGAACGAGGTAGTCTTGGTTTAAGTCTTGCGTGGGGTCAATCAAGTCTTGTGTGATCATTGAGTTCCATCATCATTCATCATCATCATCATTTATTCACCATCATCTTGGATACTAGTAAACAGTGGGATCTTGGTGTTGGTTTATCTAGTAAACTTAGCATGCTCAAATCTATATGTCCTTATTTATGCTTAACTGCTATGTGCTACATGTACCGTTGGGAGACCACAAATCTTTGAGTAATCTTATCACAAACGACTCTAATGGGAGAATAATAAGCCCGCTGAGAGTCCAGGAGAACATTTCATGTTTTACTTACTACAAAAACCTCTTTGGGAAAACCAAGAGACCTTTTCTTACAAACCATCTTAAAACCGGGTATTATATCCAAACATAGTAGTATAAGTTGTAGGAGTGGTGGGTTAGCCGCAGGTACACCCTATATATAAACCCCTACAACCTATACTAGTATGTTTGTGTATAAACTCTTTTTCTTTAAACCTATGAATTCACTCATCTACTTTAAGTAGTTGACAGTTTGTTACATGTTTTCAGGAAATAATGCAGCAAGAAATCCCTAGCAAGTTTAGAGGCCTTAGAGAGATGAAGGCTAGTCTAGGAGTTATTTGGAAACTTGATATTTTGTATTAAAACAATTTGTTTCATGTTACCTGGATGGTGTAATATTTGACATTTTGGTTATGTTTATGCATTTAGACTTTTAAACTATTGTGCTCAACAATCACGACTTAGTCGCCGCGCCTCGATTATTCCGCCATCACGATCGGGGTGTGACAGATTGGTATCAGAGCCAGTGGTTATAGGGAATTAGGAAACCGACCTAGACTATAACCTAGGATCCTTGACTCTAGATAGCTCATGCATCACAATCACATGTCTACACTTATATACGTGCTGCGTGCTTATGTGTTGCATATTAACTGTTAATCTCTTGAGCCATGTCATTCTGTGTTCTTGGTATAATCTATGTTCTCTATTCTTAATCTTTGGCGTGTCATTGATTCTATTTAACACTCGTTTTTTTTTCGTTTTCGTTTTGTCAAGAATGCCTCCCAGACGTGCACCCGCCCCCTTGGACTCCGCTGATCTAGCCAACCTTATAGCCCAGCAGATCGCGGCTGTGTTACCAGGCATGGTAACAGCCATCAGCCAGGGGCTGAGGCAAGAAGGAACCTCTGGGGCCAACCAAATTCCAGCTCAGAACGCAAACGAACCAGCAAATAAGCCATGCAAGGACTTCATGGCTACCAAACCCACCAGCTTCAGCGGTTCAGAAGGCGCCGTTGGTCTCCTCCAGTGGATCGAAAAGATGGAGGCTGCCTTTGTTATTAGCTCGTGCCCTGAGACACTGAAAGTCACGCACGCGGCAAGCATGTTGTCTAAACGCGCGCTGACCTGGTGGAACAACGAGATAAGAACCCGCGGGCGTGAGGCTGCCTTGGCCATGACCTGGTCGGAATTTGTAGCTTTGGTTACCCGCGAGTTCGTACCTCGCAGTGAGGTGCAGAAACTTGAAGCTGAGTTTTGGGTGCACAGAATGAAGGGCGCTGATCACCAAGGGTACACGGAGCGTTTTCACGAGCTCTCCCTTCTCGTACCACACCTGGTCACCCCTCCCTCCCGGGCTATTGAGCTTTACATCAATGGCCTACCTGACACTGTCCGTGGAATCGTTATCGGGGCTGACCCATCAACCCTACAAGCGGCCATTGAACTAGCTGCCCGACTGACCCAGGATCAGGTTAAGACTGGGGTCCTAGCCAAGGACACGGGCAAGGCCGCTGAGGGCTCATCCAAAAAGATCAACCGCATCAAAAAGCGTAAGGCTAGCAGTTACGCGATGGTTACTCCCGCAACCCCAATCAGCTCTGTCGCTCCTGCTCCCACCCCTTCTGGAAGGCCAAAGAGGGAGTACACTGGGGTTCACCCCAAGTGCGGCACTTGCCAATTTCATCACCCTGCCGGAACCCCGTGCTGGAAATGCACGAACTGTGGACGTTTGGGGCACCTAGCGGAACGCTGCAGATTTCAAGGTAATCAACTGGCAATACAGAGCAGCAGTTCCCAACCCAGCAACACTCGAGGCTGTTTCGAGTGTGGAGCCACGGACCACTTCAAGAGCAGGTGTCCTCGTCTTGCAAATCTTCCTCCGGCCCGAGGCCGAGCCTTTACTATTGGCGCTGCTGAAGCTCGCCAAAATCCTGACGTCATTACTGGTACGTTCATTCTCAACAATCTCTGGGTTTCTATTCTATTTGACACGGGTGCAGATAGGAGTTTTATTTCTAGCGAGTTGGTCCCATTGCTTAATCTAGGAACCTCTGTCTTAGACCCCGCTTTCTCTGTCGAAATGGCAAACGGAGAGTCTACCCAAGTGAACAAAATCGTTCGCAATTGCACGCTTACGTTTGATCAGACGTCTCTTAACATTGACCTCATCCCTATGCAATTGGGAAGTTTCGATGTAATTGTTGGGATGGATTGGTTGTCCATCAACCACGCGGAAGTGGTGTGTGCTGAGAAGCTCATTCGCGTTCCTTGTTCTTCTGGCGAGTCCATAATTATTCAAGGAGAAAGATCAGGCAGATGTCTGAAATTAATCTCCTGCTTTAAAGCTCGGCGATGCCTTCGAAAGAAGTGTCTCGCCTTCCTAGCTCATGTCTCCATCAAGAAATCTTTGGGGAAGAAGCTCTCTGATGTCCCCGTTGTGCGTGAATTTCCAGACGTTTTTCCTAAAGACTTACCCGGACTACCTCCTAGCCGACAAGTCGAATTTCACATCGAATTAGTTCCCGGTGCAACCCCCGTGGCAAAATCTCCGTATCGTTTGGCTCCGTCAGAAATGCAGAAATTATCGAGCCAGCTACAGGAACTACTAGACAAGGGTTTTATTCGCCCTAGTTCATCTCCATGGGGAGCTCCAGTCCTCTTCGTCAAGAAGAAGGACGGATCTTTCCGGATGTGCATAGACTATCGTGAGCTTAACAAACTCACGGTCAAGAATCGGTATCCATTACCAAGGATTGACGATCTTTTCGACCAGCTGCAAGGAGCCATTTACTTTTCCAAGATCGACCTACGCTCAGGTTATCACCAAGTACGCGTCATGGAGGACGACATCGCGAAAACCGCTTTCAGAACTCGTTATGGACACTACGAGTTCCTAGCTTTTCAAAACTATGGGGTGGAAACATGGTAACTTTACACGCTTGGATAAAATCATTTATGCATTTATGCAAACACTCTTTAAACTATAAACTTTTGGATTTCTACACACGTGCGGAAATCCACAAGCTCTTTAAGAATCTATAAACTTTGGAAATCTATGAACATGGGGAAAACCCATCAACTTATGGAGATCTAAGAACATTGGAAATCAATGAGTATGGGAAATTCTATGAACATTGACATCATGGGAATGGGAATCATATTCATATCATCATAGTCATTGTGTCAGCATGGAAATCTAGAGATCAAAGCATCATGAGTTGAATTGGACGCGAGAGTCTATTCTACTCTCGTAGAACTCGCGACCATGAGTGGCATTCTATTCTCGGTGGCACTCGTAACTCATGGGATTTCATACTAGTCTCGGTGAAATCCATAACTCTTGAGGACCTATACTAGTCTCGGTAGGGACCAAGGGAACCCAGGATTCTTTGGGGAGTCTATCCTACTCTCGGTGGAACCTAGCTGAGTCCTGGATGACAAGAACGAGGTAGTCTTGGTTTAAGTCTTGCGTGGGGTCAATCAAGTCTTGTGTGATCATTGAGTTCCATCATCATTCATCATCATCATCATTTATTCACCATCATCTTGGATACTAGTAAACAGTGGGATCTTGGTGTTGGTTTATCTAGTAAACTTAGCATGCTCAAATCTATATGTCCTTATTTATGCTTAACTGCTATGTGCTACATGTACCGTTGGGAGACCACAAATCTTTGAGTAATCTTATCACAAACGACTCTAATGGGAGAATAATAAGCCCGCTGAGAGTCCAGGAGAACATTTCATGTTTTACTTACTACAAAAACCTCTTTGGGAAAACCAAGAGACCTTTTCTTACAAACCATCTTAAAACCGGGTATTATATCCAAACATAGTAGTATAAGTTGTAGGAGTGGTGGGTTAGCCGCAGGTACACCCTATATATAAACCCCTACAACCTATACTAGTATGTTTGTGTATAAACTCTTTTTCTTTAAACCTATGAATTCACTCATCTACTTTAAGTAGTTGACAGTTTGTTACATGTTTTCAGGAAATAATGCAGCAAGAAATCCCTAGCAAGTTTAGAGGCCTTAGAGAGATGAAGGCTAGTCTAGGAGTTATTTGGAAACTTGATATTTTGTATTAAAACAATTTGTTTCATGTTACCTGGATGGTGTAATATTTGACATTTTGGTTATGTTTATGCATTTAGACTTTTAAACTATTGTGCTCAACAATCACGACTTAGTCGCCGCGCCTCGATTATTCCGCCATCACGATCGGGGTGTGACAGTGAGTTTCACGAGCCCCTTTTTCTGAATTGTTTTTAAATATTTTCTCGGGGCGGAAGCATGTTACTACTGAAATGTTTAAGTACATACTGAACGCATGGATTTGCGTGGATTTAAATATATTTTATTGTACGGGAATCGTACGGATATCTACTAAGATGGTAATTGTCTGAGTTGCTAACATTCTAAGGCCCCGGAACACGAGTGATTAACTGAAAGCCGGTAGAGTGTGGATAGTACTATTGGTCTGACAAACCCAACTGGTCCGGCATGGATTTACTGATGTTTCCCAGCCAGTTGCACATGTCTATTTTGTTGTTCTATATATTTTGCTATGTAATGTTAGGCATAGCGGTTTGGGGCAGGTCCGTGGGCGGGGGATATGCCACGGGGGTTGTGTGTGATAGTCAGAGGTTTCACTTGTGGGCTCAGCATAATTACATCGATAATATTATATTATGATATGGATTTATCATGCTTTACTCAAATTGTGAAACTCACCAACTATTCGTAGTTGACCCCGTTTTCTCACATGCTTTTCAGGTACAATTAAGATGAAGTGATTGCTTACGTGCTAAGTGCTTGATGTGTATAAGATTTGCGTGCGGGATGTTAGGATACATTATAATAAATAGATTTATGTATCGTATTGTATGATGTGAATATCACCTAGACGGTAATGAAATACGAGATAATGTAATTTGAAGTATATTAATGTATTCAGTTTTCTTTATAAACAATGTGGTTGATATCAGAGGTGTCTGTTGCATTCCGTTTACGTTTCCGCTGCGGTTACGGGGTGTTACAGAACTTGGTATCAGAGCCATTGGTTATAAAGAATTAGGATGTCTTTAAAAGATACCTAAAATATAACTAGTAGCTCAAGTATTATAGGATCTGAATATCAACTAATAATTTATAGTGACGAGATCTGGATGAACTTGGATGGACAAGTGAGTTATTATGGTCCGGAACATAATAACAGACTTGTCCGCACGAGGGAATTCAGGGGAAGTCACGGGGTACATTAATAGGTAAAAATGGCAACATATGTGTAAAGTATATAATATTATTTATGCGTGCTAATGTGTATATATATGTACATATCTTGTGGATACATGTATTGAGAAATAGGACCCGGATAAGGAACCGGGGGTTAAAATAATAAAAGTACCGAGGGTGCTGAAATTTCTAGAGCATCGGTTGATGATAACACTAACTTATCGGGCTATAGTTATGATAGTACCAAGTTAGATCTCCCGTTTGACATGAACCAGAAATATCGAGTAACCATCAATCCCAACCGAAATTAATAAATCCCTTACCCTACCAATACCGGTACCGTATATCTTGATAACCCCCTATGTTCACCCGAACCGCCGACCCTCACGTGTGGTCGGATCTGTACCTGAACCCATTCCTATTCCATTAAGGTAAAAAATAAATAAATAAATAAATAAATAAATAAAATAAAATAATAATAATAATAAATTTGATAATAAATGAGCAGATAAAAATAATATATAGAAATATATATGTGTATTTCACTGTTCGAGGGTTTGAATGTAAGCAATTAGGTCTTGGATTCAATCGATTAGTATTCGTTCTAGTTTAAACAATCTTGATACAAGTTGCAATTGACATTTTTGAATCTTTACTTTTTATCATTGTTGGATTTATATTTTCTAACGGGGGTTTTTAACATGATTAAATAGAACCATAGTGATGTCATAAACATGTTAGGGTTTGAGTTTTGTTCAGAATAGTTGGCAGACAGATTCGTTCTCATTTATTGATTGGTCTGTAACTCGCTGTTAAATGATGATTATTGATCTATTTTTGATTTTAGGATATAGTATTCTGAGTCTAGTTTCCAGAAAGGTAAATTTTTTAATTTTTAGATGAGTATTGAATACCTTTTATGATTTTACAAAAACATATGTTAAAGCTGATTTGGGGAGTTATATTCTGGTCCATTTTTCGGACACCATAACTCCTTAATGACAAACCCAAACGGGTTGGTTCCACTTTTGGAACTTAGTATTATGAGTTTAAAAGATAACTCAATTGGTCTTACACAATTTGGTTTAATGAGTTGATAGAACCATTAAACTAGTTTTTGTTGCGCAATCTGCTGAACTGTTAGTACCTATCTGTAATGATTGAATTATTGTGAGTTTTCTATACTTGAGAAAAATATAATAAAAATTGTTTGAGAAACTTGATTCATATATCATACTGTGGTAAATTTTGTAAAATTTATACTTAATCTTTTCTTTGTGAATAAAATCAGTTTGTACATGCCAGAATCTGTCTTGTGAACTGATGATCATAAGTTAAGTTGTATGATGAATATTTGGTTGCTTTGCCATGATATGATGTGTGGATACATGTTAGGACTTTCGGTACTGTTGACATTACTTATTATCACCAACGATTCATCGGGTCAAGTTTGTGTTTGTGTGTGAGTTCATACGTGGGTCTTAGAGTCATGTGTTGTTGAACATACTCTCATAACTTAAAACACTAGTACTAGGTAACAGTTAACGAGTCAAATGCATTCATTTGGTTTTAAGAAAGCTGTGTTACACGTGACACCAGGTTTTTGATTGAAAACACGGACATACTTGCATACTAGTTTTGAAAACACTAAACGTTTGCCTATACTTGTTTTCTGGATTAAAAACACAAAATGTTTTGAAGTATTGGTTATGTAACCTGCTGAAACGAGCTGTTTAGCATGTTGTTAGCTGTAAAAACGAGTTGTTAAGTGCTGAAACGAGCTGTTAAGTGCTGAAACGGACTGAAAAATCGATGAAACAAGCTGTTTAACATGATGTTTGCTATAAAAATGAGCTGTTATATGCTGAAACGAACTGAAAACTTGATGAAACGAGCTGTTTAACATGTTGTTTGCTGTTAAAACGAGCTGTTAAGTGCTGAAACGGAATGAAAAGTCGCTGAAATGAGCTGTTTAGCATGTTGTTTGCTGTAAAGACGAGTTGTTAATTGCTGAAACGGAATGAAAAATCGCAGAAACGAGCTGTTTAGCATGTTGTTTGTTGTAAAATGAGTTGTTAAGTGCTGAAACGAACTGGAATAGAACATGAATTTTAATGTAAACTAAAACATTTCCTCCGTTGTCCTTGTTAAAAAAAAGACACGAGACCCGTTTTGCCCCGGACCCGTTATGACCCGAACCATTTGACTCTGACCCGTTCCGACCCGAACCATAACACTTTTTTTTAGTTGACCCTTTCCAACCCTGACACGTTTCGACCCTAACCCATTCCGACCCATAACTCATTTCGACCCAACTCAACCCATTTGCCACCCCTATGTTTAATGTATATCGACGGGTTAGGCGAGTTGTACCTCTTAAGACACAATTTCAAATTATATGCATAATGGGCCATTAGAGATTTCAAGGCCTAATATGGCCCATTAGGACATGTATGACTTGTATTTGTCTATTATGGTCTAATACGACTCCCTATAACACGATATAACCCTTAAATATCTAATGTTACATATCACATGCCATAATAGGCCACTAAGAGATTACAAGCACTAATATGGCCCATTAAAGCGACTATGACATGAAAAAGGCTATAATGGGCCACTAACACCAACAAGGCCCAATAAGACCTATTGATGAAAGTATCACATGTTATCGGTCATTAACATCTAACTATGACAATGACATTCCTATACAACCTTCTTAGAGCAACTATGATGTGATAAAGGCTATAATGGGCCACAAACACCAGTTAAGGTCCAATAAGGCCCATTGATGAAAGTATGACATATTATTGGGCTTTAACCAAACTATGACTCACTAAACTCATATTCAACCCTTTTAGAGCAACTATTATTAGGCTCAAGGATCCTCGCCATTTCAGCAGGGGTCGTCGGTCATTCCACCAGGGTCCTCTGGGTTATATGTTCAAGGGTCCTATAATTCTCAACCTTAAGGGTCCTTCTTTCAGAATCAAAGATCCTTAGGAGTCCAGCACCTACGATATTCCAAAATCCATGATGGGGATATAATCCCCATGCAGACCATTGCTTCTGGAGGACCCACTCCGATTGCTGACTTCTCTTTTCTCAGATACTCGTTTGGAATACCAAACCCCACCCAGCAGAGAGGTAACTGGTACGATCCTAAATCTTTAAATACTAACCATGTTCCCATGCAGGATTCAGGCATTAACCAGGCCATGGCCAGGGAGTTACAGAAGCTAAAGGATATGATATCCAATGTCCCAGGGATGATACATCCAATTCCTGAGATACCGGAGGGAAGTCACAAGTTATCCAGATTCGCTCCGCCCATATGTGATGCTGAAATTCCGAAGCGGTTCCAAACTCCCAACATGAAGACATATGATCGGAGCACCGATCCTGAGAAACATGTTTCCCAATATAGGGAAAGGACGGAGATTAATCCTATTCCTGAAAGACTCAAAGAGGCTTGCCTTTGTAAAGGATTTGGAGCCACACTGACGGGAGCTGTACTAAAATGGCTGCTAAGCCTCCCCCCTTTCTCGGTTACATCTTTCTCTCATTTAGTTAATTTGTTTAACACTCAATTTTCCTGTATCGGAAATTTGAAAGGTTAACCAGTGATTTATATCGTGTTATCCAACCTAGTGATGAATCCCTTAGGGATTTCGTTACAAGGTTCGGCAAGGAAGCTCTAGAAATCCCAAACGTTGATATGACTACTGCTGTTGAAGCATTCAAGATGGGATTTAAAAAGAGCTCCCCTTTTATGATGATTTAGTGATGACTCCGTGCAGGACATTAGATGAAGTCAGAAGCAGGGCATTAAGGTACATCCGCTTGGAAGAAGATAAAAAGATCCAAGATCGTCTAGGGGGACAAACGAAACAAGAAACTCCTGAGAAGAATAAAGGATCCTGGAATAGGAACAACAATTTGAAGCCATAAGCCAAGTTCAACAATCAGAACGTACGGGCAGTTGAAGAAGAAGATGACGATGAAGACTATCCTTGCATCTCCGACTATTGTTTCTCTGTAGATACTCATGGCTTGATTTGTGCCATGAAGCATCTGGGAGAAAAAGCAAGGTGGCCTAGAAAGAATGAGAGGGTTATCGGCTTCAAGGACAAGTCTAAGTGGTGCGCCTTCCACGAAGATTTTTGCCACACGAAAGACGAGTGTATCGGCTTAAGGAAAGAAATTGGGTACATCCTGAGCAAGGGTCACTTTTAAGAACTCTTGGGAAGAAAGAAATCCAAGACCCAGGATCCTGAAGATCTTCCACAGAAAGCAACACCACCACCGCCAGATGCCCATGTGATCAACTTTGTCTCCAGAGACTACGAATTATTTAGAGACTCTTGCGCCACAGAGGAAAGCCCCATAGAGGAATTCGAGCTGGATAATGAGAGAAGACCACTCATCCCCACTACTCGGGTGACTGATCAGAGAGTCTTTTTCAATTCAAGTATCCAGGATCCTCAACAAAACAAGCCAGATGTGCCAGCAGTTAATTTCATCTCGGGAGGTTCAGACATATGTGGAATTTCTTTCTCCGCAAGAAAAAGATTCGCCAAGGAGATCAAGATGGATAACAGAGATCATCCAATAGTGTCAACCACATTAACAACAGACAAGAGAATCTTCTTCGATGAGGAAGATAAGCTGAACATTCAGGATCCTCATCATGATAGTTTGATTATTACTTTATTATTCTCTAACCATTATGTACGCAGAATCCTGGTGGACAGGGGCATCTCAGTCAACATTATCCAGCATGACGTCCTCAAAAAGATGAACATCCCAGATTCAGAAATCATCCCTAGAACATCGGTGCTAGTCGGTTTCAGTGGCGAAACCAAGAAGACATTGGGGGACATCAACCTCCCAATTTATACCGAAGGGTTAAATTCATAACAAAAATTTTGTGTTATAGATAACCTTTCCTGTTGCAATGTTATTTTAGGTAGGCCTTGGCTCCATGGAATGAAGGTCGTAGCTTCAACTTATCACCAATGCATCAAGCTACCTACTTCTTGGGGAGTTGTGAAGATAGTGGGTGACCAAGCGGAGGCTAGGAACTATTATTCGTCATCGATGAAACCAGCAGCCAAGCAAACTATAGCATAGCAACTACAGCAACATCCTATGAACGTGCTGGAAGCTCAGGAGAAACACCTCAAATAAGTATCATTGGACCTCGAAGATCTAGAGATAAAAGTGTTCCTAGGATCCAGTATCCCCAGCAAAATCGAGGAGGATATAATATCCTTCTTAGGGCAAAGAAGATCTACTTTTGCCTTCAAGAACTCTGACATGACAGGTATTTCAAAAGAGGAAATCACTCATAGCTCGGCTTTGATTTATCTGTAAAACCCGTCCATCAGAAGCGAAGGAAATTCGCTGCTGAAAGGAACAAGATCATACAAGAAGAAGTTGAAAAACTTCTTAAGGCCGGTATGATCAGAGAGGTTCAATATCCTTGATGGTTGGCTAATGTGGTCGTTGTTTCAAAAAAGAATGGAAAGTGGAGGGTGTGTGTCGATTTCACGGATTTAAACAAGGCATGCCCCAA
Organism: Bidens hawaiensis; assembly: GCF_021521415.1. NCBI lineage: Eukaryota > Viridiplantae > Streptophyta > Magnoliopsida > Asterales > Asteraceae > Bidens > Bidens hawaiensis. Next base: position 247,286 of record NW_027491014.1, read on the forward strand.
GGATCCTTTCCCATTACCACATATAGATGCCACGGTGGATGCAACGACCGGACATGAAATGCTCACCTTTATGGATGCTTCCTCTGGATTCCAACAAATTCAGATGGAACCATCTGATCAAGAGGATACAACGTTCATCACTCCAACGGGCATATATTGTTATATTGTTATGCCGTTCGGACTAAGAAATGCAGGAGCGACGTACCAAAGAGTAGTCAACATGATGTTCAAGGACCAATTGGGCATGACTATGGAGGTATACATAGATGATATGGTGGTGAAGTTGAAGAAGGCAGAGGATCACCTTAGAGACCATGAGGAAGCATTCAATATCCTTGACAATTATAACATGAAACTGAATCCGTCCAAATGCCACTTCGGTGTTAAGGCCGGAATGTTTCTGGGATATATGGTCACAAAAAGAGGAATTGAAGCAAGCCCGGAGCAGATCGAAGCCGTTGTTAATATCAAGTCTCCTAAGAATGCCAAAGACATCCAGAGACTCACCGGAAGAATAGCGCCTTTGAATAGATTCATCTCAAGATCCTCCGAGAAGTGCAAAGACTTCTATGATATCCTCAGAAAGAACAAGAAATTTGAATGGACTGAAAGGCATGAAGCTGCGCTTACAGCCCTGAAGGATTACTTATCCTCAGCTCCAGCTCTAATGAAGCCTGTGGATGGAGAATCCTTGTATCTATATCTTGCTGTCTCAGGAAATGCGGTGAGTGCCGTCTTGGTAAAGGATCATGAAGGTGAACAACATCCTGTATACAATGCAAGTAAAAGTCTTCTAGATGCGGAGTCCAGGTATTTTCATTTAAAAAAGTTAATTCTTGCACTTATTATGGCTTCTACTAAATTGAGACATTATTTTGAAACTCATCCTGTTATTTTAAGAACTAACTATCCTGTAAAGAATGTTCTTAGAAAACCAGACTTGTCAGGTAGAATGGCTAAGTGGGCTATGAAATTAAGTCCATATGATATCCAATACGAGTCAAGAACAGCAATCAAGTCTCAAGCACTAGCGGACTTTGTGGCTGATTTCACTAGTGATCTACAAAAAGAAGCTGACTTGGAAGTACAACAACTGGAAAAGACCAATGATCCTTGGATACTCTTCACTGATGGAGCATCCAACGTGAGAGGAACAGGATTAGGGATCCTACTGAAATTGCCACAGGGGGACATATTACCCCAGTCCATAGCTTGTGAGTTCCAGGAAACAAACAATGAAGCAGAGTACGAGGCTATAATCGCAGGTTTGCAGTTAGCTAAAAACATGAGGATCGGGTATCTTCAAGTTTATGTAGATTCTTTATTGATAACTAACCACTTTAATGGCTCGTATGCTGTTAAAGGTGAGAAACTAATGAAATATTTAGATGTTGTGAAGGAGTTATCGAAGTACTTCGAAATATTTATTATTACACAGGTACCGAGGGAAGAAAACGCTGGGGCAGACGCCTTTGCAAACTTAGCCTCATCTCTGAAGATTCATGAGGATTTGAACATCCCAATAATCCACATTATCTCGCCAGCAATAGGAGAGCAGGAAGTTGGAGAGACAACGAATGATGAAGAAATAGTGCTCTAGGATCCTTTATCCTCAAATAACAAAGGATCATGGATCCATCCTATCAAGAACTATATTCAGACTGGAGAAATTCTAGCCACAGAAAATCCCAAGTCCTTCAAACTCAAGGTATCCCAATACATTTTGTTAAACGATATGGTATATAGAAAATCTCTTGCAGGTCCATATTTGAGATGCATTGAGGATCCTGAGATCCAAGAAGTACTCAAGGATTTTCATGAAGGTGATTGCAGCAATCACACAGGTGGAAGAGCATTATTTTCCAGAATACTTAGAACTGGATACTCCTGGCCAACAATGAAGAAGGATGCAGTGGAGAATTCAACGAAATGTGATGCTTGTCAAAGACACGTGAAAATCCTTCATCAACCAGCGGAGCCTCTATATCCTATATCTTCCTCATGGCCTTTCATGAAATGGGGTATGGATATTGTAGGCAAGCTACCAAAAGCACCAGGTGGAAAAGTCTTTATGCTTGCTATGACTGACTACTTCTCCAAATGGATTGAGGTAGAAGCATTTGTACAAGTCCGGGAAAGGGAAGTAATATCTTTTATTAAACGAAATATTATAACTAGATTTGGTATTCCCGCAGACTTTGTTTATGACAATGGTTTCTAATTTATCGGGAATAGAACGACTAACTTTTGTGACAGCTGGGGCATCAAAATGATTACTTCCAATCCAGTTCACCCTCAAGCCAATGGTCAAGCAAAATCTAGCAACAAGATCATCATCAACAATCTGAAAAAGAAGCTAGGATCCAAGAAGGGAAAATGGGCTGAAGAACTTCCTTATGTTCTTTGGGCAGACAGAACAACATCTAAAAATGCAACAGGCCAGACACCTTTCTCTTTGGTGTTTGGATCAGAAGCAGTAATTCCCACAGAAATGGTGGTTCCTACAGCAAGAACAAGCATCCGTGATCCTGAGGCCAATGAAGAAATCCTTCTTGAAAACTTGGATATTATAGATGAACTCAGAGACTTGGCCAAGATTAGGATGGCAGCTTATCAACAAAGGATAGCTGGGGCATATAAAAAAAATATCAGAATCAGAAGATTTCAAGAAGGAAATCTAGTGTTAAGGAAAGCCTTTCAAAACACAACAAATCCGGCTGATGGGAAGCTAGCGTCCAAATAGGAAGGACCTTAACAAATTAAGTCGGAAGCAGAAAATGGGGCATATCATTTGCTCACAATGGAAGGCAACAGGTAACCAAGAGCGTGGAATGCCATCCACCTCAAGAAATATTTTTTCTTATCAGGATCCACTATCCTAAGAGAATATTATTATACAGAGGGAGGATCTAGGATCCTTAAATCGGTAACATCTTTCTGATCAGTTATTCTTTTTGAATTATTACTATTAATTTAAGGATAATGTATTCTTAACACTTTATCTTTTCCAAGTTTTGAATAACCGTGCAGGAATATAATGATTCATTAGATGTTCAAGAGGTTGGCAACCTCTCCTTTGCATTTGAGGTACTATCTTATTTCCCTTGGCCTAGCCCACGTTTGGATATGACCCCCGATGGTCATATCCCCTACGGTTTAAAGGTTTTCATCTTTCACACGATCGCCAGTTGTGCACGCTATCCTACATAGTTCGGGGCAGCGGGACCAGTACACGCTTAGTGGCTGACAATTTCGTTGTCTCCGGCTATATGGAGGATCCTACGATTTATGGTAGACGTACCATACCACCGGTTTATAAAGTTTTCACGTTATCTCACGTTTAGGCTAAATCCCGGTTTGGGAGAGTCCCCAGTTAACATCCGTATTTGGGCTTGTCCCCATTTTTGGGCTTGTCCCAGTTTTGGGCTTGTCCCCAGTTGCACGGGCTTGTCTCCAGTTACACGGGCTTGTCCCCAGATTACACGGGTTTGTCCCCAGTTGCATGGGCTTGTCCCCAGACTATTTGGGCTTGTCCCCAGCTTAATGGGTTTGATCTCAATTAATATTACGAATTATTTGCAACAGATTTTCTAAGTTCTTTCTGAAGATCAAGAAACTAAGGATCCCGGATCCTAAAGCTGTTCCTTTAAGGATCATTAAGAGTTAAATACTTTTGGTAACTTAGGTCTATTTAAGACCTTCTGGTATGTTCTCTGTTAGTTAACTTATGCGTGATATTTTTTGCGATAATTTTGGATATTTTACTTTAGAAAGCTATTCTCTTAAAGTTATTTTGTTACTAAATTTTTTTTATCTATTTTAAGGATACTTTATCCTAAAATTTGCCCTGTGAGGGAATTCTCTTATATAAATTTTATCAACTATTAAAGATATTTTTTCCTAATATTTGTTATTTAAGGATATCTTATACTGAGTTATTTTCTTAAGGATATTTTACCCTGTAAATATTTTACTTGAAATTATTTTTCAAAACATTCAACAAGTCTAAAGCTATATCAGACAAACTTTCAAAAATAGCAGACAATCAACAAATAGTTAAAAGTTACTATTTATTAAACTTACTTGCAATTACCAAAAATCTTACACCCGGATTTCACCATTTAAAATTGGACCATCCACCAGGGTTAAACAGGTGTTACTAGTTGTTCATAATTTGCAGGGAGAAGGATATACAACCGGAAGGGAAGTTCCCAAGTAAACTTGATTGATATATGACAATTATATCCAGCTTGTCAAATCTCATATGTTTTTGTAGGAAGTCTTAATTCAAAGGCAAAATGACAGTTGTGATCTTATCACAACCACCATTTTGAGGGCAATTGTTAGTGCACAGAAATTTGACATTGTGGATATGTTATCATGGCATATGTTTTGGATCAGTTATCCTTAGCGTGTGATCCAGATCCCGTCAGGATCAAGGATCCACAGTACTTATTATTTACTAACGGTTGTTCTCATGTGTATTCTTATATTTAGCAGGTATAACGGTTAGAAGACTCAGTCTATCCACTAACTTGCAGTCAAGAAGATATTGACGTGTCTGGATCAATTATCCTTCTGTAGAGTACCAGAGCTATGTTAGGATCATGGATCCTCGGTATTTGGTGCTATTAACGATTGTTTCCTGTGTATAACATTATATATAACAGATGTAACGGCTAGAAGACCTGGTCTACCACCTATTTCGCAGCCTAGGTGATGGAGCACGTGGTCAAAGTGGTTGTTACGATTATATTGAAGACCTGGCGGATTTTAGGGATTATTAGTCAATAGTCATTATTATTCATAACTCCCTTGAGTTATTATCTTTTATATATAATGGAGATTGTGATCAGTTAGAAAACACATGTACTTACACACACTAGAGCATAACTTAACACTCTCTCTACACTAGCTTTCTTTGTAATCTCGAACATATACTCCATTAACACATGTAATCACTTATTGTTCATTAATAAACTCGACGGTGATAGTTTTCACCGTCCGGGGGTTTTTTGTGCTGGAGACCACGATAACCATATACTCATCGACCAAAGGTTACCTTGTTGATCATTGACTAAAGTTCTTCGACCAAAGATTATCCTATTAATCCTTGACCGGAGTTATTTTACCAACAATTACCTCGATAAGTTTTGACCGAAGTAAGACTATCGTAATTAAGGGCTTTTTCCCTCGTGATCAAACCATTGTGTTCATCGATATCACGCCTATACACTTGTTACTATCAAGTTATCACCTTAACTCACATAACAGATTTGGATACTTGATCCTTAGCTGATTTTTGTCCAAAACAGGAATAATTCAGAGGATTGAGACGATGGCCACGCATATAAAGGAACATCGGAGGCCCAAAATTAAAAATAAAATCAAACCAACAGCCGCCCAAACAAAATAATTTCTTCACCGGTCCAGAGTAAATGAGGCAACAAAAGTGCATGTGGGGATACACCCTTCTTAGCCAACAAGATGGGTTAAATGAAACGGACATTAAGGAAGAAAATATGAAAGTAAGACAAATGAACCATAAATTATCCTTGAAGATATGCCTGGATCAGTTATCCTCCTGTCGAAGATCAAGGGTCCTCAGAGGTTGGTATTATTAACAATTGTTTCACGTGTGTAGGTTATTATTCAACAGAAGTAACGGCTTTGTGGCTTATTCTACTTTAAATTTCGCTACTGGAAACTCTCAGCACGTGGTCAATGAACTTTGGAAGAGTTGTGGAATAGTGGCGGATAATTAGGATTAGTTGTTATTTGTATTTTCTTTATAAACATCGATATATGATAGATTAAGAACTCACTTGTACTCTCACACACACTAGAGTAGAATCAATAACTCTCTCTACACACTAGCTTACTTTGTAACATCGATCACAATCTCCAAACATTTGTAACCTTTTTTGTGATTAATAAAGTGGTGATCGACAAGTTGTCATCACCCGGGGTTTTTTTCTTTTGATCTGAACAATATCAAAGGATTTTTCCTTGCAACAAATCACAGTGTTCATTCCATTTTCGTTCATACAATTACTATTATCGTTTTAGCAGTAGACCTCACATTACAAATTTGGATACTTGATCTTTAACAGATTTTTATCCAAAACAATTTGGCGACCACCGTGGGGCAATTGGTGCTATAATCCATATCATTTCTATCAACTTTCGATTTTTTTTTCATACCCATATCACTATCAATATCCTCTCAATCAACCTCTGCTTAAACAGCCATGTCGTCGTCAGTTCATCTTTCATCAAGGACTTTGCCACCGATGCCTCCACCAATCACGGGAGCACAACGGCCTGCTGCTCCTGGAAGCAAAACACAACTACCAGTCTTCCAGAGCTCGAAAACCGTTGCTGCTGTGCCGGTGGTTAATACTAACAGTGATGTTTTATCTATGTTTTCGCAGGTTAAAGCATACATGGAGCAGCAGAATAAGACCAACCAGAGGATCCTTCGTGAGATAGAAGATCTCAAGAAGACTAAGAGGCCAACGGAGGATCACACTCCCCTGATGCCCAGGATGCTGGATTTCTCTAGTCCAGGATCCATGTCTCAGTTCACAAAAGGATCATCTATCCTTCAACAGGTGTCCATGGGTCAATAGGCTCAAGGATCCTCGTTGTTTCAACCAGGATCATCTATCCTTCAACAAGGGTCAATGGGTCAACAAACTCAAGGATCCTCATACTTTCAACAAGGATCATCCATCCTTCAACCTGGATCCTCTGGATTATATCACCAAGGATCCTACAACTCCCAACCTCAAGGATCCTTCTTTCAGAATCAAGGATCCTTAGGAGTTCAACATCAATGATCCTCCGAGGTTCATGAAGAAGATTTCATCCCCATGCAAACTATTGCGTCGGGTGGTCCAACTCCTATAGCAGATACTTCCTACCTTAGCCAATCCTCTGGGATGCCAACATTCTCAAAACCAAGAGGTAACTTGTATGATCCTATATCCTTAGACTCTAACCGTGGTTCCATGCAGGATGCAGGTATCAACCAAGCTATGGACAAGGAACAACTATAGCTCAAGGATATGATATCCAGTGTTCCCGGGGTGATACGTCCTAATCCTGAGATATCGGAGGGAAGCCACAAGTTATCCATATTTGCTCCACCAATCTGTGATGCTGAAATCCCTAAGCGATTCCAGACCCCTAACATGAAGACCTATGATGGGATCACAGATCCTGAGGAGCACGTTGCATAATACAGAAAGCGGATGGAGATCAATCCTACTCCTGAAAGGCTCAAGGAGGCTTGCTTATGCAAAGGTTTCAGATCCACACTGACAGGATTGGCATTAAAATAGCTGCTAAGTCTTCCTCCCTTTTCCTTTACTTCATTTTCTCATTTAGTTAACTTATTCAACAGTCAATTTTCCTGTAGTAGGAAATTTGAGAAGTTAACTAGTGACCTATATCGAGTTATCCAACCTAGTGATGAATCCCTTAGGGATTTCATTACTAAGTTTGGCAGGGAAGCTCTAAAAATCCCAAATCTTGACATGGCTACTGCTGTTGAGGCATTCAAGATGGGACTTCAGATGGGCTCCCCCTTTAATGATGATCTTGTGATGACTCCATGGAGGACCTTAGATGAAGTCAGGAACAGGGCGATTAGATTCATTCGATTGGAAGATGACAAGAGGATCCAGGATCGTTTGGGGGGTCAAACAAAGCAAGAATCTCCCAAAAAGAAACAAGGAGTCTCCTACAAGAACAACAACTCGAAGCCGTACACCAAGTTTAACAATCAAAATGTTCGAGCTGTTGAAGAAGGAGATGATGATCAGGACTATCCTTGCATCTCAGAATATTGCTTTTTCGTAGATACCCATGGCTTAATATGTGCTATGAAGGATTTAGGGGAGAAAGAATGATGTCCCCGAAAGAACGAGAAGCTGACTACCTTCAGAGTCAAATCCAAATGGTGTGCTTTTCATGAGGACCTTGGCCACATGACGGACGACTGCATCGGTTTAAGGAGGGAAATTGGATACCTCCTGAGTAAGGGCCACTTTAAAGAACTTCTGGGAAGAAAGAAGTTCAGGATCCAGGATCCTGAAGAAGTTCCTTAGAAACCAATGCCACCACTGCCAGATGCGCACGTGATCAACTTTGTCTCCAGAGACTATGACATATTTCGAACTTGTTGTTCTACAACTAGGAAGCTCACCGAAGAAACCAAGTTGGATGATGGGGGAAGATCTCTTATTCCCACTACTTCAATAATAGATAAGAGGAGATTCTTCGGTCGAGAAGATAATATGAGTATTCAGGATTCTCCCCAAGAGGCACGCATGGTCAATTTCATCTCCGGAGGATCAGACATTTGTGGCACTTCCTTCTCTGCAGATAAGAGGCTCGCCAAGGAAATCAAATTGGACAACGGAGATCGACCAGTTATCTCTACCACCTTAACGACTGACAAAAGGATCTTCTTCGATGAAGAAGATAAATCAAGCATTCAGGATCCTCATCATGACTGTTTGATTATTACTTTATTTATTGCTAACCATTATGTACGCAGGATCCTGGTCGACGGTGGTAGCTCGGTCAATATCAACCAACATGATGTTTTTCAGAAGATGAACATACCAGACTCAGAAATCATCCCAAGAACATCAGTTTTAGTTGGTTTCAGTAGAGTAACCAATAAAACGTTGGGGGACATTAACCTCCCAATTTACATCGAAGGGTTAAATTCTTACCAAAGATTTTGTGTTACTGAGAAGCATGAAGCTACACTCAAAGCCTTGAAGGATTTTATGTTACTGAGAAGCATGAAGCTACGCTCAAGATTTTATGTTGGGGGACATTAACCTCCCATGGTCTTGGTTTCAGTGGAGTAACCAATAAGAAGTTCGAGTGGACCGAGAAGCATGAAGCTACGCTCAAAGCCTTGAAGGATTACTTATCCTCAGCTCCAGCTCTGATGAAGCCCGTGGATGGAGAATCCTTATATCTCTACTTAGCTGTGTCAGGTAATGCTGTAAGTGTTGTCCTCATGAAGGATCATGAAGGTGAACAACACCCCGTATATTATGCAAGTAAGAGTCTTTTACATGTAGAAGCCAGGTATTCTCATTTAGAAAAGTTAATTACACTTATTATGGCTTCTACTAAATTAAGACATTATTTTGAGACTCATACTATCATATTAAGAACTAATTATCCTGTTAAGAATGTCCTTAGGAAACCAGAATTGTCAGGATGGATGGCCAAATGGGCTGTAAAGCTGAGCGCGTATGATATTCAATATGAACCAAGAACAGCCATCAAGTCGCAAGCACTCGCCGACTTTGTGGCTGATTTCAATAGCGATATGCAGAAAGAAGCCGACTTAGAGGTTCAACAACTAGAGGAAACCAAGGACCTTTGGATCCTCTTTACAGATGGAGCCTTCAACGTAAGGGGAATAGGATTAGGGATCCTACCGAAATCGCCACATGGGGAAATGTTAAACCAGTCCATAGCCTGTGAATTTCAAGCAACAAACAATGAAGTAGAGTATGAAGCTCTGATCGCAGGTTTGCAATTGGCTAAGTGCATGAGGATCAGGTATCTTTAAGTATATAGATTCATTATTGATTGCTAACCACTTTAATGGCTCACATGCTTTTAAAGGAGAAAAACTAATCAAATATCTAGATGTTGTGAAGGAATTAGCAAAATCCTTCGAATTGTTTAGTTTTATACAGGTACCAAGGGAAGAAAACGTCGGGGCAGATGCCTTGGCAAATTTAGCCTCATCTTTGAAGATTCAAGAAGACATGAAGATCCCAATCATTCATATTCTCACGTCAGCAATAGGAGAACAAGAAGTTGGGGAGATAACGAATAACAAGGAGATTGTACTTTGGGATCCATTATCCTCAAATAATCGAGAATCATGGATCCACCCAATTAAGGAGTACATCCAAACAGGAGAGATTCCAACCACTGAAAATCCAAAGTCCTTCAAACTCAAGGTATCACAATATATTTTATTAAATGATTTGTTATACAGGAAATCTCTTGCAGGTCCATACTTGAGGTGCATAGAGGATCCAAAAATCCACGAGGTGCTAAAATATTTCCATGAAGGTGATTGCGACAATCATACCGGAGGTAGGGCTCTGTTTTCTAGAATTCTAAGAACAGGTTATTATTGGCCCACTATGAAAAGAGATGCAACGAAATACTCCAAGAAGTGTGATGCTTGCGAAAGACATGCAAACATCCTTCACCAGCCATCAGAACCTATGCATCCTATATCCTCTTCATGGCCCATCATTAAATGGGGAATGGATATTGTAGGCAAGCTACCAAAGGCACCGGGTGGAAAAGTCTTTATGCTTGTAATGACAGACTACTTCTCCAAATGGATTAAAGCAGAAGCATTCGTGCAAGTCCGAGAAAAGGAAGTTATATATTTTATTAAAAGGAATATTATAACTAGATTTGGTATTCATTCTGAGATTATTTGTGATAATGGTTCCCAATTTATTGGAAAAAGAACAACTAACTTTTGTGACAGCTGGGGCATAAAGATGATTACCTCCACTCCAGTGCATCCTCAAGCTAATGGCTAGGCAGAGTTAAGTAATAAAATCATCATCAACAATCTGAAGAAGAAGTTAGGAGCGAAGAAGGGTAAATGGGCTGAAGAACTACCATATGTTCTTTGGGCCGACAGGACAACAACCAAGAATGCAACAGGCCAAACACCCTTCTCATTGGTGTTTGAATCAGAAGCAGTAATCGCTACAGAAATGGTGATTCCTTCAGCTAGAACGAGCATACGTGATCCTGAGGCCAATGAACAAATCCTTCTTGAAGACTTGGATTCTATTGAAGAACTCAGAGACCTAGCCAAGATTAGAATGGCAGCTTATCAACAAAGGGTAGCTGTGGCACACAACAAGAATATTAGGATCAAAAGATTTCAAGAATGAGATTTAGTTTTGAGGAAAGCCTTCCAAAACACGACTAATTCGGCTGATGAGAAGTTAGCACCCAAATGGGAGGGTCCTTATTTAATTGAGTCGGAGGCAGGAAAGGAGGCATATCATTTGCTCACTATGGAAGGCAACATGTTACCAAGAGCATTGAATGCTATCCACCTCAAGAAGTACTTTTTCTGATCAGGATCAAGTATCCTATAAGTCTATCCTACCCTTTATCCTTTTCAATTTCTTATTTTTTAATTTAAGGATAATATATTCTTAACAATTTGTTTCTTCCAAGTTTTAAAAAACAATGCAGGATATTGGTAAGATGTATAATAATCAAGAGGTTGGCCACCTCTCCTTTACATTTAAGGTACTTCACTATTTCCCTTGGCCTAGCCCACGATTGGATATGACCCCCGATAGTCACATCCCCTAAGGTTTAAAGGTTTTCACCTTTCTTACAAATTAGAGTTTCTACACTCTCGCCTGTAGCGCACGTTATCCAACGTATAGTCCGAGGCAGCGGGACCAGTCTACGCTTAGTGGCTGACAATTTCGTTGTCTTCGGCTATATGGAGGATCCTACGATTTATGGTAGACGTACCATACCACCTGTTTATAACGTTTTCACGTTATCATACGTTTGGGCTAAATCCCGGTTTGGGCGAGTCCCCAGTTAACATCCGTATTTTGGCTTGTCCCCAGTTTTGGGCTTGTCCCCAGTTTCGGGTTTGTCCCCAGTTCACGGGCTTGTCCCCAGTTCACAGGCTTGTCCCCAGTTGCACGGGCTCGTCCCCAGTTTATTATTTGAGCTTGTCCCAAGTTTAATGGGTTTGATCCCAGCTAACATTATAAGTTGTTTGCAACATATTTTCTAAGTTCATCATGAAGACAAAATCCTATGGATTCATAATCCTTAGATTACTTCTTCAAGGTTCATTGAAGGTTCTATACTTATGGTAACTTAGGTCTACCTAGACCTTATGGTATGGTTTCTATTAATTTACATTATCTTTGCTGGAATAATTTTAGACATTTTAGTTTAAAGGGTTATCCCTTTAAGGATATTCTATTATAATTATTTTTTATTAATTTTTAAGGATACTCTATCCTACAGATTATTCTTTAAGAATATTGTATCCTAAATATTTTTTGTAGGGATATTTTATCCTAGAATTTTTTACTCAAGAATAATATTTGAAATTTTCAATAAGGCTAAATCTATATAAAACAGATTTTCATAATAACAAGCAAATATTTAAAATTTTTATATTATTATGCATAAGTCACCTGGACTTACCAAAATCTTTAACCCGGATTTCACCATACAAAAGATAGACCATCCACCCGGCTTAAACATGTGTTACTAACTGTTCTTAAGTGCAGGAAAATAAAAGTCAGAGGCACCAAAGGCTTCATCCCCCAAACAGAGGATCCATCCACCTTCGGTACCCCTGAAAATTTTCTTGAGGATCAGTGATCCTTAAACCCTACTTACTATTGTTTATTACAAACAAGATTGTTCTTAAAAACATCAACATAAAAATAAAAAGTGGGCTCGGGCCTTGTCTTTGGTATCCTTCATCGCCCACTTAAGCTGCGCCTTCACCCTCTGTAGCACCGGCTCCTTCACCACCTTAGATTACATCCTTGACTCCGCTCATCCCAGCCTCGTTCTCCTCTGCCATCTCCACGTCCTCATCACCACCAAGTGCCGCCAGAGAAATCTTCCACTTTTGCATGTTCCAGGTTGCCTTATCAAAAGCAGGATCACCGGCCTCCATCGCCATCTTAATCCTTGCTTGAAGCACCTACCAGGGTGCCCACATCTTGGCCTCATCCGTTGCCTGCTTGACTACCTCTTGACGTTGGGCTTCCGCTGTGGATATCTGATCCTCGAGCTGTCTCTTGAGCTGAGCCAACGCTTTGTCCTTGTTGACCACCGCGTTTCCTAACCCAGACAACTTGTCACTCATCTGGCCTACAATATTTTCATAATGCTCTTTGAAATCATTCATAGCCTGTAATCAATCATTCAGTAAGGATTAGAAGGATATTGGATCCTTAAATTTAAGATAGCAGGATACAAGAAACTTTCAGTGAGGACCGTGTCATAGTGGGTCTCGGGATCTGAGGACCTCTTTCTCTTGGACGCGGATGAATTTACTCTAGTGGTTGCAGTCTTGGGCTCAGAATTGGTGGCTATCTTCGGAGTCTCTTTCTTGATGTCTTGAGGGGTGATCATACAGTTAATATCCTCCAACGAGAACTTGCTGGCCGATTTTTTACACTTCTTGGCACCTACAAAAGATAAGTTGACAGATAAGTATTTCATTTAATTTTATTTACTTTAAAATCGTTATTATAAACTTATTTGACATGTTGGAGTCCGAGGAGATTTCACAAAAAGCTTCGACGAAACGTGCTTGAAAAGTTCTAACTTCGGGATCCAGTGCAAGGAACCGTTTTGTTTTCTCATCTGTGCCAGGTAATTTAGCCAAAGAAGCAAAGTTCTCAACTGCAAACAAAAAAAATAAAGCATTGAGGTTAAGTCAAGTATCAAGGATCCATGATCCTACCCTTTCTAACCCATTTTGAAGGAAGGTCTTCCCCTCCGGGTATGGAGTCACGTTTCACGAAGAAAAACTGATTCCTTCAGAAGGAACCGTTTAAGGTGACTTTCAATATCGAATGGGGCTGTTGAGGCTTGGATTTCAAGATGAATCGGGCAGGGCCATAGGTAGTAAGAGTGTACAGATGGGACAACTCTGGAAGACCGAAGTCAATCTTTTCTTCCTCAATAAGAACAGCGGGCGAAGTTCGTGTATTTCAGGGTCTGTCAATTTACATATTTCAATGGGTTCGGTATTAAGTTTTGTGACTGCATCTCCGACAACCCAGAGTCATCGGAGGATTGATCGGACCGGTTGGAAGGGGGTGAAGAAGACGAAGCCACAGACATTCTTATCAAGGAAAAGAAAATAAAGAGAGAAGGGAAGATACCTAATGCGTCGCCTGGATATGTGATTATAAAAGAATTATAGGACGGCATATATAGGCGGTTATGATTATTTCAAGGGCCAAATGGTAAATATTTTTGGTGAACCGTCCCATCATCCAGTTTTCGCATAAGATTTGAATTTCAAAATGACAACTGTGTTCCACTATCACCCGCCATTTTGGGGGAAATTGTTAGGACTGATATTTTCTCTACTGAGGATATATTATCCTTCAAGATATGCCTGGATCAGTTATCCTCCTGAAGAGTTCCAGAATCATGTCGAAGATTAAGGATCCTTAGAGGTTGGTATTATTAACAATTGTTTGACGTGTGTAGGTTATTATTCAACAGAAGTAACGGCTTTGTGACTTAGTCTACCTTAAATTCCGCTACTGGAAGCTCTCAGCACGTGGTCAATGAACGTTGGAAGAGTTGTGGAATAGTGGCGGATAATTAGGATTAGTTGTTATTTGTATTTTCTTTATAAACATCGAGATATGATCGATTAGGAACTCACTTGTACTCACACACACACTAGAGCAGAATCAATAACTCTCTCTACACACTAGCTTACTTTGTAACATCTATCACAGTTAGGGCTGATATTTTCTGCTGAGGATATGTTATTCTTAATATATGTGACTGGATTAATTATACTCCCGAAGTGTTCCAGAACCATGTCGAAGATCAAGGATCCTCAGAGGTTAATATTATTAACAATTGTTTCACATGTGCAGGTTATTGTTCAACAGAAGTAACGGCTATATGACTTGGTCCACCTTAAATCTCGCTACTGGAAGCTACCAGCACGTGATCAAGGAGCGTTGGAAGAGTAGTGGAATAGTGGCGGATAGTTAGGACTTTTTGTTACATGTATTTTCTTTATATACATTGAGATATGATCGATTAGATATCATCACTTGTACTCACACACACTAGATCAGAATCAATTACCCTCTCTACATAGTAGCTTACTTTGTAACATCGATCACAATCTCCAAACACTTGTAACCTTTTTTGTTATTAATAAATTGGTGATCGACGAGTTGTCATCACCCGGTTTTTTTTTATCTGAACAAGATCAAAGGGTTTTTCCTCGCAACAAATCGCTGTGTTCATTTCATTTTCGTTCAAATAATCATTGTTATCAGCGTAGCACAAGACCTCACATTTATAGATTTGGATACATTATCCTTAGTTGATTTTTAGCCAAAACAATTTGGCGCCCACCGTGGGGAAATTGGTGCTATAATCCATATACTCCTAATAATTTTCAATTTTTTCATACCCATATTACTATCAATGGCCTCTCAATCAACCTCTGGTTTGTCAACCATGCCATCATCGGTTCCTCTCTCATCAAGGACTTTGCCACCGATGCCTCCGCCAATTACAGGAGCACAACGGCCTGCTACTACTGGAAGCAAGACGCAACTTCCAGTCTTCCAGAGCTCTAAAACCGCTGCTGCTGCGCCGGTGGTTAATACTAACAGTGATGTTTCATCTATGTTTTCGCAGGTTAAAGCATATATAGAGCAGCAGAACAAAATCAACCAGAGGATCTTTCGTGAAATAGAAGATCTCAAAAAGACTAAGAGGCCAGCTAAGGATCACACTCCTCTGATGCCCAGGATGCTGGATTTCACCAGTCCAGGATCCATGGCTCAGTTCTCGCAAGGATCATCTATCATTCAACAGGGGACCATGGGTCCACAGGCTCAAGGATCCTCACTGTTTCAGTCAGGATCATCTATCCTTCAACAGAGGTCCATGGGTCAACAGACTCAAGGATTCTCGTTAGTTCAGCCAGGATCATCTATCCTTCAACAAGGGTCCCTGGGTCAACAAACTCAAGGATCCTCATATTTCCAACAAGGATCACCCATCCTTTAAGGAGGATCCACTTGGCTATATGTTCAAGGATCCTATAATCCCCAACCTCCAGGATCCTCATTTCAGAATCAAGGATCCTCAGGAGTTCAAC
Source organism: Bidens hawaiensis (assembly GCF_021521415.1). NCBI lineage: Eukaryota > Viridiplantae > Streptophyta > Magnoliopsida > Asterales > Asteraceae > Bidens > Bidens hawaiensis. The sequence continues at coordinate 263,241 of NW_027491014.1, forward strand.
AACATCGATCCTCCGAAGTTCATGAAGGAGATTTCATTCCCATGCAGACTATCGCGTGGGGTGGTCCGACTCCTATCGCTGACTCTTCTTATCCCAGATACTCATCCGAGATGCCAACATTCGCCCAACAAAGAGGTAAGTTGTATGATCATACACCCTTAGATGCTAACTGTGGTTCCATGCTAGATGCAGGTATCAACCAAGATATGGCCAAGGAACTACAAAAGCTCAAGGATATGATATCCAGTGTTCCCGGAGTAATACGCCCTATTCCCGAGATACCGGAGGGGGCCACAAAGTGTCCAGATTTGCTCCTCCAATCTGTGATGATGAAATCCCTAAACGATTCCAGACCCCCAACATGAAGATCTATGATGGAACCACAGATCCAGAGGAGCACGTTGAACAATACAGGGAGAGGATGGAGATCAATCCCATTCCTGAAAGGCTCAAGGAAGCATGTCTATTCAAAGGTTTCGGATCCACACTGACAGGATCGGCATTAAAATGGATGCTAAGTCTTCCTCCCTTCTCTATTACTTCGTTTTCTCATTTAGTTAACTTGTTCAACAGTCAATTTTCATGTAGTAAGAAATTTGAGAAGTTAATAGTGACTTATACCGAGTTACCAACCTAGTGATGAATCCCTTAGGGATTTTGTTACTAAGTTTGGCAGGGAAGCTCTTGAAATCCCAAACCTTGACATGGCTACTGCTGTTGAGGCATTCAAGATGGGACTTCACAAGGGCTCCCCCTTTTATGATGATCTTGTGATGACTCCATGCAGGACCTTAGATGAAGTCAGGAACATGGCACTTAGATTCATTCTGTTGGAAGATGATAAGAGGATCCAGGATCGTCTGGGGAATCAAACAAATCAAGAATCCCCCGACAAGAAACAAGGATTCTCCTACAATAACAACGACTAGAAGCCCTACACCAAGTTTAACAATCAACATGTTCGAGTTGTTGAAGAAGGGGATGATGATGAAGATTATCCTTGCATCTCAGAATATTGCTTTTCCGTAGATACCCATGGCTTAATATGTGCTATGAAGGATCTAGGGGAGAAAGCAAGATCGCCCCGAAAAAACGAAAAGTTGACTACCTTCAAAGACAAGTCTAAGTGGTGTGCCTTCCATGAAGATTTTGGCCACATGACAGACGAGTGCATTGGCTTAAGGAGGGAAATTGGATACCTCCTAAGCAAGGGCCACTTTAAAGAACTCTTGGGAAGGAAGAAATGCAAAATCCAGGATCCTGAAGATATTCCTCAACGAGCAACACCACCACCACCAGATGCTCACGTGATCAACTTCGTCTCCAGAGACTACGACATATTTCAAAATTCTTGTTCTACAGAAGAGTTCAAGTTGGATGACGAAAGCAGACCACTCATCCCCACTACCCAAATAACTGATGTGAGAATCTTCTTCGATTCAAGTATCCAGGATCCTCACCAGGATGAATTGGATGGGCGAATGGTCAATTTCATCTCTGGAGGTTCAGACATATGTGGGACTTCCTTCTCCGCAGCAAAAAGGCTCGCCAAAGAGATCAAATTGGATGACGGAGACCGACCAATAGTATCCACCACCTTAACGACAGACAAATGAATCTTCTTCGATGAGGAAGATAAACAATATATCCAGGATCCTCACCATGACGGTTTGATCATTAATTTATTTATCGCTAACCATTATGTACGCAGGATCCTATTTGACGGTGGAAGCTCGGTCAACATCATCCAGCATGATGTCCTTAAGAAGATGAACATACCAGATTCAGAGATGTTTGAACCTTTGAATCAATACTTAACAATAAACAGATCTCAGATCTGATATATACGATTAACTCTAAACTTCGATCTAGCTCATTATCATGATTGATTGTATGTTATGTATGTGTATATATTATCAGTAATGTGTATAACGTTAATATTATTAGTATGAAGATTGAGAGAAAGAGTTTGGACAGAGTTTAGTTAATTAAATCTCAAAAACTTACATTAATGTGTGAACAGTGTTCACTATAAATAGACGATGGAGTTAGTTCGTTAACATCCCCTAACGAACTAAACTCCAATTCGTTACATACATTAAATAGATAATAATCTTAACGAATCACCCCCTGATTCGTTAAACATCCTCATCGAATCAGGAGGGATAATATCTTAAGTCTTAGTTCTCTAAACATCCTTAGCGAACTAGACATTATATTAACGAATTACAAAGATAGATTTATTGTTTATTACATTACTCAAAACAACAAATACGTTAACGATAAATACAAAGACTCGAGACGCAAAACCGTGCACTAACAGACACCCCCTCGTCTTGAGCTCTTTGTCTTTGATCTTCACTTTAAACGCTTGGACTGCCAATCTCTGCAGCTATGAATCCCGTTCTCATAACAAATACGCACACCACGTTGGAATTGCATAGCCAGATCATAGTCTTCATTGCGTTCAATCAAAATCTTGTTCTTGTGCAGCACGTCATTATCGGTCTCAGTTAAATTAACCAACCACATTGGGTCGATAATATTAATAAGCTCAGTCTTCAGACCCTTTCCCAAGACAATGACGGCCTCGCCGGTTCAAGAATCGTAATACCAGCAGTTGAAAGAACTAGGCATGTGTTGTTTCAGCGTCTTTACTGGCACACGCTTCAAGGTTTTTGGTGTCTTTACCTTAAGCACAAGCTTCCTCCAGCCCGTCCTTGGATCAATTTCATCAATACGTTTACGTGTGGGGACCTGGGCTTGAAAAACTTGAAACCATGATTGACTTCGAACAGCAGGTGTTGATGAAACCACTCTGCATGCAGACTTCTCCCACGACTAATGAAAGGACGACAAGCTAATGTCCTCACATCCCATCTTGGGCAAAGAAAGAACGTCTGCCATCTTTTCATAATATTCGACGCCCTTTTCCCACTTAACAATACAAACCTTAAGTTCAGAATCAAAAAGCCAAGAAACGATGTCACCTTGTGTTGGTGCATTTTGTGACCGTCGCTATGCAATTCTGACCAGCGGAGACGCCATAGCCCAAGCCCGCAAAGTTGTTTATATATATATATATATATGTGTGTCTTGTTTAGGTTTGGTTATTCAGAAAGTCAGAGTGTTTTGTGCTCAGTTTAATTGTCTAGAGAGAAATCGAGAGGGAGAGTCGTGTGGGACGGCCCGAGGTAGAGCTCACCTCAGGTCGGCCGTCATTTGTTTTCGTGTGCGGTATGTAATGTGTTTCGGTTATTATATAAAAGACCTGTAGATGTGTTTATCCCATTCGTGTGTTTGTTCGTGTGTTTGTATGTGTGTAATCGTGTTCTTCGTCTTCTACGCCATTAAACGAGTCTAGGAGGATTCCACACTCCTAGACCTCGTGCGGATCTCGTATCGATTAGCGACGCCCCGCGGGAACCTACAATTGGTATCAGAGCCTTAGGCTCTTATGCTATGGTTCGAGATCTGCGTTTTGGTGTTTCTGGCACGTTTATGATGCGTTTTTGGCCGAACAGCCGCCGCAAGCGAAGTTATGGGGTTCAGGCGAAGTTGTCGCTTAAATTTTAGGGTTTAGGCGAAGTTATCAGTCAGGGGAAGTTATGGACAGGCGAAGTTAAGGAGGGGCGAAGTTGACTTTTAGGCGAAGTTGACTTTTAGGCGAAGTTGACTTTTAGGCGAAGTTGACTTTAGGCGAAGTTAAAAAAAAAAATTGTTTGGAGTTTTCGTCCGTATGGCCAGGTGTACACGATTATTGTGAGACCGAGGACGTTGTTCCGTCAACGAGTGAAACTTGTTATCTCTTGCTCTTACGTGTGAACAAATACGTGTCAACTCTGGATATGAAGTTGAGGTTGTGAATGGGATATTGATTGAAACTGGATATTGACACATGTTTGGGTGTTTGTGGGCAATGAAATAGTTGTTTTTCGAGGTTGACCAACTGAAGAAAGTCAAATTGAACTGAAGGTTTTTGTCATTACTGGATTGCGGTCAGAGCATATTATTTATGTTATTTTCAAGGCGTTCGAGAATTGGATCCTGAAACATGATGCTTATTTATTAAAGTGAAAATTCTGGAACAAGTTGGATTTAATCGGGAAGTAAAGTGTTTATGTTCTTGATCGTTATCCCTGGTGATTGAAGATGCTTCGGATTAATTAATGGTTATGTGTGTTAGATTCTGTCAAGGTGGTTTTGTGATGAAATTGATCACTTGATGTTGAGTAGTTGAAGATTAAACCTTATCGTATGCCGACGTGTTGGTGAAGTTGTGGAGGGAGCCCAACTTCACGTGTTGGTGAAGTTAGAAGGACTTCACGTGATTGGTTGAGATGATCAAATAGGCACGGGGATGCATGCATTTCAAAGACCTCAATCATTATAGTCGGAGAAGCTTACACTGAAGGGGAGATCGGATATGGAAGACGCTGGGTGATTGGTAGATTTGTGAAGCTACAAGACAGTTTCAGACACGGCTGGTTGAAGAGCAAACAGAAGATCATCAGTTAAGAGGGAGTCTGTTGGTGCATGTTTTGTAACAGATGATCTTTTATGTTTGTTAGAATTGAGAGCAACGGTCAAAGGGGAATCTTTTGGTGCATTTTGTGACCGTGGCTATGCAATTCTGACCAGCGGAGAAGCCATAGGCGAAGTTAGAACAACTTCACCTTAGGCGAAGTTATAACAACTTCGCCATAGGCGAAGTTAAGAACAACTTCGCCTACAGGCCCAAGCCCAAGCCCGCGAAGTTGTTCATATATATATGTGTGTGTCTTGTTTAGGTTTGGTTATTCAGAAAGTCAAAGTGTTTTGTGATCAGTTTAATTGTCTAGAGAGAAACCGAGAGGGAGAGTCGTGTGGGACGGCCCGAGGTAGAGCTCACCTCGGGTCGGCCGTCATTTTTTTTCGTGTTTGGTATGTAATGTGTTTCGGTTATTATATAAAAGATCTGCAGATGTGTTTATCCCATTCGTGTGTTTGTTCGTGTGTTTGTATGTGCGTAAACGTGTTCTTCGTCTTCTACACCATTAAACGAGTCTAGGAGGATTCCGCACTCCTAGACCTCGTGCGGATCTCGTATCGATCAGCGACGCCCCGCGGGAACCTACACCTTGAACTTTAGATACAGTCTTGAATGAAGTCATTTGATTTGCCTTTGCATGAGCAGCAGCTTCATCCTTCTGTTCTTGATCCATGTATCTGTAGGCTCCAATAATCTTACTCACCTTCTTGTAGCTGAACCACTTTTCAATATCAGCATCGGTTGGATTCTCAATTGAGTTGAATCTTGTGTCAATCACCTTCTTATCCTTGGACGTCTTTTCCAAATCATCTTCAGCATCTTTAAACGTTTGCTCATTGAAAGTTGGAGCACCTTGATCACCATTTGTGTGTTGAAACAAGTCAGGATACTCCTCAGCAGTGACGTCTTCAACCTCAACTTCCTCGTCTTCATAAATATAATCTGTGTTTATCTCAACGGTTGGATCATTTAAGATCTCTTCATTGATTAGTACCTCAACATCCGGCTCAGCCTCTAACACGGTCAATTGTTCGTCATTCAGACCAAGCAATAGTGAAATCTGTTCTCGTGTTAAGGATCGCTCAACAAACTGTCCAACCTCTATCTCATTCCTGTTCACAACACACCTAACCATTCCCGATCCATCCATAAAAATGATTGTATCAGCTTCTATCATCTCGATAGGTTTGGCAGCTATATAGTCCTTATAAACAATAATCTGTTTATTCGAGTCATCACCACCACTGGTACCTGCACCTGAAAATGAACCGTAACCGTGCGTTTGTTTAGGCCCACCTATACCAGACTCATCAGGATCTTCGTCATCGTTCTTGAGCTTCTTTAAAGTATCATCTTTGCAAGTTAATTGCAATATCAAATCTTCTTGTTCTTTGAGTTTCACCCCCTGAGAATCAACAATCGCACGAAGCTCTTTAGTCTTTTTTTGACAAAACGAAAAATAACCCATCAGCTTTCTTTGGTTTTCCATGAGGAATTCTTGGTTAGTTCGGTCAGCCGACAATTGATTTTCGTTCAAGTGAAGAAGATTCAAGAGCATGTCGACTTGACGGTGTGGTGGCATGTTGTATAGAGATGGATGAACTGGCTGGATTGGTCCATGAGGCCGTGCAATTCTCATAAATAAGACATCACTAGGTTGATGAGGCCTCATTTACGGTGTTGGAGGAACAATGGAGAATGTAGCAGAAGGCATTGGTATTTCAGCTAATTCCATTTGTGGAATCATACCAAGCCTTTCATGAGGGACCATTGTCGTTGTCAAAGTAAGCGCCAGAGTGCTAGTAGTAAGCGTCACTGCCGGGCGTTGAGACATAGTTGTACGAGGCAGTGGAACACAAATGATGACACCAGCTCAAGCTGATACATGTCTCTTGGCTGGAACTTCAGAAGCTGGTGCTTTATCCTTTCGTTTCTGTTCAAGTTGAGCTGCAATTGTGGCAGCTAACGCGGCATTGAATGCATCTTGTTGTTCTTGAAGAGCTGCATCACTAGCACCACCATTTCCATAATCTCCACCATTATCACCATCATCACCGCTATCGTTCCCACCTTCTCCTCCTTCACGCTCGGAATCCGAGTCATCATGGATCCAGCGTTCATTGGGAGGACATCCATAATCATGATTAATAATGTGACCAATCATACGTTTGTCACGAGGCCTCTCCTTACGATAGATCTTCATTCTACATACAGTTTCGGCCTTCATGTGTTCAAAAGGAAGCACATCGTCCACCAATGTTTGATCAACAACCAAGTTTGTTATCAAATCTTGAATTATCAACTGGAGAAATCGGGTGTACATTAAGAACTTCTTCTTCTGAGCTGTTTGCTGAACTTGCTCTTTCAAATGATCAAAAACCATTTCTGAGAAGTTGAATGGTTTATTGAGAATAAGTGCCACAAATGCCGATTGTAGACTAATACGGCATTCATAAAATCCACCTTTATGGCCACCCATACAGTGAATCAAAATGTGTAAAAGATACTTGTAGGGAGGACATAAACCATTATTATTAAACATGGAATCCTTAATATTCCCGCCATAACGTACACGTCTGAACAAACACTTGATTAATTCTTTATCAAACTCACTTGGGTTATCATCATTGTCCCGAAACCTAAGCACCCTTCTAATCACTTCAACATCCACTGTTATAGGAGTTTGATTGATAGTGGCTTGAATGTGATTCTCGACTTCAACAAACGCATCAGTATTCCAGAACTGCCTAATAATGCTCAGATAAATAGTAGGTCGAGCAGTTATAGCATAATGTATCACCGAACGTCGTAAAAATGCCAAAACACCACCAAACATAGCTACGTCAGCAACACCTGGATCAACATAAGCACATATATTGTGCTTCTTGTCATACGATAGCAACTGTACTTCGGCTTGTTCTTGAGGTTGTTCTTGTTCTTGGGGAGCAACGGGTGGATCTTGATCCATTTGATCGGCCATTATATTGAATAAATATGAACTAATATAAGTAATGTGAAGGTTTTAATATACAATGAGCACTAATATATATATATATATATATATATATATATCCATCAATATATGGTGTAATTAATTTTAGATGTCATGTGTAGTCGATGGATCGACGCGTTTAGACCTTTTGAATCTTTTATTTAAATTACATTACATAGTTAAAGTAAATAAATAAGTTAACGTTGAAATGTCATTCGTTAAAATAACAATCTGATTCGTTACGGAAATATAACGAATCAGTTGATTCGCTATCAAGTAAATAAGTTAACGAAAAAGAAACAGCAAATAAACTATGAAAGATAACGAACTATCTTCTAGTTCGTGTCAAATTGACGAATCCAAATCTGATTCGTTAAATAAGTGATTCGTTGTACTAATTCGTCTGAATCCTTAACGAATTGGACACGAAGAAGTTCCAATTCTCTAAGGGTAACGAATGGTCAAACTTTGACTTAATCTTTGACTCTCCTGGTCAAATTCAAAATTAATTAAGAACACTAAAGTCAACATGCTGAATCCAGGTTTGATTATTCCATAATCATCGTTGAATAACCAAATCGATGGTCGCAACGATCTCGGAAACACAATACAAAGCAAATGGTGTTTGATTAGAGGTTCAACAACATGAAATAAGTTAGGTTATAAAGGGGTTCTAACATCGCATAAACACCCAAAACAACCAATAATCAACTGACCCGACAAACAATAATCAATACCGATTAAAGTTCACCATGGGTCTCGGAATCACATTCCGATCACAATGAGAAAAAAAATAAACTGCATAAGTAAAGTATGAATCCAAATATGCAGAGTTTCAAAGGCCGTAAAACCATGATATAAAAATCCATAATTATCATAGCAAAGTTGTATCATTTTTGACGAAAATCACAAAGAAGTGATCATCTATAACTTATCAACACACTGGTATACTCAAATGATCAAATTTCGATGGTCGAAAAATTATGAAAAATTTTGGCAGAGTAACTTTAAGTGTAAGGAAGAAGATGAATAGTATAGGACAGTTCGTATACACCGTCCTATATACTATGTCTTTACACGCTTCCCAAGGCACTAAATTGACTAATTCGTTTGAAATTTGAACTAACGAATCAGCTAATTCGTTATTTAACTTGAACGCACAGAGTAGCGAATGAGACTTGATTCGTGTCTTGATTCGTTAAATATGCATAACGAGCTAGAAGTGTTTCGTTACAGACTGCGGAAGCAAATTAAGAGAACGAACTAGAGCGTAGTTCGTTAAAAACACCTAATTCGTTATCCATAATTAACGAATTAGACATTATTTGATTTTATATTTTTAAATTAAATGAATTTTAATAAAATAAATAAATCAAATTAAAATTAACATTAACTTACAATGACTTATCGAAAATCTTTATCTTGATAATCGAATAACTTAAAACGTTTCACGTTTTTGAAATATAATTTAAAGATACAACTTAAATTATATGTAAAATAATAGGATAAAATATTTTTGGTATTTTGTAAAAATTAAAGAATGTATATACGAAAAAAATATCCGAACTAGAAAATAGACAATTTTTTTGTGTTTTTCTGTGAATTTTCAAAAACAGTACATATTTTTGTGTTTTTGTAGAGTTTGAGCAGAGAATCATATTGACTAAAATGCCCTTCCATCTCAGTTTTATATTTCTGCGATATTATGACTGGCGTTAGATCGGTCATTGATATTGTTGTCCACTTAATAAATCTTATAACAAGCCTTCAAGTATTTTTGAGATATGATTTAGGGTTCAATTAGCGCACATAATATCAGAAACTATCAGCCTCTAATCTCGGTTCAAGCTTAATTGATTTTTGCCAGATCACCCCAACTTGACTTAAATCATTATAGTGTTGATCAAAATTTTGAAGATTTAAGAATATCTGAGCAATGCATCGAGTTTCCTTTACTGTGAGTGTGTATGCACGAGTCCATCTGTCGGCTTACATACATTGTATCCCCTGGGGTCCGTTTCTTATTGGTATTGAGACGCACGTAAGGGAGGAACAATTGTATGACTAACAGCGGATTTTGATCAATTCAGTAATTTGGATTGTACGGAGTACAACAGTGATCAAGTTTAATGACTCACTACGTGAATATTGGCTTTTAGCCACACACATGCTCTGGGCGGTTTGCCACACCTCGGTCTAAATGTGTGGCTAAAGGTCGCTTTCGCCACATATTTGTTATTCGTGTGACTAAAAACACACGTGTTAGAACCTTTAGCCACATAAATAAGATTTTTGTGGCAAAAAATCACACCTGCTGGAACATTTAACCCCACTTTTTCAATTCGTGTGACAAAAAACACACCTGTTAGAACCTTTAGCCACATAAACTAGATTTTTGTGGCAAAAAATCACACATGCTGGAACATTTAGCCACACTTTTTCAATTTGTGTGACAAAAAACACAACTGTTAGAACCTTTAGCCACATAAATTAGATTTTTGTGGCAAAAAATCACACTTTCTGGAACATTTTGCCACACTTTTTCAATTCGTGTGACAAAAAAAACAGTTGTTCAAAACCGTTAGCCACAATTTCATAAAAAAATGTGACTTTTACTTGCCACACTTAGTAAACTATGGCCAAATATGATCCACGCTCACAGTAGTTTGATAACGATGTGGTTAAAAACTAATACATATGGCCACACTTACGGGTATATGTGACCATAGAGTATTGTTTTTTAGCCACTTATAAGTTTTATATGTGGCTAAAAGTTAACGGTGACAACAAACAAAGCGTGTGACCGTTAGTAGTTAATGGCCACACTTTAATTGTTTCATATGTGGCTAAAAGCCTATACATGTGGTCACACTTAAGGGGTTTATGTGACCATAAAGCATTATTTTATAGCCACTTATAAATTTTTATGTATGGCTAAAACCTAACAGTTACATTAAAACAAAAGTGTGACTATTGATAATTAATATCCACATTCTAATTCTTTTGTGTGACCAACCAGACATCCACCCTTCAGTAACAAATATGAACCCTAATCCATCACCTGCTGCTAATACTTTCATCACGCATTAACATCGATTGAAGCTCATCTTGGTTAGGTAGGTGATTTATACTTTAATTTTGAGAAATTTGGGTGTTCGAGGGTTTGAATGTAAGCAATTAGGTCTTGGATTCAATCGATTAGTATTCGTTCTAGTTTAAACAATCTTGATACAAGTTGCAATTGACATTTCTGAATCTTTACTTTTTATCATTGTTGGATTTGTATTTTATAACAGGGATTTTTAACATGATTAATTAGAACCCTAGTGATGTCATAAACATGTTAGGGTTTGAGTTTTGTTGAGAACAGTTGGCTGACAGATTCGTTCTAATTTATTGATTGGTCTGTAACTCGCTGTTAAATGATGATTATTGATCGATTTTTGATTTTAGGATATAGTATTCTGAGTCTAGTTTCCAGAAAGGTAAATTTTGTAATTTTTGGATGAGTATTGAATACCTTTTATGATTTTACAAAAACATATGTCAAAGCTGATTCGGGGAGTTATATTCTGGTCCATTTTCCGGACACCATAACTCCCTAATGACAAACCCAAACGGGTTGGTTCCACTTCTGGAACTTAGTATTATGAGTTTAAAAGATAACCCAATTGGTCTTACACAATTTGGTTCAATGAGTTGATAGAACCATTAAACTAGTTTTTGTTGCGCAATCTGCTGAACTGTTAGTACCTATCTGTAATGGTTGAATTATTGTGAGTTTTCTATGCTTGAGAAAAATATAATAAAAATTGTTTGAGAAACCTGATTCATATATCATAATTTGGTAAATTTTGTAGAATTTATCCTTAATCTTTTCTTTGTGAATAAAATCAGTTTGTACATGCCAGAATGTGTCTCGTGAACTGAATAATCATAAGTTAAGTTGTATGATGAATATTTGGTTGCTTTGCCATGATATGATGTGTGGATACATGTTAGGACTTTCGGTACTGCTGACATTACTTATTATCACCAACGATTCGTCGGGTCAATTTTGTGTTTGTGTGTGAGTTCATACGTGGGTCTTAGAGTCATGTGTTGTTGAACATACTCTCATAACTTAAAACACTAGTAATAGGAAACAGTTAACGAGTCAAATGCATTCATTTGGTTTTGAGAAAACTCTGTTACACGTGACACCAAGTTTTGGGTTGAAAACACGGACATACTTGCATACTAGTTTTGAAAACACTAAACGTTTGCCTATACTTGTTTTATGGATTAAAAACACAAAATGTTTTGAAGTATTGGTTATGTAACCTGCTGAATCGAGCTGTTTAGCATGTTGTTTGCTGTAAAAACGAGCTATTAAGTGCTGAAACGAGCTGTTAAGTGCTGAAACGGACTGAAAAATCGATGAAACAAGCTGTTTAACATGATGTTTGATGTAAAAACGAGCTGTTACGTGCTGAAACGAACTGAAAACTTACTGAAATGAGCTGTTTAACATGCTGTTTGCTGTTAAAACGAGCTGTTAAGTGCTGAAACGGAATGAAAAGTCGCTGAAACGAGCTGTTTAGCATGTTGTTTGCTGTAAAAACGAGCTGTTAAGTGCTGAAACGGAATGAAAAATCACAGAAACGAGCTGTTTAGCATGTTGTTTGCTGTAAAATGAGTTGTTAAGTGCTGAAACGAACTGGACTGGAACATGAATTTTAATGATAAAACTAAAACATTTCCTCCGTTGTCCTTGTTCAAAAAAAAAAGACTCGAGACCCGTTTTGACCTGTTCCGACCTTGACCCATTTTGACCCGGACCCGTTATGACCCGAACCTTTTGACCCTGACCCGTTCTGACCCGAACCATAACAACTTTTTTTAAGTTGACCCGTTCCAACCCTGACACGTTTCGACCCTAACCTATTCCAACCCATAACCCGTTTCGACCCAACCCAACCTATTTGCCACCCGTATGTTTAATGTATATCGACGGGTTAGGCGAGTTGTACCTCTTAAGACACAATTTAAAATTATATACATAATGGGCCATTAGAGATTTCAAGGCCTAATATGGCCCATTAGGACAGGTATGACTTGTATTTGTCTATTATGGTCTAATATGACTCCCTATAACACGATATAACCCTTAAATATCTAATGTTACATATCACATGCCATAATAGGCCACTAAGAGATTACAAGCACTAATATGGCCCATTAAAGCGACTATGACATGAAAAAGGCTATAATGGGCCACTAACACCAACAAGGCCCAATAAGACCTATTGATGAAAGTATCACATGTTATCGGTCATTAACATCTAACTATGACTAGTGACATTCCTATACAACCTTCTTAGAGCAACTATGATGTGATAAAGGCTATAATGGGCCACAAACACCAGTTAAGGTCCAATAAGGCCCATTGATGAAAGTATGACATATTATTGGGCTTTAACCAAACTATGACTCACTAAATTCATATTCAACCCTTTTAGAGCAACTATGATATGATAGAGACTACAATGGGTCACTAACAACAATCAAGGCCCAAGACGGCCCATTAATGCAAAGTATGACATGCTACTAGGCGTTAACACCAACTATGAGTCACTACACTCCTATACAACCTGTTAAATTAACTATGACATGATATAGATATATTGGGCCATTAACAACAATCAGGGCCCAATATGTTCCATTAATAAAAGTATAACATGTTATTGGGCGTTGACACATGACTATGGCTCACCACACTCGTATACAACCTCCTTGTAGCGACTATGACATGATAGGTGATATAATGGGCCACTAATACCAATAAACGCCATTTGATGAGACCAACTATGAATCACTACACTCCTATACAACCAGTTAACGTAACTATGACATGATAGACCCATACTGGCCATTAACAACAATTAAGGTCCAATAAGGCCAATTGATGAAAGTATGACATATTATCGGGCGTAACCAAACCATGGCTCACTAAACTCATATTCAACCTTTTTAAAGCAACTATGATATGATAGAGACTACAGTGGGTCACTAACAACAATCAAGGCCCAAGACGGCCCATTAATGCAAAGTATGATGACCAACTATGACTCACTACACTCCTATACAACCTGTTAACGTAACTATGACATGATAGAGACGATATTGGCCATTAATAACAATCAAGGCCCAATATGGCCCATTAATAAAAGTATGACATGTTATCGGGCGTTGACACATGCCTATGGCTCACTACACTCATATACAACCCTCTTGTAGCAACGAGGACATGATAGATGCTATAATGACCACTAATACCAATCAAGGCCCATTGATTAATGTATAACATGTTGGGCCATCGACACAAATCAAGGCCAAATAAGGTCTATTGACGAAAGTATGGTGTGTTTCAGGCGTTAACACCTAACCATGACTAATGACAGTCCTATACAACTCTTTTAGAGCAATTGTGACATGATAGATGTTATAATGGGACACTAACACCGATCAAGAACTAGTATGACCACTAATAAAAGTATGGTTTATTGGGCGTTAACGATGATTACTACACTCTTATACAACTCTTTTATAGCAACTATAAATATCACTTGTATTTATTTTATATGTTTTTTTATTTAAAATACAATTTTTTTATATTATATAAGTTTTAATTAGTTGTTATATATATACACTAACAACTCTTTATTTTAATTATTAAAAATAAATTAAATTCATATTTAGTTCATATTAATTTCACTTCCCACAAAATTTCAAATTAAATTCAACCCCCTCTTTTCTTTAAAAAATTTTGAATTACCCTTATATTCTTAAATTTAATTTGACTACATATTTAACCTACCTTTTTTTTCTTTCTCTTCATTCCTTCTTATTATTCTTCTTCTTCATCTCTTTACACCCACCATAATCCTCAATCATTAATTCTCTAACTCACTGAATTCTTAACCAAATCCTTTGATTCCAGGCTCTAATCTAATTATTTTTGCAAGAGGAATTCACGTGTGGTGTCGGTTTTCATCAATTCTATCTCGTTTTTTGCCGGATTTGTGTTGAGTGTGAAGAACCCTAAGAACCAAGTTTGGGGATTTTCAATTTTAAGTGTTATTTCTTGTAATTGAAGCTTAGTACATCTTATTTCATCGCTAAAAAGGTATGTATTTCACTTGTTTGATGACAACAGTTTGCTGACAGATTCGTTTTCTTTTATTTATTGATATGTAACTTGATGTTAAACGATGATTACTTAACGATTTTTTATTCTAGGATATAGCACTATGAGTCTAGTTTCCAGAAAGGTAAAGTTTGTAATTTTTGGACACGTTTTGAATAGTTTTTATGATTTTACAAAAACACTGGTCAAAGCTGATTCGGGGAGTTATATTTTGGCCTGTCTTTCCGACACCATAACTCCCTAATGACAAAACGAAACGGGTTGTTTCCAGTTCTGAAAGTTTGTATTATGAGTTTTGAAGACAACCCAATTGGTCTTGCACAATTTAGATTAATGAGTCGATAGAACCATTATACAAGTGTTTGTTGTGCAATCTGCTGAACTGTTGGTACATATCTTTAATGGTTGAATTATTGTGAGTTTTGTATGTATGAGAAAAATATTATAAAAGTTTTTTGAGAAACCTAATTCATATATTCTATTGTGGTAAATTTTGTAGAATTTATACTTAATCTTTTCGTAGTGAATAAAATCAGTTTGTACATGCTATAATCTGTCTCGTGAACTAAGTGATCATAAGTTAAGTTGTATGATGAATGTTTGGTTGATTTGCCATGATACGATGTGTGAATACATGTTAGGACTTTTTAGTACAGTTGACATTGATTATTATCACCAACAAGTCGTAGATTCAAGTTTTTGTTTGTGTATACATTATGTCTAATGTGATTGTGCGTGATAGTCGTCGTGCTTTGAGGTTTCGCCTCACATTAACCCTTTACTAGTTACGATGCTAATACTTTAACAATTTTAGGTTCAAAAATTTAGACCCGAAATGGAGATGAAAAGAAGTCAAGAAACGAGTTCGAAGAACAAGCGCAACGAATGGAATAAATGGAAAAAACTTAAGGAAAACGAAGAAATGAAGCAAAAACAATTTGATTAGTTTATGAGAAAGTTTGAGGTCGGTAGTAATTAGTAGTAGTTTCAAATATTTTGAATTCATAACTTATTAGTGAAGGTTTGTTAATGTAAACTTGTTTTAAATTTTTGTTATTCTGTTTGTTAAACTTATGAAATAGCCACATTTATATATGTGTGATCAAAATTATGATAATAGCCACACTTTATATTACAAAAGCATTATGTGTGACAAACGGTAAGACAATGGCCACACCACAAACTACAAAAGAGTGTTTGACTGGCAAGTTCACATTTTTAGCCACATTGACAATAACCTCCAGTGTCTATATGATATGATTAGCCACACAATATCTCACTATGTGTGACGAAAAGTTTGACAATTGCCATACTTTAAATTACAAAAAGCATTATGTGTGACAAACGGTAAGACAATAGCCACACTATAATCTACAAAGGAGTGTTTGGGTGGCAAGCAAACATTTTTAGCCACTTTTAACGTAATTTCTAGTGTCTGTATGATATAATTAGCCACTCTATTTTTAATTTAAGTGGCCATTTCTTTGTTATATCCACACGGTATAGGTCACAATGCAAGCTTAACACAACCATACTGGCCACATTATTATAAAATTCATGTGGCTGAAACATATTTCATGTGGCTCTATACGTGCAATGGTCACTCATAGTAAATAGTTATGTGGCCATTTTCTACTGTTTAGCCACACTTATTGGAGAGGATTCTTGATGGCCAGCAACTAATGCATGTACCTTTTAGCCACACTTATTACCACATAAGGCCACTAAAAACTGTGTGTGGCCATATCATACCCACGGTGTCGCGACCTTTGGCCACATATGACCTGAACCAAATGTGTGTGGCTAAAGGCCTAAGGCCACACTTTTCTCGTGTGGCCGAAGGTCAATTTTCACGTAGTGACTTTGGGTTAGCTCTAAAAGCGAATGAAATATTCTTGCATATGAATACCCGGATGATTAAGCCGCATAAAGACTCACAGTGTCCAGAATCCTAACGCCTGTTATTTGCTTTATTATATTTTTGGGAGATCAACAACTATAAGGCTTGAGTATGACTGGTTATTACATTTCTGCCATCCTCACCGAGACTTCTGCTAGTGACTAACACCTCTTTCAATTTGGCTTTTCTTTAGATTTATATCACTTACTTTACTCTAACAGTTTGTTTAAGAGCTATCAATGCACCAATGATTAAGCACTCAGTCTTTTAAGCTTATTTCTTACTGGATTTGGGGTCAAATAATCAATGTACTATCATTTTCTGTTTTTGCTTCAAAAACTCAAAATTTTAGGAGCATAAAATAAAAGATATTTAATCGCCCCAGTTACTTTCAGTCTATAGATTAATGGTTATCCTATCAATATACAAGTAGATAATAGGAACAAAACATGCAAGCATTCTCCATAGATTTAAATAACCGACATAATTTTCAGCGAGAAAATAAGGTAAAAAGCATAACACACACCCCAACTACTTTCCATTCTCTGATAAATGGCTATTTTGAATATTTCCAAGAAATTATCAATAAATGGCTATTTTGAATATTTCCAAGAAATTATCAGGACTAACCATATAAAAGTATATGTTCTTCAATCAGCATTAATTGACATATTTTTCAGTGAATGAACGCCAAAATCTTTTTGGTTTTTCTCTTTACAAACAGAAAACACAATCTTTTTGTCTTTTTGGATTTTTTTTCTGTACAAACTAGAAATTCACAATCTTTTTCTCTTTTTCAAAAATTTTCAATGTTTTTGGATTTTTCAAAAATCTTTTTCTTTTAAAAATATAAAAACTAAAGACATGAAAACACACTACTTTTGGAGTTTTTAAATTTTTCAATGTTTTTGGATTTTATCTATACAAACGAAAAACACAATATTTTTGTATTTTTTAACCAAAATAAAATTTAACAGAACAACCAAACTAAACAATAAAGATAATTATCCTAGTTTCAGGATATCAGCAAGGGTTTTCAAGCCATTTAAACTAAGCAAAAATTGAAAACGCGTTTTATCAAATGCTTTGGTGAATAAATCAACTTTTTGAAAATCTGTATGTACTTTCTCAAGGTCAATTAATTTCTTATCATAACAATCCCGTATGAAATGATATAGAATTTTGATATGTTTCGTTTTCGAGTGTTGTACGGGATTTTTGGTGATGCTAATAGCAGCAGAGTTATCAATTAAGATGGGAGTAGTAAGAAACTTCAAACCGTAGTCGCGAAGATGTTGTATCCACAAAACCTGGGAACAACAACATACTCAGCTTCGGGGGTTGAAGTGGAGACTGTTGTCTGCTTCTTACACTGCTAGGAAACAAGACGGTTTCCTAAGAATTGACATCCCGCTGTGGTAGACTTGAAATTAATCTTGCATCCTCCATAGTCTGAGTCGGAATAAGAGGTAAGATCATAAGTATTGTCTTTGGGGTACCATAACCCGATGTCAGGATTTCCCCTACGATATTGAAGAATACGCTTGACCGCTGCCAGGTGAGTCACTCGGGGACTAGCTTGGTACCAAGCACATAAACAAACAAAAAACATTATGTCGGGTTGAGAAGCAGTTAGATACATTAAAGAACCAATCATAGCTCGATAGAGGGTCGGATCAACGGTATCCTCCAATTCATCCGGTGATAAATTATGACCCACGGGGAGAGGAGTAAAAGGGATTTTTCCGGCAGTAATCTTGAATCGGCTCAAGACGTCATTCACATATTTTGTCTAATGATTGAAAATTCCTTTATCAGATTGATGAACCTGCAACCCTAAAGAGAAATTCATCTCTCCCATCGAACTCATCTCGAACTTGGTTTGCATTGATTTCTCGAACTCCTTGCACAACTTGTCATTTGTTGACCCAAAGATTATGTCATCAACATAATTCTGAATGAGGAGAAGATCATCACCAATATTCTTTTAAAACAAAGTGCAGTCAATAGTTCCACGTTTGAAACCATTATACGTAAGATGGTCGGCGAGCGTGCCATACCAAGCTCTCGGGGCTTGTTGGAGACCATATAATTCCTTGTTTAAACGGTAAACACGGTCAGGATAATCAGGATCTTCAAAACCTGGAGGCTATAAAACAAACACTTCCTCATGAAGTTCACCATTGAGAAAAGCACTTTTTACATCCATTTGATATACTTTAATGTTATTGTAAGCAGCATACGCCAGAAAGATTCGAATCGACTCTAATCTTGCAACTGGAGCATATACCTCAGTGTAATCAATACCCTCTTGCTGATGAAAACCTTGCACCACTAAATGTGCCTTGTCTCTCACAATTACCCCATGATCGTCTTTCTTACATTTATATAACCACTTAGTCGGAATTGCCTTCTTGACTCTAGCAGGTTTGTCGATAAGATCCCAAACACCCAATCGTGCAAATTGCAGTAATTCTTCTTGCATGGCCTCTACCCAAGAAGGATCTTGAAGTGCCACACGAGGAGTTGTTGGCTCAACTTGGGATAGAAAGCAAGTGAATTTAGCAAGATTTACAATCCCAGACGAATGTAAGTCAGCATAAGCACATAATACATTATTCTCACCTGACGAAGCAACTTGATGCCGTGTTTGAACTCCCACATCAAGTTCTCCAATAATGTTTTCTTTTGGATGATAATTATGAATCCTAAGAGTGGGATTCTCAGGAACATCAATAGATTCAAATAAATTAGTGTAATGTTCACCCAGATCGTGAGATGAAACATCACTATCAAATTCGATAACTGATCAACAACTGGAGTGTCATCAGATGAAGTAGACGCATCATCAAAGAAAACTGGAGACTCATTTACAGGTTCTTCAGTTGGAGCAACAATTGGAGCTTCAACGTCATTAAAACTAGTAAATCGTGGAATTTCCAATTGATTCTCAAAATAAGCTTGAACTAGGTCTTCATCTGGTTGCTCAGTTGATAGTGTAAACGAATTAAATAAGCTATCATAATCAAACATCCAGTCGGGACCTTTCCCTTGAGGAGTAGTGTACTTTTGACAGTCCACATGGTACCATTCTTCAACACAACCAGATGTAGAAATACCAGTTTCTTAGAAGAAGCATATCCCAAGAAATATCCTTCAATGGATTTTTCATCGAACTTTCCTACATCCTTTATCAGCATCGTACAAGGACACCCAAAAGGCTCCAAGTACTTTAAATTAGGATTACGATTATTCAACAACTCATAACTTGTCTTTTTAAGTTTCTTAACAGTTAGAACTCGATTAAGTGTGTAACAAGCTGTATTCACCGCCTCATTCCAAAAGTGGATAGGAAGCTTTGAATCAGCGAGCATCGTTCTAGCAGCTTCAATCAATGTTCTATTCTTTCAATCAGCAACACCGTTCTGTTGTGGCACATATGGGGCATTATATTCTCGATGAGTTCCCTTTTGTAAACAAAAGAAATCCAATACAGTATTTTTAAATTCAGTACCATTGTCACTTCGAATTATCCTCACTTTCTGTTTATATAGTGATTCGATCTTAGTGATTAAATTTTGAACGAGATCGGTGTTTTCTCTTTCGACCTCATAAATAAGACCCATGAGTATCATGAATAATCATCAACTACCAGGCAATACCAATCTCCAGAAATACTTGCACGATTCACTGGACCGAATAAATCCATATGAAGTCGCTAAAGTGGACTATCAATAGAATTCAATAAATTAGAAGGATGTGTCTTTTTCTTCTGTTTGCCATTTTTGCAAGCAACACAGTGATCGGATAACTTAAAATTTTTCAACGAGACACCCTCAACTAAATCATTTGTCATTAGATATTTCATATTACGAACATGTATGTGACCCATTCTACGATGCCATAGAATAGAATCTTTCTCGGTTGCTTTCTAGACAAAACATGTTTCGATCGATGTTGATACTTTAGAGCTCATATTCAAGACATAAATATCATTTGATCGAAGTGATCGCATGATAACCATGTCCTCAGGAATCACATAACCCGGTTTTAAAATCAGACACTCTTTATATGTAAATATTGTAGTGTATTGCTTGTCACAGATTTGCGACACACTCAATAAATTATGGTGCACTTTATCACAATAATTAACCTTCTCAAAAGTAATATGCCCATTCGAAACGTCACCTTCTTGTGTAATCATACCCCCAGAATTCTCAGCAAACGCCACATAACCCCCTTGAATATTTCTTACATTTGTTAAGAGGTCGAGATTTCCAGTAATATGACGAGAACATCCACTATCCGTGATCCAGTTTTCACCCGAAATGGTCTTGGATGTACCCTCATTTTGTTTAGCCATGCAAGCAGACGTGGTTGAATCACTGATCTTTGCCATACAAGCGAAAGTAGTTAGAAGCTTTTCACTTGAATCATCAGACTTAGACTCAGTATCAGCATCAAAAGAAATTTCACTTCCACCCACATCTTGAAAGTACTCAGAAAATCCAAAAATTTCAAGATTTGCTTAATTGTTACCACATAATAACCTTTGTGACCAGTCATCTCTATCTACGTTGGATAACATTGCTTGAGATCCAGAAGACGAAGGTTTACCTCTAGAAGACTTTCCAGCATCATTACCACTCTTTCCCGATGAGTTTTGATCTTGTTTTCTGGGACCGGTATACTCCTTTTAGGCTTATCACATTCTTTGGCAAAGTGACCAAATTCTTGACAATTGTAACACTTGACCTTTAACTTATCAAATCCCAACTTTTTCTTCAACGAAGGAAGATCTTTACCTGCTCTCTGCATATACTTCTTAACTTTTCTTACTATCATAGCCAGGTTCCACTTTAAGTCCATCAGTTCTAAATCATCAGGATCAATGTGATCGTAATCTTCATCATTCAGATCACTTGTAGCAATCTTACTACTAACCAAATTCTCATTAATGAAAGCAGAAAAAAATGCAAAGTTTTGTTCAGCCTCCCTCATGTTTACATTTGTTTGAGATGAGAATTGATTTGTGGATGATGAAGTTCCAGATCCACCAGGTGAACCAGTATTTCCAGCTGTATAAAAACAAGCATGTGGATTGCTATACATAGTTGTTGCATTTTCACTTGTCGTTTGTGTGAGAAAAGCAGTGATAGGTGAAATGGTTGAACTTAATGGCATGCTTCCACCATAAAATGCAGGATCTTAATTATCTTTCGAAGACTTCTGACATTTAAGATCATATTCTCTAGTCTCGATCTTTTGCAAAAACTCAGATGCATTCAAATCCTCATTGCTAAAATAATTATTCTCCTTCAAAACCGTCAAGAATGTTGAATAAGAACTTGGCAAAACACTCTTAATAGTATCAATATTATCTGCTTCTGATATTTCCAATTTCATTTTATCCATCTCGGCTATCAGATGATTAAGCCTTGTAGTCATTTCTTCAACTGTTTCACCCTTAAGTAGATTAAAGTTTCTGAATTGAAACTTAAGAATAACCTTTTTGCTTTCAGCTATGTTTCCCATACTTCCCATTCGGATATGTTGGAATAACGAGGCACAAATCTTAATACTTCCTACTTGGTGAAAAATATTTTCTGGCAAAGCCATAGTAAGAGTAGAATAAACTTTTGTCTCTGTTTCCAATGCTTTCTTCTCTTCAACTGAGTATTGTGAGATGGCTTTAGGTGTAAAACCAATAGTCTCATATCCAATCATAGGAACAGTGTAAACCTCATCCAAACAGTACGAACACTCTGGATGAAATGTCCCTAGATGAGCTCGGAAACGAGGTTCCCATTTAGCAAATCGCTAAATTTAATTCAACGGGGACATTTCGAATGTGAACCGATCTCAGTTCAAGTTGGAACATTTGTTGCATCAACATGTTTTGAGAAGAGAGTGCATACATACCAGCCATGTTTGCTAAATAATCAATTTTATCAAACGTCAAGAGTTAAAATTAGGTAATGAACTGTATACAGTGTAACGAACTGTGAACAGTAAATGTAATGAACTGTAAACAGTAAAAAATGAATTAAACCTTAACTAAGTTGAGGTTTATCAGGTAACGAATTAGAATTGAAATTAAGTAACGAATCAAGTCACGAATCTGCTGGTCAACGAATGAGTCAAACTAACGAATTGAAAATCACTAACTATAAGCTTAGATAATTAGAAAATTTCCTGTAACGAATCACTAAGAAATATGTAGCGAATTAGATAGCGAACAAGCTACAGTTGATAACGAATCGACTTATAGCGAATCAGGTTGTTACAACGGCTTGTAACAAGCTCTGACACCGAATGCCACGTGGCAAAGGTTGTTATAAGACAGTTTCCAAAGTAAACACGTGTCACACAAATCAGTGAACACGAATCAGACAAAATAGCGAACAGATTAAGCGAATCAACTATAACTCATAGCGAATTGGTGAAATATGTTAACAATCGAGTTGAATGCTTAACGAATCCGAAGCATATTCAAATCTTCAAATCCTCAAAGAAGAATTTCTAGAAATCTGGAAATTGAAGAACACGAACCCAGAAATCCAATTTGTAATACACACTCAATACTCAACCAAATTGCACAAATCAATTACCAAAATACTCGCAAATCGATCACGAGTTTCATCGTATCAATCTCGTAATCCAATTCACCAATAACCATATTCAATCTAACCACAATTCGATCCTATGTTCTCGGTCAATTCCAAATCCAAACTAAAACAATCCAAATACAATCCATACCTCAATTCCGGTTAATCAAAAGTTCACAATTACCTTACCAGACACAAATCTAATCCAATCCTTCCTTAATCCATCGAATTAATCTCAATTTGATCCAAAACTTAATCAAACAGAGACTTATCAATAAATAAGATCAATTACCAATCAGATAACATTATTTAACATCCAAATCAAGCGTAATTGATCACTGAAAGCTCTGATACCACTTGTTTAAACCTTAGAATCAATACTTAACAATAAACAGATTTCAGATATGATATATACGATTAACTCTAAACTTGGATCTAGCTCATTATCACAATTGATTGTATGTTATGTATGTGTATATATTATCAGTAGTGTGTATAACGTTAATATTATTAGTATGAAGATTGAGAGAGAGAGTTTGGGCAGAGTTTAGTTAATTTTATCTCAAAAACTTACATTAATGTGTGAACAATATTCACTATAAATAGACGATGGAGTTAGTTCGTTAACATCCCCTAACAAACTAAACTCCAATTCGTTACATACATTAAAGAGATAATAATCTTAACGAATCACCCCCTGATTCGTTAAACATCCTCAACCAATCAGGAGGGATAATATCTTAAGTATTAGTTCGTTAAACATCCTTAGCGAACTAGACATTACATTAACGAATTACAAAGATAGATTAATTGTTTATTACATTACTCAAAGCAACAGATACGTTAACGATAAATACAAAGACTCGAGATGCAAAACCATGCACTAACAGGAGATCATTCCTAGAACGTCAATGCTAGTCGGTTTCAGTGGAGAAACCAAGAAGACATTGGGGGACATCAACCTCCCAATTTACATTGAAGGGTTAAATTCATATAAAAAATTTTGTGTTATTGATAACCTTTCTTGTTGCAATGTTATTCTAGGTAGGCCCTGGCTGCATAGAATGAAGGCGGTAGCTTCATGTTACCACCAATGCATCAAATTACCTAATCCATGGGGTGTTGTGAAGATAGTTGGTGATTAGGCGGAGGCCAAAAACAATTATTCTTCATCGATGAAGCCAACAGCCAAGCAAACTATAGCATAGAAACCATTGCAACATCCTAGGGACGTACTGGAAGCTCGGGAGAAAGATATTAAAGAAATATCCTTGGACCTCGAGGATCCAGATGTAAAGGTGTTCCTAGGATCTAGTATCCCCAACAAGATCAAGGAGGATATGATATCCTTCTTAGGGCGAAGAAAATCTACCTTTGCATTTAAACATTCAGACATGACAGGTATTTCAAAGGAGGTAATCACTCATAAATTAGGCCTTGATTTATCTATTAAACCCGTCCATCAGAAGCGAAGAAAATTCGCTCCTGAGTGGAACAAAATCATACAAGAAGAAGTTGAAAAACTTCTTAAGGCCGGTATGATTAGAGAGGTTAAGTATCCTCGATGGTTAGCTAATGTGGTTGTTGTTTCTAAAAAGAATGGAAAGTGGAGGGTGTGTGTCGATTTTACTGATTTAAACAAGACATGCCCCAAGGATCCTTTCCCTTTAGCACATATAGACTCCATGGTGGATGCTACGGCAGGACATGAAATGCTTACCTTTATGGATGCTTCCCCTGGATTTCAACAAATTCAGATGGAACCATCTGACCAGGAGGATACCGCGTTCGTTACCCCTACCGGCATATATTGTTATACTGCTATGCCTTTTGGACTAAGAAATGCAGGGGCCACATATCAAAGACTGGTGAACATGATGTTCAAGGATCAGTTGGGCAAAACCATGAAGTTCTACATAGACGACATGGGGTAAAATCAAAGAAAGCTGAGGATCATCTAAGAGATCTTGAAGAGGCGTTCAACATCCTTGATCAGTATAATATGAAACTGCCATTTTGGTGTTAAGGCTTGAATGTTTCTAGGGTACATGGTCACCAAGAGGGGGATAGAAGCAAGCCCAGAGCAGATAGAAGCCATTATCAACCTAAAGTCACCTGTAAATGCCAAGGATGTCCAAAGGCTCACAGGAAGGATAGCCGCTCTTAACAGGTTCATCTCAAGATCTTCCGAGAAATGCAAGGATTTCTATGACATCCTTAGGAAGAATAAAAAGTTCGAGTGGACGGAAAAACATGAGGCTGCTTTGAGAGCCTTAAAGGATTACTTATCCTCAGCTCCAGCTCTGATGAAGCCTGTGGATGGAGAATCCTTATATCTCTATTTAGTCGTGTCAGGTAACACTGTAAGTGCTGTTCTTGTAAAAGAACATGAAGGTGAACAACACCCCGCCTATTATGTAAGTAAGAGTCTCTTAGATGCGGAAGCCATGTATTCTCATTTAGAAAAGTTAATTCTCGCACTTATTATGTCCTCCACTAAATTAAGACATTACTTTGAGACTCATACTATTATTTTGAAAACTAATTATCCTGTTAAGAATGTCCTTAGAAAGCCAGAGTTATTAGGTAGGATGGCCAGTTGGCTGTGAAGCTGAGTGCATATGATATTCAGTATGAGCCAAGAACAGCCATCAATTCACAAGCACTAGCAGACTTTGTGGCTGATTTCAGTAGCGATATGCAGAAAGAAGCTGACTTGGAGGTTCGACAACTAGAAGAGACCAAGGATCCTTGGATACTCTTCACTAACGGAGCTTCTAACGTGAGAGGAACAGGATTGGGTATCCTACTGAAATCACCACAGGGGGACACAATACCCAATTCCATAGCTTGTGAGTTTCAAGCAACAAACAATGAAGCAGAGTATGAAGCTTTAATCGCAGGTTTGCAATTAGCCAAAAGTATGAGGATCAGGTATCTTCAAGTATATGTAGATTCTTTATTAATAGCTAACCACTTTAACGGCTCATATGCTGTTAAAGGTGAGAAACTAATCAAATATTTAGACGTTGTAAAGGAGTTAGCAAAATCCTTTGAAATATTTAGTATTGTACAGGTACCAAGGGAAGAGAATGCCGGGGAGGATGCCTTGGCAAATTTAGCCTCATCCTTGAAGATTCCAGAGGACGTGAAGATTCCAATCATTCATATTCTCTCGCCAGCAATAGGGAAACAATAAGTTGGGGAGATAACGAATGACAAAGAGATTGTACTTTGGGATCCATTATCCTCGAATTACCAAGGATCATGGATCCACCCGATCAAAAAATACATTCAGACTGGAGAGATTCCTGCCACTGACAATCCCAAATCCTTCAAACTCAAGGTATCATAATATATTCTATTACATGATATGCTATCAGGAAATCTCTTGCAGGACCATACTTGAGATGCATCGAGGATCCTGAGATCCAAGAAGTACTCAAGGACTTCCACGAAGGAGATTGCAGCAACCACACAGGTGGAAGAGCATTATTTTCTAGGATACTTAGGACCGGATACTTCTGGCCGACAATGAAGAAAGATGCGACGGAGTATGCAAGGAAATGTGATGCTTGTCAAAGACATGCTAACATCATCCATTAACCAGCTGAACCTATGTATCCTATATCCTCTTCATGGCCTGTCATGAAGTGGGGCATGGACATTGTAGGCAAGCTACCAAAGGCACCAGGTGGAAAGGTCTTTATGCTTGCTATGACTGACTACTTCTCCAAATGGATTGAAGCAGAAGCGTTCGTACAAGTCCGTGAAAGGGAAGTTATATCTTTTATTAAACGAAATATTATAACTAGATTTGGTATCCCTTCTGACATACATATGTGACAATGGTTCCCAGTTTATCGGGAAAAGAACCACTAACTTTTGTGACAGTTGGGGCATCAAGATGATAACCTCTACTCCAGTGCATCCTCAAGCTAATGGTCATGCGGAGTCTAGCAGCAAAATTATCATCAAAAATCTAAAGAAAAAGCTAGGATCCAAGAAGGGAAAATGGGCCGAGGAGCTACCTTATGTTCTTTGGGCCGACATGACAACACCCAAGAATGCAACAGGCCAGACACCCTTCTCATTGGTGTTTGGTTCAGATGCAGTAATTCCCACAGAGATGGTGGTTCCTACAACAAGAACGAGCATCCGTGATCCTGAAGCCAATGATGAAATCCTTCTTGAAAACTTGGATATTGTTGAAGAAATCAGAGACCTGGCCAAGATCAGAATAGCATCTAATTAACAGAGGGTAGCTGGGGCATACAACAGAAATATAAGGATCAAAAGATTTCAAGAAGGAGATTTGGTTTAGAGGAAAGCATTCCAAAATACAACCAATACGGCTGATGGGAAGTTAGCACCTAAGTGGGAAGGTCCTTATTAGATCGAGTTGGAGGCAGGAAAGGGGGCATATCATTTGCTCACGATAGAAGGCAACAGGTTACCAAGAGCATGAAATGCTATCCATCTCAAGAAGTACTTTTTCTGATCAGGATTTAATATCCTATGAGGATATATTATCCTTAAAGGACCAAGGATCCCCAAAATTGGTAAAATTTATTCTATCCTTTATCCTTTTTAGTTTCCCAATTTTCAATTTATGGATAATATACCCTTAATGATTTGTTTCTTCCAAGTTTTAAGTATCAATGCAGGATATTAATAAGATGTGTAATAACCAAGAGGTTGGCCACCTCTTCTTTACATTCAAGGTACTATACTATTTCCCTTGGCCTAGCCCATGATTGGATATGATCCCCGATGGTCATATCCTCTAAGGTTTAAAGGTTTTCACCTTTCTTATAAATAGAGTTTCAACACTCTCGCCTGGAGCGCACGCTATCCAATGTATAATCAGGGGCAGCGGGACCAAAACACGCTTAGTGGCTGACAATTTCGTTGTCTTCGGCTATATGGAGGATCCTACGATTTATGGTAGACGTACCATACCACCGGTTTATAACGTTTTCACGTTATCTTACGTTTGGGCTAAATCCCGGTTTGGGCGAGTCCCCATTAATATCCGTATTTGGGCTTGAACCCAGTTCACTGGCTTGTCCCTAGTACACGGGCTTGTCCCCAGTTGCACGGACTTGTCCCCAGTTTGTTTACGGGCTTGTCCCCAGCTTAATGGGTTTAATCCCAGTTAACATTATAAATTGTTTGCAACAGACATTCTAAGTTCATCACGAAGACAAAGTTCTATGGATCCAAAATCCTAAGGTTATTTCTTCAAGGATCATTGAAGGTTCAATACTTATGATAACTTAGGTCTACCTAGACCTTCTTGTATGGATTTATATTGTCTTAGTTGCAATAATTTTAAACGTTTTAATTTAAAGGGTTATCCCTTTGAGGATATTTTATAATAAAATCTTTTGTCAATTTTTAAGGATACTTTATCCTATAGTTTGTCCTTTAAGAATATTCTAACCTAAATATTTTTCATAAGGATCTTTTATCCTAAAATCTTTTACTCAAGGTTATTTCTCAAAACTTTCAATAAAGCTAAAGTTATATCAAACAAACTTTTAAAATAAATAACAAGTTAATAGTTGAAAGTTTCATATTATTAAGCATAAGTCACCTGGACTTACCAAAATCTTTAACCCGTATTTCACCATACAAAAAGATGGACCATCCACCCGGGTTAAACAGGTGTTACTAATTGTTCTTAAATACAGGAAAATAAACATCAGAGGCACCAAAGGCTTCATCCCCACAAACAGAGTGATCCTTAAACCTACTTACTATTGTTTATTACAAACCAAAATTATACTTAAAATCATCGACACAAACAAAAAAGTGGGCTCGGGCCTTGTTTTTGATATCCTTCATCGCCCACTTAAGCTGTGTCTTCACCCTCAGCAGCACCTGCTCCTTCACCACCTTCAATCACATCTTTAACCCTGCTCGTTCCAGCAACATCCTCCTCAGCCATCTCAGTATCCTCATCACCACCACGAGCCGCCAAGATAGCCTTCCACTTATTCACGTTCCAGGTTGCCTTATCAAAAGCGGGATCACCGGCCTCCATCGCCATCTTAATCCTCGCTTGAAGCACTGACCTGGCAGCCCACATCTTGGCATCTTCCGTCGCTTGCTTGACCTCCTCTTGGCGCTGGGTTTCTACTGTGGATACCTGATCCTCGAGCTGCTTCTTAAGCTAGGCTAAAGCCTTATCCTTATTGACCACCGCATTCCCTAACGCAGATAGCTTGTCACTCATCTAGCCTAAAACCTTTTCATAATGTTCTTTAAAGGTATTCATAGCCTGTGATCAACCATATAATCAGGATCAGTAGGATATTGGATCCCTAAATTTGAAATTTTGGGATATAAGATACTTACAGAGAGGACTGTATCATAATGGGTTTCGGGATCAGAGGACCTCTTTCTTTTGGAAGCTGCGAACTTAGCTTTAGTCGTTGCAGTCTTGGGTTCCGAACTGGTGGCCGTCTTGAGGATTTCTTTCTTAACATCTTGAGGTATGAGCATGTTGTCGATATCTTCTAGAGAAAACATGCTAGCAGAATTTTGGAACTTCTTAGCACCTGCATAAATCCGGTTAACAGATAA
The DNA here is from genome assembly GCF_021521415.1 of Bidens hawaiensis. Taxonomy (NCBI): domain Eukaryota; kingdom Viridiplantae; phylum Streptophyta; class Magnoliopsida; order Asterales; family Asteraceae; genus Bidens; species Bidens hawaiensis. Next base: position 293,052 of record NW_027491014.1, read on the forward strand.
GTACTCTATACAATATTATTTATTTAAATATTTTCGATAAACTTACTTGACATATTTGAATCCGAGGAGATCTCGCAGAAAGCTTGGATGAATCGGGCTTGAAATGTTCTAACCTCGGTATCTAGTGCTAGGAACCGTTTTGTTCTTTCCTCTGTTCCAGGTAGTTTCGCCAAAGAAGCAAAGTTCTTAACTGCAAACAAAGAGAAGACTCAGAGTTAAATTTAAAGCATCAAGGATCCTTCTATTTTTAAGGATCCAATATCCTACCCTTTCTAACCCACTTTTAAGGAAGGTCATTCCCGCTAGGTATGGAGTCACGTTTTACAAAGAAAAACTGATTCCTCCAGAAGGAATCATTTATAGTGACTTTCGAGATCGGGTGGGGTTGTCGAGGCTTGGATTTCAAAATAAATCGGGCAGGACCATGGGTAGTATGTGTGAAAAGATGGGACAGTTCTTGAAGGCCGAAGTTTATTTTCTCATCTTCAATAATCCTTTCTATAGTGCCAAGAACCCTCCAAACCATAGGCATAGCCTGTATATACAATATGCCAGTGGAATCGAAGAAGCTTTAAGTAAAGGGGGAAAATGGTAACTGTAGCCAATCAGGAACGGACATGCCGGAAAACACACCCAGATTTTGGAGGATACATCACAGTGGACGCTGGATTCATACGGTCGGAATAGGGTTTTCGGTGGAAACAACGAACGGAACTCGTCAACCTTAGGATCCGTGAGTTTGCAAATCTCGATAGAAGGGTTGACTATGAGGTATTGAGGCTCCATCTCCGACAACTCAGAGTCATCGGAAGATTGCTCGGAAGGTTTAGAAGGAGGCAAAGAAGATGAAGTGATAGGTATTATTATCAAAGAAAATAAAAGAAGAAAAAGATGGATACTGATGCGTCGATTGGATGTGTGATTATAAAGAAATAGGGTGACATATATAGGCGGTTATCATTAACTCAAGGGCCAAATGGTAATTATCTCTGGCAAAACCGTCCCATCATCCAGTTTTCGCAGAAGTTCAAAATTCAAAATGACAGCTGTATTCCACTATCACCCTCCATTTTGGGGGCAATTGTTAGGGCTGATATTTTCTGCTGAGGATATGTTATTATTAAAATATGTGACTGGATCAATTATCCTCCCGAAGAGTTCCAGACCATGTCGAAGGTCAAGAATCCTCAGAGGTTAATATTATTAACAATTGTTTCACATGTGTAGGTTATTGTTCAATAGAAGTAACGGCTATATGACTTGGACCATCTTAAATCTCGCTACTGGAAGCTACAAGCACGTGGTCGAGGAGCGTTGGAAGAGTAGTGGAATAGTGGCGGATAGTTAGGAATTTTTGTTACATGTATTTTCTTTATATACATTGAGATTTGATCGATTAGATATCGTCACTTGTACTCACACACACTAGAGAAAAATCAATAACTCTCTCTACACACTAGCTTACTTTGTAACATCGATCACAATCTCCAAACACTTGTAACCTTTTTTGTTATTAATAAATTGGTGATCAACGAGTTTTCATCACCCGGGGTTTTTTTCTTTTGATCTGAACAAGATCAAAAGGTTTTTCCTCGCAACAAATCACGGTGTTCATTCCATTTTCGTTCATACAATTACCGTTATCGTTTTAGCACTAAACCTCACATTACAAATTTGGATTCTTTATCCTTAACAGATTTTTATCCAAAACAATCAACATTAAACTTCCCCATCTGTAGATCATGCATGACCCATTACCAATCAAGAATTCTCGAAAATACATCCCTTAGCTAACTTTAATTCTTATGAAAATATTTCTGAATCCCATAAAGCTTATCTAGCGGTTGTTGATTCCAAAATTGAGCCAAGATGTTTTATTCAAGCGGTACAATATGTACAATGAATACAAGCAATGAATAATGAAATTCAGGCACTTGAAGAAAATGAGATGTGTTGTCTAGAAGATTGAAATATATAAAGCAAGACTGGACACGAAAGGTTTTATCCAAATGGAAGGAGTACACTACCATGAGTCCTTTGCAGCAACTGCAAAACTCGAACCTTGGTTGTTGTTAGAGTAAAACAAGATCGGATAATACATCAATTAGATGTTAACAATGACTTCTTACATGAAGAGCTAGACGAGGAAGTGTGCATGAAAACTTCAGAATCAAAGATCTTTGGGTACTAAAATATTTTATAGGAATCGAAGTCGCATGTACACGGAGGTGTAACGTCTCGAAAAATACAATAGTTATTTTTGGTTAAAATGTCAACTTTGAAATAGAAGGACCCAAAATATTTTCGTAATAAATATGGTAAAGAGATAATATATATAGATTATACTAAGTTGAAAAAATTCCATATTAAGGAAATGGAGAAAAGGAATCCATCCCACATGGAACGAAGGAAGAAAATGGAACTCCTTCACATGGGTAAAAATAGGGAAGATAAAGTCCATCCCACATGGAAAATAGGAAACATTTGGAAGCTCTTTATAAGGGTAATAGTTTTCATAGTAATATTCCTTTAGGCCATGCATGCACCAGTGATGGATTCGGGCTCGGGCTGTCACACCCCGACCAAAGGCGGCGGAACATGCCGGAATGCAACAGATTCCTCAAGAACGCGATGCCACTATTAAAGTGACAATATTTACTCAACATGTTCACAATAAAACATGTTCACAATAAAATACAACCAATTACATCACCACAACATTCATTAAAGTATCCTAAAGGTATGATCTATGTGATGAGTCTTCAATCTTCACCAGCAATCAAATAGTAAACCTGTAGCATGCATAAAAATAGATTTGATCGATACGAATGTTGGTGAGCAATACACTAGTTTTGACGTATGTATATAACGAGGCAAAAATCATAATTCATATATGTAAATAGAATAATGCAACAACCATTGTAAATGTAAAGCAAATAATTGTGGCTCCTTTCTATTTGGTAACAACCAAAATACTCGGAGAATGAGGATCCTTTCTAATTGGTAACAACCAACGTACTTGGATAATGATGCCCTGTGCTACTTACACATGGCTGATCATACTTATTGCGTTGCAACAACAACATAAAAATAAACACTCGTGCACATAATCAAATTGAGGCATAAACAAAGATCGAGCAAATATTCGTACAACACATAATGTTGAATTGTGGATTTGATAATGAGATCATAGAAACAAGTCAGTTCGAATATGGTATGCATGCCATCCTCGAAAGTATAAAAGCGTAAAAAGGGGGAGTGTGATTACTCACATGAAATAAATAACTTGAAGGGTTGTTTGTGATACACCGGGATAATAAGTTCAACGAGCGAGGTCTAGTTTAAAAGGGTTTCAGTTTAGAAGATGGTCTTGAAAGAATTTAAAGTAAAATAACATGACAAGAAAAATAAATAATTAAAGTTTGAGGGTTAATGTCAGGTCCCTGATTGCAGGCAGATCTTACTCGAATCAAGTCATAACTCACACAAATAGATGTGTCGACAAGGGAGTTAATGACGGGTTGCTATATTTAGAAAGATAACCGTTTGTTAAAGGCGGAATCAATAACAAATAGGGTAGTTGCGACACAATAATTAAACGTAACTAACACACACAAGATTAACTCAAAAGATTTCCATTCATATAATGTTCATCATACAAAAGGATAATCGATTTAGGGTTTCTTGAAGGGAAAGTTTATCCGTACGAATCCTAGGATAGCCGTCACTCTCAAGAAATATTCCTTCTTATCCGAAAAGTGTAAAGGCCAGAATCTGTAGGAGGCGTGCCCTAAATTATTCTATTTATAGGCCTGCCATCCTAAGACAGCTGTCATTCCTTCTAGAAACCCCAAATGATAATACATATTCAAAATTACATATTCAGAATTATTCTAAGTGTAAAACAAGTCTTCCGGGTAGGCTTTGCAACAATATTCATTTTCCGAGTCTGTGCTCTACCTTCCTTCAGCACTTGGTAACATAGAAGTGTGCCCGGGATCAGTTTCCGGGTAGACTTTACTTGAAGAGTATTTTACCAAGTAAAATACTCACCGGGTAGACTTCAATCTTCTTGACTTTGCCAGACTTTGCCCGAAAAACCCTTACGAGCAACCATGTTCTTCAATGGTCCATTCAACTCCTTGCTAGAGAATAGCTTATTAGCAAAGTATGCTCGGTACCACTGTTCCTTGCTTGAGTTGAACCTTGCCCGATGTTACTTAGAGATATTCCATTAAAACATCAAGCCTACTTGAACCACAATTATTAATGAATACCTTGCCCGGTCTTCCAATCACTTAGCTTCATAGCTTGGTTAGCCAAAGCTTACTCGGGAGTAAACCATGCTCGGCGAAGAACAATCTTGCTTGACAATGTGATCCTTGCCCGGGTTTATACTAACTAGTGAACCTTGCTCCGCCTAACACTAATTAATGAACCCTGCTCGGATATTCACTTAAGAAGAATTCTAAAAGATAACTTTGCCCGATAGACAAAATATCATACCCGGCTAAGTAAAAGCTTGCTCGGAGGTCTAAGGTGTGCCCGGATTCATACTTAGCGAATTCTGAGGAGGTTTAGAAGATTCCAATCTTCCATATATCTCACTTAGGTCAAATCTTTGACTCAACAATCTCCCCCTAGATTGGAACACCTCAGCTGACCCAAAACATTTCTATGGTTACATACACTTAGTCAAAATACACATCAAATTAAGTCAAATTACATATTCGTCGAAACATAAACAAATTACATAATCATAATTATGTCCGAAGACATTATATAACAAAGCCTATTTTAGTAATCTTGTCTTTTCCTTGCATTATGTGGGCTTGTCTTCTGTTGACTATTACTGATGCAGCTCTCAGCTTAAAGATATCAAGGATTTGGTAGTAAATGTGACTTTCTGGTATGACCAAATCCCTTATATCCATCAGATCTTCATCATGCAAGTAAGTCAAGTCTTCATCCCTTTTGATTATCCCCAGTACTCTTTCATCAGAGTTTCTTAGCACAAAATGGACAACATCTTCTTTATATTCAATCTCAGTTATGATGCCATTCTTCTGCACTGTGTAGTTGGGGCGTGTCATTCTTCTTTCAAGACTGATGCATGTATTCATTTTTGACAAGGGATTTCTATCTATGACATTCATCTTATAGTACAGTTCAGCACTGTCTATTTTCTTTAACTTCTCTGTCCTTTTCGATCTGTGAAGTTGAATCATTCTCCAACCTCTCTTTTCTTTTAGGAACGGGAATCCCTTGTCAGCTTCCTCTTTCAAAATTTTTGAGAGATCATTCATTTGTCTTCCAGCCATCTTATTTCTGTTTCTATAGTCATACAGATTGAGTGTGGCCATTCTTTCTAGTTGTTCTTGAGAGTATTCATAAAAATCACTCCTCACAACTATGTCTCTCAGTTGTCTGCTTTCCGTAATCACTCTCAGACATTCAGAGACATAATCATAGTAGAGTTCTCTTGGAAGATCCACATCTGATTGTGGTCTTGTTGTTCTTTAGGGTTCAGCTCTACTTGATTCACCTCTGCTTGATGAGGCTTGGAATAGACTTCTTGGGTTTTGCAGGCCTCAAATTGAAAGTGTTGATGTAGATTGCCTCTACCATTTCAGGTGGAAGGTTGCAAGATCAACAAGATTGTGTCATGCTTGTTCCTTAAGAATCCTTATCATTTTTGCTAACCCAGGATTGTTTGACAGTCCTGCAGGTATAAACCTTCCAGCAACAAAGCTTCTAGGGTTCTCTCCTTCCCTTAGAGCTTTTTCCCAATCAACCTTTTGAATATAGAAAAGTTCTTTCAAGTCTTCCTTTTCCAAGGCATTAAAAGTGGCTTCATCCATTCCTCTCTGATTTATCATTATGCCCCTCAATATCTTTATCATTTCCTCATTTTCCCAAGGAACAATAGGTTCATCTTGAGGTTCAGGTTTGACTTTTTGTGGGGTTGGAGTTTCAACCGATCTGACTTGTTCTTTCGATTTCTCCCTTAAAGTTTGAATTCTTCTTTTCTTTGCATGAGGTTCATCAGATGGTTCAGACTGCTTAGTGGAGATCTCAGTTTGTAACCTCTTCAACTTTTCTTTTCTTTTGAGTTTATTGTATTGGTCCAACACTGATTCTCTTGATAAGTTCTCAACTATCTCAGGCTTCACCCCTTTCTCCAGCAACTATCCACACATACCTCCAAACTTCTTTTTCAGAGCTTCCATCTTTTCAATCTTTTCATTCTCTTTGACACATTTTTCTATCACTTTTTCTCTTTCACTGTTGTAAAGATCTTGAAGTTTGTCAAACTTGAAGTGTGGTAGATCTTTTTCTGAATAGCCATGCCTTCTAAGATAATCTCTGTATTTCTGGCTATCTTTATTCTTTTGTTCCATCCTTCTCTTGATCACATCCCTCTCCTTTTCCAATCTCTTTTCCAACTGATCATCATCCAGATCAGCCAAAGTTTCAAAACTTATTCCATATCCTCTCAATTTCATAACCAAAGGATGTTTCATTTTAGTTTCCCTCATACTCAGCTCAATGTTTGTCCTCTGTTCATCAGTCATTGTGACTTGTGGGGACACAACATTAGCAGCTTCCTTATCTTTATCGGCATTGTCACCATCATTATCATCTTCATTAGACTCATCCTCCTCCTCAGTTGAGTCATTTACTGCATCTATTTTGGGCTCATTAGGGGGTCGATGATCTGGATTTGGTTCACTTACACTAGGAACATCAGGAACATCTGGATTCCTTTCACCTGGTTGCAAAGTTTGTAGCGGGACTGCCCTGATTGGACCATCTTCATCATCAGGAGTCTCCACATAACATTTATTCTTTTCATCCCACTTGCCTTTCTTCTTGGATCTTTCATGTTCAGATGCCCTCTTTCTTCTCATGTAGATCTTAGCAAATCTGTTGACCTTTTCTGCAAATTGTTCATGTAGTTTTTAAAGTCTTTCTTGTTTCTGTTGAAGTGTTTCATGAGATTGAGTCTCATTTTCCCTTTCTAGCCAGCTGTCAGTAGGGTTTTTCCTTATATCTTCTCTCACTTGTTCAGCCCATTTCTTGGAAGCCACTGAGGCAATAGACTCACCAATCTCTTCTTCAACCATCATTTCAGTATTCAAATTGGTTGGTTCAGCAGTTTCATTTTACTTCTTTTCTGGTTGACTTTGGGTTTGAAACATGCTAATTACCATTGGCAGCAGCAGAAGCTTCAGCATCATCTCTAAATAGAATATCTTTCTCTGGATTAGCGTTAACAGGCTCTTCTTCAGTAACCTTTTCTTTTCCTTTGTCCATCCTTTTCTGCACTTCTTCCTCTTCATCAGTTTGTTGATAATCATCAATTTCTTTCTCAAGTGCTTCTAATTCAGGGTCATACTCTACCCTCTTGGAGCTTTCAGGTTGCTTAACTTCAATAATGATTGGCTCCTCAGTAGCAGTATTCCCTTCATTGATTTCATCAGTTTGAGTCTCTTTTAACACATTAGTGACCACATCAGTAGTTGCCACTATCTCTTCATCATTTATCCTTTCAATCTCATCCACTCTCTCCTCTACATCCTCTTCACTCCATACAACATTCATAATCTCATCATTCACATCATAATCCTGTTCTCCTACATCTGATTTATCAGCTTCATACTCACCATTCTTTATTCTCCTCTCCTCACTATCCTCATCCTCATCATCATATGCATTCAAAATCAATTTCATACCATCCACAGTCTCTACACCTGTTTCCATCTCAGTCTCAACATTCACCATAGATTCAGTTGGCATCTTTTCATTCTCCCCCTGTTTTGGGGCAGCTGAGGTCTTCTCAACCTCCTGCTCCAGGGCTTGAATTCTCATTTTAGCTCGAGCCAACTTATCCAACAACATAACATTTTCCATGGTGACCTCCTCATTCCTCTTTCTCAATTCATCATTCTCTTTCAACAAGTTCAAATTTCTTTGGAATAAGTCTGTGTCGGTGTGTGGTGTTGTAGGTGGTTATGTAGTGAAGTGTTCAGGTTCTGATTGTTCAAGGTTTGGGATTTGAGTTTGAAAAATGGATTGTGGTGGTGATTGTGTATGAGGTGGGCTTGGAATAAATGGATATGAGTGAATTGGGCTAGTGGTTGGTGGTGTTTGTGGTGTTGGGGATATATGAGTTGATGTTTCAGTATGGCTCAAGGTTAAGGTTTGAGGTGGGGATTGAGTGGTTTGGTGTGGTGGAGTTTGTGGTGGTGATGGTATAATGGGTTGGTCAATGGGTGGTGGTGATTGTGGTGGTGTTGGAATAGGTTGTTCTAGTTCCTCAGGTTGCTCCCCCTGATCAAGTGCACCAACATCCATGGCTCCTCCAGCTCCTCCTTCATCTCCATCATCATCATTATCATCTTCATCATCTAACTCATCAATCTCTTCATCTTCCTCTAAGCTCAGCTCAAGAACCGGCATTATCTCCAAATCATGGTTCAACAACCATGGTCAAATTTCAAACGGAATGTTGGAATTAAATCTGTTGGCAGCACCCGGATTTGAAATTCTTCTATATGTGTCGGGATTCTGTAGCAGGTGTGTAATTCCAAGTGTGGGTAAGTCTTGTAATTCACGGTTAAAGATTATATGTAAGAATCTGGGGTATTGCAGGAATCTATCCACCTCTGCCTTCTTCAAATTTGCTACCAATCCTTCAAAGATCATCTTGGTGAAATTGAATGGTAGGTCATATATAATACCAACAGTGGCATTTGCTAAATCACGACTCATCAGAGTCCATGATCCTTTTCTTGGAGCAAATCCATGTATCACATGGTGAATTAAGAATCTATACAGCATAGGGAACATTCCTTTTTGAAATTGCCCATCATGTAAAGTTCCCTGATATCCCATTGTTTGTTCAAAGATCCTCATCAGGTGAGCTGTATTGAAGTTTATAGATTTATGATCATCGTCATTTAACTGCAAGCATCTTCTTATCATTCTTTCTGTCACATGTATTTCATGGCTTGAAACAGTTGCTTCGATTCGTTTCCCATTTATATCATCAACAAGTCTTGCAGATCGCCAGAAATCTAGTGAATGATTTCTGTAGATGATTGGGCACTCAGTGAAAGCAAAGCCCACATTGGATCTAGCCATCCAAGTAATCATTCTTGATACTGGCTCATTCTCAGGAGTGACCTGTAGAAGTGCACACATATTGTGTTTCTTTTCAAAGAAATATTTTGGCTGAACTTCTTCTTCTTCTGCCATATCTGAAAAACACAAACAAACATATTCAAAGTGAAATTAGTCATAAAGTTTACTACTTTAAGTAATTTCAGGTTACAAAAATGAAGAAGAAAGAGAGAAAAATCATCAAGAACCTATTCTTCGACAAGTTTATAACCTAAACACAAAAACAGCGTATTAGTAATCAAATACATAATCAAAGCCCATTGTAGTCTAATTGTGATCGGAAAACACATTATTTTTGTTTACCGAGTCGGAATTAGAGGGATGATTAAAATTAGGGTTTGGATTAAAAATGAATGTGATACGTCGGTTTAGGTTTCTTTGTGAGCAAGCAGTTGCAGTGGAAGGAGAGAGGGAAAAGTAATGTTGAAATAATATGTCTAACTCCCTCTTATATACCTTTTGAAAGTGGGTTTTAAATGTTTTTTGTCATTTAGTGAGTTACTTCCACTTACACAAAGCTTACCCAATAAAAATATCAATCCTTGCTTGGTAAAAAATATTCATTATTAATTTACCAAGTTTGCCCGGTTCCTTCCACTTACAAACCTTGCTTGGTCAAGCTAAGTAATTTAAAGTTAAGACACTATGAAGAAAGCTTATCCGAAATACCAGATTTCTTGAGAAGTTAATCACAAGGCAAATAATCAAGTATAAAATATCAAATAAACATCCTTGATTGGAATCAATTAAGATACCCATATAAATTTCTTAAATTTAAATTAAAAAGCTTAATCTAGCATAAACCCTATCAGAATAAAACACAATCAATTCAAGCATACTTTGAAGCATAGTGTGCCAGAGCAACCTTCAAAACGTTTAATGTGCCCGAACAACTTTCCTATGCGAAGTATAACTTAATAACCTTCCACTTACAAAGTGTGCCCGGAAAAGGACTTCTAGCAGACAGTATACTTGGAAAGTCAAGTTTTGAAATTACCAAGTATATTAAGGGAACAAGAGTGTACCCGAAATATAAAGTGTGCCCGGAAAACAAGGTTTGCCCGAAAACACTTGTAATTTCAAAGAAAACATATTCATACAAATCACAAAGCTTACTCGGTGTACTGACCTAAGTTCACAAAGTTTGCTTGGAATAACAATCAGCATATATAAAATGCAAAGCTTGCCCAGAACAATAAATTCTTGTTAAAAGCTAGCTATAAAACATAATCATCTCAAGACTTCAAGTTTGCTTGGGAAATTAGTACAATTGTGTACCCTACCCGGAAAGTGTAAACACTTCAAAGCATGCCCGAAAATCATAAACTTAGCCAAAACTGACTAACCTTGCCCGAAAAGGTTATAAAACATCAAATCTTACCCGAAAATTCATATTCAACCATATTCAACTATTTTGTGCCCAGAAAGGTTAGAAAACATCAAACCTTACCCGAACTTACATATTCAGCTTATTAAAGGCAAAATGCAACGCTTTTTGACTTAAACCACTTGTCAGATTATATTTTTCATTAAAGATCATAGTTTAAGAGCAAATGGTGCATTTAGAGATCAAATTTCAGTTGTATTTCTCTTCAAACCAGTTTCTTCCTTTTTCTGAAAAGAATTCAAGAATGGGATCATATTGACTAGGTAGCTTTCTCAGTACTTCATTCTCAGCATTATTATGACAACATAGATAGGTTAACAGCAGGTATAAACTTAGCATGAATTTCATCTCTTTGGTGATATGATTAAGGTTCATTTAGTAGCTTAATGCATTAATGGTCAACACTGTACTATGATGCCTCATATCTTTTCTCAAAGCTTATTTGGCTTTCCCCAGATCACCCCAATTTGACTCCAACCTCCTGTATTTGGTCAAATATTGTTTTTATATGACAGAACTTATTGGTTTTTTTTTTGTATTTTGATTTTTCAAACATATATAGAGGTTGAACGTTGGACTTACTGTCAAATAACAGGCCTTTCATTCAAGATGAGACCGATTTTGTCAACATCTTTGTAGTTCTTGTTGTAACCCTCTTGTTTGATAAAATATTTGAAACAATTATCAACTGTTGGTTGATTTATTCATTCATCCCCTTGTTTTTGATATTTTCTCAAATTTTCTAAAAGCATGTTCTTTGTCATATTTAAAGGTGTTTCATTTTTGGTTGACCAAATAACAACAGGCTTGTGTAGGACTGGGTAATCACTTTTCTGCCTATCATTTGGAGAGATTTATCTTGAGACATGCAAAGACAACTATGTATCTCCACATAAAGATTAGTATATTCATTATGTTTATATCACCTTAGATTTTACATCATCATGGGAAAGCAACCATATATGTTAATGACTATACTAAGGTCTTTTTAGCCTATTAATTCCATATAATTGGCTAAGTAGTCAATGTACTATCATTTCCCATATTAAATTTAGTTTAATATTCAATCACCCCAATTTCTCTTCATTGGCAGGTAAATGGCTATCCTGTTTGACCAGAAGTGGTCAGCAGGACAAAACATACATGTGAATATATGTCTTTTCATAGTCAGAGCTATTGACATAGTTTTAAGTGAATGAATATGAAACAAGTTATAATTGCCCCAAATGCTTTCAGTTTTCTGGTTAATGGCAATCCATTAAATCTATAAAGATCATAGGAACAAACATACACAGGTGTATGTCTTTCCAACTGAGCAAATGACATAATTTTCAGCAAGAATAACTACTTGAGACTTTTCTTTAAAAATCCTTCTTTTAAGCTTCTTTAAAGCTTGAACTGAATAATCTTATTATATCTCAACACCATTAATCAACTTGCTCATGTTTTGATCAAAATACAGTAAATATGAAAAAGTCATTAGAAATTCATTTTATCATTTAATTTTGACATAAAACTCATTTTGACACAAACAGTTGAAACATAATCAAATCTCAATCAAACATAATATCATCAAGATAAGTAGACAGTACTAACATTCAAGGTCTATCATATCTTAATAACATCAAAAGATCAGATAAAGCACATATTCAAGCAATTAAGCAGTGATGTTAGACAAGCTTACAATTACAAATAATTCATAGCAAGAACACTCATCCTAACATCACAAACACACATCAACTAATAAACATGCAAAAACATCAATTTTATCAAAACTTTGCACTCATAATCAGTTAAAGCACATAGTCAAGTAACATATACAAGTATCATAATCAAGCATATTCAGTCAACATTCATTTTGTGTAACTTCTGATAAGTTAAACAGTTAGCACAAAGAAGTACACATCTAGGTACACATCCTTAATCAGATCTCATCAGAGTTGATCATTCCCAGGGCTTTCAAAAGAAAGTTGAACCTGGTTCTATCAAGTGGTTTGGTGAATAGGTCTGCCAAATTATCACTTGTATCAACTCTTTGCATTTCAATCAAACCTTTTTCACTACAATCTCTTATGAAGTGATGTCTGATTTCAATGTGCTTAGTATTAGAATGTTGAACTGGATTCTTAACAGTAAAATATGTAGTAGTGTTATCAATAAGAATAGGGGTATTCAGAAAATTCAAACCATAGTCCAGCATCTGGTTTTGAATCCAGAGAACTTGTGCACAACATGCAGATGCAGCAATTATTCAGCTTCTGCAGTGGAGATTGAGACGGTAGTCTGCTACCTGCATTGCCATGACACTAGCCTTTCACCCAAAAATTGACATCCACCTGAGGTTGACTTTCTGCTCATGTTACAACCATCATAATCACTGTCTATGTAGGCAATCAGATTAAAAGATTTATTCTTTGTATACCAAATTCCCAAGTCTGGTCTTCCCTTCAAATATCTAAAAATTCACTTCACAGCATTCATATGGGAGACTTTTGGATTTGATTGGAATCTTGCACACACATACAACAAACATAATGTCTGGTCTTGTTGCAGTAACGTACATCAGGGATCCAGTTTTGGCTCTGTATTCATGTTCATCTACAGACTCCCCCTTTTCATCAGCAATCATCTTTTCTTTAGTGTCCATTGGAGTTGAAGCAGTTTTGTACTCATGGCAACTGAACTTATTCAAAATGTCCTACACATATTTGGTCTGGTAAATGAAAATCCCTTCAGCTTTCTGTTGAACTTGCAGTCCAAGAAAGAAGTTCATTTCTCCCATAGAGCTCATGTTGTATTTGGATTTCATTACCCCTTCAAACTCCATACACATTTGCTCATTTGTAGATCCAAAGATGATATCATCCACATCCACTTGTAACAGAAGCAAGCTGATCCCTTTCTCTTGTAGAAGAGTGTCTTGTCAATGGCTCCCCTTTGAAAGCCATTTTCAAGAAGATGATTTGACATCTCATCATACAAAGCTCTAGGAGCTTGATGCAATCCATATAGGGCTTTATTCAACTTATACACCCTATTTGGATACATTGGGTCCTCAAAACCTGGAGGTTGAGCAACATACACCTCTTCGTCAATCTTTCCATTTAGGAATGCAGACTTAACATCAAGCTGGAACACCTTAATGTTCTTTGAGGCAGCATATGCAAGAAAGATCCTGATAGCTTCAAGTCTTGCAACAGGTTCAAAAAATTCCTCAAAGTCTATTCCTTCTTCTTGAAGGCATCCCAGTGCCACAAGTCTAGCTTTATTCTAATCACCAAACCCCTCTCATCCCTTTTGTTTCTAAAAACCCATTTAGTTCCTATTGCATATCTGTCTATTGGCCTATCAACAAGATCCCACACATGTAAATCTCTGAACTGTGCCAGTTCCTCCTGCATTGCTTCCACCCAACTATTGTCTTTTAGTGCTTGAGCAATGTTCTTTGGCTCTATTTGGGATAGAAAGCAGGAGTAAAGACAGATGTTTGCAATCTCATAATGACTTCTTGTGACTCTTTCATGCAAATCTCCAATGATGTTTTCAGATGGATGATTCTTTTCTACATAAGGAGTTTGAACAATCATATCTGCAGACACATTTGTGTCAAGATTTGACTCATTGAGATCTGGTTCTTCAATGATCAAATCAGTTTCTGCATCATGAAATTCTGGTGCTTCTTCATTTTTCTGTCTTGAAGTTGATGCACCATTGTTTTCTAAGTTTAGTCTTTGAAACAGATCTTGAAACCTTGCAGTAGATGCAGCTTCTTCTTCATTTGCTTGGTTACTTGTGTTTCCCACATTTAGAATTTGATCAATCTGTACTTCTTGATTGTCTTGATTAATCTCAGTATAATCATGTTCAGGACTGTGATTGTTTTCTTGATTATTTTCTTGATCTTGTTCAACAATATCACTTGAGGAATTCTTCACAAAAGTATATTCCTTTTCTTTTCTAGCAACCTTCTTCCACGACTCTTCTAAGTCCAATGATTTCTTCTTTTTCTCTTCAACTACACTGGTCTTGTAGAATGAGTCATCATAGTCGTAAGGATAAATCTTGAAAGACCTTATCAACTTCTCATGATCAAGCAGCCATGCTGCACCATCAACTGTGTTGAACTGATTCTCATTAAAGATGATGTCAGATGATTTTATAACACTCAGATGGTCTTTCACATATACTCTGTATGCTTTTGAGTGTGTAGAATATCCAACAAAGAAACAATCTAGGGATTTTGTTTGAAACTTGTTCAAATAATCCTTTGTGTTAAGAAGAAAACATTTGCATCCAAAGGGTTTGAAAAACTTGATATAAGGCTTTCTATTGTGGAATATTTCATCTGGTGTCTTGTTGTGCCTTTTGCTGACAAGTACCCTATTTTGAACATAGCAGGCTGTATTTATGGCTTCAGCCCAAAATGTAACTGGTAAATTAGCATCTGCCAACATGGTTCTTGCAGCTTCAATCAAAGTTCTATTCTTTCTTTCTGCAACACCATTTTGTTCAGGAGTTCTTAGAGCTGAGAATTGTTGAAGTATTCCCTTTTCTGCACAAAATGCTTGCATAACTCCATTTTTGAACTCAGTACTATTGTCACTTCTCATCATCTTAACCCTCTACTCAATTTGTTCTCAATCATTGTTACACAACCCTTAATCAACTCTGCAGTCTCATCCTTGGTACTTAGGAAATAAACCCAAGTATATCTTGAATAATCATCAATGATCACAAGACAATATCTTTTCTTTCCTATACTTGACACACTCACAGGACCAAAGAGATCCATGTAAAGTAATTCAAGTGCTTGATCAATTGAATTGATGAGCTTTGTCTTATGAGAGGATTTGTGTTATTTGCCTTTTTGGCATGAACTACAATGATCTTCCAATTTGAAATCTCTTGTAGGTAAGCCTATTACATGTTCACCTTTGACAAGTCTATTCATGTTCTTCAAGTTCACATGACACAATTTCCTATGCCACAACTTTGACTCATTTTCAGTGGCTTTGGAAACAAAAAATGCTCCACCCCTTGAAATAGCATCTTTCATGTTCAACTCATATAGGTTACCATTTCTTGGAGCCATCATCATCGTAATTTTAGGTGGGATTACAAATTCTGGTTTTAGAATGAAACAGTGTGAGTCATCAAAACCAACTTTGTAACCCATATCACACATTTGTGATATACTCAACAAATTATATTGTAGACCTTCAACATGAAACACATTATCAAAAGAGACTTTTCCATTTGTCAAAATTCCTTTCCCAACAATCTTTCCACCATTTTCATCACTCCCAAAAGCTACTGGACCTTCAAACTTTTCTTCATACTTGACAAGTGACCTCCTGTCACAAGTCATGTGCCTAGAACATCCACTATCCATGTACCATATGTCATTCAGAGGAGTGGACTGTTCCTGCACAAAAGGAAGAATTTGATCAGTTAAGTGATGAAGTGCAGCTCATCAGATTCAGTTTCAGTTGCAGCTTGGGAAGTGAGTGTTGTTGGTTCAAGATCTTCATGAGTGACTTCTATATTGTCTGAATTATCTGTTTCATAACCACACTCTCTTGGGGTCTTGACAAATGAGATTGAGCTTAGACTTTCTCCTGATGCTGTGTCATACTCTTTCACCACATAATCTCTTTTCAGAGTAATATCTTACATCAGCAACTGTCTCAACCTTAGTTTCAGCCTTCAGTTTCCAAAGGAACCCTTCAGGTTCAATCCTTGTTTCAATAGAAACTTTTCATTACCAGTAAGTTCAGTTGGTTTCTTTCTAGGAAGGACACCTCTGATTCTTTTCTTCTCACTGTTTGGTGATCCTTGAGAACTATCAGATTTAACTGATTGTGTATCCTTTTTAGGAATGATTCTCAAGGGCTGAGAGTTTTTCTTAATAGCTTTCTCATTCTTTATAGGAGACTTACTCCTTCTAGCTTGTTCAGTCACATGTTTCTTGGTTTTCATTGATGGTTTCAAGCTATCTACTCTCAATGCTTCCTTCTCACACACCTTTCCCATTCCCAAATATTTTTCATACTTCAGTTTGTAAGCCACAAAGTCTTGTCCAAACTTTGTTTCATTTGGGACATGAAAGGGTTTAAATTTGAGTCTTTCATTGCAAGTATCTGTGTGATGACCGTACTCGTCACAATTTTTGCACCAAACCTTTCCTTTGTATTTTTCATGATTACTTCCTTTTCTGAACCTTTCACTTGGCCTAGGTTCTTTGACACCAATTGTCTTCTGATTTTTTAAACTATCAAAGTTAATTGAGAAAGGAACAAACTCCTCAATTCTTATGTCTTGTCTTTCAGTCTTGCTCTTTACAAACACAATTTTTTGCATATTCAGTGGTTCTTCATCTTGGCTCTCTCTATATCTTGATTGCCTCTTTTCATATTCTTCTATGGTTTCCACTTCTCCAATGTCAAACACTACATGACTAGAGAAAAGAGGGTAAACTAGGATAAAGTTCTCAATATTCACTTTTTTAGTTGCATTTTTCCTTTTGTTTTTACTTATCCTCTCCAATACATCCATACTAGGTAGCTTGACTGCATTGTAGCATACCTTCTTTCTCTCACATATGTCAAAGGACACATGCTCTCTCTTCATTTATTCATTCTGTTTCTCATTCTTGGTGTGACAGGTGGATACATTGGAAGTTTGTCAATGGATTCTGGTTTCTTGTATTTTCTTCCTTTTTCAGCAGTTTTAATTTCCTCATCAGTGATTTGATCACTTAAATCACTCAAGTCATCTTGATTCAAATCAATTGAATCAAAGTCATCTTCAGAGACTTGAACTCCAATTGACTTTTCTTCTTTCATATCTTTCTTTACTACAAATTCTCCTTCTTCATTCACCTCAACATTCTTATACAAATCCACCAATTCTTCTTTGTCATGAAAAACATCTTTGAATTGTTGTAGATATGCATTTCTTTTCTCTTTATCAACTTTTGGCATAAAGTTGTTGTTGAATGGTGGTGGAACTGCCTTGTTTTTGTCTTCTTCCTTTACTTGGTTTTGAATACCACATATGTTTCTAGTGGTGACCAAGTTCTTCAAGAATTCATTGTCAACTTGCAGTTTTGTGTTCTGCCCCTTCTCTTCTGTAATCTTTTCTTCAACCCTTCTATTTCAGTTGTGAACCTTTTATGAGCCCTGTAACTACTGATACAGTCATCTTCAAGACTTTTCATCCTTTTTTCACTAATCATCTCACTTGCCTCATACCCATTGATAATACTTTGTTTCTTGAAACACTCACTTTCCAGCTTGCCTATTTCATTTAAATCAATAGTAGGAGCAGAGTGTACCTAAGATGATGATCCAGCTTCTTTCTCAATTATGGCCATAAATGCCACATTTGCTTTCTTGATATCATCTGCAATATCTTCTTCACGATTGATCCAATCAAAACTACCCTCATGCTGTGTAGCTACAGCAACATTTCCTTGATTTCTGATCTGATTTTGGTTGTTTGGAACAGGGTTGTTTGGAACAGTTTGAAGGTTTTGGTTGTTGTTTCTTTGAAAACATTGATTCTGAGGCACTCCTTGATTATGATTGTTCATTTGAGGCTGGAAGTTGTCGTTGAAGTTGGGATTATAGTTGTTGAAGTTGTTGTTATTGGTTCTCTGCTGATTCTGTTGATACTAAGGTTGCTGAGATCTTGGTTGGTTTTGAAACTGGTTCATTTGAAAGTTTCTTGGCATGTTAAATTCTCTTGCAAAATGACCAGGCTGTTGACAATTATAGCAAATGGCTTTTGACTTATCAAAACCAATTCTTTCATTTGGCCCTGATAGGAGTGACCTACCAGTCCTGTTGTATAGCCTCTTGCTTCCAAGAGCCAACATGGCTGCTTGCCACTTCAAATCCATGTCCTCCAAATCATCAGCATCTATCTGCTCAAGATCATCTTGTACCACACTTGTGTGAATTAAATTCTATGCAACAAAAGCATTATATGACTCTGTAAACATTGAAAACAAGGCCTGTGTTTCACTGCATTGACCATTTCCACCACTAGTATGAGGTACATGCCCACTTGCCATTGAGGCAGAATCAGTGTCATCAATCAGTTGCACATTGAACCTTTGCTGGTTTTCAAGATTACTTGTGCTACCACCAACAAAAGATTTTGGAGTATCAGCATTAAGCTCAACTGGCTCTTCAATAATGGGAATTTGCTATTGATTCTTGGTAGTCAAATTTCCCATGGGTGCAATCAATGCATTTGAAACATTGAAGCAAGGTCTTTCCTCCTTAATCATCTTATTTTCAATCATCTTTATTTCTGCAGCCTGAAGGAAGCACACTACATCATCCAATTTAAAATCATTGAAGTTGTGCTTCTGAAGGATGAATTTGCAAGCAGTGTACCATTCCTTTGGCATTGAGTTGAGCAACTTGGTATTCAAGTCAAAGTCAGTCATGAGATAGTCTGTGGTTCTGAGATCATTCACTATTGTTAAGAACCTTTCAAGAATGGACTTCAACCTTTCTCCATCTTTATACTTAAACCTCTCTAACTGTTGTTTCAGTCTCTACTTCTTGATGTTTTTGAGCTAAATGTTTCCCTCAAACATTTCAAGGATTGCATCATACATTTCCTTTGCATTGGGATGATGTGCAACCTTGGTGAGTATCTCCCAAGACAGACCAACTTTAACGTTGCTAAAGCCTTGTCATCTACTTTTCTCATTCTTTCTCTTATAGCTGCAGTTGCAGCTGGATTTGCACCCTCATCTTCAGTACCTTGTGGACCTTCCTTGATTGACTTCCACATATCCACATCATTATAGAAAACAGCTGCTTCAAACAAGACCTTCCATTTTGTGAAATTTTCATGTCCATACAGTTTAGGAATCTTGTTAGTAGACACTTCTTGTTCTTCATAACCAGACATTTTGAGAAATCAAAAATAGTTTCTTTGTAAAAATAGAGTTCAAAAATAATCACATCTGAAAACCAGTTGTTCAGATCTGATGTGTCTGATGCGTTTAGAACAAGATTTATATATAAAAATGAAAGCTTTAAATAAAATAAGGAAGAGAAGACACCAAAAGATTGTAAATCTGGAAGAAAAATGAAGAACAGAGCTGCTGACGTCACTTTTCAATGGAACAGTGTTCTGCTTACGTCATCTTCTTTCAAATATTCAATCAGCAACAAGAATCATTCCAAAATAGCAGCAACAAGCTCTGATACCACTTGTCAGGTCCCCGATTTCAAGTAGATCTTACTCGAATCAAGTCATAACTCACACAAATAATGTGTCGACAAGGGAGTTAATGACGGGTTGCTATATTTAGAAAGATAACCGTTTGTTAAAGGCGGAATCAATAAAAAAAGGGTAGTTGCGACACAATAATCAAAGGTGACTAACACACACAAGATTCACTTAAAAGATTTCCATTCATATAATGTTCATCATACAAAAGGATAATCGATTTAGGGTTTCTTGAAGGGAAAGTTTGTCCGTACGAATCCTAGGACAGCCGTCACTCTCAAGAAATATTCTTTCTTATCCAAAAAGTGTAAAGGCTAGAATCCGTTAGAGGCGTGCCCTAAATTATTCTATTTATAGGCCTGTCATCCTAAGACAGCTGTCATACCTTCTAGAAACCCCAAATGATAATACATATTCAAAATTACATATTCAGAATTATTCTAAGTGTAAAACAAGTCTTCCGGGTAGGCTTTGAAACAATATTCATTTTTTGAGTAGACTCTGTGCTCTGACTTCCTTCAGCACTTGGTAACACGGAAGTGTGCCCGGGATCAGTTTCCGGGTAGACTTTACTTGAAGAGTATTTTACCAAGTAAAATACTCACCGGGTAGACTTCAATCTTCTTGAATTTGCCAGAATTTGCCCGACAAACCCTTACGAGCAACCTTGTTCTTCAATGGTCCATTCAACTCCTTGCTAGAGAATAGCTTATTAGCAAAGTGTGCTCGGTAACACTGTTCCTTGCTTGAGTTGAACCTTGCCCGATGTTACTTAGAGATATTCCATTAAAACATCAAGCCTACTTGAACCACAGTTATTAATGAATACCTTGCCCGATCTTCCAATCACTTGGCTTCAGAGCTTGGTTAGCCAAAAGCGTACTCGGGAGTAAACCATGCTCGACGAAGAACAATCTTGCTTGACAAAGTGATCCTTGCCCGGGTTTATACTAACTAGTGAACCTTGCTCGGCCTAACACTAATTCATGAACCCTGCTCGGATATTCACTTAAGAAGAATTCTAAAAGATAACTTTGCCCGATAGACAAAAATCGTACCCGGCTAAGTAAAAGCTTGCTCGGAGGTCTAAGGTGTGCCCAGATTCATACTTAGCGAATTCTGAGGATTTTGAGAAGATTCCAATCTTCCATATATCTCACTTAGGACAAATCTTTAACTCAACAGTTAAAGTGTAAATACAAAAAAAATTAAAGCAATGGTTTTTGAAAAGTAAGTTTGTTCGAAATCGGGTCTCGGTATTCTATTCAATAGTTTTACTTAACCGTTGTTAAGTAAATATATAGGGTATAGTTGTGATAATGCGAGACTCTTTGTTAAATAGATACTAAAAAACGAGTTTTTTACGAGTGCTCGGTTTAGTCAGTTAGGGACTTGATAAATTGTCGAACCCGAGCCCGACATTTCCAAAGTGATACATGTCATGAGATAACTCAATAAAATTAAAAGAAACTTAATCAAGTGTGTAGTTCTATTAGGAATAACCTCAACGTCCGTTAAGCGAGTGTTTGGCTTTGTCGGTCCATCCTTGTTATAAGATCAATTTGGATCCGACATACCAAGTATTTTGAGAAAACAATTAACATTAGTTTTATAATATAGTTTTAAAGAATGATGAACTTCGGTGGCCCAAAACACATCTAGGGTGTCTTAAGCGGATGAACCCGGTTTAGTTCGGACTTGGTTCGGTCCTTGACTCGATATAAGACTAAGGATGGTTTCACATACCCAAATATCATTTAACTTTGTAAAATGATTTGGAAATTAAAATGGTTAGGAACTAAACATTAATAATAAGTTTAAATATATTTTAAAGTCTTAACAAAGATAATAAAGTGTTTAAACAAGAGTTTGGTTTTGGTTCGGTCCTTGAGTCGGAATGAAATCGAGGATGGTTACCACATACTCAATACAATATAATTTATTAAATAAACTTAGAAATGATAATGTTCAAGTTATGCAAACAATTAGTCAACAATAAAGCATTTAAATGAAAGTTCGGTTTTGGTTCGGTTATCAACTCGGGACGAAACCGAGGCTAGCCACCACATACCCAATACCATGAAACTTACAAAAATGAGTTTAAAAACTAAAATAAACATAAACTAAACATGATTAGTAAGCTGATGATGCTGTGTGCGCGTGCTTTAAAATATAAGAGATTGGATATTTTAGCTTTTGCACAAGATCGTGTTTTAAATTTATAAAAGTGATTTCTACTAAGACTAAACACACACAAAATAGGCAAGTGTATCTATCGCATATGTAGAATAGTATTGGTAAGAACCAAGTATCGATCCGTGGATACAAATGTTTATAATAATAAATCTTCATCTTACTTTAATCGAAAGGTTTAATCATTTTGAGGTTGATTTTTAAACTTTTATAAAATAGAAATATAATATATATATATATGTGTGTGTGTGTGTGTGTGTGTAGGTGACAAGAAGAGAAATTCTAATTGAGTAATTTAATTATATGAAGGGTTACCATATAATATCAAGAATCCACTCCATTATTCCTAGATGATTATTAAATAAACATGTGATAAACTTGTCCTAATAATATATGATAGACTATGTTCCTCATTTTTGAGTGAACATATTCTATGACATAATGGTAAATAGTATGCATATTTTCAAGTCCATCATATGCTTAATAGCATACTACCCCGAGAATGTCAATTTAAGTAGACAAGCAGTTTGGTATAGTAGAAAGATTAGGATTGACTTCGATTTCTCAAATACCAATCCTAACAACTTCGAGCGATTGTAGTTGACTCACACAACCTCACCTTGTTTGATTTAATTAGATTATAATTACACATTCCATTGACATACAATTTCTTTAACTAGCACGATAACTTAAGCAATCGTGTTAACAATGCTATTATAGAATTATCAAAACTAGAGAAATAGATCATAACTTATATCTCATCATTTCTAAGTACAACATAAGGATCCATCTTTTATCTTGAATAAAGTATCAAAGTATTCTTTTTACCATTTCTAGTTTCCAAGAACATGAATTACCATGAATGATTTTAAATCAACAACCTTGATGTATTGAATTTAAGTGATAAAAAATTTCTTCGTCAATGGATAATTGCAAAATAACCATGTACTATACCATACTAAACCACATGCTTCACATAATCATCAAGTAAAACAAATATTTTTCATAGATTATAGATGGTAATTGGAGTTAGCTCATAATGAGCATTGTTATTAACATAAGAAGAGATGATAACAAACACATGATTAAACTTAGAATAATCTAACCAAATGTGGATGAGTCTACTCTCTTGATGATGGATTATGATGGTGTTGATGATGATGGATGATGATGATAACCTTCAAGCCTTCAAACTCCTCACAAGATCTTCAATATGAGTGTTAGTGGGTGTTTTTATAAGTGAAAACCGTATAGAACTCTTCTTCAAGCACACCTTTCAAAGCCACAAAAGCCTCTATTTATAGACTATCTGGAAGGAAAAGCACAGCCCCGTGCTTTATTAAGCACGGCCCCGTGTCTACGTGTCCCAGTTGCATCTTGTCAGATCGTACATGATGACTCACCACGGGGGTGTGCTTTCAGAGGCACGCCCCCATGCTTTTATTGACATATGCTTCAATTAATTTTGTCTTTATCTGGAAGTGACCACGGCCCCTGGCCAAAGGAGCATATCCCCGTGCTTTTGTTGACATGTTCTTAAATTCTTGTATGTTTTTGTCTTTTCTTGTGTGCAGAAGCATGAGGGCGTGTTTCTTGAGGCATGGGGGCGTGTTTCTTGTTTTTCTTGTGTTTTCTTCCGTTTCTCTTCGTCTTTTCGCTTATTTCTTCGTATGAGGCTTGTTTTTACCTGAAATTACATTTTATTAAGATAAGTAGCCTTCCGTGATATATTATTTGATAGAAGTTGCAGTTCTTAGAGATTATTTGATGCTTAAAAGATGTATAAGTTTATATACATCAAACATTCCCACACTTGAACCTTGCTTTTCCTCAAGCAAGCTACTAATAAATATTCTCTAAAAATAGCAAGTTAGGACCATAGCTTAAACATCCCCAATAGATTTCCAAGGAAATGAGGACAAAATATCCAACCATAAATCATAGGAGTATATGTAGTGATATATAAGAAGGATGATTTGTTTTCTTAAGCTTCTGCTTATGCAAAACGTCATGTTCTCACAATGTTCACTCACACTCGGTTTATATATATCTGATCATACACGTGATGTATGTATGTGAACACTCTTTAGTCAATATGCAAATTTGTGAAAAAAATAAGCTTGTAACAATTTCAAATCTCCACCTTTGTGAAGGGTTGCATAGATTAGAAGGTAATATGGCTTGGTTTAGTTTGAGTAGGGATTTGGTTAATGAGAATGGGAAGGGTAATTACAACTTCTGTTGGTTCTTAGGATTCTTGAGATGTCTTCGATGTTTAGCTCCTTGTTTCCCGGATTTTTTATATTTTTTTAAAACAAACCTAGTGACTCTTTTAAGGTCAGATCGTCAAGACCGGTTTTGTCGAGGATGTGGATAAGTTCTTCCTCAATCCTATTCTGAACATAACTCCCTATTCTAATAGATCGTTCGGCTTTGAGCCTAATAGCCCCCTCCCTCATTAGTTCGGTATATTCATGTTGAGATTGAGTTTGACTTTTTCTACATCTTCCTTCGTGAGACCACTTTCCGCAACCTAAGCATCATTCGTATCTTTTTGCTCTTCTTTTCATTGCACTTTTGGAAACTCCACAAAATGGTGGCCTTTGTTCGTCTTTGCGCCACTTTTTCTCACCTCATTTTTAAGAGAAAGATTCTCTCCATAAGTTCTGGAGGCAACCTAGGTTTTGCGAAATGTATGCATCAAAGGAAATTGAAATCTAAAGAATGCATTTCAAGTTGTATTTTACCGGTGAGAGGGATAAAGTGGTAAGGTTTTTTTTTTTTGGTTTTGTAATTTGGAGAGTGGAGGTGTTTGAAATGAACAATATTACCTTCTTCCTTATACAACGCTTCGTGCGGTCTTAAAATGAATAGTTGCGACAAGTTCTAAATCAAACGAAATATATGACTCACTCAAATCTTCTGAAAAAATATTTATATGGCATGCGGTTTATCTCACAGTAACGGAGGGATTGGGTATAAACGCCATATTTTAAATAAGTTTGTTCTCGGTATTACAAAACTTATTTTTACTTTGTCACTTTTCGTTTATAATAGATTTGTAGTTGGTTATTCGCAAAAAATTTTCTTGTATTTTTTCTTTTGGTTTTGTTATAAACATAGTCTTTTATTTGCTACAAAAATTTGTTATTTAAGAATTTTTTAATTAGTTGAGCAGAATTTGGTCAAGTAATTCCCCTCCCCGCACTTGAATCTCACATTGTCTTCAATGCGAAAAGATTCATAAAAAGATTAAAATTCTAATTAAGTATGGTGGGTTAAAATGGAGAGGTACATCCCTACAGGTTCACGAAATTTTGACAAAGTGTCCCTTGTTTTTAGTCTGTTTTCATGTTTTGTACCTGTATAATGTAAAACTGCAAACAACCACAAACAACCAAGCATAATTTTGCTGAAAATTGGGTATGGAATCATCCATTCCCTGTCCATGCGTGCTAATTAAGTACCTAATATAATGTCTTGGCACCCACGGCCATAAAAGTGTCCAACCAAACAAACGACATAATGTAAATTGTTTAAAAAAGCATAATAATAATGTCATGAAAATACTGCCAGCCCATCCATGCCCATACCCGACCTACCATTTCCATTGGTCATCAGCCCATACATAAAAATCTACAATTCCATGAACAAGTGTAAATAAGCAAGTAAGGTCATTTCCAGTTGGGACTGTGCACCAATGTACTCGGATAATAGCGCAAGTAAGTGTCCTTTCCGTTGGTAACAACCAACGTACTCGGATCAGGGGGTCCCTATTCCACTCATAACATTGAGGTTTTGGGTGCATAGGGGGGCGTATGATCATACTTAATGAGGAAACCATGAGCACGTAATCTTTGAGCAAGTAAGCAAATAAACACACAAGTCCATGTAATGAATTGTAGTTTGTAAATAATAAATATACGAAATTGTTATGTTGATAAGATATATATGCTACCCCCAAAATGTGTAAAAGCATTAAAAAGGGAGGTGTGAGAAACTCACCTTTGAGATTGAAGACAACTTGAAATAATAACCAAAAGCGCGTTTAAGGAAATTGAAATGATCGAACCTCACAAACTATAATTAAAAAGGAAATACAAAATTTAAAGACTAACTATCGGGATTATAAAAGTTAAATAATATTAGTTTTAGAAATTATGCATTATTGAAATATCTATTTCATTAACTTACGGAAAATGGGTACTTGGGGATTTTTAATGAGTTTAACAAAAATAATTAAAGTTTATATAAATCATTTGATGTTTATTAGTTGAAGATGATTTGTAGATAAATAATTATAACTTGTTAATATAAGATTAATTATCAATATTAATAACAATTAATGATTAAATGTTTTATTTTATTCTAGTAACATAATTAATTAATTTATTTACTAATTAATTGACTTAAATGTTTTGCATAAGTTCTTTTAAATTAATTATAAATATTATTTTATGTTGAAATAAGATAAACAATAATAACTTACTCAATTATTAATATAAATTAATGAAATATGTTATATCTATTGTAAACTATTTTAAATAATGGAAATTTTTATAAATCATCTTATTTGAAAGAAAGTTTATATGTTTATGATGATAAACAAATCATAAGATTTACATAAATATATATATTCATGCTTGTTCTTGCAAAATAACTAGGTTTGATCCAAGATTTAGAAAAATCAAAGTGTTTATCTTGGATATCCATGATCATAATGATTCTTAAAACCAAAATATAATATTTTTGTGATAAAAGTAACATGATTATGAAGAACAAATTATGAACATTCAACATTAAATCAAAACAAAAACTATAAAATGCATGGAATCATAAAACTTACTTGTTAGTGCTTTCAATCTTAAGAAAATAGTGGATTGAGGTGTGAAAATAATGAAGGATTTATTCTCCTATTATAGTGATAATATGGAGTTGTTATGTCTTATGGAATTTATGAAAATTAATCATATTTAATATAATTAAAAAAAAATAAAATGGTTTAAAAGGTTTTCAAAGTGTTTAACTCTTTTAATAAATTTTATTTAATTAAAACATTCATTTCTTTATTTTTATTAGTTAATTAAAAAAACATAATATGAAAAATATGGTAATAATAATAATCCAAGATTTATTATAATGATTTGCATGGGAAAAGTTCATGAATAAATTATCTTGATTATGAATGTTTTAAATAAGTATGCAATACTACAAGGGTGGTAAAAATATATTTGAATAGAAATGATCACATAAAATACATGAAACGAAAATTGAGATTAATTAATAATATTATAAAAATATATAAATTTAAGTAGAACAAAACCGAAAATTTAAATTGGGTCCGTGTTTTCGGGTTTGAAAATTAACGAATGTTACAGGATTCACAACTTTTAGAAATTTCGTCCCGAAATTAAAATAAATAAATTTTAAAAGAAAACAACTAATACATGTTGTTGTTAAAAGTTTAAACATTTTAATTAAAAAAATAACGCCGATCTTTGAATGAATCGAAAAACGCCACAAATGGGAAATATGACAGGTACACTTATATATAGGATGTACCAGCGGCGTATCCACCATTCCCTTATCATATTGCATTTGTCCCGTTTTTTCCAAAATAATTCCAAGTTTCGAGTTATTGCACACAATTGTCCGTACTATGATTTCCATGCGAGGACTTCAATAATTATGTGTGCACCCGTAATTACTTTGTTCGTCGCAAGGTCCACATGGTTTGCACTATTGTGTGGTTTTAAGACATAGACCTTTGATAAATATGTAAAATTCTCATATATAACGTTTGAAAATCAAAAACAATGAATTAAATGGGTAAAAAAAATATTACAAAACACATTGATAGACCATTCAAGCCAAGGACAACATGAAAACACTAAGTCAAGTAAATCAAGTCATCGTTTCTAAACCAAGTAAACAATGTTAAAAAAACGAAATAGACGAGGTAATGAAGTTAAAGAATGAAACATTCAAAATTATGAACATCGTAACATGTAATTGAAATAATGGGGTCGAGAATAACGTGATAAGTAAGCGTAGCATTTAGCCAATGAAATATGAACATGTAAATTGATAGCGCATTGGGTTCGAGAATAGCTTAGATAAACGGAACTTTTAAGCATCAAAATATCATGATGTTTAACAAATTAAAATCTCCAATAAAACATCGACGTGACCAATGGCAACGTTGGGATGAATAAACAATTATATCTTATAAACATGTAAATTGATAATAACTTGAAATGAAAATGCTAAACGAAATTTTAATATTAAAATATTGAAATCGATTAAGTTAATGAAAAGAAAATTTTCCAAAAGTAACTTTATGCTCATCAAGTATATAATTAGAATTTCGAAATCAAAATAAAGTATTTTTCTAAGATTGATGAAATCAAGAACAATAATATGGTTCAAATAAAACATGAGTGGAAGATAAGTACACGAATAAACAAAATAATTTGTGTAAAAAAACATAACATAAACTTAGCATGTACATGGGACACAATCCCGGTTCTAAGTAAACGATTTCGTTTGGAGAGAATCTGTCTGTAACATCCTAAAATTTATAATGTTGAATAAAGAAAGTTACGTTTAGTGAGTTCGCGTTATTAATTAATTAATATCGAGTAAAGAACGGATCATGGATTTAGATTAATGGAGATGGGTTAAATGAGAATGGGCTTTAGGTCCATGGCCTTTAAGGGATATAAATATCCCCTAAACCAACCTAAAACCCTAAACCCTCATTTCATTTCCATCATAATCTATACACACTCCAAAACACACAACCCGAACCAAGATCCAAAGGCGAGGACCCGAGCTCGTTGGTGCTAGATCGTCGTGACGAACCAAAGCAACAAGACCAGCTCGTGTTCGTAGTTCGACTCATTTACGGTATGTTTATATCGAGAACATGTTCGTTTAGGTTTGGATTAGTATAGAAATGATAGATCGGTGTTTGTATGGTAAAAACGAATCCTACAAAGCTAAACTTACTGAAAACGGTTAAGATTTGATGGGTTAATCGATTGATAAAAGAACCCGTAACCTATATGCCTAAATCGCACCCCTTAAACATCGATGTTAGGCCGATTTGATGGTTGGGGTTTGTAGGCGCTGGTCAGACGATTCCGTGGATACCTAAATCGAGTTATTTGATTAAGAAACGAAGATGATTAAGGACGAACAGTAGCTGCAGCCGACAACTTCGCCTGCAAGCTAAGTTCGCCTGATGAACTTTGCCTGCAAAGCTAAGTTCGCCTGATGACAACTTCGCCTAAAAGCTAAGGTCGCCTGATGACAACTTCGCCTAAAAGCTAAGTTCGCCTGATGACAACTTCGCCTAAAAGCTAAGTTCGCCTGATGACAACTTCGCCTGCAAAGCTAAGTTCGCCTAAGGTTTAACTTCGCCTAAAGCTAAGTTCGCCTAAGGTTTAACTTCGCCTAAAGTCAAGCTCGACCCCAGCCAGGGGCTCTGCCCCTTGGACCCTGCTAGGGGCTGCCGCACCTAGACCCCGCTGCCAGGGGCGCTGCCCCCGGACCCCCGTTCGTTGTGGGTTGTATAAAGATAGAAATACTACATGAGTAGTAGTAGTTAATTGATACATGTAAATATTATACAGTTAGCCGTGCACAGCTCAAAAAGGGAATAACGATTAACGGAGAGCGTAACAGGATTCAGGTGAGTTTCTAGCCCCATTCCTTGTTATGTTTTCGGGGCTGTGTGCATACTCGATGTGTTGTTAATACATTTATCCTAAGCGATAAGTGTATGCCATATGTGATATATGTGATGGATATGAATGATTGCTTGTCGGTATGCGAACGATCTTCGGATATTGCGCGTACTGTCAGGTTGAAAATAAAGGTACGAATATTATATGTCGAAGATGTATGAACATTACAAATGAATACTTGTCGGGGCGTGAACGATCTTCGGATATTGCACGTATCGACAAGGGGTATGGTTGTTAAATGAATGATGTAAAGAACGCCTAGAGTGTTCTTATGCTATAATGTAATTATTGTATATGTGAGGTATGTGTATACAGGTACACGAATGGTATGTGAGTTCTACGTTCGACATAGTAAGTTAGGATGGCAAATCCCTCTAGCTTCTGTCGGACATAGACTCGGCTGGTGATGGCGTAGTTAAGGACTGCGGGCCTTATACGTAAGGTAGATGATAGATGTAAACGTAGATAGGGACGGTGGGCCTTATACGTGTTACAGATAATAGATGACAACGCAGTTAAGGACTGCGGACCTTTTACGTATTGTAGATAGACACCAGCATAGGAAAGGACTGTGGACCTTATACGTGCTGTATTTGTATTGTGGTAGCATAGGGGAGGACTGCGGACCTCGTACGTGCTATGTATTTGTATTGTGGTTGCATAGGGGAGGACTGCGGACCTCGTACGTGCTATGTATTTGTATTGTGGTAGCATAGGGGAGGACTGCGGACCTCGTACGTGCTATGTATTGGTATTGTGGTAGCATAGGGGAGGACTGCGGACCTCGTACGTGCTATGTATTTGTATTGTGGTAGCATAGGGGAGGACTGCGGACCTCGTACGTGCTATGGTTTAGGTTGCAACATAGGGAAGGACTGTGGACCTTGTACGTGTTGTGGATGTAGGATGGTATAGGGAAGGACTGCGGACCTTGCACGTACCATAAACGGTGAACATAGGTAAGGACTGCGGACCTTTTACGTGTTCACGACCTTGAGTACAGGTATAGACGGCGGACTATGAACGTACTCTCGGTAGACTGAGGTTAGTGATTGTAGATATGTATGTATGTATGGTAGTAAGTATGTATGTAGAACAGAAGGGTAACTAGTTAAGTATGGATATGTATCTTCGGATATGTATGTATGTGTATGTATTGTATGGCGTCCGATTAACTAGAACTCACTCAGCATAGCTGACTTTTAGTATGCACGCAGGTGAGTAGAATGAGACAGCTAGCATGAGCGAGCACATGGTGGGCGAATAGGAGACTGGCATCTGAAGACTCAAGATGTTTTAATGTAATTGACGTTTATTTTGAAAGACAAGAATGTTTAATTAAGGATTGCTGTAACATTTCATGAAAGTTTTTATATTCCGCGAAAGTTTTAATGTACTCTGATTTGTAAGAACTGTGTTTATGAGTAAATCCGACGTTAAAGTAGGGCTACCGGGTTCGGGGCCTTACAAGTTGGTATCAGAGCATAAGTTCGAGAGATTTAAGCATCCTACATGCTTAGACTCGAACAGAAAATGGGATTTAAGTAAGAAAGGAAAGAAGATGCCAGTTCAAGAATGCCATGTGTCGCTCAAGCAAGATCAGTAAAGGTAAAGTGTATGATTAAATGATATATGTTAATGAGAAAGAAAAGATATGTGAACGATATGGATAGGAATAATTGATTGTTTGATTTGACTAACTGCTTAAGTAGAACCAGCACAAATAGACTCATAAATGGAAGTGTATAGGACACGAAAAGCAACGTGATCAGCTAGTCACAGCTGGCCACTGTTATTACCTGTTAGCCTTGCTATCCTTGTACTAAATAGTTCCTTGAGTGATGATGTTTGTGTTTTCCCTTTTAGAATAAGATGGCTGGAACTGGAGACATTGTTGGAGCTGGAGGTCGCACTGGACGACGCGGCAGGCCTCGTCGTGTCCAGCAACCTTCGGTTGAGACAGCTTCCAACACCGAAGCTGAAGGAAGCGCAGCTGGAAGAAACCCGGAAAACAATGAAGGAGTTCAACTGGATCCCGCAATTCAAGCAGCTATTGTTCAAGCTGTAGCCACTGCTGTGAAGAATATTACTCCGGGAGGGTCTGCTGGAAGCCGTGAAAGAACTGTTGAAGGGGCAGGTGGTAATGGTAGGAAAGATGATGAGAGGGAAAGGGGTGATTCAAGTGAGGTAAGGTCTGCGAAAGTTGATGACAGGAAGAGGGGCCGAGGCGGTTGAAACTATAAGTCCTTCAAAGGTTGTGACCCGCCTAAGCTGACTGGTTTAGGAGACGCAATCGCTACTCTTCAGTGGATAACCGCCATGGATAAAATTATCCGAATCAGTGAGTGTCGTCCCGACCAAGCTGTGGGGTATGCTACTCAGTCATTTGAGGAAGAAGCTATGTATTGGTGGGAAAGTGTGGAGCAGAGAAAGACTAGGGATGAGATCAAGGCGTTGAGATGGGACGATCTGAAAGAGTTGGTGATGAAGAAGTTCTGTGCAGATGCCGAGGTTGAAAGGACGGAGATGAAGTTCCTGAATTTAAAGGCCGGTATGATGACGCATCGTGAGTATACTACTGAATTCAACCGACTATCTAGGTTGGTGCCTGATATGGTTGACACTGAGGTCAAGAAAATCAAATGTTATGTGAGGGGATTGCCACAAAAAGTCCGCATGTTAGTCAGTGCAAATAAACCTGCTACTTTTGACTCTGCTGTTGAACTTGCAGAAGTGGTTTATGCTGACCTGGCTGAGGAAGATGTGGTGGTGGAGGAAAAGAAGGAGAAGAAATGGGCTACCTCTGCTAAGCGGTCTGGCGAGATGGTAACAACAACTGAGAGGAAGGCCAAGGTTGGGAACAAGGATGCCTGTAAGACGTGTGGGCAAGTGCACCAGGGAGGATGCAGGACTGGGACAGACAGGTGCTATCTGTGCGGAAAGAGTGGGCATTCCTCTCGAGAATGCCCTGATCGTCCAAAGTGCTACAAATGCGGAAAAGCTGACCACATGGCTAGGGATTGCAAGGAATCAGGGGCGGGAGGTGCGAAAGGATAAAGACTTGGGGAAACTGCAGAGAGGAACACTTGATGAAGGAATAATTGCTCATGCAATGGTTTTATTAAATTACATTTGCTTAAGAACTTGTTTTGTGTTAAGGTTTAAAACTTATGTTTATCAGTGACGTGTAATATATTGAGTTTGGTTATGAATGATTATTATGTTATGATGAAATGTTGTTTTAGACAATAGTGTTAAAAGTACTAATCGAAGCCCTTGGAAGGATGAGATGAGTCTTGGTACATCGAGGGTCTCATGGACAAGCTACCTTAAATATCTAAAACACATGACCACCATTCGATGGCTGCAAAGTCGGGAGTAAGAAGGATAACTCAGAAAGCAAAGGTGATTCAATAAAGTGTGCGATTATAAAGAAAAAGGTATTCCTTTTACAAGAAATAAGCTAGGTTTCGGGGACGAAACCTCTTTAAGGAGGGAAGACATGTAACATCCTAAAATTTATAATGTTGAATAAAGAAAGTTACGTTTAGTGAGTTCGCGTTATTAATTAATTAATATCGAGTAAAGAACGGATCATGGATTTAGATTAATGGAGATGGGTTAAATGAGAATGGGCTTTAGGTCCATGGGCTTTAAGGGATATAAATATCCCCTAAACCAACCTAAAACCCTAAACCCACATTTCATTTCCATCATAATCTATACACACTCCAAAACACATAACCCGAACCAAGATCCAAAGGCGAGGACCCGAGCTCGTTGGTGCTAGATCGTCGTGACAAACCAAAGCAACAAGACCAGCTCGTGTTCGTAGTTCGACTCATTTACGGTACGTTTATATCGAGAACATGTTCATTTAGGTTTGGATTAGTATAGAAATGATAGATCGGTGTTTGTATGGTAAAAACGAATCCTACAAAGCTAAACTTACTGAAAATGGTTAAGATTTGATGGGTTAATCGATTGATAAAAGAACCCGTAACCTATATGCCTAAATCGCACCCCTTAAACATCGATGTTAGACCGATTTGATGGTTGGGGTTTGTAGGCGCTGGTCAGACGATTCCATGGATACCTAAATCGAGTTATTTGGTTAAGAAACGAAGATGATTAAGGACGAACAGTAGTTGCAGCCGACTTCGCCTGCAAGCTAAGTTCGCCTGATGAACTTCGCCTGCAAAGCTAAGTTCGCCTGATGACAACTTCGCCTAAAAGCTAAGTTCGCCTGATGACAACTTTGCCTAAAAGCTAAGTTCGCCTGATGATAACTTCGCCTAAAAGCTAAGTTCGCCTGATGACAACTTCGCCTGCAAAGCTAAGTTCGCCTAAGGTTTAACTTCGCCTAAAGCTAAGTTCGCCTAAGGTTTAACTTCGCCTAAAGTCAAGTTCGTTTAAAAAAATAAATTAAAAACCTAATGGAAAATGTGTTAAGACAGTTAATGTAAATAAAATTTTTCCAAGCTGTTACGATTCCGACGAAACCAGGTATACCCTAACCGGTAGACGTTAGTTACGTCATATGTAATGTCGGGTACATGAGTTACCATGGTAATTATACGAGAATACATGGTTCATTGTATTGATTGTACGTGAATATATAATTCACCGTATTGAATATGCGATCAAACGATCGATAGTTATTGAAACCCGAATGAATCGAGGGTTCAATTATAGACGAGATATATGATATTTAGTGATGTTACGAAGTATTAAAGCTTCGGGATAAGTGGATTAAAGCACAGAAAAAGGATTTCGATTTAATAGTACGTCGGTACGTTAAACGAAACCTTTAATACCAAACCGAGCAAGAGATGATCGATCAAGCCGAAAAAGATGCGCGATTATTAATGATATGATGTTTTAAGTTAATAAATGTCATGGTTTAAGTTTTTTTTAAAGTTCGTAAATCGGTTTTATATAAATTTCATTTTTTAGCCGAAAAACGACCGTTTTAACCCCGTTTTAAGCCGAATTAAACGTTTAACCAAAAAACGAACTGAACCAGATTATCCAAAACATTATCCGAATTACGAGAATCCAAATGAGTGGCCAAGAATGAAGAGGTGGGTCCCACCCCACCCCCACATAATTCCGATCGGCCTCAATGGGGCTAACCCCATTTCATTTTTCTTTTTTTCATCCAACAATCCTTCAAACCTCTCAACCTCATGATCAAAAACCCGAGCTTTTGGAGCAAGAAAACAAGGTAAAGAATCGAGTTAATCACGTTTCCATCTTCGTTTCTTGAGTTTAATTGCAAGAAAATGAGGTTTCAAAGATGAAAACCGATTTTTGCATGATCAAGTGATGTATACGGGTTATACAAGGGATCTTGGTCCAAGAAAGGAGTTAAACGAATAAAAAACGAATTTTTACGGTTAAATCTTTGTTTTTAGAATCATAACCGAAACCATGAAATAAATGGCTTGATCGTGAGTGTAACTTGCTTGGTATTGTGGTATGATGTTTCTAGGCTCTGTATTTAGTGGTAGATAAGGCGGAAAGACGAGTTTGTAGCTTGTAGTGGCGGAAAACGAAAGGTATATTCGGTTATGTTCGGTTTTGGGAAATTTGGACAGATTGTTGATGCTTTAGATTTAGGTCATGAAATTTTACAGAGGTGTTAAACACATGAAAATATGAGTTCAGTGAATTTTTGGTAATTTTTCGACAAAGGACGAATA
Source organism: Bidens hawaiensis (assembly GCF_021521415.1). Classification (NCBI taxonomy): domain Eukaryota; kingdom Viridiplantae; phylum Streptophyta; class Magnoliopsida; order Asterales; family Asteraceae; genus Bidens; species Bidens hawaiensis. The sequence continues at coordinate 328,529 of NW_027491014.1, forward strand.
TTTGGTGAATTTAATGCTCGGTTTTGGCCAAAAATGGTGAAAAATAGTTAAATATCATGAAAATTTCTGGAAAATTGTAGATAAGCTTTTTATATCATGTATAGGTCACAAACAAAATTTGAGGTCCGTTTGAAAAGTCTAAGTAGGCTTTTCGGTTAAACGAGTTCTAGGGATTTCTATCTCGGATTTAGTGAAAATGGCACGTAAAAGGGGATTTTGGTTTTGAAAAAATTACAGGGGACTATGTGGATGGCATGGGACATCCAGGAAAAATTTGGGATTTTTCTAAGATCGTTTGGTATTTACGACATATTTAGTGTTTAAATGGTGTTTAAAAATTGATAAATAAATTTTAAATATAGAAATTTATTCTGAAAATATTTTTATAAAATTCCCCACTGTCAATAAGTGGTTTGTGCAAAATTTCGAGATCCGAGATTAAACGGATAATTATTTGTGCTAATTATCAAACTTTTAAAGTTAAAAAGCGTAAACCGGTGAAGTTTGCTTAAGCGAGCTGACTGGTGTATAAAAACCCTAAAAATGGACTATTTTCATATAATTGAGTTAAACAAGTAAAAATGAATCATCCGAAAATAATTCGGATGATTTGGGTATTTTTAACCGATTTAACAGTTTCCGGTACGCCAAAGACGGAAACGGGTCCCGCGGTCAATCGGGTCGTCTAAACCGAATACTAATTTCACCACTTTAATTAAATTATCAGTCAACAACTATTTTCGGGTCGTGTGTGACCAAACTCATTTTGAAACATAAAATTGGATAACCGTGCTAGGCACGCAAAACGGGGAAAACAAGCTATTAGAAAATTTGACTGTTGAACTCTAAACGACATCACGATCTAAGTCCGGAAAAGTGTTTCTGGGTTAACCTTGCCCCCAGAACGGGTACAGTGCTGGGTTAACAGTGTCCCCAGATGTAAAGGTTAACTTGGTTAAAGTTATATTAATAATGAGTGTATAGTAACGATCGTAAGGATCATATTACAGATTGGACGTGTTAACTGATAATGATTGTTGTTACCTGCTTGCATGTGCTAAGGTGAGTTTCACGAGCCCCTTTTTCTGAATTGTTTTCAAATATTTTCCCGGGGTGGAAAGCATGTTACTATTGAAATGTTTAAATACATACTGAACGCATGGATTTGCGTGTATTTATAAATATTTGATTGTACGGGATTCGTACGGAATGGGTACAGGACTGGGTTAACAGTGTCCCCAGATGTCTTTGGAAGTGTTTCCGTGTTAACATTGCCCCCGGAGTGAGTACAGTACTGGGTTAACAGTGTCCCCAGGGGTCCCTAGAAGTGTTTCCGGGTTAACATTGCCCCCGGAGTGAGTACAGTACTGGGTTAACAGTGTCCCCAGGGGTCCCTAGAAGTGTTTCCGGGTTAACATTGCCCCCGGAGTGAGTACAGTACTGGGTTAACAGTGTCCCCAGGGGTCCCTAGAAGAGTTTCCGGGTTAACATTGCCCCCGGAGTGAGTACAGTACTGGGTTAACAGTGTCCCCAGATAATATTATATTATGATATGGATTTATCATGGTTTACTAAAATTGTGAAACTCACCAACTATTCGTAGTTGACCCGTTTTCTCACATGCTTTTCAGGTACAATTTAGATGAAGTGATTGCTTACGTGCTAAGTGCTTGATGTGTGTAAGATTTGTGTGCGGGATGTTAGGATACATTATAATAGATAGAATTATGAATCGTATTGTATGATGTGTGTATCACCTAGACGGTAATGAAAGATGAGATAATGTAATTTTGAAGTATATTAATGCATTCAGTTTTTTTTATAAACAATGTGGTTGATATCAGAGGTGTCTGTCGCATCCCGTTTACGTTTCCGCTGCGGTTGCGGGGTGTTACAGAACTTGGTATCAGAGCCATTGGTTATAAGGAATTAGGATGTCTTTAAAAGATACCTAAAATATAACCAGTAGCTCAAGTATTATAGGATCTGAATATCAACTAATAATTTATAGTGACGAGGTCTGGATGAACTTGGATGGACAAGTGAGTTATTATGGTCCGGAACATAATAACAGACTTGTCCGCACGAGGGAATTCAGGGGAAGTCACGGGGTACGTTAATAGGTAAAAATGGCAACATATGTGTAAAGTATATAATATTATTTATACGTGCTAATGTGTATATATATATATGTACATATCTTGTGGGTACATGTATTGAGAAGTGGGACCCGGATAAGGAACCGGGGAAGGAAATAATAAAAAGTACCGAGGATGCTGAAATTTCTAGAGCATCGGTTGATGATAAGTCTGACTTATTGGACCACAGTTATGATAGTACCAAGTTAGATCTCCCGTTTGACATTAACCAGAAATATCTAGTAACCGTCCCTCCCAACTGAAATTGATAAATCCCCTACCCTTCCAATACCGGTACCGTATATTCTAATAACCCCAAATGTTCACCTGAACCGTCGACCCTCACGTACGGACGGACCTGTACCTGAACCCATCCTTGTTCCATTTTTTAAAAATAAAATAATAATAATAAAATGGATAATAAATGAGCTGATAAAAATAATATATAGAAATATATATATATGTATTGCTCACTCTCCAACATATGAGACATACCACCTCCAGATATAGAATTACTGATTTTAGCAAACCTAGAACGCCTGAGGACATTGGCTGAGCAAGTGATAGAGTTTCCCATAATAGTAATTAATAATATTTGAAGGCAACCCATGTAGCGCGATTACCTTGAACCTTGCAACTCCCTATGTTATCCTTACATCCGTTAGATGTCTACACCCATGTATGCTCGAATAGAATGATTACACAAAGAAGTGTTGGAATCATTATAGCATAGTTGGTTGTTCGTTCGTAGGAGGTATACTGTGTATGCCGGATATACGAGTAAACACGGATATTATAACTCCGTGGTATGTAATCGTTTGGTGCACACGGTGAGCATGTATCGGTTATGCTGACATGCAGAAGGATATTGAAATCCAGTATATTAAACATTAATCTTTGTTGAGAAAGATCTATGTGTCAGTTGATGACAAGGGTTATGAAACATTTTTAAAACGTTAACCGACGTCAGGTTAAGTCCATATGTTATTATATTTGTGAGACATATATACTAGATACTGGTATGTGTAATATATATGATAATATTTGGTGTGTATGTGTACCTGCTGTTATGATTGAGCTGGTAACGAGTTATACGGTGAGATTAGTATTGATTACTGCGTACGGGATGAGTACGGCAGAATGACATAAAAAGAGTAACTCCAATGATGGAGATTGATATGATTCAGTTGATTGCTCAAAGATAGCAGATGATGATACCAAATGTTGTATCACAGATCACTGCTAGTGTTGATGCAAATGTGAACGCAGAATTATAGTTCGAGCAATCACATGATTATGAATATTTCAATTCTTAGTGGTATTACTAAGAGTGATAATGTCCCACCGAATACTATTATGACTACAAGTATTAGTTATAAACTAAACATGAATAGTAGTTGTAATGAATTAGATCCGGTATGAAGGATACGTTCTTCGGTTGTGTTAAGGGGATTATCAATAGTTTACTGATGGTAAAGGGAGGAATAGATTAGCGAGTGGTTAGAAAAGATCGAAATGGTTAAGGATATTGGTAAGAGTCTAGAACATTGTGTAGTGAAATATGCTACAGATATGTTGGTAGATTATGTTGTATCGTGATGGAACACGATGGTACAAAATTATAATTAGAAAATTATTGCTCAGATGATATGGTCAGGATTTAAAATTCTTGTGCTAGAGCACTTTTATTCGAGTAATTAAACTCAGAGATTGGAAACTGAGCTATGAAAGATAGAAATGTTGTGTGCTGATCACTTAGAACACGCTAATCGTTTGAAGGAATTGTCATGACTGGTAACATGGCTAATTACTCCTGAAATTAAGCAAAGTGAGCGCTATATTGGGAGCTAACTCCATCGATAAGGAGTATAGTCAACCCTGTAAAATATACAACCTTTGGAAGGGTTGTGTCACAAGCCAGCATTGATATATTTGATTCTATGGGAAGCGGAATGGAAGGACGTTAGGTGAAACGTCGAGTGTTAAAGAAGGGAAATGATAAAGGTATAGTGCAAGATAGACTTGTGAATAAGTAGGTATGTCATACAACCCAGAATTATACTAAGACTAGTTCTGGTGTGAAAACATGAACCGCATAAAGGGTCCTTCCTTAAATGTGGAAAATATAGTTATCGGCAGAAAGAAGAATGTCGGGTGATAGTAGGCCACAGGTATGGTAAAGATGGAAGTAATGCCCCAATTGTAGAACCAACTGAAGCCATGTGGACCGGCAACCCCAACCCGTTCGTGTACAACCACTCCGAACCCAACAACCTCAATAACAATCCATCCAAAGAAATCAAATTATGCCAAACAGTTGTACTTGCTATGAATGTGGCAGTACAGAACGTTTCAAGAGAAATTGCCCAAAGTTGAACCAAGGTGTCGTTGGAAGACGAACCTCAAGACAAGCATCAACCTCGGATCAAGCAAGGAGCCGTGTTTTTGTGAGTAATTCGAATAAAGCACGTCATGATCCAAAGGTGGTATTAAGTACGTTGTAGTTTTAAATCAATGGGCTTCAGCGATATTTTTACGGTCGTCGATAGAAGTTAGTTCCTGCTAACCTTCTATCATTTGGAAAGATACCGATTAGTGAAACTATAGAACCCCATACGGTAGAATCGCTAACGGTGAATCCCTAATGGTTAACTAAATTGTTCGGAATTGTCCTATTACTCTGAACGATTAATCCTTTCCTTATTGACCTACGACCAGTAAAGTTAAGAAGTTTTGACGTAATAGTTAACATGGATTGGCTAACTCAACATGAAGCTGAAATCAAATATGAAAAGAAGATGATTAGAAGCTCTTTTTCGGACGATGAAGCGATTAGATACAGAGAAAAGTGTACGGTATTATGTTACCACTCTAATCTCATCTTGATATGTTATAATATTTACGACAAGAAGACGTGGTGTATTTAACAAACGCGATTGTCAAAGCATTTAAAAGAAAACATATAGAAGATGTTTCGGTGATACTTAAATATCCAGAAGTTTTCCCAGAAGAACTTCCTGGATTACCGCCAACCCGACAGGTCGAATTCAGAATCGATTTAATACCTCAAGCTGGCCCTGTTGCTAAAGCATCTTACCGACTTGCGCCAACTGAAATGCAAGAATTATTTGATAAAGGTTTTATACGACCTAGTTAGTCGCCATGGGGTGCACCAGTGTTATTTGGGAAATGAAGGACGGAAGTGTTAGGATATGTATTGATTAGGGAGAATTGAATAAAGTGACGAACAAGAATAGGTATTCACTTTTTCGAAGTAAGTGATCTATTTAACCAACTGCAAGGGGCGATTTATTTTTAGAAAAATTGGTCTTAGATATAGTTATCACCAAATGAAAAATCCAAGAGGAGGACGTTGCAACAACAGCGTTTCGGATTCGCTACGGCCATTATGAATTTTTAGTTATGCTTTTCGGGCTAACAAATGCGCCGGCAGCATTCATGGAACTCATGAACCAAGTCTGTAAACTTTATTTAGACAAATTTGTCATAACATTCATTGATGATATTTTGATATATTCGCAACGTAAAGAAGAGCACGAACGACGGTTAAGGAAAATTGTGGAAGTGTTAAAGCAAGAGGAGCTATACGCGAAGTTTTCGAAATGTGATTTTGAATAAAGAAGGCATGATCCCTTGGTCATGTTGTAAAGCAACAAGGATTTCACAAAGATCCAAATAAGATAGAAACCATTAAAATTGTGCCAAGCGCCGATTTTAAGTATCCCCGATGGAGACGATGGTTTTGTCGCGTATTGTGACGCATCGCGTAGAGAGTTAGGATGCGTGTTGATGCAGAATAATAAGCTTATAGCCTATGCTCCCCGACAGTTAAAAGTACACGAGAAAAATTACACTACTCATGACTTAGAACTGGGAGCGGTTATCTTCGCACTTGAAATCTGGAGGCATTATCTCTACGGTACGAAGTGCACCATCTTCACCGATCATAAAAGTTTGCAGCACATATTTGATAAGAAAGAACTGAATATGAGGCAATGAAGATGGGTCGAGTTGTTAAGCGATTATGACTGTGACATCCGTTATCACCCTGGCAAGGCTAACATCGTAGCCGATGCCTTGAGTAAGAAAGATCGGGTTAAGCCATTGCGAGTGCGAGTGCTGGGGATGATTGTAACACCCCGTAACCGCAGCGGAAACGTAAACGGGATGCAACAGACACCTCTGATATCAACCACATTGTTTATAAAGAAAACTGAATGCATTAATATACTTCAAATTACATTAACTTGTATTCCATTACCGTCTAGGTGATACACACATCACACACTACGATGCATAATTCTATTTATTATAATGTATCATAACATCCCGCACGCAAATCTTACACCCAACAAGCACTTAGCACATAAGCAATCACTTCATCTTAGTTGTACCTGAAAAGCATGTGAGAAAACGGGTCAACTACGAATAGTTGGTGAGTTTCACAATTTGAGAAAACCATGGTAAATCCATATCATAATGTAATATTATCTGGGGACACTGTTAACCCAGAAACACATCCAATAACCTCTGGGGACACTGTTAACCCAGAAACACATTTAATAACCTCTGGGGACACTGTTAACCCAGAAACACATTTAATACCCTCTGGGGACACTGTTAACCCAGAAACCCATTTAATAACCTCTGGTGACACTGTTAACCCAGAACACTGTTTCGGGCCTTACACTGTTAGCAACTCAGACAATTACCATCTTAATACATTACCGTACGATTCCCGTACAATAAACATTATATAAATACATTCATTTCCATGCGATCAGCATGTACTTAAACATTTTGATAGAAACATGCTTTCCGCCCCGGGAAAATATTTAAAACAGTTCAGTAAAAAGGGGCTCGTGAAACTCACCTTAGCACATGCAAGCAGGTAACAACAATCATTATCAATTAACACGTCCAATCTGTAATATGATCTCTACGATCGTTATTATACAATTATTGTTTATATAATCTTTAACCTTATCAATCGGTACATCTGGGGACACTGTTAACCCAGTACTGTACCTGTTCCGGGGGCAATGTTAACCCAGAAACACTTCTCCGGACTCAGATTGTGATGTCGTTTAGAGTTCCATGGTCACAATTGCTATTAGTCGTTTTCCTCGTTTTGCGTGCCTAGCACGATTATCCGTTTTATGTTTCAAAAATGAGTTTGGTCACACACGACCCGAAAATAGTGGTTGTCTGATAATTTAATTTAAAATGTGAAATTATAGCTCGGTTTAGACGTCCCGATTGGCCGCGGGACCCGTTTCCGTCTTTGGCGTACTGGAAACTGTTAAAATAGGTTAAAATTACTCAGATCATCCGAATTATTTTTGGATGATTTATTTTTACTTTTTTAACTCATTTATATGGAAATAGTTCATTTTTAGGGTTTTTATACACCAGTCAGCTCGCTTAAGCGAACTTCACCGGTTTACGCGTTTTAACTTTAAAAGTTTGATAATTAGCACGATTAATTATCCGTTTACTCTCGGATCTTGAAATTTTGTACAAATCACTTTTAAATAGTGGGGAATTTTATAAAAATATTTCCAGAATTAATTCTTATATTTAAAATTTATTTATCTATTTTTAAACACCATTTAAACACTAAATATGTCGTAAATACCAAACGACCTTAAAAAAATCCCAAATTTTTCCTGGATGTCCCCTGACATCCACATAGTCCCCTGTTATTTTTCCTGAACCAAAATCTTCTTTTACATGCCCTTTTTCCCAAAACCGAGCTAGAAATCCCTAGAACTCGTTTAACCGAAAAGCCTACTTAGACTTCTCCAACGGACCTCAAATTTTTTGTGTGACTTATAAATGATATGAAAAGATTATCTACAATTTTCCAGAATTTTTCATGATATTTAACTATTTTTCACCATTTTTGTCCAAAACCGAGCGTTAAATTCACCAAATATTCATCCATTATCCAAAAATTACCAAAAATTCACAGAACTCTTATTTTCATGTTTAGAACATCCCTGAAAAATTTCATGACCTAACTCTAAACGACCAACAATCTGTCCAAAAACATATACACCGACATAAACCGAATATACCTTTCGTTTTCCGCCACTACAAGCTACAAATTCGTCTTTCCGTCTTATCTACCACTAAATACAGAACCTACAACCAACATATCACAATACCAAGCAAGTTACACTCACGATCAAGCCTTTTACACTATAGTTTCGGTTATGATATCAAAACAAAGATTTAACCGTAAAAATTGGTTTTTGACTCGTTTAACTCCTTTCTTGGACCAAGATCCCTTGTATAACTTGTATACATCACTTGATCATGCAAGAATCGGTTTCATCTCGGGTTTTCACCCATTTTTCACTTGAAACCTCATTTCCTTGCAAATAACTCGAAAAAGGAAGATGAAAATGATTATGACTCGATCTTTACCTCTTTGTTCTTGCTAGAAAACTCGGGTTTTAGTTTGTGAACTTGAGAGAAAGGATGAAGATGGATGATTGAGTTATGAAAAAAAAATAAAAAGGAAAGGGGTATAACCCCAATTCCGATCGGCTCCCATGTGGGGGTGGGGTGGGACCCACAAGTTCATTTTTGGCCACTCATTTGGATATCCGCAATCCGGATAATGTTTTGGATAATCTGGTTCAGTTCGTTTCTCGGTTAAACGTTTAATTCGGCTTAAAACGAGGCTAAACGGTCGTTTTTCGGCTTAAAAATGAAATTTATATAAAATCGATTTAAAAACCTTATAAACATAAACCATGACATTTATTATCTTAAAACATCATATTATTAATAACTGCGCATCTTTTTCGGCTTGGTCGATCGTCTCTTGCTTGATTTGGTATTAAAGGTTTCGTTTAACGTACCGACGTACTATTAAATCGAAATCCTTTTTCTGTGCTTTAATCCACTTATCCCGAAGCTTTAATACTTCGTAACATCACTAAATATCATATATCTCGTCTATAATTGAACCCTCGATCCATTCGGGTTTCAATAACTATCGATCGTTTGATCGCATATTTAATACGGTGAATTATATATTCACGTACAATCAATACAATGAACCATGTATTCTCGTATGATTACCATGGTATCTCACGTACCCGACATTACATATGTCGTAACTAACGTCTATCGGTTAGGGTATACCTGATTTCATCGGAATCGTTACATTCTCCCCCCGTTAAGAAATTTCGTCCTCGAAATTTTACACGCTCACTATCCCTTTCCGAGGGAAAGGTGGGGGTTTTTCCTTCAGAATACACCCTCGCGTTACCAGGTATATTCTGGTCCTCGCTGTGAATTCCACTTAATCTTAATCAATAAAGCTTGGTGTGTCCAAACTGTTTAGTTTTCCCGTCTACTATCTCTACGGAATTATTTATGATATCAAGTATGACTTCTACGCGTACCTCCATTACTAGTACTTTCGTTGCCTCATCGCTTAGGTACTTTTCAATCCGTATACATGGCAAAACATCATGTATAGTACTTAGCCCCTGGAGTACTTTAATCGATAAACTAAATGACCAATCATGGAGATAGTCTCATGAGGTCCAATATATTAAGGAGCTATTTTCGGTTTTGCCAAACCTCATATCACCCCACCTCTATTCAGTGACAATGGTTTCCTTTGAACGTTGGCACAAACCCTTTGCCAATCACGCGCTGCTTTCAACTTGTCTTAAATATTATAAATCCGATTGGTTGTTTCTCGAATCAATTCAAATCTTATGGCCTGGGTGACGCCCAATTTTAATTTAACAAATTGGTGATAACTACTTCACCCATAGAAAGTTTCAAGCTCTCGATGCCTCCTTCCCCGCCTTCCAATAATGGAAGTAGGATGACTATTTTGATCTGAGATAATTGAAAATGGCACTCCATGACGAGATACCATTTCACCATCAGGAATTTGGGCAAGAATTCATTGTAATTTATTCCCACTATCATTGGCGAATTTTCTGTCGTTGTGGCGTTCCCTAGGGTTTTCGGTGTGCAGCCTTATCTCCTGCATAACTCAATATTCACCAACACACGTGACCATATCTTTCTCCAAACTCGACCATTAATAAAAATCCTTTCAGATATCCGTATCATCAATAGTCAAATCCGATCCCGGATGTATGGATTATTTCGATCTATGCGCTTCGTCAATGATTAATTCACGAAGGTCATGGAGGGTCGGGATCCAAACCCGATTTTTGAAGTAGAGAATTTCGTCCACGCGCTGTTCGAAATTCTTCTCATTGCCGTAAGATTCCTTCTTTTACAATTGTTCCTCTTTCAACGCCTCACGTTGAGCGACTCGAATCAGGTTCGAAGGTTCAACTGGACTATCATCCCCAGCACTCGCACTCGCAATGGCTTAACCCGATCTTTCTTACTCAAGGCATCGGCTACGACGTTAGCCTTGCCAGGGTGATAACGGATGTCACAGTCATAATCGCTTAACAACTCGACCCATCTTCGTTGCCTCATATTCAGTTCCTTCTGATCAAACATGTGCTGCAAACTTTTATGATCGGTGAAGATGGTGCACTTCGTATCGTAGAGACAATGTCTCCACATTTTAAGTGCGTAGATAACCGCTCCCAGTTCTAAGTCATGAGTAGTGTAATTTTACTCGTGTACTTTTAACTGTCAGGAAGCATAGGCTATAACCTTATTATACTGCGTCAACACGCATCCTAACCCTTTACGCGATGCGTCACAATACGCGACAAAACCATCGTCTCCATCGGGGAGACTTAAAATTGGCGCTTGGCACAATTTTAATGGTTTCTATCTTATTTGGGTCTATGTGAAATCCTTGTTGCTTTACAACATGACCAAGGGATTATGCATTCTTTATTCAAAATCACATTTCAAAAATTTCGCGTACAACTCCTATTGCTTTAACACTTCCACAATTTTCCTTAACCGTCGATCGTGCTCTTCTTTACGTTGCGAATATATTAAAATATCATCAATGAATGTTATGACAAATTTGTCAAAATAAAGTTACAGACTCGGTTCATGAGTTCCATGAATGCTGCCGGCGCATTTGTTAGCCCGAAAGGCATAACTAAGAATTCATAATGGCCGTAGCGAGTCCGAAACACTATTGTTGCAACGTCTTCCTCTTGGATCTCTCATTTGGTGATAACTATATCTAAGATCAATTTTTCTAAAAATAAATCGCCCCTTGCAGTTGGTTAAACAGATCATTCACTTCGAAGAAGTGAGTACCTACTCTTGATCATCACTTTATTCAATTCTCCCAAATCAATACATATCCTAACACTTCCGTCCTTCATTTCCCAAATAACTCTGGTGCACCCCATGGTGACTAACTAGGTCGTATAAAACCTTATCCAACAATTCTTGCATTTCAGTTGGCGCAAGTCGGTAAGATGCTTTAGCAACAGGGCCAGCTTGAGGTATTAAATCGATTCTGAATTCGACCTGTCGGGTTGGCGGTAATCCAGGGAATTCTTCTGGGAAAACTTGTGGAAATTTGCGTACCACCGGGATATCTTCTATATGTTTTCTTTTAAATACTTTGGCAATCACGTTTGTTAAATACACCACGTCTTCTTGTCGTAAATATTATAACGTCTCAAGATGAGATCTGAGTGGCAACATAATACCGTACACTTTTCTCTGTATTTAATCGCTTCATCGTCCGAAAGAGAGCTTCTAATCATCTTCTTTTCATATTTGATTTCTGCTTCATGTTGAGTTAGCCAATCCATGCTAACTATTACGTCAAAACTTCTTTGCTTTACTGGTCGTAGGTCAATAAGGAAAGGTTAATCGTTCAGAATAATAGGACAATTCCGTACAATTTAGTTAACCATTAGGGATTTACCGTTAGCGATTCTACAGTATAGGGTTCTATAGTTTCACTAATCGGTATCTTTCCAAAGGGTAGGAGGTTAGCAGGAACTAACTTCTATCGACGACCGTAAAAATATCACTGAAGCCTATTGATTTAAAATTACAACATACTTAATACCACTTTTGGATCATGACGTGCTTTATTTGAATTACTCACAAAAGCACGGCTCCTTGCTTGATCAGAGGTTGATGCTTGTCATGAGGTTCATCTTCCAACAACACCTTGGTTCACTTTAGGCAATTTCTCTTGAAACGTTCTGTACTGCCACATTCATAGCAAGTACAACTGTTTGGCATAATTTGATTTCTTTGGATGGATTGTTATTGAAGTTGTTGGGTTCGGAGCGGTTGTACATGAATGGGTTGGGGTTGCCGGTTCACATGGCTTCAATTGGTTCTACAAATGGGGCATTACGTCCATCTTTACCACACCCGTGGCCTACTATCACTCGACATTCTTCTTCCTTTATCATTTCTCTTCTTTATTACTCGACGTCTCACCTAACGTCCTTCCAGTCCACTTCCCATAGAGTAAAATATATCAATGCAGGCTTGCGACACAACCCTTTCAAAGGTTGTATATTTTACAGGATTGACTATACTCTTTATCGATGGAGTTAGTCCCCAATATTGCGCTCACTTCGCTTAGTTTCAGGAGTAATTAGCCATGTTACCAGACATGACAATTCCTTCAAACGATTAGCGTTTTCTAAGTGATCTGCATACAACATTTCTATCTTACATAGTTCAGTTTCCAATCTCTGAACTTAATTACTCGAATAAAAGTGCTCTAGCACAAGAATTTTAAATTCCGACCACATCATCTGAGCAAAAATTTTCTATCTATTATTTTGTACCATCGTGTTCCATCACGATACAACATAATCTACCAACATATCTGTAGCATACTTCACTACACAATGTTCTAGACTCTTACCAATATCCTTAACCATTTCGATCTTTTCTATTCACTCGCTAATCTATTTCTCCCTTTACCATCAGCAAACTATTAATAATCCCCTTAACACAACCGATAAACATATCCTTCATACCGGATCTAATTCATTACGACTACTATTCATGTTTAGTATATAACTAATACTTGTAGTCATAATAGCATTCGGTGGGACATTATCACTCTTAGTAATACCACTAAGAATTGAAATATTCATAATCATGTGATTGCTCGCTCTATAATTCTGCGATCACATTTGCATCAACTCTAGCAGTGATCTGTGATACTACATTCGGTATCATCATCTGCTATCTTTGAGCAATCAACTGAATCATATCAATCTCCATCATTGGAGTTACTCTTTTTATGTCATTCTGCCGTACTCATCCCGTACGCAGTAATCAATACTAATCTCACCGTATAACTCGTTACCAGTTCAATCATAACAGCAGGTACACATACACACCAAATATTATCATACATATTACACATACCAGTATCTAGTATATATGTCCCACAAGTATAATTACATATGGACTTAACCTGACGTCGGTTAACTTTTAAATACGCTTCATAACCCTTGTCACCAACTGACATAGAGATCTTCTCAACAAAGACCAATGTTTAATATGCTTGATTTCAATATCCTTCTGCATGTCACCATAACCGATACATGCTCACCGTGAGCACCAAACGATTACATACCACGGAGTTATAATATCCGTGTTTATTCGTATATCCGGCATACACAGTATACCTCCTACGAACGAACAACCAACTATACTATAATGATTCCAACACTTCTTTGTGTATAGGTAATCATTCTATTCGAGCATACATGGGTGTAAACATCTAACGGATGTAAGGATAACATAGGGAGTTGTCAGGTTCAAGGTAATTGCGCAACATGGGTTGCCTTCAAATATTATTAATTACTATTATGGGAAACTCTACACTTGCTCAGTCAATGTCCTCAGGCGTTCTAGGTTTGCTAAAATCGGTAATTCTCGATCTGAAGTTGGTCTGTCTCATATGTTTGTGAGTGAGCAATACATATATATATATATATATATTTCAATTTATTATTTTATTTTATTTTATTTATTTACTCCTTTACCTTAATGGAATAAGAATGGGTTCAGGTACGGATCCGTTCGTACGTGAGGGTCGACGGTTCGGGTGAACATCTGGGGTTATTAGGATATACGGTACCGGTGTTGGTAGGGTAAGGGATTCATCAATTTTGGTTGGGAGTGACGGTTACTAGATATTTCTGGTTAATGTCAAACGGGAGATCTAACTTGGTACTATCATAATTATGACCCGATAAGTCAGACTCATCATCAACCGATGCTCTTAGAAATTTCGGCATCCTCGGTACTTTTATTATTTCATCCCCCGGTTTCTTATCCGGGTCCCATTTCTCAATACATGTACCCACAAGATATGCACGTAAATATATATATACACATTAGCACACATAAATAATATTATATACTTTACACATATGTTGCCATTTTTACCTATTAATGTACCCCGTGACTTCCCCTGAATTCCCTCGTGCGGACAAGTCTGTTATTATGTTCCGGACCATAACAACTCACTTGTCCATCCAAGTTCATCCAGACCTCGTCACTATAAATTATTAGTTGATATTCAGATCCTATAATACTTGAGCTACTGGTTATATTTTAGGTATCTTTTAAAGACATCCTAATTCTTTATAACCAATGGCTCTGATACCAAGTTCTGTAACACCCCGTAACCGCAGCGGAAACGTAAACGGGATGCAACAGACACCTCTGATATCAACCACATTGTTTATAAAGAAAACTGAATGCATTAATATACTTCAAATTACATTAACTTGTATTCCATTACCGTCTAGGTGATACACACATCACACACTACGATGCATAATTCTATTTATTATAATGTATCCTAACATCCCGCACGCAAATCTTACACCCAACAAGCACTTAGCACATAAGCAATCACTTCATCTTAGTTGTACCTGAAAAGCATGTGAGAAAACGGGCCAAATACGAATAGTTGGTGAGTTTCACAATTTGAGAAAACCATGGTAAATCCATATCATAATGTAATATTATCTGGGGACACTGTTAACCCAGAAACACATCCAAGAACCTCTGGGGACACTGTTAACCCAGAAACACATTTAATAACCTCTGGGGACACTGTTAACCCAGAAACACATTTAATACCCTCTGGGGACACTGTTAACCCAGAAACACATTTAATAACCTCTGGGGACACTTTTAACCCAGAACACTGTTTCGGGCCTTACACTGTTAGCAACTCAGACAATTACCATCTTAATACATTACCGTACGATTCCCGTACAATAAACATTATATAAATACATTCATTTCCATGCGATCAGCATGTACTTAAACATTTTGATAGAAACATGCTTTCCGCCCCAGGAAAATATTTAAAACAGTTCAGTAAAAAGGGGCTCGTGAAACTCACTTTAGCACATGCAAGCAGGTAACAACAATCATTATCAATTAACACGTCCAATCTGTAATATGATCCTTACGATCGTTATTATACAATTATTGTTTATATAATCTTTAACCTTATCAATCGGTACATCTGGGGACACTGTTAACCCAGTACTGTACCTGTTCCGGGGGCAATGTTAACCCGGAAACACTTCTCCGGACTCAGATTGTGATGTCGTTTAGAGTTCCATGGTCACAATTGCTATTAGTCGTTTTCTCGTTTTGCGTGCCTAGCATGATTATCCGTTTTATGTTTCAAAAATGAGTTTGGTCACACACGACCCGAAAATAGTGGTTGTCTGATAATTTAATTTAAAATGTGAAATTATAGCTCGGTTTAGACGTCCCGATTGGCCGCGGGACCCGTTTCCGTCTTTGGCGTACCGGAAACTGTTAAAATAGGTTAAAATTACTCAGATCATCCGAATTATTTTTGGATGATTTATTTTTACTTGTTTAACTCATTTATATGGAAATAGTTCATTTTTAGGGTTTTTATACACTAGTCAGCTCGCTTAAGCGAACTTCACCGGTTTACGCGTTTTAACTTTAAAAGTTTGATAATTAGCACGATTAATTATCCGTTTACTCTCGGATCTTGAAATTTTGCACAAATCACTTTTTAACAGTGGGGAATTTTATAAAAATATTTCCAGAATTAATTCTTATATTTAAAATTTATTTATCTATTTTTAAACACCATTTAAACACTAAATATGTCGTAAATACCAAACGACCTTAGAAAAATTCCAAATTTTTCCTGGATGTCCCCTGCCATCCACATAGTCCCCTGTAATTTTTCCAAAACCAAAATCTTCTTTTACATGCCCTTTTTACCAAAACCGAGCTAGAAATCCCTAGAACTTGTTTAACCGAAAAGCCTACTTAGACTTCTCCAACGGACCTCAAATTTTGTGTGTGACTTATACATGATATGAAAAGCTTATCTGCAATTTTCCAGAATTTTTCATGATATTTAACTATTTTTCACCATTTTTGTCCATAACCGAGCATTAAATTCACCAAATATTCATCCTTTATCCAAAAATTACCAAAAATTCATAGAACTCTTATTTTCATGTGTAGAACATCCCTGAAAAATTTCATGACCTAACTCTAAACGACCAACAATCTGTCCAAAAACATATACACCGACATAAACCGAATATACCTTTCGTTTTCCGCCACTACAAGCTACAAATTCGTCTTTCCGTCTTATCTACCACTAAATACAGAACCTACAACCAACATATCACAATACCAAGCAAGTTACACTCACGATCAAGCCTTTTACACTATAGTTTCGGTTATGATATCAAAACAAAGATTTAACCGTAAAAATTGGTTTTTGACTCGTTTAACTCCTTTCTTGGACCAAGATCCCTTGTATAACTTGTATACATCACTTGATCATGCAAGAATCGGTTTCATCTCGGGTTTTCACCCATTTTTCACTTGAAACCTCATTTCCTTGCAAATAACTCGAAAAAGGAAGATGAAAATGATTATGACTCGATCTTTACCTCGTTGTTCTTGCTAGAAAACTCGGGTTTTAGTTTGTGAACTTGAGAGAAAGGATGAAGATGGATGATTGAGTTATGAAAAAAAAATAAAAAGGAAAGGGGTATAACCCCAATTCCGATCGGCTCCCATGTGGGGGTGGGGTGGGACCCACAAGTTCATTTTTGGCCACTCATTTGGATATCCGCAATCCGGATAATGTTTTGGATAATCTGGTTCAGTTCGTTTCTCGGTTAAACGTTTAATTCGGCTTAAAACGAGGCTAAACGGTCGTTTTTCGGCTTAAAAATGAAATTTATATAAAATCGATTTAAAAACCTTATAAACATAAACCATGACATTTATTATCTTAAAACATCATATTATTAATAACTGCGCATCTTTTTCGGCTTGGTCGATCGTCTCTTGCTTGGTTTGGTATTAAAGGTTTCGTTTAACGTACCGACGTACTATTAAATCGAAATCCTTTTTCTGTGCTTTAATCCACTTATCCCGAAGCTTTAATACTTCGTAACATCACTAAATATCATATATCTCGTCTATAATTGAACCCTCGATCCATTCGGGTTTCAATAACTATCGATCGTTTGATCGCATATTTAATACGGTGAATTATATATTCACGTACAATCAATACAATGAACCATGTATTCTCGTATGATTACCATGGTATCTCACGTACCCGACATTACATATGTCGTAACTAACGTCTATCGGTTAGGGTATACCTGATTTTGTCGGAATCGTTACAATGATAGTCCAGTCGAACCTTCGAACCTGATTCGAGTCGCTCAACGTGAGGCGTTGAAAGAGGAACAATTGGAAAAGAAGGAATCTTACGGCAATGAGGAGAATTTCGAACAGCGTGTGGACTAAATTCTCTACTTCAAAAATCGGGTTTGGATCCCGACCCTCCATGACCTTCGTGAATTAATCATTGACGAAGCGCATAGATCGAAATAATCCATACATCCGGGATCGGATTTGACTATTGATGATACGGATATCTGAAAGGATTTTTATTAATGGTCGAGTTTGGAGAAAGATATGGTCACGTGTGTTGGTGAATATTGAGTTATGCAGGAGATAAGGCTGCACACCGAAAACCCTAGGGAACGCCACAACGACAGAAAATTCGCCAATGATAGTGGGAATAAATTACAATGAATTCTTGCCCAAATTCCTGATGGTGAAATGGTATCTCGTCGTGGAGTGCCATTTTCAATTATCTCAGATCAAAATAGTCATCCTACTTCCATTATTGGAAAGCGGGGAAGGAAGCATCGAGAGCTTGAAGCTTGTTATGGGTGAAGTAATTATCACCAATTTGTTAAATTGAAAATGGGCATCAATCAAGCCATAAGATTTGAATTGATTCGAGAAACAACCAATCGGATTTATAATATTTAAGACAAGTTGAAAGCAGCGCGTGATTGGCAAAGGGTTTATGCCAACGTTCAAAGGAAACCATTGTCCCTGAATAGAGGTGACAAGGCATTTTAAGGCATCACCTTAGAGAGAGGTGATATGAGGTTTGGCAAAACCGAAAATAGCTTCTTAATAAATTGGACCCCATGAGAACTATCTCCATGGTTGGTCATTTAGTTTATCGATTAAAGTACTCTAGGGGCTAAGTACTATACAGGATATTTTGCCATGTATACGGATTGAAAAGTGCCTAAGCGATGAGGCAACGAAAGTACTAGTAATAGAGGTACTCATAGAAGACATGCTTGATATCGTAACTAATTCCGTAGAGATAGTAGACGGGAAAAACTAAACAGTTTGGACATACCAAGCTTTATTAATTAAGATTAAGTGGAATTCACAGCGAGGACCAGATTATACTTGGTAACGCGAGGGTGAATTCTGAAGGAAAAACCCCCCCACCTTTCTCTCGAAAGGAGATAGAGGGCGTGTAAAATTTCGAAGACGAAATTTCTTAATAGGGGGAGAATGTAACGATTTCGACGAAACCAGGTATACCCTAACCGGTAGACGTTAGTTACGTCATATGTAATGTCGGGTACATGAGTTACCATGGTAATTATACGAGAATACATGGTTCATTGTATTGATTGTACGTGAATATATAATTCACCGTATTGAATATGCGATCAAACGATCGATAGTTATTGAAACCCGAATGAATCGAGGGTTCAATTATAGACGAGATATATGATATTTAGTGATGTTACGAAGTATTAAAGCTTCGGGATAAGGGATTAAAGCACAGAAAAAGGATTTCGATTTAATAGTACGTCGGTACGTTAAACGAAACCTTTAATACCAAACCGAGCAAGAGATGATCGATCAAGACGAAAAAGATGCGCGATAATTAATGATATGATGTTTTAAGTTAATAAATGTCATGGTTTAAGTTTTTTTTAAAGTTCGTAAATCGGTTTTATATAAATTTCATTTTTTAGCCGAAAAGCGACCGTTTTAACCCCGTTTTAAGCCGAATTAAACGTTTAACCGAAAAACGAACAGAACCAGATTATCCAAAACATTATCCGAATTACGAGAATCCAAATGAGTGGCCAAGAATGAAGAGGTGGGTCCCACCCCACCCCCACATAATTCCGATCGGCCTCAATGGGGCTAACCCCATTTCATTTTTCTTTTTTTCATCCAACAATCCAACAATCCTTCAAACCTCTCAACCTCATGATCAAAAACCCGAGCTTTTAGAGCAAGAAAACAAGGTAAAGAATCGAGTTAATCACGTTTCCATCTTCGTTTCTTGAGTTTAATTGCAAGAAAATGAGGTTTCAAAGATGAAAACCGATTCTTGCATGATCAAGTGATGTATACGGGTTATACAAGGGATCTTGGTCCAAGAAAGGAGTTAAACGAATCAAAAACGAATTTTTACGGTTAAATCTTTGTTTTTGGAATCATAACCGAAACCATGAAATAAATGGCTTGATCGTGAGTGTAACTTGCTTGGTATTGTGGTATGTTGTTTGTAGGCTCTGTATTTAGTGGTAGATAAGGCGGAAAGACGAGTTTGTAGCTTGTAGTGGCGGAAAACGAAAGGTATATTCGGTTATGTTCGGTTTTGGGAAATTTGGACAGATTGTTGATGCTTTAGAGTTAGGTTATGAAATTTTACAAAGGTGTTAAACACATGAAAATATGAGTTCTTTGAATTTTTGGTAATTTTTCGACAAAGGACGAATATTTGGTGAATTTAATGCTCGGTTTTGGCCAAAAATGGTGAAAAATAGTTAAATATCATGAAAAATTCTAGAAAATTGTAGATAAGCTTTTCATATCATTTATAAGTCACACACAAATTTAAGGTCCGTTGGAGAAGTCTAAGTAGGCTTTTCGGTTAAACGAGTTCTAGGGATTTCTAGCTCGGTTTTAGTGAAAATGGCACGTAAAAGGGGATTTTGGTTCTGGAAAAATTACAGGGGACTATGTGGATGGCAGGGGACATCCAGGAAAAATTTGGGATTTTTCTAAGATCGTTTTTTATTTACGACATATTTAGTGTTTAAATAGTGTTTAAAAATAGATAAATAAATTTTAAATATAGAAATTTATTCTGGAAATATCTTTATAAAATTCCCCACTGTCAAGAAGTGGTTTGTGCAAAATTTCGAGATCCGAGATTAAACGGATAATTATTTGTGCTAATTATCAAACTTTTAAAGTTAAAACGCGTAAACCGGTGAAATTTGCTTAAGCGAGCTGACTGGTGTATAAAAACCCTAAAAATGGACTATTTTTATATAATTGAGTTAAACAAGTAAAAATGAATCATCCGAAAATAATTCGGATGATTTGGGTATTTTTAACCGATTTAACAGTTTCCGGTACGCCAAAGACGGAAACGGGTCCCGCGGTCAATCGGGGCGTCTAAACCGAGTACTAATTTCACCACTTTAATTAAATTATCAGTCAACAACTATTTTCGGGTCGTGTGTGACCAAACTCATTTTGAAACATAAAAATGGATAACCGTGCTAGGCACGCAAAACGGGGAAAACAAGCTATTAGAAAATTTGACTGTTGAACTCTAAACGACATCACGATCTGAGTCCGGAAAAGTGTTTCTGGGTTAACCTTGCCCCCAGAACGGGTACAGTGCTGGGTTAACAGTGTCCCCAGATGTACCGGTTAACTTGGTTAAAGTTATATTAATAATGAGTGTATAGTAACGATCGTAGGGATCATATTACAGATTGGACGTGTTAACTGATAATGATTGTTGTTACCTGCTTGCATGTGCTAAGGTGAGTTTCACGAGCCCCTTTTTCTGAATTGTTTTCAAATATTGTCCCGGGGTGGAAAGCATGTTACTATTGAAATGTTTAAATACATACTGAACGCATGGATTTGCGTGTATTTATAAATATTTGATTGTACGGGAATCGTACGGAATGCGTACAGGACTGGTTTAACAGTGTCCCCAGATGTCTTTGGAAGTGTTTCCGGGTTAACATTGCCCCCGGAGTGAGTACAGTACTGGGTTAACAGTGTCCCCAGGGGTCCCTAGAAGTGTTTCCGGGTTAACATTGCCCCCGGAGTGAGTACAGTACCGGGTTAACAGTGTCCCCAGGGGTCCCTAGAAGTGTTTCCGGGTTAACATTGCCCCCGGAGTGAGTACAGTACTGAGTTAACAGTGTCCCCAGGGGTCCCTAGAAGTGTTTCCGGGTTAACATTGCCCCCGCAGTGAGTACAGTACTGGGTTAACAGTGTCCCCAGGGGTCCCTAGAAGCGTTTCCGGGTTAACATTGCCCCCGGAGTGAGTACAGTACTGGGTTAACAGTGTCCCCAGATAATATTATATTATGATATGGATTTATCATGGTTTACTAAAATTGTGAAACTCACCAACTACTCGTAGTTGACCCGTTTTCTCACATGCTTTTCAGGTACAATTTAGATGAAGTGATTGCTTACGTGCTAAGTGCTTGATGTGTGTAAGATTTGTGCGGGTTGTTAGGATACATTATAACAGATAGAATTATGAATCGTATTGTATGATGTGTGTATCACCTAGACGGTAATGAAAGATGAGATAATGTAATTTTGAAGTATATTAATGCATTCAGTTTTCTTTATAAACAATGTGGTTGATATTAGAGGTGTCTGTCGCATCCTGTTTACGTTTCCGCTGCGGTTGCGGGGTGTTACACAAGCTGACCTGGCAGCTCGACCCCAGCCAGGGGCTCTGCCCCTTGGACTCTGCTAGGGGCTGCCGCCCCCAGACCCCGCTGCCAGGGGCGCTGCCCCCGGACCCCCGTTCGTTGTGGGTTGTATAAAGATAGAAATACTACATGAGTAGTAGTAGTTAATTGATACATGTAAATATTATACAATTAGCCGTGCAAAGCTCAAGAAGGGAATAACGATTAACGGAGAGCGTAACAGGATTCAGGTGAGTTTCTAGCCCCATTCCTTGTTATGTTTTCGGGGCTGTGTGCATACTCGATGTGTTGTCAATACATTTATCCTAAGCGATAAGTGTATGCCATATGTGATATATGTGATGGATATGAATGATTGCTTGTCGGTATGCGAACTATCTTCGGATATTGCGCGTACTGTCAGGTTGAAAATAAAGGTACGAATATTATATGTCGAAGATGTATGAACATTACAAATGAATACTTGTCGGGGCGTGAACAATCTTCGGATATTACACGTATCGACAAGGGGTATGGTTGTTAAATGAATGATGTAAAGAACGCCTAGAGTGTTCTTATGCTATAATGTAATTATTGTATATGTGAGGTATGTGTATACAGGTACACGAATGGTATGTGAGTTCTACGTTCGACATAGTAAGTTAGGATGGCAAATCCCTCTAGCTTCTGTCGGACATAGACTCGGCTGGTGATGGCGTAGTTAAGGACTGCGGGCCTTATACGTAAGGTAGATGATAGATGTAAACGTAGATAGGGACGGTGGGCCTTATACGTGTTACAGATAATAGATGACAACGCAGTTAAGGACTGCGGACCTTTTACGTATTGTAGATAGACACCAGCATAGGAGAGGACTGTGGACCTTATACGTGCTGTATTTGTATTGTGGTAGCATAGGGGAGGACTGCGGACCTCGTACGTGCTATGTATTTGTATTGTGGTAGCATAGGGGAGGACTGCGGACCTCGTACGTGCTATGTATTTGTATTGTGGTAGCATAGGGGAGGACTGCGGACCTCGTACGTGCTATGTATTGGTATTGTGGTAGCATAGGGGAGGACTGCGGACCTCGTACGTGCTATGTATTTGTATTGTGGTAGCATAGGGGAGGACTGCGGACCTCGTACGTGCTATGGTTTAGGTTGCAACATAGGGAAGGACTGTGGACCTTGTACATGTTGTGGATGTAGGATGGTATAGGGAAGGACTGCGGACCTTGCACGTACCATAAACGGTGAACATAGGTAAGGACTGCGGACCTTTTACGTGTTCACGACCTTGAGTACAGGTATAGACAGCGGACTATGAACGTACTCTCGGTAGACTGAGGTTAGTGATTGTAGATATGTATGTATGTATGGTAGTAAGTATGTATGTAGAACAGAAGGGTAACTAGTTAAGTATGGATATGTATCTTCGGATATGTATGTATGTGTATGTATTGTATGGCGTCCGATTAACTAGAACTCACTCAGCGTAGCTGACTTTTAGTATGCACGCAGGTGAGTAGAATGAGACAGCTAGCATGAGCGGGCACATGGTGGGCGAATAAGAGACTGGCATCTGAAGACTCAAGATGTTTTAATGTAATTGACGTTTATTTTGAAAGACAAGAATGTTTAATTAAGGATTGCTGTAACGTTTCATGAAAGTTTTTTATATTCCGCGAAAGTTTTAATGAACTCTGATTTATAAGAACTGTGTTTATGAGTAAATCCGACGTTAAAGTAGGGCTACCGGGTTCGGGGCCTTACACTGTCGCCGATAGTCAAATGTAAAAATAAAATGAAAATATGATCTATGTTAGGTAACTATGTACACATACATGTTCATAGTTCCAATTTCCACTTAACGGTTACGTTGATGGGAAATTGGTCATAGTACCCGAGATAACAAACGTAAAACGATTCACAACATGCGACTAAGAATGATGTACGGATATGCGTTTTGTAATTACAAACGAATATGGATCAAAGATCAATGAACAATCGAAATAAACGTCGTAAAAATATTCTAAAGATGTGGATGTAAAAGTCACTTTGGGTAAGTTCGAAACATACGTGAAAGAGAAAAATAAAGAAAAGTAGATGTAGCTTGCGACGCTTGTCTTCTTGAATGTAGGTTCGTTTGTGGCATGAAGGTTGACGTAAAAGATGATGCCATGATTTCTTAGCCGAAACTCATTGGCGTTAACTAAGGGGAAAGAAGGGAAGGGATATATCATATATTTTAATTTACGGAAATCGGTTGTAAATCGTGGTGTTTTTTTAAATCTCATTGTGAAATAAGATTATTCTATTTTAGTTAGGAAAAACGTTTTTAACTAACTCTAAAACTTGAGAATTTTATGAAATCCTTAACGTAAAAATAAATGTTTTGGCCAGCGGCCTAGGAAAAAGATTGTCGGGTAACTTGACTTGTTGAATGAAATATAGCCTCAAAAGGGCTTAAGATCTGTTTGAAACAAAAAGTTTACTTTAAATACAGTTTGAAATAATAATTACATTATTATTAGAGGTGACGATAATACTAGTAATAATAATAATACTAATCATAATAATAATAAAAATATTATTGAATGAAAAAAAATAGTTTCAAAATGGCTCAAAACTTGTTTAAAGCAAATATTTTACTTTAAATATTATTATATAATAGTAGCGACGATGATACTAGTAATAATAATATTACAAATATCAATAATAATAATAATAATAAAATATTAACAATAATAATAATAACAATTCTAATAATAACCATATTGATAATTACCGTAATAATAACAATGATGGTGACGGTGGTGGTACTAATAACAATAGTAGTAGTAATACTAATAACAATGGTAATATTAATAACTTTAATAATAATAATAGAGGTAATAAATTCTTTTGAAAGAAAAATCCATTTGACTGAAGGTTAAAATATCTAAGGATTTGGGATTAGGCGCGAGGTGTTAGTAAAAGAAATGAAATATAGAAAAGTACGCAAAAGAAAATATAGACGAGTTTGATGAGTTTTGCAAACATCTAAGTATTGAAACTGAAAAATCGTATAAGGTCGGCAAAGGATGCGGGGTTAGGATATTTCATGGCGGAAACAAGTTAGGCCTTCCAAAGTATGGCGAGTGTGCTAAGGTCACCACAATGTTAGTAGGCTTGAAGCATGAGGTTAAACATGTGATTGAGACAAATGTTTAGGTACAGGTCTTGCAGATGGGGGCGTTGAGTTTGGTTAGGTCTTAGCAATAAGTGGTAACTAAATCTACCACGGATTGAAGCATATCAATGTTTCAGGGAAGTAAAGTGGTGAAATTTACACATACTGTACAAATGGTGTGTTTCAGTGTGAGGCCTTTCGGTTGGGTTTAGTTTGCATTTCCAAGAATGGTGATGGGTTTGAATTTGAATTAACTATAGCGATGAAGGTAGGTGCAGTCAAACGTGGGGTGATCCGGATCGCGGAGGCCATTTACTTGATAACTTGGATTGTCATTTCGCCAATCGAGTGCGACAACTAGGAAAACGAAAAGGC
This sequence comes from Bidens hawaiensis, assembly GCF_021521415.1. NCBI lineage: Eukaryota > Viridiplantae > Streptophyta > Magnoliopsida > Asterales > Asteraceae > Bidens > Bidens hawaiensis. The sequence continues at coordinate 354,276 of NW_027491014.1, forward strand.
GTGATACGAAACGTGAAGAATTTGTGTGACTTGGGACGTAACTATGAAAACGACTAATAGATACAACAATGAAAACAAGTAAAGAAAAGAAATCGCATGAAACAAATTTGAAATCGAAATTGGAATTCCCATGAAACGTCATGAGTTTTTACCTTTCAATAAACGAAAACCTCATAAATTATTGAATAATCATATGAAAAAAGTATTAAACTTAACAATAAATAGTGAAATCGAATTGAAAATTGAGTGCTCATGTACCACCATGACTTTTAAATTTCAATTCTAAAACATAAGAGTAAATGAATATAGCAATAAGGTAATCGAATTGAAATTCGACCATTCATGTACCACCATGACATTTCGAATTTTCAATTCTAAAACATAAGAGTAAATTAATATAGAAATAAGGTAATAGAATTGAAATTCGACCATTCATGTATCACCATGACCTTTCAAATTTTCAATTCTAAAACATAAGAGTAAAATAACAAAGGAATCTTTTGAAATTCGGTTATTACTTTGCAAACATTTAAAAGTTTAAGTCATAAATGAGCGTATAAATAAAGAAAACGTGTCACAAAATTTTTTAAAACTTAACTATTCTCATATAATAATGAGTAATTAAATCGAACCGAAAGCTAGGTATTCGTGAACAGACTTCCAATTAAAACACATTGTAAAACATAGAGGAGTGCAACCATATTCTTTTCAGAAAGAGAACATGATCGCGTTTGAAAACTTAAAATTGCGATTCATATGGCGTTGAAAGTGGTATGCTTTGGCCTAATAGAGTTCATGCCCTTTCCTAACTCTCCAGGTAAGCAACCGGGTCCCGCGTCTGATTGGGATTTATGCGCATTGCTTATCCTTAGGTTTCAATAACCTTGGTGTCAAGAGTTTCGAAAAACAAGCACGTCCCCCTTCCAGTTACTACATACCCGCCATAACGAACCATCTTTAAGAAAAAGAAATATCGGAAGACCGCAATAAAAATCGATTATTGAAAATGTTTGAAAAATCTTAGCTTTTGGGCATAAGCCTTGGACTTGTGTGTGCTTTGTGTACATGAGGCGTAAATGCATTGACAATAAAATATTAAGCAAGTGCATTGAACAATCACATAAGGCCACATAATTTTCTAATCATGCAATCTAAACAATTAAGAAAATAAACTATAACCAACTAGAATACTACGTCTAATGTCCTATCTTATAGTCACGGATCTGATACCAATTTGTAACACCCCGGCTAAAGCGGAATGCGCCCGAGTGTGACGTACAGATTGCTCAAAACACATGTGACACTATTAAGTGACAATAATATCATTAATTAATTTAAACATCAAGTACACAAGTTTGTAACAAAAATACAAGGAAAATACAAGAGCAATTAACAGCTTATCCATTTATTAATATAACCTAAGTTCTAGTGTCCTTGTGACGGCAGCAGTCTCTAAATAAGGCACCTGTAGCATATATATAAAATAATGTCAACTAAATGAATAGTTGGTGAGTTCACACAAGTTTTGATAAAAGTACATAAAAATCTACAATTCCATGAACAAGTGTAAATGAGCAAGTAAGGTCCTTTCCAGTTGGGATTGTGCACCAATGTACTCGAATAATAGCGCAAGTAAGTGTCATTTCCGTTGGTAACAACCAACGTACCCGGTTCGGGGGTCCCTATTCCACTCATAACATCGAGGTCATGAGTGCATAGGGGGCGTATGATCATACTTAATGAGGAAACCATGAGAACGTAATCTTTGAGCAAGTACGCAAATAAACACACAAGTCCATGTAATGAATTGTAGTTTGTAAATAATAAATATACGAAATTGTTATGTCGATAAGATATATATGCTACCCCCAAAATGTGTAAAAGCGTTAAAAAAGGGGGTGTGAGAAACTCAACTTTGAGATTGAAGACAACTTGAAATAATAACCAAAAGCGTGTTTAAGGAAATTGAAACGATCGAACCTCACAAACTATAATTAAAAAGGAAATACAAAATTTAAAATCTAACTATCGGGATTATAAAAGTTAAATAATATTAGTTTTAGAAATTATGCATTATTGAAATATCTATTTCATTAACTTACGGAAAATGGGGACTTAGGGATTTTTAATGAGTTTAACTAAAATAAATAAAGTTTATATAAATCATTTAATGTTTATTAGTTAAAGATGATTTGTAGATAAATAACTATAACTTGTTAATATAAGATTAAATATCAATATTAATAATAGTTAATGATTAAATGTTTTATTTTATTCTAGTAACATAATTAATTAATTAATTTACTAATTAATTGACTTAAATGTTTTGCATGAATTCTTTTAAAGCAATTATAAATATTAGTTTATTTTGAAATAAGATAAACAATAATTAACTTACTCAATTATTAATTTAAAGATATGAAATATGTTATATCTATTGTAAAATATTTTAAATAATAGAAATTTTTATAAATCATCTTATTTGAAAGAAAGTTTATATGTTTATGATGATAAACAAATCATAAGATTTACATAAATATATATATTCATGCTTGTTCTTGCAAAATAACTAGGTCTGATCCAAGATTTAGAAAAATCAAAGTGTTTATCTTGGATATCCATGATCATAATGATTCTTAAAACCAAAATATAATATTTTTATGATAAAAGTAACATGATTATGAAGAACAAATTATGAACATTCAACACTAAATCAAAACAAAAACTATAAAATGCATGGAATCATAAAACTTACTTGTTAGTGCTTTCAATCTTAAGAAAATAGTGGATTGAGGTGTGAAAATAATGAAGAATTTATCCTTCTTTTTTAGTGAAAATATGGAGTTGTTATGTCTTATGGAATTATGTAAATTAATCATATTTAATATAATTAAAAACAAAAATTAAAATGGTTTAAAAGGTTTTCGAAGTGTTTAACTCGTTTAATAAATTTTATTTAATTAAAACATTCATTGCTTTATTTTTATTAGTTAATTAAAAAAAACATAATATGAAAAAGATGGTAATAATAATAATCCAAGATTTATTATAATGAGTTGCATGGGAAAAATTCATGAATAAATTATCTTGATTATGAATGTTTTAAATGAGTATGTAATACTACAAGGGTGGTAAAAATATATTTGCATAGAAATGATTACATAAAATACATGAAACGAAAATTGAGATTAATACATAATATTATAAAAATATATAAATTTAAGTAGAACAAAACCGAAAATTTAAAATGGGTTCGGGTTTTCGGGTTTGAAAATTAACGAATGTTACAAACGGTCCCCACTGCCTTTCCATGTGATATCCTAGACGGTCAATCTCTCGCCTTGTTTCTGCATATTCAGCTGCCTGCTGTGCGTCGGATGCAACAATCTGTCCTGTGATCCTGTCAAACGAGGCAGTAGTGCTTGCTGAGAACTGATCAATTAGGCCGTATAGGCCCTCGAATGAATATCGGCTATCACGTGATGAGCTAGGACCGGCCCCTGATGAAGATGGGCCTCCCTGCTGATGGTGGGTGTAGCGGCGGGTCTATCCGGGCAGTGACCCTTCTCCTCTCTCGGGCACATCCTGGATCATCATCTCTGCCTGGTCCTTAGGATTCCAAACCTGGTTTAGTGCATTTTGAAATCTCCATACCTCTGGGTTTCGGCTGAATAGTTGGGCCATCTGCATACTGATACAAAAACCAAGGTTAAGAGCAATCGGGTCTGGGCTACGGGATCCCTCTCTGTCTGCATCGTAAGCTCCATAAACGTTATAAATCCATGGGCCGCCAAAGATCGGGGTGTTTTGGCTTTTTGAATTTGCATTTGTTGTGAATAGTTTGCAGAACAAATAGGTGATGTTGCAAGGAATGTTATTCTTCATGCAATACATAGCCCATAAGTCCTTCAGGTTCACAACCCCCTCACTTTGACCACGAGCAGTGACAGTGTGGCTAAGCAACCGGTGAATGTATCTCATAAGCGGATCACGTAAAGCCGTGCTCTTCGAGCTGCTTGCAATGTAGGTTTCGTTTCCGTAGCTCAGTTGTTCCCATGCTTGTAACCGTGTGTTTCCAGCCTCTGCGTCATCACCACCATCTTCATCCGCGAATGCTGTTGCGGATGCGTACCAGATTTCACTTTCTGTTTCCTCACTCGTGTAAATCCCCAAATCTGCCCCCATTTGGGTGATCAATGTTGTATACCACTCACCCCCACACCTGAACTCGAATGATTCTTCATCCCACACGTCTAAATTCTTCGTATTAAAAGAGAAAGAGGCTAGGAATTCCTTTGTTAATTCCGTGATAGCTTCCCCTCTCTAATTAAAAACTCGTTCCCATGGTCCTTTCACAATGCACTTGTACCTATTCCACTGTTTAACTTGCCTCAATGTATCCCTGCAAGCATAAAAGTTTGGTTATGGGAAGCGACGGTTGAGGTAGGTCATTCTGGTTTGGGATCTTCGGTTCCTTGCATCGCACCCTGGAAAGTCTAATAATGCATGTATGTCTCCCCATATTCAGCCATCTGTAATTTGTACCCAAATTAGTCAAATTTTAACAAAAATTCGTAAAATGCTGGAATAGAAGCAGAACCACGGTGCAGTGCTTTTAGAAGCATGGCCCCGTGCTGTTGATGTTCGTCGATTTTTACCGATTTTGACTTTCTGTTGACTTTTGTTTGACCGTGACTCGTGTTATTTAAAGCACGGTCCGTGCTTTTAATCCTAAGTTCAAACTTATCAAGATTCGAACCTGTGTTTCTACCCGGTTGTATATCAATTGGGTTTTGATTTGTTAAATACTTTACCAAGATCCAAACCTGAATGATTTCTTCCAACAAATCTTAGTATAAAACCTATCTAACAATTCTTTATCTTTAATATAACCGAATAACCCATCTAATTTTAGTGTTTAGACCTGATTCAGTCAATTAGTGAGATTTGGGGGTTAAATTAGACCCAAAAGGATGAAATCAAACAATAGATTTGTCAATAGATTTTAGGCGTAGATTTGCAGAATGGTTTGATGGTTGGCGGTTTTCGGTGGTGACGAAGTTATCTTTAGGGTTAAGTGAATGGAAAAGTTATTTTATTGAAATAAAACTCGTAACTATTCTAGACACAAAAGCACGGCCCCGTGCTGCATGAGGCAGTCAGTTTCTTTTGTTTTTGCTGTTTATTTGTCGTGCTGGTTCATTTTTAACTAATTTTATTTGATGATTAAGGGTAAGATAGAAATTAAAAGTCATAAATTTCATTAAAACATAAAACATAGTTAAACATAGTAGAAAGAAAAGCACAATAATAATCTCGAATCACAAAACATAACACTATCAAAAGTAACTTCTTAACAAGACAAAGTCGAAACTTCAAAGACCACCATTCCCAAATAGGTCTTGAAAGTGTGGTGGTTCACTTTTAGCTTCCAAGAGCTCGGAGAGCTTCTTTTCGAGTTTTGCGACCTCCCGGTTGAGAAAATTGAGCTTAAAACTCACATCTTTGTTGTGGCTATCCATAACATGGAAGTTCTCAAACCGAAGTAGTTTGACTTTGTTGATCAGCTCAATTAAGTGAGCCTCGGTTTGGATGTTACTTTCGACTTGTTCTATCATAATGCATTGAAGCCTCATGATTTCTTCCTCAAGGTTTGAGGAAGAATCACCATGCTTTCCCTTCCTTACTGGTCTCCATTCAACTTTCTTACTTTCCATTTCAGTAAACTTGTGTTTGGTGTGAATGAATAGTGAGTTTTTGCATGAATTATATAGAGGCTAGATAGTCGACCATGGCCCCATGCTTTTATAAGCATGGCTTCGTGCTGCTAGGGGAATAAATGTTTCTGATTCAGAGAATTATATGAAGTGAGCGCGTATCAAGCTGAAGATTCTAAGGTGACCACGGCCCCGTGCTTCCAGAAGCACGGCCCCATAATTTTTGTCACTGAAAATTTTCTTTTATTTTTAAGCCAAATGCGAGAGCCGGAATTTTTAGAATGATGTTTAGTATGTTATTCAAGAGTTTGATCATCCTAAAAATTACTTTTCATTAAAACTAAAATTCCTAAAACAATTATGGGATAAGCCCGATTTTCCTAGAAACATAAAAATACTCGGGTTAAGCCCGAAGATCCTGGCACGATGTGCCTAGTGCACTTGCTTACACATGAAACAAAAATTAAGGTTCCTAGATTTCTCCGAAGGGTTCTACTCTGTCGAATGGTCCTGGTGGTGGAAAGTATGTGAAACCGAGAACTTGAAACTGGAGTTGTTCGTTAATGTTTCGAAGTTCCATTTTCATGTTCTCCACCGACCCGGTGAGTTGAACGAGATGCATTTCTGCGAGTAGATTCATCTCGGTGAGCTCTTTGACGAGTTCTTGAAGTTTAAAAAAAAGCTCGATTTTGGATACGTATCGGGTTTCGTTTCTCGATTGTCGAGGAATGGGAATCGCTTCACTCATCTCAGTAGGCATGATAGTGTTGTTGGTTTGGGTTGGTGCAAGACATGCATTGGCAAGAGGTGCCTTTTATAGCCAACCAGAAGCTGGACACAGCCACGTGATTTTAGAAGCACGCCCCGGTATTTTTGGTCTGACAATTCTGTTACAAACCAGTCTGACTGAGATTTTTACAACGAAGTTTCCGGCCTGTACTTTTTGGCACGGGTCCGTGCTTTTAAAAGCACGCCCCTGTGTTTTTAGTATACTTAATTTTTTTTAGTTTAAATATTTACAAGGCCTAGTTTTAGAAGGTCTTGGCCAGACCTTGTTCCTGGTATGTTTATTTAGTTGGTTGGAGAATTATTACCTCCGAAACATCTTCATATGGTCCATCGATGTATGGTTTTAATTGATATCCATTAACTTTGAACTTGTGGCCATCAAAATTTGAAATATCGGCTGTCCCATAGTCAAAAACAAATTCAACTACGTAAGGGCCTGTCCAACGAGATTTCAGTTTTCCTGAGAAAAGTCGTAAACGTGTGTTATATAACAGTACACGATCGCCAAATCGAAATTTCTGCGATTCATTCCTATAGTTCTTTCGAGGATCCTTTTAATTCCCCCGATCTGAAACTTCTACTTGCCCGCTGGTCTGAGGGTCATATGGTGTTGCCAAACGGTGGTGAACTCCATATCGTGCTAAGACTTTTTCCATTAATGCATTGCAGAAGTGAGTACCTCTGTCGCTGATTAGGGCTTTTGGAGTACCGAATCGTGAGAATAACCTTTTCGGAAATCGTACAACTACTCGAGCATCGTTAGAGTGAAGAGCTTTTGCTTCTACCCATTTAGATACGTAGTCGACTGCTACAAGGATGTACTTGTTTCCGAATGAGTTAAGAAATGGGCCCATGAAATCTATATACATCAAAGACTTCATAGATTTGAATGCCCTTTTGAGCCATCTCATTTTTGGCTGAGATGTTTCCGGCTCATTGGCAAGCATGGCATTCTTGGATCAAAGCATGTGTGTCTTTATATATGGTGGGCCAAAAGAATCCTACGTCAAACACTTTTCTGACCGTGGTGGCGGTACTGTGGTGTCCACCAGTTGGTCCTTCATGGCAGTGTTTGAGAATATCTACGAGTTCTTTTCCTGAAACACATCTACGAACAACCTGATCGGCTCCTATTCTAAACAAGTATGGATCTTCCCGGAAATAGAACTTAAGGTCTGAAAAGAATTTCTTCCGCTGTTGACGAATAAGCCCTTTTCTTAAGATTCTACAAGCTAAATAGTTTGCGAAATCGGCAAACCAAGGACTTTCATCTTCCCCTTGCATGACTGCTTGGATGTGCATAAGCACTTCATGTGGAAAATTATCATTGATAATTACCTCGTGATGTTCTTCTGAAGCTGGGAATTCTAAGCGAGAGAGATGGTCCGCGGCTACATTTTCTACTCCTTTCTTATCCTTAACTTCTATGTCGAATTCTTGGAGTAGGATAATCCATCGGATGAGTCTTAGTTTAGTATCTTGTTTGTTGAAGAGGTTGCATATGGCAACATGATCGGTGTAAACTATGGTTTTGGAAAGAACGAGGTAGGATCTAAAATTTTCAAAGGCGAAAACTACTTCTAGTAACTCTTTTTCTGTTGTGGTGTAATTTTCTTGTGCATCATTGAGAGTTTTACTAGCGTAGTATATTGGGTGAAAATGCTTTTCTTTGTGTTGCCCGAGTACGGCTCCAACTGCAAAGTCACTTGCATCGCACATGATCTCGAATGGAAGGGTCCAATCAGGTGTAGTAATGATTGGTGCGTTGACAAGCTTGTCTGTTAACGTATTGAATGATTCAACACATTTTTCAGAGAAGACGAATGGTGCATCTTTTTCCAGAAGTTTAGTCATAGGTCTAGCAAATTTGGAGAAGTCTTTTATGAAACGACAGTAGAATCCTGCGTGACCTAGAAAACATCTAATGGCTTTGACTGAGGTTGGTGGCAGAATTCTAGAGATGGTTTCTATTTTTGCCTTATCAACTTCTAGTCCTTCTTGGGATATCTTGTGAGCGAGAACAATGCCCTCTTTGACCATAAAGTGGCATTTTTCCCAGTTGAGTACTAAATTCAGTTTTTCACAACTAGTCAACATTTTATCTAGGTTTTTCAAACAATGATCGAAGGAGTCTACAAATACTGAGAAGTCATCCCTGAAAACTTCCATAGAGTGTTCGATCATTTCATGAAAAATGACCACCATGCAACGTTGGAAGGTGGCTAGAGCATTACATAGTCCAAATGGCATTCTTTGGTAGGTGAAGGTTCCATATGGGCATGTAAAAGTTGTCTTCTCCTGATCTTCAGGAGCAATGGGAATTTGAAAGTATCCGGAGAATCCATCAAGAAAAAAGTAGAACATTTTTCTAGATAGACGTTCAAGCATTTGATCGATAAAAGGGAGTGGAAAATGATCTTTTCTTGTGGCGTCATTAAGCTTTCGGTAGTCAATGCAAACTCGCCAGCCTGCAATGGTCCTCATTGGTGTTAGCTCGTCCTTCTCATTCATTACAAGCGTCATTCTTCCTTTCTTGGGTATTACTTGAACTGGACTAACCCGTGGTGAATCTGCGGTAGGGTAGATTAACCCGGCGTCAAGGAGTTTGATTACTTCCATCTTCACTACATCTTGCATGTTGGGATTAAGATGTCTATGATGTTGGACCACGGGTTTGTATTATTCTTCCATGAGGATTTTGTGAGTACAAAAGGAGAGATTGATGCCCTTGATATCCATGATCTTCCATGCGCCTTCTTATGATTCTTAAGAACCTTAAGAAGTTCGTCTTTCTCGTCTTTAGAAATGTGAGATGAAATAATTACTTGAAGTTGAGAGTCTTTTTTGAGAAAGGCATACTCGAGACGGTTTGGGAGTTCTTTTAATTCTAAGGTGGTTCTTCAATTGATGTTTTTGACTTTTCATTACATTCAGCTAACTCATATACTACTTCTGATGTTTCCTGATTGTTGTCATTAGCATTGAGATTTTCGTTTTCTAAAATGAGTTTGGTGTCTATATCAGTTAAGATTTGTGTTTCTAATGGTGTGTTAATGGAAGATTTCCGCACATAGCAACTCACGATAGAATCGATGATGTCGACATAGTACAATGTGTCATCGTGGTGTTGCGGATGTTGCATAGATTTTCCTATGTCAAAAGTGATAGCCTCGTCATTTACCCTTAATGTGAGTTTGCCAGTGCAAACATCAATGATAGCCTTTGTGGTGGCTAAAAAGGGTCTTCCTAAAATCAGAAGTATGCTTTTGTCTTCCTCCATATCTAGAATTACAAAATCTACTGGGAAAAAAAATTTGTCAATTTTACAAGCATGTTTTCTGTCGGTCCCATATAATCGATCACTCAAATACACAATAAATGTCAACATCCCACACAGTAACTATGTCGACAAGAAGGTTGATGACCTTGCTATTTAGGGTAAGAATAGATGTTTGTTAACGGTGGAATCACTAACAAACACTATTTGTTGCTTAAAGACTATTAAATGTAACAAACATAAAAAATAACTCAAAAGATTTCCGTTTGTAGAAAGGTTTCATACAAATGTAAATGGATTAGGGTTTCTCGTAAGGAATGTATATCAATACTAATCTTAGGACAGCCGTCACACTCAATCAGGAATATTTCGTAGGTCTGAAAAGTGTAAAGTGGCTAAATCTATGTCTCTTGTGGTAGGCGTGCCCTAAATTATTCTATTTATAGGCCTACCACCATCTGATAGCTGTTATTCCTTTTTGGAAACCCTAATGATTGGTACATAATCATAAAACATATTACAAATCGTTAAGTGTAAAAACAGGTCTTCGGGCACACCTTGTGCCATTTGTCTTCTTCGGGCAGACCTGGTAACCTTGAAGTGTGCTGGTGAACAGTTCTCCGGGTAGATCTTACTTAGAGTATTTTCCTTAGAAAATACTCACCTAGCAGACTTCAATCTTCTTGACCATGGCAAACTTTGATTGATATGGTCCTACGAGCAAACTGTTCTTCATGAATCCCTTCAACTCTTTGGTAAAGATTAACTTATTGAGCAAAACAAAGTGTGCTAGGAACATTGTTTGACTTGTGCTGGTTGCACTGTAGCTTGCTCGGAGTTGAACCTTGCTAGAGAAAGTACTTAGAATATTTCTTGATCACTTTCAACAAGCATGCTCGGACTACTGTTTATTAATCAAACCTTGCTAGATATTCCAAATACTTGGCTTCAAAAGCTTGGTTCAGTCAAGGGTTTGCTAGTAAGCAAACTGTGCTCGACTTGAAGAACACCTTTGCTAGACAATGTGAACCCTGCTCGGATTATTACTTAAGAAGACTTCAAGAAGATAACCTTGTCCGATAGTCAAAATACCTTGCTAGGATAAGTAAAACCCTGCTCGGATGTCCAAGTGTGCTCAGTATCCATACTTAGTCATTTATGAGGAGTGTTGAGAAGATTCCAATCTCCCTTAATCTTCCTTAAGTCATTTCAATGTCAAATTTTTGACTCAACAATCTCCCCCTAGATTGGAACACCTCAGCTGTCCCATAACACCTCTAAGGTTACTTACACTTAGTTAAAAATACACATAAAATCAAAATCAAATTACATATCAAAATCAAATGATTACATAATTAAAAATTCTGTCCAGTGGACATTACAAAGCAAACCCTATATCTAACACAAAGTCTTCATTTTCTTGCATTGTGGATTGCTTGTCTTCGATCAACTATTACAGATCTTGCCTTTTGCTTGAATATAAACAATAGTTGTTGATGAGGATGATTCTCAGAAACTGTCATGTTCATTATGTCCTTCAAATCCTCATTATGCCAAAAGGTCAGATCACCATCATTTCTGATAATACCCAAAATCAATCGATCGGAGTTGCGAAGAATATAGTGGTCTTCATTACGGTTGTAGTCAATTTGAGTAATTCTGCCATTCTTATTCACCTCGTGGTTGGGTCTTGTCATGCGTTTCCGCATACTAATACACGTATTCAAGTTGGAAAGTGGATTCTTGTTGACTTTTTAGGTCAACTTCATGCTTTAACAACACTCCGCTGATATCAACAGCTCTTGAGTCTGCCTTCTTTTCTGCTTCATTTTTTTTGGTCATGATTTGGATTAACATTTCTTTGATTTTTAAGTAGCTTGGATTTTGATGGCTATTGGAACTTTGATCTTGAAATTGTGGTTTAGGCTGGAAGTTTTGATTCATCAGCTTTTTTTCGAATCCGGGTAGGGGTTAAGTGTTACCTCTTTCCTTCCAACTGAAATTCGGGTGGTTTCTCCGTCCTGAATTGTAGTTGTTGCTGAAAGCGTTGCTCTGACGGACGATGAAATCTAATTCTTCCATGGCCATAATGACTTGTTTGCAGTCACTTGTCTTATGAGCTCCTCCATAAGTGTCACATGTTATCTTGGTTTTCAATAATTGGGCTTGAAGTTGTTCGAATTTCTTAGAAAGGGCTTCAAGCTATGCGGTGACAAGAGTGTTGGAATCGACGTGGTGTATTCCTCTATGGATTGGTGTAGATCTTGGTGGGTTATAAGCGAAACTCTTCTTTGCTTCCTTTTCTAGAACTTCAAATGCTTCATTAGGTGATTTAGATCCCAGGTCTCCACCGGCGATTTGGTCGACGGCCTGTTTGTTTTGACTGGATTGTGCGTCAAAGAAAGTTTGTACTTGTAACCATACAAGACTTGTGTTTCTTTCCCGTGCTGCGTGTAACGACTCATCATCATCGGTTCGAAATCCGGTAATGCTGGCTCGGTATTTGGCAGTTTTATCAGGCGGGAAATGTTTGAGGAGAAACTATTTAACCATCTGGTCCCAAGAGTTGATGGAACCAGAGGAAAGAGATTCTATCCATTCTAGGGCTTGACCCCTTAGAGAGAAAGGAAAGAGTTCGATTTTGATTTGATCTTCTGAACAATTTTGGATTTTAAAGGTTCCGCAGATTCGTAAGAAACGAGATATATGAGAAGAGGGTCTTCGTCAAGGATACCATGAAATTGAACTGAATTTTCCACCATATGAATGGTTTTTTATTTGTTTTCGAAATTTTCGGTGATTTCGAGTGGAGCCACTCCATTGCCGTAGCCTTCGAGAGTTGGCTTGGCATACTGGCTCATGTTTGGTTCGTTGTTTTTGGGCTGCCATCATTTCTTCGGTTTGATTTTCTCCTGATGTGGTGGCGTCTACTGACTCGTCTTTGATTGTTTCAGAAGTTTCTGCAGTCCGTTTACGTGCTCGTCGACGAAAGAGTCGTTCCGGTTTAGAATTGGAGAAACAAGCTCAGGCTCGAATGTAGAGAACATACATGGGGTTAAATCAAATTGAAACTGTTTAAATTAAACTAAAGGTTAGTTGAAGTTGAACTAAGAGTTAGGCTAAACTATTCTAAAACTAAACTAAGGTCTAAGTTAATTAACCTAAAGTAAAGAAAAGGTTGAGTATTTTCAAGTCCATCCTATGATTATTAAATAAACATGTGATAAACCTGTCCTAATAATATATGATAGACTATTTTCCTCATTTTTGAGTAAACATATTCTATGACATAATGGTAATATTTTCAAGTCCATCATATGCTTAATAGAATACTACCCCGAGAATGTCAATTTAAGTAGACAAGCAGTTTGATATAGTAGAAATATTAGGATTGACTTCGATTTCTCAAATACCATTCCCAACAACTTCGAGTGATTGCAGTTAACTCACACAACCTCTCCTTGGTTGATTTAATTAGATTATAATTACATATTTCATTGACATACGATTTCTTTAACTAGCACGATATCCTAAGCAATCGTGTTAACAATGTTATTTTAGAATTATCAAAACTAAAGAAATAGATCATAGCTTATATATCATCATTTCTAACTACAACATAAGGATCCTTGTTTTATCTTGAATAAAGCATCAAACTATTCTTTTTACCATTTCTAGTTTCCAAGAACATCAATTACCATGAATGATTATAAATCATCAACCTTGATGCATTAAATCTAAGTGATAAAACAATTCTTCATCAATGGATAATTGCAAAATAACCATGTACTATACCAAACTAAACCACATGCTTCATATAATCATCAAGTAAACAAAAGCTTTTTCATAGATTATAGATGGTAATTGGAGTTTAGCTGATAATGAGCATTGTTATGAACATAAGAAGAGATGATAACAAACACATGATTAAACTTATAACAATCTAACCAAATGTTGATGAGTCTCCTCTCTTGATGATGGATTATGATGGTTTTGATGATGATGGACTATAATGGTTTTGATGATGATGGATGATGATGATAACCTCCAAGCTTTCAAACTCTTCACAAGATCTTCAATATGAGTGTTAGTGGGTGTTTTTATAAGTGAAAACCGTATGGAACTCTTCAACAAGCACACCTTTCAAATGCCACAAGAGCCTCTATTTATAGACTGTCTGGAAGGAAAAGCATGGCCCCGTGCTTTACTAAGCACGGCCCTGTGTCTACGTGTTCCAGTTGCATGTTGTCAGATCGTACATGATGACTCACCACGGGGGTGTGCTTTCAGAGGCACGCCCCCGTGTTTTTATTGACATGTTCTTCAATTCCTTTTGTCTTTATCTGGAAGTAACCACGGCCCCATGGCCAAAGGAGCATGGCCCCGTGCTTTTGTTGACATGTGCTTAAATTGCCGTATTTTTTTTGTCTTTTCTTGTGTTCAGAAGCATGGGGGCGTGTTTCTTGTTTTTCTTGTTTTTTCTTCCGTATTTCTTTGTCTTTTCGCTTGTTTCTTCGTATAAGGCTTGGGTTTACCTGAAATTACATTTTATTAAGATAAGTAGCCTTTTGTGCTTAATTATTTGATAAAAGTTGCATTTTTTAGAGATTATTTAATGCTTAAAAGATGTATAATTTTATATACATCATAAGCTTAAACGAAATATATATATACAAGAACTATAATAGTCCTCCATGTAGCCTTGCCTTTTAGTATCCTACCGCAACCGACCAATGACTGGAAGAGGTGAAAAACCAAAGGAAAGAAGGGGTATATATTATATATATGCTGCAACATCATGCTTTAATCATAAAGAGTTAGTAGAAATCAAAGGAAACTCTTGTTTGACTCTTGAAAGACAAACAAGAAAGAACTTTAAGGTCGGAGCATATAACTTAGGTTGAGAGTGTTTGGAGTGTGAGTAGGTTAGAATGAGTGGTGTGGCTTTGTTTTAAGAAAGATAAGGTGTATGGGTTATCCATAAGATTGCTTTAGAGATTTCCAAGCATTTTGATTGGTTTAGGGGGTCAAACATGTGATAAATAACAACAAAAACGAGCTAGGAATACATCAGATGAGGCTAGGCGCTTCACAACCACCCTGCCCATTGGTGGCCGCGCGGCGCCCCCGAGGGGTGGGGTTGGTCTCCAGCTTTCATTAATTGTTGATTCGGGTCCCTGAAGTTCGTTTTAAATCGTTTTCGATCATAAAAGGGTATTTTAACGTACCGAAAAAGATGTTTCGCGATCCAACAAGTGTGAAACAACTTTGTAACATAAAAACCACTATTTTTATTTATATGAAAGAATCCGAAAAATAAACCGGGTCGGTTTTATCGTACAAAAACAAATACAAGTTAAACCGAAAATGACGAATGTCACACGGGCGATGGGCGAAATGTGGCGCTTTGATGGCACACTTTGCACTTCGCTCGCTCTCATCGCCGCGAGCCACCTTAATGTTTTGGAAAGTGGAATCGAGACCAAGAAATGCAAAGTATTCAAGTTTAATAACTAAAATTGAAAAATCTGATTTTTTGAACCATCACGATACGCGATGGATTAGAAAGACAACCCATTGCGTACCGCGATGGGTATGTCACAAAACCCCAGGATGGGAGATGTCGCGATACACGATCACCCAAAACCAATACGTCAATGCGTACCGCGATGACGTGGTCTAAAAGCATGAGAAGTGTGTCATGCCACATGGCACCACGTGGCACACAATGGACATCCAGAACTCCATAGCGTATCGTGATGGGGTATAATAATAATAAATTGGCCGTAGATCCATCGCGATACGCGATGGATCCATTGCAAGGCCCATCACGTACCATGATGGGTCTGCTGGACAGCCTCTACAAATAAGGCATCCAGCCCTCATTCCCTCCTCACGCCTTCATCTATCTCTCTAAAATACTTTCTCTCTCTACCTCGTAATACATACCCTCGACCCGACTATATTACCTCGTAAATTGTGCCTCCAACCGATGATTCCTCGAAGTTCATTCCAACCGACATTCCGCCTTGAAGTATGCGCATGACTCGGCGACCACCGAGTAAACATGCAAGTGTAGAATTGCTGCCGAGAGTATAAGTGATTATTAAGCTAATCAAGGTAGGGGTTCTGCCCGAGTAAAATATTATTATATTATTATAATATTAAAATGGTCTTAGACCCTAGTCGAGGGTATACTCGATACCTCGAAAGTATAAAAATAGAAAATATATTTTAATAAAGGAAATCGAGAAAAAATAATCCGTTTTCTTAAATAAATGAAGAAATAAAGTATACGCTTCTTTGAGAAGAAGAAACGTAGTGTTTAGAAAAATAAATAGTCGAACTAGAGATTTGAGCATGTTTAAAAAAGAAGAGAACATTTGAACTAAAGGTTCGAAAAGAAAATATAATCGAGGTAAAGATTATGCAAAAAAGACTAAACGTCAAAAAGCTAGATTGTTAATCTAGTAATAACAAATAGTTATACTCTTACTATAGGTCCGAGATAACAAGAAAGAGAAAAGCAATCAGTGAAGTGAAGCTGATAAAACAAAAGGTGGATATGCCCCAAACTTTCATAACTAGTTTATTTGAGTCAATTAAATTGATTACATAAGATTTAGTATCTCTAAAACATTATGAACAAAAGTAACAGTTGGCCCTCAGGTTATCGGGTATGTTTGTCTGGATCCTTTCATTTGTGGTTAGATGGTGGGCACAGCGTGCCACACTTGGTTATGCCTCCGCCATGATGGGTCGGACCTAAGTAATGTCCGAGAGAGGGTAATCACGTGTATACTGATGGTAGCTAAGTAATCTCGAACGTTGCGGTGTTTGCTGAGCGGTTTTGAGTTGAGCTTAAGTTTACAATTGTGATTTAGTTTTAACTTGATTATTCCTAAGCCATGATGGGTCGAGACCCAAGTTATGTCTCGAGGGGTAATTAAGTAAATACAATATTTTGAGTCAGCTTATTCACCAGCATGTGTTACTGACGTATTTTATACTGTTTTACAGGTAAATGATGAGTAGATCCTTGGGAACGAAGTTGCCATTAGGCGATCTGATGGCTCAGATGAATCTTTTGTTTAATAAATTTAATTGGTGGTTTTTTAACAAACAAGAAATCGTTTGTAAACTTAAACGGGTATTTTTACAATCCAGTGTTTTAAATGTATATAAATATGTTAATATTATATCCACGCTAAAATTCCGCTAATAAACCATAACTCTTATTTATTTACAAAAACGGTACCAATTATGGGTCAAACGCCTAGGCCGTGAGTCAGGGTGTAACATGTGGGTCATGTTCTAAGTCAAAGAAAGTACAATTTTAGATATCTTAGATTATTGTGCTTTGCAGGGATGCCGACCATGTAATTTTCATATGGGACAAAGTTTGAAACTAAATAAAGATGGCATGGAACCTAAAGTGGATGTAGGCAATACCGAGGACTTGTAGGAAGACCCCTTTACTTACAAGTTACCAAACATGATATTGCTAACTCCGTTATACTAAGCCCATTCGTTGCCAACCCACGCCAAACACACAACGGATCTTGCTTCCACTATGGTGGGTAGATTCATTGCGGCGATATAAAGGAGCTTCTTTTTTTCCCAAGATCCCTGCTCGTTTTAACACATCACGAAGGACATCTCTGACTAGGTCATGCCTATATGTAAAACCCAAAACTCCTTGCAATGAACAGCATATTCACCAAAATTATCCAAACAGACTTTACGGCACACAAGGCATGGCTCGTCAACTAGGAACAGTGGGATCATTAAACGATATTTAAGAATGGCCCGATACTCCACTGCTGACATATGCTGCCCTAACCATTTGATTGGGATGACGTTAAGAAATCTTGAGCATGGGGAGCCTTAAGGCATTCTAACACTACTCTCTAGCGAGTTGATAAGATAAACTTCTCTCTCAAACTTTGAACGATTTTACTATAAAGGGCACTCGCCAAAGAATGTTGGGATTTAGGGGGCGGTGTCCTTATTAGCTAACCCACCAAGATCAAGATAGGGAAGGGAACTATGCAAAAAATCCAGTGCATACCCCAAATCCGAATCCAAACCATCAATACCACAATCCTGCATAATGTGGTCTTGTGACTTTCAAGATTGTGCTCTCGATGTTGCGAAAGCATATGTGAAAACATCCTCAGCAGAATATAAACCTAAGCCCCAAAAACGGATTAGGAGAGAGGCTAGCCTCCATTGAAAATCCAAAAAGATGGGCCCACACATACCACAATATCCTCGATCACTTCTTAGAGCCCACTGTCAAAAATAGAGACGACATCCTTAACGAACATATGCTGGCATGTTCGGAGACTGTATAGCAATTTAGAAACCCCCATACATGAGCGAAGCAAGAGGAGCTCACACGTAGATGAGTAAGATGTCTTATTAGGTCCACTGCATTTGAATCTCTATTAAAGGCCAAGCTATTGATAAAACCGTTGTCCTGGCTAACCACAGTCCCAAGGAGTTTCACACCCAACTTAGACCTCCCAATCCTGTTAGGAAATAAACCTGTATATGTTTTTACCCCATTGCAGATCGGGCAAAAAAACTTCAGTCTTATTAATATTGAGCTCGAGCCCCAAACATGGCCCCTAAGACTTGATAATATCTAAGGCTTTAGCCACTTCAATGGCATCTCCTATAATCATGTCATCAACTAAGTGTCATGCATGAAAAAGTAGCTTGCTACAGTCTTGTACCCGATGAATGAGGGAGTGTGAAACTAACGCAAATTGGAGGGGTCCCAAAGGATCCCCTTGTTGAACACCAGTAATTGATGAAATACATGTGTTCCCTACATATAACCTAGCTTGTTGCCCATATAGAAAATTGACCCATAGGGAGATAGATGGGCATCTAGAACGAACCTCCTTCATAAGGGTGGTCCTATCCACCAAATTGAAGGCATTAAAAAAATCGACTGTAAGCAAGGCTAGAGACCCATTAGAATGGAACACATTTAGAAACCTATTTTGGCTTTGAAGCACCGCCTCCGCCCCGCTTGGGATCCCCACCCCGAAAAAGTCGCCAAGGTATTTTGCAATCTCTTTCCCAATCTCCTCATAGCCACATTAGATACAAGCCTTCTCCAAATTGTGCCTACGACAATGGGCCTAACCCCATTGTCGGGCTTAAGAAGTGGGGTTAAAGGGGCAAAAGCCACAAATTCTGCCAAAGCACCGAGGCATCTCTCCCAACAACAAATTAACCACGTCCATAATTGCATTAATCAATCTCATAGCAGTTGTTGATCCTTCCCCACGTAGGGCATCGACGATATGCTAGGCCCGAAGCCCATCTCTCACACAAGAAGTCCATTTGGGGAAAGAATTAATACACTCCAGAATACTTTCGACGTCCACAACCAAAGGGGGCTCCGAGAGTAAGGCCCTGGGCTGGGTAGGCGGGGACAATATGTGATGCTTATCCAGCAATGCTTCATAGTAGCATCACTAAGAGGAGCAACACCTGAAACACACAAAACTTTAACCGTGGCTGTGAAGTGTCCATCCGCAACTTTCTGAATACACTGCTTAACATTGAGGCCTTAATCATAATAATCGCCCTTAAAGGAGGTCTCATCGGTTCGCAGGCTCATATCTGTTGGTTGGTTAAAGAGCGACGAGATTAGTTCAACACACCCAATTCCATGCCCCCAAGTTTCCAAGGCACGCTGAATAGACATGCATTGCACATACTTCTTATTCCTAGACCTAGGTTCTTGTCGGCTATAAGGCCTGAAAACCTGTAATGCACAACAAGGTATCATCAAAAGTCTAACCCATGTGTCAATAGACTCCGGCATTGACACCACCTTACACTAAGCAACAATTAAGGCCATGGAATATGCCGTGTGACAGCTATGAGGGAAGCTTCCGTCTTTAACGGAAGGGCGAAAGTACGATCAAGGAGGGCCATGTAACAACTTGGGTTTTCATATAATGTATTAAATACCAAGACCCGACCCGTTTTCGTTTTCAGGAAATTTTTAACCAACAAAACATTGCGTTTATCGAGTTAATAATAATTTATTATTATTGTTTATTGTGTTTATTTAATATATATAAATAACTTTCAAATATGTACTTTCAACCCTAAAGTATAATTTAACCCCATATTGATTCCATCCAAGAAGTCCAAGGGCTATTATGCAAATCTGACCATACCTTTTATTATATTACTAATTTAAAACCCAACCCATTACCCGGATTCATATTTGACCCGTAACCCGTGAACCACATACTTGCTTCCACCTTAATTCTCATAATATGACTTGAATTGATTTTACCAAATCATGTATATGTTTATAACGAGCTCACTGACGTTTTGAATTAGGAAAACATGATCAATTAGATACAATTTTATATATTATAGGAACCGTCTTCAACCAAATATAGATATACTATCTACCGATGATAATAACGCAATCAAACGCTTCTAAAGAAAACTCTCAACCTTGCAATCATAAGCCCCACAACGAATTTCATTATCGAAGCCTGCTACTATATATACGAGCTCAAACTTTGGCCGTCATCCTCAATCCTCCGTTCACCCTCGATCTGTAACACTAAGCGGTAATTAGTATGTATGTCAAGTTCGTTTTTGTTTATATAACATTAACCCTAACTTCAATTGCACAAACATATAACGGATTTATCAATTACATATTCTACGGTTTATACGGGTTTAGGGATGAACTGGGTAACGTTTATAATATATTGTTCTCGATCTTAATCCAACTGACTCGCCCAACTCAGTTGGCTTGGTGTGTGTGTGTTAAAGATTGGAGTCGCTGGCCACCCGGGTTAGTGTCCCAGCAGCCACTTTTTGACTTTAATTTTTGTTAGATTATTTAAATGGTTTTTAAATGATTTATAAATATATTATAATTCATATAAAATACCAAACAAATATTACTTTATTAAACTGACCTCTTTGAGTTACGTTCCTCGTCAATTAAATATCCTTACGAGTTTTTGTATAAATTATTTTATTAAACTGACATCATACATATCATAGTCATACATACTTCCTTATTCACATACTCATATCATACATACTACACTATACTTTCCTTAACAATACGTGCAATACCCGAAGGTCGTTCACCAACTGTCAAGCATACATTCATAATTTAAACATAACTATCACATTCAGCATTAAGACATACACTTACCATTTAAGGTAAGTGCATTAACATTCACATTGAGTATGCACACAGCCCCGAAAACATAACAAGGAAATGGGGCTAGAAACTCACCTGGATCCTGTTGCGTTCACTGTTAATCGTTATTCACTTCCTTTGTTGTGCGCGACTAACTGTTTAATACATACAAAATTAAATATTTTTCTAGCCCTTCTTATTGCTTACTTAACTAATCTTAAGCGTCTAAGCCGATTTTACTCCATTGAGTCATTACCCGGTTAGTTAATCGTTACATGTTAACCTTTAAAGGTATCTTTCATAAATTAATATAGTCCAGGGGCTAATATGTAATTAAACCATTTACTCTAAGTCCAAGGACCTTTCTGTCATTCTTTCAAAATTCTAACTCGTTATTCAGAATATAGCGAACTGGGTGAGTAACGAATCATCTGATTCATTATCTGATTCTCTATCTTACTTTATCAAGTTCATTACTTTATCAATAATCATGGCCCGATCTATCATCCTATCAATTTTTATATAAATTTGTTCATGAAAAGTAAGCCTTATTAACAAAAACGTACCTTTGAGGTTTTTGTATGAAATCACTCGAGATACTCAAAACCATATCAAACGAACTCGGAATTGAATGATTCAAGTGGCCACGAAACCTTCTCGTCACGATCTTCAAACCCATCAGCTCACCTTTGGGGGAAACCGCCGCTACAGTCGCTGGAACAGCTGAACAGTTGCCGGAATCTTCACTTTTGAGCTGCTATGATTTTGCTGATAAAATTCAGACTTCCCGACCTCTGATAGAAGCTCTAATCGGTGGATATCTTCATTTGTATACCATGAACACTAAGTTAAAATTTGAGACCGATCCGACGGCTAGATCTCCGGGAATCTTTCTGTCTTTGTGGGTGGTTTTCTCAAAAACGGAAATTGGGTTAAGTGTGTGTTTTGATGGCGTAGGCTATGGTGTGGAGATGTATGAAAATAGAAAGGATTAGGGTTTTAAGGGGTATTTATACTCCCTTAAGCCCATGGACCTTAAGCCCATCTTTCCTTTTTGGTCCATAATTAATTCCATCTAATTAGCCTACTTATCTTTCCATCTTTATTATTTTATTTCTCTACTAACTTAAGTAAACTTTTCCACCATAAATAAATAATATATTAAATATTATTCTTAGAAATTTCGGGATGTTACAAGTGTACCCACCTTATAAGAGGTTTCGTCCTCGAAACCAGCTTAGTCCTTGTAAAGAGGATTACTTCATGTATTCACATCCTTTCATTAGCTTCCTGATTTACCGGTTTATCCTTTGTCTTACAATCAACGAGTGATGTTAATTAGTTTTAGCTTTCTTAGGTAGCTTGTCCATGAAGTCATCTATGATACGCTTCCTTTTCCAGACTTTGCAAGTGCATATTACTTCCACAAGTATGGTCTCCTTTCTTGTCCTTTAAATTAGCACTAAATGACCATTCCGTCCAATTACAACCTTTAGCAAATATACTGCTTGGCAATACATTCAAAACATATTAATTCCAAAAAGGAAACCTTTCCAGTTTGTCCTTAAGGGTTACTTCTTAAAATCCCTTTGTGTATTCCTCGAGAGAGAACACTTCTTGCAATTCTTGAGCGCATCCATTGCATAACTTGTCGGAGAACTCCTTAAGTCACCACTTATACCTTCTTTCATTCTCAGCTCTGCATCAACATGTAAGGTTCATGAGTTATGGCTATCCAAGGTAGCTTGATCATGAAGTCCATGATCATACATCTCCCTCTTTCTTAACTAATCAAGCCTCACTTTTTCCTATGAATCCATTGCTCTTTGTCATTGCATATCAGGCTGGCTGATCTATCGTAACCAATTACCTTAACCGACTTCCTTTCCGGTATGTCTTGACCTTCTTTTATAATACGATTCTATCCTTTCCGTTCCAGAGGACTTCCCTTCCATGATCACATGATTATCAATTACTCACTAATCATTTGTGTCAAGACTCAATAAATCTAAACCATATCTACGCTTTCCTTGCTTGTATTTCCACATTTTGTCCTTGTTCTAGCATTCTCTTGCAGTGTGACTTTCGGGTCCTCATTCGTAACACTTGTGGTTGTTCTTATCTGTGTTGGCAAAGTATCATGTCTATCCACAACTGTCACACACCATGGACTCATCTTCATTTGACTTCTACTAAAGCGTTTCACTTCTACTAGTATATGCCTTCATTAACCGACATCTAGACTTATGACCTTCATCTAGGATTTGGCCTTGAAGATATCCATGACGTGGAATCCTCAGGCGACCAAATCTGATCTTCACATCATAAGTATTATCTTTCAACTCTCGGTGTAACTAGATAATTCATTTATTTTTCGTCTTGCTTTCATCCTTTATAACTTTTAACTGTACCTCGTGGATCTCGCTCATGCAATCCGATGTACTAACTAATTTATATGACTTAATTGTCGTGATAACCTCTCCACCTTTACGACATAGCGCGTCAGTGACCTCGTTAGCCTCTCCGGGATAATACTTGTTTTCACAATCATAATCCTTTATCAGCCTTGCCCATTTTTTTGCCTCGTACTCCGTTCTTTTTGCTTGAAAAGGTATCCATGATACACCTTGAAAACCTAGCATACGATTACCCTTCCGACAGCGTCTCCAACACTTCTCTCAAGTGTTCAGCATGATCAGTCTTATTCCTTGAATATTTCAAGATTATCATCAACGAAAGAAATGTCAGATTTGTCCAAGATCGGATGACACGCCCTATTCATCATAAAAATATATGTTGCTGGAGCATTCTTCAATCCAAACGATATCACAAGAAATTCTTAGTGTCCATATCTTGTCGAAAACGTTGCTTAGGGATGTTTGCCTCTTTCACCTTCAACTGTTAGTAGCCTGCTCTAAGGTCTATTTGCGAGGACCAACTCTCACTGTGCATTTGATCAAACAAATCATCAATTTGTGGTAACAAATATCTATCCTTCAAAGTAAGCTTGTTCAACTCGCAATAATCTATACACATTCTCATACTTCCGTCTTTCTCATTCACGAACATCACCGGTACACCCTGCCGGGAAACACTCTATATTAAAGCACCTTTGTCGTGGAGTTCTTGCAGTTTGGGCATTAACTCTTTCATCTTGATCGGCAACATGCGGTAAGGTCCTTTAGCGACGGGCTGCGCTCCTGGTATTAACTCTATCTGGAACTCTACCTTTTGTTCCAGTGGTAACCCCGAAAGGTCTTATGGGAAAACTTCTGGTTAGTCAGACACTGCAGAAACATCTTTCATTTCTTTCGTGTCGGCCATAGCTTTGATAACATACGCCAGGTAGGCACTGCACCCTCGCCTTAACAAACCTTCAACTTCTATCATCGGGATGACATCAAGCCTTGAACTTTCCATATTACCATAAACCGTCACTGTACCGCCATCCAATGACCAAAACCTTATCAACTTACAATTACATGCTATACGATCTTTAAACTCAAACGTCAAATCCATTCCCAACGAAATGGAACTCTCTTAAGGTCAATCATAAAGAGTAGCAAGAAACTCACATCCCTCTAGTTCTACCTTAAAATTCTTAACCATTCTCATACTTTAACGAAAATATCACTAGTGGTCTCTTCCATAAAGTTTCAGGTACACAACTACATTCTTCTTAGCATGTTCTTTCATATTCACTAAACTATTAAGCTTCATTCTTTCAAGCATGCTCACTTAGGATATCTTGACAATCACCCGTCCTTCTCTATCATCTCCGCTTCCTCATCGTTCGCTTCGTCACTCCCGATCCCAGCAAGTTCCCTTATGGAGTTAAGTATTGCAGGCATACCACATGTCTCGACTCATTCTATTTGGTTTATATCCGTTTCTTTCATGTTGCCTCCATTTGGATTCCCTAGTTTGGGCTACCTTTGATGCTTTAGCGAACATTGTTGGCATTGTATTTCGAAACAATTAAGCAACTCCCTTGGTGTATATGATTACAAGCTCCAGGCGTGATCCTTCTTCATTACTTCCTAAAGTCGAAGTCCTACTGCTTTCGTATATCGCTTTTTCACATCTTCTTCGAAAGGTGTCTGGTTGGCACGTGTCTTACCACAACGTCTAGTACTACCTCTTCGCGCTCGTCCATTTTGTAGTAGTCATCTATCTTATCTCTAAGGAAACACAAACGCTATCACTCTAGAAATTATTTAGCACATGATTCGTAAGGTAAGTAGTTAATGACAGTGGCCAAATGTAATTAACTCTTTACATTACTCCTCAGGTCCTACATATTTCCCTTTGTGATTTCACTTGTGCTAGTTTCTACTTCTCACACAATCATAACATACATATAACCTACATTCTTATCCCTAGAAATTAAGCTAGCATACACACATTCTTTCTTTAGCAATTAAGTTAACATTCAAGTATTCTTTCTATAGCAATTAAGCTAACTTCCTTACACATTCTTACATTATACACTAAATTAATCATATACTTTACCTTTACCGTGCTTGCTTGAGTGACACATGGCTATCTTGAACTGACACCTTCTTTCTTTTCTTACTTAAATCTCATTCTCTGTTCGAATCTAAGCATGTAGGATGCTTAAATCTCTCGAACTTCGCTCTGATACCAACTTGTAAGGCCCCGTTACCGGTGCCTCACATTGGACGTGGGATTTACTCATAAACACAGTTCTAAATATCAGAGTTAAATAAAACATTCTTGGAATATTAAAACATTTATAAAACATTACATATAAATTCATAACTTTGTCTTAAGTCTTCAGATGCCAGACTCTTATTCTTCTGCCATGTGTCCCCGCTCAAGCTAACTGCTTCGTCCTACTCACCTGCGTGCATACTAAAAGTCAGTTACGCTGAGTGAGTTCTAGTTACTCATACAACATACAACACATTCATAACTACATACTTTCATACTTTAGTTTATTATATACTTACTTACCTTCGTACTTTCTTTTATAATATACTTACTTACCTTCGTACTTTCTTTCTTTCATTTTCATATCTTACGTTTTAAAGAGCATTGCGCCCTATAACCTTCGCATATATTATTAGGGTATGCTTTAACCTTCGCATATATTATTAGGGTATGCAACCCTTTAACCTTACATTACCTTTCATTATCCTCTCCATTATCACATTCATACGTATCTTACATAGCATCATACATATCATAGTCATACATACTTCCTTATTCACATACTCATATCATACATACTACACTATACTTTCCTTAACAATACGTGTAATACCCGAAGGTCGTTCACGTACTGTCAAGAATACATTCATAATTTAAACATAACTATCACATTCATCATTAAGACATACACTTACCATTTATGGTAAGTGTATTAACATTCACATTGAGTATGCACACAGCCCCGAAAACATAACAAGGAAATGGGGCTAGAAACTCACCTGGATCCTATTGCGTTCACCGTTAATCGTTATTCACTTCCTTTGCTGTGCGCGACTAACTGTTTAATAGATACAAAATTAAATATTGTTCTAGCCCTTCTTATTGCTTACTTAACTAATCTTAAGCGTCTAAGCCGATTTACTCCATTGAGTCATTACCCGGTTAGTTAATAGTTACATGTTAACCTTTAAATGTATCTTTCATAAATTAATAAAGTCCAGGAGCTAATATGTAATTAAACCATTTATTCTAAGTCCAAGGACCTTTCTGTCATTCTTTCAAAATTCTAATTCTTTATTCAGAATATAGCGAACTGGGTGAGTAACGAATCACCTGATTCGTTATCTGATTCGCTAGCTTACTTTATCTGATTCGTTATCCTAGTCTTTAACAAATGGCCACATAACGAATTGGCCTTTATAACGAATTAAACCTTATAGCTAACTGGACTCTTTATAACGAACTGATCTTTTATAACGAACTGGCTTTAACGAATTGAAGCTAGTTCGTTGTTCTTCCTTAACGAATCATCATAACGAATTATTTAACGAATATGAGCTAGTTCGTCATTCCTTCATTAACGAATCAGTTCACGAATTAAGGCTAGTCCATTAATGAATTACCTTTAATTCGTTAGTTTCACATAACGAATTAGGGTTAGGGTTATAATATTCTTTTCACCCTTGTATACGCTTTTCATCGCCGGAAAACCGGGATCTTATCACATTTACCCGTTTTCATTCAAAACAACTTATTTATGTTAAAGTTTACATCTTTCTCACATAATGGGGTCCAATTTATTATCCTACCAAGTTTCATGCAAAACCGACTTCGTTTACCCGTCTTTTTCATAAACCGAACACTACTCGTTTTACCCTAAACGAACCAACTAACCCGTTTATTATCAAGTTCATTATTTTATCAATAATCGTGACCCGATCTATCATCCTATCAATTTTCATGTAAATCCGTTCATAAAAAGCAAGCATTTTTAACAAAAACGTACCTTTGAGGTTTTTGTATGAAATCACTCGAGATGCTCAAAACCATATCAAACGAACTCCGATTTGAATGATTCAAGCGGCCACGGAACCTTCTCGTCCCGATCTTCAAACCCATCAGCTCACCTTTGGGGGAAACCGCCGCTACAGTCGCCGGAACAGCTGAACAGTTGCCGGAATCTTCACTTTTGAGCTGCTATGATTTTGCTGATAAAATTCAGACTTCCCGACCTCTGATAGAAGCTCTAATCGGTGGATATCTTCATTTGTATACCATGAACACTAAGTTAAAATTTGAGACCGATCCGACGGCTAGATCTCCGGGAATCTTTCTGTCTTTGTGGGTGGTTTTCTCAAAAACGGGAATTGGGTTAAGTGTGTGTTTTGATGGCGTAGGCTATGGTGTGGAGATGTATGAAAATAGAAAGGATTAGGGTTTTAAGGGGTATTTATACTCCCTTAAGCCCATGGACCTTAAGCCCATCTTTCCTTTTTGGTCCATAATTAATTCCATCTAATTAGCCTACTTATCTTTCCATCTTTATTATTTTATTTCTCTACTAACTTAAGTAAACTTTTCCACCATAAATAAATAATATATTAAATATTATTCTTAGAAATTTCGAGATGTTACATTTATAATAATAAAATAATAAATTAGATAGATGCCGTACCTCACACGGGTATTCGGAGTTAGATATTTATCACCTATCAAGCAGCATATATACTCTATATCGCGTATCGGGGCTTAAACCATTAGAACTTTGGAGCTTGGCACGTACTACGAGATTGGCACGCAAAATGAGACACGACACGCTTCCAGAGGTAATGTGTGTGTGAGAGAATGATTTGGTGTAAGGACCCGTTCCCAGTGCCTCACTTTGGACATTGGATTTACTCATAAACACTGTTCTACAAATCAGAGTTAATTAAAACCTTTCACGGAAACGTTAACTTCAATCATTCGTTACAAAACATTCAAACTTTTCTTTAAAACATAACAATAAATATCATATTTAAAACATCATTTCTTCCATCTTAATATGCCAGCCATTCAATCCATGCCATGTGCCATCCTCATGCCAGCTCATTAAATCTATTTACCTGCGTGCATACTAAAAGTCAGCTACGCTGAGTGAGTTCTAGTTAATCAGGCAACGCTCAATACATTCTCATACATTCACGTATACGTATCTGAAGATATATATTCATACTTTAACCGAACTTCACTATTGACACTTTATAATTATTCGTAAGAGGACCATTGCATAATATCTTTTAGAAGAACAATTACTATTATCCATGGAAGTAACAACTTGTATCATCCATAGAAGGATCTATATAAACTATCCATAAAAGGATCCCTAGATATTATCCATAGAAGGATCCTTAAACATCACCCATAGAAGGGACCGTATATACTTTCCATAGAAGGACCACTACATATTATCCATATAAGGAATCCTATACATGATCCATAGAAGGAACCATATATATTGTCCATAGAAGGTACTCCATAGAATGAACGCATACTCAATTATATATTATTCGTATAAGGAACGCTAATAAGGTTCACACTCCTTATTTACGCTATCATATATCGAGTCTAGGGCCAATAGTAGTTTAGAGGAATTTTCCATCCTAACTTACTATGCCGGACGTGGGTCTCACATACCATTCATTTACCTGCTTACACATACCTCACATATACAATAATTACATCGTAGCATACGAACACTCTAGGCGTTCTTCACATCATTCATCTAACAATCATACTCCTTGACGATACGTGCAATATCCTAAGATCGTTCACGTAACGACATGCATTCATTCATTACATTCATACATTCTATCACATATATAATATATAGCATACACTTACCACTTAAGTTAAGTGTATTAACATTCACATTGAGTATGCACACAACCCCGAAAACATAACAAGGAAGTGAGGCTGGAAACTCACCTGAGCTCGGTTACGTTCACCGTTAATGGTTATTCCTTTATTTAGCTGTGCACGGCTAACTGTATAACAATTACACGTATCAGTTAACTATCACTACCCATATCGTGTTTCGAGTTTAATTATAACCTCAATGACCGGGGGTCTAGGGGCAGCACCCCTGGCAGCGGGGTTATAGGGGCGGCAGCCGCTAGCAGGGTCCAAGGGGCAAAGCCCCTGGATGGGGTCGAGCTTATAATAATATTTTATTGTTAACTCATTAACCCTTTAAGGTATCTTTCATCAAATAATAAAGTCCAAGGGCTATTATGTAATTATATCATTTTATTCTAAGTCCAGGGACCTTTCTGTCATTATTTCAAAGTCTAATTCGTTATGAGTTTCTTAACGAATGGGGCCTCAATCGTTGCTTCTGTTTTTCATAAAGAATGGACTCATTTGTTACTTCATAACGAATTGAACTTCATAACGAATTGGCCTTCATAACTAATGAACTATTATAACGAAAGGGTCTTTCATAACGAATGGACCTTCTAACGAATGAGGGTTCATTCTCATTTCCCCGTAACGAATTGCTTAACGAATGTAGCTAATTCGTTATTCTTTCTTAACGAATTGGCTTAGCGAATGAGCCTAACGAATGAGGACTCATTCGAGTTTTTCTTAATGAATTCGTTACACGCGCCTAGGGTTAGGTCAAAGAATGTCAGAAACATTCTCTGACATACATAAAATCCGTGCCGCCTTTATGGTGCCGCCGTGCCGGAAAACCGAGCGATGGCCGGAAAAACATATTTTACACCGTTTTTCTTCCCGTTTGATCCAGATCCAAGCTAGGGTGACCCCTAAGCTCGTCTTTTGACCGGTTTATACCCGATTCTATCTGGATCTCGTGACTTTAACTGTTGAGGGTGTCGGGTAGTCGTTTTGCGACTAGATCTAGCATGTCTGGATCCATATAATATCATAATATCGTTACCTCGGGTCGGGATCAGTTCTTCTTCTTGTTATTTTGGATAGAGAAAAAGAGAAAGATGAGAGAGAGCTTAAGTGTGTGTTTTAGGTGTTGTAAGGAATGAGTGGAAATCGATGGATTAACGAATAATATTGTTTATATATTATGGGTCATGGGCTTAAGCCCATGGTCTTTCTTCTTCCTTATAGTCCAAGTCCGTTACCCACATTTATTTAACCCAACACAAGCCCATCTCATAATAACCAGTATTATTATTTTATTAACCGAAACGGGAAACGAGATGTTACATTTGATGTGAAGATATATGTGCCGTGACCTCTCCTTTTTATACTTGAAATTGGGTCTCACCGGGATACGCGATGAACCCTTCCCTTAAGTCGTCGCATATCGCGATGGCAGGTGATTAACACGTGGCATGATGACTCAGCCCTAGCGTCTGCCGCGTGTCACCCGGATGCGACACGTGTCGCTGAGTGTGTTGAAGTGCAAAGTGCGCCATCAAAGCTTCACATTGTGCCCAATGCCCTTTGCCATCGCCAACGCCATCGTCCTCGCCCAAGCCCGAGCTCGAGGTCGTGCCCGTGCCTATGC
Organism: Bidens hawaiensis; assembly: GCF_021521415.1. Lineage (NCBI taxonomy): Eukaryota > Viridiplantae > Streptophyta > Magnoliopsida > Asterales > Asteraceae > Bidens > Bidens hawaiensis. The sequence continues at coordinate 385,250 of NW_027491014.1, forward strand.
TCATGCGCTTAGGGTGCTCTGCACCCTCCGCTAGGACCACTAGGTGCATGCTTGGCATAAAAGAATATTACTACCGAAACTCCATCTCTTATAAAGAGCTTCCAAATTTATTCCACTTTCTATGTAGGATGAGTTTTATCTTCCTTATTTATACCTATTTGGAAGGCTTCCACTTTCTTCCATCTTTCCATTTTGGATGGGTTTATCTTCTTTATTTATACCTATTTGAAAGGCTTCCACTTTCTTCCATCTTTCTATGTCGGATGGAATCTGTTTTCTTTATTTTCCTCATATACGATACTTGGGCTTTAGGAAATATTTTTATTTCCTAGTTTTCTCAACATGAAATGATTTTATTTTCCTTATCTTATTATTATTTATCTTGAAAATATTTTTGGCTGGTATCTTTATTAAATTGTCAAATTTGGACCGAATTTTTGGGGATGTTACAATTTGCGGTTTTCTTTTATATATATATATATTGTATCTCACATAACTGGTGTTTTAATCACTCAACCATGTGTTGACAAAATTATTTTTATTTTATACGCATATGCAGGTTATCGTTTGAATTGATTCATGATTGTTGAAGACTTAGGATTGCTTATGTTAGAAGAACACATTCAAGACAATATATCAAGACTTAGTTAAACTTCGATTCTGAATTTTTTTTGTTATAGGAATTATGTACTTTGTATTATTTGAATTTGTTGAATATTTAAACTAAATATATTAGATATTGTCACTTTACAATTGCATGATGGTACCTTCTGAGCTGTGAGCAATCATTTTGCGCCCCAGCATTTCCACCTTAGGTTGGGGTGTGACAGGCCACATCTCTCACCTGTAGCAACTATATCAACTGAAAGCCACGATTTAGGGACTCTCACAAGAAAGTCTTCTACTCCTCATGTATCCGCATTAAACTTTATTACCATGTCAACATGGTGGCAGATGTGACTGAGCGCACGTAAAGACATGCACTTCCCACACAACCATTGATTTTCCGCCTTCAAGGCGTTAGCCACCACAACAAATATCTCCTAATTTGTGGATATAGCATCTTGCAGAGCGAACCTAGATGACTTGGTTTCCGTTCGGTGTTTTTCGATTAAATTTGTTTGATTGATATGTGTTGTGTGTTTAAATAGGTTAGTGTATTCGATGCGTACTCTACTGTTTTGATTGTTTTGATCTTATTCAAGTAGTGATTTCATTATGGTTATTTTAGTGGTTATCTTAGTTTTAGTTCAGTTGGTAGTTTTGCTGGTTATCTTAGGTTTAGATCATTTGATAGTTTTGCTTTAAATATAGTCTGGTTGTGATCATTGTGATTTCAATATGGTTATTTTGGTTGAAACTAGAAGATTGGTAAAAGAAAAGAAAGAAATAAAAACGGTGTTAGACATAGAAAAAAGTTTTCTAAATCCCGCACAAATTTCTTATTGTCCTATACTGTTCAAATTTTGAATTCCACCAATATCACCAAAAACCTAAATGTCATCTCATCAGACCAGCCAGTGGTTCACCATTCCACCACAGGAGTCTTTTTCGTCAGCTTCATCAACATCGTCCTTAAATCAGCTCATCTATCCTTCCATGCCACAACCATAATGAGTTTAGGTAAATTTCAAACCCTAATTTGGTTTATTTCATCTTTTTCTTTCTCTACATCTTCACTGAGTGTAGAAGAGTCAACGAGTTCTTATCTATTTCTGGCTTAGATCGGAAGTTGCTTGTCCAGTTCCCGGCAGATCGTGGTCGCAAAGGTAAACCTTCAAACCCTTATGTCATGTGTTTGATTCATTTGATGAAAATTTCAAAATTTGATTTACTTTTGGAGCATTTACAGTTATTCCATTCAAAGCTTCAAGGATATGCTTCAATGGCTTTGTGTAAATTGGCTAAAAAAAACTACCTTAGATAATCTTCATGGAGAAATTTGGCTGCTGCTAATGTTGTTGATAAGTACCCTTCAATGGTCTTTTTCATTATTAATATGTAACGAATACTAAATAATCTAAGATTGGTTTTATAAGCACTTTTTAATTTCTTATGATCTTAAACATGTTTGCTTTTTTCTTAGGTTTCGGATTCCAATTTGTTAATGTTTTTGCTGTCGATTGGAGTCTAGGTGCTGATAAATTTCCATCGCGTAGTCGGGATAGAGTTCCCAAACTATAAAAAGGTTAAAAGGTGATGAAAATTTTATGTATATGAAGTAGGGATGAGCTCGATACCATACCAGTATTGATCTCGAATTTCCCAAAAACTTGTTACAAGTACTGATCCTGATTATTTTAAAAACTTTTTACCGGTACTTGTACTGAAATGCCCACCGGTTCGTCTTACTCTAATTATTGTATTCTATAGTTTGATAACGGGTCGTACAGATAAAAAGAAAATATAATAACTAAAGTTAAACGGGTGGGTATACTCATATGCTTATAATGTTCTAAATTGTTTTGTGTTTTAAAAAAAATATTCAAGTGACCCGTTAAAAAAAGAGTTACAAGCTTATTGTTTCTAATCATATGTAATATTTTACTTGGTTACAAGCTTGAAAAAGAGTTGGTTGGTAAGCATGAATCAATCTGACCCGTTTGACATGTTACTTAAACTACTTGTATATGAATCGAATAATGATTTTGGTTATTCGGTTTGGTTGTCGATTTATATAATTAGATTTATTTGGTTTCAAGTTTAAACATTTCTCTTTCTTGGATTTACATCCGATTTATTAGAGGCAGAGGGATGATGTATATATAGGCGCACTCTATTTATATGTATTAAATTATGGTGAGCAAATATGATATTAAATTTGAAGTGTTTGAAGTTTTGTAATTTTTTAATTACAAGCTGAAAGAAGTGCATGTGTGCTTGTGATTCTTGATACAGGAGGAATGGTGCATCGGTTCTTGTTGAACTACTAAACAATGTCGATGTGTTCAATCCAAATGAAAATGAACTCACAAGTCTAACGAGGATGAGGTATGCAAATTTGTAAACACAACGATTTATACTTGATTAAATATATATTTAATTTGTGTTTTGCGTTACATTATGCGTTTGTAGTGGGTGCAACGAATGCATTAAGTCTTCTGCCATATTAAAAGATGGTTGTGTTATGTTGTCTTTTCTAGATGTTCTTGTTATGTCAGTCCTAACTTAAACCAAAACGACCACAAAAAATGTTTAAACAACACACAGAGGCAGATCAAAGATTGGTGAGGTAAGTTACCAACTTGTTTGATATATTCATGTGTCTATTTGTTTTGTTTTAATCCACTGTAGTTGGCAATCTTAATTAACTTTTAACATATGGATGTGTTTTGTTTGTTTAAATGCTTCTATTTTTATAATTAGTGCAGCACAAAAAAAACGACCATACTTAACTTTCAATTGCACTAGAGATGTACAAAAAATCTTGTATGGGCTTGGTAAACCGATTTTTGACTCGGCCCACTTCACCAAAAAATTTGATTTGGGCTTAACCAGTTTGGACCTGACTCAACTTGTATCGTTCGTATAGCAGTGCGTAGTCGCATTTACTGAACTGGTTTTGAACCCGAGCCGGATTTGGAAAACAGGAAAAAATAAAACGGTTTATTTTTTTAAATGGATTTTAATCTGAATCGATTCGTGAAGTTCGAACATTTTTTCTTTTTAATCTGGTTTATAATCTGAACCGTTTTTCCAAGCCGGTTTTTGTAACATGTCGACCAACCTGGTTCGCTTTATAACTCGAGCCGTTTTTGTTTTTACAAATAAACAAGTAAACTTAACTGAGATAAAACCAAGTAAAAGTAATATAAAGTACCATTTGTTGTGCCTAATAACTAATTAAAAGTAGACTAAGTTGTAATGGGCCCAAAAAATTTAAATGAAAATATTAGCGAACTTAAGCTAACAAACGTAAACAAACGGACATACACACATTTAAACAAACGAACAAGACAATTTCAAAGGGTCCGGTTGGCTATGTTCAATCTCAAACGGTCAGATGGATAAACACACCAAAGTATCAAACGGGTTGAAAAACTATTAGATAATGTTGATGAAAAGCTTACAAGGACTTTTTTTTTAATTCATTGAAAGGGTCTGCTCAGCTTAGGCTCGGGTCGTTTATTTATTAACTAATAATATATTTATATACATTTTTTTTCTTATTTTTTTATAAATTTTAAGAAAACTTTAAACAAGCCTAACCTTGGCTTCTGCTCGTGTAGTACCTTAAACGAACCAAAGCTTGGCTTGTGCTTAACTAGGTAATGTAAAATTATAAGATATAAGTCTAAAAGAAGTAAAACTAAACACACAAGACTCGAACTCGGGCTCAATAGCTTTATTTGACACTCAGGCTCACCAGTTTTTATATTGTTCCATTTTTTAAACTGTTAAATCAAAATACTTGGCGAAAAGGGGACGGATAAAGTAGGTTGCTATTGCAATTACTAAAATTTACAATAAGGTTTGGACTTTGAACATTGATATGTAGCAAAATACTAAAAGCGAGTTTTTTTGTTTTGGAAAATTTGGATGATTTAAGACTACCCACTAGCAGGGAGTCTTTTTTCAGTTTTTGCTTCTTTTTTATGACAGGCAACACAATATTTCAACTCATTGAAGGCTCCCTGGTACACGACGGTGTCCCTAAAAGGAGACGGGCGGGATTATATTTTCAAGCAGTTCAACATTTCAACCGGAAGAACATTGGCTATTATAGATTTAAATTCTCAAAAAGTACAGGTATAGGCATAGTTTATATATACTTGATTATGGGATTATAGTCATTATACGTTAAATCAGTTGTTAACTTAAAACTTTAAATTTAGGATTCTTCAACTGGCATAGAAGAAGTCCAGTTAGAGCAGTTGTCGAGAAAACTTGAATTGAGCAATAGTAATCGGTATTAATTAAAACCCGATGGTTTGTTATTTTTGTAACTTTTGATCACTAATTGTATTATGTGACTTCTATGAGACATTAGGCATATTGCTGTTGTATTTCATCCATTCTTTTGCAATCAAAGTTTGGAGCAAACACAAGTAAAGGGAAACGATTATCTACATCAAATGCTACTGAAACATGGAATGGTTGGCTTTTTAATTCCCGCTTAATTTAAATTATATAACGTTAATAAACAGATTTCGCTTATTAACGTTATATAATTTAAATTAAAATTTGACATTTCATATTTGTTGCTAAAATGGTCAGATTTCGCTTATTAATTTGGTTTCAGAACTGCGTAAGTGTTGTTGTCACCCGTTCATGCTTGAGGGAATTGAACAAGAAGACATCAATGCGTTTTACAAGTAATATATTTTATCTTTTTTTCTTTAATTTTGTAAACGAACCGAATGAACTTGAACAAGGCATTTTCGTGTTCGTTTGTTTAAGTTTAGCCAAACAAATGATTGAACGTGAAAACTAAACAAAAGATCTTGTCCTAAACTAAACTGAACCAAAACAGAAATGATAATGAATTTATTATGACATGGCTATATTCGGTTTAAGTCATCTCTATCAATCATCGTGTTTAAAGTCAGGTCAGTTTGACCCGGATCTCCTTTTGACAGGATTTGGTTTGCAACTTGGTTTTTTAAGGGAAATGGATCTGGTTCTTTTCGGCTCGTTTGGTAAAAAAAGTTTAACTTGGCCCGTTTGTCTAAAACATTTTATGTGGCCTGTTTTTTTAGAATGGAGACCATTAGTAAGTTTTTCTATTTATTACTTTATGGGCTATTAAAATTTGTTTAGAATGACTTACTTCAAATCAGTCGTTTATACATTAGTGGTTTCATAATATACTTATAATCTTTTTTATGCACCCTGTTTCGAACCATGTTTATATTGGTCCAAACACGTTTTCACCCAAATAAATTGACCCTTTTGTTTCAGATGGCTCGTTGAGTAATGCAAATCGACCTTTTTTATTAAAAAAAATGGTCCATTGTGACCCGAACCAGATGACCTTTTCTTAAAAATGGCCCGGTTCAGCGAGTTTGACGCAAAATAAGTTCAGGTTAAAACGAGTCGTTTTAAAACTACTATTAATTTGGTTTGGGTCCACTAGAAGAAGATGGATCTGAAATTTTGATGTGATGATTGTTGAACTATTTCATTAACAGCTTTATTTTGTTTAATATTTGTTTTTGGGTGCAGGTCAACAAGCACGGAAAAGATGATTTTGCAAGTATGGGACAACAAAGATATATTATGCAATTACTTTCAAAATTTTGTGTCATTGTATATTAGGAAATACATTTTATTGTATGATATAAAACCACTCTAGCATATTCATATGTTCAAAAAGATCAAAAGCTAATAAACAGCTAAAGTTATGCACTATTTTTACCGACATTTTACAATAGAATTCATGGTTCATACACTAAGCATAGGACACCAACTTCATTGTAGTGGTACCATTGTTAGCATACCAATTAACCTGTGTTATGTTCTTAACTGCATAATGCATTGAATAAAATGATGCATTTTTCTTTTGTTAAGTCATTGCGTGTTTGTTATTGCTCATTAGTTAGTGACATTATTTTGAGTCAAAGACAACGGTAGATTATTATATTATATGAAAAATTATAAGCTATAAGAAGCTAAACAAGAAATCCCAAACACCCCCTTCACGTGAAGCTGGTTATGAGACCCTAAGTAGCATAATGGGTGGTTTGGTATAAAGTTTATGGTCAAAAGAACTAATTCTATGCATAGACTCTATGAAAAAGAAAAGTAATAGACAAGTATTACATTGCAAAATTGTTTTTCGCCGCCGCATCGCGCGAGCACTTACTAGTGTTATTAAACATAAGTTACAAAACATTAAACCCGGTCCAAAAAGTCATAATCCACACCCAATTCCTAAACCCATTATTCTCTCAAATAACCTCAGGAACATATCAACCCTAATTTTCTGCCGCTATTTCCGACATCTACAATATCTAACAACAAATTGATTAATCTACTTTGAATTCCTTCATTTCAATGTTTATGGATTTCTCCAATTCCGTTGTGTTCGTTCAATAGATTGTTCGTCAGAGACGATTCAATAAGGATTTGTCCGTTCAATTGATGGTTGTTCAGACAAGATTGAGTATCGAAATGTTTTCCGATCAATATATTCAAGGTTATTTCCTGTCATATGTTGCACAAAAAATTACATATTTCTGATAATTTTTCCAGCCAAATTCTGATTCTTTTGTTTCCTAAATCTGAACAAGGTAATTTCACGTCATATGTTGCAAAAAAAAAAATACCTATTTCTGATAATTTTTTGGCCATTTTCTTATTCATTTGTATCCTAAATCTGAAACTTCGATTTCTCTTTTTTAATTATAACTTGTTTAATAAATTTGTATCAAAAGTATTTAATTCATATATATTATTGGCCTTTAATATTCCAGAATTATAATTTTTTTAATCAATTTTTATAATAAATGCAAATCTAATTTATTATTTGACTGTGAATTAAATGTAATAAGTTATAATTGGAAGTTTGAATCTTTTGTAATTTTGTTTGATATCATAATAAATCTTTACATAATTTGAAATTCAAATCATATTAAAAACTTTGACTATAAAAACGATAATTTTATCCGGTGAATCTCTCAATAGGTGGATCGTTAGGGGCTTCGTCTGTCCGGACTAGTGGCCGGCTCGGACTACCTTTAGCCAATGGGGGCCGCGTACGAAGTACCCAGCGTTACTTAGTTTATCGTTAAAAAAAAAGTAAATATTATTTATGTTGTTATTTTTATTATTTATTTTTTCTTTATTATCGGAGATTTTAATTATATGATTCCGGAATAATCACTGTATATTTATGAAATTATAAAATTATTTAGTAAAAACCTTATACATGGAAATTGCTAAACTTATTATACAAGGCATATTATAATTGTTTGTTTATTTTTGGAGGTTATAAACAATAAACCGGAATATTCTATTTATAATTTATATATAGACTTTATAATATATAATGTGTATAATGATGTAAATAATTAGAATGTTTCTAAACATATGAGGTTTAACAACATATTCACGAAATAATTAATCAAGATTATATGCATATAAAATTAAAGCATATTTGATGCCTAAAATATGTTACAGCATTATTATCGAATTCCAGCATTAATGATTTTAAATACGTAGCTTGACCAAAATATAAGTATTATCTTTGTTGTTTAATTTATTCTTAATTAATAAATAATTAATATTCATAACATATTTATTTTCGATTAAATACGGAATTTGACTAATTACTAACAAACTTTTAAAGCTTTCCATATTTTTCATTGTCAACCAACTTTCCATTTTTTTTATATTTGACCATTTTTAATTACGCCTAAATGTTAAAACTAATGTCTAAAAATAAACCCCTAAATTAATAATTTCAATCTTCAATTCGAAATTCAAATTAGAATCATCATTATAATTTACTTTTAATTTTAATGAAACTGAAAATATAGTAAGTTGCTGCTTAAATACGGAATTTGAAATAAATCATTTCGAATTTATATTTAAACTTCAAAATTTAATTAGTCACTATAATTTCTTAATTTATGGTTAATAGTCATAACATATTTAAACCTGATTAAAGACATTAAAATTAAATACAAACATTTGAAGCTTTCCATAGTATTCAATATCAACAAACTTTTCATTTTCTTATATTTGACCATTTTTATTATGCCTAAATGTCAAAATTAATGTCTAAAATAAACCCCCGATTATAATATTTTAAAAATCAAAATCTTTCCATAATTTTTTGAAGAATCATTTTTTTTATATTTTTTAATTATTTCGAAGCGGGTTGTTTTTATTTTAAAAGAGCATTAAATTTGTTCAGTATGAATTCGTGTCGTCACAAGTTATTTTTAAGTTATGCTATTTTTTTTAACTAAAAAGACATATTCATTTTTCATATGCAAATCATTTCATAACCAAATTAGACAAAATAGAATATTCAAATTAAACCAAAACTGACACACTTTAATACTCAAACTTAATATTCAGATTTAGACCAAAACTGACATCATAATTAATTCGATTACATCCTTAAAAAGTTTATCTAAATCATCTACAAATAAAAACCGTGTAATAATTTTGTCAAACAACTTCTATTATTAACGGTATGATAATATGATGACTATCTCTATAAATAAAAACCGTGTAATAATTTTGTCAAACAACTTCTATTATTAACCGTATGATAATATGATGACTATTTCTATTTAATTCTTATCACAAAATTCATTCTTTCATTCTAAGGACATATATAGAGATTTATGATTTGTTTATAAGTTTTTGAATTGTATTTGTACCTTTATTTCTCTTATTAACAATACATTGAATTTGACAATAGTTACCATTCAAGTATTGGTATGCCACTGTTTGAGATGCTATACGGTAGACGAGGTAGAACCCCGGTGTGTTGGGAAGAGATTGCTCAGAAAGAAATGGGAATCCTTGAGGTTGTTCAAGAAACATCTTCAAAGTTCGATCAGATTAAGGCAATGATGAAATTTTCTCAAGACAGACAGAAATCGTATGCTGATAAGCGACGACGACCGATTGAGTTTAACGTTGGTGATAATATGATGCTCAAGGCCTCACCTTGGAAAGGAATCATTCGTTTCAGGAAGAGGGGAAAGTTGAGTCCGAGGTATATTGGACCTTTTAAAATTTTGGATCGTGTGGTTCAAGTAGCTTACAAGCTTGATTTACCCAATGAGTTAGAAGGAATTCATTCAACCTTGCATGTTTCTCATTTGAGAAAATGTCTAGTTGATGACACGTCTCACGTGCCATTGATGGACATTGAGGTTGATGAACAGTTGAACTACATTGAACAATCAATCAAGTTAGTTGACCGCAAGGAGAAGCAACTTCGCCATAAGGTGATACCCTTAGTGAAAGTGATATGGAAGTGTCGCAATGGGATGCTACATGGGAAGTCGAGGAAGAGATGCGCAAGTTCTACCCTAATCTGTTCTAGTGATAGTTAGGTTTCGGGGATGAAACCTCTTTAAGGAGGGAAGACTTGTAACATCCCAAATTTTATAATATTAAATAAAGGAAAGGTATGTTTGCGAGCGTGTGTTAATATTCAATTTAGATTAAATAAAGGAAAGAATTATGGACTTGGAATAATTAAGATGGAATAAGGGATGGGATAGGCTTTAGGTCCATGGCTTAAGAGAGTATAAATACTCCCTTAAACCTCCCTAAAACCCTAAATCCTCATTCCTTCCATCTTATTCTCTACACACTCAAAACACACACACCCTAGTGATTTGCGGCCGAGAGAGAGAAGGAGAAACGAGATCAAATGAACGTTGATTCTTGAGAGATCTTTAATATACAAGATAGAAACAAGATAAAGGTTCATAACCACGCAAAACCCTGACCTAACGCACATATAAAGGTATGTTTTTTATATTAAAGTTTACGTTTTTATGAACGGTTGGCCATGAAACTTAAACCTAGTGTCGATCGGGTATAAACGAAACATAAATTAGAAAACTTGATGTTAAAATGAGCATAACGAACCTATGGCTATAAATCGCTCGTTTAAAGAAACCCTAGGTCTATTTTGAACATCTTAGCCACAAAGATCCGAGTTTTAGAGTCATTCGGGTTAAGTTCAGACCAAAACGGTCATGGAGACGTTTGTGGTTAAGGCCGAACCTTAATAAGTGGATAAAAGTCACGAGACGTGCTTTGATGATGATGAAACGAACCTTGGATAGCAGCCCGTTTGTTTACAAGCAAGTTCGCCTACAATTATGTTCGCTTACATTTAAGTTCGCTTACAATTATGTTCACATACATATAAGTTCGCTTACAATTATGTTCGTGTACATATAAGTTCGCCGACAATTATGTTCGCTTACATGTAAGTTCGATTACAATTATATTCGCATATACTCTATGCTCGGTTACATTTATGCTCGCTTACAAATACAAGACTCGACTACATTAAGGCTCGATTACTTTGGATTACCTTAATGGTTCGAATACAAGGGAATGAAAGGAATATTACCAAAGAAAGAAAGATATTAAAGTAAATAAAAACCATGAATTCAAATATGCTAGGGTTGAAGAATAATCTAACTAAAAGTAATCTACTGCAAGGCCCTTAGATTAGACCAGACTTAGCCATTCTTGGCTGAAATACAAATAGGATGAGTATTGATATGTGTAACTTATATACAGTTGGCATAGCTCAATTAAAGAAGGGATTAACAATTAATGGAAAAAGAAACAGAATCCAAGTGAGTTTCTAGCCCCACTTCCTTGTTATGTTTTCGGGGCTGTGTGCATACTCGATGTGCTTAGTTAATACACTTACCTTAAGTAGTAAGTGTATGCCTTACATGATTATGTATGAATGATGCTTGACGGTGCGTGAACGATCTTCGGATATTTCATACGCCGTCGGGTGATAGTTGATGATATGAATGATATGTGTATAAAGTATGAATGATATATAAATGCATGTATGAATGTTATGATTATGAACGCGTAGACATGTATGTATGGTTGTATAGAAGAAAGGGAACTGGTCCCTAATAATTCTCGAGGCAGAAAGGGAACCTAGCCCTAACGATTCTCGAGGCAGAAAGGGAACCAAGCCCTAATAATTCTCGGAGCAGAAAGGAAACCGAGCCCTAATAATACTCGAGGAAGAAAGGGAACCGAGCCCTTGTAATTCTCGAGGCAGAATAGAATAGTGTAAAGTAGGGTTAAATATAAGGTATGAAAGAAAAGAAAAGAATGAAAGAAAGAAAGTATATAATAATGTATGTATGAAAGAAAGGTAAGCAGCTTATATAATATATCTCTTCGGATGCGTATGTAAGAATATGTGAATGTATTGTACGATTACCTGATTAACTAGAACTCACTCGGCGTAGCTGACTTTTAGTATGCACGCAGGTGAGTAGGATGAGGCAGCTCGCTTGAGGGAAACACATGGCATGGAATTGAAGATACTGGCATCTCAAGGAAATGTTATGTTATTTTAAAAGACTAAGTTTTATGTTTAAACTACTTTGAATGTTTGTTATGACAAGATTTGAAAGCTATGCAATATAATCTAGTTGAAGTTTTAATATTCCATGAATTTTTAAATTAACTTTGATGTGTAGAACTGTGTTTATGAGTAAATCCAACGTCCAATGTAGGGAACCGATAACGGGGCCTTACAGTTTATAAATTAAACACTCGGGTATTTATTACCTGAGAAGCTTTTTAATAAAATTAATATTTTATTATAAATAAAAGTTTCAAAATATATATTAATATTTTATTATAAAATAAAGACTTCCGCTAAACTCTGATGTATTTACAAAACATGTACCAACTATCGTTCACACGTCTAGGCCCTAAGTCGGGGTGTGACAAGTTGGTATCAGAGCCAGTCATTGATCTTAGAGAATTAGGTATTTAATCATACCTAGGCTTAGATCAGAAATAAATTTATAATAAATATCCAAGTAAGGATATCAAAGATATAAACATTGAATGATTAAAAATAATAAGGATAAGATATAAAAAAGTACAGATAAGATAAGAAAAACACACTCCTATCCTTAATATAACCTCGTACAGATGTCCGATCGTCAATCTAGCCAATAATCAGTTCAACCTCGATCCGGTAAAGGGAAAGGCTATATGGAAACATCTTTTCTCCCAATTCCTATATCTAGCGATGAAAGTTCATACCAAACAGCAATGGAGGAAGATTCAGATTCGTTTGACTCCAACATTCCACTAGCTCAAATTATTCTAAAACAAAACGCGTATGGAGAAGGATCAACTAAATCCATGAAACCAATAATGTCAAAAGGAAAAAAAGTAATGACTTATCTAGAAGAAAATCCTTAGGTACGGGAATATTATTCAACAATACAAGATCCTTACTTTGCTCACACTGAAGGTGAACGTCAAAACATGGAAATGTATGACATTGAAGATGATTCAACTCATTATGAAATCAGTGTTACCAAACTAGCTGAAGCAATGCTCAAGGAAGAAATGGACGCCGAGGAAAGGTGAAAAGAAAAGGAGAAAGGAGAAGGCACTAAGAAGGAAAACAAGATCAAGAAGCTGATTGTTCGATGGAAGAAATAAAAATCTTAGAGTTGTAAATAATGCAATTGTAATAAATGTCGCGAAATCTTGTAACAACATAAATAAGAGATATATTTAATTTTCTTCGAAATTAGTAATGTATCTTTTTAAAGAGTTATGTCAGGAATAGATCACACGAACTCTCTGAATAATTATTTCAGCACATCTGGTAGTAAGAGAGTAATAGCTAGAAAATAAAGGAAAGGTCCAGGTGGACAAAGTCTAAAAAGATGACTAACCTCAAGTCAAGGCTACATGAAATAGCTAGCAAGGATTAAATTAAACAAACCTAGAAAAATAATTATAAAAATTCTCATGGTGTATTTGTACACAAGGTATGTACTAACTATTCCAATAATATACAACAAGAAAGTATGGATGTCTCTCAAGAACCCCATGACTATCATCATTAAGATACTTGGAAAATAATACAAAATAATTATCGTTTCATACGATTATCTCAAACATCAAAATTCTCAAATAAAGAATAAAAAATTAGACTGCGTCATTACAAGACGAACAAACTCAAGAAAATTAGAAAGAAATATACTCGAAATGCGACAGACTTAATTAAACATTTTATAAACAAATCAATCTTTCCTACTAGTATCAAATTGTTAAAATGTCACACTCTTGTAACAAACATTTTATCGTTATTATATAAATAAGAATTCCATTCATACTAAAATCTATTCTTTTTACAAATGTCGAACCCAAACAATCAAGAGAATAATGACGAAGCTTCAACTCAAAGAAGCAACAAGGATATGACAAAACCTGCATAGGAGATTCCTGAGCAGTATCTTGTCAAAATTCAAGAAGTGATTCATAATGCAATGACTCATCTCATCGATGCAATGAAAGGGGGAGCACGTAAATGTAAATCTCAACATTCAAATAATATTGATAGATTACATCCATACCAAAATCCTTCTCATTATGAAGAAAGTGTTCATAGCTCCAATGCTGAGAGCAAATTCAATCATAAATTCAAGAAACAACTAATAATTCAAGGCATTAGTTTTAAGAAATACAAGGCATTTGGACCAAAAGAAATCTATGGCTATAAAGGTGCCATATCAACTGTACGATGGCTTGAAGAAATCGAGTCCATTGTTATCATCAGCCAATGTATGGAGATTCAAAAGATTCAATACTCCTTTCAATACTTCAAAGGTGAAGCTTTGGAATGGTGGAATACCCTAATCATGTCAAAGGGTAGAGAAACTATGTACCAATTGAAGTGGGAAGCATTCAAAGAACTTGTGCTACGAAAGTTTTGTCCCATACATGAAACTGATCTTATTCAAACTAGGTTTTTGAACCACAAGGTGGAAGGCACTAATCTCAAGGAATACAATACTAAGTTTCATGAATATTGTAGATTGGTACCACACTTAGTAACACCCGAATTCAATAAAGTAACCCGTTAAATTTGGGGTTTAACTCGGGAAATTAGAGATATGGTAAGATCTCATTTGCCTCAGACCGCTGATTCAGCCATGGAATTAGCCGGTTATCTTATGAATGGTCTTATCAGAAATCAAGAAGAAGATAAGGATAACAAAGGAAAGAAAGAAGAAACCGAGGAAAACAAAACAAAGAAAAACAAAGAAAAGGAAGAAGGGTCATTCAAATTCAAAAGACCAATCTGTCAGAGCTGTGGCAAAAGACATCATGGAACGTGTTTAAGACCAATCAAAAATATTCCATTGATCACACACAACTTTTACAAGAAACTCGGTCATTCTGAAGACGATTGCAAAAGGAAAACAGTTGTATGTTTCAGTTGTGGAGAAAACAGACACTTCAGTTTGGAATGTCCAAATAATACAAGCAACGCAAGTGGAAGCAGTGCTAAGAAAGGAAAAGCTAAAATAAATCTAGAGAACGCACAAGGAGCATCCGACAATCAAGAATAGAAAAAGACAAGAGTATGCCAAATGAATGTTCAAGATCCAAAGGAATTAGAAATGACTAATAGTTTAGTTAACTCTTGTAAATTGTTTGTAATATCGTTTTAAAAGAGAAATTTTGTCGTGTAAGGGTATTTAAATCCCTAATGTATATAAATAAAGATATTAGCATATAGATCGTGTCTTTACACAAGAATGCTTATATGCAAAGGAAAATAGATAGTAAAATTTTTGACATACAAGAAACTATGTTATTTAATAATCATCATTTATAGAAAGATGAAATAAATGAATTAAACTAAGACATAAGAACATGTCTTCTCAAAGAAGATCAATTATTCGAACTTCGAAAGTTCAAAGAAATAATTGATGGACTTAAACGAAAGAAATCTGTCAAGATTATGAAGTGAAAGAATATCATTACTCAAGTATGAAAATCTTGAAAGAATCAAGATGAGTAAGTTAAAAGGATTCGATAGACTGAATCCAAGAATGTAACATTCTACTTTTGGTTATAATAATAAAATAAATTTCATTTATTTTATAGTGTGTCGTTATCAGTTTAGATAATAAACTATAAGATGATGGGCTTGGACTTTAGAAGATGGAATAAGAGATGGAATGGGCCTTAGGTCCATGGGCTTAATGGAGTATAAATACCCCTCAAACCCTAATCCTTTCCATTTTTATCAATCTCTACACCATAGCCTACACCTTGAAAACACACACAAACATTATCTAAAAACCCGATCCTGGATCTGAAGGTGAAAACCCGAACCCGTTGGTGCTAGATCGTTGTGACGAACCAAAACAACATCAAGACTAGATCGTGTTCATAAACCTACTCGTTTAAGGTACGTTTATATCGAGAACTTGTTCGTTTAAGTTCGAATTTTGTCTAGAAATCATAGATATGATTTAGTGTGGTAAAAACAAATCCAACGAAGCTAAACTTAATGAAATTGATTAAAGTTTGATAGGCTAATTGTTAGTATGAAGAACGGTAATATATATACAAAAACCGCACCATGTAAACCCGATGTTTTGAACGATTTTATGGTTAGGGTTTGTAGGCGCTGGCTAGACGAATCCAATGATACCAAAACTTATGATGTTTCGTTAAGGAATGAAGGTTTAATCGCAGATCGAATAAACGTTGACTGCGTGTGTTCTTCACGATTTTGACTTTAACCCTATGGTCAAAGATCTGGATAAGAACTGTTGGTAGTTCGTTATGGATGATCAATTCGTTACGCATACCTAACGAATATGACTCATTCGTGTAAATGGATAACGAATCTATCCATTCGTTATACTAAGATAACGAACTAGACAACGAACCAGAATCACGAATCAGCTAACGAACCATATAACGAATCAGGTGATTCATTACTCGCCAATTCGTTACGAATAAGGTAACGAATCAGGGCATGCTCAGACAACGAATTGGAATGAAGAATCAGATGATGATAAGATAACGAGTTAGGCAATAACGAATTAGGCTATGTTCAGATAACGAATTAGGCTTAATTCGATATAGCGAACTAGTGAACAAATTAGATAATAAATTAAAATCCTAATGGAAAATGTGATAAGACAGTTATAGCTTAACCCAGCCAGGGGTTCTGCCCCTTGGACCACGCTAGGGGCTGCCGCCCCTAGAACCCCACTACCAAGGGCGCTGCCCCCGGACCCCCGTTCGTTGAGGGTAATAATTAAACTAGAAACGTGATATGAAAAGTGATAGTAATTAATAGGAGTAATTGTTATTCAGTTAGCCGTGCACAACTAAAGAAAGGGATTACCATTAACGGTGAACGTAACCGCATTCAGGTGAGTTTCTAGCCCCACTTCCTTGTTATGGTTTCGGGGCTGTGTGCATAATCGATGTGATTTTATAATACACTGACCTTAAGTGGTAAGTTTATGTCTTATATGATTTATGTATGAATGAATGCTTGATGATGCATGAACGATCTTCGGATATTGCATGTATCGTCAAGGGATAGTTTAAAGATATGATTGATATATATATATATATATATATATATATATATATATATATGACATCCAGATAATGTATGTACGTATGAAAGTTATAATTATGAATATGGAGAAAGGTATCAAAGGTAAGAATAAAAAGGGAACGGACCCTAATAATATCCGCGAATGAAGGGAACGAAGCCTAATAATATCCGCGAATGCAGGGGACGGACCCTAATAATTTCCGCGAATGTAGGGAACGCACCCTAATAATATTCGCGAATATAGGGAGCATACCCTAATAATATCTGCGAATGTTTTAGGAAGAGGTATATGTATATGTGTATGTATAAAAGGAAAGAAGGAAGATGTGATAGTATGAACGTATGAAGGAAGGTAAAGAACTATGTATGTATATGTACCTTCGGGTGCGTATATATGGATGTGTATGGATGTATTGTATGCTACTAGATTAACTAGAACTCACTCAACGTAGCTGACTATTAGTATGCACGTAGGTGAGTAGAATGAGGCAGCTCGCATGATGAGGACACATGACATGGAGTTGAAGATACTGGCATCTCAAGGAAATGTTATGATGTTTTTAAAAGACTATGTTTTATGTTTAAATAACGATAAATGTTTGTTAAAGACGAGATTTGAAGGTTGTGTAATATATATTACTGTTGAAGTTTTATATTCCGCGAAAGTTTTAATTAACTCTGATAGTTAGAACTGCGTTTATGAGTAAATCCAACATCCAAAGTAGGGCACCGGTAACGGGGCCTTACAAGTTGGTATTAGAGCAAAGTTCGAGAGATTTAAGCATCCTACATGCTTAGACTCGAACAGAGAATGGGATTTAAGTAAGAAAAGAAAGAAGATGCCAGTTCAAGATAGCCATGTGTCACTCAAGGAAGCTCAGTAAAGGTAAAGTGTATGACTAAATATGTATGTTGATGTTAGCATAATTGCTAAAGAAAGGATATGTGAATGATAGGGATAGGATTAATTGATTGTTCGATTGATTAACTATTTTAGGTAAAATCTATCACAAATAGACTCATAAGGGGAAGTGTATAGGACACGGAAAGTAACGTGATAAGCTAATCACAACTGGCCACTGTTATTACCTGTTAGCCTTACTATCCTTGTACTACATAGTTCTTTGAGTGACGTTTGTGTTTTCCCTTCCAGAATACGATGGCTGGATCTAGGGCGGTTGTTGGCGCAGGAGGCCGCACTGGACATCGTGGAAGGCCTCGTCGTGTCTGACAGCCTTCGGTAGAAACAGCTTCCAACACCGGAGATGAAGGAAGCGCAGCTGGGCGAAACCTAAACAACAACGAAGGGTTTCAACTTGATCCTGCAATTCAAGCAGCTATTGTTCAAACTGTAGCCACTGCTGTGAAGGGCTAGTGAAGAAAGAAAGGATTTTCGGTCAGCAAGACGAGTTGATGGAAAACACTCATGGTGTTAAGACTAGGTTTGACCATATGTGGGTTCCACGCCATGGAGATCTCAGAGGTCGAATCTTAGATGAAGCTCATAAGTTGAGATACTCAATTCATCTAGGAACTACAAAGATGTTCCAAGATTTGAAGAGAGACTACTGGTGGCCAGGAATGAAAAATGATGTAGTGGATTATGTTAGTAAGTGCTTAACTTGTTTACAAGTCAAAGCCGAACATCAAAAGCCTTATGGGAAAATGCAACCGCTAGAGATACCTGAATGGAAATGGGAGCATATCACCACGGATTTCATAACTAAGCTACCTCGTACAGCTAAGCATCATGATACCATTTGGGTGATAGTGGACCGTTTGACCAAAAGTGCTCACTTTCCGCCTATACGAGAGTCTATCTCGTCAGAAACGTTAGCAAGTTTGTTCATCAAAGAAGTTGTATCTAAGCATGGGGTACCGTTATCGATCGTTTTTGATACAGATACCCGATTCACTTCGAGGTTTTGGAAGAAGTTCCATGAAGCTATGAGAACGAGATTGAGCCTCAGTACGACGTATCATCCTCAAACAAATGGACAGTCTGAAAGGACGATCCAAACCCTCGAGGATATGCTACGTGATTGTGTTTTAGACTTTGGAGGAAGTTGGGATGATCATCTACATCTAGCAGAGTTCTCCTATAACAACAGCTACCATTCAAGTATTGGTATGTCACCGTTCGAGATGCTGTATGGAAGACGTTGTAGAACTCCCGTATGTTGGGGAGAGATTGGTCAGAAATAGATGGGAAGCCTAGGGGTTGTGCAGGAAACCTCATCAAAGTTTGATCAAATTAAAGCAAGGATGAAGGCTGCTAAAGACCGTCAGAAGTCATATGCTGATAAGCGGCGACGACCGATTGAGTTTAACTTTGGTGACAATGTGATGCTCTAGGTCTTGCCTTGGAAAGAGATTATTCGTTTTAGAAAGAGATGGAAGTTGAGTCCGAGGTACATTGGACCGTTTAAGATTATGGAACGTGTAGGTGAAGTGGCTTACAAGTTGGATTTACCCGAGGAGTTAGAAGGAATTCATTCAACCTTCCATATTTCTCATCTGAGAAAATGTCTAGCTGATGACACGTCTCATGTGCCATTGGTGGATATTGAGGTTGATGAACAGTTGAACTACATTGAGCATCCAATAGAGATAGTTGACCGCAAGGAGAAGCAACTTCGTCACAAGGTTATACCTTTAGTAAAATTTATATGGAAGAATCGTAAGGGTTCGGATGCTACTTGGGAAGCTAAGGATGAGATGCGCAAGTTTTACCCGAATTTGTTTATGTAATAGTTAGGTTTCAAGGACGAAACCTCTTTAAGGAGGGAAGACTTGTAACATCATACTTTTGGTTATAATAATAAAATAAATTTCATTTATTTTATAGTGTGTCGTTATCGGTTTAGATAATAAACTATAAGATGATGGGCTTGGACTTTAGAAGATGGAATAAGAGATGGAACGGGCCTTAAGTCTATGGGCTTAAGGGAGTATAAATAACCATTAAACCCTAATCCTTTCCATTTTTATCAATCTCTACACCATAGCCTACACCTTGAAAAACACACACAAACATTATCCAAAAACCCGAACCTAGATCCGAAGGTGGAAACCAAAACCCGTTGGTGCTAGATCGCTGTGACGAACCAAAACAACATCAAGACTAGACCGTGTTCGTAAACCTACTCATTTAAGGTACGTTAATATCAAGAACTTGTTCGTTTAAGTTCGGCTTTAGTCTAGAATCATAGGTCTGCTTTAGTATGGTAAAAACGAATCCAACGAAGCTAAACTTACTGAAATTTATTACAGTGTGATAGGCTAATTGTTAGTATGAAGACCCATAATATACATACATAAATTGCACCATGTAAACCCGATATTTTGAACGATTTAATGGTTAGGGTTTGTAGGCGCTGGCTAGACGAATCCAATGATACCAAATTTATGATGTTTCGTTAAGGAATGAAAGTTTAATCGCAGATCTAATAAACGTTGACTGCGTGTGTTCTTCACGATTTTGACTTTGACCCTATAGTCAAATATCTGGATAAGAACTGTTGGTAGTTCGTTATGGATGATCAATTCATTACGCATACCTAACGAACGGGACTCATTCGTGTAAATGGATAACGAATCTATCCATTCGTTATACTAAGATAACGAACTAGACAAAGAACCAGAATCACGAATCCGCTTACGAACCAGATAACGAATCAGGTGATTCGTTACTCGCCAATTCGTTACGAATAAGGTAACGAATCAAGGCATGTTCATATAACGAAATGGAATGACGAATCAAATGATGATAAGATAACGAATTAGGCAATAACGAATTAGGCTATGTTCAGATAACGAATTAGGCTTAATTCGTTATAGCGAATGAGTTAACTAATTAGATAATAAATTAAAATTCTAATAGAAAATGTGATAAGACACTTAACCCCAGCCAGGGGCTCTGCCCCTTGGACCCCGCTAGGGGCTGCCGCCCCTTGAACCCCGCTGCCAGAGGGCGCTGGCCCCGATTGTTGAGGGTAATAATTAAACTAGAAACGCGATATGGAAAGTGATAGTAATTAATACGCGTAATTGTTATACAGTTACCCGTTCACAACTAAAGAAAGGGATTACCATTAACGGTGAACGTAACCGTATTCAGGTGAGTTCCTAGCCCCACTTCCTTGTTATGTTTTCGGGGTTGTGTGCATAATCGATTTGATTTGTTAATACACTGACCTTAAGTGGTAAGTGTATATATTATATGATTTATGTATGAATGAATGCTTGATGATTCATGAACGATCTTCGGATATTGCATGTATCGTCAAGGGATAGTTTAAAGATATGATATATATATATACAAATAATATGTACGTATGGAAGTTATAATTATGAATGTAGAGAAATGTATGGAACGTAAGGTTAGAAAGGGAACGGACCCTAATAATATCCGCGAATGAAGGGAACGGACCCTAATAATATATGAGAATGCAGGGGACGGACCCTAAGAATATCCGCGAATGTAGGGAACGGACCCTAATAATATCCGCGAATGTAGGGAACAGACCCTAGTATATGTGTATGTATAAAAGGAAAGAAGGAAGTTGTAATAGTATGAACGTATGAAGGAAGGTAAAGAACTATGTATGTATATGTACCTTCAGGTGTGTATATATGGATGTGTATGGACGTATTGTATGTTACCTGATTAACTAGAACTCACTCAGCGCAGCTGACTTTTAGTATGCATGCAGGTGAGTAGAATGATGCAGCTCTCTTGATGAGGACACATGACATGGAGTTGAAGATACTGGCATCTCAAGGAAATGTTATGACGTTTTTAAACGACTATGTATATGTTTAAATAACGATAAATGTTTGTAGACGAGATTTGAAGGTTGTGTAATATATATAATGGTTGAAGTTCTATATTCCATGAAAGTTTTAATTAACTCTGATATTTAGAACTGCGTTTATGAGTAAATCCAACGTCCAAAGTAGGGCACCGGTAACGGGGCATTACAAAGAAGCAATCTTGTTAACATCAGTAAATGTTTAGAATACAAAGGTAAGGTAAATAGTTAAACACAACTGGCCACTGTGCTTAGCAATTTACAATTACTTACGATATTCTGGACTATTAACTGAATACATCATCCAAAGATATGAGTTAACAACATATCATAAATTCCAAAGATAGAATAAAAAGGTAAGGTAAATAGTTAAACACAACTGGCCACTGTGCTTAGCAATTTACAATTACTTACGATAGTCTGGATTATTAACTTAATACACCATCCAAAGATATGAGTTAATAACATATCATAAATTGCAACCTTTCAAACAGTTCAAGTTAAGCTCAAACAGCAGATTAGAAAGAGTCTGATAGCAAATTGACAAGCAAAGAATCACTCAAAACTAATCTCGAGGTCGAGATTCATTCCAAGGTGGGGAGGATGTAACATCCCCAAATTTTCGATCCAAATTTGACAAACTTAGTAAAGTTAAAGGATCAAAATTATTCTTCAAAATAAAGAAATAAGAAAATTTAAATAAAGAAATAAAAATTATTTCATAAGGAAATAAATTTATTCAATAAAGAAAAGTCATCTTATGTTAAAGATATAGAAGAAGAAAATTCCATCCCACATGGAAGGATGTAAGAATTCAAAATAAAGAAATAAGAAAACTTAAATAAAGAAATAAAAATTATTTCATAAGAAAATAAAAATATTCAATAAAGAAAAGTCGTCTTATGTTAAAGATATAGAAGAAGAAAATTCCATCCCACATGGAATGATGTAAGAAAGTGAAAGGATTCCACTTGGGTATAAATAAGGAAAATAGAATCCATCCAACATGGAAAGTGGTAGAGAAATTGAAGCTCTTTATAATGAAGAGATTTTCCATAGTAATATTCTTTTATGCCAAGCATGATGGCGACGGCGACGGCGAAGGACGTTGGGCACAATGTGGCTTTTTGATGGCGCACTTTGCAACAATAGGATTAGACCCAGACATGACAAGCTACCAAAAGACAAGGGACTAAAAATGAAAAATGGTATCCAGGGACACATCGCGATACACGATGAGTCCAAGAACAATGCCATCGCATAACGTGATGGCCCGTTATGATTCAGCGACACGTGTCGCATCCGGGTGACACGTGGTAGATGTGTCAGGCCACGTGTCGCCATGTGGCACTCTCTGAGCTATGAGTCACATACGCGATGACCAAAAGAAAGGGTCCATCGCGTATGGCGATGGAGCCCAATATCAGCTATAAATAGAAAGGGGTCACGTCATTCATTTCACACACCAAAACCTCTCTCTCTCTCTAGAATCACTTTCTCTCTCTACATCATTTTGCGTGTTACGAAAAGTAGATCAAGAATACCCCGATATTCGCGCAAGTACGAAAGTGCTGTTGGTCTAGGTCAATCATTCATTCATTCATAAAGGTTTTCAAACGAGTTCACCACAACATTCAGAACAGACAGTCACAGGTGAATACGTTAAACCTTTTTCAGCCAAGATAAATGGGTTGTTTATCTTAAACAAAGTCAGTCAAATAAAGATTTATAGGATTTACGTGATTCCTATATTATACAAGATAGAAAATAAAAGCAACTCAGACCGAGTACACATGTGTCTGGATCCAAACATAATTAATCTAGTCTACCAATCAAGACTACGTGGCCGCAAACTAGAGATCATAATAAAAGTTCTCAAATGGGCATCAGTTCCCGGAGAACCGTAATTGTGTGTGTATGGCAGTGGCACAATCCCAGAAATAAACATTTCTGCTGAGTGTGTTCAAGAAAACTATCTTGTTACTCAAAGAAAGATTTATAAAATATTTTTAGAGTCAACGATTCACCAGCATATCGCTGACGTATATTTCCCCCCAATATTACTGGAAAAAAAGTTAATACAGGTAGCAAGGAATTAGAGCCATTCAAGAAGATAGACGCTCGCAAGGTAGAGATGGCTCAGTTTTTAAATTATTAAAATATTGTAAACAATATAATTTGTAAAATCAAAAGAGGTTTATAAATTAAACACTCGGGTATTTATTATCCGAGAATCATTTCAATTAAATTAATATTTTATTATAAATAAAAGTTTCAAAATATATATTAATATTTTATTATAAAATAAATACTTCCGCTAAACTCTGATGTATTTACATAACAGGTACCAACTATTGGTCACATGCCTAGGCGCTAAATCGGGGTGTGACAAGTGGTCTAGCATTAGGAGAGTCTTGGTTTATAAATTTAAAACTAGGGTGTCTAGGTTAGGTTAAGTTTTTATTGACAGCTTTTTAGCACATCATGTTTTTGGCAGGGTTGCCGGGGACCCTTAGGCGATTGCGAGACTAGCTTTGATTGCTATACTTAATTGATTAGTTGGTCTTATTTGTGTGTCTAATTGCCTGCGTCTAGTAAGTCTACATATTTGTTAAATTTATTTAATAACAAACTCACATATGTGTAAAAGAAAATTAGATATGTGTAAAAACTAATTTGTATAATTGTAATCATAATATAAATAATATTAACATATAAAAAATTTTATAAAAAATGTTAGAAATTAAGGGTTCCTTAGAGTTCTTAAATAATATAGGAGTTCTGTAATGATACTCACCATATATATATATGTATATATGGTGCCCGTGATCTGTTTTGTTTAAGTGTCCATTGCAGTGATTATTATGGAACATTACTACAAGAACCACCAGCATGGATACAATTATAATCATTGGTACCATTTTAGGGAAGTTTGTTGTGAGATATGTGGGGGACCCCACTATACATAGTATTGTTTCAAATCATCGGGGTATTCCACAAACTACTACACTACAAAAAAAATGTCATATAGTGACATATAAAAAGTGCCACTAAACAACATAAAAATGCCACTAAAGACTCCTGTAAGAATGTGCGGCACACAAAAAAAAGTGTCACTAGAAGCGGTGATGCTAAAGCCTTTTAGTGACACATTTTCGATCTACCGCACAACGTTTTTGGGTTTCTAGTGACACTTTTTTATGCCAGAATATAAGAAATGACTTTTATGGCACAATTTTTGTGCCTATAAAAGATAATGCTAGTTACACATACATGCTAGTTTTTGTGGCACTTTCTTTTCGTCACAATCTAAAAAACTTTTTGTGACACAAATGTTATCTCAGTAAAAACTATTTCAAATTAAATATATGAACTGCTTTTAGTGATATGATTTTGCCACATCAATCACTAATCCACAATAGAAAATATAGAATAAAAAGGTTCGATAAATTTATAAATGTGGAAATCAAAATATTATAACTTCAGTAATAAGTTCAATCCGAAAACATATTACAAATGTTAGAAAGACATTGTGTAGTAAGTAATATATTCCAAATTCCAAATGTTTACACGATGAGTCTAAACGTTCTTTTTGCGTTAAAACATTTTCCTTTTTTCGGTTTGCTTCCTTCCAACTAATCAAACGCACCCACCCTTTTTGAGCCTTTCACTTTTGATTAGTCCTCGTTTAAAAATTCATCTGGGTCGATGAACCATATGTCATGTTGTTCATTGAACCAGAGTTGATGTAATACCTCATGGAAGGGAGCGGAAATTAAACAGAGATTAGCACAATATATGAATATACACATACCGATGATACCACGATAGCACCACAATATAACCATCGTTGTTTCGTTCCCTTATCCTCTAAAAAACCACCACCGCCGCCAAACACTACTTAGTCTCAACGTTCAAACACACACACTCACCACCACTCAACGATCTGCCAACCAAAAGTAACAATTTAATATGTGTGTGTATGTATATAGTATTAATATGTGAAATATCACAAACTTTTTAAACCCATGTGCAACTATGCAAGTAATGGAAAACACTTGGTTTCTTAACATATGGTGCAACTTTTGTTGCATAGTGTACAACCTATGATGCAACCAAAAGTTGTAAATTAATATATATAGTAATAATTGCCTACCAATATTGATGAAATTAGACAGCTTCATGGCGGTGTACTTGATTCATTATAAAATTTGAAGATACTGTGTTGTGAAACTAAACGAAATAGGCAAATAGCAAAAAAAAACATGGGTCAGAACGTCACTTCCAATCAAATTGATATACTGCGTAATCATGAAATCAATATCAGAACTAAGGAAAAAAATATATATACTTTAATGCCAAAAATTAGTGAGACATATCCAACCAAGATATAGTAATATTTGAGAGGAGAGTTTCCTATTACTTAGTTAATAGCAATGCTACGATTTTAACTGCAGATCCATAGGAATAGGGCACATGAACTACAGACAGTCCATCCTTTAGTACCTAGCAAGGAGAGTGCAAGTTACACACTTAGAAGATACAACATCAAGTCAAATTAACAGTTGAAGTATATACTAAACAAAACAAAATTAACCTTTTATCCAATATGATATATTAAACAAACAGATACGTACCTTGGTAAATTGTTATTTAAATGTGCATTACGAAAATAATTATCTGATCATTATGACTTCATATGTATAATAATTAAATTTAATATTTGGTGGGATCAGTATATTCCAATTCTAATCATCTAACTACTTAGTAATCAAATTCTTTATCTTTAAATAAGATATAAAATAAAACTCCCATATGATTTTAGATATATGCCTAAGGTTAGTGACTAAACAATTAGGATACAAATGACAATCTTTTTAAAATATTAGCTAAGTTAAACAAATCATAAATTAAAAATTTTCAAGCAACATCATGTCTTTGTGTATGATATTGAGATAAGCCTTTTTCCCGAATACTCGTACCGGTACCCGGGCATGTACCCATATGTGTCTATTGGGTACGGGTATGGATACCCAAGTTTACTGATTTTAGGCACCGTTTAGTATATGTAAAAGTTTTTATTAGGTTTCCAACACTCATGACTTAAATTTTGTAACATCCTACTTTTGGTTATAATAATAAAAGAAAATTTTGTTTATTCAATAAAGTGTCGTGTATCGGTTTAGATAATAAACTATAAAACGGTGGGCTTGGACTCTAGAAGATGAAATAAGAGATGGAATGGGACTTAGGTCCATGGACTTAACGGAGTATAAATTCCCCTTAAACCCTAAACCTTTTCATTTGTATCCATCTCTACACCTTAGACTATACCTTGAAAAATGCACACAAACACCATCCTATATCCCGAGCCAAGATCCGTAGGTGAAAGCCCGAGCTTGCTGGTGCTAGAGCGTTGTGACGAACCAAACCAACATCAATACTAGATCGTGTTCGTAGATCGACTCGTTTAAGGTACGTTTATAATGAGAAATCATTCATTTAGGTTCGGATTCCTTTGGGAAATTTTAGATCAGTATGAGAATGATAAAAACGAACCCAAGACAACAAACCTTACTGAAATTGGTTAAGATTTGATAGGTTAGTCAGTTAAACACGAACCGTATGTATATATACATCAATCGCACCCTTTGAAACCCTATGTTTGAATGATTGGATGACTAGGGTTTGTAGGCGCCGTGATTCCGATTTGATTGATACCAAATTCGTGTTATTTCGTTGAGATTTAAGGTCCAATTGCAGAACCCGTATGTGTTGATTGTACTTGTTCATATCGATTTTGACTTTGACCCTGAGTCAAAGTCTGGATAAGAACTGTTGATTATTCGTTATGAGTAAGATAACGAATTAGGTTATTCGTTACTCACCAATTCTTTATGATTAAGATAACGAATTAGGTCATTCGTTACTCACCAATTCCAAGCTGACCTGGCAGCTTAACCCCAGCCAGGGGCTCTGCCCCTTGGACCCCGCTAGGAGCTGCCGCCCCTAGAACCCCGTTGCCCCGGACCCCCGTTCGTTGAGGGTTACAATTAAACTAGAAATACGATATGGATAGTGATAGTAATTAATATGGGTAATTGTTATACAGTTAGTCGTGCACAACTAAAGAAGGGAATAACCATTAACGGTGAACGTAACCGAGCTCAGGTGAGTTTCTAGCCCCACTTCCTTGTTATGTTTTCGGGGCTGTGTGCATACTCGATGTGATTAGTTAATACACTTACCTTAAGTGGTAAGTGTATGCCTTCTACGATTTTATGTATGAATGAATGCTTGACGGTACGTGACGATCTTCGGATATCGCATGTGCCACCGGGTAATAGTGTGGTATGTGAATGTTTTACGAATGATTTATGAATGATATGTGAAAGTTATGGAGAATGTTAAGTGTATGTTTGAAAGTATATAAATTTAATATATATATATATGATAATGTACGGTTGTATGGAGGTACGCTTAAAGGGTTGCATACCCTAATAATATATGCGAAGGTTACAGGGTTGCATACCCTAATAATATATGTGAAGGTTACAGGGTTGCATACCCTAATAATATATGCAAAGGTTACAGGGGTGCATACTCTAATAACATATGCGAAGGTTACAGGGTTGCAGACCCTAATAATATCTACGAAGGTTATAGGGTGAAATGTTCTTTAAAACGTGTAAGTATATATGTAAACTAAAATGAACATTGAAAGTATGAAAGAAAGAAAGAAAGTATGTATGTACGAATGAAAGAAAGAAAACAGGCTAAGTATGTAATATGTATCTACGGATACGTATATATATATGTGAATGTATTGTATGTTGCTTGATTAACTAGAATTCACTCAGCGTAGCTGACTTTTAGTATGCACGCAGGTGAATAGGATGAGACCACTGTCTTGAAGGGGGGCACATGGCAAATGAATAAAGAACCTGGCATCTGAATACTCAGTTGTTAACGTTTGAACTGAAAGACATGTTTTAAGTTATCTTTTAAAGACAAGTTAAGAATGTTTTGTAATGAATGTTGAAGTTTTATCTATTCCGCGAAAAGTTTTAATTCACTATGATATTTAAAACTGTGTTAATGAGTAAATCCAAAGCTAAACTAGGGCACCGGGACCAGGGCCTTACAAATTTTAAGCGGGATTTTCAAAACCTAATATATATCAGTTGAACCAGTTCATTCTCGATCGGTATGTGTATATTCATATATTGTGCATTGATATATTTTTATTTCACGTATGTGTAATTGTGTATATCATTAAATAACATTTGTTAACTTTCTCTCTTGTCCTTCTATAGAAATTGAGAAAGCAATAAACATAGAACAGGGAAAATGAAAAGATGACTAGCGAAGTTTAAACAAATGTTAACTTTTTTTGTGTAAGTTAACTTTGTTTTAAACATTTTCATAAAAAAATTTGGGAGACTTTGTATGTTTTGGAAATCATTACTTGATTATGAATGGATTTTATGTTATGGTTTATTTCATTTTTAGTTTTGCTATTATGTTTTACGGTTTTGGTATTATAGATAAATGTGTGTCGGTACTATACGCTACCGATACCAGGTTTAGTGGAGATTTTTTTAAAGTCAAAGTGGTACCAAAGCGTGTACCGTACCCGAAAGTACATGTACCCGTACCCGCATCATAAATATGGGTACGAGGACGGGTACCCATATTTACTGATTTCTGGTACGAGTACTTTCGGATACAGTATGGTACCGTTTCCATATGATAGCAATAATTTATAAGGAAATGAACCAAAATTTTCAAGCAACAAAACATAAATTTATCAGTAACAATCCATATACATGTCAAAACTGAAACCTAATACATGTCAAAACAGAAACCTAATACATGTAAATTTATCACTAACTAATCCACTCTACATCAAATAGTGAAGCACCTTTCTAAATTCACAACATTATAATAATAGTAAACTGTGAACATAATGTTACATAGTTGAACTTAACAACCTTAAATCCTATCTTAACATGTTTAACATTACCTTTGTCTTGTAATAGCTATTACAACACTGCGGCTCTTTGAAACCTTTCATCAAACAGTTGGTATGAATCTTCAAGCATGTTCAAAAAAACACAAACAGGAATCTTTTGAAACATAACACAAAACAAACAGAGGAAAGAACATAATCAATGTTGTCCATAAAAAAAATAGTAAAATTCATCTTCAAAAGAAGCTGTTAAAACCAAATACGATCATGTAAGGCCCCGTTACCGGTGCCCTACATTGGACGTTGGATTTACTCATAAACGCAGTTTTAAATATCAGAGTTAATTAAAACTTTCGCGGAATATAAAACTTCAACCAAATATATATTACACAACCTTCAAATCTTGTCTTAACAAAACATTCATTATTATTTAAACATAAAACATAGTCTTTAAAAACATCATAACATTTCCTTGAGATGCCAGTATCTTCAATTCCATGCCATGTGTCCTCATCAAGCGAGCTGCCTCATTCTACTTACCTGTGTGCATACTAAAAGTCAGCTACGCTGAGTGAGTTCTAGTTAATCACATATCATACAATACGTACACTTACCTTCAATTATGCATCCGAAGATACATAATAATTACTTTACTATTTTACTTTCATTACATAATTTCATGCATACATACATACTTTATTAATTTCATACTATATATTTACTGTCCATTCTATCTCAGATATTATTAGGGTCTGATCCCTTCCTTTTCTATCTCAGATATTATTAGGGTCTGATCCCTCTTTACTTTGTCTATCTCAGATATTATTAGGGTCTGATCCCTTTCTTGTCTATCTCAGATATTATTAGGGTTTGATCCATCTTTACTTATCTATCTCAGATATTATTAGGGTCTGATCCCTTACTTCTTCATCTTCGTACATTCTGTCTTTACATACCCGTAACATACATTAACTTTCTTTACTCATTCATACATATTCATATGTTATACATATATCTATCATACACATTCATCTATTATTTACATGCCTCCCTTGTCAACACGTGCAATATCCGAAGATCGTTCACGTACCGACAAGCTTTCGTTCACATTCAAGATATACATAATTAACATATAAATCATACATGGCATAAACTTACCATTTAAGGTAAATGTATTAACTACACATCGAGTATGCACACAGCCCCGAAAACATAACAAGGAAATGGGGCTAGAAACTCACCTGAATGCGGTTACGTTCAGCGTTTATGGTTATTCCCTTCTTGAGTTGTGCACGGCTAACTGTATAATAATTACATGTATCAATTAACTATTTCTACTCATATCGTATTTCTATCTTTATATAACCCACAACGAACGGGGGTCTGGGGGCAGCGCCCCTGGCAGCGAGGTTCTAGGGGAGGCAACCCCTAGCGGGGTCCAAGGGGCAGAGCCCCTGGCTGGGGTTAAGCTATCATAACACATTTTCCATTAGGATTTTGAATTATTTTTCTAATTCGCTAACTCGTTCTCTATAACGAATTAAGCCTGATTTGTTAACAAATTCGTCACTTTTCATCCTGATTCGTTATCCTTGTTCGTCTTTGATAAATCCACATTCGTTAACCTGGTTCGTCATCGTGTCACCATCTGACTGGTCTGATTCGCTATCTGATTCGTTACTCTAGTTCATTATATTTAATGTGGCCTGATTCGCCATCTTAATATAACAAATGGGCAGCTAACGAATTAAAGGTCCATTCGTTATCAATTTACACGAATGAGTCCCCTTCGTTATGCATGCGTAACGAATTGATCCACCATAACAAACTATCAACAGTTCTTATCCATATTTTTGACTCTAGGGTCAAAGTCAAAATTGATAAGAACAGTCAACTCCATCAGATCTACGATTAAACCTTCGATTCTCAACGAAACAACATGAAATTGGTATCAATGGATTCGTATTTATCTCGCCTACAAACCCTAGGTGTCCAATCGGCCAAACATATGCGTTTAAAGGGTGCGATTTGAGCATATATACATACGGCTCGTTTATCCAATAATTAAACCATCAAATGCTATCAAATTTCAGTAAGGTTTGATGTATTGGGCTCGTTTTTACCATGTGTATACAGATCTAAGATTTCCTAGATGAATCCGAACCTAAATAAACGATTTTCAATTATAAACGTATCTTAAACGAGTCGAACTACGAACACGAGCTGGTCTTTGATGTAGGTTCGGTTCGTCACAACGTTCTAGCACCAACAAGCTCGGGTCTTCCCCTTCGGATCTTGGTTCGGGTTTGTGTGTGTTTTTTTCAAGGTGTAGGCTATGGTGTAGAGATGGATAGAAATGGAAAGGATTAGGGTTTAAGGGGTATTTATACTCCCTTAAGCCCATGGACCTAAGGCCCATTCCATCTTATATTCCATCTTCTAAAGTCCAAGCCCAACCGTGTATAGTTTATTATTTAAACCGATAAACGACACAATATAAAATAAACGAAATTTATTTTATTATTATAACCAAAAGTAGGATGTTACGGATCATATAAAGGTTGGGCACCAAAAAAGACCCAAACACTCTCAAGGACCACCCGCGGGTGAAAGAGGACTCCCTCATAAGTCAACCGTGGAGCATGTTAATCACCCGCATAGCTCAAGATAGAGAAAGAAAAATAACAAGATCTAGAGATCATGTGCGGGAGAATCTAGGCACCCTCAGAAGTCATCCGCGGGTTACTATTCCCACCCGCGAAGATGACCATAAGGTGATGTCAGAAGAACAGCTGTAATTAACCAACTCCTTTCTAGAAGATTTACCAAGATCCTTTCTTGGAAAGCATGAGACGCCACAACCAATAGAAATAGGACAGCTGGCCAAGATGTTACAACCATGCACATGGCCATTTAGCTCGTCCTATCATAGGCAGACGCGTGTCCATGCCATTATAACCATACACATGGTCGAAATAGATCGTCCTATCACGTGCGGAAACATGTTCAAGTGGTTACGAAAGAATCTTTGGGAAAGAGACAGCTTGACCAATCACATTCCCTTCCCCTTCTACTATAAATACCTTCATCATCTTCATGAGGTATTCAGTCACTCCCAACTATCTACTCAAAATACTTAAGTACTTTCTCTCAATCAGAACTGTACTTATTCTCACGCCGGAGAGTGGTTACGAGAACATCCCCCCTCTTGTCCTTCCCGTAACGAGCTCACGGTGGTTGTTTTGCAGGTTTTTCGTTAATTGGACTTGGGAGATCGGACTCGTATCATTAGTTTGGTTGTTGTTTGACCCATAACCTGTGGACTCATTGATCTAACTCCGAGAGGATTAAATCTGTGTTTCTTCATACCATGATTTGTCATCGAACCACTCGTAGTTTAGGGTGGAGCGTCGATTAGCTAACTTTGTGCGGTCATGTTTGACGATGGTTCATCAGCGGTTTGGATTTCACAATAAGCACATCGATATTAGAGAGGGATCGAACGAAAATTGTATCACTGAAATCGATACAAAGTTATCGATAAAAATAGATCAAGGAAGGGAAAACGGCGAAATTGGTTGGATTGGGAAAAATATGAAATCTATTGGGAGAGGGAAAACGATTATAGAGAACAAGGGTTTTCATTTTGGAAAATTGGTTTGAGAAAGTATGAAAATTCAGGAGGAGTTCTTGGAGCTAGTATTACTGTGAATTTCTTGGAAAAGGTAAAACAAAAAAATATAAATGATATATATATATATATATATATATATATATATATATATATTTCTAGTCCTTCACTTGTGAGTTGTAGCTAGTTAAGAGGCATAGGTTTTTAAATGGAAACTTAAGTTTAATCTCTACATATGTCAGTTTTGTTATATTAAAGCATCAAAAGATTTAAGCCAGGCATTCTACAAGATTGTCTATTTGAATCCTGAGACCACCTGGATTTTCGTCCCACCATGTATTACGCCAGAGAGTTCTGCTCTTGTAGCGGAACAACTGTCAAGTTGGAAGTCATAATGATGGTCATAGTAGACCATATATGTTACTAGGGGTGTGCATGGGTTGGCTTGGGCGCGGTTTTAGGCAAAACCCATAATCATAACCAATTTGTCGGTTAATAGATAACCATAACCATAACCATAACCATAACCATAACCATAACCATAACCATAACCGATTCGTAAGACGTTTTCAGTAAATTGGTTTTGAAGGTTATAGCGAGTCGGTTATTAATCGATTATTTGTGACCAAAACAATGTAATTGAGCCAAAAACTCTGGTACTAAATATTATAAGAAAATAGTAATAATAATAATAATAATAATAATAATAATAATAATAATAATAATAATAATTGACATGACATAGTTCAACAAAATATATAATCTATAATATTGCTAATATTTATTCAAACAAACGATAAATGGATTAACTTATTAGTAAAATTAAATCAGATAGTAAAAAAATAAGAGCATCATTTGTTTATTACATTATTTAATTTTCTCCAAATTATCAACAGTGTCTTCTAATTATACCCCATAACGTTGAGAATCTTGTAAATGGGGAGGTTCGATTATGACGGGATTGACATTATCCTTAACCAAAACTGACCTGTATTTGGCGGTTTTCAAAAATTATTATACCAACCCACCGGTTATGGTTCGGTTAACGGCTATGGCGGTTAATTTACACACCCCTATTTGTTACAATGGACCACATATGGGAAGGTGTCGTTAGGTTTTAAATGGTCAGAATTAGAGGTGGAAAATGGATTGGGTTTGGTCGAATGGGTAATGGGTTGAAACAAGGTTGGGTCAGAATGGGTAGGGTCAGTACGGGTCAATTAAAAAAGTGTTGTTTTGGTTTGGGTTGGAATAGATAAGGGTCAGAACAGGTTTCAGCTTTTTTTTAACGAGGATAACGACGGAAACATTTTATTTTATTTTTTATTTGTAATTTGAGTTATGATTTTTATTTTTTTTTTAACTTTTTTAGGGATATTCTGTTATGATCAAAAACCTTTCAGAAAAATATTCAAAAACAATAATAAAAAAATTATAACTCAAAATATAAATTATAAACAAAAAAAGTAAATTACTAAAATGTTTCCTCCGTTGTCCTCATTCCATATAAAAAAACCACCGAGAAATCGAACATAAACTGGAAAATCGACGAAAATGAAACAAAATGCCGAAACCGAACCAAATCAATCGAAATCCACCAAAACGAAACTAAAAAAATTGAAACCGAACAAAAACGAATCAAAAGAAACAGACAAAAAGTAACAAAAGAAACCAAAGCCCAACCCGTCTGTGTGAAAACTCATGTTGGCTTGAAACCTGAACAAAACCCGTTCCAATCTGAAACTCGTTTCGTGCCGAAACCTGTCATAAGTGAAAACCCGTTCCAATCTGAAACCTACCACATTTCTTTAGAACACTAATCAATATCAACCTATTTCTTTGAATTTATCGACCCATTTTGACCCGAAAATAACGCCCACTTTCTTCTTCCTCTACTCTCATCTAGCACTGGCTTATGAACCTGGACATGATCCAATTTTGCTAGACCCCCTTGTAATCATAAGTTTGGAGTATGAGCAA
Organism: Bidens hawaiensis; assembly: GCF_021521415.1. Lineage (NCBI taxonomy): Eukaryota > Viridiplantae > Streptophyta > Magnoliopsida > Asterales > Asteraceae > Bidens > Bidens hawaiensis. The sequence continues at coordinate 420,739 of NW_027491014.1, forward strand.
AATGAGTACAAAATCTATGCTATCTTTTTTAGTTTATTATACGTATGGCACTAATTTATAGATTTACAATATTTAAAATACAAACTTTATCTTATAGATTTACAATATTTAAAATACAAACTTTATCTTATAAATTTGAAGTTTACATTTTATAGTTCTATAAAGATAAGATATTTTTTAATTAATAAACCGAATCTCAATTTCTTTTATTAATCTCTCTATGTATTCAGGTTTTCGTTTCCCTCTCAATTTATACAATTTCCCACCAAAAATTTATTTATTTCGAGGCTTATTAATTTTCCCACTAATTCCTAAATTTCCCTGATTGTTAGATCATATACCTCCTTTTTCCCAAAAAAATTCCTTACTCAAATCAAAATACCTCCAAAATTCTGATCAAAATCCCAATCTAAACTCAACTGAAAATCGCCAGAATATGACTTCTAAAACCAAATCGAGTGTTCGATTACCAATGGCAGTCTCAAACGTTTCTCTAATATTTGCACTTTGATTTCTGGTTTAAATCGGTTCAGAAGCAACGGTGATTCGATTTCAGCCTTAAATCTTAGCACTGCAGTAGATACAAAGTGAGGTTTGATTAAGTTTTTCATTAAGTTTTTCGATGTGGTTGCATTTTTCAAATTGCAAATAACTTGCATACTTTAATCTCTCATGATCACAACATGACCAAAATAAGCTATTTGATATTGTTAAATTCGACATCAACCCTCAAGTATTAAAAATAAAAACCCTAAAGACGCTTGGGTATGAATACAAACTGGCCATAGGATTCTCCAAATAGAAACTTCATTATTATGGTCTTTGGTACCGTTAAATTCAATGAACCCGCCTCAAGAGTTGTTTATCAAACTTTGGTTCAGCTTATTATTTTCTATTTGATTTACATACATTTTCATTATTTTTTATATATTTTGATAAAATGGTAAACGAGCCTAAACTCAGCTCGAGCTTGTGTAATGCCTTAAACGAGCTAAAGTTGGCTCGAGCATGGTTGTCTAGTGTGAAATAAATATATACAAGTCTAAAAGAGGTAAAAACTAAAAAATGTACATGCTAGGCTCATTAATGCTCGACGAGCCTAAATGAGTTTCTCATACAAGGCTTAGATCGTTTCGAGCTCTTTTTCTATAGCTCGACTACAACTAGCTAGTTATTTTCAAACTTGGGTTTGCTTTTTTATTGTCTATTATGTAATTTTCATGACACAATGCTAAATACCACTCTAAATGTTCCCAAGCAAATGTGGCATACACAAAGTGCGACTAAATATCTAATTTTTACAAACACAAATACTAAATACCACTAAAATTTTGCACCAAGCAAATATGGTAAAGTGCAAGTAGAATCAAATATTTAGTGTCACAAATGCTAAATGCCACTAAAATTGTGTGCCAAACAAATATGCCATACATAAAGTGCAACTAAAATATGAATATTAGTAGCATAAATGCTAAATGCCACTAAAAGTGTGTGCCAATCAAATGTGGGATACACAAAGTGCCATTAATACCAAAAATAGTGTCATAAAAGGTTAAATGCCATTAAAATGTGTGCCACTAAATGACATTTTTTTGGTAAGGCTATCGTAATACTAATCCGCACCCGCAACCGTATGTTCAGGTAGAGTCCACCCTATCTTTACATGAGTTGCTTCGAAAGAAAAAGGATATGCTTGCGAGTTTGATGGGAGATAAGAGAATTGTGAAAGAACCAAAAGTTCAAATAGACTCTTCCTTTATTCAGATGCATAAAGAACAAAACGTTATGCTAGTCGAAGTTTGGAATAGAGAATAGTTGCTGATGGAGAGCGAGAAAGACTCCACATAATTGAGGCATTGGAAAATAAGTTATATGAGATACGTGCTATCTATCAAAGGGACACCCGTCCTTTTTTGAGGATATCACTCCAGAGCGAAGCTTTGCGAAAGAAGAGCCACAATGCACATCACTATCATCTATACTCAAAAGCCAAAGAATCACATAGTCGTATCAACATTATTTAGATAGTTGTGATCCTTGGGATTCAGAGCTAAGTAGAATTAGAACTGAGAAACATATAATGGAATTCAATGAAGCAGTTAGAAAAATAAAGGAAAGTTTCATGGTAATGAGCAATTGGTTGGCCGAAGATTGAAATGAGCATTTATCTAGTAGTATAGAGCAAATTGTTTATGAGTTACAGCAAACCCTAGAACCAGAGACCATAATGGACGATGAAGTCCCACCTCCGGTTCAGCAAAGCGTTAGCCATGTTGAGTCAGACTATCAGTTCCCATGCTTTTGTACTATGGATTCAAACCCATTAATGATGATTTTAGGTGTGATGATGAGATAGAGGTAGTAGAGTTATATTGTCAATTTACCAGAAAAGTCTGTTCCAATGTGATATTAAGTGATATTTAAGTGTGGGAATGGGAAAACATTTTTAAACATAAATTAAAAAAAATTGAAAGCAAGTTGAAAGATGTCCCAAAAGTTTTTACAAATAATGAAAAATTATAGAAAAAATTGGAATTTGTTTTACAAAACTACTAATATATAAGATATGAAATAAAGAGAATGCGCTAAATTTGTGATGTGTTGATATCCCCAACCGACTTTGAAAGGTTCTTCTAAGAATATTATTACATGGGTAAAGTTAAAATACAAAGGGAGACAAAAATGAGAAGTGTGAGAAGTATTTTCTGACCATACAAAAAACCCCTTAAAAATAAATTTTAAAAAATAATAAAAAAATCATAACTCAAAATATAAATAAAAAAACGAATAAATTTAAAAAACTAAAATTTTTCCGCCATCATTTCCGTACAGCAAAAAAATGATGAAAAAATAAAAAAATGATGAAAAGACACAATGCTGAGATCAAAGACACAATGACGAAAATGAACAAAAGACACAATTATAACTAAAAAAAGACACAATAGATCGCAAAATATAACACAATTCCGAACAAAATATAGCACAATATTGAGTAATATAACATGATGTATAGAAAAAATGACACAATGCTAAGGAAAAAAGACACAATCAATGAGGAAAACAAACCCAAAACACAATGATAAAAAAAAGACACAAAGACTTTTTTCACTCACCATTGTGAATTTTCTTTTTGAGAACGAGAAAGACGGTGAAAACATTTTTGTGTTTTTACATTTTTTGTTTTTTTATTAAATTTTGAGTTATGATTTTTTTATTAATTTTTTTTTCAAATTTTTTTGATGGTTTTTTTTTTGTGTGTCTAGAAATCCTTTACATCATTCTCATTTTTGTTTCCTTTTGTAGAATAACTTAGACCCTTATTACATATATCTAATTAAATCATAATATAGTGTTGGGTCAGGCTATTGTTGGGTCAAAGTCGATAGGGTATTTTAATTATTACCGTAATACGACAATTTTGATGTGGTGAGAATTTAAATGAATATAAAAATAGCACACCACTCCGTTTTATGAAAGTAAATAAAGTGTGGTGGCGCTCTGTAAAGTCCATTTTTATACAGGCATTAGAAAATAGTTATATAATTGGATGAAGATGCTAAGTGCAGTAAAAAAAAAGTATGTTTCGAAAAAGTGTATTCCGAGAAGTTGGTCTGAAAAGAGAATGAGAGACAAAATTTATGCATTGAAAAAATGCCAAATAAGTATTCTCAAAAATAGAAAAAGAGTCCAAAATGCATATACTAGTGTGACATCTTGTTTTCTAGTTTTGGTTAATAAAATGAAAGCATGAGTTATTATGAGTCAGGCTAGTGTTTGGTCAAAGGGATATGGGTTATGGACTTGGATTATGAAGGAAAGACAATGGGCTTAAGCCAATGATCCATAATATATAAACCGTTATTAATAATTAATTCAATCATTTTACACATATTCCATACACCACCCAAAACACATACTTAAACTTTCTCTCTAACTTCTCTAGCCGAACCAAGATAGAAAACCGATCCCGATCCAAGGTAATGCTAGTATGATGTTGTATGAACTTAAACCCGTTAGATTTAGTCACGAAACAATGAGCCGACACCGTTAAACCGTTAAAGTCACGATATCCGGGTGAAATCAGGTATAAACCGAACCTAAGATGAGCTTAGGGGTCGCCCTAGCTCAGATCTGGATCGAATGGGACGAAAAACGGTGAAAAACGAGTCAGATCTCATTTTACCGGTGAAGCCGCGGTTTTCCGGCGACGACGGCGCTGGAAAGGCGGCGGGTTCGAGGATGATATGTCAGAGAATGTTTTTGACATTCTTTGACCTAACCCTAATTCGTTAACGGGGAGTTAATGAACTAGAGGTAATTTGTCAAGTGATTCGTTAACGGAAGCTTAACGAACTAGCCTTAGTTCGTATCCGAATTCGTTAAGGGTAGGATAAAGAATTAACCCCAATTCGTTATGACCATTTGCTAAAAATGAGATAACGAACTAGAGGGTTCAATTCGTTACTGAAGGGCCATTCGCTATGAGGTTCAATTCGTCAAGGGACCAGTTCGTTATAAGGTTCAATTCGTTAAAGGGCCAGTTTGTTATGATGGGTCATTCGTTATGAACTCAATTCGTTAAGAACCAAATAACGAACTAGAACTAGAAGTTTGATAAATGACAGAACAGTCCCTGAACTTAGAAAAGAATGATTTAATCACAAAATAGCTCTTGAACTTTATTAATTTATAGAAGATACCTTAAAGGATTAAGAGGTTACCAATAAAATATTATTATGAAATCCTAATGGAAAATGTGTTAAGGCAGCTCGACCCCGGCCCCTGGCTCTGCCCATTGGACGTTGCCGCCCCTAGACCCTGCTGCCAGGGGCGCTGCCCCAAGACCCCCGTTTGTTAACGGATATAATTAGACTAGAAACGCGATATGGGTAGTGATAGTTAATTGATACGTATAATTGTTGTACAGTTAGTCGCGCACAGCTAAAGAAGGGAATAACTATTAATGGTGAACGTAACCGCATTCAGGTGAGTTTCTAGCCCCATTCCTTTTTATGTTTTCGGGGCTGTGTGCATACTAGATGTGATTAGTTGATACACTTATTATAAGTGATAAGTGTATGCCATATATGTATTATGCGAAATGTATGAATGATTTCTTATCGGTATGTGAACGATCTTCGGATATTGCATGTACTGCCAGGAAATGGTTTGATGATATATATGTTGTAGATGAAGAATGAATGATGTATGTGCGTATGAAACTTACAATTATGTATATAGAAAAGTATGGTGTGGAGGTAAGGAAGGAAGGGTGACCGGACCCTAATAATATCCAAGGATGGAGGGTACCGGACCCTAATAATATCCGAAAAGACACAATGCTGAGATCAAAGACACAATGACGAAAATGAACAAAAGACACAATTATAACTAAAAAAAGACACAATAGATTGCAAAATATAACACAATTCCGAACAAAATATAGCACAATATTGAGTAATATAACATGATGTATAGAAAAAATGACACAATGCTAAGGAAAAAAGACACAATCAATGAGGAAAACAAACCCAAAACACAATGATAAAAAAAAAGACACAAAGACTTTTTTCACTCACCATTGTGAATTTTCTTTTTGAGAACGAGAAAGACGGTGAAAACATTTTTGTGTTTTTACATTTTTTGTTTTTTTATTAAATTTTGAGTTATGATTTTTTTATTAATTTTTTTTTCAAATTTTTTTGATGGTTTTTTTTTGTGTGTCTAGAAATCCTTCACATCATTCTCATTTTTGTTTCCTTTTATAGAATAACTTAGACCCTTATTACATATATCTAATTAAATCACAATATAGTGTTGGGTCAGGCTATTGTTGGGTCAAAGTCGATAGGGTATTTTAATTATTACCGTAATACGACAATTTTGATGTGGTGAGAATTTAAATGAATATAAAAATAGCACACCACTCCGTTTTATGAAAGTAAATAAAGTGTGGTGGCGCTCTGTAAAGTCCATTTTTATACAGGCATTAGAAAATAGTTATATAATTGGATGAAGATGCTAAGTGCAGTAAAAAAAAAGTATGTTTCGAAAAAGTGTATTCCGAGAAGTTGGTCTGAAAAGAGAATGAGAGACAAAATTTATGCATTGAAAAAATGCCAAATAAGTATTCTCAAAAATAGAAAAAGAGTCCAAAATGCATATACTAGTGTGACATCTTGTTTTCTAGTTTTGGTTAATAAAATGAAAGCATGAGTTATTATGAGTCAGGCTAGTGTTTGGTCAAAGGGATATGGGTTATGGACTTGGATTATGAAGGAAAGACAATGGGCTTAAGCCAATGATCCATAATATATAAACCGTTATTAATAATTAATTCAATCATTTTACACATATTCCATACACCACCCAAAACACATACTTAAACTTTCTCTCTAACTTCTCTAGCCGAACCAAGATAGAAAACCGATCCCGATCCAAGGTAATGCTAGTATGATGTTGTATGAACTTAAACCCGTTAGATTTAGTCACGAAACAATGAGCCGACACCGTTAAACCGTTAAAGTCACGATATCCGGGTGAAATCAGGTATAAACCGAACCTAAGATGAGCTTAGGGGTCGCCCTAGCTCAGATCTGGATCGAATGGGACGAAAAACGGTGAAAAACGAGTCAGATCTCATTTTACCGGTGAAGCCGCGGTTTTCCGGCGACGACGGCGCTGGAAAGGCGGCGGGTTCGAGGATGATATGTCAGAGAATGTTTTTGACATTCTTTGACCTAACCCTAATTCGTTAACGGGGAGTTAATGAACTAGAGGTAATTTGTCAAGTGATTCGTTAACGGAAGCTTAACGAACTAGCCTTAGTTCGTATCCGAATTCGTTAAGGGTAGGATAAAGAATTAACCCCAATTCGTTATGACCATTTGCTAAAAATGAGATAACGAACTAGAGGGTTCAATTCGTTACTGAAGGGCCATTCGCTATGAGGTTCAATTCGTCAAGGGACCAGTTCGTTATAAGGTTCAATTCGTTAAAGGGCCAGTTTGTTATGATGGGTCATTCGTTATGAACTCAATTCGTTAAGAACCAAATAACGAACTAGAACTAGAAGTTTGATAAATGACAGAACAGTCCCTGAACTTAGAAAAGAATGATTTAATCACAAAATAGCTCTTGAACTTTATTAATTTATAGAAGATACCTTAAAGGATTAAGAGGTTACCAATAAAATATTATTATGAAATCCTAATGGAAAATGTGTTAAGGCAGCTCGACCCCGGCCCCTGGCTCTGCCCCTTGGACGTTGCCGCCCCTAGACCCTGCTGCCAGGGGCGCTGCCCCAAGACCCCCGTTTGTTAACGGATATAATTAGACTAGAAACGCGATATGGGTAGTGATAGTTAATTGATACGTATAATTGTTGTACAGTTAGTCGCGCACAGCTAAAGAAGGGAATAACTATTAATGGTGAACGTAACCGCATTCGGGTGAGTTTCTAGCCCCATTCCTTTTTATGTTTTCGGGGCTGTGTGCATACTAGATGTGATTAGTTGATACACTTATTATAAGTGATAAGTGTATGCCATATATGTATTATGCGAAATGTATGAATGATTTCTTATCGGTATGTGAACGATCTTCGGATATTGCATGTACTGCCAGGAAATGGTTTGATGATATATATGTTGTAGATGAAGAATGAATGATGTATGTGCGTATGAAACTTACAATTATGTATATAGAAAAGTATGGTGTGGAGGTAAGGAAGGAAGGGTGACCGGACCCTAATAATATCCAAGGATGGAGGGTACCGGACCCTAATAATATCCGAAAAGACACAATGCTGAGATCAAAGACACAATGACGAAAATGAACAAAAGACACAATTATAACTAAAAAAAGACACAATAGATTGCAAAATATAACACAATTCCGAACAAAATATAGCACAATATTGAGTAATATAACATGATGTATAGAAAAAATGACACAATGCTAAGGAAAAAAGACACAATCAATGAGGAAAACAAACCCAAAACACAATGATAAAAAAAAAGACACAAAGACTTTTTTCACTCACCATTGTGAATTTTCTTTTTGAGAACGAGAAAGACGGTGAAAACATTTTTGTGTTTTTACATTTTTTGTTTTTTTATTAAATTTTGAGTTATGATTTTTTTATTAATTTTTTTTTCAAATTTTTTTGATGGTTTTTTTTTGTGTGTCTAGAAATCCTTCACATCATTCTCATTTTTGTTTCCTTTTATAGAATAACTTAGACCCTTATTACATATATCTAATTAAATCACAATATAGTGTTGGGTCAGGCTATTGTTGGGTCAAAGTCGATAGGGTATTTTAATTATTACCGTAATACGACAATTTTGATGTGGTGAGAATTTAAATGAATATAAAAATAGCACACCACTCCGTTTTATGAAAGTAAATAAAGTGTGGTGGCGCTCTGTAAAGTCCATTTTTATACAGGCATTAGAAAATAGTTATATAATTGGATGAAGATGCTAAGTGCAGTAAAAAAAAAGTATGTTTCGAAAAAGTGTATTCCGAGAAGTTGGTCTGAAAAGAGAATGAGAGACAAAATTTATGCATTGAAAAAATGCCAAATAAGTATTCTCAAAAATAGAAAAAGAGTCCAAAATGCATATACTAGTGTGACATCTTGTTTTCTAGTTTTGGTTAATAAAATGAAAGCATGAGTTATTATGAGTCAGGCTAGTGTTTGGTCAAAGGGATATGGGTTATGGACTTGGATTATGAAGGAAAGACAATGGGCTTAAGCCAATGATCCATAATATATAAACCGTTATTAATAATTAATTCAATCATTTTACACATATTCCATACACCACCCAAAACACATACTTAAACTTTCTCTCTAATTTCTCTAGCCGAACCAAGATAGAAAACCGATCCCGATCCAAGGTAATGCTAGTATGATGTTGTATGAACTTAAACCCGTTAGATTTAGTCACGAAACAATGAGCCGACACCGTTAAACCGTTAAAGTCACGATATCCGGGTGAAATCAGGTATAAACCGAACCTAAGATGAGCTTAGGGGTCGCCCTAGCTCAGATCTGGATCGAATGGGACGAAAAACGGTGAAAAACGAGTCAGATCTCATTTTACCGGTGAAGCCGCGGTTTTCCGGCGACGACGGCGCTGGAAAGGCGGCGGGTTCGAGGATGATATGTCAGAGAATGTTTTTGACATTCTTTGACCTAACCCTAATTCGTTAACGGGGAGTTAATGAACTAGAGGTAATTTGTCAAGTGATTCGTTAACGGAAGCTTAACGAACTAGCCTTAGTTCGTATCCGAATTCGTTAAGGGTAGGATAAAGAATTAACCCCAATTCGTTATGACCATTTGCTAAAAATGAGATAACGAACTAGAGGGTTCAATTCGTTACTGAAGGGCCATTCGCTATGAGGTTCAATTCGTCAAGGGACCAGTTCGTTATAAGGTTCAATTCGTTAAAGGGCCAGTTTGTTATGATGGGTCATTCGTTATGAACTCAATTCGTTAAGAACCAAATAACGAACTAGAACTAGAAGTTTGATAAATGACAGAACAGTCCCTGAACTTAGAAAAGAATGATTTAATCACAAAATAGCTCTTGAACTTTATTAATTTATAGAAGATACCTTAAAGGATTAAGAGGTTACCAATAAAATATTATTATGAAATCCTAATGGAAAATGTGTTAAGGCAGCTCGACCCCGGCCCCTGGCTCTGCCCCTTGGACGTTGCCGCCCCTAGACCCTGCTGCCAGGGGCGCTGCCCCAAGACCCCCGTTTGTTAACGGATATAATTAGACTAGAAACGCGATATGGGTAGTGATAGTTAATTGATACGTATAATTGTTGTACAGTTAGTCGCGCACAGCTAAAGAAGGGAATAACTATTAATGGTGAACGTAACCGCATTCGGGTGAGTTTCTAGCCCCATTCCTTTTTATGTTTTCGGGGCTGTGTGCATACTCGATGTGATTAGTTGATACACTTATTATAAGTGATAAGTGTATGCCATATATGTATTATGCGAAATGTATGAATGATTTCTTATCGGTATGTGAACGATCTTCGGATATTGCATGTACTGCCAGGAAATGGTTTGATGATATATATGTTGTAGATGAAGAATGAATGATGTATGTGCGTATGAAACTTACAATTATGTATATAGAAAAGTATGGTGTGGAGGTAAGGAAGGAAGGGTGACCGGACCCTAATAATATCCGAGGATGGAGGGTACCGGACCCTAATAATATCCGAGAATGGAGGGTACCGGACCCTAATAATATATGAGGTATGTAGGGTGAAATGCCCATTATAATGTAAGGTTTGCTATGAATGTGTATGGACGAATGATGAACAGGTTATGTATGTAATGCGTACCTTCGAGCACGTATATGTGTATGTGAAGTAAGTTATGTGATTAACTAGAACTCACTCGGCATAGCTGACTTTTAGTATGCACGTATGTTAACAGATTGAGACATCTGGTTTGAGATGGATACATGGTAGGATTGAAGAGGCTGGCATCTGAAGATTGTCATGATGTTTTGAATGTTATAATTTATGTAATGTTTTAAAAGACAAATTATGGATATTTGTAACGAATGGTTGATGTTTTATATTATTCCGATAAAGTTTTAATTAACTCTGATATTTAGAACTGCGTTTATGAGTAAATCCAACGCCCAATGTAAGGCACCGATAACGGGGCCTTACAATTAGACGGCCCGAGAGCTTACGCGTTACCTTAGGGATGGTGACTCTAAGGGTACGCTATTATGGCTTGTCAATAATAATAATTAGGGCATGCTCGTACGACCTTCATATGACCACTGATTCATTAAATTCCGTCCAGATTAAGATTTGGTTCCTACCATTAAAGAGTTTCTGTCTTACGGTGATAGGTTAAACAAAAGTTTGTTTGACCCTAATTTTGAAATGCTTGAGATGGGGTAGGTCTATTCGTGGCTTCCTGAGTGTGTGACCCATAATTTGATTTATGCACATAAAGATAATTGGACAAAATGCCGACAATCGTATGTGTATCTATTTAATAATTAAAATAACCTAAATGTTTTGAAAGCCTGTTTCCTGATTATGATTCCATTGCTATAAATTTTTTGGATATTGAAAAGATTTTAGTGTGGGGAGATTTGATGTGGTCTAAATGATAAGTACTTTTGAACCATGTTTCTATTAAATATTATTTTTAATTGGTTATATGTGGGTTTTAAAGTTTTAAGAGGTAACGAGCTAAATTAGAGTAATTACTAAACTTGAGACCAACGAGTGACATACGAATAAATTTAATATATTACTGCTAAAGCTTCTACCACTACTACTATTGTCAATGTCTTTAAAGTAAGTTTTAACTTGATGTATTTACGTTGAGGGTCAAGTTATTCTACAAAGATGAAGCAGGATTTGTAGCCACACAAAAAAAATCCTAAAAAAATAAATAATTAATAAAAAAATCATAACTCAAAATTTAATAAAAAAAACAAAAAATGTTTCCAACGTCTTACTCGCTCTCAAAAGAAAGAAAAATGGTGAATGAAAAAGATTATTGTGTCTTTTTGTTTATCATTGTGTTTATTTTTGTCATTGATTATGTCATTTTTTGTTGATGTTGTGTTATATTACTCAGCATTGTTTTATATTTTTTTCGGCATTGTGTTATATTTTGCGATCTAACGTGTCTTTTTTTAGTTATAATTTTGTCTTTTGTTTATTTTTATCATTGTGTCTTTTCGTTGAATTTTTTTTTAACATGAATGAGGAATGAAAGGAGAAACATGATTGCTTTTTAAATTTTTTTGTTTTATATTTATATTTTTAGTTATAATGTTTTCTTCGTTATTATTTTTTAATTTAATAACAAGTGGTTTTTGTTTTAATCACAACTCATAAATGTTTCTTACGGTTGTATTTTTGTCTCGCTTTGCATTTTAAGTTTACTCTTAACATTGATCACTCTATTTAATATACAAACAAGTGATGCGTGTAAATGATTATATGAACCATGTGTAGATGTGCTTACGTTGTGGGAGAGTAATAGAATTTGTATTTATGATATGTTCCAATTTCAAAACAGGTTAAATTAGATCGGTGTACAAAAAACCTGAACCTAAAATTACACCTGAAATAAAAATCCAGAACCGCCCGTATCCGACCCTATCAATAGGGTACGGATAAGGTATGCATTTCGGTATTAAAACCCAAACCCAAACCGGACCCGATTTGTACCCGGTAATACCCGAAAACCCAAACCGATTCCATACCCGGAACCAGGTTTTTCCAATTCCCGAAACTGGGTATTTAAAATTCCCGATGTATACCCGAAAAGTACCTTAAAAATACCCGACAAATACCACTAAAAAGTGCAATCTTTTAAAAATCCAATATATACCCGAAAAATACCCGGAAAAACCCCGAAAATAGGGTTTTTCAATACCCGAAAATTGGGTATTCAAATACCTGATTTTTTAATACCCGGTTCTATACCCGACCCGAACCCGATGCATAGGGTATAGTTTTTAGAGACAATACCCGGACCCGAACCCGAACCCGTACCAATACCTGATTTTCCACGGTCATACCCGAACCCGGTTCCATACCCGAACCCTGGTATTTAAAAACCCCGATTTATGCACCTCTAGGTTAAATTGTATTGAGTTGGTCTTATACAACGAATCATCAAACTCAAACAGAATTAAATTGGGCTGGGCATTATAAATGTAGATGGGCTTAATGAAATCAACGTTAGTGGACCGGTTAAAACGTAACGACGGCAAGAGCAGTAAGGCGGCATAATATATTAAAAGGGCAATATTAATTAGTGTTGTTTCATAGGAAGCATAGAGCGTTCAAAATTAATATTTATTTATACAAACATTATTTTCTAGTTTGATTTTATTGTTTTAATTATGAATTCAGAATTTGAACCAGTTTATTTTGTTTTGTTTTTCATGTATGATTGTTGGCTAAACCACATGAGCTACTTAGGTTTTTTAATGATTACTTCGTGATTTACGGATATTATCTTGGCTTTTGTTTTCTAATATTCATTAATACGAAGGTAAAAGATATTTTTACAATTGGTTTGATGTGCTTGTGTATCTAGTTTTGATTTATTATTGGCTAAACCCTACTTTGTGTTTGTTGTTATGTGTTCCCGAGTTTCATTTAAAGGAGGAAAAGGAAGGAAAATGAGAGATGGGAAAAATATATTGTGTTCCCGAGTTTCATTTAAGAAAGGAAAATAAAGAAAAAGTTAAAAGAGGTGTTCCCGAGTTTCATTAAAGAAAGAAAAGGAGGGGAGAGAAGAGAAAATGATGAGTAAAATAAAAGAATTTGTATCTTTCCAAATTGGATTGATTTGAAAGGAAAATAAATTGAAGAGAAAGAGAAGATACCAAAAGAAAAGATAAGAAAAGAAAACTTTCTTTTCCTTGCCTTTCTTTTCATAAATAAACTCGGGAACACTGGTTTGCTAGACATACTGATCCATAGGAACATTGATTGTTGATTCGTTAGGGCTTTATATTCTACCTATCTAGATACTGAGAGGTAATAGGTAGTCGGGTTGTCATTGAGATTATGTGTTTAGCTAGATAACTCTAACAAGTGGTTTCTCTAGATTCCCCTAGTTTCATTGTAATTCCGTGTCTTATCGATTGTTCTTAGATTTCTCCTTGCTATTTAGAATGTATTGAGAAAGTGAGACTGAGAAGTAATCTGTCTTTTAGGGTACCTTAGCATTGTTTGAGAGACCGATAGTTAATCCGACCAACTGGTAAGTTTACACGCTCCTTAGGGTTTCCATTTAGGTCATAACCGGTGAAAGATCAGGGATCCACTAGGTTCCTTAGGGGTGTTGTATTCTAAGATTCCAGTTTCATCATAGTTACCATAGCCAATAAAGATCCAAGATTTACAACTACGATTCTAAACCTAAGTAGCGCTTCTCCCGTCCTTGAGTTCGTCGAGATAATCAAGTTGAAGTCTGTTAGTGTTGGTGTCAGTTTTAGTCTAATTAGTGAATTGTTTAATTAGTAAAATCATTAAGTTTTTAGTCAGGTGTTGCTAATGTCATTTGGGTTCGATATTCCGGACTTCATTAGACTTTACTACAGTCGATAGGTACACTTGTATGTCTAGAGATCTACCATTTTGAGAGTCAAGGTTTATAAATTTAAAACTAGAGTGTCTAGGTTAGTTTAAGTTTTTATAGACTGCTTTTAGCACATTAGTGATATTTCTTACCCTATTTTACATTATTCGTATTTATGGTATGCTCATATGAACCGTAAAGTTTTATTTTTTTAGTGGTTAAATAAGTCATCTTGAGGTAAGTTGTTTGTTTTGTTTTCGACTTGTTGCCGATTTAAAATTTTTATATATAACCTCTATCGTGAACAAATACATTTTCAGCACGATCATTTAAACTATTTATAGAGGGCGAAATTCCCAAAATAACCTAGTCTGCCTAAGAATTTTCAGAAATAGCTTATGTTTTCTAAAAATCCCAAAAATGGCCTAATAATCCCTTGGATTCGATGGAAACATGAACTGATCCGGCGGATTAATATAGCCGATCAAATGTTGACACTTATTCAAATTTTCTAGCAGATCAAACATTTTTTAAGTTGTCCAACGGATTTGTGTTATGGACGGCTTAATAATTAGCAGTCCGATCCGCCTGTTTAATTGTCCATCAAAACGTAGATTTTTAAGTCAGAGGTTATTCATTTTGAGTTCTATAGGGACATTGAACACTATGATTGTGTTCTTCTAAAAAACTAAGTGATATATACTATCGATTTGCTTGATTTCGTAGAGAAATAAGAAAGATAGAGATGGAGTTGGTTATGGAGGTTTAAGGGTCGAGAGGTAGAAGATGAAGAAGTCAGTCAGATCCATTAATACGTTGACAAGTGCAGCGAATTTTAAAGGTCCAAGAATTCTGTCGTATTAGTTTTTGTTTCCGTTGGATCCGATGGAATTTTTTAGTCAAGAATGTAGGCCATTTCTGAAAAGTGTTGTTCAAACTAGGTGATTAATTTAGGAATTTTCCCTTTATAGAGGTTTTTAAAGTCTCCCATTTTCGTTTATTAGTAATTATTTTGTCATTTGAAAATGTTTGAATATTTTATAAACCATGCACACATTAACTTTTATCTTTTAGATGATGTGATATATTTTAAATAGGATGGTAACATAATTTAATGTGTGCAATGCGTGAGTTTACATCTTCCTCTATATATACCCGCATAATAATTGTTTACAAAAAAGCTTACACACAATTGATTACTATTTAGCATCTCTCTTCTTTGAAGATGTGTTCAATATCCTTTCCCTATTCAATTATTAGTTATAAAAGTTATCATGACAGAATTAGACAATTTGACATTCGCACAATACCTTCATCCCTATCCACCGCAAAGGCTGTCACAGCAAAGTGCGTCCCTCGACCCGCAAACTATCCGCCATCGTTATGGTCATTTGATTATATTCAATCACTTTCTAGTGAATACAAAGTATGATTGCAGTATTATTTCCAATTAGTTATGCTAATTTCTAGTAGTTATATCATAATTCGTTTAATATTCAACCATTAGGTAGAAGATCACAAGGCAAGAGCGGATGCATTAAAGGATGCAGTGAAGATGATGATACGCGAAACCGAAAATCAACTGGACTCCCTACAAATGGTAGATGATTTGCAAAGACTCAGAATATCATATCATTTTGAAGAAGAAATAAGTACTCTCTTGGAGATGATTTACTTAGTTACTACAAAACTCATGAGCAGTGGGATGGCATGAACTTGAACCTGAAAGCCCTTGGATTTCGACTACTGAGACAACACGGTTATCAGGTTCCTCAAGGTACTATACTATAATAAATTTGTGTTACAAGAGAACATAAATAAAGCAAAGTAAAATATCCCACTAGGTTAACATGTTTATTTGTATTAGTTTTCCTTTCATGAAATTTATTAGTTCATATTAAAAACTAGGGTTAAGTTATTCAACACGGTCTCCTAAATCTAGGAGGGTATAAAGTCACAACGGATCCCAAAATTTAACACAATGTCAAGCAAAATATTACACATGCCAAGTAATGTATCACAATTACAGAGGAAAAAAGACACAATGTTGAGGTAAAAAGACATGATGGCTAAAAAAATATAAGGATTGAGAATGCTTGATGAACATCAATCAATTCATTCGTATTACTCGGATCTAGTTCTATGATGATAGTGAAATCGTTCAATTAAGGCCAGTGTGTGTTTTCTGAAGTGAAATTGACAAAGTTTGCACAAATTCAACAATAATGATTTGATTCATTACTTGAATCATAATTTATACCATATTTATAGTTGCACGCCCATTCGCTAACACCCCTAGCGAATGAAACTTCATTCGCTACACCATTCGCTGACAGACCGGTGAATGTCTTAATACAAAAGACTTCATACGCTGACTAGTTCAGCGTATGGACATTCAAAACCCAAAACCCTGTTCGCCAAACATCCTCGGCGAATGTGCTAACCATAAATTACAATTCAATCCCCTTAGTTATTACATAGAGACCAAATATAATAAAATAACGACCGAGACGACTAAACATGTGTCAACAAAATTCCCCTCATCTTGTGCTTTGTCTTTATCTCTTTAAGAATCTTTTGGTCTTCTAGTCGGATCCGCAATTAATTCCGAAAGCAAAACAAGTTATGACAACTCTCTAATATTGCATTGCAAGCTCGTTGTCTTTATAGTACGCCCACCTTATCTGATTCTTAAATAAAACATAAATATCGCTTTCAGAAAGATTGACAAGCCAAATCGGAACAAATACTCATATAAACTTCACATTGTCTCCAACTCCCAAAACATAAACAGCCTCACCAGTCTTCTCATCATAGTACCAATTAATTGTCACACCCTCAATTTTCGGCTAACAGAATTTTACCACGAGGCGTGTGACATACCATAATCTAGCCACGTGTCATATGGAATAACCATTTATTAACATAAAACCTTCATTAATTGTTACTTGTTAATTCAAGAAAATATTGTCACAACATATGTTGCATTTGCGGAAGCGTAAAAACAAATAATAGTTCTAAAACGCTAGTCAATTTAAACACCCAGAATTATATAATACATGTAATCAAAACTAGCTTGGTTGTTTGATAAAATCCCCGATGCAATCCTAACTCCTAATGTGCATCTTAGTGATTTGAGAAAGACATGCTAAAAAGTTTCAACACATTGGTTGGTGAGTTCACATGTTTTTATCCAAAAACAAGTTCACAAAATGCGCAGTTAAAGTAAACAAAGTTTTATCACTAGTTAATTACTCTAGATATCATGATACAAAAGTGTGGGATCCATTGCTATTGAACCCCCTGAATATCTTTTACATGTGTAAGGAGATTAAGATTGATGGTTATTGTAGGGGTATGGTACTAAACCCGGTTTTACGACCCTAAATTTATCATGTTTGGCTTATTTTATTATATGGACTAATACAATGTTATTGGGCTGAGGGGGTTTTGTGGAGGTAACCCTAACTGGGCTAGGCCCATTAGGGTACCATGATGGTGGCCATGAGACTCTCTATATAAGGAGGTCTCCACCTCCTTATTGAGGGGTCATGCTCAATAAGAGCCACCACCACTTTTTTGTGTCTGTAAACAAGAGATTCCTCAGGATTTCTTAGCAGTCACCTCCACACCCCCAAAAAGCCATTGCAGGTCACCAGCAGCTGATGAGGAAGATCAAGACGTGGTTCGTTCATCTCGAAAATCCGTGGAAACATCGTCATGGATCAGGTCAGATTCATTTCATGCTTCGACATTGGCGCCATCCGTGGGACGGCAACGAACTACCCTTCGATCTTCATCTCGGCTGTCAGATCTCTCCCAGGAAAAACCCAGATCTGGAAGTTTACAGAAAAAGGCTTCAAGGCTTGTTCTAAAAAAGCTCAAAAAGATCCATAGATCTAAAAGAGGCTTCCAGATCTGTGCAAAAAGAAACGGTCTGATTCGAATGATCAGGTCTCCGGATCTGTGATGGTTTTAAATCTGCTCCGAGCTTCAGATCTATCTAGATCTGATTTACAGACCTAGATCTAGGTTACAGACCTGGATTCTAGGTCTAAATTTGCAGACCTGACTCTGAAATGGCAGATCCAGAAATTACCAGACTTCCGCCGCCACGTACGCGCGCCCGCGGATTCTCATTCCGCAGCCGTGCATGTGCCGCCGCGGGAACCACCACGGGGGTTTCGCGCAAAAGACCTCCACCATGTGGGTGTTGCGCAGAAGACTGCCATCACGCATGCTCGCTAGCCGGTCACCATTCTGCCGACATGCGTGAGTGCCCGTGGAAACCACCGCGGAAACCACCATGTGGGTTTTGCGCAAGAGACCTCCGCCACGCACGCGCACTCGCGAGTCACCACTCCATCGCCGTGCATGCGCGCATCAGTCCTCACGCCAAACTTCAAGGTTGGGAATCCTCAAAATATCCCATACGGCTACGCGCCAAACTTCAAGGTTGGGATTCCTCATAATATCCCATATGGCTACGCGCCAAACTTCAAAGGTTGGGAATCCTCATAATATCCCATATGGCCTCGCGCCAAACTTAAGGGGGGGGGGGGAATCCTCATAATATCCCATATGGCTACGCGCCAAACTTCAAGGTTGGGAATCCTCATAATATCCCATATGGCTACGCGCCAAACTTCAAAGGTTGGGAATCCTCATAATATCCCATATGGCTACGCGCCAAACTTAAAGGTTGGGAATCTTCATAATATCCCATATGGCCTCGCGCCAAACTTAAGGGGTGGGAATCCTCATAATATCCCATATGGCTACGCGCCAAACTTCAAGGTTGGGAATCCTCATAATATCCTACATGGCTACGCGCCAAACTTCAAGGTTGGGAATCCTCATAATATCCCATATGGCTACGCGCCAAACTTCAAGGTTAGGAATCCTCATAATATCCCATATGGCTACGCGCCAAACTTCAAGGTTGGGATTCCTCATAATATCCCACATGGCTACGCGCCAAACTTCAAAGGTTGGGAACCCTCATAATATCCCATATGGCCTCGCGCCAAACTTAAGGGGTGGGAATCCTCATAATATCCCATATGGCTACGCGCCAAACTTCAAGGTTGGGAATCCTCATAATATACCATATGGCTACGCGCCAAACTTCAAAGGTTGGGAATCCTCATAATATCCCATATGGCTACGCGCCAAACTTAAAGGTTGAGAATCTTCATAATATCCCATATGGCCTCGCGCCAAACTTCAAAGGTTGGGAATCCTCATAATATCCTATATGGCCTCGCGCCAAACTTAAAGGTTGGGAATCCTCATAATATCCCATATGGCCTCGCGCCAAACTTCAAGGTTTGGAATCCTCATAATATCCCATATGGCTACGCGCCAAACTTCAAGGTTGGGAATCCTCATAATATCCCATATGGCTACGCGCCAAACTTCAAGGTTGGGAATCCTCATAATATCCTACATGGCTACGCGCCAAACTTCAAGGTTGGGAATCCTCATAATATCCCATATGGCTACGCGCCAAACTTCAAGGTTAGGAATCCTCATAATATCCCATATGGCTACGCGCCAAACTTCAAGGTTGGGAATCCTCATAATATCCTACATGGCTACGTGCCAAACTTCAAGGTTGGGAATCCTCATAATATCCCATATGGCTACGCGCCAAACTTCAAGGTTGGGAATCCTCATAATATCCCATATGGACACGCGCCAAACTTAAGGGTTGGGAATCCTCATACCACATGCTCATGCACCACATATGCTCACGCATCACATATGCTCACGCATATTACACATGCTTACACATCACATGCTCACACATATCACTGTCTACGCGCACGCGCATGCAACATATGCGCACGGCGCGGGACATAAAGCCTACGCGCACGCGCATGCAACATCTCGTAAGCCGCCTCACGCGCAAGCTTCATTATTCTTACAGCCCGTAAGTCGCCTCACGCGCAGGCTTTATTATTCACACAGCTCATAAGACGCCTCGCGCGCAAGCTATTATTATTCTTCCAGCCCGTAAGTCGCCTCACACGCAGGCTTTATTATTCATACAGCTCATAAGACGCCTCGCGCGCAAGCTGTTATTATTCTTTTAGCTCGTAAGACGCCTCGCGCGCAAGCTCTATTATTATAGCTCGTAAGCCGCCTCACGCGCAAGCTTCATTATTCTTACAGCCCGTAAGTCGCCTAATGCGCAGGCTTTATTATTCACACAGCTCATAAGACGCCTCGCGCGCAAGCTATTATTATTCTTCCAGCCCGTAAGTCGCCTCACGCGCAGGCTTTATTATTCATACAGCTCATAAGTCGCCTCGCGCGCAAGCTGTTATTATTCTTTTAGCTCGTAAGACGCCTCGCGCGCAAGCTCTATTATTATAGCTCGTAAGCCGCCTCGCGCGCAAGCTATTATTATTCTTCCAGCTCGTAAGACGCCTCGCGCGCAAGCTCTATTATTATAGCTCGTAAGCCGCCTCACGCGCAAGCTATTATTATTCTTCTAGCCCGTAAGTCGCCTCACGCGCAGGCTTTATTATTCATACAGCTCATAAGACGCCTCGCGCGCAAGCTGTTATTATTCTTTTAGCTCATAAGACGCCTCGCGCGCAAGCTGTTATTATTCTTTTAGCTCGTAAGCCGCCTCACGCGCAAGCTTCATTATTCTTACAGCCCGTAAGTCGCCTCATGCGCAGGCTTTATTATTCACACAGCTCATAAGACGCTTCGCGCGCAAGCTATTATTATTCTTCCAGCCCGTAAGTCGCCTCACGCGCAGGCTTTATTATTCATACAGCTCATAAGACGCCTCGCGCGCAAGCTGTTATTATTCTTTTAGCTCGTAAGACGCCTCGCGCGCAAGCTCTATTATTATAGCTCGTAAGCCGCCTCGCGCGCAAGCTATTATTATTCTTCCAGCCCGTAAGTCGCCTCACGCGCTGGCTTTATTATTCATACAACTCATAAGACGCCTCGCGCGCAAGCTGTTATTATTCTTTTAGCTCGTAAGACGCCTCGCGCGCAAGCTCTATTATTATAGCTCGTAAGCCGCCTCACGCGCAAGCTTCATTATTCTTACAGCCCGTAAGTCGCCTCACGTGCAGGCTTTATTATTCATACAGCTCATAAGACGCCTCGCGCGCAAGCTTTTATTATTCATACAGCTCATAAGACGCCTCGCGCGCAAGCTGCTATTATTCTTATAGCTCGTAAGACGCCTCACGCGCAGGCTTTATTATTCATACAGCTCATAAGACGCCTCGCGGGCAAGCTGTTATTATTCTTATAGCTCGTAAGACGCCTCGCGCGCAAGCTTTTATTATTCATACAGCTCATAAGACGCCTCGCGCGCAAACTGTTATTCTTATATCTCGTAAGTCGCCTCACGCGCAAGCTTTATTATTCTTATAGCTCGTAAGTCGCCTCACGCGCAAGCTTCATTATTATTATAGCTCATTAGCCGCAACTCGCGCAAGCTCTATTATTATAGCTCGTAAGCCGCCTCACGCGCAAGCTTCATTATTTTTACAGCTCGTCACCATCATGAAGAAAACCTCCCAAAACTCAAAGACAATAAAGACAAGGCCAAAGAACAGGGAAAAAACCGCCTCATAGCTTAACACACGTCATAAAGTCCAGCGCTCCACCTAGACGCTTGCGCGTCCAGGAGCAACACTGGACTTGGGGGGGCTTGTAGGGGTATGGTACTAAACCCGGTTGTACGACCCTAAATTTATCATGTTTGGCTTATTTTATTATATGGACTAATACAATGTTATTGGGCTGAGGGGGTTTTGTGGAGGTAACCCTAACTGGGCTAGGCCCATTAGGGTACCATGATGGTGGCCATGAGACTCTCTATATAAGGAGGTCTCCACCTCCTTATTGAGGGGTCATGCTCAATAAGAGCCACCACCACTTTTTTGTGTCTGTAAACAAGAGATTCCTCAGGATTTCTTAGCAGTCACCTCCACACCCCAAAAAGCCATTGCAGGTCACCAGCAGCTGATGAGGAAGATCAAGACGTGGTTCGTTCATCTCGAAAATCCGTGGAAACATCGTCATGGATCAGGTCAGATTCATGTTATTGGGCTGAGGGGGTTTTGTGGAGGTAACCCTAACTGGGCTAGGCCCATTAGGGTACCATGATGGTGGCCATGAGACTCTCTATATAAGGAGGTCTCCACCTCCTTATTGAGGGGTCATGCTCGATAAGAGCCACCACCACTTTTTTGTGTCTGTAAACAAGAGATTCCTCAGGATTTCTTAGCAGTCACCTCCACACCCCCAAAAAGCCATTGCAGGTCACCAGCAGCTGATGAGGAAGATCAAGACGTGGTTCATTCATCTCGAAAATCCGTGGAAACATCGTCATGGATCAGGTCAGATTCATTTCATGCTTCGACAGTTATGTGCCTAGAGCATCACCTATCAACAATCACTTGTCACTAGAAATAGTTGTGAATAAGCTCTACATATAAAAAGCAACGAAATTAGTTTCAAGAGTTAACCCAAGCCTCAGTCTTGGGTTTCACCTCAGACCCGGTTGATTTAACAAAATGATTTTGTTGAAACAAAATTGGCTTAGATGTCTTTTGGGGTTTAAATTTAATCTTCTTTGTTTCCCTCTCAATTTTACTAGACACAGGTTTTCCACAGTAATAAACTAATTAACTCCTTTCAACTTGTAAACCTTCCAGTTTTTCTCAACGTTTACATGATTCAAGAGTGATTTAAAAAACACAAACTTTTTGTCAGATTTCTTTGTTACATTGTGAGATGGTGTTTTACTAGTGTAAGATTTCTTAGTATTGTTTGGTTCAGAAAGAATTTTAAATGTATATTTTCATTCTTGTGTACCACCACTAGTTCAAACACATCTTCAATAATGACACCTTCATCAATTTGGGAAAATACAAGATTACTTCTGTAATGAAGTTTTGGAGTTACTTCTTATCATTATTCTCAAAAGTTTTATCATGAATAGTCTTATCCTCATTTATTGATATAACCAATCTTTCCTTAGCCAAAGGTTCTTGATGCAAGAAAGAAAGCATCAAATGGCTTATGACACTTTAATTAATTAAAGACCGATAAACTGAACTATAGGTTCCAAGAGCAAAGTTCTTTAATACAAAACTTAATCAAAAATTCCCTCAAACTACACAACCAAAACCCTGTTTATACTAAACAATGAAAAGATAAACTAGGAATCCGGATAAACACAAAATAATAAAAGATATTAATAATCATAATTCTAAGTAAGAGATAATTTTGCATCATACTCACCGTCTTCGAAAAAACTCATCCTCGAGTTTTGTCTTTGAAACAAAGCTGCCCGCATCAAACGGAATATCAACCCGGTTCTTATTTAGTACCTTCACGATCTGCCTACCTAGTTCAATTGCATGAGTTGTCTCGCTCGTCCCACCTGGGTCGAAGGGAGCGCTAAAACGTTTATTTTTCACCATGGAATCGTCCCACTTAAATAGTTCGGTTCCAACTAGATAACCACATACTTGTAAGTCATAAACCTCGTTGCATTTTTTTACTTGTTTATCACTTGAATAAATTGTCGTGGCAATGTTTTTTATTCCCACTTGAGATTTTCCATCTAGCCCACATGAGCAACCACTTATTATCGTAGGTCGTTCCACAGGTTATGCAAACCGCCTGCTCATCTTTGTGAGTTATCTTTGGAATGACCAAGTAAAATAGCTCCTCACATGAAATACTCTCACTATTATTAAAAAGTTTATCTTTATCTTTTGCAACCAGAATATTCTTGTCAATTTAAATATTCAAATTAATAGGAGATTGCAATCTTTGTAAATTAACATTCAAGTATTCCATAATTGTCAGCAATAATATTGGAACTTTCAAAGGCGGTTGCCCACCACCCGTAGCCACCGTATACACATTAAAAAATTTATCTAACATACTTGAAGAAGCCATTGAAGATTTATGATCATTATTTCCCTCCTCTTCTTCTCGATTGGGAACCCTTTTAAGAGCTTATTGCACTCATAAGTATTCCTCTTCATGGGTTGCATTTCATCCTCATCTAACCTGGGTTCGTCTTCCGACACACCCTCTTTCAAAGTACCAATATGGGTGACGGTTAAACGGATGCTCCTCTCCATCGTCACCTTCGTCCCTAAAGAAGGTGCTCGACTCGGTTTCTGTCTTACGCATTTCCCTTTTCAACTCGAGATCTCAGATCCTCTATCGGAGTAGTGTAATCTCTTGTTGTATTTCAAAATCTCGGGCTCATCGCTTGAGTCGTTTGATCTTGTAATCCCATGGGTCGGGATAGACTCCATCGCTGCCTTGGGCAATGAATCTGCGAGGGCGTCGATCTTCTCCATGAGCACATGAATCGAACATACTTTTGCGATTTACTCTGGCGGCGAATCTACGATCGAGCAAGCATCTCTCTCCACGCAGAGCCATTTGAACAACCAAAGCTTTGATACCAAATGATGCGGGGAACGGAAGTTTTCAAATGACTCATGACACTTTAGTTAATCAAAGACCAACAAACTGAAACATAGGTTCCAAGAACAAAGTTCTTTAATATAAAACTTAATCAAAAACTCTTTCAAACTAAACAACCATAACCCTATTTATACTAAACAATGAAAAGATAAACTAGGAAATTAGATAAACACAAAATAATAAAAAGATATTAAAAATCATAATTCTAATTAAAAAATAATTATGCATCAGTTCTACAGTCAAAGGAGATGTAATATCTACCATTTTGAGATCCTCAGTGTTAGGTAGTTTAGAGTAATCATGTCCTAAAGATAAAGGAACCTCAACAACGCCTAGGCCAGTTTAGTTCCTTGAGGATAACTAATACTCACTTCATTAATTTGATTTAGCAAGCTCAATAATCTTGTTTCTTCCTTCAATTATCTCATCAAACTGTGCATTCATAGCCTCTTGCTTAATAGAAACACCAATTTTCAAATCATGATTACTTGCAGTTAAAGTGTCAGTTTTCATTTTATGTTGTTTCTCACTATTAAGCAACAATGTATAACTAACTGTAAGGCCTCGTTACCGGTGCCTCACATTTGGACGTTGGATTTACTCATTCACATGGTTCTTAGTCATCAGAGTAATAAAACATTTGCGGAATATTAAAACATTTAAACCATTATACTACATAACCATCATTCCTTGTCTTAACGGGCATTCAAATTAATTAAACATAAAACATTGTCTTTAAAATAACAAAACATTTCCTTGAGATGCCAGCTTCTTCAAGTTCATGCCTCATTCTACTCAACTGCGTGCATACTAAAAGTCAGCTACGCTGAGTGAGTTCTAGTTAAACATACAACATACAATCTGTCCTCATGCATGCACATGTGCCCGAAGGGGTGTACATTAATCACACTTACTATTCATATATAACTATCCATCCTATTTAAAGAGCCTTCCGCCCTATAACCTCACAGATATTATAAGGGTCTGGTCCTAACATCATAGATATTATAAAGGGTCTGGTCCCAACATCACAGATATTATTAGGTTCTGGTCCCTAGCATCACAGATATTATAAAGGGTCTGGTCCCAACATCACAGATATTATTAGGGTCTGGTCCCTTTGTTTCGTGCAACTGTTCCATACCTGTTCTTACATACTTTTCTTGACAATACGTGCAATCTCCGAAGAGCGTTCACGTACCATCAACATATCATACATACATTATGCATACATCATATATACTTATACATACATCTTATCTTACATCATACATATCAATCATATCTCTAACTACCACTAGACGGTACATGCAATATCCGAAGATCGTTCACGCACCGTCAAAGCAATTATCATACATAAATCATACAAGACATACACTTACCACTTAAGGTAAGTGTATTAACTATCACGTCGAGTATGCACACAGCCCCGAAAACGTAACAAGGAAGTGGGGCTAGAAACTCACCTGAATCATGTTACGCTCTCCGTTAATCGTTATTCCCTTCTTGAGCTACGCATGGCTAACTGTATAATATTTACACGTATCAATTAACTACTACTACTCATATTGTATTTCAATCTTTAAATAACCTACAACGAACGGGGGTCCAGGGGCAGCCGTTCTAAGGGCGGCAGCCCCTAGCGGGGTCCAAGGGGCAGAGACCCTGGCTGGGGTTAAGCTGTCAGGTTAGCTTGGAAAAATTTTATTTTCATTAACTGCCTTAACACATTTTCCATTAACATTTTAAGTTATTTTCTAAGTTGGGCTTAGTTGCTAAGCCTAGGATAATGGGCCAGTTTGCTTTATACTAGATGTGGGTTTAGCCCAACTGTCCATTTTGGTATTTGGGCCCAACTGGATTTAGGCCCAAAACCCAACAGAATGGGGTGGCCGAAAACATGGCCGAGAACCCCTGATGATCGAAATCCCATGTTGGCCGAGAACTCGTGTTTGACCGAGAACTCGTGTTTGACCGAGATCCCTACCTGGCCGAGAACGTGGACCGAAACCTCAAACTTGACCGAAAACCCTTGTTACAAGTGGGTTGGCCGAGAACCCTCAGTCCGATGTTTTCAGCTCATCAGCCTATCTTCTCGTTTCTTTCCTTAGTCTAGTTAGTTGCTACAGGTCTATATCAAGGGTTTTAACCACTTTTCATCATCGTTCTCAACCGTTTAACCGCCCAACATCATCCCACTATCAAGATTTACCCGTTTCTAGCTTAAAGCTTGAACCTTTATCATAAAAACGTTCTTTAAGCTAGACCTAGGGTTTCCTTCATGAATCACATCTAGCCATGGGTATATTACATCCACTTTTAATCATCAAGTTGTTAACTTTATGTTTTATCTAGACCCGATGTAGTCTATGTTCAAGTTTCATGGCTATCCGTTCATAAAAACGTAAGCTTTAGGGTCAAGAACATACCTTTAATCGTTTGCTAGGTCACGGCTAGCTTGGTTATGAGCTTGGACCTTGTGACTAGCTCGAATATAGGGGATGGATTGAAGATCTTGGCTCGTTTGATCTTGGATCTCACTTTCTATCTTGCGGCTGAAAAAGGAAAGGGTTTGTATGTGCTAAGGAGGTGTAGGGAGAATAAGATGGATGGAAATGGAAAGATTTAGGGTTTAGGGGTATTTATACTCCCTTAAGCCCATGGACCTAAGGCCCATCTTTCCCTTTTAGTCCATAATTAACTCCATCTATTTAGCCTATCTATTTTTCTTTCTTTATTATTTTATTATTCGCGCAATAACTCAAGCAAACATTTCCGTCATGACAATTAAATATAAAATATTATTATTCGAAAGTTTGGGATGTTACAATAACTGTCCCTCAAAGTTGTAAGATCAATAACCATGGTTTCATTATGGTTATGAATCTTCTCAAGCTTTGACAAGTTCTCATCACAAGTAACACATACAATTACTTGTTTATCATTAAAACCGGCGCTTTTATAAGATATCCGCGATTCTTCTCTATTTGTAATCCAATAACCAACTCAATGGGTTCCGTTAAGCTAGCTATATGCTGTGTATTATCTACAATTTCTACATAAGGCGGTAAGATGATATCTTGAGCAGTTACATATCCAGGGCCCCTGACACAAATAGACGCCTCACAACTTCCATAGAGATTACTTCTCAATACGATTTCTTTCAAATTCATTAAAATTTCATGTACTGATTCTTAAATACCCATTATGGTAGAATATTCGTGTGAGATTTTCTCAGATTTTGCGCGTGTGATACATGTTCCTTTGATTTCTCCAAGCAAAGCTCTTCGCATCGCAATGCCTATTGTGTCTGCTTGACCTTTCATAAGTGGAGACATAATAAACACAGAACTAAATGACTCAAATGAAACATAAGAGTTAGTATTTACCTCTTTAATTATAACCATGCATGCGACAAAAATTTTCTATTCATCATTTGAATACTCTGATTCTGAATCTGATTCCTCACTCAACACACTCTTATTCTTGCCATCAATCAAAGCCTTAATCAATCTTAGTGATAACAACCATGTTTGCTTGTTGTTTCTCACTAGATGATGATTATCCAAAAATATTTCTTTACCCATCAACACCTTCTTGAATCACCATTTCCTAGTTTCACTCATCTGTGCTTGTTCAAGGTATTTTGAGGTACCTCTTTTGACACTATATTGGTATACTTCTTTTGAGAGTTAGAGTTTCAATCTAGAGTCTTGTTTTGTGGATACTCTCTCCTTGGTTTATCACACTCTTTAGCAAAATGACCAAACTCCTTACAGTTGTAGCATTTAACTTCGAGTTTGTCAAAGCCAATCCTCTTACACATAGTAGGAAGATCATTACTTGTTCTCTCCATGTACTTCTTGATTTTTCTCACAATCATAGTCATATTCCACTTGAGATCTGTCAACTCCAAATCATCATGGTTGATTTGATTATAATCTTCATCAGTTAAATCACAAGTGGCTAACTTGCTGCTCATCAATTATTCATAAGATGACATGAAAGCTCCCATGAAAGCAAAGTGTTGTTCAGCTTCTTTCATGTTTAAATTAGGTGGTGGTAGAGCAGTTTGAGTATTAAAGGTTGTAATAGGTGTAGACACACTCTTGTTTACAGGATTAGCCCCACCATACAAAGATGGATCCTGATTAGCTTTTGGCATGCTTTGACACTTAATTTCAATCTCTCTCTTTTCAAGTCTTTCAATAAATTTCATACAAGTAGTGTCGAATATTTGAAAAAAAAAAATCCATTTTAAGTAATAATCATCACAAAAGTGGCATATGAATCAGGCAAAGCATGTTTAAAAGTGTCAATTCTATTAGTTTCATCCATGTGCAACTCACACCGATTCAGCTCAGCAAGAAGATGACAATATCTTGTCAACAGCTCACTGGGCAAATTAAAGTTCTTGTATTTATACTTTAACATAGATTTCTCGCTTTCTTGTGAATTTCCCAAGCTTCTTGACTTCAAAGCATCATAGAATGTAGTTGAAACCTTGATATCACAAAACTGATAAAAAGATGTTTTCAGGGAATGCTATAGTAAGATTAGAATAAGTCTTTACTTCTAAATCATGTTTCTTCTTCTCTTAAGGAGTCGACTGTTCAGTAGCTTTCTTTCTTGGTCCAACACCGGCAATGTTAATCAGAGGTCTTTTATAAGGAGTTTCCAAAAATGGAAGATAGTGAGGATCAATAACTCCAAGATGAAATTCAAATCACTGACTCCATTTCTGAAAATCATTGATATTTGTCAACATCGGAGTTTTAACATGTGAACCAATCTCATTATCATAGTTCAACATGGTTTTCATTATCGCGTTTTGTGAAGTAAAATCATAATAATTCGTCATTTTGAGAATATATGGGTAAAATCTGACATGATTAAAAGTGAAACGGAAAGTTGACAATCTACCAAAGGTATATCAATCGAATTGGTATTCGCGAATCGGTATTTAAGTCTGCGTATGAGTACTTGTTGAATGGGCTAATTTGATGAATGTGTATATGGTGAATGAGATGGTTAGTCAACGAATGGAAATGGATGGAATAGCTAGCGATTGACGAATTTGTGTAGCGAAAGGGATGACTAATTAGGCTAATGAGCTGTTAGTAGCACTAACAACTAAATCTGTGAATGACAGCGAATGAAATCATAATTCAGCGAATGTATTCAAACTAATCTTCAAACATTCATCATCAATTCCAGATTCACAACCAAAACAAAAACCATACCCAAACTCTCCAAACCAACTCAATTTCTTACCTTGCAAACCATAACCAAACCATCTCAAACCAATTCGCACACAAATGTAACAAATTCTCGATCAAAACTCAATCAATTTTTATTTATCTAATTTAAAGTTCATGAAAAAAACTACTGTTCAGTCCCACCAAAAACACATTTAAAAGGAAGACACTTAATTCAGATCAATTAACCATAACTGAATCAATCACTAATCAACTCACACTTAACCGATCAATCCTTAATCCATTTTACTAACAATTATCCATAAATTTGAACGACTTAATTAATTTAACAGTCTGTAACAGTTCGATATCAGTTACACATTCTTGACACTAATTACAACCTAATTGGTAAACAAAATCTACTAATTAGAACGTCCTCAAGCTCTAATACCACTTGAGAATTCTTGAAGAACATCAATTCTCGTTCTATAATGATAATGAAATCGTTCAATTAGGGCTAGTGTGTATAGTGTGTGTTTTTTGAAGTAAAATTGATAGAGTTTGGACAAAATTTCAATAATAATGATCTGATTCGTTACTTGAATCATAATTTACAATATTTTATAGTTGAAGGTCCATTCGCTAACACCCCTAGCGAATGGACCTTCATTCGCTACGACATTTGCTTCACTGACATACCCGTGAATGGCTTAATACAAAAGACTTCATACACTGACGACTACTAATTCAGCGTATGGACATTTCAAGCCCAAAGCCCCATTCGCCAAACATGCTCGGCGAAGGGGCTAACCATATAATAAGCCAAGCCCCTTAACTATTACATAAAGACCAAATATAATAAAACAAAGACCAAGAGGACTATACAAGCTAGATATCAAAAAGCGAAAACCTAAAATCTTATATAGTAATGCTCAACTACATGCTTCCAATGCCCACTGGTTTGAGTTCCATCGGAGTCGTGCATAGTAACTTAACGACGCCGAAGAACGATAACTTTGTTTTTAGTAGGATCGGTTTTGTCATTCAAAAGGGGGTGGTGGCGCAGCTTGTTGCCGCTTACATGTTTCTCTATTGTAATTGAATCCTTTTTTTCTTACTAATGAAGTATTGATTGGAGTCCGTTTGATACCCTTCCTGTGACTTACTATTTTTAGATGACTATGTGCACCTTAAGAACTAAATGTTATATTTGTTTGACTTGTATCTAGAGATATTTCACAACTACAAGGAAAAGATTCAAAATTTTAAGCCCCACTTAGTCAACGATATGATGGGAATATTGAATTTGTACGAGGCTTGTTATTATTCACTCGATGATGAATATATTCTGGATCATGCTAGAGAATTCACAACAAAATATCGCATAGAAAATATAGACATGATTGATGAGAGTATATTACCGTTAGTAAAGCATGCTTTGGAGCTTCCACTACACTGGAGAATGTCGAGGGTAGAGGCAAAGTGGTTTATCGAACTCTATGAGAAAAGGGCTTACATAAATCCAACGTTGATCGAGCTTGCAAAATTGGATTTTGATATGATACAGGCAACTTATATTGAAGATCTAAAACATGTGTCAAGGTATCATTTCTACCTCATGTGTGATCATAGTGTTTAGTTACACCTTTTTGCACATGTACAATATTATAAAGCATTTAAGTCCTATTATAAGGATCGTTTAAAATTAATAGATTGATAAACTCTACGAATGCTGTATTATTATTCTCATCTAATCAATCTACAATCGTCGGTGGTTTTTTGATATACTAATCATGATAGATGGTGGAGATCTTTAAAATGGGATAAGAAGCTTAGCTTTAGTAGAGACCGATTGGTGGAACATTTCTTGTGGTCTATTGGTTTTGGCCATCTATCTCAGCATAGCCATGGAAGGAGAACACTAACAAAGGTTAATTCCATGATTACTGCTATTGATGATGTATACGATGTGCATGGTACTTTGGATGAACTTGAACAATTCACTGACGTTATCCATAGGTAAATTACACTTTTACTTCGTGTAATATCCATGTTATTAGCTAGTTAGTTCACCCATATTATGAGAACTAATCAAAAAGCTTAATTAATAGATGGGATATTAGTGCGATCGAGGAACTCCTAGAGTATATGAAGATATGTTTCCTTGGTTTCTACAACACGATTAATGAGATTGCATATGACACGCTGACAAGCGTAGGGTTTCACAGCCTTCCGTACCTAAGAAAGCAGTAAGTAAATCATTTCCATATTCATCTACAAAATGGTTTGTATGACGCAAATCTAGATATTATGTTTTTCTGAATGGTAACATTGTAGTGGGCAGATTTATGCAAGGCATACCTAGTCGAAGCACGATGGTTTAATAGTGGATATATACCAACACTACAAGAATACTTGGATAATGCTTATATATCAATATCGGGTCCAGTAGTACTCATGCATGTTAACTTTTTAATACCAGTTCGTTCAAGTAATGATATCTTACAATGCATGCCTAGACTTGAGAAAATCATTTACTACTCATCACTAATCTTTAGACTAGCTGATGACTTGGGGACATCCACGGTATGATATCTTATTAGTTAGCATATATACTTGTATATTATGGGTATATAACATCATTCATATTATGTATAATTTAATTTAGTCAAATGTGTTTTTTTAATTATATGGAAACAAACAAACCTACACATTTTGTTATTCCTTTTAAGGATGAATTGGCAAGAGGGGATGTTTCAAAATCAATTCAGTGTTACATGCATGAGAGTGGTGCTACCGAAGAAGAAGCTAGAAGTTACATCAAACAATTGATCATGGAGACGTGGAAGAAACTTAACAAAGAACGAACACATGCTGATTCTCAGTTTTCACGTGAGTTCATCGACCACGCTACAACCGTACCTAGGATGGCACAATTCATGTATAGTGAAGGAGATGGTCAGGGTCGTCCAGATATAACTAAATCCCATGTATCATATTTGTTTTTAATCCGATCCAAGGAAAAAAATAGTCGAGAACGTGTATTGGAGGGGATCTTTATCTATAAAAAAAACATGCTACGGGGATACCACTAATAATTAATCAGTGGGCAAATACTATAAAAACCAATATACATTCATATTTTGTTCATAAAAGTCCCGTAACTTAATTTTCACATATTACAGTCCCTTAACTTGTTAAACTTGAATGAGTGTGTGATTTTTTATTTTTATTTTGAAAAGAAACTTGGAACCTTTTGTAGCCAATTGCTTACTTATTTTTACTTATTTCCATGTAATTTAATTTGTTTAAAAACTAAAAGAAAACAAAAATCGTTGGAAATATTTTTACAGAAGCCCTAGTTAAGGAAACTGTAGAAGTGTCCTTGATGGAAAGGGAGAACAATAATGAACAGTAGAACGACGATTCAAATGTGGGCATCAATCTGACCAATGAATTTGAGGCATGTAATCACAAATTGTAATTCCAATCGATTCGAATCCTAGACTCTGCGATCTTGACACGCGATGATTCGAGACATCAACCCGCAAAAGAAAAGGCAGATTCATATGTCGAAAGGATGAAATAAGATAAAGGAAACCAAAACATCTATCACATGTCGAAATATCATTGTTCAAGTATTGGGCGTCTAAAATGTAGATTGTTGATGCCTAAGGTTTATCTCGTTAGTCAGTCAATATCGATCAATGATTGTTAATCTGTTAAGTTGCTTGACATTGTTGTTTAGTTGCTTACTTGAAACCCGGGTGTGATTTGTCTTCATATTAATTGTTTGAGAGTTGTTTATTTGCTTGCTTAATATTAAAACCAAAACTTGTTTGCTTGTGTGATCAGCACTATAAAAAACTGTTACTTCATAATCTTATAAATATGTTATATGTTACACTGACCACATACTCATCGTGGTTCGACACCCTACTTATTCTATCTTGCTTAGGTGATTAGGAACTGATTTTAATTGTTTTTTACTAGATAGCGACAGTCTAGCATCAAATACTTAGACACAAGTGTACACGAAGGTGTTGGTTAGTGATGCTAATTGGTTCATTTTGCTTTTGATAATTATGTATTATTTGAGGATGGTGAAGAGGATCAATGGTCAGTTGCTTGCCATTGATGAGGTAAATGTTACATATCATCTGATGTATTGATGTAATACTATTGATGAAGATCAACGGTTAGGATATAAGTTTTGAAGTAATCCGAATGCGAGAAACTTGATACTTAATATTCTATATATAACACTATATTATTAGGCTTCTTGTACAATACTTAAATGCATTTCGTATTGTAATCAAGTTTCAATATGAGCATATTTTAGTCAGCAAGCTATTGTAGTAGCTCCAATTTAGTATTGTAGAATGAATCCGAGAATGCATGAGTTAAGCAGGTCAAAAAACTGCTATGTTTTCATGACCTAAAAAAAGAGAATTTATAAAAAAGTATTGTCAATTTGATTGATTTTTCACATACTTTTTTTTGGTGATTTTTTTTTTCAAACCTTTGAACTTTTTTATAAAGCATTACTTCATTAGTCATATATGATTACGGCATATTTCATTCAGTCTCTATTCTAGAAAAAACTCGATCTTGGAGGTTTATGTTTAAAGTGATACACTGTGTAACCGGTGTCGGTACGTGCCTAACCCGAGGCCGGTAGCAGGAACCACGACATCAGATGTGTAGCCGGTGCTGGTATCCGTGTAACCTGGCCCCTGTACACACAAAGGAATTTTGGGTATGACTAAAAGTATGCAGATTAGTATGGATTTCATGCCATCCTGCATACCATGGATTTGATTGACTATGAGTATTTTGCCAAGTTTGGGTCTAATGATATAATTGTTAATTTGAGGACTGAAGACCAAAAGTTCCATATGAATTCTTAAAAATCGTTGGGTTAACCTTGGGTAGTTTGTTGAACTTGATCTTAGGATTTCATAATACGAAAGTGAACAACTTACTGAACAAGCTGTGAGTTTAAAAGAAAATCTTTATATAATTTTGACTCTTGAAAATGAATTATTGGAAAGTTTAATTATTACTAAATCTTAATAGAGATGCTTGGAGCGGAGCTTGATGAAGCATGAAAATAAAAATACTACAAAGGTTAGCATGAAAAATATTATTGCATTCATCACACAATTTTACTAAAGTTTTGACTTTTAGGGGTCAAACATCCATGTATTTTCTCACACATGGGTGTAACGAGCCAACTCGCTAAAAGCTCAAGTCTGGCAGAGCTTAAATGGGCTCAAACTAAATAAGCTTGTAATACAATTCTGCAGTCCTTAAAACTAAAAAAATAAAACGAAACCTGTCATTCAGTTCGGGTTTGTAATGGTAACCGAATTATTATTTGGTTATTCGACTTGATTGTTGATTATACAATTTGATAAATTCGCTTTAAACAATTCTTTTTCTTGTTTTGGGGTTCGGTTACAAAAAAATAATAATCTAAAAACCGAATAAACTAATAACTGAACTGATGGACACTCTATTATGACTTTTATTGAGTGATTAAGGTGATTGTTATTAAGCGAAGTGCAGCAGATTTTTATTGATTAGTTTTTTGGGTTTAATTATTAGTGCGATCGAATATAACCCGGAACCAGGATCAAATTCAACCCGGTAACCAAATTTTTTTTTCCATTAACAGGTTGATGTGAGATTCTGTGTTTAATGAACAGCAATTTATACATGAATGTTGTTGTTCCGATAGTTTATTGCAGATCTTCTATACAAATTTAAATTGCTTATTAAAACTATTGTAAATCACTTTCAAATTTTGTTACTCAAACACATATTTCCGAAAAATCCAAAGAAATTTGATATTTAATTTTGTTTGTGGTGATTAGAATTACCATTTAGTTTGGATGCTTTGCTTCATGGATTCGCTAGCAGGTACCCATTCTGTTATTGAAACAACACAAACAGAATAAGAGATGAGATCCGTGCTATGAACCGGCGATACACGTCTACACCCATCAAAAGATCAACATTCAAATGTATCTTGATGTTAGTTTCTCGAATTTATGATTTTTGTTACTCTTTAAAAGGCAGTTTTTAGAGAATATGGTGTTTGAATATATAAAGTTGTTTCTTGTATCTTTATATTGTTTTTATCAATGTTTTGAACCGCAAAACGTGCCTACCCGTCCCCACCGTGCCTGCTGAAAACCCGGGCCGACCTATGTGTTATTCTTCAGGGTTTGAAACATGATGATCTATAAGTTAATGTTTATTTACAAAATATTTTTGTTGATTATCAATGTATAAAGCATTTATACGAGTACAATAGAAAAACCTTGTTGTAAATTGTCGTCGGCGACCCACCGCATCACAGGTTTCCTACTTATATATATATAATGTATAGTAAGCCAGAAATAGTAAGAAACTAATATCAAGTTTTGGACTTGCGCTTTTGCACAGGAAGCAGATGGTTGACTTCCAAGCCATAGTGTACTTCATTGTTCTATTACTAGTAATGAAAAATAGTTTATTATATCAAGTTTACTTTCATTTGTATGAACTTGTTTATTTTATGATGAATGTTCTATTGGAGGTTTACCTCTTCGATGAAATTCATATTTTAAATACTCATGTTTAAACAATAATAGTTTTTATAGATCTATCATGTAATGATCAAACTATGACTTGGATTCGACTAATATTTGAAATTGACAAATTAAAACATAAAATAAAAATGCATCACATCTCACGTGGGAGATATGTATATAACTCGACAATATTTAAAGTCATGAAAATACAAAGCTTTAGTTGACACTAGTAATTTGTAAATAGTTATTACCAAACCAATGATTTGTTAAGGTTAACTATGAAACATATTACTTTCATGTGAATTTTAATTTGAATCAATTACCTCTTATGGTACATGATTTAATATCCTTGGTGGATCAATACGACGTACCCAACCAAGAAACCATCATTCTATAACAAATTTAGAATTTATTGAATAACATGAACACGTGAATATATAGAGATTACACGTTCTATTTATAAAGTAATCGACTTGATTAATAAAATATTTGATAATATTGAATTACAAGTGAAAATAGATTTTTAGTGTAAAAAGCAACTCGAAAGTTAGGAATGCTTATGATTTATACACAACTAGCTAGGAGTAATGTTTACATCATATTTTACAGTGTAAATCATAAAAAATCATCTCTCAAAAATTGTGTTAAAATATATTACGACATTTCTTAAAATAATGCATGCAACAAACCCATGTACTAACTTTATGAATTCACTCGTGGACATGAAAATAGATAATGTCATTGCTATTATCTTAGTTTTGACAAGCAATCAAAATTTAATGGCTATGTCAAATCAAAAGATTATATATGATGTTTTAATAATGGGTAATTTAATAAAATAGTAACCAAGTTTTAATATTGTTTTAATTAGGTCACTCAACTTTAAAAAATGCTTCAATTAAATCACTCAACTTTCATATTTTATTTAGTTTAATGTGTTAACATGTTTTTTAAGCTTTTTCTTTCTTTTTTTTACAAAGAAAATTTTTTTATCTTTTTTTTTGATGTTGACATTGAGTGGCGACGTGAATATTATTTTTTATTTTTGAATTTTAATTATAATTAACGTTTTGTAAATTTTTCTAAATTTAACTACATATATTGCAAATTCCGACCCCACATCTTATTCTCTATTTCTTTCTTAAAAAAATCGGTGAGACTCTATTTGAAGATTTAGTGACCCGATTTAAGAAAAATATACATGAGTGATTTAATTGGAACATTTTTAAAGCTTTGTTACTATGGGAGCATAAAAGAATACATGAATAAGTATGACGTTTCAAAAGATAATATGTGACGTTACAGTATTCTATCTGATATTGCGTTCTAGGAATAAGTGTATTCATTAATATTTGTTGTGTTATATTTTAGCATGTTTAAATCCATGAATAACTATGTTGTTCTAACTGTCCGTGGTCGATCAAAGTTATGGGAATAACAATATTTGAACTTAGATTATTGAGAAATATTGGATTAGTTATTTTTCATGAAGATGAAAAGGCAAGTTGTTATAACCAAGTTCACAAATATATATTGGAGAATAGATGTTGGACGTCACCGGCATTCAAAATCACTTCTTAGATCAATGCCATGAGTGAGTCTCGAAAATGGTACTGCCATTGTATCCGAAAACCTGAGATGCATATTGGTCTTGATTATATTGAGTGTTTTGCTTTTACGTTAATTTAACACTATTCTTTAGCTGGGTAGTCATAAGGGCTACTGTTGTGTACAATGCGAAGCTTAATGAAAGACGTATAGAGTCAATACGGGATATCTGTACCCTTATTTTATAAGAGTTTACCATCTCTAGCACCTCGAAGACTCAAATAAAAACGTGTGGCCACATTCAGACTAACTTGATTGGTTCGATAATGTTAGCATGATCACTTAGACTCTCGATTGAGTAAGGAAATTGTTGAAAACTATATGAGATTAACTATGATCTATATCTTATGTTCAACGGGCTGTCTAATACAAAGGATAATTGATTACTTACCATATACCACTACCTTTAGCGTGTGTGCTAAGGGTGGGTGGTTGTTGTGGATGACACTTCTTCATGTCATTAGGGTTAGTGAGGCATTGCTAGACATACTACACTATTCGCGTTGGTATATGTTGCATCTTGTGTAAGTGGAAGATTGTTGGATCTATATACCCAAGATACGACCTAAAACAACATTGCTAAAGGCATATAATCCTATACGGCCACACACTGAGCAAAATTATTAATAACACGTTTAAATATGTTTAAACATAACCAACTTTGTCAAGATTAAATATTATTATTTAGTTGAAATAATAATGTATACAGTATACATATAATCCCAAATGATTATAATTAATGTTTAATTAAATAAATAATTATAATTGACATCAATGTAAATAAAAGTATTTACGATTAACGACATATTTACGTTATTCATCAAAACATAAATGTCCATGTTTATAATTACTTGGGATACGATCATTATACGATCCAATTATATGTGTGTGTATATATAATTTAACTTATGGTAATGACATAAAGTTTATATAATATACAATATATAAATATAGAGTTATAAGATGCTTCAAATGCAAGTATTTAATTGCGTCTTTTGTATTGCAACTAAATATGTGTTTATAATGAAATTGGCCATTATAAAAGGATGCGTGATTTTATAAAACATGCTTATAGTATTATATTGATTGTTGTTTTATACTAAGGACTTTTGTGCATGTTTATGAATTAAATATTAAAACATAGATCTAACCATACATGTTTTTAACTATTAAATTCATCATGTCATACTTGATTTTTTTAAAATGAGATCTATCTAGATCTTGGCTGGTAGTAAATAATTAGTCGAAAGGTGATAAAAAGTGAGCATGGTGTATCAAATATAATAATCAAAATGTGTTGTACATCGTATGGTTTTCATTGTTCCTTCACAAAAGTACATTTAAGAGTTAACTAGAGTCGACCTAGTTAGATGTTTAGACGGGTTTTAATTAACGCGGTTTGTTACCTAACTTAACCTAGGTAATCTCGTTAAAGTGGTTATATAAGATATTCAACCTTGCTAATTAAGGAAACCCACATAGATTAGTTAGACTTAGCCAACGAGGTTAATCTAATTTACTAACCTGGTTAGTTATGCTACTTAGTTAAATGATTAATTAATACTTATGTGTTTAAACAGTTAACCAATATAATTAAAGAGGGGAATTACTACTAGTTCAAAACACTTAAGAATCTAGGCGAGTTTCTAGCCCATTTCCTTTAAACGTTTGGGGTTGTGTGCATACTCGTAAGTAAGAGAGTAATGTGCTTGTTTGAGTTAGCATTGTGTATCGAATGTGAATGTTATATATAATTTTAAACATGTAAGTGAATGCATGGTTACAGATCCTTATAATATTTGTGAATGTAAGGTTACAGATCCTTATAATATTTATGAATGCTACGGTAACAAAACCTTATAATATATGTGATGTATCTCTCAACCTCAAATTATGACTAACGGGGTTTTACCGTGAGGTGCAGGACATACCGAGATCTAGCCACGTGTCATACTGAACAACCATATAATAATAAAAAATTACCATTTAATATATTACCCATTAATAACAAGAAAAATACATTTCTAGTATAAGTTGCGTTTGCGTAAGCGTAAAACAAGTGTAAGTTTCAAAACATGAGTACACAAACTAGGTATCCGAACATAACATTTCGTGAACCTAAAATCATGCTTAGATGCTTGACGAAACCCATGCAACCATAATGCATCCTAACTCACGATGTGCATCTTAATGACCTGAAAAGGACATACTAAAAATATGAACACAATGGTTAGTGAGTTCAAAGGTTTATAAGAAATTAAACGTTTAAGTATCGACAATGCAATCAAAGTATATTTGTGGATTCTACATCCATGATACATGCTACTCATAGAGTTGGAAACCGAAACTGACTGTTGTGTTGTTGTTTGCTTTCTTACCAGGTCTACCAAAAACACTGGCGTACTTTGTTAGGACTTAGGACAATGCACGTACTTTGTTAGGACTTAGGATAATGTATGTCTAGCAATGCCTCACTAACCACTTTCAATTTAATATTGGCGATCCGTGAAAGTTCAGACAATTGATTCCTTTGATCTACCACGCTCTTTCTTAACTCATTAACAAGAGTGTTTAAATATTTCTAAGCATGGTAATATTAGTATTGACTTTGGTTGGTAGGACTTAAAATAATGAAGAGATAAAGGATTTTAGTTCAGCATACTCTTGTGTAGATGTAAGTCCTGAATTTGGATCACTACAATTATGATATCAACTAATCAAGTATAGGTGCGGAATCCCTATACCCAATGACTCAAGAATACGGATTAACACAAACACGAGACTCAAGCAATGTTTCAAAACACACGTATTATTATTATTATACGTCGGGTGCTTAAGCACTATTACAACTTCGTCTCGTAAACATGTAGACGGCCAAAACCAATTGAATGAACAACCAAACCCTATACAATACATGCACTATATATAGGGAACCAAACACCTAAGCCCAAACTGATCAAATGCCCACCGAGATCTTAAGAGATCTCGGCTTACATATTTAACCCGTAGCCCAAGCCCACATAGTATAGACTAAGTACAAACCATACAAAACTAGGCCCAACAATCTCCCCCTTGGTTTGTAGCTTTGTCTTCAGTCATGCTCCATGTAGTCAACATCCGCATCCTTTAACGCACCTGCCCAAAACTTGCACCTGATAATGGATGCAACCATGCATGTGTATTCTTTGGCCATCGTTTCAAAAATCGGTTCAGCAATAATCTGGAATGTGCTTAGAGTGTGAATGTCCTTCTCTCCAAACTTGAGCAGATCCCTTGGATCAACAAATCTATACTGCCCTTTGCCCTTTCATAGTTTGACAACAGCGGTAGCAGTTGCCCTGTCACAGATCCAGAATCTCATATTGTCCAATGTACCATCTGGAATTGCGTCAGGTACAGGAATACGAGTAGCCTTCTTTGTGGCAGGTCACATAACGTTTACCATTGTTTTTCCTGTATTCGGATCTATGATCCCCTTGGCTTTCTTCAGGAATGATTCGGCAGTTGGCATTGTTGGAAAACCTTGATCAACCTGACTTCTCAAGAAGTTCCAGAAATTCGTAGCCCATTTATCATTCGACGGTTTATGGAATAGGGAGTTTATCAAGTCACTGAGATCAACTCTAGTCCAAGAACCAAAGTCTTTCATCTTTTTGTAATACTCCATGGTTCCCGACTTCCTTTTAACCCACCACATATTTTTCTCATCGTCAAAACCCCACAATACAACTCCTGTACTATTACCATATTTATCCGAGAAACCCTTTGGGAAAGTTACGACGAACCTGTCTGGATGGTCTGATGATTCCACGTTCTGATTTTAGTTCTTCATCACCATTAGCTTTCTCTGAACTCTGTCTGACTTTTCTTTGGAAATTGGTGGTGCAGACATATACTGTTTCAAGGTCTCAGACTCATAAATGTTGTCAGCTGGGCGAATAGGAGAGCTCTTACCTTGATCAACGTTGGGTGCTTGAGAGGCCACATCATCATTGCCTTTAAATTCATCTCCAAACTTTTGAAATAGTTTTTGTTGGAGGTCAAGATACATGGCCGTTAATCCTCCCATGCCAGACTGTAACTCTTTAATCTTGGAATCCTTTTCAGAGTTGCTTGCTTCCAATTCTTGAATACGGACATCCTTGACTACTGAATCTTGATCGAGTTCAAAGACTCGACGTTGTAACACGTCAATGTCAATCGGAGCATTTTCAAGAACAACTCCTTACCCTTGTTCTGAAAATAAGTTTCTTGCATGGAAAGAATTTGGGCAATCTTGTCTGACATGCCAGAACTTGACTGACCCTGAACACCTGGGCCAGATGAACCCGAGGGAATATCTGTCTCGAAATCAAAGTCATCAAACGTCTGATCATGAAATACAGGCTCTACAGTAGATGCATCTTGTTCAGCTGGTGTTTCTGGAGCATTTGACTCAGGTTGATGAGTTTGTTGTTGTAGGCTGGTGGTTGTTATTTGTGTTGGTGTTGTGGTTGTTGCTTCAGCTTCACTGTCCAACTCGCTAGATCTCGAATCAATCCTTTTACGTTTATGAGGGATGAGATCAGCGGTTGGTTCTTCACTCAAATCTTCTTCAATGTTTGCAGCAACTATCTGAGGAGGTTTCAGCGCAGTTGACTGTAATAAAGCTTTGGCAGCTTCAAGAGCACTTAACTTCTCAGCACTTGGAGAGGTGTCTGTTTGACGGTGTTCTGTCTCATCTTCTTCATCATCAGAAATCTCAAAATCAGCAGCATGTGGTTGAACTGGTGCCACATGCTCATCAGCAACCTGAGCTATAACTGGCTCAGCTTCTGTTTCAGCAAATCGTCCAAATTTAACCAGAGCATTTAGGCCCTGATATACAACCTTGGACCCTTTTCTGGATTGTTTCATTAACCCAAAGGTGTTGGGTTGTTAGTACACGATTTTGCATCTCGAGTCTTTCTATTTATCGTTAATGTATTTGTCGTTTGATTTATGTAATAAACTACTAAGTTATTAAGTTAGTTCGCTAAAGTATAGTCTAGTTCGCTAAGGATGTTTAGCGAACTAGATCAAAGTTATTAACCCTCCTGATTCGTTAAGGATGTTTAACGAATCAGGGGGTGATTCGCTAAGTTATTTCAATTAAGTGTATGTAACGAAGTGGACTCTAGTTCGTTATGGAATGTTAACGAACTAGATCCATCTTCTATATATAGAGGCTTCAGTCCACAGTTAATAAAAAGTTTTTGAGTTTAATTATCGAACCTCTGCCCAGATTCACTCTCAAGCTTCATACTAATATTATTACATACATACAATTAATATATATCTATAACGTATAACATACAATCAAGAGTAATTATGAACTAGATCCGTATTAGGTTAATCATACATAGATCAGATCTGTGTTAAAGATTACCGAGTTCAAACAAGTGGTATCAGAGCTTTCAGTGCTCTTTTGCTCTTGATTTTGATAATTAATTCGTTATTAATAGACGTTTAATTGTTATTTTGTGTTAAGTTTAGATTTGGTTTGATTTTGAATCGAATTGTGTGTGATTTTGGATTGATTGGACTGGATTTGTATTTGGTAAGGTATAGGAGAGGTTGTTGTGATTCAGATTTGGTAATTGGATTGAGTTTGTAAGGTTTGTGAGTTGGATCTGGTTGTGACTGAAACAGGTGATGGTGTTTGGTTAGATCGGATAAGAGTTAATCGATTATTGGTCACGGAATGAGGTGTATTGGATTCGTGTTGTGATTACGAGTGTGTTGGTAGTTTGCTTGAGTGATTTGGTTAAGAATTGGTTAAGTATTACAAATTTAATTTCTGGGTTTGTGTTCATATTTTTCCACAAATCTGGAAAATATGAGTTTGAAGGTTTGAAGATTTGAAGATTCACTTCAATTCGTTAACCTTTTAGCATGATTCGTTAATAGTTTGGCTAATTCGTTTGGCTAATTCGTTGATAACTGTAGCTAATTCGTTAACAATATCAGCTGATTCGTGATTCGTGAACCAATTTGCTGAGTATTCTAATTCGTGTTCACTAGTTCATGTGACATGTGTC
Source organism: Bidens hawaiensis (assembly GCF_021521415.1). Classification (NCBI taxonomy): domain Eukaryota; kingdom Viridiplantae; phylum Streptophyta; class Magnoliopsida; order Asterales; family Asteraceae; genus Bidens; species Bidens hawaiensis. The sequence continues at coordinate 464,795 of NW_027491014.1, forward strand.
TTACCTCGGAAACTGTTTTGTAACAACTTTTGCCACGTGGCATTTGTTGTCAGAGGTTTGTTACAAACCGTTGTAACAACCTGATTCGCTATAAGTTGATTCGTTATCACCTGTAGCTGATTCGTCATCTAATTCGCTACGCCTTATCTTAGTGATTCGTTTATCTAATTCGTTAGTAAACCATCTGATTCGTTGACCATCTGATTCATTGACTTATTTCGTCAAATCAATTTTGTTGACCAGACCAGATTCGTTAACTTCTTTCAGTTTTGGTTAAACCATTTCTGATTCGTTACCTGATCAATCTTAACTTCGTTAAGTTGTAATTCGTCAATTACTGTTTACAGTTCGTTAATCTTATTTTCAATTTTAATCCTTAAAGTTTGAAGATTTATAATTTGACAAACATGGCTGGTATGTATGCACAAGCTTCACAAAATATGTTAATGCAATAAATGTTGTAACTTGATACTGTGATAGACTCACATTCGAAATGTCTACGTTTGATGAAATTTAGAGATTTTTCTAAATGGGAACCTCGTTTCCGTGCTCATCTAGGGTCAGTTCACCCTGATTGTTCATATTGTTTGGATGAGGTTTACACTGTTCCAATGATTGGGGATGAGACTATTGGTTTTACACCTAAAGCTATCTCACAATACTCGCTTGAAGAGAAGAAAGCTTTAGAAATTAAGACAAAAGCATATTATAATCTTACTATGGCTTTACCTGAAAACATCTTTCATCAAGTAGAAAGTATAAAGATTTGTGCCTCTTTATTCCTACATATTCGTATGAGAAGTATGGGAAACACCGCTAAAAGCAAAAAGGTTATGCTCAAGCTTCAATTCAGAAACTTTAACCTGCTTAAGGGTGAGACTGTTGACGAGATGACAACAAGGTTTAATCATTTGATAGCTGAGATGGATAAGATGAGATTGGAAATGTCACACCCCTATTCTAGACCTAGGAGTGTGATCAATAGTTGGTACCATATTTGTAAATAAATCAGAGTAGCGGGTTAATGCGGAAGACTTTATAAAAACATAAGGATCTTTCTTATAAATATTTACATTACAAAAAGACGAGACAAAAGTCTCGTTTAGTATTTACTTGTTTATATGTTTTACAAAAACATCATATTTTAATATTTAAACAAAATTATCCGAGCCATCGGATTCTTGAGCTCTTCGTCTTTCAAGCACTAATCTTGGTTACCTGCAAAATGTTAATAAAATACGCTAGCAACAAATGCTGGTTAATATGCTGACGCTAAAAATATTTTATTTACTTAATCACCCCTCGAGACCACGTAAGCCTCGGTCCATCTTGGCTTAGGAATAATCAAGTTAAATAATCATTATAAACTCGAGTCTCTACACTAGATCACCCCAGCAAAACACCGCAACGTTTTGACGTACTTAGGTACCATAAATATACACAAGGTCATTTTCACTCAAACATACTTTGGTTCGGCCCATCGTGGCTGGAGGTCGTGACCAGGCGTTGTGCTATGCGCCCACCGCGTTACACATATGTAAGGATCCAGAAAAACGTATACTACAGCCTGAGGGCTAGGCTCATACTCTTATTTACAATGTTTTTAGAGACACTTAGGCTCATGTAAAGTTTTACACATGACACGTTTGTTTTTTTGAAAACAAGTTTGTAAAAGTGGGGTGTATTCACTTTTCAATGGGATCGGTTTCCAACACCGTCCGTAAGACTCTCCTTGCTATCTCGCACCTATAGTACGAGTATAACCTTTGTTAGTCGGATACATGATCCGGCTTAAGACCTTTAGTCTTATTTATCTCGATGAACCTTTAGTTCATAATCTCTTTTACTTTAAAACCTTTAGTTGAAAAGTAATATTTATAAACCTTTAGTTTATTTATAAAACCCGACGTTTCTTCTTCTTTAAGAAACGTATTTCTTTTTTTATTACTTAAGTATACTCATTATACTTAAATAATATATTTCATAACAAAGAATATATTTATATACATATATATACTCATATATATATTTATTTTATTTTTCTTTCTTTATTTTTTTTGTTATTTATTTCTTTGTTTATCGAGAGTAACATCCACTTAGGGTATTAAGCCTTTATAATATTTTATTATTATTTTGGTCGGACATTATGCCTACCTTGCTTGACTTAGAAATACCCCAAATACTTGGGCAGCACTTCGACGCCGCTTACTTTTCAATGCTTCACTTTAATCAACACTTCACTTCGGCACGCAAATCAAGACACTCTTCTACGTCGGCACGCTTTACGAGGTATCTTGTCGGTACGTCACTCCAAAACCATCTTCTTGCTTATCATCATCGGGAGGTGGCACGATTATCGAGGTATAGCACGAGTTACGAGAAATCATCGGGTATGCAAAACGAGATGGATCAATGGCATGTATTTCGAGGTTTAGAGAGAGAGAGTAGTGCGAGAGTAATGTGTGAGTTTTTGGTGTGCAAATGTGAAGAGCTGGACCTCGCTATTTATAGACTTGATTTTGGGTCCCATCGCGGTACGCGATGGGTCCCTTGGCTGGCCCGTCGCGTACCGCGACGTAGGCCTGCCCAGTCACACACTAGACCTGCCACATGTCGACACGTGGCAGGCGCTGTTCCACGTGGCGACACGTGGCAAACGTGTTGCCACGTGGTGACACGTGGAGGGAGACGTTGCCACCGTGCGCCACGTGTCAGATACCCCATCGCGATACACGATGTGGCTTCCTTCTGATCCATCGCGTAGCGCGATGGGTCAGGATTTCAGAAATTACATTTCAGCCCTTGAAGTTTTGAAATTTTTAGAATTGGTCCCTTGACTTTGAAAACTGACATTTTTGGCCGGAAATTTACGTGATGTTACATCCTCTCCACCTTGAAATAAATCTCATCCTAGAGATTGCTTATGAGAACAAGTGGGGGTATTTCTTTCTCATTTCGGACTCGAGTTCCCAAGTATACTCAGGTCCTCGTCGGGAATCCCATTTCACTTTAACGATTTTCACTGTTCGTCTTTTAAGTTTCTTTGTTTTCGAATCTTTGATTTGTATTGGTCTTTCAATGAATTTTAAGTTTTCGTTAATTTCTACATCTTTTAGTGGCATCGAAAGAGATTCATCGGTTAAACATTTACGCAGATTCGAAACATGGAATAGGTTGTGTATCCCTTGCATTCCCTCGGGCAGTTGCAAACGATATGCAACAGTGCCGATTCGTTCAAGTACCTCGAAGGGTCCAACGAATCGAGGACTTAGCTTGCCTTTCTTGCCGAAGCGGACTACGCCTTTTGTTGGTGCATAATGTCAGTAGTTCATAGTCTAGTGTCTGTAATCGAGTCTGTAATGTTTAATTATGTTTTGTATGTTTAAGCGAAGTTACTGACAAGTTCGCTTAACAGGCGAACTTGTTAGTCAAGCGAAGTTATGGACAACTTCGCCTGAACATGCCAGGCGAAGTTGTCGTGTATAAATAGTCCTAGGTTACGGCTTGGTTTGTAATCGTTGTTTAAGTTCGTGTCAGTTGTTCAAGTTCATTGTAACTTGAGGACGAGAGTCTGTAACAGTGATATTACATCACGTGTTTGAGTTATAATATATAACGTGTGTTCGTTTCGTGTGTTCGTGTGATTCGTGTTCTATACTCGTAACGATCTACGCAGGGATTCCGCACCTGAGTCGATCGAGATATCTCGTGCGATCCAGGGAACCTACACCTTTCCATGGCGAGACTTTCAAAAGAACTTTGTCACCAAAATTGAACTCCAACGGCTTACGACGGACATCGGCTTAACTCTTTGGCGATCACGTGCCATCTTAAGTCGTTCGTGGATTTGAAGAACTTTGTCGGTGGTTTCTTGGACTATCTCGGGTCCGGATAAATGATTATCTCCAGTTTCAGACCAACACACGGGCGTTGTACACTTTCGACCATACAACGCCTCGAATGGTGCGGTTTGAATACTTGCGTGATAGCTATTGTTATATGAAAATTCCATTAGGGGTAAGTGGTCGTCCCAACTTCCACATAAGTCGATCACACAAGCTCGGAGCATATCCTCTAACGTTTGAATTGTCCTTTCGCTTTGCCCATCGGTTTGCGGATGATAGGCAGTGCTAAGGTTAAGCTTTGTGCCGAGAGCTTGTTGGAAACTTTTCCTGAAATGAGACGTAAAACGACTGTCTCGGTCAGATATTATAGACAGCGGTACTCCATGAAAAGCGACAATGTTGTTTACATAAATACACGCTAATCTATCCATTGAGCACGACTCATTAATGGGTATGAAATGTGCGGACTTTGTTAAATGATCCACAATTACCCATATTGCTTTATGTTGTCGAGTCGTCTTCAGGAGTTTGGTAATGAAATCCATAGTTATTAACTCCCACTTCCATACGGGAAGTTCGGGTTGCTGGAGCAATCCCAAAGGCTTTTGGTGTTTAGCCTTGACTTTTAAACAAGTTAGACATTTCGCAACGTACGAAGCGATGTCCTTTTTCATCCCATTCCACCAGTAGTTTAGCTTGAGGTTTTGATACATTTTGTCACTACCGGGGTGCATCATGTACTTGGACTTATGAGCTTCATTCATGATTTTCTCATGCAAGTCTCCAATGATTGGTACCCAAATTCGATTTCCCATTCTAAGGATACCATCGTCACCTTTGACTAACGAGTCAATGGTGCCATTACGTTTTTCATCGGAGATCTTGTTTTCATTGATCGCTTGTGTTTGAGCATATTTGATTTGGTCGATAAGATCGATTTGAAGTTCTAACCTCAACGCTCGGACTCTTTTTGGCTTTTCGTGCTCTTCACGACTTAAGGCATCAGCCACTACGTTGGCTTTGCCTTCGTGATAAACGATCTCATAGTCGTAGTCGTTAAGAGTTTTCATCCAGCGTCGTTGGTGCATATTAAGCTCTTTTTGATCAAAGAAATGTTTTAAGCTTTTGTGATCGGTGTACACGGTAAATCTTACTCCATAGAGATAGTGCCTCCAAATCTTAAGTGCAAAGATTATGGTGCCTAACTCTAGATCGTGAGTTGTATAGTTCTTCTCGTGCACCTTGAGTTGACGAGAGGCATAGGCGATTATTTTCTTTCGTTGCATTAGTACACATCCCAAACCCGAATGGTATGCATCACTAAAGACAACAAAGTCTTCGGTACCTTCTGGCAAGGCCAGTATAGGTGCTTGGGTAAGCTTTTGTTTAAGTATATCGAACGCCTCTTGTTGCTTTGTTCCCCATTCATACTTAATGTTTTTACGAGTCAAAGAAGTTAAGGGAACAGCGATTCGGGAAAAGTTTTCGATGAACCTACGGTAGGAGCCGGCCAATCCCAAGAAACTTCGATTCTCGGTTGGCGACATTGGGATTTCCCACTTAGAGATAGCTTCAATCTTAGCGGGGTCCACTGGTATACCGTTGACGCTGATGATATGACTAAGGAATTGTACCTCGTGTAACCAGAATTCGCATTTCGAGAACTTGGCATACAACTTCTCGGTTCTAAGGATTTCAAGTAAGGTTTGAAGATGGACTTCATGATCATCCTTAGACTTAGAGTAAATAAGTATGTCGTCGATGAAGACGATAACAAATTTATCTAAGTATGGCTTGCAGATACGATTTATCATGTCCATGAATGCAGCTGGCGCATTAGTGAGTCTGAATGGCATAACGGTGAACTCATAATGGCCATATCTTGTTCGAAAAGCGGTTTTCGGAATATCTTCGGATTGAACTTTGAGTTGGTGATAGCCGGAACGAAGATAGATTTTTGAAAATTAGCTAGCACCTTGAATTTGGTCGAATAGATCGTCGATTCGAGGTAGTGGATATCGATTTTTGATTGTGACTTTGTTGAGAGCTCGGTAGTCAATGCACATACGCATGTATCCATCCTTTTCTTGACGAATAATATTGGCGCTCCCCACGGTGATGAACTTGGTCGTATGAATCCTTTCTCGAGAAGCTCGTCTAGTTGTTTCTTCAGTTCCTTCATATCGGCTGGTGCGAGGCGATACGGAGCTTTGGCGATCGGAGCAGTACCGGGAATAAGATCGATTCTAAACTCTACTTCACGATCGGGAGGAATGCCGGGGAGTTCGTATGGAAATACATCGGCATAATCAGAAACAATAGGAACGTCTTTGATTTCTTTGGGTTTAGATTCCTCGGTGGCGTAGGCCATGAATGCTAAGCATCCTTGGTTTAAACATTTGTTAGCCCTTATCATGGAGATTAGGGTAACGCGGCCAACTTCTTTATCCCCTTCAATTCGAATAGTTCGTTTATCAGGGGCTTGAAGTTCGACGGTCTTGCTATTGCAAAGGATACGAGCATGGTTGTCGGATAACCAATCCTTATCCAATACAACATCAAAACCAGCAAGAGTCATGAGTAACAATTGAATAGGCAAAACGTAACCGGCTAATAAGATTTTTCCGTTTTCTAGGGCTTTAGAGATTTTAATTGTTTTGCCACCAGCGGTCTCGACGCTTAGAGTTTTATTTAGTTTGATTAAAGGTTCGTTTAATAGACTACAAAAGTTATAATCCATAAAACTTAAATTGGCTCCTGAATCAAACAAGAATCTAGCATAAGCGTTGTTAACAAGGAACGTACCGGTGATGGTTTCCGGCGTGTCGGCCGCTTTCTTCGTGTCTAGGACGAAGACTCTTGCATTGCCCTTCTTGGGCTCATTCTTTTGACCGCTACCACCCGCACCACCAGTCGCGGGCTTGTTCTTGGGGCACTCGAAGCTAAGATGTCCCATCTCCTTACAGTTGTAGCAGGTCATTTTCTTCTTCCAACAATCGGCCGTAGCGTGGCCGGGTTTGTGACATGATTCACAAAGTCGTGGAGTTAAATGGCATCTACCCCTATGATACTTCTTACAGATCTTGCATTGTGGGATGCCGGGGTTGAAGCCAGACCTTCGTTGTTCAACTCCCTTACCTTTGAAACGGGTATTCCCTTCATTCTTGGAGTCTTGCGTCGTCACAACCTTCTTATCTTCTTCTTTGTTGCGGATCATTCCGCCCATCAGATATCCAGCCAACTCCATCGCGGAGTCAGCGGTTTGTGGCAAGTGTGACCTCTCCATGTCACGAATTTCTCGTGGTAGTCCCCATATGTAACGAGTGACTTTGCTGGTTTCGGGGGTGACCTGCTGGGGAACCAAACGACAATATTCATGAAATTTCGTGTTATACTCACGATGGTTTGTTCCAACAACCTTGTGAGCTAAGAAATTGTTTGAATTTGGTCCGTCTCATGCATCGGACAAAACTTTGACATCAACAGCTCTTTAAACTCGTTCCAGGTCAAACTATACATCACTTCTTTTCATCTACTCAGCATCAGCGTGTTCCACCACTCTAGTGCCTCACCTTTGAACATCAGGGCGGAGTATTGGATCTTCTCTTCATTTGAACACTTGCTTGTAATCATGATTGTCTCCATCTCTTTGAGCCACCTCACGGTTGTGATGGCTCCCTTGTCACCATGGAACTCTTTTGGTCCATAGTACTTAAAGTCTTTAAACGAGCATCCACCAATCTTAAGTTTCTTAAATTCTTTTCTAACGCCCCCATCGGCATTTGACTCATGTTCACTTTCTTCCTCACGTGAAGGTCGAGTACAGGGTTTAGAAACAGATTTGCGGGAAGGATTTTCAGAATGTGTATGTTTTGTTTGTCTAGATTGGGATCGAAATTCAGATTCTTCCCTAACAGCCTTTCTGATCATTTGTTGGATTTGATTCACATATTTGTCGGGAATTGGTTCCTCTTTCTCGGGACCTTTCCCTTTTTCTTCTCGTCTCTCGGCTTCCTTTCAGGAAACCTCTCAGTTATCACTTTGTCTAGACATTCTTTTATATTTTATTCTTTATCTGAAATTTTAACATATTTCCTTTCTTAATATACAAGTTTATTTATTTCACATTCATATACATATCAAAAATGATATGTATATTATTTTACAACATACTTATATATCGTTTTTAAGCGATATATAATTCCTATCTTTATTACATCATAAGTTACACATAACATACAAACTATTTTTAACACATAATCCTTATTTCATGAACACACCATCATTATCATCCACTTAGTCTTTCATAAATTTCTTCACCACCTTCGTCAGCTTGTTGCATTTGCGAAGAAGCTTGTCTCCTATCTTCTTCTTTTTCTTCTCATCCACAACAATCTTCTTCCTAAGGTCATCAGTTTCGTGTAAGGCTCGGTCCAAATGTTCCTCCTGGGACTGAGGCATGTCAGTCGGATACCCGTATCTTGGAGGTGGGTCACGGTAACCTATCATCACAATATCGTAGTGGTTCTTGGGATCAGGGTATGGAGTTGTAGTTTCATTAGAGGGATAATTGAAGAATGCATCGGCTGCTTCATTTTGCTGACGGATCTCATTGGCTTGTTCTTCAATGGATGGAATCTCCCCTTGGTATGGTGGGAAACTTGATGTCGCCTTGAGTTCATGGAGAAATTTCATGTATGGATCCACAGAGCCATAGCTTGGGTCTGAGTGTTGTTCTTCGATTGACGTGGTCACTTCATTTAGATAATCAGGATATCCTTCCTCGGGGTCTGTTTCCTCTTCTGGTTCCTCTTCTGGTTCCTCTACCGTTTCCTCTTCGGTCATTTCAGGCATGTGAATCTTCTCATATGGCATTGTCACTCTCATCTTGGGCTTGTTAGAGGGTCCTTCCTTGTTAATACGGGAATCAGCAATATCCATAGTTGAAATGCCGGTATGCCACCTTCGTTGATCGGAGTGGCATTGCATCCAGTCGGATGAAGAAGATTTTGGTTCCTCCTTGATTGGTAAATTGGAGAGGAAAGCATATGAAGGATGTGGATTTGGTGGGTAGTATGTTGAACCTCCGGATGGTTGATAAGTGGGAATCTCGGTAGGATGATACGTCAGTATTTCAGATGGTTGGTACATTGGAAGGCTTGTTGGATGATAACTGGAGTGCCTTGGTGCTTGGTGTGGAGTGTTATCTAGGTGGTAGATTGGACTTGGATTGGGGTTTTGATTATGTCCTTTGTTGGAATTTAAGACTGATTCAAAGTAATCCTTGCTCATGATGTCTTTGGGGAATTTGTAATACTTCCTTGCTCTTCTTGCTTCATTATCATAATACTCCATTAACTTCTCATAAGACATCTTGATTGGTGGTTTAGAATGTAGAGAGGGAAATAAAGGGTTACCAACCAATCTTATCCCTATTCAAATAAATAAGTAGTTATTTCCTACACTTGAATCGAAGCTCAGGTATTGTTTTATGATAGCCAATTCGCTAAGATCGATAGCTCTGATACCAACCTGTCACACCCCTATTCTAGGCCTAGGAGTGTGATCAATAGTTGGTACCGTATTTGTAAATAAATCAGAGTAGCGGGTTAATGCGGAAGACTTTATAAAAACATAAGGATCTCTCTTATAAATATTTACATTACAAAAAGACGAGACAAAAGTCTCGTTTAGTATTTACTTGTTTATATGTTTTACAAAAACATCATATTTTAATATTTAAACAAAATTATCCAAGCCATCGGATTCTTGAGCTCTTCGTCTTTCAAGCTCTAATCTTGGTTACCTGCAAAATGTTAATAAAATACGCCAGCAACGAATGCTGGTTAATATGCTGACGCTAAAAATATTTTCTTTACTTAATCACCCCTCGAGACCACGTAAGCCTCGGCCCATCTTGGCTCAGGAATAATCAAGTTAAATAATCATTATAAACTCGAGTCTCTACACTAGATCACCCCAGCAAAGCACCGCAACGTTTTGACGTACTTAGGTACCATAAATATACACAAGGTCATTTTCACTCGAACATACTTTGGTTCGGCCCATCGTGGCTGGAGGTCGTGACCAGGCGTTGTGCTATGCGCCCACCGCGTTACACATATGTAAGGATCCAGACAAACGTATACTACAGCCTGAGGGATAGGCTCATACTCTTATTTACAATGTTTTTAGAGACACTTAGGCTCATGTAAAGTTTTACACATGACAAGTTTGTTTGTTTGAAAACAAGTTTGTAAAAGTGGGGTGTATTCACCTTTTCAATGGGATCGGTTTCCAACACCGTCCGTAAGTCTCTCCTTGCTATCTCGCACCTATAGTACGAGTATAACCTTTGTTAGTCGGATACATGATCCAGCTTAAGACCTTTAGTCTTATTTATCTCGATGAACCTTTAGTTCATAATCTCTTTTACTTTAAAACCTTTAGTTGAAAAGTAATATTTATAAACCTTTAGTTTATTTATAAAACCCGACGTTTCTTCTTCTTTAAGAAACGTATTTCTTTTTTTATTACTTAAGTATACTCATTATACTTAAATAATATATTTCATAACAAAGAATATATTTATATACATATATATACTCATATATAACTTTTATTTTTCTTTCTTTATTTTTTTTGTTATTTATTTCTTTGTTTATCGAGAGTAACATCGACTTAGGGTATTAAGCCTTTATAATATTTTATTATTATTTTGGTCGGAAATTATGCCTACCTTGCTTGGCTTAGAAATACCCCAAATACTTGGGCAGCACTTCGACGCCGCTTGCTTTTCAATGCTTCACTTTAATCAACACTTCACTTCGGCACGCAAATCAAGACACTCTTCTACGTCGGCACGCTTTACGAGGTATCTTGTCGGTACGTCACTCCAAAACCATCTTCTTGCTTATCATCATCGGGAGGTGGCACGATTATCGAGGTATAGCACGAGTTACGAGAAATCGGGTATGCAAAACGAGATGGATCAATGGCACGTACTTCGAGGTTTAGAGAAAGAGTAGTGAGAGAGTAATGTGTGAGTTTTTGGTGTGCAAATGTGAAGAGCCGGACCTCGCTATTTATAGACTTGATTTTGGGTCCCATCGCGGTACGCGATGGGTCCCTTGGCTGGCCCGTCGCGTACTGCGATGTAGGCCTTGCCAGTCACACACTAGACCTGCCACGTATCGACACGTGGCAGTCGCCGTTTCACGTGGCGACACGTGGCGAACGTGTTGCCACGTGGTGACACATGGCGGCAGATACCCCATCGCGGTACGCGATGGGGCTTCCTTCTGATCCATCGCGTAGGGCGATGGGTCAGGATTTCAGAAATTACATTTCAGCCCTTGAAGTTTGGAAATTGGCAGAATTGGTCCCTTGACTTTGAAAACTGAAATTTTTGACCCGAAATTTACATTATGTTACAGGAAACTTATGTGATTGATAAAATTGATACCATTGAAAGTGCACTACCGAGTTCCTACTCGACTTTCTTAATGGTTCTGTAAGAGAATAATTATTTCAACAATGAAGATTTGACTACTTTGGAATTTATGCAAAAGATCGAAGCTCGAGAATACGATATTAAATGTCAAAAGTCTTCAAAAGATAGTCAAGATCCAGCATTTTATCGTGGAAGTATGCCTTTAAGCTCAACCATTTCACCTATCACTACATTTCTTACACAAAGTGTAAGTGAGAATGCAACAACCATGTATAGTGATCCACGTGCCTGTTCTACACAGCTGGAAATACTGGATTCTCTGGTGTTTCTGGTTCATCTGAAGGATCTGGTTCTTCATCACCCACAAATCAATTCTCGTCTCAAACAAATGTAAACGTGAGGGAGGACGAACTAAACTTCGCGTTTTTGTCTGCCTTCATGACTTCACCTGAGAATCTGGTTAGTAGTAAGATTGCAACAAGCGATCTGACGGATGAAGATTATGATCAGATTGATCCTGATGATTTAGAATTGATGGATTTAAAGTGGAACATGGCTATGATAGTCAGGAAAGTTAAAAATTTTATGCAGAAAACGGGTAAAGATCTTCCATCTTTGAACAAGAAATTGGGGTTTGATAAATTAAAGGTTAAGTGCTACAATTATCAAGAGTTTGGGCATTTTTCCAAAGAATGTGATAAGCCTAAAAATGAGTATACCGGTCCCAGAAAGCAAGATCAAACTTATCGGGTAAAAGTGGAAATGATGCAGGAAAGTCTTTTGGAGGTAAACCATCGTCTTCTGGATCGCAAGCAATGTTATCCAACGTAGATGGAGATGACTGGCACAAAGGATACTATGTGGTAACAATCAAGCAAATCTGGCAATGTTTGGATTTCCTGAGTACTTTCAAGATGTGAGTGGAAGTGAACTGTCTTCTGATGCTGATACCGAGTCAGAATCTGATGATTCAAGTGAAAAGCTTCTAACTACTTTTGCTTGTATGGCAAAAATCAGTGATTCAACCACGTCTGCTTACATGGCTAAGCAAAGTGAGGTTAGTACTTCTACATCTAAGTTATCATGTGCTGATTGTGAGATCAATAAGACTAAGATAGATGCCTTAAAACTTCAAAATGATAATTTGCTAAAAGAGATTGTTTCGTGAAAAGATACTTATAGGCAATCCTTGACCTCTCAAATGAGTTCAAGAGAGAAAATTGAGGCTTTAATTATAAGTAATCATGATCTTAAGGCTGAGTTATCGGTGAAAATGACCATCATTGATAAAAAATTTCAAGAAATCTTGAAACAAAGATCAAAGATAACCGAGCTTGAAAATGAGGTTCTTGATTTAAAGAACAAATTGGGCAAATTCAGAAATTCTTCCTTTATGCTAAACGAAATAATTGAAGTATCAAGTAAGCAAAAAGATTCAAAGAAAGGAATAGGTTTTGTTGAGATTCCACCACCTTTTCAAAATGATTACAAACCAAATCCTTTTGCTAGAAAAGAAGAGGATGTGATTGTTAAAGAATCTGTGATTTCTGAAAAAGCAAAACAAGTTAAACCTGAAATTGTTAAAGCCCAATCTTCAATTCTGAAACCTCATGTTCATAGCAACAAAGTCTTTGTTGATAATGTTGATAAAGTTATCATTGAGGATGTGTTCGAACCTGAAGTCATACACAAGAACAAGAACATTCCAAGTTCTAATCACATACTGTGTGAACCTCATGAATTTGAGGAGGCTGTGTATGGTTCGCACACAACTCAGGTCAAACAAGATAATCATGTGAAAGTCAAACCAGTGAGGGCTAAGAGACCAGAAAAACCCAAAATTTCTGAAGGATTTGTTGCGTTTTATAAATCCAACTGTTTCCAAGCCATCTACTGGTCATGTGTTTAAATTAAAGGGGATTGACACGATGTTCACTGAGAAAGATATTCCAATAAGTATCATTAAACTAGAACTTATTGAGAGTGTATTTCACAATGAAACTTCCAAGATTCAAGATCTGAACATTGGTATGCTCAAACTAAAACATCAGCTTCTTCTGATCCATTGACTAAAGCAAAGAAAGTTTTAAAACAGGCTAAGAAAGTTCAATTTGTAAAGTCAACTGGAACAGATACTTTGAAAAGTTTCTCAAATTGTTCTAATTTGGATTTTTATCTGAAAAAGAAATCTGAGTTATCTGATGATTTTGCTAAGAGTTTTACCAAAAATGTGATTCATCATCAATCTTTTGTGTCATATGTGCCGACTAATTCTCAACATAATCATGTAGACATGTGAAGCTGTTTTATTTGCGATCAACATGGTCATGTAGTGATAAATTGTGGACAGCAGAAATTTCAAAATCCTCATCCTTTTGTCAAAGACCACTCCAAACCGGTTCCTTTGATAAAAGAGATTTTGAAACGACCTGTGTCGCATGATGATGATACTCATAGTTTGTTCTTAAACGTGAATCCTCGAAAAGTTGTTCATGTGAATGAAACTCATGGTTCTGTTAAACCAAAGTTCATTCCAACTGAACCGTTATGCAAAAATGTGAATTCAAATGTAGTTCAAGCTGTGTATCTAAGATGTAAGTTTAAGAAACCAGTAACTTATTCGCAAGTGACTGAACAACCGATGAATTCAACTACATTTAATTTTTCTCAAGAAAATAAAAAGGTGCCCAAGACCGAGGCCTGGGCTGCCTTTTTGAACTAATCATTTTCGTTTGTGTGTAGGGTACATCCAAGACCATTTCTGGTGAAAACTGGATCATGGATAGTAGATGTTCTCATCATATTACTGGGAATCTCGAGCTCTTAACAAATGTGAGAAATATTCAAGGGGGTTATGTGGCGTTTGCTGGGAATTCTGGGGGTATGATTACACAGGAAGGTGATGTTTCGAATGGGCATATTACTTTTGAGAAGGTTAATTTTTGTGACAAAGTAGACCATAATTTATTGAGTGTCTCGCAAATCTGTGACAAGCAATACACTACAATATTTACAGATAAAGAGTGTCTGATTTTAAAATCGGGGTATGTCATTCTCGAGGACATGGTGATCATGCGATCTCCTCGATCAAATGATATTTATGTCTTAAATATGAGTTCTAAAGTATCAACATCGATCGAAACATGTTTTGTCTCGAAAGAAGCCGAGAAAGATTCTATTATATGGCATCGTAGAATGGGTAACATTCATGTTCGTAAGATGAACTATCTAATGGTAAATGACCTAGTTGAAGGTGTGCCTTTGAAGAACTTTAAGTTATCCAAACACTGTGTTGCTTGCAAAAAGGGCAAACAGAAGAAAAAGTCACATCCCTCTAAGTTATGAAATTCCATTGATACTCCTCTTGAGCGACTTCATATGGATCTTTTCGGTCCAGTGAATCGTGCGAGTAATTCTGGAGATTGGTATTTTCTGGTAGTTACTGATGATTATTCGAGATACTCATGGTCTTGTTTATGAGCTCAAAAGATCAAACACCGATTCTCGTTCAAAATTTAATTACTAAGATCGAATCACTATACAAAAAGAAAGTGAGGAAATTCGAAGTGACAATGGTACTGAATTTAAAAATACTGTGTTGGATTTCTTTTGTCTACAAAAGGGGAATCATCGAGAATACAATGCTCCATACGTACCACAACAAAACGGTGTTGCTAGACGAAAGAATAGAACGATGATTGAAGCTGCTAGAACTATGCTTGCTGATTCAAAGCTTCCTATTCATTTTTGGAATGAGGCGGTGAATACAACATGTTATACACTCAATTGAGTTCTAACTGTTAAGAGACTCAAGAAGACCGGTTATGAGCTGTTGAATAATCGTAAACCTAATTTAAAATACTTGGAACCATTTGGGTGTCCTTGTACGATGTTGAAAAAGGATATGGGAAAGTTCGATGAAAAAGCCATTGAAGGGTATTTCTTGGGTTATGCTTCTCCTAAGAAATGAGTATTTAACTTTACGTCTGGTTGTGTTGTAGAATGGTACCATGTGGACTGTCAAAAGTACACTACTCCTTCTCAAGGGAAAGGTCCCGACTGGATGTTTGATTATGATGGTTTATTTAACTCGCTTACTCCAACAACTGATCAACCAGATGAAGATTTAGTCCGTTCTTATTTTGAAGAACAATTGGTAATTCCAAGATTTTCAAGTTCTAATGATGTTGAAGTTCCAATCGATGCTCCAACAGAAGATCCTGATAATGATTCTCTAGTTCTCTTCGATAACGCATCTACTTCATCTGATGACACTCCAGTTATTGATCAAGTTATAGAACTTGATAGTGATATTTCATCTCACGACCTGGGTGAACACTACACTAATTTATTTAAAACTGCTGATGTTCCTGAGAACCCCACTCTTAGGATTCATAATTATCAACCAAAAGAAAACATTATTGGGGAACTTGATGTGGGAGTTCAGACACGACATCAAGTTGCTTCATCAAGTGAGAATAATGTATTGTGTGCTTATGCTGACTTACACTCGTCTGGGATTGTAAATCTTGCTAAATTCACTTGCTTTGTATCTCAAGTTGAGCCAACGACTCCTCGTATGGCACTTCAAGATTCCTCTTGGGTAGAAGCCATGCAAGAAGAATTACACCAATTTGCACGTTTGGGTGTTTGGAATCTTATCGACAAAACTGCTAGAGTCAAGAAGGCGATTCCGACTAAGTGGGTATATAAGTGTGAGAAAGACGATCGTGTGGTGATTGTGAGGAACAAGGCACGTTTAGTGGTGCAAGGTTTTCATCAGCAAGAGGGTATTGACTACACTGAAGTGTATGCTCTGGTTGCAAGATTGGAGTCCATACGAATTTTTCTAGCCTATGCAGCGTATAAGAACATAAAAGTCTACCAAATGGATGTCAAAAGTGCTTTTCTCAATGGTGAACTTATGAGGAAGTGTTTGTTTTACATCCCCCGGGTTTTGAAGACCCTGATTATCCTCACTGAGTTTACCGTTTAAACAAGGCATTATATGGTCTACATCAAGCCCCGAGAGCTTGGTATGGCACGCTCACCGACCATCTGACGGATAATGGTTTCAAACGTGGAACTGTTGACTGCACTTTGTTTAATAAAAATATTGGTGACGATCTTCTCCTCGTCCAGATTTATGTAGATGACATAATCTATGGGTCAACTAACGACACGTTGTGTAAGGAGTTCGAGAAATCAATGCAAACCAAGTTCGAAATGAGTTCGATGGGAGAGATGAATTTCTTTTTAGGGTTGCAGGTTCACCAGTCTGCAAAAGGAATCTTTATTCACCAGACAAAGTATGTGAACGATGTCTTGAGCCGATTCAATATTTCGGCCGGAAAAATCCCTTCTACTCCTCTCCCCGTGGGTCACAATTTATCACTGGATGAATTGGAGGATACTATTGATCCTACCCTCTATCGAGCTATGACTGGTTCTTTGATGTATCTTACTACTCTTTGACCCGATCTAATGTTTGCTGTGTGTTTATGTGCTAGGTATCAAGCTAGTCCCCGAGTGACTCACCTGGCAGCGGTCAAGCGTATTCTTTAATATCTTAGGGGCAATCCTGACACCGGGTTATGGTACCCCAAAGACGATACTTTTGATCTTACCGCTTATTCTGAGTCAGACTATGGAGGATGCAAGATTAATTTCAAGTCTACCACAGCGGGATGTCAATTCTTAGGAAACCGGCTTGTTTCCTGGCAGTGTAAGAAGCAGACAACGGTCTCCACTTCAACCGCCAAAGCTGAGTATGTAGTATCCCGAGTTGCTGTTCCCAGGTTTTGTGGATACAGCAACATCTTTGAGACTACGGTTTGAAGTTTCTTACTACTCCCATCTTAATTGATAACTCTGCTGCAATTAGCATCACCAAAAATCCCGTACAACACTCTAAAACGAAACACATCGGAATTCAATATCATTTTATACAGGATTGTTATGAAAATAAATTAATTGACCTTGAGAAAGTACATACAAATTTTCAAAAGGCTGACTTATTTACCAAGGCATTTGATAAAACACATTTTAAATTTTTTGCTTGGTTTAAATGGCCTAAAGACCCTTGCTGATATCCTAAAATTAGGATAACTATCTTTACTTTTAGTTTGTTTTTATTTTAAATTTTATTTTGGTTTTGGATTTTAGGGGGAGAAATTGAAAATAAAAAAAGAATGTGTTTTTCGTTTGTATAGATAAAATCCAAAAACATTAAAAAATTAAAACTTCAAAAATAGTGTGTTTTCATTAGTGTGTTTTCATGACTTTAGTTTTTATGTTTTTATATTTGAAAAATCCAAAAACAATTTAAAATCTGAAAAAGTCAAAAAGATTGTGCATTATTTTTTATATATAAGAAATTTTTGAAAAATACAAAAAGATTGTGAATTTCTCGTTTGTAAAGAAAAATCTGAAATGACAAAAAGATTGTGTGTTTAGTATGTAAAGAGAAAAACCATAAAGATTTCTGCTTACGTTCACTGAAAATTATGTCAATTACTTCTATTTTTGATGGACATATACTTGTATATGTTTGGTCCTGATAATTTATTGTAAATATTCGGGATCACCATTTACCTGACAATGGAAAGTATTTGGGGTGTTCGTTAACCTTTATAATTTATTTTTCGCTGAAAATTATGTCAGTTATATAAGTTTGTGGAGCATGCTTGCATGTTTTGGTCCAATTATCTACGTGTAGATTGACATGATAGCCATTAATTTATAAACTTAAAGTAACTGGGGTGATTAAATTTTATTTTTGTTAATGCTCCTCAAAATTTTGAGTTTTTGAAGCAAAAAGAGAAAATGATAGTACATTGATTATTTGACCCCAAATCCAGTAAGAAATAAGCTTAACGGACTGAGTGCTTAATCACTGGTGCATTGATAGGTCTTAAACAAGTTGTTAGAGCAAAGTAAGTGATATAAACATAAAGAAAAACCAAATTGAAAGAGGTGTTAGTCTCTAGAAAAAATCTCGGTGAGGATGACAAAAATGTAATAACAAGTCATACTCAAGCTCAGTAAAAATACAAAAATATGATTCTCTGCTCAAGCTCAGTAAAAATACAAAAATATGTACTGCTTTTGAAAAATCATATAAAACACAAAAAGATTTTCTATTTCATGTCTTGGATATTTTTCTTGTATATACATTCTTTAAATATTACAAAATACCAAAAATAATTTTCAATTTTGTTTTACATTTTATTTAATTTCTTTAACTTATGTTTCAAAACATGAAACGGTGTTAAGATATTTGATTATCGAGCTATGAGATCTCGGTAATCCTTAAGTATTTAATTTGTTCATTAATTTATTTAATTATTGAATTAAATGTAACTTATGTGTGATTCGTTAATTTATGACTAACGAATTAGGTCATCTAACAAACTCCATTCTAGTTTGTTATCCTAATTCGCTTCCGCACTCTATAAAGAATGACTTCAATTCGTTAAGCATAATTTAACGAATTAGACAATAATAATACTGATTCGTTATGACACGTGATAAGATAAGTTAACGAATCACTTGATTCGTTAGTTCAAACTTCAAACGAATCATCTGATTCGTACATTGGAATGCGTGTTTTGTCAGACCATATAGGGAAATGTGAGGGTGGTTCGTCACTTTATTCACTCTTCATCTTCCTTATACATAAAGTTACTCTACTCAAAATTTTCAGAATTCTTAATCATCATTTTTCTGAGTTTTGATCATATATTCGTGTTCATAAGGTATTGATGATCAAACCGTACTATTTTTCGTCAAAAATGATAGTGATTTGACGGGTTAATTATTCAATTTTGTTATCGGGTTATTAAGGTTTATGAAAACCTTCATTTATTTGATTAATACCCTATTAAATAAATGTATTTTGATATCATTGCAATCGGAATGGATTTCCGAGATCCATGGTGATCTTTAATCATATTTTGATTGTTGATTGCTGGGTTAATTTTGAACTTTGACTATCGGGTTTTTATGCTTTGTTTAAACCCTAACCTACTTGACTTATATCATGTTTTGGACTCTCAAATCTATATCATTTGAGTCGCAATGTGTTTCTGAGATCTTTATGATCAATGATTCGGTTATCCATCGATGATTATTGGGTAATCAAATTCAGAGTTGTAATTTTTACTTTTAATGTTCTTGGTTAATTTTGATCTTGACCTGAGAAGTTAAAGATTAAGCCAATTTTTGTCCATTCATTATACTTAGAGAATTGGAACTCATTCGTGTCCAATTCGTTAAGTAAATCACACGAACTAGAATAACGAACCATTCTCTTAACGAATCAGATGGATATTCGTTAATTATAACGAACTAGTTCGTTAATCTTTCAATAGTAATTATCTATTTCTTCTTCGTCTACAATTTACTTGATAGCGAATCAGTTGATTCTTTACACTATTGTAACGAATCAGACTGTTCCATTAACGAATGACATTACACCTTTAATAATTTAAATAATGTAAAATATTATAAAATAGATAAAATATAAATGTTCCAATTGTGTAAAACTTGTATTTATAAATTTTCATCTTACTAATAGTTGACACTATTTATTCAGTATTATGGCTGATCAAATGAATCAAGATCCACCTGTTGCTCAACAAGAACAGCAACAATAACAAGAACAAAAAGAAGTGCCTCTGCTGCCATATGACAAGAAAAATAACATGTGTGCCTTTGTTGGTCCAAACGTTGCTAACGAAGCGGTATTTGGGGATTTGCTTGCATTCTTACGTCGTTCGGTGATACACTTTGCAATAGCTGCTCGGCCCAAAGTTTATCTGAGCATCATTAGACAATTCTGGAATATAGCTGAGTATGTTGAAGTAGAGAATCACATTCGAGCCACAATCAACCGAACTCCTATCATCGTAGATATAGACGTGATTAGACGTGTTCTCCGTTTTGGGGACAATATGGATAATCCGTGCGAGTTTGATAAACCATTGATCAAGGGTTTGTTTCGGCGTGTATTTTATGGTGGTGACCTTAAGGAATCTATGTACAACAAGAATGGACTGTGTCCTACTTAAAAGTATCTCCTCCATGTATTGATCCACTGCTTGGGAGGATGCAAAGGCGGATTTGATGAATGTCGTACTATGTTGAAGTCAGCTTTTGTGGCACTTGTTCTGAATAAACCGTTTAATTTCTCTGAGATGATCTTCTATCATCTTAAGGAGCAATGTCAGCAAACAGCTCAGAAAAAGAAGTTCTTAATGTATCCAAGATTTCTACAGTTAATTATTCAAGACTTGATTCCCAACTTGGTTATCAATCAATCATTGGTGGACGATGTACTTCCTTTGGAACATATGAAGGCTAATACTGTGCGAAGAATGACGATCTATCGTAAGGATAAGCCGAAGACCAAACGCTTGATTGGTCATATTATTAATCCTGAATATGTATATCCTCCCGAGGATCGCTGGATCTATGATGTTTCGGACTCCGAGCGTGAGGGAGGAGAAGGTGGGAACGATGGAGGTGATGATGGTAATGATGATGGAAATGGTGGTGATGGTGATGCAGCTATCTTAGAACAACAAGCTGCCGTTGAAGCCGCGTTAGCTGCTACAATTGCAGCTCAACGAAAAAGAAAGGGTAAAGAGCTGGCAAATGAAGGTTCAGCAAAGAGACGCGTGTCAGCTGGGGCTGGAGTTTCCTTTGGTGTTCAACCGTCTCGTCCTCCTATTTCTCAACGCCCGGCGGTGCCGATTACTACTAGCACTCTGGCGCTTACTTTGACGATGACGATGGTTCCTCACGACATGCTTGGTATGATTCCTCAAATGGCTTTAGCTGAAATACCAAGGCCTTCTGTTATTCCCTCTACTGTTCCTCCAACAACGTCCATGAGGCCCCCTCCACCTAGTGATGTCTCATTTATGAGAATTACACGGCCTCAGGGCCCAATCCTGCCAGTTCTTCCATCTCTTTATAATATGCCACCGAATCGTCAAACATACATGCTTTTGAATCTTCTTCATTTGTATGAAAATCAAATGTTTGCTGACCGCCTAAATCAAGAATGTCTCAAGGAAAATCAGAGGAAATTGATGAGCTATGTCTCCTTTTGCCAGAAAGAAACGAAAGCCCTACGTGAGATTGTTACATCTCAGGGGGTGAAAATAAAAGAGCAGGAGGAACTTATCTTACAATTAACTTGTAAGGATGATGCACTAAAAGACTCAAGAATGATGACGAAGATCCTAATGAGTTTGGTGCAAGTGGTGAGACGAAACAAGCTCACGACTCATCATCTGGTGCAGGTACTAATGGAGCTGGTGATTCTGGCAAGCAGATTATTGTTTATCATGATACGACTGCTGCAAAACCAGTTGAGATGATCGAAGCTGACACTGTAATCTTTGTTGATGGATCTGGAGTGGTCAGGAGTGTGGTGAACCGGAATGAGATTGAAGTTGGGCAGTTTGTGCAACGGTCGCTAACACGGGAGCAGATTTCACTACTGCTTGGTTTGAATAATGAACAGTTGACCGTGTTAGAGGCAGAGCCGGATGTGGAAGTAGAGAATGAGGAGGAGATTTTGAATGATCCGACTATTCATATGAATACAGGTTTTATTTATGAAGATGAAGATGTCGAGGTTGAAGATGTGACAGCGGAGGAGTATCCTGACTTGTTTCAACACACAAATGTTGATCAAGGTGCTCCAGCATTTAATGAGCAAACGTTTAAAGCCGCTGAGGATAATCTGGAGAAGGTGTCTAAGGGTAAGAAGGTGTTTGATACGAGATTCAACTCAATTGAGAACCCGATTGATGCTGATATTGCAAGATGGTTTGGGTATCGAAGCAAGAGAACCCGTAAGATTATTGAGACATACAGATATGTAGATCAAGAGCAGAAGGAGGAAGCTGCTTCTCTTGCCAAAGCCAACCAAATGACTTCATTCAGAGCTTTGTCAAAGGTTCAAGGTAATATCATTTCTTGGTTATATGATTCTGATCTTAAAGTATGCATTGTGAAATGGGAAAAGGGGGTTCAATATTATGAGAAGATTATGGACGTTCTTACTTTACCGCGTTGGGATGTTCGTACCCTCGCGTGTCATCCATTTATCAATCAGGGAGGTGGGGGGGGGGGGGTGACTGGATAGCATATTGGTTTCATCAAAAATTGCTATTCAAGGTCAATTCTGGCTTCAAGTTCCTCAAGCCCCAGGTTCCAACCCGAAAACATATAGACAAAATTGATCCAAGGACGGGCTGGAGAAATTTGATTCTCAAAGTTAAGCCGCCAAAGACCATGAAGCGGGTATCAGTGAAGACTTTGAACCAACACATGCATCTATCCTTCAACCGCATGTATAACGACAACCGAACCGGCGAGGCCGTCATTGTTCTGGGCAAATGTTTGAAGACCGAGTTGATCAGGATCATTGACCCGATACGTCTGGTTAATTTAACCGAGACTGACAATGACGTGCTACACAAGAACAAGATTTTGTTTGAGCATAGTTAAGACTATGATCTGGCTATGCAATTCCAACGTGTTGTGCGTGTATGCTATGAGAATGGGATTCGTAGTTGCAGAGATTGGCAGTCCAAGCGTTTCAAGTAAAAGTAGAGACAAAGAGCTAAAGACGAGGGGGTGTCTGTTTGTACACGGTTTTGCGTCTCGAGTCTTTGTATTTATCGTTAAAGTATTTATCGTTTGATTTATGTAATAAACTATTAAGTTATTAAGTTAGTTCGCTAAAGTATAGTCTAGTTCGCTAAGGATGTTTAGCGAACTAGATCTAAGTTATTAACCCTCCTGATTCGTTAAGGATGTTTAACGAATCAGGAGGTGATTCGCTAAGTTATTTCATTTAAGTGTATGTAACGAAGTGGACTCTAGTTCGTTATGGAATGTTAACGAACTAGATCCATCTTCTATATATAGTGGCTTCAGTCCATAGTTAATAAAAAGTTTTTGAGTTTAATTATAGAACCTCTGCCCAGATTCACTCTCAAGCTTCATACTAATATTATTACATACATACAATTAATATATATCTATAACATATAACATACAATCAAGAGTAATTACGAACTAGATCCGTATTAGGTTGATCATACATAGATCAGATTTGTGTTAGAGATTACCGAGTTTAAACATGGGTCCCATTGACTTCATATCCAAGGTGTCAACGGTTTTGACGAGATCGGTGTGGTGAAAATCGAAGATCATCTACAAGAATCTTGGATACATGAGGAACATCTCTTTCTTCTTCCCTTTTAGATTGCTCATCATTTCATTGAAGATGAACTTGGAATAGTTGTAATTCCAATCCATGATCAAAGAAACTACGGCAGACATCTAAGTATGGCTAATCTCGTCTGATCCTCCCTTTCTCCCCGGCACACAAGTAAAGAACGTGTGTATTAAGAATCTCCAGTATGGGTGAAACAATTTCTTGATCGCCGGAGGATAGGTACCCTCGTATCCCATCTTGGTGAGATCTTAGAAACAGCTGCATGAGAATATTCAGTGGGGTAATCTGGTTGATCACCAAATAGCAGAACTTATCTGATAATAGCTTCTGTGATGGTCACTGGCTTCTCTTGCACTTTGGAGTCTATTGACACGGCTCCACCTAGTCCTTGTTGGTTGATTTTTGCATTCTTCCAGAAATCGGTGATCATCGTCTTGCATATGACAGGATTTTATCGTAGTGCGTGAGAAATCCTGCAGGTGTTGAGGCCGACAATCATAGATTTGAATTCTTTGTGAGCCAGGGGTGGATCAAATAAATGTCCAGCAATATTATGAGTATCCACAAATTTTAACAAATTCTGATTAGCCATTTATGCACCAAACGTATCAAGTTAGTGGATATATAAACTCATTTGTTAATGTTCAAAAGCACTCTAAGATTTATAAGTGGATTTGGGCCGTAAAGTTGAAAGCATGCCCAAAAATTCATTTGATGGCCCAAGAGAGCATAACAACAATACTGGTTAAGCCCAAGTGTCAATTTAAGCCCAAATGTGAAGATCTCGGTCAACGAAGTGTGTTCCCTGTCAACAGTCAACGAAAGTCAACCGAGAACAGGAGTTCTCGGTCAATATTTAACCGAGAATAAGAGTTCTCGGTCAATATTTAACCGAGAACAGGAGTTCTCGATCAAGTCTAGGTGATCTCGGCCAACGAGAGTCAACCAAGAACACCTTGACAGCTGTTGACAGAAAACCCTTTGGTTTCCTTCTTGGAAAGAGTGTCATCTTCTTCAAGTGGCCGAGATCTCCATTAAACCTTCAAAAATCCATTAAGCTTGTAACCGAAAACCTCCATTAACCCTAAGAAATCAACCGACAAACTAATCACAGATCCTAATGACCCCAAATTCTGACTAATCTATCAATCCATAGTATTCAGCCATTCATATGTCAAACCCTAGAAGAACACAAGCCTCATAGAGGTTAGACCAAGTCCTTTTTGCTCATTTACCTGTGAGATAATCAATGAGTACCAACAAGTTAATAGGGTTAATCAAACTTATGCAGGAAAGCTTTCGGTTGCTAGAGAAAGTTGAGAGAGATGAAGGAGAGAGTAGTAAAAGTGAAAAAGTAGAAGATAAAAGATTTTGGGGATTTACTTATACTCCACCCAACATGGGCCAAGAACCCGCAATGGGCTCAAAAACATTCAGTTAGCCCAGATTCAAGAAGATCAAAAATTGGGCAGCCCAACACCCTTCTAAAAACCCATATTAAAAGAAAACTCAGTTAATTCAAACGTTCCGAGGAGAGTAGATTCGAGATAAAAATGAAATAGAATAAATAAAAAAAATTATTCAAATAAAAAAACATTAACATTAACATACAAAACAACTCCCTTAAGTTTTATAAGATTGGGATCAAATTTCAGTTTCTGTAAAAACGCCGTCCCCTTTTATGAAAAGATCAAAACATGGAATCATATCGTTTAAGAGGCTGTTACTAGGATTCATGTTCAACGTTATTATGACATAAAGAGACATGTTGATAGCAGGTATAACATACTTAGCATGATTTTCATTGTATCAGTGATATGATTAGGGTTCAGTTCGGCATAAAGCTTAGATGGACATCACTCATGGACCTGTGATGCCTCCTATCTCTTCTCAAAGCGTATTTGGCTTTCCCCAGATCACCCCAATTTGACTCCACTCCGTAGTTCTTGATTAAAATATTTTTATAGATAAACAAACATAGTTTAATCTTTAAGGTTGAACGTTGGACTTACAAGCCATCCGGACTTACAGGCCCTTCATTTGAGACATGACAGGACTTACTTTTATGCCCCCATCTCTGTAGTTCTAGTTTGACCCTCTAAGCTTTCAAAAATATAGATTTTGATAGGATAAAATGAACTCTTTTGAAGATTTTGTTTTGTTTTTTTTTTTGCTTCAACGAATAATATAATATAATATTTTCGGTGATCAAGACACTAACGGGCTCGTGATTGACTGGGTTATTGATTTTCTGCCTATCATTCGGCGAGATGTATCTGGAGACATGCACATTTCTTCAAAATGACTCTCCACATTAAGTTTAGCATATTTAGTTTGTATTACCTCAACTTTTACGCATCATGGAAAGCTACCATACAAATCAATGACTGTTCTAAAGCCTTTTAAGCTAAATAACTTAACCCGTTAGGCACACAAAAAGAATTTATCTATCACTTTCCAAAGATTGGATCAATTTTCATTTGAAAACATTTTGAAGCTTCTAAAAAGCTGTAAAATGAATATTAATATCATTTCACAGGGACTTGCATAAAATACACGTGTTAAGAGTTCAATCACCCCGGTCACTTTAAGCTTTCAGGTAAATGGCTATCCAGTATGACCACAAGTGATTAACCGGACCAAACATGCATGAAAACACATGTCCTTCCAGCTCAGGGTTACCGACATAATTTTAAGTGTAAGAATACGAAACACAAAACACATCATAATCGCCTCGGTTGCTCTCAGTCGTTAGGTAAATTGCTATCCTGTGAAACTACAAGTAGAACACCGGACCAACCATATACAAGTATATGTCCTTCAAACTTGAGCAACCGACATAATTTTAAGCGAGAATGAATCTTGAAAAGCAATTTTTTTTAATTTTCTTTATTTCTAATAATAAAGACAACGCACACACACACTATTTTTGACATTTTGATTTTTCTTAAATAATAAAAACAACGCACAGACACACTATTTTTGTCTTTTTGATTTTTCTCCCCCTAAATTTGTGTAAAAATAAACAAATATGTAAAAATTTATACCCAAAAAGACTCAATCCTCGAAACGAAGCATTTTAAGAAAACCCACAGGCACATTAAATTTTGCTGTTCCAACCAGTTTTGTAAATAAGTCCGCCACATTGTTGTCAGTGTGGACTTGTTCAAGATGAATCAATTTTCGATCGAAACAGTCATGAATAAAATGAATTTCAATATCGATGTGCTTGGTTTTAGAGTGTTGAACTGGATTTTTCACAATTGCAATGGCCGCATCATTATCACAAAAAATAGGAGTGTCAAGAAATTCCAAACCGTAATCCAACAATTGGTTTTGCATCCAGATAACCTGAGAGCAGCAAGCAGATGCGGCAACATAATCCTCTTCGGCGGTCGAGGTAGATACCGTCTGTTGTTTCTTACACTGCCATGAAATGAGACGGTCTCCTAAGAATTGGCAACAAGCTGACGTGGATTTCCTGTCAACGTCATCTCCACCGTAATTACTATCAGCAAAAGTATCAAGATCAAATTCTGATTGTTTGGGATACCAAAGACCTAACTTTGGTTATCCCTTCAGATATTTAAAATACGTTTAACAACAATTAAATGAGAGAGTTTAGTATTAGCCTGGAAACGAGCGCATTGGCACACTGCAAACATGATGTCAGGACGACTGGCTGTGAGATACATCAGAAACCCGATCATCGATCGATAGTACGTTTGATCTACGGGACTCCCTTCAGGAGCAGATGACAATAGTGGCCTTTCTGCCATGGGAGTGTTGGCACTCTTGGAATCTTGAAGTTCAAACTTTGCCAGCATATCTTCAACATATTTCCCTTGATGCAGTAAAATTTCTGTCAAGCTTTGGCGAACCTGTAGCCCTAGAAACGTGGTCATTTCTCCCAACGAACTCATCTCAAATCTCTTTTTTCATTGCACTTTCAAATTCTGTGCACAACTCAACGCTGGTGGATCCAAAAATGATATCATCGACATAGATTTGGACAAGAATCAAATCTTTTCCGACAGTTTTCTGAAACAAAGTTTGGTCGATGGTTCCACGCTTGTAGCCATGATCAAGAAGATGTGCGGTCAATGTAGCATACCACGCTTGATGAGCTTGATGTAACCAGTAGAATGCCTTGTCTAGCTTGTAGACGTGATTTGGTTTATTAGAATCAACAAAAACCCGGTGGCTGATCAACATAAATCTCTTCCTTGACTTCACCATACAGAAATGTGGTCTTAACATCCATCTGATACATTGTGAACCCCATGTATGATGCATAGGCCAGAAAAATTCTAATGGCCTCAAGTCTAGCCACTGGGGCATAGACTTGAGTGTAATCTAATCCTTCAACCTGGCGAAAACCACGAACTACCAACCGTGCCTTATTTCAAACAATAACCCCTGTGTCATCTTGCTTGTTTCAGAAAACCCATCCTGTATCAAGAGCTTTCTTTCTATCCGGTAACTTAACCAATCTCCAAAATTTCAACTTATCAAACTGATTCAGTTCTTCGAGCATAGAATCAACCCAACTAGGTTCTTGAAGAGCCATTTCTACCGTCATTGGTTCAATCTGAGAAATGAAGTAGGAAAACTGTTGGGACTTATATTTTAGACCGATGCATCGAATTAATTTGTGGGTGAAAAATATATTATTTTGGTCTCAACCAAGGGTGGATGGCTTGAAGACCAAGTCATGCTAGACTAGTATAAATAGTTGTTTTTATTCATTTGTCTAGTACGAGTGACTGTATTGTGTATGTGTGAGATTTAGGGTTTTATCCCTTTAAGAGAGTCTCCGCCTCCAGGATGAGCTCTCCTGGTGGCGACTGATATTTCTTAATCGATTGTATGTATGAATGTTTGTATGAGTGTTTCATCTATATGAGAATCATTCGACTAATATTATCATACTACCATTTCTATCTTTTGTGTTTTGATTACAATTGTTCATCCTACTTTATTGTTTATTGTTAATCAAATCAGGCTCTCTCCAATACACCTCATCCATCCAAACATGTTTCAAGAGTGAATACGAGTGAGATTCGATCCTAACCCTAGACCCGAGCTCCACACCGTTAATACCGACTATATTCACGCTTCCGAACCAGGACTCGGAGCTGTCAATTGGTATCAGAGCCTGGGTTGCTGAATCGTTCAGACTAACCGCTGAACTGATTCATTTCACTCTTGAATCCACCATGGACGTTAAACGATGAAGTTCGTTGAAATTATTTTTGGCGGTTTTGAAATTATTTGATGATTCGGAAAAAAGTATACGGATTGATGTTTGGGTTGATGACTCAGTTGGAGATCCAACATCAATTTCATGCTTATTTGGTTAGAACGGTCCATATCTGATGTAACAGTGTTATTTGGCTCGTTTTGGGGCAACACTGTTCATCTGATTATTTCTAGATCTGAAAAGGTTGATTATGATATGAAGATTGGTTTCTTTGATTTCGAGATGACTTGAATGGTGCTACAATGATTTATTTCAGATGCCGAAACTTGATTTTGGATTTGAAAAAATTAGGGTTTTGTGTGCTCGTGCTACACAAAGTAGATGTTTGTTGAAAAATATTGCCGATGGTACAAACTGATAAGGAGAATGTACAAGTCAAGAATGAACAGGTACTAAAGGCAATTTCATCATTGTTTGTAGCATCAGATGAAAAGTGAATATTCGAGCAGGTTTTGTAAGGGCAAATCAGTGACTGATACGCAGAAATGAAGTTTTGATGTCTCGAGCACACTATGAACAAATAAGATTGGACCCGAGTATGAAAAATGACTAAGTGTTGCTTCGAGCACAGGAGGTGTTTTGCCCAAGCACATCTTTGTTTGGCTCAAGAACAGGTTATTTCGAGCACATCTAATATCGAGCACATCAAATTCGAGCACACTTTGTGAAACCCAGAGCATGTCCTTTGTCTTCTCAAGAAAGCTATCTTCTTTAAGTCTCGAGCACACTTTGTTATTTATTCGAGCAGACTCTTTTTCGAGCATACTTTGTTTTGTCTTGAACAATTATGCTTGTGAAGAGAAAACACAAGTTTGTGTCGAGCACACCCTTGCTACCGAGCACACTTTTGCTCCCAAGCATGTTTGGTGGAAAATGAAAATGCACTAAGTAATCCGAGCACACTTTTGTTTCCGAGCACTAAGTAATCCGAGCACATTTGTACTTCCGAGCACACTTTGTGCTAGTTGAAAATTGAAAAATCACAAGTGTTTTGATTTCCGGGTACACTTTGTGCTAGGAAAGTGCTTCCGGGTAAACTTTGTGCTAGTGCTAAAATTGAAAAATCACAAGTGTTTTGCTTTCTGGGTACACTTTGTGCTAGGAAAGTTACTCCGAGTACACTTTGTGCTAGGAAAGTTATTCCGAGTACACTTTGTGCTAGGAAAGTGATCCCAAGCACACTTTGTGCTATAAAACAGAGTTTGTGAAATATTTCAAAGTTTTGAAGAAACTTTTGAGATTTTTGGTACCGTTGACCGTTTGACCAAGCTGTTCTCTACGGAAGATATATACCAGGGGTATTTTGGTAATTTTTCTCCAATCATCAACAAGCTTATGGAATTCAAACCTCATCCAATTTCACGACTTCATCAAAAGCTTTACAAGAACAAGTTTTGACCAAGCTTAAGGATTTAATCACTTTTAGTGTCAACCAACATATGAATATGTTTATTTTCAGATTTTTACAATCTTGATAAGGATGATCAAGATTGCTTCACACACACTTGATTTGAAGACACATTTATTAAAGACAATTGCAACAAAATTGGGGGAGTAAAAATCTTTGAATTTCATTGCAAATGGCATGCTTCAAATCAAGTAAAAGACTCGAGTTAAGGAAAAGTTGATCAAGATTAATAATCCAAGGTTTTTCAAAGATGTTTCATCATTTGTCAGTTTTCAGATTTCCTAGTACGGATGAGAAGATAGAGTCATCTCAAGCAACAATGTTGAAAGGATGATCAGTAGAGTTCAACCTCCTATGAAATAGTCACTTGAATAGTCAAGAATGGGTTATGTTTGAACTTGAATGCTATCTTAATTCAGGGAATGGTTTGAAGATAATTTACAGGGGAATAAACAGATTTGAAGAATGGAAGATTATTTGATGATCACAATGAGTTTATTTCTTTTTGTGATAACCTTGTTACTTGAAGTTGATCTTTTGAAGTTCAAAGCCTCGTTCATATGCCCATACAACTATATTCAAAAGTGGTATAAGAGTGATGATTCGAAATGAACAATGGGAGAAGCTTAACGTGAGGGGGAGAATTTCAATGAAAGACAACGAGTTATGAGGTGATCATGGAAGAAATTCGATAGCATCGGTCTAAGAGGGAGATTGTTGGGACCTATATTTTAGACCGATGCATCGAATTAATTTGTGGGTGAAAAATATATCATTTTGGTCTCAACAAAGGGTGGATGGCTTGAAGACCAAGTCATGCTAGACTAGTATAAATAGATGTTTTTATTCATTTATCTAGTATGAGTGACTGTATTGTGTATGTGTGAGATTTAGGGTTTTATCCCTTTGAGAGAGTCTCCGCCTCCAAGATGAGTTCTCCTGGTGGCAGCTGATATTTATTAATCGATTGTATGTATGAATGTATGTATGAGTGTTTCATCTTTATGAGAATCATTCGACTAATATTATCATACTACCATTTCTATCTTTTGTGTTTTGATTACAATTGTTCATCCTACTTTATTGTTGATTGTTAATCAAACCAGGCTCTCTCCAATACACCTCATCCGTCCAAACATGTTTCAAGAGTGAATACGAGTGAGATTCGATCCGAACCCTAGACCCGAGCTCCACACCGTTAATACCGACTATTCACGCTTCCGCACCGGGGCTCGGTCCTGTCAAAAACATACAACTCTTTATGTGTCATGTCTGACTTCTGGTGGACACTCCAGCTTCAATGGGACCTATGACATTCTCAATCTGATGATTCTTCTGGATTCTCGATGGAATTAAATGATCGGAAACATCATTGTTAGGTTGCAGATTTGACAAGTTCTCACTATAATCAGCAAGAGGATTCTTCCAGCTAGATGTCGCCGTACTGTGAAAGTACGAAGTACCGGCAACATATTCATTTGGAATGGCATCGGGAAACAGTGTGCTCCCGAAGATCTGACGGATGGAACTCTCCCCCTCAACAGTAGCAGCATATTCAGACGTGTTCAGCGAACAATCGGTTTCTGAAGATTCCTTGGGCTGAGTGTCAGTTGCAGGTGAATCATTACTTAACTCAGCGACATCATCATCTAGTAATGGAGAAATGTGAAACATTTCCTGTGAATTATCTTTTGCAGCTTCCACTGTGGGACCACCTAAAGGTTCTGTGTTGATGACTGGAAACACATTGAATGGTTTGAAGAGTTCGTTGTAGTCAAATAACCAATCGGGACCAATCTGTTTGGTTGATTTATTGTATACACTGTAAGCTGTATTACCCACGTAACCAACAAAATAACACTCATCAACTGTGGCCCCAAACTTTGGAGTAGACTCAAGGTTTAGCAGTGTGCAGGGACAGCCAAACTCTCTAAAGAGTGCAATAGTGGGTTTGTGACCATAAACAATCTCATATGGAGTCTTCATCTTGGACTTGTTAATTATCACCCAATTCTGAACATAGCAGGCCTTATTGATGGCTTCTGCACAGAAGAACAGTGGCAATTTGGAGTCACACAACATAGTTCTTGCCGCCTCTATAAGAGTTATGTTTCTTTTTTTAGCTACACCATTTTGCTTTTGTTTTCTTACGGCGCTGTACTGACGTAGTACCCCCTTTCTGAACAGAAATGATTCAATGATGATTCTTGAATTCCGTTCCATTATCACAACGAATTCCCTTTAGCTTCAAGTTCAATTGGTTCTCCATGAGTATTACGAACTTCTTGATTAAATCTGCAGTTTCACTCTTATTTGACAAGAAAAATACACATGTAAAATGTGAGTAATCATCAGTAATAACAAGACAATAAGAACTACGAGAAAGACTCAAAACATGAACTGGTCCAAAAAGGTCCATATGAAGTAACTGAAAAACCGATGATATGGTAATAATCCACTTTGGCTTGTGATATTTTTGATGATGTTTACCTAAAGCACAAGCCACACATTTTTCAATAGTCACAAAATCCTTGATTGGTAAACCACGTACCAAATTATTTTTAGTAAGATGATTTAGATTTTTAGTATTAGCATGACCAAGCTAACGATGCCAAAGAATTGCATTATGTTCTGACACTTTTGAAAACAAACAGGTTATTTCGTCAGGAACATTTTTGTTCATGTCGATCACATAAGCATTATCTTTTCGTTGTGGTCGAACAAGAATCCGGTCTTCTGGTATAATTATACCAGGTTTCAAAATCAGACACTCTTTCTTAGTAAAATGAGTTGAAAAATCTTTGTCACAGATTTGTGACATGCTCAATAAACTATGCTTCAATTCTGGAACAAAATTTACATTTTCATATTTTAGAACACCGTTACTTACAGTACCCTTCTGAGTGATCTTTCCCTTTTCTCCTCCCGCAAAGGACACATACCCACCATTAAATGTCTGAATGTCGTGTAGTTGGGTAATGTCTCTTGTCATGTGCCTGGAACATCCACTATCAACATACCAAGGTCTAATGATATTCCTCCATAGCTGTCCCTGCACAAAGCGCGATATTAGTTAGTTTTTGGTACCCAGTCCATACTTTTACTGGGTGACCCTAATTCATCTACAGTCGTCACGGATTTCTATAACATGTCTTTTTGATCATCAAACATAGATTTTATAGAAACTTTCGCCGGAGATTTAGGCAACCATCTATGTCTGTATGATTTGGAATTATAGGTACGAATGGTTGTCGTAACCTCCGGTGTTTTGGATGTGGAAGGAGATGAATCAGCCTTTTTCTCCTGTTTTGGTCTTGACTTAGTGCTCATATTCGAATTTGAACTTGAAACACCTTTTCTGACCATTCTTTTAGACATCTTAGGTTTGGTCTGATGAGGACTAAACCTGCCAGATTTGTTTCGATTCCAATCATCGTCAAAGGAACTAGCCTGATAATGCCTGAATCCTTGCCTGTATGCGTTATGAGGCATGTAGGGCATATTCCTCTGATAAAATCCATAGTAAGGAACGTATGGACGATGTGGACAATTTCTGGCAATATGACCAGGAGTGCCACAATTAAAGCAAGTTTGACGTTTTATGAAAAAATCATTTTGGGCAACTCACACAACCAGTCTGCTTAAATCTGTGAGAATCCCTGTTATCATCTTTGAACTTATCACCTTTTTGTCATTAGAGCATCCCTCTTTGACAAATTTAGGTCCTATGTATTTTTTGAATATTTTTGAGTTTTAAATTTTATTAGAAACCACATTATTAGAATTCAAAGTTTCAACCGAATCAATCACACAAAAATCCTTGCTCTTTAAAGCAGAACCCACACAAATAGTCAGAATAACAGAATTCAAAACAGGAAGTTTTAAAGAAACATCAGAAGCAATATCATTATTAAATTCAAAACAAGGGTCGTCATCCTCATCAGTCCACTCCTTCATAAGTACTTTTTCTACACATGAAGTAGATACATTAGAATCGTTCATATTTGAAGTGGACGGACCAGCATTCACAGAACTGGTCCCATCACCTTTATCTTGTTTACCATACTTCATGTTCTTTATCTTTTCTTCCTGTTCTTTGGTGACAGGGGTAGGAATATAATTCTGGTTGTAAGGTAGGGGAACTTGACTGTATCATATTCCCTCACCTTCATTTTCCTTCCACCACAATTGGTTTTAAATCATTGACTTAACTACTTTACTAGAACCATCGAATTTTTTAAAATCAAGTTCAGCCTTTTCAAACTTACTAGTTAGATTCAAGATTTCTAACTTGGAGGCTTCCATTTTAGCAGTTACCTCAGCAATTTCTTGTTTGGCATCTAGGTGATGACAAATTTTTATACTAAAATCAGACTTAAGCTTAGAAATTTCCTTCTTTTGTGCTTCTATTTTGTCTAGAAAGCCATTTTCATTTTTCTTAAGTTTGAAATTTTCTGATTTTATTCTCTCCATATCTTTAGTTAGGTTATCGTTATGAAGCTTATACAATTCTATTTTTTCAACACAATTTAAAGAACATGGTTGAAAACTTACCTCAGATGAATTTGGAGAAGTGAACGCCATATACGCAAATTGAAGCTCCTTGACCTTCTTCTCAGTAGAATTTTCTTCTCCAGTGTCTTCAACATTGGCGAAGTTTGCAGTCTGATTTCCAATGTTAAGCGCAACCAACTGACCTTCCCAAGAGAAATGTTGAGCAATCATACCTCTTTCACCATTACCTGAACTACCTCCAGCCTCACCTCTGGCATTCCCAATTGGATCCAATGCCCTTTCCGTATTTCCATCCTTCACTTGTTAGTACATTCACGAGCAAAATGACCCGGCTCATGACAGTTGTAGCACCTAAGAGTGTCTTTGTTAAAACCCACCTTTTGATTATTAGGCATGTTCCAGTTATTTCTACCTATCCTCTTAGTGAACTTCTTCGCACAAAATACTGCCATGGCGATTTGCCACGTGATGTCCATTTCTTCAACGTCATCAGGATGGATCTGATCTAGTTCAGCAGCAACAACAGGTTGAACCAAGTCTCCAGCCAAAAATGCATTATAACAATTCATGAATCCCGCCATTAGAGCTATATTCTCTTGAGTCTCTTTTGATATGGTAGGGATCTGACTGAAGTTCTGACTAGAATTGTGAGTAGTTTTTCCAGAATCATTTGAAGACTGTCTAGACTTGGTGAAGAATACTGGAGCTGGTTGAGGTGAGATGGATGATGATGATTGACCTCAAGTGGATGAGAACATCTGGAAGTTACCCTGAGGTGGTTGTTGAGTAGCCTTGAACAACAAGAAACTGTCTTGAGAAATAAGAGCACTGTTGAAGGCAACGTTGTATCCAGCTGCACTATAAGAGCTTACATGATTTATTGCACGTTGCTTATCATCCATATCACATTCTTTAATAGTGGCTATCATTTCACTCATACCCATTCTCTTGAGATCCTTTGTCTTTTTGATAACCGCAACATTCATGTCCCAACTCTTCGACAATGAGTTCACTAGCTTGTTGTTTATTTTTGAAGTTTGCAGATAAATACCTGCTGATCTCATTTCAGTCGCAAGTGATATGAATCTTTGGAGTTGGGATTCCAGCGTTTCTCCCAAAACATGATTAAACATATTGAACTTTTGTCGCAACAGATCTTGGCGACTTCACTTCGTATCTTCATTCCCCTCATATACTTCGACCAGTGCCTCCCATAACTCTTTAGCAGACTGAAGTTCTCTAAATTGAAGAGTAATCTCGGGTGAGAGTGCCATGGTTAGAGTGGAGAGAGCTTTCTCATCTTCCTCAACTTTAGCAAAATCATCATCATCATACTGTGCAAATGGTTTCACAAGAACTTCATCAGAGTTATCCTTTTGGTAGGTGATTCTTTGAGGTCCCCTAACAATACTTTTCCAAATTTTGGAATCTTTCATCTTGGCGTAATGTTCAAAACGAAATTTCCCTTCACTGAACCCCTCATGAGATAAGAGACGGGGTATACTAGTGGCAGTCCCCATGATGGAGTCAAGTTCTTGATGAAGTGATGAATTGGTTGAATTGTTACTATTTGTTAACTGTTCCATCTTTGTTGGATTAATTGATTAATTTTAGGTCCACAAATTACTTAAGTCCAAATATAAAGCCCAAATCAGATTAATCATGCCCAAGCAACAATAATAGTCTATTCAACAGAGAACCCAATTGGCCGAAAACTCAAGTGTTGACCGAAAACCCAAACGTTGACCGAAAACAGCTAATGTTGACCAAATGTTTGACCGAGAACTAAGAGTTTGACCGATAACCCAGAGCTTTGACCGAGAACTATGTTTTTGACTAAACTCAGGCCGAGAACCGGGTGTAGCCGAGAACAAACACCACCGAACACTAGAATTGGCCGAGAACAACTAATTATTTCAGCTAAGAACCCTGATTATCAGCAGACTCAATCCCAAACGTAACAAACTCCCAAGAATAAAGGGATTTTGATTTATTTCTTAATCAAAATCGATTCCTTCCCAAAACTTTATTGTTTCTTCTCTGGTCACGTTGATCACCAGAAAAACAATCAAACCACCAAGAACACTATTCTTGAATCTTTGATATCACAATAACGAGCCTGAATAAGGTCTAAGGCTTTGATACCAATTGTAAGTCCCGAATCTAGATCACTACAATTATGATATCAACTAATCAAGTATAGGTGCGGAATCCCTATACCCAATGACTCAAGAATACGGATTAACACAAACACGAGACTCAAACAATGCTTCAAAACACACGTATTATTATTATACGTCGGGTGCTTAAGCACTATTACAGCTTCGTCTGGTAAACACGTAGACGACCAAAACCAACTGAATGAACAACCAAACCCTATACAATACATGCACTATATATAGGGAACCAAACACCTAAGCCCAAACTGACCAATATCCCACCGAGAACTCTTAAGAGATCTCGGCTTACATATTAAACCCATAGCCCAAGCCCACATAGTATAGACTAAGTACAAACCATACAAAACTAGGCCCAACTTAGGGTGTGAATAATCTGGAATGTGCTTAGAGTGTGAATGTCCTTCTCTTCAAACTTGAGCAGAACCCTTGGATCAACAAATCTATACTACCCTTTGCCCTTTTGTAGTTTGAAAACAGCGGTAGCAGTTGCACTGTCATAGATCCAAAATCTTATATTGTCCAATGTACCATCTGGAATTGCGTCAGGTACAGGAATATGAGTAGCCTTCTTTGTGGCAGGCCACATAACGTTTACCATTGTTTTTCCTATCTTCGGATGGATGACCCCTGGGCTTTCTTTAGGAATGATTCGGCAGTTGGCATTGTTGGAAAACCTTGATCAATCTGACTTCTCAAGAAGTTCCAGAAATTCGTAGTCCGTTTATCATTCGACGGGTTGTGGAATGGGGAGTTTATCAAATCACTGAGATCAACTCTAGTCCAGGAACCAAGTCTTCCATCTTTTTGTAATACTGTGTGGTTCCCGACTTCCTTTTAACCCACCACATATTTTTCTCAGCGTCAAAACACCACGATACAACTCCTGACCTATCACCATATTTATCCGAGGAACCCTTTGGGAAAGTTATGACGATCCTGTCTGGATGGTCTGATGATTCCACGTTCTGATTTGAGTTCTTCATCACCATTAGCTTTCTCTGAACTCTGTTTGAGTTTTCTTTGGAAATTGGTGGTGCAGACATATACTGTTTCAAGGTCTCAAACTCATAAATGTTGTCAGCTGGGAGAATAGTAGAACTCTTACCTTGATCAACGTTGGGTGCTTGAGAGGCCACATCATCATTGCCTTTAAATTCATCACCAAACTTTTGAAATAGTTTTTGTTGGAGGTCAAGATACATAGCCGTTAATCCTCCCATGCCAGACTGTAACTCTTTAATCTTGGAATCCTTTTCAGAGTTGCGGAATAGGTGCGGAATCCCTATACCCAATGACTCAAGAATACGGATTAACACAAACACGAGACTTAAGCAATGCTTCAAAACACACGTATTATTATTATACGTCTGATGCTTAAGCACTATTACAACTTCGTCTCGTAAACACGTAGATGGCCAAAACCAACTAAATGAAAAACCAAACCGTATCAATACATACACTATAGATAGGGAACCAAACACCTAAGACCAAACTGACCAAAAGCCAACCGAGATCTTAAAAGATATCGGCTTACATATTAAACCCGTAGCCCAAGCCCACATAGTATAGACTAAGTACAAACCATACAAAACTACGCCCAACAGTAGAGGTGGTAATACCCTCCATTATGCTAAAGCTTTGAGTAGCTGGTGGCTTTTGAGTGACTAATTGGTGGATGAAGTTTGAAATTCACTCTAGATGGAGGCAAACATTTGGGCGTGATCTTAGGGTTGTTGGACTTTGTTTGAGTCATCTTGGTGATGAACTTCTTGAGCTGCTAGACCTTAGAGCTCAGACTTGAAACTTGATTCTTCAATTATTGAATGTTGGTTGAATCAAATAAGTTAATATCCTTACCTATATATCTGCTATCAGTAGTTTAACCTACATCATTAGTTTTGTCTGAACCAAGATCAGAATTTTCATCTTGAGCTTGTTCAGATGCCCCTTTGTCATGGTACTGGGGATTTCCAACTGCAGGTGATATCAAGATATCAGCAATTGTAGCTGGGATAGAAGTCTTAGAGCCTAAACAATTGTCCATTTTAGAAACATTTGTTTCAAAATTTGTAGTAGTTGCTCCTAATCCCATATTCAAATCACTTGTAGTGATAGGGATATTAACCTCCTCTTGCTCTTGGATAGTAATGCATACTTCAACATTAGCAGTTTGGGTTGGGGTTTTCCTTTAAGTTGATGAGGTGAAGAAAGGACTACTTTCAATAATGTGAGATACTTTGGCAATTACTTGAGCAACATCTTCAATGGTGATTATGTGATGTTCCAAACGGGGTGTAAGAGAAGTAGCCATGGGAGAAGGGCTTTGAGTTGGAGTGCTTTTCCATCAATAGTTTGTGTAGCTCCAAGTGCATCACTTGCCATCAGCGCTTATATGATTTCACTGTTGAAATCATTTTTCATTTCCTTTTCCTCACTTGATTCCGCATAAATAACCACAAGAGCTAGATCTTTTATGCTCATCTCTTCAGGTAAACTGTTCCAGTTAACAAATTCTTGTGTGAAGAAACTTTTTTTTGTGTTGTCATGGCTTGAATAGGATGGTCCAGGTGTCGTACCTAGGGTAGGATGAACTTATGTGTTGATGGGTGGAATGAAGGGAGGTTGAACAAATTGATTCTGCTGCAAAGGTTGAGGTATTGGTGCATACTGATACTGATATTGAGGACCGGTATTAGGCGTTGTTGAGGTTTGAGCAAAGTGAGTTTAAAAATGGTTATTGAAGCTTTTTTTTGTTGTGAATGAGGATGGAAATGTGAACTTGAATAGATTATTAAAGGCTGAAATTAATTGGGTCTAGGTTGTAATTGAATTATGCATTCTCTAGCAAATTGTCAAAGCATGTCACATTTGTGACATGCCATTTTCGCCTTGTCATAACTTACTTTGGTCTTGTTATTGGTTGCAAGGAATTTCCTTCATGTCCTCTTGTAAAATCTGTTTGTTCTGACTATCAATAATGCCGAAATATCAATTTCCTCTGGATCATCTGGATCTATGTGTTGCAAATCTTCCATAATAAATGATAGATTGTTAAACATATGTGAAGAATTACAACAAATTCTTGATTTTCAACTACTAAGCCAATACCAGTTGTTATGTCTATGTGGTAGTCATAACCTTGGTCAGAAGTTTGTGTAGGTTGAGTCTCTTGGTATAGAAGTGCTGACCCAATGGTAAAATCATCAATTGATTTACCCGTTGATATCAACTTCTTCTTTTGGCTAATCTCTCTCTTAAAGGTAAGTAACACGCCATGAAGAAAAGTTAGACTCAGATCTTGAATGTTTAGCAAAGTTCTTAATATGATAGCATGAGTGTCCTAATTTTTTCTGGAAGTGATCTCAAAAGTCGATTGTTTAGAGCACAATTTGTAGAAGTAATTCAACCATTTTTAATTCACTAATTAATGTAGTGAGTCTTTCATTTCGTTGAATTAAACTCTATCCTGTTAAATGACATGATGCTTCATGATGCTGCATGAGAATTTCATGAGTATTCTCAAGGTTTTGTGGAGTATAACCATATTGTTCTTTCAGTGTATCTGACAATTCATTGGCAGACTTGTGATGAATTAATCCATCCGAAATTTCATTTAGAATTTCCATGGCAAGCATTTAATGAGCTTTGGCATCCAGTTCAAATTTCTGCATATCCTGATTAGAATAATCATTGGGATCCTTCTTAATCATTTTATTCCCATCAAGTGGATCAACAGTTACAGGGGAATGAGGCCCATGAACAACAGATCTCCAACAACTATTGTTTTGGTTGCAAAGATGGTGGAGCATTCGTTGTGCTAGAATGTTGTGTTGTCCTCGAACCAACATCGGTGGTTTTGAGGTAGAACCGGTATTGTGAGGATCTTGTACAATCGACATGAATCTTAATTCAACTGATTATTTACTAGCAATAAAGTTTTGAACATATTTTTTATCCTTTTAAAATCCACAAATAGAACTATCTTTTGAGCTTAGAATTATGTTTTTGAATTGACTATTAGATCAAATTCAGTGATCCTTCTCTTTGATACTAATTGTAAGGATTCTTGATAATTTAAGCTAATCAATAAAATTACAACCAATATAACAATAAACACCTGATTTAATATTTTTTATGAACTAGTATCACTTTAATTGGATTATTATTTGAACTATAACTCAATTCGTAATTAATATAATACATTAAGCAGCGAAATTCAAAGAGCTAATAACAGGTTTCATATGGAAGAACAAATTTGTATTTTCTAGTACAAAGTACAATATCAGATGAATTTTGTGAAGTGTGAAAAGTGTTAATGAAAAATAGACTCTCTTATTCATTATATACATGTGGTAAATAACTTATGAGCTAAAGGTGAAAGTGACATCTCATAAAACGATTACAAACTATTGAACTATTTACAAACAATTAACTATGAAAGAAATCCTATGCTAATTAGTGATCTTTTCTAAAACAACTGATGTTTGATCCATAAGTTGTTAGACTTCAGTTGCTTGGATTTTCAATACTTGTTTGATTAGTTTTTGAGTCTTTAGTTCTTTCATATCAGCAGTTTGGTAATGTCAGATGTTTGGAGCAACAGTTTATCAAAACACTTTAATTGAGGACAATTGATGTTTGTATCATCAACTGTTTGGTTTAG
This sequence comes from Bidens hawaiensis, assembly GCF_021521415.1. Lineage (NCBI taxonomy): Eukaryota > Viridiplantae > Streptophyta > Magnoliopsida > Asterales > Asteraceae > Bidens > Bidens hawaiensis. The sequence goes on from NW_027491014.1 coordinate 506,384, forward strand.
GCTGTCAGTTCTTTGCAAGGTTCAACAGGGTATATAATTAGTTCAATGGTTAGACTAAGAGTTGACTAATGGTCAAAGTCTCTGCACTAAGAGTTGATCCAAGGAGAATCTATTATAACTGATTCAAAGGTTAGATTGAAAATTGACCAATGGTCAGAGCAGTAGAGTAAAAAGGGAATTTATAGTCGGAGCGTAAAGGATATGGTGTCATTTTTCACGGTATTCTTCTATTTCTGTGTACGTACCGAGGTCAATGGTTTTGACACGAGAATCTAGTGGAGTTTTCAATCAAGAAGGTTTTCCTAAAATAGTTTGAATGAGACTCGCCAGTCCAATGAAACACTTAAAGGAGTATAGTTGAAATTATGAATATCATGGAGTATAGCGAAATTTGTTCATAGTCATCCTAAATCAGATAGTCGCATCCATTAGCTGCTGAACAGTAGTTACGAGGACTTCTACTGCTAATTTATTCATGCAGTAGGGTTCACCCGTATTCACATGCACCTCAAATTACTATTATGTGTGCATCCGTAACGATAATTTGATTTGCATGCTCACCCTTATCCCTCCTATCATGTGTTAAATTGTCCTATAACTTGGATTGTGGAGTATATATTATTACCAAAAAGAAAAAAGTTTATTAAAAAGCTTTCCATTGACCATACATTGATCATTTAGGAGTTTAAACGAAATGAGTAGTCGGAAACCATTTTATTTGAGCCCGAATAGAATTTGAGTTTGCAATAAACAAGACTTTCTCAGTTATAGGGTCAATCTATCTTCTAAAGGTTAGCGACCAAGGATGTGAGCATACGACTAGGGAAAGTAATGACATCTCGTGTCAAAGAAAATTTGTAAATGTGCCCTCGAGGGTTAGCCTCAACTTGGTGTGACTTATCCGAGACCCACAAGTTCATACTTGAAGTGGAGTAATGCGAGTGAGGTTGGTGTACTGTCAGTGGCAGGTGAAGAATGCACTCGAATCTGACGAAACTAACTGCAAAAGAGATCATCATTCCTAATGGATCAAATGCTAGATTCGTTTTGGTGTCTTCCTCGACTCCAGTGGCCTGAATGGAGTGTAGATGCTGATGTGATAATGAGGTTGATGTGTTCGTCGCCCGAGAAGAACGAGGTGGATAATGTTGACCAGCCGGTAGGCATTGTAATGTTCAGATGTGTTATTCCTGATGAGGATCGGTTAACTTGATATTGATCTATGGAACCGAAAATGCATGGAGTTTGTTTCAGTGCCTTTCGGTGCCAATCGGTGAATGAAAATGAACAATTAAGAAGAAAAGATGTAGATAATTACTCGTTCCAGCTCACATTACATTTCGGTAGAGTTTCATTACAATTCGGGGTCTCGTAAGAATGTGTGGCTCTTGTAGCTTACAAAAGAACTTATATATATAGTGAATTTGGCTATACGCTGCCATACGCTTCATAATTCACTCCATTCGCTTAAACCTATCATGCACATAACCATATCCTTCCAATCTTAAGCGTATGGAAGCATGATGAATTATAAACCTAGCGTATTGCATATTTAAATCCACACAATAAAGCATATGATCATATCTAAGATTTATATAATATTCTAAACATTTTTACTAGACCAAATACAAATGCGACTAGTTGTACTAGCAAATTCCCCCTTGACAATTGTTAGAGTTCGTTAAGCTATAGTTTTGGTCGCTTTGCTTTCAGATGATCTTCACGTGTGTCTTTATACACGTATTGACATGAAGAAATGGACTAACATACTCTCCCTTGTCATTAGCTGTATGTCTTCAATCCTTATCAGCATCAAGCTTTCACATACGATCAACATCTTCACTCCTTTTTAACTCGAACAATCTGCTATAACTTCAATTCACCGTGTATAATTATCATTCAGTCAAAACAACAGTCAATCAACACATTCCATCAATAAATTGAAAAGTTTATAATATTGATTTAGTATTTAACCATAAAATTGGATGAACAGGAATGTGTAAAGGTGCAACATTTTTTTAATACAATAAATCAATTTGAAAATGTATATCAATTGTCAGAAGAGCAAAAATAAATTTGAAAAAAAAAATATTTTTGACCTTTAGAAACTTTATGCTAAAACACACCCAAAAGAAAGTAGCATGCACATTTTAAGTACGATAGAATAGCCCCTCATTTCTAAGTGAGCATATCCTATGACATAACAGAAAGTAGCATGCGCATTATAAAGTCAACCCTTTCCTAATGTCATGCTACCACGAGAATGTCAATTTGTGTTGGCAAGTAGTTTAGTAAAGTAGAAAGATTAGGATTGACTTCGATTTATCAAATACCAATTCTAACAACTTCGGGTGGTTATAGTTTAGTCACGCAACCTCCCCTTGGTTGATTTAAGTAGGTTATAATTACACATTCCGTTAACATATGATTTCTTTAACTAGCATGATATGCTAAGCAATCGTGTTAACGATGTTATTTCAGAATTATTAAAACTAGTGAAATAGACCATAACTTATATCTCATCATTTATAAGTACAATATAAGGATCCATGTTTTATCTTAAATAAGTTATCAAAGTACTTTTTACCATTTCTAGTCTCCAAGGACATGTGCAAGTCATGAATGATTGTTACCCATCAACTTTGATTTATTGATTTAAAGTGATAAAACATTTTTCATCAAAGGATAATTGCAAAATAACTATGTACTTTACTAAACTAAATCACATGTTCAATATAATTATCAAGTAAAACAAAGCTTCTTCATAGAATTTAGATGGTGAATGTCACACCCCAACCTACGGCGGAAATGCCGGGGCGTGAACTGATTGTCACAGCTCTCAAGGTACTATCATGCAATATTAAAGGTGGCAATATCTATTAGATTTAATTAAATAATCATTTACATCAAAATTAACCAAAGTACATAAATTAAATTTAACCAAATATTCTAATTCTTGTATCTTCTTCTCTAGCATGCAACCAAAGTTTTCTTCAAATACAAACTTGAGAATCACATCACACGATAACCTGCATATGCGTTAAAAATACAATAGGTTTTTGTCAACACAATGTTGGGTGAGTATAACACCATATTTGAGACACTATTTAATAATAAGTGAAAGTGCAAACTGTTCCTGTGAGATAACAGATAAGCCATAGCACATAACAATCAAATAACTATAAAGAAAGCAAATCATAAAGAAAGCAAAACCATAAAGAAAGCAAACCATAAAGAAAGGGCTCAACCAATCCATATAAATGGACATTAGCTACCAAGCAAGAACTAAACCGCACCATAAAAATGGACATCGGTTTCTGAAGTAAGCAATAGCATACAAATAAGCAAGTAAGCAAATAGCAAGTTAGGTAAACTTATAAACACACAAGGATAAACAGTTGCGGTTGAGTACTATATAATATAAAAATATCTATGAACGCATATGTCCCCAAAATGGTTAAAATAAGTAAAAGAGGGGAGTGAAATACTCACCTTAGATTAAAGGCAAGCGAGTATAATTAAGAATAAACGAGTAAACGGATAAGCGAGTCGTCCAATATGCGTCAAACAAGATAACTTATCAGAACTTGAAACTTTGTGATATGAAAATATAAATAAAAACGAACTTAATGCCGCTGGAATCAATCCAAACGGATGAGTAGAACTCTAGTTATGTCGAATTAAACGTTTAAGCGAGCTAGTATTGACCGAAAATCCGAACAGCGATTCGGAAGTCGAGTTTTGGTCAGTAGCCTTAAAATTTCGTTATGAGAATAAAAGTCTTCTGGACCGAACATTGAATCCGACCAAAGGTATGAGAAAACGTTAAGTCAAACTAGTTGACTATTTTGTTCTTTAACGAGTTTTAAACGATTTGACCAGTCAACACCCTTCAACCACCAAAATTTATTGAAGTGATTGACTAGGGAATATATATGATTGATTTATATGTTTACAACTTACCCGGAAAGTGAAAGAATTGACGGAAACGATGAATCAAAGGTCCATACGTATGCAAAGTCAACCGGTTATGAACGTATCTTCAACTAATAAACAAAAACCGAAGAGTTTGAGGAGGGTGACGACTGAGAGTAGTGTTTTAGGGTTTAGGGAAGATTTGTGTTAGGGAAATAATGATATGTTTATATAGGATATACTAAATCGATTTACATATGGTAACTTACTCGTTTAAGAACCGAATGAGTCTTTAATGATTAATTCAATGTTATAAGCTGTAACTTTCGTTCTTGATCAAGGGTTTATGTACACGGACATGTATTTTAGTTGTATTAGTTTTCTTGGAGCTTAATTCACCCGATTTATGCTTAAAATAAGTTATTTGCTTGCTAAAAACGAATTAGGAAACAAAATGATCAATTAATAACAAAATTGAGCCAATTAATAATAAAAATTCGTCTTTAATATTTAAGTTAAGAAAATGGACATGTTATAACATTATATAACTTATCTTGGGGCATACGTTTCGAGATTTGAGTCAAAAATAGTCCCTGTACTTTTATAAATGCGTTTTTTAGCCGTTTTAACTGATTTTAAGGGTTTTTAAGAACTATTTGGCATAATGAAAATTATGAAATTATAAAATAATTTAAACCAAGTTAAATACCAATAAATACAAGTTTTAAATAGTTCGAAAGATCCGAATTGCGTTACCGAATCGGTTTAAACATAAACTAATACAAATACGAAAAATCCGAGATGTTACAGTGAATAATCTAACAAAATGTGGATGAATCTCCCTTAATGATGATAATGATGATGATGGACAATGATGATGATCTCCAAGCCTTCAAACTCTACACAAAATCTTCAATATGAGTGTTTGTTGGTGTTTTTATAAGTGAAAACCTTAAAGAACTCTCTTCAAGGCACCTCAAATGAGTGCAACATGCTCCACTATTTATAGACTGTCTGGAGAGAAAAGTACCACCCCGTGTCCACGTGTCCCAGTTGCATATTGTCAGATCGTACATGATGACTCACCACGTGGGTGTGCTTCTGAGGCACGCCCCCGTGCTTTTTATTGACATGTGCCTAAATTAGTTTTGTCTTATCTGAGGGTGACCACGGCCCTGTGGGCATGGAAGCATGGCCCCGTGCTTTTGTCTTCAGTGTTTGTCTTTTCTTGTTGATTTTTGTCTTTTCTTGTGTTCAGAAGCATGTGGGCGTGTTTCTTGTTTTTCTTGTGTTTTCTTCCATTTTTCTTTATCTTTTCTCTTGTTTCATTTTTTGAGGCTTGGGTTTACCTGAATTTGCATTTTATTATGATAAGTAGCCTTCTGAGTTATGTTATTTGATAGAAGTTGCAGTTTTTAGATATTATTTGATACTAAAAAGATGTTTAATTTTATGTACATCAAACATCCCCACACTTGAACATTGCTTGTCCTCAAGAATTCTACTTATAATTATTCTCTAAAAGTAGCGGGTAAGGACCATAGCTTAAACATACCCAAAAGAGTTCCAATAAAATGGGAACAATATAACCAACCATAAATCGTAGGAATATATGTAGTGACAAATAAAAAGGAAAATTTGTTTTTATGAGCTTCTGTTTATGTAAAACGTCACGTTCTCCCAATGTTCACTCACGCTCGGTTTATATATCTAATCATACCTGTGATGTATGCATGTGAACACTCTTAGTCAAAATGTAACCTGTGATAAATAAGCTTGTAACAAGTTCAAATCTCCACCATTGTGAAGGGTTGCATATATATCAGAAGGTAATTGGGGTTCGTTTTGTCTGAACCAGGATTGGGTATTTTGTGTTGGTTCAAGGGGTTTAGGTTAATGAGGATGATAAATACAACTTTTGCTGATTGTCGGGAATATTAAGATGTCTTCAATAGTCAACTTCTTTTCTCCCGTTTGGATATATATATATATATATATATATATGGGTTGGTGTCATTTAAGAACTTTTAAAAAGTTAAGAACTCTTAGGAACCCTTAACAAGCAAACAATTTTTTAATTTTTTTTATATATTAACATTATTTAATAGTAGTTTTATCATATTTTATATAAAAAGTTTTGATTACATATATTAATCACAAGTTTATATGTATGTAAAATTTATTTAGTAACAAATTTACATAGGTATAAAACAAAACATAGATATGTATAAATCCAATTTTCAAAATTGTAATCGTAGATATAGATATAAAAAATGATAAAACTACTCTCAAAGAACATTAACATACAAAAAAGTTTATAAAAAACGTTAGTTTTCAAGGGTTCCTTCAAGTTCTTAAATAATTTAACAGTTCTGTAATGATACTCATCCTACATATATAAATATAATTTTTATTTTATTTTTTTTAAAACAAGTTAATTGACTCTTTTAAGGTCAGATCGCCAAGACCAGTTTTGTCGAGGATGTGAATCAATTCTTCCTCAATCCTGTTCTGAACACAACCCACAACTCTAATGGATCATTCGGCTTTAAGCCTAATAGCCCCCACCCTCATTAGTTCGGTATATTCATGTTGAGACGAAGTTTGAATTTTTCTACATCTTCCTTAGTGTGACAGTTTCTGCATCCTAAGCAACGTTCGTATCTTTTTTGCTCTTCTTCTCATTGCGCTTTTAGAAACTCCACAAAATGGTGGCCTTTGTTCGTTTTGGCGCCACTTTTTCCTCACCTCATTTCTTAAGAGAAAGATTCTCTCCTTAAGTCCTGGAGGTAACCTAGGTTTTGAAAAATGTATGTAATAAAGGAATTTGAAATCGAAAAAAGCATTTCCAGTTCTTTAGGGTCTGCCGGTAAAAGACCAGTGTTGTATTTTACCGGTGAGAGGGATAAAGTGGTAAGCTTTTGGTTTAAGGTTTTTGGGTTTTGTAATTTGGAGAATGGTTTGAGGTGTTTGTAACAATATTACCTTTTTCCTTATACAACGCTTCATGCAGTCTTGAAATAAATAGTTGCGACGAGTTCTAAATCACACGAAACATATGACTCACTCAAATCTTTAAAAAAAAATATTTATATGGCATGAGGTTTATCTCACAGTAACGGAGGAATTGGGTATAAACGCCATATTTTGCATAAATTTATTCTCAATATACAAAACTTCTTTTTAATTTTTCACCTTTTTTGGTTATAATAGATTTGTAGTTGGCTATTTGCAAAAATATTTTCTTGGATTTGCTTTTGTTTTTGTCAAAAATAGTCTTTGTTTGCTACAAAAATTTTTGTTATTAGAGAATTTTATAATTATTTGAGCAAGCAATTGGTCAAGTAATTACCCTCCCCACACCTGAATCTCACATTGTCCTCAATGTGAAAAGATTCATAAAAAAATTCATATTAAGATTCATGTGAAGTATGTTGGGCAAAATGGAAAGGAACTTCCTTATGGGCTAACGAAATTTCGACAGAGTGTCCCCTGTTTTTCGTACGTTTTCCTATAGTGTACCTAAATCATAAATAACTGTACACAACCAACAAACATCCAAATCATAATACTGAAACTTATTATTATTGTTATTATTTATTTATTTTTATTTTTATTTCTATTTACAATGCCTAGTTTAATCATGGTCTTGGCCAGACCCTACTTCCAATTTGTTCATCGGTTCCAATATGTTCATCGTTTCTGGTGGAGGGTTAGTACCTCCGAGATGGTCTCGAATGCTCAATCGATGTATGGTTTTAATCGATGTCCATTAACTTCGAACTTGTGGCCGTTAGAATTTGAAATCTCAACTGTCCCTTAGTCGAAAGCTGATTCAACAATGTGTGGACCTGTCAAACGAGATTTCAACTTTCCTAGGAAAAGACATAAACGTGTGTTATATAACAATACACGATCGCCATCTTGAAATTTTTTATTTCCTTTTAAATGGGCGTCGTGTAAACATTTAGTCTTTTCTTTGTAAGACCAGAAGTTTTCATAGGCTAATGTTCTTAGTTCTTCGAGTTCGTGAATTTGATTTTCCCTGTTTTTACCGGCAGACATTAGATTAAAGTTCATTGCTCTGAGAGCCCAATAGGCTTTGTGTTTCAGTTCTACAGGTAGATGACATGTTTTTCCATAAACGAGTTTGAAAGGTGTTGTTCCTATGTGAGTTTTGTAGGTTGTCCTAAGGGCCCACAAAGCGTCATCTAACTTTTATGCCCAATTTTTGCGATTCATTCCTATAGTTCTTTCTAGAATCCTCTTGATTTCTCGATTCGAGACTTCTACTTGCCCGCTGGTCTGAGGGTTACAGAAGTGCTAAGACTTTGTCCATTAGAGAGTTACAGAAGTGAGTTCCTCTGTCGCTGATTAAGGCTTTGGGGGTACTGAATCATGAAAATAACTTTTTCAGAAATCGTACAACTACTCGAGCATCATTAGTGGGAAAAGCTTGTGCTTCTACCCATTTGGAAACGTAATCGACTGTACAAGGATGTACTTATTTCCGAATGAGTTGGGAAATAGGCCCATGAAATCTATTCCTCATACATCAAACACTTCACAAATTTGAATGCCTTTTTGAGCCATCTCAGTTTTGGCTGAGATGTTCCCGACTCTTTGACAAGCTTCGCATGCTTGGATCAAAGCATTTGTGTCTTTATATATGGTGGGCCAGAAGAATCCTGCATCAAACACTTTTTTTACCGTAGTGGCGGTACTGTGGTGTCCACCAGTTGGTCCTTCATGGCTGTGTTTAAGGATATCCAGGGCTTCCTTTCCTGATACACATCTACGGACAACCTGATCGACACTCATCCTAAACAAGAATGGATCTTCCCAGAAATAGAAATTAAGGTCCGAAAAGAATTTCTTCCGCTGCTGATTAGTTAGCCCTTTCCTTAAGATTTTACAGGGTAAATAGTTTGCGAAATCGGCAAACCAAGGACTTTCATTTTCCTCTTGTATGACTACTTGGATATGCATGAGAACTTCATGTGGAAAATTATAATTGATAATTTCCCCGTGATGTTCTTCTGAAGCTAGGCATTCTAAGCGAGAAAGATGGTTTGCGACTACATTTTCTGCTCCCTTCTTATCCTTGACATCTATGTCGAATTCCTAGAGTAGGAGAATCCATTGGATGAGTCTTGGTTTCTGCATCTTGTTTGTTGAAGAGATATCATATGGCGGAATGGTCGGTGTAATCTATGGTTTTGTAAAGAACTAGGTAGAATATAAACTTTTCAAAGGCGAAAACTACTTCTAATAACTCTTATTCTGTTGTGGTGTAATTTTCTTGTGCATCATTAAGAGTTTTGCTAGCATAGTAAATTGGATGAAAGTGTTTTTATTTTCGTTGTCCGAGTATGGCTCCAAATGCAAAGTCAATTTGCATCGCACATGATTTCAAATGGAAGGGTCCAATCGGGTGTAGTCATGATTGGTGCGTTGACAAGCTTGTCTTTTAATATGTTGAATGATTAAACACATTCTTTAGAGAAGACGAATGGTGTGTCTTTCTCTAGAAGTCTGGTCATAGGTCTAGCGATTTTGGAGAAGTCTTTTATGAAACGACGATAGAATCCTGCATGACCTAGAAAACTTCTAATGGCTTTGACTGAAGTTGGTGGTGGAAGTTTAGAGATGGTTTCTATTTTTGCCTTATCAACTTCCAATCCTTCTTGAGATATCTTATGAAGGAGGACAATTCCCTCTTTGACCATAAAGTGGCATTTTTCTCAGTTGAGTACTAAATTCACTTCTTCACACCTAGCCAACATTTTGTCTAGGTTTTTCAGACAATGATTGAAGGAGTCTCCAAAGATTGAGATGTCATCCATGAAAACTTCCATAGAGTGTTAAATCATTTCAAAAAAGATGGCCACCATGCAACGCTGGAAGGTGGTCGGAGCATTACATAGTCCAAATGGCATTCTTCGGTAGGCGAAGGTGCCATACGGATCCATCAAGGAAACAGTAGAACATTTTTCCAAAAAAATATTCAAGCATTTGATCGATAAAAGGAAGTGGAAAATGATCTTTTCTTGTGACGTCATTAAGCTTCCGGTAGTCAATGCAAACTCGCCAGCCTGTGATGGTACTCATTGGTATCATCCTTCTCGTTCATTTCAACTGTCATTCCTCCCTTATTGGGTACTACTTAAACTGTACTAACCCAAGGTGAATCTGAGATTGGGTAGATTAATCCTCATCAAGGAGTTTAATTACTTCCTTCTTCACCACATTTTGCATGTCGGGATTGAGACACCTTTGATGTTGGACCACGGGTTTGTATTCTTCCTCCATGAGAATTTTGTGAGTACAGAAGGAAGGGCTGATGCCTTTGATATCATGATCTTCCATGCTATAGCCTTCTTATGGTTTTTGGGAACCTTAAGAAGTTCGTCTTTCTGTTCTTTAGAAAGGTGAGATGAAATTAATACTGGAAGTTGATAGTCTTTTTCCAAAAAGGCATATTCGAGATGATTTGGTAGTTCTTTTAACTCTAAGGCTGGTGGTTCTTCGATTAATGGTTTTGATTTTTTATTGCACTCTGTGATCTCACATACTACTTCTGATTTTTCTTGATTATTAATGATAGTATGGAGATTATCATGTTCCAACATGGGTTTAGTGATGGTTTTGGTTAAGATTTATGTTTCTAGTCTGCTAGTGATTAAGGAATCTCGCACATAGCAACTCACGATAGAATTGATGATGTCGACACAATATAATGTATCATCGTGATGTTGTGGATATTACATATATTATCCTATGTCAAAAGTGATTGCCTCGTCATTGACCTTGAGAGTGAGTTTTCCGTGCAAACATCAATGATAGCTTTTGCAGTGGCTAAAAAGGGTCTTCCTAAACTCAGAGGTACACTTTTGTCTTCCACCAGGTCTAGAATCACAAAATCTAATGGGAAAACAAATTTGTCAATTTTGACAAGCATGTTTTCAACAATGCCCCAGGAGGTATTTTACGGATCGGCCAGTTAACTGAATGCTCATGCTGGTGGGCTTTGGTTCTCATATCCCTAGTTTTGCAAAAAACCGCATATGGCATTAAGTTAATACTAGCTTCTAGGTCGGCCAGGGCATTGCTAACTGATAAATTTCCTATGACACAAGGGATAGTAAAGCTCCCTGGATCGGTTATTTTTGGTGGAAGCTTGCTTTGGTGGACAGCTGAACATTCTTCACTCAAGGTGACATGTGAGAGCTCCTCCAGATTCCTCTTGTTTTTCAACACTTCTTTAAGGAATTTGGCATATTTTGGGATTTAAGCAATGGCTTCGATAAAAGGGATGTTGATGTGGAGTTGTTTGAATAGTTTTAAAAACCTCTCGTACTATGCTTCCAATCTCTCCTTCTTCAGTCTTCCTGGGTACGGAATAGGCGGAACATAGGTTTTGACTGGTTCCTTAGGTTGTACGGTGCCTGTTGGAATCAGTACTTCCTGTGTTTTGCCAGTGGCTTTCTTCTCTATAACTGGTTCTGAAGTTGGTGAGGCAACAGTGGTTGTACCGCTTCTGTAACAGCGTTTGCTGTCGCATTCGGGTTGGTGATTGTGTTGCTTGGGAGAGTTCCGGGTGTTCTTTCGGATAATTGTCGGGCAATTTGTCCGATTTTGGGTTTCTAGATTATGCAGTGATGCTTGTTGAATTATTAGGTCAGCTTCATGTTTCAGCAAAACTCCGCTAATATCAACAGCTCTTGAGTCGACCTTCTTTTCCGCTTCATTTGTTTTGGTCATGATTTGGATTAACATTTCTTCAATTTTTGAGTAACTTGGATTCTGATGGCTACTGGAACTTTGGTCTTGAAATTGTGGTTTAGGCTAGAAGGATTGATTCATCCGTATTTTTTCGAATCTGGGTAGGGATTGAGTGTTACCTCCGTCCTTCCAACTGAAATTCAGGTGGTTTCTCCATCCTGGATTGTAGTTGTTGCTGAAAGTGTTATTTTGGCGGGCGATAAAATCAACTTCTTCCATGGCCATGATAACTTGTTTGCAGTCACTCGTCTTATGAGTTCCTCCAAAGGTGTCACAGGTGATCTTGGTTTTCAATAGTTCGGCTTGAAGTTGTTCGATTTTTTTAGAAAGGGCTTCAAGCTGTGCGGTGACAAGAGTGTTAGAATCAACATGGTGCATTCCTTTGTCTATTGGTGTTGATCTTGGTGGGTTATATGCGAAACTCTTCTTTGCTGCATTCTCCATGATTTCATATGCTTCGTTAGGTGATTTGGATCCTAGGTCTCCGCCGGCGACTTGGTCGATGGCCTGTTTGTTTTGACTGGATTGTGCGTCAAAGAAAGTCTGTACTGTAACCACACACTCAGTCCATGATGTGGGCATCTTCTCAAAATACTTTTGTATCTCTCCCATGCTGCGTGTAACGACTTATCAGCATCGATTCGAAATCCGGTAATGCTAGGTCGGTATTTGGCAGTTTTATCAGGCGAAAAATATTTGAGGAAAAACTGTTCAACCATCTTGTCCCAAGTGGTGATGGAGCCAGAGGAAAGAGATTCTATTCATTCTAGGGCTTGGCCTCTTAGGAAGAAAGGAAATACTTTGAGTTTGATCTGATCTTCTGAACAGTTTTGAATTTTAAAGGTTCCGCAGATTCGTAAGAATCGAGATATATGAGAAAGAGGGTCTTCGTCGAGGAGACCATGAAATTCAAATGAATTTTCCACCATATGAATGGTGCTTGATTTGATTTCAAAATTTTCGGTGATTTTGGGTGGAGCCACTCCATTGCCGTAGCCTTCGAGAGTTGGCTTGGCATATTGGCTCATGTTCGGATCATTGTTTTGGGCCTCCATCATTTATTCGGTTTGATTTTCTCCTGATGTGGTGGTGTCTACTGACTCATCTTTGATTGTTTCGGCAGTTTCTGCAGTCCGTTTACGTGCTCTTTGACGAAAGAGTCGTTCCGGTTCAGAAATTGAAGAAACAAGCTTAGGCTCGAATCTAGATGACATACATGGGATTAAATCAAATTGAAACTTGTTTAAATTAAACTAAAGGTTAGTTGAAGTTAGACTAAAAGTTAGGCTAAGCTATTTAAAACTAAACTAATATATAAGTTAATTAAGCTAAAGTAAAGGTAAAGGTCAGGCTAGCCTTAAAAATATATAATTTAATAGTTTGTAAAAAAATTAAAATAAAAGTTAAAATTTTGTACAATTATAAACAATGATTAAATTAAAACTTGGATCATTCTTAGAAACGTACCGTGTCCTCGGCAACGACGCCAAAAACTTGATGTTTGCGTGCGTTTGCTTTAAATATAAAGGATTGGGGATTTAGCTTTTGCACATGATCGTGTTTTAAATTTATAAAAGTGATTTCTACTAAGACTAAACACACACAAAATAGGCAAGTGTACCAATCGTATATGTAGAATAGTATTGGTATGAACCAAGTATCGATCCGTGGACACAAATATTTCTAATAATGAATCTTTTTTTTAGTTTAATCAGAGAGTTTTAATCATTTTGGGGTTGGTTTTTAACTTTTATAAAATAATATATATATATATATATGTATATATATATAATATAATATATAGGTGACCAAGACGAGAAATTCAAAATGAGTAATTCAATTATATGAAGGTTACCATCTAAATCCGAGAATTAACACCATTTGTCCTTGGTGATTATAAAGTGAACATGTGATAAACTTGACATAATAATGTATGATAGACGAGCTCCTCATTTTTAAGTGAGCATATCCTATGACATAAAAGAAAGTAGCATGCGCATTTTAAAGTCAACCCTTTCCTAATGTCATGCTACATGAGAATGTCAATTTGAGTTAGCAAGTAGTTTAGTAAAGTAGAAAGATTAGGATTGACTTCAATTTCTCAAATACCAATTCTAACAACTTCGGGTGGTTATAGTTTAGTCACAAAACCTCCCTTTGGTTGATTTAAGTAGGTTATAATTACACATTTCGTTAACATATGATTTCCTTAACTAGCATGATAACCTAAGCAATCGTGTTACCGATGTTATTTCAGAATTATTAAAAATAGAGAAATAGATCATAGCTTATATCTCATCATTTCTAAGTACAATATAAGGATCCATGTTTTATCTTAATAAGTTATCAAAGTATTCTTTTTACCATTTCTAGTCTCCGAGAACATATGTAAATCATGAATGATTGTTAATCATCAACTTTGATTTATTGAGTTAAAGTGATAAAACATTTTACATCAAAGGCTAATTGCAAAATAACCATGTACTTTACTAAGCTAAATCACATGTCCAAAATAATCATCAAGTAAAACAAAGCTTCTTCATTGAATTTAGATAGTGAATGGAGTTTAGCTCATAATGAGCATGGTTAATGACATCAAAAGAGATGAAGATAACAAGCACATGATTAAACTAGAATAATCTAACCAAATGTTAATGAATAACCCTTAATGATGATGATGATCTCCAAGCCTTCAAACTCTCCAAAAGATCTTCAATACAAGTGTTAGTGGGTGTTTTTATAAGTGAAAACCGTATAGAACTCTCTTCAAGGCACCCCAAATGAGTGCAACATGCTCCACTATTTATAGACTGTCTGGAGAGAAAAGCATGGCCCCGTGATTAGTGAGGCATGGCCCCGTGTCCACGTATCCCAATTGCATGTTGTCATATCGTACATGATAACTCACCACGGGGGTGTGCTTCTGAGGCACGCCCCCGTGCTTTTTATTGACATGTGCCTAAATTCTATTTGTCTTATCTGAGGGTGACCACAGCCTCGTGGGCATGGAAGCACGGACCCGTGATTTTGTCTTTAGTGTTTGTCCTTTCTTGATGATTTTTATCTTTTCTTGTGTTCAGAAGCATGGGGCATGGGGGCGTGTTTCTTGTTTTTCTTGTGTTTTCTCCATTTTTCTTTGTCTTTTCGCTTGTTTCTTCGTTTGATGCTTGAGTTTACCTGAATTTGCATTTTATTATGATAAATAGCCTTCTGAGCTATGTTATTTGATTGAAGTTGCAGTTTTTAGAGATTATTTGATTCTAATAATATGTATAATTTTTTGTACATCAGGGCTCTTCATCCAGTGTGATTACCACAACCACCTTCGTGAAAGTGTTTGAGCACTTCTTGGATTTCGAGTTCTTCAATACACCTCAAGTATGGATCTTCAAGAAATTTTCTATATAGAATATCATGTTATAAGATGTATTATGATACTTTAAGTTTGATGGTTTTAGCATTTCCTGTGGCGGGAATCTTTCCATCTTGAATGAATTTCTTGATCGGGAGGATCCAAGATCCTTGATTATTTGAGGATAATGGATCTCGAAGCACAATCTTTTTGTTAGCTATTATCTCCATGACTTCTTGTTCTCCTATTGCTAGTGAGAGTATATGGATGATTGGGATCTTCGTAGCTTCTCGAATCTTCAAGGATGAAGTTATATTCTCGTAGGTACCTGTATAATACTAAAAGAATGAAAGAACTTTGACAGTTCTTTCACAATGTCTAGATATTTGAATAGTTTTTTTCTCCTTTAACAGCATATAAGTCATTAAAGTGGTTAGATATTAATAACGAATCTATATACACCTGAAGATACCTGATCCTCATGTGTTTAGCTAGTTGCAAACCTGCAATTAAAGCTTCATATTCCGCTTCATTATTTGTGACTTGAAACTCATAGGCTATAGACTGGGGTATTATGTCCTCCTGTGACGATTTCAATAGTATACCTAGACTTGTTCCTCTGAGGTTGGATGCCCCATTCGTGAATAAGATCCATGTATCCTTGGTTTCATCTAACTGTAGGACCTCCAAGTCGGCTTCCTTCTGTAAATCACTACTGAAATCAGCCACAAAGTCAGCCAATGCTTGAGATTTGATAGCAGTCCTTGGCTCATACTGGATATCGTATGCACTCAGCTTTACAGCCCACTTAGCCATCCTACCTGAAATCTCTGGTTTTTTAAGAACATTCTTGATAGGATGATTAGTTTTCACAATTATAGTATGAGTATCAAAGTAATGTCTTAACTTAGCAGAAGCCATAATAAGAGCAAGAATTATTTTTTCTAATTGAGAGTACTTCGCTTCAGCATCTAGAAGACTTTTAATTACATAATAAATAGGATGTTCTTCCCCTTCATGATCCTTTACCAGAACAACACTTACTACATTACCCGATACGGCTAAGTATAAGGATAGGGGTTCCCCATCTGGTGGCTTCATAAGTGCTAGTGATGAGATAAGTAATCCTTCAAGGGTTTGAGTGCAGCCTCATGTTTCTCCGTCCACTCAAACTTTTTATTCTTTCTAAGGATATTGTTTTGGGCAAAAATAAACTAAGGATAATGTAACCAAATTTTTTAGGTGAAGTTTAGTGCTTAATTGATTATGATGAATACATAAATGAAATGCAAGTGAATACGATGATTTTTTATGAGGAAAAACCTTTGATCTTGGTTGGATCGCCGGCACAAAAACCCCGGGTGATGACAATTATCTATCACCACTATATTAATCAAGAAAATAAGAATACAAGGTTGGAGATTATGATTAGTAATACTAGATTGCTAAGTGTGTGTTGCTAGAGAGAATTCTTAATAACATTGAATAGTGCAAAGTAATTAGTGTGTGACCTAGCTGATCAATAATCTCGTTATAAACAAAAATAACAAATAACTCAACTTCCTATTATCATGCCACTCTCCCACTAGCCATTTCCATCTCTTTAACCACGTGCATTATGAGTCCAGTAGCGATTAAATAGGTAGACTAGGTCGTCCAGCCGTTATACATATTAAATATTAACTTACACATAAGAAACAATCATTAGTAACAACAAATACTGAGGATCCTCGATCCTATCTCAACTCCGGAACTTTTGTCAAGGATAATTGATCCAGATGTGACTCAAGGATAATCTATCCTCAGCATATATTTTTCGTGCCCTAACAATTGCCCCAAAATGGCGGGTGTTTATGGGTTACAGCTGTCATTTTGAATTTTGAATCTTTTGCAAAAATGATATGATTAGACATGTGTCAGAGGCAGTTATTATCAGTAAATTCGATGGTTATCCGCCGCCTATATATGTGATCATACTAATCTTATTATCACCACACATCCAAGCAGCCAAACATGTATCCTTCTTTCTTCTCTCTCTATTTTCATTTTCGCAATCATGTCTACTGTTTCTGTCTCTTCTTCTTCTTCCAGCCAATCAGACCCCAACGAACTCCAACCACAAGGTTTATTGGCCACTCCATCCTCTGAGATATGCAAATTCACTGATCCAAGAAATCAACGACCCCCGACCACATTTTCCTGCCAACACCATTTTCCGACTTTTCGATTCTACAGCTCGCAGCGACTTTGTGTCGAAGAACTGGGTTTGCTTTCCAGCTCAACCGTTCCTAATAGGCTTCTGATATCCCTTTCCTGATTTCACTCAAAGCTTCTTCACTTTGACTAGAATCAGTTATATCCAAGCTATGCCCTTGTTATGGAGGGTACTTCCTGCTGTTGAAAGGATAATCGATGAAGATGGTGTTGAGTTTGGCTTGTCGTAGTTATCCTACCTGTAAACCTTGGAGACTCAATGTTCCAACCGTTTTGTCTTTAAATAAAAATCCCATCAACTGATCCCTATTTCAAAGTTTACATAGAATGGTCCATTCAGGAAAAACCAATTTTTCTTCGTAAGAAGGGACTTAATCCCGGGTGGATCTAATTTACCCAAAATATGGATACTAAAGGGTAGGATCCAGGATCCTTAGGTAACTCCAGTAGGATACTTGATTCTTTCATTAATGCTTTGTTTTTCTTGTATAGTTGATAACTTTTCCCTGATAGCTGAACTTCCTGAAGTCGAGGAGAGGGTCAAGAAATTCCTGGCACTGATTATAATATCAGGACATTTCAAAGCAAGTTCATAGAAGCTTTTCAAGAATCAAACTCAGAACCACTCAGCAACATGTCTGCATCTAAGTTCTTCCTTGAAGACATCGATTGCATGTTTGTGAAGAAAGAGACTCCGAAGTCCACCCCAATGCATGAGCCATGCCCATCCACAACCCGACCCAAGTCAGGAGCGGAAAGGTAGAAAAGCTCAGAACCTGAGAACCCCTTTGACGCCGAGAAACAGCTTCTCGAGATCCTCACTGCGGTAAGGATCCTTGATCCTGATAGCCTTTATCCATGAATCAAATATTCTTCCAACTTCCCATTTTCTTTTATAGGTCGTCTGCTATGCCAGAAGTCACCACGAGAAGATAGTTAAAGAGTACGAGGAAACTCTCGCTGGGATGAGATCCGTAGCCACTTCTAAGGACAAGGCACTCGCTAAGATAACCAAGGAGAAGAAGCAAGCTGAGGATCATGCATCCACAGTTGTGGTTAGATGCAGGACGAGATAACCCGAGCTACCAATGAGGCGAAAATCTGGGCAGCCAAATCAGTTCTCCAGGCAAGAATCAAGTTGGTTAATGAAGCCAATGATCCTGCATTTGACAAATCCTCGTGGGATATAGCGCAGTTGAAACTGTCTTTGGCAGACTTGGGCAGAGGCGAGGATGAGGCAGGTGAGAGCACTGAGACTGCTGCTGGATCTCAGGTGACCGAGGTGATGGACACGGGGAAGGATGAGAGTGCTGAAGAGGATGCGGCAAAGGCGTGCAATGAAGGATGAAAGAGACAATACCAGAGCCCGTTTTTTATTTTGCTTGGTTATGTTTTTAAGGATATTTGATAATGGTCTGTAACAAATAATAGTAATTAGGATATAGGATCTCTGATACTTAAGACAATTCACAGGGGTAGCAAAGGTGGAGGGATCCTCTGTTTATAGGGATGAAGCCTTTGATGCCCCTGCGTTTATTTTCCTGCACTTTATGAACAGTTAGTAGCACTTGCTTAACCCGGATGGATGGTCCATCATAAGTATTGATCCTTCTACGATCCTTGTAAAAATAAACTAAGGATCTTGAATCCATAAGTGTTGATCCCTTTGTGATCCTTGCAATTGAACTTGTAATCCCTGATGCAAATAACTTATGATATTAACTGGGATTAAACCCAACAAACTAGGGTCACGCCCAAATAAACTAGGGACAAGCCCAAATAAACTGGGGACTAGCCCAAATAAACTGGGGACAGGCCCAAATAAATATGGGACAAGCCCAAATAAACGGATGCTAAACTGGGGACTCGCCCATACCGGGATTTAGCCCAAATGTAAGGGACGCGAAAATGCCAAATCCTTAGCTAACATGAAAATGTTAGAAGCCTTTATCTTGAGATAACATGAAAATGTTATAAACCGGTGGTATGGTATGTCTACCATAAATCGTAGGATCCTCCGTATAACCGAAAGCAACGAAATTGTCAGCCACTAAGCGTGCACTGGTCCTAGTGCCCCGAATTATACGTTGGATAACGTGCGCTCTAGGCGAGTGTGTAGAAACTCTAATTTATAAGAAAGGTGAAAACCTTTAAACCATAGAGGATATGACCATCAAGGGTTATACCTTAATCGTGGACAAGGCCAAGGGAATATCAATGTACCTTGAGTGTCACAGAGAGGTGGCCAACCTCTTAGACATTTAACCTCTTATTGAAATCTACATTGTTACTTAAAACTTGGAAAAGATAAATGTTAAGAATACATTATCCTTAAATTAATAACAAGAATTTGAAATGAATAAGCGACTAGATAGATATTACCAACTTTAGGATCCTTGACCCTTTAAGGATACTTGATCCTCTTAGGATACTTTATCTTGATTAGGAAAAATACTTCTTAATATGGATAGCATTACATGCTCTTGGTAACCTGTTGCGTTCAATAGTCAGCAGGTGATATGCCCCCTTTCCAGTTTCTGACTCGATCAAGTAGGGGCATTCCTACTTAGGTGCTCCCCTTCATCTTCCTTTAAAAGGACAACACTTACTGCATTACCCGAGGCAGCTAGGTACAAGTAATCCTTTAAGGATTTGAGTGCAACCTCATGCTTCTCCGTCCACACGAACTTTTTATTCTTTCTAAGGATATCATAAAAATCCTTACACTTCTGCGAAGACCTGGAGATGAAACTTTTGAAGGATGCGATCCTACCAGTCAACCTTTGTATGTCTTTTGCATTTACGGGTGACTTCAAGTTGATGATGGCTTTTATTTGCTCTGGGCTAGCCTCTTTACCCCTCTTAGTGACCATATAACCAAGGAACTTTCCCGCATTAACACCAAAATGGCATTTAGATGGATTAAGTTTCATGTTATGCTGGTCAAGGATATTTAAGGCTTCTTCCTAGTCTTTAAGATGATCTTCAGCTTTTTTGGATTTGACCACCATGTCGTCTATATAGACTTCCATGTTCTTCCCTAGTTGTTCTTTAAACATAATTTTGACTAAGCATTGATAAGTCGCACCTGCATTTCTTAGTCCAAATAGCATGGCAATACAACAATATATTCTAGTAGGAGTCATGAACGTTGTGTCTTCATAATCAGTAGGAAGCATCCATAAAAGTAAGCATTTCATGTTCTGCTATTGCATCCACCATCGAGTCTATATGTGGTAATGGAAAGGATCCTTGGTGCATGCCTTGTTTAAATCAGTGAAATCGACATACACACTCCACTTTGGATTCTTTTTTGAAACAACAACCACATTAGCCAACCATCGAGGATACTTAACCTCTCTGATCATACGGCCTTAAGAAGTTTTTCAACTTCTTCTTGTATGATCGTGATCCTCTCAAGAGCGAATTTCCTTCGCTTCTGATGGATTGGTTTAAAAGAATTATTGACGGGTGGTCCATGGGACAACACTTAAGTGGTTTAAGTTCGTTAATATTTATGCGTTTAATCGGTTTATCTTGTTGAATTAGATAATTACATTTACGTGTATAATGGCAGGTATGAGAAGATAGAAGATAGGATTACGAGAACGTGGGCGAAAACGGTGAAGAAAACAGACGTGGAACAAGAAAGTTATGATAAAAACAAGAAATTGAGTTTTGGGAGCCACCGTAGCTTATGGTGCCCACCGTAAGCTACGGTGGGAGCTGGAGATTATAACTGCCGTAAGGCAGCTTTGGCCTATTGTCAGCTTTAAGAAAGCCACCGTAAGCTACGGTGGCCACCGTAGCTTACGTTGGGCGCGACGCTGGACTCGTAACTGCTCTTATAACATGTATTTTTGAATGCCTTTTGGTATTATTATTGTTAGGGCATGAATTTTATGCTAAGGATCTTTTATCCTTAACTATCTTGTGGATAGATTATCCTTAAGATATGTATTAGGTTATGAAGGATCAATGATGCTCGGTATTATTTGTTTACTAATGATTGCATTTTTAGTGGTAATGTGTTAGTCAGGTATAACAACTTTATGATCAAGTCTACCGTATATCTCACTACAAGGCATCTGTAGTGCATGATCGAGACTGAAGAACAAGCTAAAGAAAGAAGAAGCAAAATGATAAGATCAATTACTGAATACTAAGGACAAGATACGTTATCCTTGAAAAGGTTCTTGGATCAATTATCCTCATGAAGAATTCTCTAGCTGAAGTCTGGATCCAGGATCCTAATTCAACATAGTTATTAATGGATGATTTTCGTATGAAGACTGATGTTTTAATAACAACAACGGCTCCTAGACTTAGTCTACCCCTTATTTCATCATTAAACATCTACTAGCACGTGGTCAAAGAGCACGTTGGGAGAGAGTGGAAGACTAGCGGATTTTTAGGACCTAGTAATTAGATTAGTTATTTTTTGTTTCCTTTATAAACATTGAGTTGTGATCAACCCTAAGACACGGTTCACTAGTTTACTACTACAGATTTTAGCTCACAAGTTCTCTGTAATCTCACACACACGTAGCTCGGTTGTAATTGTTGATCAATAGCTCCAACCCTTGTAACCTTTTTTGTGATTTATAAATTGGTGATCGACGAGTTGTCATCACCTGGGGTTTTTTTCTTTTGATCTGTACATGATCAAAGGGTTTTTCCTCGTACCAAATCGCTCTGTTCATCCAGAATTCGTTCATATATTCATTGTTACCATTTTAGCACTATACCTCACTTTACAGATTTGGATACATTATCCTTAACAGATTTTTATCCAAAACAATTTGGCGCCCACCGTGGGGCAATTGGTGCTATAATCCATATTACTCCTATCAATTTTTGATTTTTTCATACCATATCACTATCAATAGCCTCTCAATTAACCTCTTCTTTGTCAACCATGCCATCATCGGTTCCTCTCTCATCAAGGACTTTGCCACCAATTCCTCCGCCAATCACGGGAGCACGACGGCCTGCTGCTGCTGGAAGCAAGACGCAACTACCTGTCTTCCAGAGCTTAAAAACCGTTGCTGTTGCGCCGGTGATTAATACTAACAATGATGTTTCATTTATGTTTTCGCAGGTTAAAGCATATATGGAGCAGCGGAACAAGACCATTCAGAGGATCCTTCGTGAGATAGAAGATCTCAAGAAGACTAAGAGGCCAGCGGAGGATCACACTACTCTTATGCCCAGGATGCTGGATTTCACCAGTCCAGGATCCATGGCTCAGTTCTTGCAAGGATCATCCATCCTTCAACAGGGGTCCATGGGCCAATAGGCTCAAGGATCCTCACTGTTTCAGTCAGGATCATCTATCATTCAGCAGGGGTGCATAGGTCAACAGGCTCAAGGATCCTCATTATTTCAGCAGGGATCATCCATCATTCTACCAGGATCCTCTGGGTTATATCTTCAAGGATCCTATAATTCCCAACCTCAAGTATCCTTTTTTCAAAATCCAGGATCCTCAGGAATACAACACCAACGATCCTCCGAAGTCCATGAAGGAGATTTCATTCCCATGCAGACTATTGCGTCGGGTGGTCCTACTCCTATTGCTGACTCTTCTTATCCCAGATACTCATCCGAGATGCCAACCTTCACCCATCAAAGAGTTAATTTGTATGATCCTTTATCCTTAGATGCTAACCGTGGTTCCATGAAGGATTCAGGTATCAACCAAGCTATGGCCAAGGAGCTACAGAAGCTCAAGGATATGATTTCCAGCATTCCCGAGGTAATAGGGCCAATCCCCGAGATACCTTAGGGAAGCCACAAGTTATCCAGATTTGCTCTGCCTATCTGTGACGCTGAAATCCCGAAGCGATTCCAAATCCCCAACATGAAGACTTATGATGGAACCACTGATCCTGAAGAACATGTGGCACAATACAAAGAAAGGATGAAGATCAACCCCATTCCTGAGAGACTTTAGGAAGCTTGCTTGTGCAAAGGCTTTGGATCCACACTAACAGGATCAACATTAAAATGGCTGCTAAGTCTTCCTCCTTTTTCAGTTACTTCTTTTTCACACTTAGTTAACTTGCTCAAAAGTCAATTTTCCTGTAGCAGGAAATCTGAAAAGTTAACTAGTGATCTATACCGAGTTATCCAACCAAGTGATGAATCCTTTAGGGATTTTGTTACAAGGTTCGGCAGGGAAGCTCTGGAAATCCCTAACCTTGACATGGCTACTACTGTTGAAGCCTTCAAGATGGGATTTCAGAGGAGCTCCCCCTTTTATGATAATCTTGTGATGACTCCTAGCAGGTCTATAGATGAAGAAAGGAACAAAGCACTAAGGTTTATACTGCTGGAATATGACAAAAGGATCCAAGAAAGATTGGGGGCTCAAGCAAAACAGGATTCCCCTGACAAAAATAAAGGATCCTCATACAATAACAACAACTCAAAGCCGTACACCAAGTTCAACAATCAAAACGTACGAGCAGTTGAAGAAGGAGATGATGATGAAGTATCATTGGACCCCGAGGATTGCCACTACAAATCTTATATTAATCTCTTCTGATGATTGCCACTTCTTTAGTTAATTTTCCAACCTGTTGTGATAATGCCTTGATTTCCTTATCTCTGATCTCGTTGCCATTCCGAATGTCCATCATTAACTCAAGAATTGTATCCAATTTTTCATTGATGGAGTTATCATCCAACCCATGCTGACTAGCTTTCCTATTCCCTTGATTATGTAAGTTGCTTTGATAGTTACTTTGACTTCCTTCATAGAAATTCTAAATTGGTGTCTCAAAATATCTTGCATTCTGATGTGGCGAATCGAACAGTGAGGCGTAATTGGTACAATAGGCACAAAATGACTGGCAAATCCTCTAACTGGGGCTTTGTGATTCGCGCTAGGCCATCCATCCATATACTCATCCTGACCCTGATATCCTCCATAATCGGACTGTTGATCACCATTATACCTTTGCCGACCGAACTTGACCCTATTCTGACCACTTTGATTAAATGTTGGCACTGAAGGCACAATCTCATCAAACTCATCATATTCATATTGATTTTGGGTTTGAGGATGTGGCAAGTTATAGTTTGAAAATTGTTGTTTTTGTGAGAATGGTGGGTACAATGGGTACAATGGGCTACCTGGTTACTTTGACTTCCTTCATAGCAATTCTGAATTGGTGTCTCAAAAGATCTTGCATTCTGATGTGGAGACTCGAACAGTGAGGCGTTATTTGGTACAATAGGCACAAAATGACTTGCAACTCCTCTAACTGGGGCTCTGTGATTCGCCCTAGGCCGTCCTTCCATATACTCATCCTGACCCTGATATCCTCCATAATCGGACTGTTGATCACCATTATACCTTTGCTGACCGAACTTGACCCTATTCTAACCACTTTGATTAAATGGTGGCACTGAAGGCACAATCTCATCAAACTCATCATATTCATATTGATTTTGGGTTTGAGGATGTGGCAAGTTATAGTTTGAAAATTATTGTTTTTGTGAGAATGGTGGGTACGATGGGCTACCTGGTGGACTTTGATTACTGTAATAACTCATAAACGAAGATAATAAGTTCCTGCACAAGCAAAGACAAAAATACCACGCGTAATACCAAACATAAACAAAAAGAAATAAAAAGAAAAATATTTTTGTTTTTCTAAATATATATATTTTTTATTATTTATTTTCCTTTTATTTTTAATCAAACAAGTAACGCAACACTAAGCACACTAGCTCCACGGCAATGACGCCATTCTGATGACCGTTGTTTTAGTCATTCAAAAACCCAATTAAACTAAATGGTTAGAGTAAGTGTCAGGTCCCCGATTTCAGCTGGATCTTACTCAAATCATGTCATAACTCACACAAATAGATGTGTCGACAAGAGAGTTAATGACGGGTTGCTATATTTAAAAAGATTACCGTTTGTTAAAGGCAGAATCAATAACAAACGATGTGGTTGCTAAACAATAATCAAAGGTAACTAACACACACAAGATTCACTCAAATGATTTCCATTTATATAACGTTAATCATACAAAAGGATAATCGATTTAGGGTTTCTTGAAGGGAAAGTTTATCCGTACGATTCTAAGACAACCGTCACTCTCACAAATATTCTCTCTGAATTAATGAGGTTGTTTCTCTTTTTCGCCGCCGCAGGAGGTGTGCCCTAAATTATTCCTTTTATAGGCCTGACACCTCCTTTACAGCTGTCATTCCTTCTAGAAACCCTATCCGATAATACATATTCAAATTACATATTCAGGGTAGGCTTTGCAGTTATCTTGATTTTCCCAGTAGGCTGTGTGCTCTGCCATCCTTCATAAGTTGGTAACATAGAAATGTGCCCGGGATCAGTTTCCGGGTAGACTTTACTTGAAGAGTATTTTACCAATTAAAATAGTCACCATCTTCTTGACTTTGCCAGACTTTGCCCGAAAAACCCTTACGAGCAACCTTGTTCTTCAATGGTCCCTTTCAACCCTTTGATTGAAAATAGCTTATTAGCAAAGTGTGCTTGGCAGCACTGTTTCTTGCTTGAGTTGAACCTTGCCCGATGTTACTTAGAGATATTCCATTAAACCATCAAGCCTACTTGGACCACAATTATTAATGAATACCTTGCCCGGTCTTCCAATCACTTGGCTTCATGAGCTTGGTTAGCCAAAAGCTTACTCGGGAGTGAACTTTACTTGGCTCTGAAGAACAGACTTGCTTGATAAAGTGAACCTTGCCCGGATTTGCATAAACTAGTGAACCTTGCCCGGTAATACACTAATTTGCAAACCTTGCTCGGATATCCACTAAAGAAGACTTCTTGAAGATAACCTTGCCCGATAGACAAAATATCATGCCCGGCTAAGTAAAAGCTTGCTCGGAGGTCTAAGGTGTGCCCAGATCCATACTTAGCGAATTCTGAGGAGATTGAGAAGATTCCAATCTTCCATATATCTCACTTTGGTCAAATATTTGACTCAACAATCTCCCCCTAGATTGGAACACCTCAGCTGACCCAAAACATTTCTTTGGTTACTTACACTTAGTCAAAATACACATCAAATTAAAATAAAATTACATATTCAACAAAACATAAACAAATTACATAATCAGAACTCTGTCCGAAGACATTACAAAACAAAGCCTAATCTAGGAATCTTGTCTCTTCCTTGCATTGTGTGCGGGTTGTCTTCTGTTGACTATCACTGATGCTGCTCTCAGCCTAAAGATATCAAGGATTTGGTAATGAGTGTCACTTTCAGGTATGACCAAATCCCTTATATCCATCAGATTTTCATCATGCAAGTAAGTCAAGTCTTCATCCTTTTTGATTATCCCCAGTACTTTTCCATCTGAGTTTCTTAACACATAATGGCCAACATCTTCTTTGTATTCAACTTCAGTTATAATGCCATTTCTTTGAACTGTGTAGTTAGGGCGTGTCATTCTTCTATCCAGACTGATGCATGTGTTCATGTTTGACAATGGATTCCTGTGTCTGACATTCGTTTTGTAGTACAGTTCAGCACTGTCCATTTTCTTTAACTTCTCTGTCCTTCTTGATTTGTGAAGCTGAATTGTTCTCCAGCTTCTCTTTTCTTTTAGGAATGGGAATCCCTTTTCAGCTTCATCTTTCAAAAATTTTGACAAATCATTCATTTGCCTTCCATCCATCTTGTTCTTGTTTCTATAATCATACAACCTGAGTGTGACCATTCTTTCCAGTTGTTCTTGAGAATATTCATAAAAATCATCTCTCACAACTATGTCTCTCAGTTGTCTGCTTTCCATAATCACTCTCAGACATTCGAGTACAAAATCATAGTAAAGTTCTCTTGGAAAATCCACATCTGATTGTGGTCTTATTGTTCTTTGGGGTTCAGATCTACTTGATTCACCTCTTCCACCTTGTGGATGTCTTCTTGAACTTGGAGGCCTGAATGGAATAGACTTCTTTGGTTTTCCAGGCTTCAAATTGAAGGTGTTGATGTAGATTGCCTCTACCATTTCAGGTGGAAGGTTGGCAAGATCAACAAGGTCATGTCTAGCTTGTTCATTAAGGATCAACATCATTTTGTCCAACCCAGGATTGTTTGACAATCCTGCAGGTACAAATCTTCCATCAACAAAGCTTCTAGGGTTATCACCTTCCCTCAGAGCTTTCTCCCAATCAGCCTTTTGAATATAGAAAAGTTCTTTCAAGTCTTCCTTTTCCAAGGCATTAAAAGAGGCTTCATCCATTCCCCTCTGATTTATAATTATACCCCTCAAAATATTGATCATCTCTTCATTTTCCCAAGGGACAATGGGTTCATCATCCGGTTCAGGTTTGACTTCTTGTGGGGTTGGGGTTTCAACTGATTTGACTTGTTCTTTCAATTTCTCCCTCAAATTTTGAATTATTCTTTTCTTTGATTGAGGTTCATCAGTTGGTTCAGACTACTTGGTGGAGATCTCAGTTTGTAACCTTTTCAACTTTCTTTTTTTTTTTTGAGTTTATTGTATTGGTCTAATACTGATTCTCTTGATAAGTTCTCAACTATCTCAGGCTTCACCCCTTTCTCCAGCAAGTATCCACACATACCTCCAAACTTCTTTTTCAGAGCTTCCATCTTTTCAATCTTTTCATTCTCTTTGACACATTTTTCTATCACCTTTGCTCTTTCACTATTGTAAAGATCTTGAAGTTTGTCAAATTTGAAGTGTATTAGATCTTTTTCTGAATAACCATGTCTTCTAAGATATTCTCTGTATTTCTGATCATCTCTGTTCTTTTGTTGCATAGCTCTTATGATCTTGTTATTTTCTTCTTCAAGTCTTTTGTTCAATTCATCATCATTCATTTGAGCAATACTCTCAATTTCACACCAAGTGCCTTTAGATTGACAATCAAAGGATTGTTCATTTTGGCATTCAACAAACTTTGCCTAATGTTATCCCTTGTTCATCAGTCATTGTCACATGTAGGGATTCAACATTAGCAGTCTTAGCACTTTTTCCTTGATCATCATTGTCATCATCATTAGATTCATCAGACTCATCTTCCTCCTCAGTTGAATCATTCACTGCATCTATTTTAGGTTCATCAGAAGGTGGATGATCTGGATTTGATTCACTTCTAACAGGCACATCAGGAACACCTTGAACCTTTTCTCCTAGTTGCAAGGTTTGCAATGGGACTGCCCTGATTGGGCTTGCATCATCTTCAGGAGTCTCTACAAAATATTTGTTCTTGTCATCCCACTTGCCTTTCTTTGCAGATATTTCATATTCAGATTGCTCATTTGCCCTCTTTCTTCTTTCATAGATCTTAGCAAATATGTTGACTTTCTCAGCAAATTCTTCATACAGATTAGAAAGTCTATCTTTCTTTTGATGAATTGTTTCTGATCTTTGAGGTTGGGTCACATTTACCCTTTCAGACCAGCTGTTAGTTGGGTTCTTTTTTAGATCTTCTTTCACTTGCTCAGCCCATTTCTTGGCAGCCATTGAAGCAATGGACTCACCAATCTCTTCTTCAACCATCATTTCAGTATTTAGATTGGTCGGTTCAGCAGTTTCTGTTGACTTATTTTCTGGTTGACTTTTGGATTGAAACATGCTAACCACCATAGCCAAAGAGTTGTCTGCTTCCTCAACTCTTTTCAACTTCATCAAAGCTTCAATCACATCTTGATCAGCCACTTCTTCATCAATTACTTTGGCAATATTGACTTGATTGATCAAGGCTTCCTTCTCTGCCAACTCTACAGGGTCCATGGTTTGGGCCAGTATTTCTCTGTCCCTTGTTTCCCTCATAATGTTTTCATGTTCTCTCAGGGCAGCAGTAGCAGCTTCAGCATCATCTTTAAACATAATGTCTTTTTCAGGATAAGCCTTAACAGGCTCTTTTTTTTGTTACCTTTTCTTTACCTTTATACATTTTTTTCTGCGCTTCTTCCTCTTCATCAGTTGGTTGATAATCATAAATCTCTTTCTCAAGTGCTTCTAATTCAGGGTCATACTCTACCCTCTTGGAGCTTTCAGATTGCTCAACTTCAGTAGTGATTGGCTCCTCAATAGCAGTATTCCCTTTATTAATTTCATCAGTTTGAGTTTCTTTTAACACATTGGTAACTACATTAGTGGTAGCCACTATCTCTTCATCATTTATCCTTTCAATCTCATCTACTGTCTCCTCTACATTCTCTTCATTCCATACAACATTCATAATCTCATCATTCACATCATAATCCTGTTCTCCTACATCTGATTTATCAGCTTCATACTCATCATCCTCTAATCTCCTTTCCTCACTATCCTCCTCCTCATCATCATATGCACTCAAAATCAATTTCAAACCATCTACAGTCTCATCACCTGCAACTTTCTCAGTCTCAACATTCACCATAGCGTCAGTTGGCATCTTTTCATTCTCCCCCTGTTTTGGGGCAGCTGAGGTCTTCTCAACCTCCTGCTCCAGGGCTTGAATTTTCATTTCAGCTCGAGCCAACTAATCCAACAACATAACATTTTCCATGGTGACCTCCTCATTCCTCTTTTTCAATTCAGCATTTTCTTCTAACAAATCCAAATTTCTTTGGAATAGGTCTGTGTCAGTATGTGAGGTTGTAGGTGGTGATGTAGAGAAAGGTTCATATTCAGGTTGTTCTTGGGTTGTGGTTTGAGTTTGGAAAGTGGATTGTGGTGGTGATTGTGTATGGGGTGGGCTTGGAATAAATGGATCAGAATGAATTGGGCTAGATGTTGGTGGTTTTTGTTGTGTTTGGGATATATGAGTTGATGTTTCAGGCTGGCTCATGGTTAAGATTTGGAGTGGGGATTGAGTGGTTTGATGTGGTGGAGTTTGTGGTGGTGATGGTATAATGTGTTGGTCAATGGGTAGTGGTGATTGGGGTGGTGTTGGAATAGGTTGTTCTGGTTTCCTCAGGTTGCTCCCCCTGATCAAGTGCACCAATATCCATGGCTACTCCAGCCCCTCCTTCATCTCCATCATCATCATTATCGTCTTCATCATCTAACTCATCAATCTCCTCATCCTCCTCTGAGCTCAGCTCAGGAACTGGCATCACATCCAAGTCATGGTCCAGCAACCATGGCAAAATCTCAAACGGAATGTTTGTATTAAATCTATTGGCAACACCCGGATTTTTAATTCTTCTAGTGTCTGGGTTCTGCAGTAGATGTGTAATTCCAAGTGTGGGTAAATCTTGTAATTCCATGTTAAAGATTATTTGCAAGAATCTGGGGTATTGCAGAAATCTATCAACTTCTGCCTTCTTCAAATTTCCCACCATGCCTTCAAATATCATCTTTGAAAAATTGAACGGCAAATCATAAATAATACCCACAGTGGCATTTGCTAAATCACGACTCATCAGAGTCCATGATCCTTTTCTCGGAGCAAACCCCTGTATCACATGATGAATTAAGAATCTATACAGCATAGGGAACATTCCCTTTTGAAACTGCCAATCATGTAAGGTTCCCTGATATCCCATAGTCTGTTCAAATATCCTCATCAGGTGAGATGCATTGAAGTTTATTGGGTTATGGTCATCATCATTTAACTACAAGCATCTTCTTATCATTCTTTTTGTCACATGTATTTCATGGCTTGCAACAGTTGCTTCGATTTTTCGACCATTTACATCATCAATAAGTCTTGCAGAGCGCCAGAAATCAAGTGAATGATTTCTATAAATTACTGGGCTCTCTGTGAATGCAAAGCTCACATTGGATCTGGCCATCCAGGTAATCATCCTTGACACCGAATCATTATCAGGTGTGACTTGTAACAGTGCACACATGTTGTGTTTCTTTTCAAAGAAATATTTCGGTTGAACTTCTTCTTCTGCCATAGCAGAACAACACAATCAAACATATTCAAAGTGAAATTAGTCATAAAGTTCGCTACTTTAAGTGATTTTAAGTTATAAAAATGAAGAAGAAAGAGAGAAAAATCATCAAGAACCTGTTCTTCGACAAGTTTATAATCTAAACACAAAAAACAGAGTATTAGAAATAAAATACATAATAAAAGCCTGTTAGTCTAATCGTGATCGGAAAACACATTATTATTGCTTACCGAGTCGGATTTAAAGGGTTGATTAAAATTAGGGTTTTGATTAGAGACGAATGTGATAAGTCGGTTTAGGTTTCTTTGTGATTAAGCAATTGCAATGGAAGGAGAGAGAGGGAAAAGTAATGTTGAAAAATATTTCTAATCCCTCTTATATACCTTTTGAAAGTGGGTTTTAAATGCTTTATGTCATTTAGTGAGTTATTAGCTGTCAAACAGTAACATTATCCACTTGATATTTTAAAAACATTTGTAAACATATAACTCTTTATCATTTAGGTTTAGCAAACCTTACTCGGAAAAGTAAATCTTTGCAAAGTCTACTCGGTATACTTCTACTTACACAAAGCTTACCCGAAAAAAATATCAAAACTTGTTTGGTAAAATTTTCATTATTGAATTTACAAAGTTTGCCCGATCCCTTCCGCTCACAAACTTTGCTTGGTCAAGCTAAGTAATTTAAAGTCAAGACACTATGAAGAAAGTTTACCCGAAATACCAGATTTCTTGAGAACTTAATCACAAGGAAAATAATCAAGTATAAATTATCAAATAAACATCCTTGCTAGGAATAAATTAAGATACCCGTATGCATATCTTAAATTTAAACTAGAAAGCTTAAACTAGCATAAACCCTATCAGAATAATAAACACATTCAATCAAGCATACTTGGTTGCACAGTGTGCCCGAGCAACCTTTATAGAGTATAAAGTGTGCCCGAACAACCTTCTTATGCAAAGTATACCCGAATAACCTTCCTAGAGTACAAAGTGTGCCCGGAAAAGGACTTCTAGCAGACAGTGTACTTGGAAAGTCAAGTTGTAGGTTCCCAGCCGGATCTACACGGAACTATCTCGTTCTACGTAGGTGCGGAATCCCTACGTAAGACGATACGAGCGTTAGATGCGATATACGTTAAAACCAAGCACAAATACACGTTACAATACTCAAAAGACACGTTGTATTGCAACCCTTCAAAACGTGATGTTCAATCACAATTACACGTACTTGTATCACACCCTAAAACAAGCCGTAGCCAAGGCATATAAAGCCTTCGACAACTTCGCCTAACAGACTAGGCGAAGTTGTCAATAACTTCGCTTGTCCACAAGTTCGCTTATATTAGGCGAACTTGTGAGACAACCTATACAGACCAAAACAAAACAAACTAACACGATTACAGACACTAGATACTGAACTACTGACATAATGCACCAACAGACTCCCCCTTGGTAGTAGCTTCATATCTCTATCTTCAATCACTTGTCTTGTAATCCCAAAAATCTCGAGTCACTCGTCTTCAAGCATGAATGCCTTCTCTGACACAAATGGAAACTACCCTCTGATATTTCTTGGCTTCATCTTTCCATGCAGGAATATAGAATATCTTTTTCTCGTCTAGCACCTGCAAGTCAGCTTGAGACAGATTTACCAAGTGCATAGGGTCATACACTCTCAGCACCTCTTGTTCATCTTCATCCTCCATAACAGCTTCAGCTGTTTGACTGTCGACATACCACCAGTTCAGATTCTTTAAGACATCCTTGGGCATTTGTTTCATCGACACTTATTTTAAACACCGGATAGGCTTATACTTCATTACCATCCAAGGTTTGCCATCAACTCTCATTCCTCTGTCTATATCTTCAACAAGCTTCCCTTTCTGCGGCTTTAACAACTCGAACTTTTTTTCTTTTATACTTTCTTTCCACACGATCTTCCAAATAATCCTAGCCATATTATCATAACTCCTGTTTATCAACCCCAACTTGGCCAAATCCTTCACCTCACATTCAGGTAAGGTATTCAACGATCTCAACAACCTCTTAAAGTACTGAATCCCATCAAAGCGTTTAATCACAAATAGCCTCAACTGCTCATTATATAACCAGCGTATAATACCCTTTTTCGATTCAGCATACCCTTTGATATTATAACTCTTTTTAAACATAGTTGGAACCGCTGGCTTCTTTGTCTTTACGAACCATTAAGCGTAGCCTTCTTTCCATCTAGGCTGCTCTTCCCATTCAGATTCATCACTTCCCATATCTTGACCCACATTTGACTTATCAACATCTGGAATTTCATGTCCTACATTATCCTCTACAATTTCTCCCTCTTCAATCTCACTGTCAATCACAATCTCGGCTCCTATCTTCTCAATCTCTTCAACCGGTAACACATCGTGGTCACCTACAATATCTTCATCCAACATCTCCTCATCATCCACTACCACCACATCATCACCCCCTGATCCACCTGTTGCACCAGTTGACTACCCCTGAGATGTGGAAGTCCCAAGAGTTTGTTCAGTTCTTGGCAACTCACCACCTACACCTTTCGATGCATTGGGATCATCGTCTCTATCATTACTCTTCTTCGTTCTCAACTCATCACCCTTGCAGCTCGTCTCCCCCTGAGATGCCAAGAACTATTTTAAAGCATCAAAAAGTTTACCGTGCTCAACTAGGAGGGACGACTGAATCTGATTTTCTGCAACAAGACGCTGAATAGCGTGAGTCTGGATCAGGTTGATTCTTGACTGTTCCGCCACGACCCTTTCAAGAGTTGCTATCCTTTCTGAGTCAAATAAAGTTGCATCAAAATCAAATCTCATATGAGAAATATCTTGAGCATACGGTGGAGGGATTCCCAAGGTAGCCGGAACATCATAAACAGGCTGAAAAGTAACTGCAAGTGGTATTGTAACAGATAAACCCGCGGTGGCAACCAAAGTCGAATCAACAAATCTTGCCACAACCTCCGATGGAGTAAGAGTAGGAGGTGGAAAGCAAACAATTTTTGGAGTCGAAAGCTGAAAAATAGTGGGTGGAATGCCAAAGGAAGATGATGTATTTATCAGAGGAACACCCGAGGTGATCGGTCCTGTTACAGTCATCGATGCAGGGACCATAGTCATACCGGATAAGGCAGGTGGAGAGAAACGAACCACCCTCGAGCTTTCACCAGCTCCCGAGCCTTCACCTGTTCTGACCCTTTTCGATCGACGAATAAACCGATCTAACTCCTCCTCAAAGTCTGATTCACTGTCATCTGTGTCTTTCTTTCTTTTTCCATGAATTCTTTCTTGGGCGACCAGAATCTGTCTTGCTTCAGCAATATCAGCTGAGGAGTCAGAGTCGGTTCTTTCAGATTCAGCTACAGACGTAGCTACCAGCGTCACATCAACACCAGAAACCTCTGCAACTGAAACCTGAATGTCTGCCTCAGGATCAACTCTTTCCATATCAAAGAACCCTTGGCCACCAAAAGCAGCTTCAAGGTCTACTTGTTCCTCCGGTGCCACAACAGGAGCAGCAGGCAATGCTTGCTGTACCACAGGTGGTGGTTGAGAAACAACAGCCTGTTGGGTGCCGGATCCCGAAACTCGTCTCCACGAGGAGCAACATACGCCGGTTTTATCAAATACCCAAATAACGGAGTATGCCGAGGATGAAGCTCTGGTTTACTTCGAGCACTCGACGATCTGCATTGTGTGAATATCCTCTTGTAGACACTCTCTACATATCGAATTGGACGGCGCTGAGGTAGCGTAGGAGCCACATGATTCAAGATCATTTGTAAGAATCTTGGATACATCAAGAATCTTTCACGAGCTACCGCACGTCTCTGACGATCTATTTCATAAAACACCATCTGACTGAAGCTGTAAGGCTTATTGTAAATCAGTGCTGTCATAGCCGATTGCATCGTTGCACCCATACCGTCCGTACCAGCCATACGACCCGACATGCACACGATCATCACATGCATGAGAAAACGCCATTGATCCAACAAAAATCCCTTACGCCTCTGAGTGTCACCCAATGGACCAGAATAGCCCATTCGTAAAAATGCACCATCTCTGAAAGGAGCAGTAAAGTCTGTAGGATCATCTCTAGTTTCATTCCCAAACTGCAGGGCTACCCTTATCTGTTCCGATGGGAACCGCACCTCCTGATTGTTAACTGTGGCGCGCATGAATGGGGGCTCGACTCTACAATCATATTCTACCGTTTGCCAGAAGTCTTCAATGTTCGGCAGAGAAATGGGCAGAGTTGTAGTAATAGCATGGAAGATACGCGAGCGAATAAGGAAAGAGATGATCCCGCGATAATCATCTACACCGCTAGCATCCGGATCCAAAGTGATGTACATATTGTGACCTGGAAAGAATTGACGGTTGTTATCACCACCTTCGTCACCACCAGCACCACCGGCTCCTGCTACAGCTGCCATATCTGCATAACAACCGGTCTAAGTTAGAAAATCGTCAAAGCAGATCACAACTTCGCCTATTACCATGAGCGAAGTTATGATAGCTTCTGGTGTACAGGCGAAGTTAGAGAAAGGGCGAAGTTGAGTACAACTTCGCTTTTACTATAACTTCGCCTGATAACAGATAAGCTTTTAAATAATATAAAGAACCAGGCGAAGTTAGGTATAAGGCGAAGTTAATGATAACTTCGCCTAACCATATCTTCGCCCCTGATTAGTTAAAGATTAAAGCAGCAGGCGAAGTTAAGCCTAAGGCGAAGTTGAGAACAACTTCGCCTAAACCTAACTTCGCCTGAACTGAAACGGCGATAGTTCAGTAGGCCAGACGATGTTTGTTGGTGAAATTGGTGATTGTGGACAATGAAAACATGTTACAAAAGAGATCTAGATGATCAAATTGGTTACGAACACGTCAAAAAGAGTTTGAAAAGTGGGTGTGTATCGGTTTGCATGAACGAGGTCCCAAATCGGACCAAAACGACATCTATTAACATTATTGACAAGAATTATACGCAATATCGACCCTACACACCTTTAACACGGATTGGAAACGAAAAATAACAAGGTTTGATTCGAGGAAATAAGTTCGCCGAGGGTGATTAGAGTATAAGTTCGCCGGGTTTGTGAAAATGTGCAAAGGATTTGACCAAAAAGTCCTTTATATATGTTTGAAAAAGCTCAGGCGAAGTTATGGTTAACTTCGCTTATCCATAACTTCGCCCATGTGACAACTTCGCCCTTCAACTTCGCAAAATCAGCCCTCAAACATTTGAACAAAATGCAATTGTCTTTTAAAACTTCCTTTAAAGATTTAAATGTTACGATCAAAGACCAAGTAACCATAAAACGACATATGTAAAGTAAATTTTAGAAATAAAGTACACGGGATCAAATTTCAGTCTTGACGGGGACCGGAATGTTTTAGAAAAGATCCGAACAGGAATCATACTAATTAGATGGCTGTCACATAGATCCATAATCAGCGGTATTATGACATAAAGAAACAGGTTGTAAGTAGGTAAACAACTTAGTATGGTTTTCATCGCTTCTGTGATACGGGTTAGGTTCAATTAAGCTCCAAATTTAGATGGACATCTCCTCAGAGATTGTGATGCCTCCTATCTATTCTCAAAGCGTATTTGGCTTTCCCCAAGTCACCCCGAGTTGACCTCGACCCGTAGTGTCTGATCAAACAGGTAAGTACATGTTGATCTTTAGAGTCTTCTTCCCATTCTCTTTCTTGCCTCTTGATTGACAATGATAACACAATGGGCTTCAGAAGGCTTAACATTTTTTTTTTAATAAAGATTTACATATCTTCAAACAGTAGACTACTGCAAGTCCCGAATCTGGATCACTGCAGGTACTTGACACACTATCTTCTCGGACATCAGAACACTCACGGGCTCGTGTATGACTGGGTAATCGCTTTTCTGCCTATCATTCGAAAAGATGTATATGGAGACATACACAACTCTGAATGAGTCTCCACTTTATATCGAGAAGATTTAGTTAATATCACTTCTACTTTTACGCACCATAAAAAGCTACCATAAAATACAATGACTGTTCTAGAGTCTTTTAGACCTAATAACTTCACTAGTTAAGCACACAAAATTAGTTTTTCTATCACTTTCCAAGGTTGAATCAAATTTCTTTTAAACATAGTAATGAAACTTCTTACGAAGTTATAGACTTGAAAAATTATATCATCTCCCGAAAAAAGTTTAAATTCTATCGCCCCGATCAAGTCAAAGTCATCAGGTAAACGGCTATCCTGAAGATCCAATGGATCAGCTGGACCGACCACATCCGAATATGCGTCCTTTTAACTAAGTATGAACGACTACTTTTCAGCGAAAGAATAAAAACACATCATAAACCGCCCCAGTCACTTTCAGTCATCTGGTTAATTGCTATATTCATAATCTATAGGGAGAAGTGAGGACCAAACATATCCGAAGATGTGTCCTTCAAACTGAAGCAACCGACATAATTTTAAGCGATAGTGACGTTTTTTTTTTAAATAAAAGAAACGAGAAACAAGGTTACTCGGGATTGATCATCCCATTAAGCTCAACAAGATTTTGAAAACGAGTTTGGTCAAACGCTTTAGTAAAAAGATCAGCGAAATTATCTAACGAATCAACCTTTTCGAGCACTATTAATTTCTTCTCAGCACAATCCCATATAAAATGATGACGAATGTCAATGTGTTTAGTTTTGGTATCTTTTACGGGATTGTTAGTTACTGAGATTGCAGCAGTGTTATCAATGCAAATAGGAGTTTGAGTAAAATTCAGACCGTAATCGCGCAATTGTTGTTGTATCCAAAGAACCTGGGAGCAGTAGTTTGATGCTGCCATGTACTCTGCTTCACAGGTGGAAATGGCTACTGAAGTCTGTTTCTTGCACTGCCATGAAACTAATCTTCCTCCCAGAAACTGGCATCCACCGGTTGTCGACTTCCTGTTCTGATTGCAACCTCCATAGTCAGAATCCGTGTAAGCAACTAAGTCCAGGTCTCCCCCAAACCCAGCTTAGGCTTGCCTTTGAAATACCGCAATATCCTCTTCACTCCCTTCAAGTGAGATTCCTTCGGGCTTGCTTGAAATCGAGCATAAAGACAAACTGCAAACATAATATCAGGTCTAGATGCAGTTAAATACATTAAAGAACCAATGATAGCGCGATATTGGGTGAGGTCCACGTCTTCATCACTGTCCGAATCAGCACCCAGTTTGTGGTTGACGCAAACCGGAGTATCAAATGGAGTGCTGTTCTCCATCTTGAAGCGTTTGAGAACGTCTTGGACATATTTAGTTTGATGGATGAACATCCCATCTTTCTTCTGATCAACCTGCAATCCTAAAAAGAAAGTTAATTCACCCATTGCAGTCATTTCAAACCTCATTTTCATGACTTCTTCAAACTCCTGACACATGACGACTTTTGATGCAGCAAATATGATGTCGTCCACGTAGACTTGAACTAGTAGAAAATCTCGCCCTTTTCTCTTGACAAACAGCGTGCTGTCGATCTTTCCTCTTTCGAACCCATTCTCAAGTAAATAATCTGATAAGGTTGCGTACCAGGCACGAGGGGCCTGATGTAGTCCATATAGCGATTTACTCAGCTTGTACACATGATCAGAAAGTCAGGGTCAGGAAAACCCGGAGGCTGTTCGACGTATACTACCTCATCGACTTTACCATTAAGAAAAGCACTTTTCACGTCTAATTGGATCACCTTCATTTCATTGTGTGCAGCAAATGCCAATAATAGTCGAATCGCTTCCAATCTTGCCAAAGGAGCAAACACTTCATTGTAGTCGATTCCTTCTTGCTGATTGAACCCTTTCACTACCAGCCTCGCCTTGTTCCTTATGATTATCCCTTTCTCATCTCTCTTACATTTGAAAACCCATTTGGTGCCAATAGCATGCACATTTTTCGGTTTTGCAACTAATTTCCACACTTCATCTTCTCGAACTGGGCTAATTCTTCTTGCATGGCTTCGACCCACGAGCTGTCCTTTAGAGCCATTTGATAGTTCTTTCGTTCAATCTGGCTGATGAAGCAGGTGTATAAGCATTCATTAATGATATCCGTTTCTTTAATTCTTGCGTAAACACAAGTATGCTCATTCAAGCTTCGTTTAGTTTGTACACCGTCGGACAGATCACCTATCACGTTCTCCAAAGGGTGATTTTTGTGAACTCCAGTAGTCGGAACCGTACTAACTTCCAGATTGTTTTCCAAGTTCGAAAAGAGTTCATCAATGGGTGATTGTTGTTAAGAATGAAATGGGTTGTAAAATTCTTCCTTGGTAGTGGCAGCAGGAGTATCAACAGCACTTGACGAGGAAGGTTGACCATCATAGTATCTCGGACGTTGCACAATGTTTTTTTCCTCATCATACAGAATCTGTGTAGCAATTTTCTCATCGACTTATGCAAAATCCAAATAAGGCATATTAAAAGATTTGAACAGTTTATCATAGTCGAAAGCTTCAGCGGGTCCCGTGCTAGGCTTTGGTGATTTGTAACTTGTAATGTCCGTGTTACATACCACCTCAACCTTGCTGTTCGATAAATTAAAGACTCTTCTGTTGGGTGTACCAATAACATATCCGACTAAAATACCTTCTTCGGCTTTCTCACCAAATTTTGAGTTTGTCTTTAATATCCTACATGGGGACCCGAATGGTTCGAGACCATTCAAGTTTGGCTTTCTGCCATGCATAAGTTCATAACAAGTTTTATTCAATCATTTAACAGTTAAAACATGATTAAGGATATAACAGGCTGTGGCAACAGCTTCAGCCCAGAACACCACTGGAAGTTTAGCATCAGCCAGCATGGTTCTGGCTCCTTCAATTAGCGTTCTATTCTTCCTCTCAGCCACCCCATTTTGTTGCGGAGTGTACGGGGCACTGTACTGATGGTCTATCCCTTTTTGTAAGCAGAACATCTCCATCTGGTAGTTCTTGAACTCTGTCCCATTATCACTCTTGATGTACTTAACCTTTCTCCCTACAATGTTTTCAACCTTGGTAATCAAGTTAATCACCAACTGAACCGTCTCATCTTTTTCCTTCAGAAAATATACCCAAGAGTATCGAGAGTAATCATCGGTTACTACCAAGCAGTATGAAGTTCCACCTAGACTCTTTACA
Source organism: Bidens hawaiensis (assembly GCF_021521415.1). Classification (NCBI taxonomy): domain Eukaryota; kingdom Viridiplantae; phylum Streptophyta; class Magnoliopsida; order Asterales; family Asteraceae; genus Bidens; species Bidens hawaiensis. Next base: position 546,695 of record NW_027491014.1, read on the forward strand.
TTCACGGGACCAAAGAGATCCATGTGAAGCAGGTCTAGTGTACTGACGATTGAGTTAACCTTCTTGGAGTGATGAGGTTTCTTGTGTTGCTTTCCCTTCTTGCACGACAAGCATTGATCTTCAAAGTTCAAATTCTTCAAGGGAACACCCAACACCAAGCCATTCTTGACAATGTAATTCATTTTGCGAAGATGTATATGCCCCATTCTTCGATGCCATAATTCTGACTCAGATTTAGTTGCCTAGCACAAAAGACATGATTCTTCGGTTGTCATCTCAGTTGACCTCATATCCATTACATACGTGTTCTTTTCTTTTGGAGCTCTCATTACCACCCATGCCTCTGGTATCTTGAAACCAGGATACAGAACAATTGCTTCATTTTTAGTAAAGTGCACTGTGTACTCTTTTTCACAAATCTGAGACACGCTCAACAAATTATGTTTCAACTCCTCAACAAAATTCACCTTCTCTAACTTCATTTTACCATTTGTCACAGTTCCAATACAAGTAATTCTACCACCACTCTCTCCAGCAAAACTTACCCTACCTCCTTGAACAAGTTTCCATTCGTGTAACAAATTCTTGTTACCAGTCATGTGCCGAGAACAGCCACTATCCACAACCCATAGATTGTTTACAGTCCTGTTCAACAGTTCCTGCACAGTTAAAGAAAAGATTAAAATCTAGGTCTTGGGTCGATTAAATCTGTTAAACGGCTTCCCATACTTTGGTTGTCCAAAGTCAGTTTGAGAATGATTTCTGTAAGTCCTAAAAGGAAACCTTCTTGAGGATTGACTATGAGGCCTTCCAAACCTTATTGAATTAACCGAATTATGATGGTAGGTTTGGTTGTTAACTGGGAAAAACTGAGATTGATATCTTTGAAATCTTGGTTTAGTCCAATGTCTGAACTTTGGTGAGTTAGTATTCTTACCATTATAGTAATTACTATTCATTTTATTCTCCGTTTTCGGAGGCCTCATACCTCTGAATCTCTAATTAAGAGGACAATCAGCAATCAGGTGTCCTATTTGATTGCATCTGAAACAACTCCTGTGTTCAACTTTCGTCTCAACCGTTGTTTCAGATGTTGAGGTTGCATTACTATTCGCTTGTCTAACATATGGTGGGACAAACGGGTTTAGGGGAGAGTTCTTTTCAGTTGGCATATATTCCTCCCCACGTTTTAGTAACACTACCTCTTCTTTTATCTCACTAGATTCGGATGTCTTGTCCGAATTTGATAAGACAAAGCTAGGAACAGAAATCTTAACATTCGAAACAGGCTTACTCGTTTCGTTTTTACTCACTTCAGGTTCTTTAATCGAAACTTTGACAGGAACTGTCTAACTAATCTCAACATTAACAGATTTCTGATTACCAGGATCATACGTATAGTTATGGTTATATGGTGGCGGAACTTCAGAAAATCCAATTCCCCTTTTGTTAACTGGGGAACTTTGAACACTTAAGATGTGATCAAGCATTGCTGAGGAATTTCTAAACTGTTCAATTTTTCTGTTTAATTCCACCACTTTTACCTGGTAATCAGCTATCTGTTTATCCCTTTCAGCAATTAGTTTGGTTTTTTCCTCTAACACTTCATAACTAAGATCAATTACTTGTATTTTATCAGCTAGACTGGCTTTAAGACTTCTGATATCTTTATCACTAGCTTTTATTTTTACCGAGTAACTGTTTTCTCTAGTTTTAGTGTAATGATGATCTTCTTTTAACGTTTTAAATTTAGCGTCAAAACTAACAAACTGATCAGTTACTGTTTTCAATTGTTCAAACAGATTTTCACATTGCATACAATGAAGTTCAGAATTTACCTCAGAGAGCTGATCGTTCACTTCTGCCATATAAGCTTGATTTTCTCCCGTCTCTTTCTCACTTCCTGCAGTTTCGATGTTCACCAAATTTGCCTGTTCGAAGACTTTCTCAACCTGTAGATTCCAGTTGTACCCACCATTATGTCTAGATACCATAGCCCTATTCTCACTACCTCCCCCATTTTGTTGTGCAGGCCTGTTCTGACTACGTTCGACTCTCTCATTTGTACATTCCTTGGCTAAGTGACCATTTTGTCGACAGTTGTAACATCAAACCTTTGATTTGTCAAAACCTGGTCTTTCGCCAACGAACTTTCTACCCGTTTTCTTCATGAATCTTTTAACCCATTTTACTATCATAGACGTCTGCCACTGCAGGTCCATCTCTTCTAGATCATCAGCATCAATTTGATCATAGTCTTCATCCAAAGTTGCGGGATCGACTATTTTACCTTTGATGTAATTCTCATAAGATGCAATGAAAGATGCATAGAGAGCAAACTGTTGTTCAGCTGATTTAACACTCATGGGCATCTGTGAGTAGTCGTTGGTTGGAACATTTGATGAAAAGTTACCAGTTGTGGCTTGAGGTTTTGAAGAATTTCTTCCTGCAGCTACGAAACATACATCACCATCCATGTTGAGAGTCACATGACCATCATGAGTTGAATTTGAGTTTGACTCTCCTTTTGAGTAATAAGCAGAGGATTCTGACTTTGAACTTGAACTTGAAGTAACTTTCGCACCATACATTCTCGGATCCTGAACCTGATCAGTTGGTGTCTCTTTCCGAACCATGTTAAGTTCAAAAGTTCATAATTTATTGACTGCTGTTTCTAAATCAATATTGGCAAACTCTTTATCTTCTCTCATCAAAACTGTGTACATTTCCAATTTCGGTGGAAGAGCATCAAGAAGTTTTTCTACAATCTCTTCTTCTTTATAGTTAATTGAGTAATTTCTAAGTTCGGTCATCAGGTGATAATATCTTGTGATGTTATCATCAAGTGATTCAATTTTCAAATGTTTGAACACCAAGAATTGGGTTTTGAGTAGCTTAATTTTGGATGCACGTATCCCCACATTACCTTCATATCGATTTTCTAGCGCTTCCCATAGCTCTCTAGCTGTTTTGTATTTCCTGAAGGTGTGAAGAATCTCTTGTGGAAGAGCCATGGTGATTGCCGCATGAGCTTTACTCTCTGCCTCATACATTTTCCTCTCCTCCTCATCCATCTTACTGTACTTCTTTATTTGATCACGACCTTCAAACTAGGATGTTGGTGGAATGTATCCGTCTTGTATGCACACCCACATCTTAGCATCTTGATATACTTTTCACAACGATCTTTCCAAGCAACGAAATCGGTACCCTTAAGCATTTTCGGAGCCTTAGTTGCTGAACTGGCTTCAACTTCCATTTTCACCAGTTCCGTAATGTTTATCGAAGTCATCGCTGAAAGAAACACGACTTGAAAAAAAACACAATTTTTTTTTTAATTTGAACAGTGACCAGAAGGCGAAGTTATGCTTAACTTCGCTTAAGCTTATCTTCGCTGAAACTCTTAACTTCGCTTGCTACTTAACTTCGCTTGAAGACAACTTCGCTTGAACTTATAACTTCGCCTAAACCCTACGAACAGTGATGGCAACTTCGCCTGATGAACACAAGGTTTTTGCAGGTTTTAATTTGACGTATTGCGAGGTATGCGAAGGTGTAATGGGTAATATTTGATAGTGGGAGCTGGGTAGGACAATAAAACTCGGTATTTCAACGTAAACTCGTCCCGCGAATAGTCGAACGGAACGATTTCTACACTCGTGTGATAGTCCCGAACCACACAATCACGAGCAAATGCTCTGATACCAAATGTAGGTTCCCAGCCGGATCTACACGGAAGTATCTCGTTCTACGTAAGTGCGGAATCCCTACGTTAGAGGATACGAGCGTTAGATGCGATATACGTTAAAACCAAGCACAAATACACGTTACAATACTCAAAAGATACGTTGTATTGCAACCCTTCAACACGTGATGTTCAATCACAATTACACGTACTTGTATCACACCCTAAAACAAGCCGTAGCCAAGGCATATAAAGCCTTCGACAACTTCGCCTAACAGACTAGGCGACGTTTTCAATAACTTCGCTTGTCCACAAGTTCGCTTATATTAGGCGAACTTGTGAGACAACCTATACAGACCAAAACAAAACAAACTAACACGATTACAGACACTAGATACTGAACTACTGACATAATGCACCAACACAAGTTTTGAAATTACCAAGTATATTGAGGGAACAAAAGTTTTGAATTTTCCGAATACCCCTATTCTTATTGATAATAGATATTCAACCATATTCAAATGTTTTGTGCCCGGAAAGGTTATAAAACATCAAACCTTACCCGAACTTACATATTCAACCTATTAAAGCAAAATGCAACACCTTTTGATTTAAACCACTTGTTAAAATACATTTTCATTAAAGATCATAGTTTAAGAGCAAATGGTGCATTTAGAGATCAAATTTCAGTTGTATTTCTCTTCAAAACAGTTTCTTCTATTTTCTGAAAAGAACTCAAGAATGGGATCATATTGACTAAATAGCTTTCTCAATACTTCATTCTCAGCATTATTATGACAACATAGATAGTTTAACAGCAGGTATTAACTTAGCATGAATTTGATCTCTTTGGTGATATTATTAAGGTTCATTTAGTAGCTTAATGCATTAATGGTCAAAACTGTGCTACGATGCCTCATATCTCTTCTTAAAGCTTATTTGGCTTTCCTCAGATCACCCCAATTTGACTCCAACCTCCTGTATTTGGTCAAAAATTGTTATTTTTTTTGTATGATAGAACTTATTGGATCTTTTTGTATTTTTTTCTGATTTTCAAACATATATAGAGGTTGAACATTGGACTTACTGTTAAGTAACAGGCCTTTCATTCAAGATGAGACAGATTTGTCAACATCTTTGTAGTTCTTGTTGTAACTCTATTGTTTGATAAAATATGTAAAACACTTATCAACTTTTGGTTGATTTAATCATTCTTCCCCTTGTTTTTGATATTTTCTCAACTTTTTTCAAAACGTGTTCTTTGTCATATTTAAAGATGCTTCATTTTTGGTTGACCAAATAACAATAGGCTTGTGTATGACTGGGTAATCACTTTTCTGTCTATCATTTGGAGATATTTATCTTGAGACATGCAAAGACAACTATGTATCTCCACATAAAGATTATCATATTCATTATGTTTATATCACCTTAGATTTTACATCATCATGGGAAAGCAACCATACATGTTAATGACTATACTAAGGTCCTTTTAGCCTATTAAATCCATATGATTGGCTAAGTAGTCAATGTACTATCATTTCCCATATATTAGTAGTTTAATATTCAATCACTCCAATTTCTCTTAATTGGCAGGTAAATGGCTATCATGTTTGACCACAAGTGGTTAGCAGGACCAAACATACATGTGAATATATGTCCTTTTAAAGTCAAAGCTATTGACATAGTTTTAAGTCAAGGAATAAGAAACAAGTTATAATTGCCCCAAATGCATTCAGTTTTCAGGTCAATGGCTATCCTTTGAATCTGTAGAGATTTTAAGGACCAATCATACACAAGTGTATGTCCTTCTAACTTGACAAATGACATAATTTTTAGCAAGAACAACTACTTGAGACTTTTCTCTAAAAATCCTTCTTTTTAAGCTTCTTTAAAGCTTGAACTGAATAATCTTATCATATCTCTACACCATTAATCAACTTGTTCATGTTTTGACCAAAATAAAGTGTTTATGCAAAACTTATTAGAAAATTCATTTTATCATTTAATTTTGACATAAAACCTACTTTGACATTAACAGTTGTAACATATTCAAATCTTAATCAATCAGAAAATTATCAGGAAAAGCAAACAATATCAACATTCAAGATTTAGCCTATCCTAACAACATCAAATGATCAGATAAGGAACATATTCAAGCAATTAAGCAGTGATGTCTAGATAAGGTTACTCTAACAAGTAAATCATAACAAGAACATTCATTCTAACATCAGAAATGCACATCAACTGATAAACATGTAAACATATCAATCAAATTAATCATGTCAAACTTTTCACACATAATCAGTTAAAGCACATATCAGGCAACATATCAAGTAACATAATCAAGCATATTCACTTGACATTCATTATGTGTAACCTCTAACAATATAATCAGTTTGCACATAGAGGTACACAACTAGGCACGCATCCTTAATCAGATCTCCTCAGATTTGATCATTCCCAAGGCTTTCAGAAGAAAGTTGAACCTGGTTCTATCAAGTGATTTGGTGAATAGGTCTGCCAAATTATCACTTGTATCAATTCTTTGCATTTCAATCAAACCTTTTTCATTACAATCTCTTATGAAGTGATGTCTGATTTCAATGTGCTTAGTCTTAGAATGTTGAACTGGATTCTTAATAGTAAAATATGCAGCAGTATTATCAATAAGAATTGGGGTATTCGGAAAATTCAAACCATAGTCCAGCATCTGGTTTTGAATCCATAGAACTTGTGCACAGCATGCAGATGCAGCAATGTATTCAGCTTCTGCAGTGGAGATTGAGACAGTTCTCTGCTTTTTGCATTGCCATGACACTAGCCTTTCACCTAAAAATTGACATCCTCCTGAGGTTGACTTTCTGCTTATGTTACAGCCATCATAATCACTGTCTGTGTAGGCAATCAGATCAAAAGATTCATTCTTTGGATACCAAATTCCCAAGTCTGGTCTTCCCTTCAAATATCTAAAGATTCTTTTCACAGCATTCATATGGGAGACTTTTGGATTTGATTGGAATCTTGCACACACACATACAGCAAACTTAATATCTGGTGTTGTTGCAGTAAGGTACATCAGCGATCCAATTTTGGCTCTGTATTCATGTTCATCTACAGGCTACCCCTTTTCATCAGCAATCATCTTTTCTTTAGTGTCCATTGGAGTTGAAGCAGTCTTGTAATCATGACAGTTGAACTTGTTCAAGATGTCCTGCACATATTTGGTTTGGTAAATGAAAATCCCTTCATCTTTCTGTTGAACTTGCAGTCCAAGAAAGAAGTTCATTTCTCCCATAGAGCTCATGTTGTATTTGGACTTCATTACCCCTTCAAACTCCATGCACATTTGTTCATTTGTAGAACCGAAGATGATGTCATCCACATACACTTGTAACAGAAGCAAGTCTGATCCCTTTCTTTTGTAGAAGAGTGTCTTGTCAATGGCTCCTCTTTGAAAACCATTTTCAAGAAGATGACTTGATAGCTCATTATACCAAGCTCTAGGAGCTTGATGCAATCCATAGAGGGATTTATTCAACTTATACACCCTGTTTGGATACATTGGGTCCTCAAAACCTGGTGGTTGAGCAACATACACCTCTTAATCAATCTTTCAATTTAGGAATGCAGACTTAACATCAAGCTGGAACACCTTAATCTTCTTTGTGGCAGCATATGCAAGAAAGATCCTGATAGCTTCAAGTCTTGCAACAGGTGCAAAAAATTCCTCAAAGTCTATTCCTTCTTCTTGAAGGCATCCCAGTGCCACAAGTCTAGCTTTATTCTTAATCACCAAACCTCTCTCATCCCTTTTTCTTTCTAAAAACCCATTTAGTTCCTATTGCATATCTGTCTATTGGCCTATCAACAAAATCCCACACATGTAATCTCTGAACTGTGCCAGTTCCTCCTGCATTGCTTCCACCCAACTGTTGTCTTTTAGTGCTTGAGCAATGTTCTTTGGCTCTATTTGGGATTGAAAGCAGGAGTAAAGACAGACGTTTGCAATCTCAGAATGACTTCTTGTGACTCTTTCATTCAAATCTCCGATGATGTTTTCAGAAGGATGATTCTTTTCTACATAAGGAGTTTGAACAATCATATCTGCAGACACATTTGTGTCAAGATTTGACTCATTGAGATTCTGGTGCTTCTTTATCATTCTGTCTTGAAGTGATGCACCATTGTTTTCTAAATTCAATCTTTCAAATAAATCTTGAAATCTTGCAGTAGATGCAGCTTCTTCTTCATTTATTTGGTTACTTGTGTTTCCCTCATTCTGAATTTGATCATTTTGTACTTCTTGATTGTCTTGAGTGATTTCAGGATGATCTTGTTCAGGACTGTGATTGTTTTCTTGAATATTTTCTTGAACTTGTTCATCAATATCACTTGAGGAATTCTTCACAAAAGTATATTCCTTTTCCTTTTTAGCAACCTTTTTCCACAACTCTTCTAAGTCCAATGGTTTCTTCCATTTCTCTTCAACTACACTGGTCTTGTAAAATGAGTCATCAACGTGTTCAGGATAAATCTTGAAAGACCTTATCAACTTCTCATGATCAAACAGCCATGCTGCACCATCAACTATATTGAATTGATTCTCATTAAAGATAATGTCAGATGATTCTATAACACTCAAATGCTCTTTCACATATACTTTGTATGCTTTTGATTGTGTAGAATACCCAACAAAGAAACAATCTAGAGTTTTTGTTTGAAACTTCTTCAAATAATTCCTTGTGTTCAGAAGAAAACATTTACATCCAAAGGGCTTGAAAAACTTGATATAAGGCTTTCTATTGTGGAATATTTCATAAGGAGTTTTGTTATGCCTTTTGTTGACATGTACCATGTTCTGAACGTAGCAAGTTGTATTTATGGCTTCAGCCCAAAATGTAACAGGTAACTTAGCATCTGCTAACATGGTTCTTGCAGCTTCAATCAAAGTTCTATTTCCTTCTTTCCACAACACCATTTTGTTCAGGAGTTCTAGGAGCTGAAAATTGTTGAAGTATTCCCTTTTCTGCATGAAACTCTTGTATAACTCCATTTTTGAACTCAGTACCATTGTCACTTCTCATCATTTTAACCTTCTTATTCAGTTTGTTTTCAATCATTGTTACACATCCCTTAATCAATTCAGCGGTCTCATCCTTGGTACTTAGGAAATAAACCCAAGTATATCTTGAATAGTCATCAATGATCACAAGACAATATCTTTTCTTTCCTATACTTGGCACACTCACAGGACCACAGAGATCCATGTGAAGTAATACAAGTACTTGATCATATGAATTGATGAGCTTTGTCTTATGAGAAGATTTGTGTTGTTTGCCTTTCTGAAATGAACTACAATGATCTTCCAATTTGAACTCTCTTGTAGGTAAGCCAATTACATGCTCACCTTTGACAAGTCTATTCATGTTCTTTAAGTTCACATGACAAAGTTTCCTATGCCACAATTTTGACTCATTTTCAGTGGCTTTGCACACAAAACATGCACCTCCCCTTGAAACAGCTTCTTTCATATTCAATTCATATAGATTTCCATTTCTTGGTGCCATCATCATAATCATTTTAGGTGGGATTACAAACTCAGGTTTTAGGATGAAATAGTGGGAATCATCAAAACTGACTTTGTAACCCTTATCACACATTTGTGATATACTCAGTAGATTATACAGAAGACCTTCAACATGAAATACATTATCAAATGAAATTTTTCCATTTGTTAAGATTCCTTTTCCAACAATCTTTCCACCATTTTCATCACTCCCAAATGCTACAGGACCTTCAAACTTTTCTTCATAATTGACAAGTGATCTTTTGTCACAAGTCATGTGCCTAGAACAACCACTATCCATATACCATATGTCATTCATAGGAGTGGACTGTTCCTTCACAAAATAAAGAGTTTGATTAGTTGAGTGATGAAGTGCATGCTATTTCAACTTGCAACTCCTCAATTTCAGTTTCAGTGGCAGCTTGGGAAGTGAGTGTTGTTGGTTCAGGATCTTCATGAGTGACTTCTATATTATCTGAATTGTCTGTCTCATAACCACACCCTCTTGGGGTTTTAACAAATGAGGTTGAGCTTAGACAGTCTTCTGATGCAGTGTCACACTCCTTCACCACATAGTCTTTCTTTTCAGAGTAGTCTCTTACATCAGCAACTGTCTCAAACTTAGTTTCAGCCTTAGGTTTCTAAAGAAATCCTTCAGGTTCAAACCCATGTTTCATTAGAAACTTTTCATCACCAGTAAGTTCAGTTGGTTTCTTTCTAGAAAATGCACCTCTGATTCTTGTCTTTTCACTGTTTGGTGATCCTTGAGAACTATCAGATTTGACAGATTGTGTATCTCTTTTAGGAATGATTCTCAAGGGTTGAAAGTTCTTTTTGACACTTTTATCATGCTTAACAGGAGATTTACTCCTTTGAGTTTGTTTAACCACGTGTTTCTTGGCTTTTACTGATGGCTTCTGGGTTTCTTTCTTCAGATCTTCCTTTTCATAAGTTTTTCCTTTTCCCAGGTACTCATCATATTTTTGTTTATACACAACAATGTCTTGTCCATACTTTGTTTAATTAGGGACATGAAAAGGTTTGAATTTGAGTCTTTCATTGCAAGAGTCTGTGTGATTACCATACTCATCACATTTCTTGCAACAAACCTTCCTTTATATTTCTCATGATTACTTCCCTTTCTGAACCTTTCACTTGGTCTCGGTTCTTTGACACCAATGGTCTTCTTATTTTTTAGACTATCAATATTGATTGAGAAAGAAACAAACTCCTCAGTCTTGATGTCTTGTCTTTCAGTCTTGCTCTTTACAATTACAATCTTTTGCATCTTCAGTGGTTCTTTATCTTGACTTTCTCTATGTCTTGATTGTCTCCTCTCATATTCTTCCATGGTTTCCACTTCTCCAATATCAAGCACCTCATGATTAGAGAAAACAGGGTAAATTAGGATAAAGTTTTCAACATCTACATTTTCATTCACCTTTTTCTTGTTGTTCAGCTTTATCTTTTCCAATACTGCTTTGCTTGGAGGCCTTACAACATTGTAATTTACCTTCTTCCTTTCACAAATGTCAAAGGACACATGCTCTCTTTTCATTATTTCATTCTGTTTCTTCATTCTTGGTGTGACAGGTGGATACATTGGAATTTTGTCAATGGATTCTGGTTTCTTTTATTTTCTTCCTTTTTCAGCAGTTTTAATTTCCTCATCAGTGATTTGATCACTCAAATCACTTAAGTCATATTGATTCAAATCAATTGAATCAAAGTCATCTTCAGAGACTTGAAATCCAATTGACTTTTCTTCTTTCATATCTTTCTTTACTACAAATTCTCCTTCTTCATTCACCTCAACATTCTTATACAAATCCACAAATTTTTCTTTGTCTTGAAAAACATCTTTGAATTGTTGTAGATATGCATCTCTTTTCTCTTTATCAACTTTTGGCATAAAGTTGTTGTTGAATGGTGGTGGAACTGCCTTGTGTCTTCTTCTTTTACTTTGTTTAGAATTCCACAGATGTTTCCAGTGGAGACCAAGTTCTTCAAGAATTCATTGTCAACTTGTAGTTTTGTGTTCTGCATCTTCTCTTCTGTAATCATTTTCTTCAACCCTTCTATTTCAGTTGTGAATCTTTTCTGAGCTCTGTAACTACTGATACAGTCATCTTCAAGACTCTTCATCCTTTCTTCACTAATCATCTCACTAGCCTCATATCCATTGATAATACTTTGTTTCTTGAAACACTCACTTTCCAGCTTGCCTACTTTAACTTTTAACTCATTGATAATTTCATTAAAATCAATAGTAGGAGCGAAGTGTACCTGAGATGATGATCCAGTTGTTGAAGTTGGGATTATAGTTGTTGTTGGGATTGTTGTTAAAGTTTTTGTTGAAGTTGTTATTGTAGGTTCTCTGCTGATTCTGTTGATATTGAGGTTGCTGATTTCTTAGTTGGTTTTGAAACTGGTTCATTTGAAAGTTTCTTGGCATGTTATATTCTCTTGCAAAATGACCAGGCTGTTGACAATTATAGCAAATGGCTTTTGACTTATCAAAACCAATTCTCTCATTTGGCCCTAATAGGAGTGACCTACAGTCCTGTTGTATAGCCACTTGCTTCTAAGAGCCAACATGGCTTCTTGCCACTTCAAATCCATTTACTCCAAGTCATCAGCATCTATCTGCTCAAGATCATCTTGTACCGCACTTGTGTGAATTAAATTCTTTGTAACAAATGCATTATTTGACTCTATAAACAATAAAAACAAGGCTTGTGTTTCACTGCCTTGACCATTTTGTTGGTGCATGATGTCAGTAGTTCAGTATCTAGTGTCTGTAATCGTGTTAGTTTGATTTGTATTGGTGTTTTAGTTAACTTGTCTCACAAGTTCGCCTCTTATAAGCGAACTTGTGGAACAAGCGAAGTTATCAACTTCGCCTAGTCTGTTAGGCGAAGTTGTCGATTACCATATAAGCTAGGGTTACGGCTTGTATTGTAAAAAAAAAGAAGTCCATTTTTGGCGTGTAATTGGTGATTGAATATCACGTGTTATTAGTTTCAATACAACGTGTCTTTTGGGTATTGTAACGTGTGTTTGTGTTTGCTTGGGTGTAACGTATATCGCCTTTTACGCTCGTATCGTCTTACGTAGGGATTCCGCACCTACGTAGAACGAGATATTTCCGTGTAGATCCGGCTGGGAACCTACAATTGGTATCAGAGCATTTGCTCGTGATTGTGTGGTTCGGGTTTATCACACGGGTGTAGAAATCGTTCCGTTCGACTATTCGCGGGAGTTTACGTTGAAATACCGAGTTTTTGTGTCCTACTCACCTTCCTCCATCAAAAAAAACCCATTACACCTTCGGATACCTCGCAATACATCAAAATCAAACCTGCAAAAACGTTGTGTTTATCAGGCGAAGTTGCCGCCACTGTTTGTAGGGTTTAGGCGAAGATATAAGATTAAGCGAAGTTATCATTAACTTCGCCTACCTCACAAGTTCGCTTATCTTAAGCGAAGTTGTCATCAAGCGAAGTTAACATCAGGCGAAGTTGAGAAGAAAGCGAAGTTAAGAGTTTCAGCGAAGTTGAGTATTCAAGCGAAGTTACTCTTAAGCGAAGTTAAGAATAACTTCGCCTACTGGTACTGTTCAGAATAATAAAAATTTTTTTGGTTTCTTTGAGTGTTCGTTCGTATTTCTTCCAAAGATGACTTCTATAAATATTACGGAACTGGTGAAAATGGAGGTGGAAGCAGGTTCAGCTACTAAGGCTCCGAAAATGCTTAAGGGTACCGATTTCGTAGCTTGGAAAGATCGGTTTGAACAATATGTTAAATATCAAGATGCTAAGATGTGGGTGTGCATTCAAGATGGATACATTCCACCAACGGCTATGTTTGAGGGTCGTGAACAAATTAAGAAGTACAATAAGATGGAAGAGGAAGAAAAGAAGATGTATGAGGCAGAAAGCAAAGCTCATGCTGCGATAACAATGGCTCTTCCACAAGAGATTCTTGTAACGATTCCGGCAAATTCAGGTATACCCTAGCCGGTATATACTATTTATGTGTTATTTGACAATGAATATATGAATTATAATGCGTTTATACGAGTTTGTATGATTCACATTACGGATTATACGTGATTATACAGTTAATCGTATTGGAAATACGATTAACCGATTAATGGTTATTGAAGCCCGAACGAATCGGGGATACATTATAGACGAGATACATAATATTTAGTGATGTTTATGAAGTGTTATAGCTTCGGGATAAGTGAATTAAAGCACAGAAAAAGAAATTTCGATTAATGGTACGTCGGTACGTTAAACGAAATCTTTAATACCAAACCAAGCAAGAGACGATCGATCAAGCCGAAAAAGATGCACAATTATTAATAATATGATGTTTCAAGTTAATAAATGTCATGGTTTAAGTTTTTAAAGTTTTTAAATCGGTTTTATATAAATTTCATTTTTTAGCCGAAAAACGACCGTTTTAGCCTCGTTTTAAGCCAAATTAGACATTTAACCGAAAAACGAACTGAACCAGATTATCCAAAACATTATCCGGATTATGAGAATCCAAATGTGTGGATAGAATTAGAGATGTGGGTCCCACCCCACCCATCCATGTGTTCCGATCGGATGGGGGGTATTAACCCATTATCCCTTTTATTTTATTTTTCCTTCACAACACTTCAACAAATCTCCCTTTCCTCTCAAGTCCAAGAACTAAAAACCAAGTTTTGTAGCAAGAACAACGAGGTAAAGATCGAGTTATATTCGTTTTCATCTTCCTCTCTCGAGTTTAATTACAAGAAAATGAGGTTTCAAGTGAAAAAGGGTGAAAACCTGAGATGAAACCAATTCTTGCATGATCAAGTGATGTATACGGGTTATACAAGGGATCTTGGTCCAAGAAAGGAGTTAAACGAACCAAAAACGAATTTTTACGGTTAAATCTTTGTTTTTAAGTCATAACCGAAACCATGAAAGAAATGGCTTGATTGTGGGTGTAACATGCTTGGTGTGGTGTTATTGTGCTTGTAGGTGTTGTATCTAGTTGCTAGCAAAGGCTAGAAAGCGAGATCCTTGCGGTTTGAAGCTAGAAACTCAAGGTAGTTCGGTTTTTGTATGTTGTTGAGTTTTGGGACAGATTGTGATACGTGTGGAGTTAGGTCATGAAATTTAACAGAGGTGTTAGATATATGAAAATATGAGTTCTGTGAATTTTTGGTAATTTTGGGACAAAGGATGAATATTTGGTGAATTTAATGCTCGGTTTTGGCCAAAAATAGTGAAAAATAGTTAAATATCTTGAAAAATTCTGGAAAATTCCCGATAAGCTTTTTATAACATGTAAAAGTCACACACAAATTTTGAGGTCAGTTGGAGAAGTCTAAGTAGGCTTTTCGGTTAAACGATTTCTAGGGTTTTCTAGCTCGGTTTTAGTGAAAATGGCATGTAAAATGAGATTTTGGTTCTGGAAAAATTACAGGGGACTATGGCGATGGCAGGGGTCATCCAGGAAACGTTTGGGATTTTTCTAAGATCGTTTGGTATTTACGACATATTTAGTGTTTAAATGGTGTTTAAAAATAGATAAATAAATTTTTAATATAAAAATTAATTCTGGAAATATTTTTATAAAATTCCCCACTGTCAAAAAGTGATTTGTGCAAAATTTCAAGATCCGAGATTAAACGGATAATTATTTGTGCTAAAAAGAAGATAAAAACAAACTTTTAAAGCTTAAAACACGTAAACCGGTAAAGTTCGCATAAGCGAGCTGACTGGTGTATAAAAACCCTAAAAATGAACTATTTTCATATAATTGAGTTAAAAAAGTAAAAATAAATCATCCGAAAATAATTCGGATGATTTGAGTAATTTTAACCGATTTAACAGTTTCTGGTACGCCAAAGACGGAAACGGGTCTCGCGGCCAATCGGGGCGTCTAAACCGAGCTCTAAATTCACAACTTTACTTAAATTATCAGTCAACAACTATTTTCGGGTCGTGTGTGACCAAACTCATTTTTGAAACGTAAAAACGGATAACCGTGCTAGGCACGCAAAACGGAAAAACGACTAGTAGTAATTTTGACTAGTGAACTCTAAACGATATCACAATCTGAGTCCTGAGAAGTGTTTCTGGGTTAACATTACCCCCGGAACGGGTACAGTACTGGGTTAACAGTGTCCCCAGATGTACCGGTTAACACGGTTTAAGTTATGTTAATAGTGATTATATAGTAACGAACTTAGGGATCGTATTACAGATCCGGACTAATAGCTGGTGTACTGTGATACCTAATTGCCTACGATAAGGTGATTTTCACGAGCCCGTTTTTCTGAACTGTTTTTAAATATTTTCCCGGGGCAGAAAGCATGTTATTATTGAAATGTTTAAGTACATACTGAACGCATGGATTTGCGTGTATTTATATATGTTTTATTGTATGGGAATCGTACGGAAATGTACTAAGATGGTAATTGTCTGACTTGCTAACATTCTAAGGCCCCGGAACACGAGTGATTAACTGAAAGCCGGTAGAGTGTGGATAGTACTATTGGTCTGACAAACCCAACTGGTCCGGCATGGATTTGCTGATGTTTCCCAGCCAGTTGCACATGTCTATTTTGTTGTTATATATATTTTGCTATGTAATGTTAGACATAGCGGTTTGGGGCAGGTCCGTGGGCGGGGGATATGCCACGGCGGTTGTGTGTGATAGTTAGAGGTTTCACTTGTGGGCTCAGCATAATTACATCGCTAATATATTATTATGATAATGATTTATCACTGTTTACTTAAATTAGTGAAACTCACCAACTATTCGTAGTTGACCCGTTTTCTTTACATGCTTTCTAGGTACTCCCAAACTGGAATAAGTGCTACATGCTTGATGATGCGTGCTTTTTGTGGAAGCTTAGTGATCATTTTGTATTAAATATGTTAATGTACTGTTGGTAAAACTTATGTTTAACGCCTAGACGGGAACTAAACTTGGAACAATGTAATAAGATGTAAATTAATGTAGTGGTGTTTTCTTTATAAGCAATGCTGTTGATATCAGATGTGTCTGTTGCATCCCATTTACGTTTCCGCTGCGGTTACGCGGTGTTACAATTCTCCACACCTTCAGGAAATACAAAACCGCCAGAGAGCTATGGGAAGCGCTTGAAAATCGATATGAAGGTAATGTGGGGATACGTGCATCCAAGATTAAGCTAGTCAAAACCCAATTCTCGGTGTTCAAGTATTTGAAGAATGAGTCACTTGATGATATCATCACAAGGTATTACCACTTGATGACCGAACTTAGAAACTATTCAATTGACTATAAAGAAGAAGAGATCGTAGAAAAACTTCTTGATGCTCTCCCACCGAAATGGGAAATGTACATTGTCTTGAGGAGAGAAGATAAAGAGTTTGCAAACATCGACTTGGAAACATCAGTCAATAAACTACAAACTTTTGAACTTAACATGGTTCGAAAAGAGACACCAACTGATCAGGTTCAGGATCCGGGAATGTATGGTGTGAAAGTTACTTCAAGTTCAAGTTCAAAGTCAGAATCATCTGCTTACTACTCAAAGGGAGACTCGAGCTCTAACTCAACTCATGATGGTCATGTAACTCTCAACATGGATGGTGATGTGTGTTTCGTAGCTGGTGGAACAAATTCTTCTAAACCTCAAGCAACAACTGGTAGTTTTTCCTCAAATGTTCCGAGCAACAACTACTCTCAGATGCCCATGAGTGTTAAATCTGCTGAACAGCAGTTTGCTCTATATGCATCTTTCATTGCTTCTTACGAAAATTACATCAAAGGTAAAATTGTTGACCCCGCAACTTTAGACGAAGACTATGATCAGATCGATGCTGATGATCTGGAAGAGATGGATCCGCAGTGGCAGATGGCGATGATAGTAAGAAGAGTTAAAAGGTTTATGAAGAAAACTGGTAGAAAGTTCGTTGGCAAAAGACCAGGGTTTGATAAGTCAAATGTTCGGTGTTATAACTGTCTACAGAATGGCCACTTTGCTAAAGAATGCACAAATGAAAGAGTAGAACGTAGTCAGAACAGGCCAACACAACCGAATGGGGTAAGTAATGAGAATAGGGCGATGGTATCCAGACAGAACGGGGGATACAATTTGAATCTGCAAGTTGAGGAAGTGTTCGAACAGGCCAACCTGGTTAACATCGAAACTGAAGGAAGCGACAGAGAGACAAGAGAAGATCAAGCTTATATGGCAGAGGTGAATGATCAGCTCTCTGAGATAAGTTCTGAACTCCCTTGTATGCAATGTGAAAATCTGTCTGAACAATTGAAAACATTAACTGATCAGTTTGTTAGTTTGGACACTCAATTTTAAACGTTAAAAGAAGATCATCATTACACTAAAACTAGAGAAAATAGTTATTCAGTAAAGATTAAGGCTAGTGAAAAAGATATCAGAAGTCTTAAAGCAAGTCTAGCTGAAAAAATACAAGTAATTAATCTTAGCTATGAAGTGTTAGAAGAGAAACCAAACTAATTGCTGAAAGGGATAAACAGATAGCTGACTACCAGGTGAAAGTGGTGGAACTAAATAGAAAACTTGAACAGTTTAGAAATTCCTCTGCAATGCTTGATCACCTCGTAAGTGATCAACGTTCCCCAGTTAAAAAGGGAGGAATTGGATATTCTGAAGTTCCACCACCTTATAATCATAACTATACATATGATCCTAGTAATCAGAAATCTGTTGATGTTGAGATTAGTCAGACAGTTCCTGTCAAAGTTTCAATAAAAAAACCTGAATTGAGTAAAAAAGAAACGAGTAAGCCTATTTCGAATGTTAAGATTTCTGTTCCAAGTTCTGTCTCATCAAATTCGGACAAGACATCCGAATCTAGTGAGACAAAAGAAGAGGTAGTGTTACTAAGACGTGGGGAGGAATATAAACCTACTGAAAAGAATTCCCCTCTAAACCCGTATGTCCCACCATATGTTAGACAAACGGGTAGTAATGCAACCTCAACATCAGAAACAACTGTTGAGACGAAAGTTGAACTCAGGAGTTGTTTCAGATGCAATCAAATAGGACACCTGATTGTCCTCTTAATCAGAGATTCAGAAGTATGAGGCCTCCTAAAACTGAGAATATACCTAACAGTAATCGTTATAATGGTAAGCATGCAAACTCATCAATGCTCAGACATTGGACTAAACCCAGATTTCAGAGAAACCAGTCTCAGTTTTTCCCAGTTAACAACCAAACCTACAGTTATAATTTTGTTAATTCTCTAAGGTTTGGAAGGCCTCATAATCGATCCTCAAGAAGGTTCCCTTTCAGGACTTACAGGAATCAACCTCAAACTGACTTTGGACAACCAAAGTACAGGGTGCAATTTAACAGATTTAATCGACCCAAGACCAATAGGTCTTGGGTCCCAAGATTTTAATCTTTTCTTTAATCGTGCAGGAACAGTTGAACAGGGCTGCAAACAATCTATGGGTTGTGGATAGCGGCTGTTCCCGGCACATGACTGGTAACAAGAATTTGTTACACGAATGGAAACCTGTTTAGGGAGGTAGAGCAAGTTTTGCTGGAGAGAGTGGTGGTAGGATTACGGGTATTGGAACAGTGACAAATGGTAAAATGAAACTAGAGAAGGTGAATTTTATTGAGGAGTTGAAGCATAATTTGTTGAGCGTGTCTCAGATTTGTGACAAAGATTACACAGTGCACTTTACTAAAAATGAAGCTATTGTTCTGTATCCTGATTTCAAGATACCAGATTCATGGGTGGTGATGAAGGCTCCAAGAGAAAAGAACACATACGTCATGGATATGAGGTCAACTGAGATGACATCAGAAGAATCATGTCTTTTGTCAAAGGCAACTGAATCTGAATCCGAGTTATGGCATCGAAGAATGGGGCATATACATCTTCGAAAAATGAACTACATTGTCAAGAATGGGCTGGTGCTTGGTGTTCCCTTAAAGAATTTCAACTTTGAAGATCAATGCTTATCGTGCAAGAAGGGAAAACAACACAAGAAACCTCATCACTCCAAGATGGATAACTCAATTGTCAGTACACTAGACCTACTTCACATGGATCTCTTTGGTCCCGTGAATGTAAAGAGTCTTGGTGGAACTTCATACTACTTGGTAGTAACTGATGATTACTCGCGATACTCTTGGGTGTATTTTCTGAAGACAAAGGATGAGACGGTTCAGTTGGTAATTAACTTGATTACCAAGGTTGAGAATATTATGGGGAGAAAGGTTAAGTACATCAGGAGTGATAATGGGACAGAGTCCAAAAACTACCAGATGGAGCTGTTTCGCTTACAGAAAGGGATATAACACCAGTACAGCGCCCCGTATACTTCGCAACAAAATGGGGTGGCTGAGAGGAAGAACAGGACGCTAATTGAAGGAGCCAGAACCATGCTGGTTGATGCTTAGCTTCCCGTGGTGTTCTTGGCTGAAGCAGTTGCCACAGCCTGTTATATCCTTAATCGTGTTTTAACTGTTAAAAGGCTAAATAAAACTTGTTATGAACTTATGCATGGTCGAAAGCCAAACTTGAATGGTCTCGAACCATTCAGGTCCCCATGTACGATATTAAAGACAAACTCCAAATTTGGTGAGCAAGCCGACGAAGGTATTTTAGTCGGATATGTTGTTGGGACACCTAACAGAAGAGTCTTTAATTTATCGAACAGCAAGGTTGAAGTGGTATGTAACACCGACATCACGAGTTACAAACCACCAATGCCCAGCACGGGACCCGCTGAAGCTTTTGACTATGATAGACTGTTTAAATCTTTTAATGTGCCTTACTTGGATTGTGCAGAAGTTGATGAGAAAATTGCTTCACAGATCATGTATGACGAGGAGGAAAATATTGTGCAACGTCCACGATACAATGAAAGTCAACCTTCCACATCAAGTGAAATTAATACTCCTGCCGCCTCTACTGAAGAAGAATTTTACAACCCTTTTCACTCTCAACAACAATCGCCCATTGATGAACTCTCTTCGAACCTGGAAGATAATCTTCAGGTCAGTTCGGTCCCGACTACTGGAGTTCACAAAAATCACCCTTTAGAGAACGTGATAGGTGATCTGTCTGATGGTGTACAAACAATACAAAGCTTGAATGAGAACACCTGTGTTTACGCAAGCATTAAAGAAACGGGTATCATTAACGAGTGCTTGACACCTGCTTCATCAGCCAGATTGAACCAAAGAACTATCAAATGGCTCTAAAAGACAGCTCGTGGGTCGAAGCCATGCAAGAAGAGTTAGCCCAGTTCGAAAAGATGGAGGTATGGAAATTGGTTGCAAAACCGAATAATGTGCATGCGATTGGCACCAAATGGGTTTTCAAATGCAAGAGAGATGAGAAAGGGATAATTATCAGGAACAAGGCGAGGCTGGTCGTTAAAGGGTTTAATCAGCAAGAAGGAATCGACTACAATGAAGTGTTTGCTCCTGTGGAAAGATTGGAAGCGATTCATTTGTTCTTGGCATTTTCTGCACACAATGAGTTGAAGGTGTTCCAGTTAGATGTGAAAAGTGCGTTTCTTAACGGTAAAGTCGATGAGGTTGTGTACGTTGAGCAGCCTCCAGGTTTTCCTGACCCAGACTTTCCTGATCACGTGTACACGTTAAGTAAAGCGCTATATGGACTACATCAGGCCCCTCGTGCCTGGTACACAACCTTGTCTGATTACTTACTTGTGAATGGGTTCGAAAGAGGAAAGATCTACAGCACGCTGTTTGTCAAGAGAAAGGGGGGAGATTTTCTTCTGGTTCAAGTCTACGTGGACGACATCATCTTTGCTGCATCAAAAGTCGCCATGTGTCAGGAATTTGAAGAAGTCATGAAAAGGAGGTTTGAAATGAGCGCAATGGGTGAATTAACGTTCTTTTTAGGATCGCAGGTCGATCAGAAGAAAGATGGGATGTTCATCCATCAAACTAAATATGTCCAAGACGTTCTCAAACGCTTCAAGATGGAGGATAGCACCCCATTTGATACTCCGGTTTGCGTCAACCACAAGCTGGGTGCTGATTCAGACAGTGACGCAGATGTGGACCCCACCCAATATCGAGCAATCATAGGTTCTTTAATGTATTTAACTGCATCTAGACCTGACATTATGTTTGCAGTTTGTCTCTGTGCTCGATTTCAGGCAAGCCCAAAGGAATCTCACATGAAGGGAGTGAAGAGAATATTGCGGTATCTCAAAGGCAAGCCTAAGCTGGGATTGTGGTACACGAAAGGGGGAGACCTGGACTTGGTTGCTTACACGGACTCTGATTATGGAGGTTGCAATCAGAATCGGAAGTCGACAACCGGTGGATGCCAGTTTCTGGGAGGAAGATTGGTGTCATGGCAGTGTAAAAAGCAGACCTCTGTAGCCATTTCTACCTGTGAAGCAGAGTACATGGCAGCATCAAACTGCTGCTCCCAGGTTCTTTGGATACAACAGCAATTGCGCGATTACGGTCTGAATTTCACTCAAACTCCTATTTGCATTGATAACACTGCAGCGATCTCAGTAACTAACAATCCCGTAAAGCACAATAAAACTAAACACATTGACATTCGTCATCATTTTATACGGGATTGTGCTGAGAAGAAATTAATAGTGCTCGAAAAGGTTGATTCGTTAGATAATTTCGCTGATCTTTTTACTAAAGCGTTTGACAGAACTCGTTTTCAAAACTTTGTTGAGTTTAATGGGATGATCAATCCAGAGTAACCGTATTTTTCGTTTTTACTTAAAAAAAAAAAAGAAACGTCACCAACGCTTAGAAGTATGTCGGTTGCTTCAGTTTGAAGGACATATCTTCGGATGTGTTTGGTCCTCACTTCTACCAGTAGATTATGAGGATAGCCATTAACCAGATGACTGAAAGCGACTGGGGCGGTTTTTGATGTGTTTTTATTCTTTCGCTGAAACTTAGTCGTTCATACTTAGTTAGAAGGACACATATTCGTATGTGGTCGGTCCAGCTGATCCATTGGATCTTCAGGATAGCCGTTTACCTGATGACTTTGACTTGATCGGGGCGATAGAATTTAAAATATTTTTAAGGGAGATGATATAATTTTTCAAGTCTACAACTTCGTAAGAAGTTTCTTTACTATGTTTAAAAGAAAATTGATCCAACCTTGGAAAATGATAGACAAACTAATTCTGTGTGCTTAACTAGTGAAGTTATTAGGCCTAAAAGACTTTAGAACTGTCATTGTATGTTATGGTAGCTTTTTATGGTGCGTAATAATAGAAGTGATACTAACTAAATATCCTCGATTTAAAGTGGTGACTCATTCAGTGTTGTGAATGTCTCCATATACATCTTTCCGAATGATAGGCAGAAAAGCGATTACCCAGTCATACACGAGCCCGTGAGTGTTCTGATTCCTGTGAAGATAGTGTGTCAAGTAACTGCAGTGATCCAGATTCGGGACTTGCAGTCGTTTACAATTAGAAGCTATGTAAATCTTTATTAAAAAAAAAATTATGTGTATGTGTTGTTGAGCCTTCTAAAGCTTATAATTTTCTACTTATCAATCAAGAGGCAAGAAAGAGAACGGGAAGATGATTCTCAAGATCGAAGTGTAATTACTGTTTAATCAAACACTACGGGTCGAGGTCAACTCGGGGTGACTTGGGGAAAGCCAAATACGCTTTGAGAATAGATAGGAGACATCACAGTCTCTGATGTGCTGTTCATTTATATTTTGAGCTTAATTGAACCTAATCCGTATCACAGAAGCGATGAAAACCATACTAAGTTGTTTACCTGCTTACAACCTGTGTCTTTATGTCATAATACCGCTGAACATGGATCTATGTGACAGTCACGTAATTAGTATGATTCCTGTTCGGATCTTTTCTAAAAACATACTAGTCCCTGTCAAGACTGAAATTTAATCCCGTGTATTTTATTTCTAAATTTTATTTTACATATGTCGTTTTATGGTTTAATACCTGGTTACTTGGTTTTTGATCGTAACATTTAATCTTTAAAGGGAGTTTTTAAAAGACAATTGCAAAATGTTCAATTTATAAAGGACCTTTGTGTAAATTTCTATACTAAGCGAACTTGTTAACAGGCGAAGTTAAGGGGTAAGCGAAGTTAACACTAACTTCGCCTGTATAATACAGACCTATATAAAGGTCAACTTAGTCAAAACCTTTCATATTTTCAATTCAGGCGAACTTATACTCACAGAACCCTCGGCGAAGTTAAATCTCGAATCAATCCTTGTTACTTTTCTCAAATTCAATCCGTCTAAAAGGTGTGTAGGGTCGGGATAATGTATAAGTCGTCTCGATCATGTTATTTAGATGCCGTTTTGGTCCGATTTAAGACCTTGTTCATGCAAACCTTAAACACCCACTTTTCAAACTCGTTTTAACGTGGTCGTAATCAACTTGATCGTCCAGATCTCCATAAAAACATGTTTCTTTGAGTCCACAATCATCAAACTTTCATAAATACATCTTGTTTGGCCTACTAAACTGTCGCCGTTTCAGTTCAGGCGAAGTTATAGTTTAGGCGGAGCTGTTCTTAACTTCGCCTAAAGTTTAACTTCACCTGGTCCTTTATTTTTAACCAGTCAGGAGCGAAGTTGTTCAAGGGGCGAAGTTGTGGTTAGGCAAAGTTATCATTAACTTCGCCTGACCCTTTATATTTTTTTATTATTATTAACTGTTATCAGGCGAAGATATAGTTAAGGCGAAGTTATTCACAACTTCGCCCTTTCCCTAAGTTCGCTTATACAGAAACAATCATAACTTCGCTCATGGTAACATGCGAACTTGTGATTTACTTTGACGATTCTCTAACTTAGACCGTTTGTGGTGCAGATATGGCAGCTGTAGCAGAAGCCGGTGGTGCTGGTGGTGACGAAGGAGGAGATAACAATCGTGAGTTTTTCCCGGGGCATAATATGTACATCACTTTGGACCCGGATGCGAGCGGTGTTAATGATTATCGCGAGATCATCTCTTTTCTTATCCGCTCGCGTGTCTTCCACGCTATTACTACAACTCTACCCATCTCTTTACCAAACATAGAAGATTTCTTGCAGACGGTTGAGTATGATTGCAGAGTCGAGCCCCCAGTTATACGTGCAACGGTTAACAATCAGGAAGTGCAGTCCTCGTCAGAACAGATACGGGTTGCTTTGCAGTTTGGGGATGAAACGAGAGATGATCCTACAGACTTCGTGGCTCCATTCAGAGATGGTGCTTTTTTAAGAATGGGCTATTCTGGTCCATTGGGGGATACTCAGAGACGCAAGGGATTTTTATTAGACCAATGGCGCTTTCTCATGCACGTGATGATCGTGTGCATGTCGAGTAGAAAGGCTGGTACGGATGGAATGGGTGCGACCATGCAGTCGGCAATGACAGCACTGACTTACAACAAGCGTTATAGCTTCAATCAGATGGTGTTCTATGAGATTGACAGTCAGAGACGAGCGGTGGCGCGTAAGAGATTCTTGATGTGGTACAGCAATCTCTTCCTGTTGCTCCTGTTGTGGCACCGGAGGAACACGTCGACCTTGAAGCTGCTTTCGGCGGTCAAGGATTTTTCGATATGGAACGTGTTGATCCAGAGGAAGAGGTACAGTTCTCGACTGCACAGGTTTCTAGTGTGGATGTGTCAATGGCAGCTACGACTGTGGCTGATTCTGAAAGAACTGATTCTGATTCCTCAGATGATGATGTTGCTGAAGCAAGTCAGATTCTGATTACTCAAGAAAGAATTCATGGGAAGAGAAAGAAAGACACAGATGACAGTGAATCAGACTTTGAGGAGGATTTACATCGGTTGGTTCGTCGAGCGAGAAGGGCAAGAACGGGTGAAGGATTGGGAGCTGGTGAAAGCTCGAGGGTGGTTCGTTTTTCTCCACCCGCACTGTCTGGTATGACTATGGTCCCTACATCGTTGACAGTTACAGCACCGATCACCTCGGGTGTTGCCGTGTTGACTACCTCATCCTCCTTTGGCATACCACCCACTACATTTCAGCTCTCGGCTCCAGAGATTGTGTCCTTGCCACCTCCAACTCTTACTCCATCGGAGGTCGTTGCAAGATTTGTTGAGTCGACACTGGTTGCCACTGCAGGGTTGTCTGTTACGATACCACCTGCGGTTACGCTTCCGCCTGTTTCTGATGTGCCGGTTAC
The DNA here is from genome assembly GCF_021521415.1 of Bidens hawaiensis. NCBI lineage: Eukaryota > Viridiplantae > Streptophyta > Magnoliopsida > Asterales > Asteraceae > Bidens > Bidens hawaiensis. Next base: position 572,149 of record NW_027491014.1, read on the forward strand.
CTTGGGAATCCCTCCGCCATATGCTCAAGACATTTCACCTTCGCAGTTTGATTTTGATGCAACCTTATCTGACTCGGAAAGAATAGCGACTCTTGAGAGGATCGTGGCAGAACAGTCAAGAATAAATTTGATCCAGACTCACGCTATTCAACGCCTTGTTGCAGAGAATCAAATACAGTCGTCTCTCCTGGTTGAACATGGTAAACTTTTTGATGCCTTGAAGCAGTTCTTGGCATCTCAGGGGGAGAAGAGTTGTAAGGGTGATGAGCTGAGGACGAAGAAGAGGTATGATCGAGACGATGATCCTAATGCATCGAAGGGTGCAGGTGGTGAGTTGCCAAGAACTGAACAAGCTCTTGGGACTTCCACATCTCAGGGGGAGTCAACGGGTGCAACTGGTGGTTCAGGGAGTGATGACGTGGTGGCAGTGGATGATGATGAGGAGATGCTAAATGATGATGTTATAGGTGATGATGATGTGTTACCGGTGGAAGAGATTGAGAAGATAGGGGCTTCCACATCTCAGGGGGAGTCAACGGGTGCAACTGGTGGTTCAGGAAGTGATGACGTGGTGGTAGTGGATGATGATGAGGAGATGTTAAATGATGATGTTATAGGTGATGATGATGTGTTACCGGTGGAAGAGATTGAGAAGATATGGGCTTAGATTGTGATTGACAGTGAAGTCGAAGAGGGAGAGATTGTGGAGGATAATATTGAGCATGAAATTCCAGTAGTTGAAAAGTCAGGTTTGGGTCAAGATACGGAATGTGATGAGACTGAATGGGAAGAGCAGCCAAGATGGAAAGAAGGCTACGCTCAATGGTTCGTAAAGACAAAGAAACCGGCGGTCCCTACTATGTTCAAGAAAAGTTACAACATCAAAGGGTATGCTGAATCGAAAAAGGGGATTATTTGCTGGTTATATGATGAGCAGTTGAGGCTCTTTGTGATTAAACGTTATGATGGGGTTCAATATTTCAAGAGATTGTTGAGGTCGTTGAATACTTTGCCGGAGTGTGAGGTGAAGGATCTAGCCAAGTTGGGGTTGATAAACAGGAGTGATGACAACATGGCTAGGATTATTGGAAAGATAGTCTGGAAAGAACGCATAAAGGAGAAAAAGTTCGAGCTGTTGAAACCGCAGAAAGGAAAGCTCGTTGAAGATAAAGACAGAGGAATGAGAGCTGATGGAAAGCCTTGGATGATAATGAAGTATAAGCCGATCCGTTGCTTAAAAGAAGTGCCGATGAAACAAATGCCCAAGGATGTGCTAAAGGATCTGAAATGGTGGTTTGTTGATAGTGAAACGGCTGAAGCAGTGATGGAGGATGAGGATGAACAAGAGTTGATGAGAGTGTATGACCCTATGCACTTGGTGAATTTGTCTCAAGCAGATTTGCTGGTGCTGAACGAGAAAAAGATATTTTATATTCCTGCCTGGAAAGAAAAAGCCAAAAAATATCAGAGAGTAGTTTCGGTTTGTTTCAGAGAAGGAGTACATGCTTGAAGATGGGTGACTCGAGTTTTGGGATTACAAGACACGTGATTGAAGATTGAGATATGAAGCTACTGCCAAGGGGGAGTCTATTGGTGCATGATGTCAGTAGTTCAGTATCTAGTGTCTGTAATCGTGTTAGTTTGATTTGTATTGGTGTTTTAGTTAACTTGTCTCACAAGTTCGCCTCTTATAAGCGAACTTGTGGAACAAGCGAAGTTATCAACAACTTCGCCTAGTCTGTTAGGCGAAGTAGTCGATAACCATATAAGCTAGGGTTACGGCTTGTATTGTAAAAAAAAAAGAAGTCCATTTTTGACGTGTAATTGGTGATTGAATATCACGTGTTATTAGTTTCAATACAACGTGTCTTTTGGGTATTGTAACGTGTGTTTGTGTTTGCTTGGGTGTAACGTATATCGCCTTTTACGCTCGTATCGTCTTACGTAGGGATTCCGCACCTACGTAGAACGAGATATTTCCGTGTAGATCCGGCTGGGAACCTACACATTTCCACCACTAGTATGAGGTACATGCCCACTTGCCATTGAGGCAGAATCAGTGTCATCAATCAGTTGCACATTGAATCTTTGCTGGTTTCCAAGATTAATTGTGCTACCACCAACAAAAGATTTTGGAGTATCAGCATTATGCTCAACTGGTTCTTCAATGATGGGAATTTGCTGTTGATTCTTGGTAGTAAAATTTCCCATGGGTGCAATCAATGCATTTGAAACACTGAAGCAAGGTCTTTCCTCCTTAATCATCTCATTCTCTATCATCTCAATCTCTGCAGCCTAAAGGAAGCACACTGCATCATCCAATTTCAAATCATTGAAATTGTGCTTCTAAAGGATGAATTTGCAAGTAGTGTACCATTCCATTGGCATTGAGTTGAGCAACTTGGTATTCAAGTCAAAGTCTGTCATGACATAATCTGTGGTTCTGAGATCATTCACTATTGCTAAGAACCTTTCAACAATTGAATTCTATCTCTCTCCTTCTTTATACTTAAACCTTTCCAACTGTTTCTTCATCCTTTGCTTCTTGATGTTTTTGAGCTCAGTGTTTCCCTCAAACATTTCAAGTATTGCATCATACATTGCCTTTGCGGCGGCATGATGTGCAACCTTGGTAAGTATCTCCCAAGACAGACCTAACTTTACATTGCTAAAGCCTTGTCATCCACTTTTCTCATTATTTCTCTCACAGCTGCAGTTGCACCTGGATTTGTACCATCCTCACCAGTGCCTTGTGGACCATTCCTGATTGAGTTCCACATATCAACATCATTATAGCAAACGGGTGCTTCAAACAAGACATTCCATTTTGTGAAATTTTCCTGTCCATACAGTCTAGGCATCTTGTTAGTAGACACTTCTTGTTCTTCGTAACCAGGCATTTTGAGAAATCAAAAACAGTTTCTTTGTAAAGACAGAGTTCAAAAATAATTAGATCTGAAAACCGGTTGTTCAGATCTGATGTGTCTGATGCGATTAGAACAAGATTTGTATATAAAAATTAAAGCTTTAAATAAAATAAGGAAGATAAGACACCAAAAGATTGTAGATCTGGAAGAAAAACGAAAAACAGAGCTGCTGACGTCACTTTTCAAGGGAACAGTGGTCTACTTACGTCATCTTTCTTCAAATCTTCAATCAGCAACAAGAATCTTTCCAAAATAGCAGCAACAAGCACTGATACCACTTGTCAGGTCCTCGATTTCAGCTGGATCTTACTCAAATCATGTCATAACTCACACAAATAGATGTGTCGATAAGAGAGTTAATGACGGGTTGCTATATTTAGAAAGATTACCGTTTGTTAAAGGCGGAATCAATAACAAACGATGTGGTTGCTAAACAATAATCAAAGGTAACTAACACACACAAGATTCACTCAAAAGATTTCCATTTATATAACGTTAATCATACAAAAGGATAATCGATTTAGGGTTTCTTGAAGGGATAGTTTATCCGTACGATTCTATGACAGCCGTCACTCTCACAAATATTCTCTCTGAATTAATGAGGTCTCTTTTTGCCGCCGCAGGAGGTGTGCCCTAAATTATTCCTTTTATAGGCCTGACACCTCCTTTACAGTTGTCATTCCTTCTAGAAACCCTATCCGATAATACATATTCAAATTACATATTCCAAATTATTCTAAGTGTAAAACAAGTCTTCCGGGTAGGCTTTGCAGTTATCTTGATTTTCCGAGTAGGCTGTGTGCTCTGCCATCCTTCATAACTTGGTAACATAGAAGTGTGCCCGGGATCAATTTCCGGGTAGACTTTACTTGAAGAGTATTTTACCAAGTAAAATACTCACCAGATAGACTTCAATCTTCTTGACTTTGCCAGACTTTGCCCGACAAACCCTTACGAGCAACCTTGTTCTTTAATGGTCCCTTTCAACCCTTTGCTAGAAAATAGCTTATTAGCAGAGTGTGCTCGGCAGCATTGTTCCTTGCTTGAGTTGAACCTTGCCCGATGTTACTTAGAGATATTCCATTAAACCATCAAGCCTACTTGGACCACAATTATTAATGAATACCTTGCCCGGTCATCCAATCACTTGGCTTCATGAGCTTGGTTAGCCAAAAGCTTACTCGGGAGTGAACTTTACTTGGCTCTGAAGAACAGACTTGCTTGATAAAGTGAACCTTGCCCGGATTTGCATAAACTAGTGAACCTTGCCCGGCAATACACAAATTTGCAATCCTTGCTCGGATATCCACTAAAGAAGACTTCTTGAAGATAACCTTGCCCGATAGACAAAATATCATGCCTGGCAAAGTAAAAGCTTGCTCGGAGGTCTAAGGTATGCCCGGATCCATACTTTGCGAATTCTGAGGAGGCTGAGAAGATTCCAATATTCCATATATCTCACTTTGGTCAAATCTTTGACTCAACAGTAAGTAGGGTATCGTATCCACAAGGAGCATGTGGTTAGTATTGCAAAGTTTGTTTGATTTTAAATATAAAATTAATTAACTAAGATGAACAAACGATGTGAAGCAATATTTGAAAGATGGATTTTAAAATTAATTTAAGGAAAATGCAACCTCCTTTGGGTTTCAGGTTGTAGGTTTCACACAAAACTCGTTTGATTAATTGGACACCACATAGATATGGTGTTGGAAAGTAGTTAAAGTAGCCACTGAGATAGGTTTTTGTCATCAAATCTAATACAACTCAATTACCCAGTCTACTAGTATCAAGTCAACCCCCTTTAGTCACCCAACCCGCTTCTAGGTTTTGTCATCAACCGAACAGGGTTGTAAAGAAAGAACTCAAAACACCAACAAACTGTTTAATTAACTAATACTTCAATTTGTTAAATTTGTCATCACATAAACAAATCCAATACATAAAGAAACAAAATTGAGTGCTTAACCTATATGAACCATTCACCCAGAGTAGATCACGAGTGGACTAGCCTTGCACCGTCCTCATTATTTCTTTTGCTTCACTTGCACCACCAGCCAAAAAGCCAAAGGGCTGCTACCTTTTTACTCCTCCTGTTCTGTGCGTCCTTCGAAAACAGCCGTCCTATTGTAAGCACATCATCCTTTTGTTATTTCTCTTTGTTTGGGCTTTATGTTACCACCACCAATTAAATAAAAATAGGCACATGTAGAACTTCTATCGATTCCTTCATCCGTGAATCATAGCGTGAACAATAAATGCATATGGAATATTTCTTTCAATTAGACATAAAATATATTAATAATAAATTAATTCATATTTCAAACATATCACATTCAGTTATTATTATTATTATTATTATTATTATTTTTATTATTATTATTATTATTACTATTATTATTTTAAACTCCGAACCGGGTGCTCATCGTATTCAATCTTCCCAAGACTCTAAAACAAGCTCATAAATGTGACCATTTAGTATCTTTAATGCTCAATGACCTGGAATACAAAAGCGCGCTTGAAGTACCGTAGTTTAAACAATAAATTAAATAAAAACTATAAATTAACATATACTAATACATGATTTATACCCAATCATCAATTATCAAGGCCTAGCTTATGAGTAATTGCCTCTTTTAAAATACCTGTCATGTCGGAGTGCTTGAAGGCAAATGTAGATTTTCGTTGCTTGAGGAAGGATTCTGTATCCTCTTCAATGCTAGTAGGGATACTGGATCCTAGGAAATTCATGTCTGGATCATCGGGATCCAAGGACACTTCTTCTAGGTCTTGTTCTCAAGCTTCCAGCACGTTCCTAGGATGTTTCTGTAGTTGCTATGCTATCGTTTGTTTGGCCGTTGGTTTCATGGACAAGGAATAATAATTCTTAGCTTCCACTTGGTCACCATCTATTCTTGGTACTCCCCAAGGAGTTGGCAATGTTATACATTGGTGATAAGTAGATGCTACAGCTTTCATTCCATGTAGCCATGGCATACCAAGAATTACATTGCAACAAGACAAGTTATCTATAACACAAAATTTTTTATAAGAGTTTAACCCTTTAATGTATATAGGGAGTTTGATGTCCCCTATTGTTTTCTTAGTTTCGCTGCTGAAGACAACTAGCACGGATGTCCGGGGAGCGATTTCCGAGTCTGGGATATCCATCTTCTGGAGTACATCATATTGAATGATGTTGACTGAGCTTCCACAATCAACTAGGATCCTGCGCACATAATTATTAGCAATAAATAGAGTTACAATCAAACCATCGTGATGAGGATCCTGAATGCTTTCTTTATCTTCTTCATCAAATAAGATTCTCTTATCAGTCGTCAAGGTAGTGGATATGGCAGGTCACTCTCGATCCCAATTCAGTCTCTTTAGCATGCCCCTTGGCTGAAGAGAATGAAGTTCCACATATATTCGAGCCGCCGGAGATGAAATTGATGAATTGTGCATCAGGTGGGGGCGAAGTGGCCTTTACTTAGAAGATCGCCAATTTCCCTTCTTAGACTAATGCATTCATCGGTCAAATGAACAGATTCTTGGTGGAATACACACCATTTAGACTTGTCCTTGAAGGATGTCGACTTCTCATTTTTCTGAGGCCACCTTGCTTTGTCTCCAAGATCCTTCATAGCACAGATTAGGCCATGAGTATCGACTGAGAAACAATACTCAAAAATACTTGGGTAATCCTCATTATCATCGTCTCCTTCTTCGACTGCTCGGACGTTTTGGTTGTTGAACTTGGAGTACGACTTTGAGTTGTTATTCCTGAATGAGGATCCTTGTTTCTGGTTAGGTGGCTCTTGTTTTGTTGGAGCTCCTAACCGTTGTTGGATCTTCTTGTCATCCTCTAGCCTTATAAATCTGAGTGCCCTGTTTCTGACTTCATCTAACGTCCTGCATGGGGTCATCACAAGATCGTCATAAAATGGGGAGCCCCTATGTAGTCTCATCTTCAATGCCTCAACAGCCGTAGCCATATCAAGATTAGGGATTTCTAGGGCTTCCCTACCAAACCTTGTAACAAAATCCCTTAAGGATTCATCATAAGGTTGGACAACTCTATATAAATCACTAGTTAATTTCTTGAATTTGAATAAATTAACTAAGTGTGAAAAAGAAGTTACATAGTAGGGATGAAGACTTAGCAGCCATTTAAATGAAGATCCCGTTAACGTGGATCCTAAGCCCTTGCATAGATTGGCCTCCGTGAGTCTTTCAGGAATTGGATTGATCTCCATCCTCTCCCTATATTGACCACATGTTCCTCTGGATCGGTGGTACCATCCTACACCTTCATATTGGGAGTTTGAAAGCGTTTTGGGATTTCAGCATCACATATTGGTGGAGAAAATCTTGATAGCTTGTGGCTTCCTTGTAGTATTTCATGAATGGGTCGGACCACTCCCGGTACACTGGACATCATATCCTTTAGTTTCTAGAGCTCCTTGGTCATGGCCTGGTTAATACTTGTATCCTGCATGGAACCAAGGTTAGTGTCTAAGGATATGGGATTAAGAATTACCTCTTTGTTGACTAAACACCAGCATCCAGGACAAGTAGCCAAGGTAGGAAGTTTCTGATATGGTAGTTGGTCCACCAGATGCAATGGTCTGCATAAGGATGACATCTCCTTCATGAACCTCTGAAGACCTTTGATGCTGAATTCCTTAGGATCCTTTACTCTGCCAGAAGGATCCTTGAGGTTAAAAGTTTAAGGATCCTTGAGGATATAACCCAGAGGATCCTTGTTGAAGGAAAGTGGATCCCTGAATTTGATGACTCATGGAACCTGGTTCAAGGATAGATGATCCTTGCTGGAGGAACGAGGATCCTTGAGCCAGCTGACCCATGGACCCTTGTTGAAGGATGGATGATCCTTGCTGGAGGAACGAGGATCCTTAAGCTTACTGACCAATGGACCCTGGTTGAAGGATGGATGATCCTTGCTGGAGGAACAACGATCCTTGAGCTTGTTGAGCCACATATCCTGAAGTGATGAAATCTAGCATCCTTGGAATCAAAGGAGTCTGATCCTCCAGTAACCTCTTATTCTTCTTGAGATCCTCTATCTCACGTACGATCTTCTAGTTAGTCTTGTTCTACCGCTCCATGTACGCCTTTACCTGCTAAAACATAGCAGAAATATCATTGTTAGAGTTTACCACAGAAGTGGCAGCTGTGGTCTTTGAGCTTTGGAAGACTGGTAGTTGTATCTTGTTTCCAGCAGCAGTAGCCCTTGGTGCTCCTGTTAGTGGAAGAGGCATTGCTAATAAGGTCCTTGATGAAAAAGAAACTAATGAAGGCATGTTGGATGAAGCAGAAGATTGTTGAGAGGCCATTAATGATGGCATTGGTCGAAAAGGTTGAATATTGATTGGAAATATTCTGGATTATAGCACCAATTGCCCCATGGTGGGTGCTAAATTGTGAGGTTTAGTGCTTAATTGATTATGATGAATACGCAAATGAAATATGAGTAAACACGATGATTTGTTACGAGGAAAAGCCCTTGATCTTGGTCAGATCGCCAACACAAAAACCCCGGATGATGACAATTATCTATCACCACTATATTAATCAAGAAAATAAGAATACAAGGTTGGAGATTAGATTATGACTAGCAATACAAGATTGCTAAGTGTGTGTTACTAGAGAGAATTCTGAATAATATTGAATAGTACGAAGTGATCAGTGTGTGACCTAGATGATCAATAATCTCGTTATAAACAAAAATAACAAATAACTCAACTTCCTATTATCACGCCACTCTCCCACTATCCGTTTCCATCACTTTGACCACGTGTATTATGAGTCCAGTAGCGATTAAATAGGTAGACCAGGTCGTCCAGCCGTTATACCTATCAAATATTAACCTACATATACGAAACAATCATTAGTAACAACAAATACTGAGGATCCTCGATCCTGGCTCAACTCTGGAACTTTTGTCAAGAACAATTGATCCAGACGTGTCTCAAGGAGAATCTATCCTCCGCATATATTATCCGTGCCCTAACAATTGCCCCCCAAAATGGCGGGTGTTTATGGGTTACAGCCGTCATTTTGAATTTTGAATCTTCTTCAAAAATTATATGATTAGACATGTGTCAGAGGCAGTTATTATCAATAAACCCAATGGCTATCCGCCGCTTATATATGTGATTATACTAATTGTTTCGGTCAAAAATTGGCAAAGCAACTTTTGATCAAATTAGTGCGTGAGGTGAAGTGCTTGTTGATAATAAGATCGAACACAAAGATATGATTACGAGGGAAAAAACCCTTGATTATGATAATCTTCGTTTCGGTCAAGTGTTTACGACGTAATCTTTAGTCGTATCGCTTCGGTTAAAGATTATGAACTTAACTTTTGGTCGAATTAACGCTTGATTATTATGATCTCTGGCACAAAAAACCCTCGGACGGTGAAAACTATCACCGTCAATCTTATTAATAATAAAATCGGTGATTACAAATGGTGGAGCTGATAAGTGATCGTGAGCTAAGTGTTACAATGATTACTAGTAGCTAAGAAAGAGAATTATGTGTGTTCTAATGATATTATCAGCTCATATATATAATAAAAGATTATAACTGCTATCCCGAATAATCCAGAAACCCTAGACTAAGTCTTTCAACTATCCCTTGCTGCCCAAGTTTAATTTGACGAAGCCTAAGCACTAGCCGTTGTAAACCCACGTTTATATTAGCATATTAAACACGTGGTCTTATCGGCAAAACAAATGGAGCAATAAAGGACAGTTGGATATCCTGAAGTCTAATCCTCATAATACTTGTATCGGCAGGATAGGCTGAAATCCCTAACTAACTCTCCGAGTATCCCGGAACTGAAAGAGTCTTCCAATATAGCCGTTAGGGACCTCTTCTTTTGAGTCTATCCTCGTTCATCAATGTTTATCCCACGTCTTTGACTGATTCTTTTGGGAGTTACTCACCAAACATGGTCCCACAGATGCTAATATTAACTATAAGTGCGGGATTTCAGGATAATAGTCAATGGTTAATCATTAACCATTACTTAGCCCTTAATGCTAGCGATTATAACTCATTCCACACATTTTATGTAACCACCAACCGTGTATTTCGCATGGAGTAAATCAACAATTAATATCTGCAATTATAAATCAACACCAAGAGAGAAATATCTATTTATTAGCAATAATACTCAGGATACTTATCTGAGAATCCTGAACATATTCGGGATCCCGAGCATATTTAGGATGCTGAGCTGACCACAGATCTGACTATAAAATTTGGGCCCTAACAATTGTCCCCAAAATTTGATAGCTGATTTTCACCAATCTCAGCTGTTAAATTTTCTAATGATAAACTGTTTTCCATGTACACCAAAATTTTATGATTCAGCACCGACTAAAGTTGACATCATTACGAGAATAGATCAGTCCTTCGAAATCCCTGTTTATTAAATCTTTAGAGAAAAATTGAGTTTATTAAGAACGGAATTCTTTAATAACAGTTTAAGTTTAATTCAAATAAATCAATACCAAGTCATAAAATTAATCTTATAAATAATACGAGTAATATGAAATATAGAATATTCACAAATAGTAAATCATTCCAGAACCGCATATGAATTAACCTGGATAATGTCTAGACCATCTTAATCTTGCAATAAGACCATTGTTTAGAATGCTCCTCCAATCCTGGGGATATAGCGATAGAATTGTAATATTAGCATTTTCCTGAAAATAATTTTAGAAATCCTGGCGACAAGGCCTAAATAAACTGGCGACAAGGCCTAAATAAACTGGCGACAAGGCCCTTTAGAAGAGATGAAAAATCTCTTAAACCATTAGAAATGAACTTGCGACAAGGCCTTTTAGAAGAGATGTAAATCTCTTAAACCTTAGGAATGAACTGGCGACGAGGCCCTTTAGAAGAGATGAAAATCTCCTAAACCTTAGATTATGGTACGTCTACCATAAACTTGAGATTCAAACCAATAGCCGAGGATAACGAGGTAACAAGTCACTATATTTCATGTGCTAGCCCCGCCTCTCAAACTAAGGTCAAATAAATCTTGCGCTACAGGCGACTTTAAGAAGAAATGAAAATCTCTTAAACCTCGAGATTCAAACCAATAGTCGAGGATAACGAGGTAACAAGTCACTATATTTAATGTGCTGGCCCAGCCTCTCGAACTAAGGCTGAATAAATGTGCGTTACAGGCGATCTTAAGAAGAGATGAAAATCCCTTAAACCTTAGAAGAGGTGAAAACCCCTTATACCTTAAGAATAAGCTGGCGACAAAGCCCTTATAAACTGGCGTCGAAGGCCCAAGTTAACCTTATTCCATATGGGAGTCCCTCATATCTACAAAACAGTCAACTCTAAGTGAGGGGTGGGTGTTAGCCTTGCTAACACCCCTCCGATGCTTATGTCAGTACCTTGTTTGAAGAATAATAATATTAAAAATGAATAAAAGTATAAGTTTGAGTACATACCTTGACTGTTTAGTATAACAGTTATCCTTGGGATAAAAGTCTTACATGAAATTTTTTTTGAGGTGTATAGCATTCCAAGCCCTTGGTAGTAAGTCACCATCCAAAGTAGACAATTTATATGCCCCCTTTCCTGATTCCGAATCGATCAAGTAAGGACCTTCCCACTTTGGTGCGAGCTTCCCATCCGTAGGATTGGTAGTATTTTGAAAAGCTTTTCGGAGAACCAAATCCCCTTCTTGAAACCTTCGAACTCTGATATTCTTGTTGTAGGACTTTGCTATCTTCTGTTGATAAGAAGCCATTCTGATCTTTGCCAAATCCCGAAGTTCTTCTACCGCATCTAGATCTTCAAGTAGACTTCGAGTATCATCTTTGGGATTTTGATAACTGATTCTGGCCGTCGGGATAACCATCTCTGTAGGGATAACTGCCTCAGCTCCGAATACAAATGAGAAAGTAGTTTGACCAGTAGCGTTCTTCTAAGTGGTTCTATCTGCCCAAAGAACAAAAGGTAGTTCCTCGGCCCACTTTCCTTTCTTAGACCCCAACTTTTTCTTCAGGTTATTGATAATGATTTTGTTGCTTGATTCACCCTGTCCATTAGCCTGAGGGTGGACATGTGTTGATGTGATCATCTTGATTCCCCAACTGGCACAGAAGTTAGTTGTTCTCTTGCCGATGAATTGCGAGCCATTGTCACACAGTATCTCTGCCGGAATCCAAAATCTGGTCAGGATATCGTGCTTGATGAATGAGATAAATTCTTTTTCTCTAACTTGAACAAAGGCTTCCGCTTCAATCCACTTCGAGAAATAATCTATCATAGCCAATATAAAGACTTTTCCACCTGGAGCTATTGGTAGTTTCCCCACGATATCCATTCCCCACTTCATGAAAGGCCAAGGGGATATAATAGGATACAATGGTTCTGCTGGCTGGTGCAAAATGTTGCTATGTCTCTGCCATGCATCACATTTATAAGAATAATTCATTGCATCCTTCTTCATCGTCGGCCAGAAATATACCATCCTTAGGATTTTGGAGAATAGTGCTCTGCCCCCAGTGTGGTTCCCACAATCTCCATCATGGATATCCTGAAGAACTTCTTGAGCTTCTGCCTTCTCCAAGCTCCTAAGATATGGTCCTGCAAGAGATTTTCTGTATAATATATCATTCATTATAGTATATGGGATTACCTTTGTGCGAAAAGCTCTTGGGTTTTCATCCTTGGGGAAAACTCCATCCTGAATATATTTCCTGATCGGGATAATCCAAGAATTTTCATTATCCTCAGGATTCGTGACTCCCATATCTCTACCATCTTCTGATATTTCATTGACACCTTGTTCTTCTATTACTGGGCTCAGAATATGTATGATAGGGATCTTGACGCCTTCTGGTATCCTGAAGGATGAAGCTAAATATGCTAGGGCGTCTGCTTCAACATTCTCTTCTCTAGGTACCTGTGAAATATTAAACGTTTCAAAACACTTTGCTAGTTTTTTTACTAGCTCTAGATATTTCATTAGTTTTTCTCTTCTAACAGTGTAAGAACCATTAAAATGATTACTTAATAATAATGAATCAACATGTACTAGAAAAAACCTGATTTTCATGTCGATTGCTAGCTGTAGTCCTTCTATCAAAGCTTCATATTCTGCCTCATTATTTTGGATTAAAATCCGCAGGATATGGATTGGGGTATAATGTCTCCCTGTGGCGATTTCAGCAGAATCCCGAGACCTGTTCCTCTAACATTTGAAGCACCATCAGTGTATAGAGTCCACTTATCTTTGGTTTCTTTAAGTTTTTGGACTTCCAAGTCTGCCTTTTCTTTAAGTTCACTGGCTAAATCAGCCACAAAGTCTGCAAATGCCTGGGATTTGATGGCAGTCCTAGGTTTATATGTTATATCATATGCACTTAGCTTCACTGCCCATTTTGCCATTCTACCTGACGTCTCTGGTTTTCTCAAAACATATTTAATAGGATAATTAGTTTTAACACATATAGGGTGAGTTTCAAAATAATGTCTAAGTTTAGTAGATGCCATAATAAGTGCTAAAGTTAATTTCTCAAGATAAGAATACCTAGTTTCAGCATCCAAAAGACTTTTACTTACATAATATATGGGATGTTGTTGACCTTCGAGATCCTTAGCCAAAACTGCACTTATATAGAGATAGAGATTCACCTTCCTCAGGTTTTACCAGTAGAGGAGCAGAAGAAGGATAAGCTTTTAAGGATGCTAAATCTTCCTCATGCTTACTGGTCCACTCGAACCTTTTGTTTTTCCTCAGGATATCATAAAATTCTTTGCACTTTTTTGAGGATTTGGATATGAATCTGTTGAGTGCCGCTATCCTGCCAGTTAGCCTTTGAACATCCTTGACTGATGCTGGGGATTTCAGGTTCAGGATACCTTGTATCTGCTCCAGACTCACCTCTATCGCCCTTTTGGTGACCATGTATCCCAAGAATTTGCCTGCCTTTACTCCGAAATGGCACTTTGAAGGGTTCGGCTTCATGTTATATTTGTCGAGGATATCGAATGCGGTCTTGAGATCTTTGAGGTGATCCTCAGCTTTCTTGGACTTTACCACCATATCATCAATATAGACTTCCATCGTGTCCCCAGTTTCTCTTTGAACATCATGTTAACTAACCTCTGATAGGTCGCACATGCATTTCTAAGTCCAAAGGGCATAGCAATATAACAGTAAAAACCTGTGGGAGTCATGAAGGCCGTATCTTCTTGATCTGAGGGCTCCATCTGGATTTGCTGAAATCCTGAGGATGCGTCCATAAATTTCAGCATCTCGTGGCCGGCTGTAGCGTCTACCGTCGAATCAATGTGTGGTAGAGGAAATGGATCTTTAGGACAAGCCTTATTCAAGTCTGTCAAATCTACACAAACCCTCCATTTGCCATTCTTTTTCTGTACAACCACCACATTTTCTAACCATCGGGGATATTGAACTTCCCTAATCATATTTGCCTTCAAGAGTCTTTCTACTTCCTCTTGAATGATTATGTTTCTTTCAGGTGCAAACTTTCTTCTTTTTTGATGGATTGGCCTGAAACAGTTATCAATTCCAAGTTTATGTGTTATAAAATTTTTGGAAATACCTGTCATATCTTCATGTTTCCATGCGAATGTTGACAGCCTTGTCTTGAGGAAATCGAGCAGATTTGACTCAATATCCTCAGGAATACTCGTTCCTATCAGCACTTTGACTTCAGGATCCTCGGGATAAAGAGGTAGTTCTTTAATTTCTTTTTCCCTGGCCTCCATTACGTCTCGTGCTGGCTTCTATAATTGCTACGCCTGCTGGGGTTTGGAAGTACACTTCATGGAAGAGGTGTAGCAATTCTTCGCGTGTTGTTGGTCATTGATTATTTTGATAACTCCCCACGGACTTGGGAGTTTCACGCATTGGTGATAAGTGGAGGGTACCGCTTTCATGTCGTGTATCCAGGGTCTGCCTAATATAATATTGCAACAAGATAAACAGTCAATAACAGAACATTTTTGCATTTTATTTACCCCTACGACATATATTGGGAGCTTAATTTCTCCAATAGTGTTCTTAGTTTCTCCACTGAATCCAACCAATACCGAGGAACTGGAGATGATCTCATCCTCAGGAATATTCATCTTTACAGCACGTCTAATTGAATAATGTTGACAGAACTTCCGCCATCTATGAGGATCCTGCGAACATAATGGTTAGCCACATATAAAGTTATTACCAAACTATCGTGATGAGGATCCTGAACATCGACTCAATCACTTTCATCGAAGGATATATTCCTCTCTTGAGTGAGAATAGATGTCTTTGTTGGCCTGTCAGCCACTTCTAACTTTCTTTGGTCAGCATTTCTCTTTGCAGCAGAATAAGAGGTTTCACAGATGTCGGATCCTCCGGATATGAACATGATTGTTCTTGCATCCGTTGGTTGAGGAGTCGCCTTTTCAGGAATTTTCTCGGGATCTTGCTCTCTTCCCTTCCTCTTGCCAAGTAGCTCTTTCAAGTGGCCCTTGCTGAGAAGATAGCCGATCTCCCTTCTGAGTGTAATGCAATCATCAGTTAGGTGCCCAAAGTCTTCATGGAAGGCCCACCATTTTAATTTGTCTTTCCAGTCCCCTGGTCTCTCCACTTTCCTTGGCCACCTGGCTTTCTCACCTAAATCCTGCATGGCACACATTAATCCACCAATATCAACAGAAAAACAATATTCAGAGATCTTAGGATATTCTTCATCATTTTCCTCATCTAATACATTAATCTTGGGGTTATCAGGCTTGTAGTATGGATTTGCTCGATATGATTTTCCCAGGGATTCGGATTTCCTGTTCGTCTGATCATATTTCGGAATATCGATCTTAGAGTTTTTCTTGTCGTCTTCTAGCCTGATAAACCTCAGAGCTCTGCTTCTTGCTTCATCTAATGACCTGCATGGAGTCATAACGAGATCATCATAGAAAGAGGAGCCTTTTTCTAACCCCAAATTGAGAGCTTCCACTGCTGAAGCTGGGTTTAGATTCGGAATTTCCAGCGACTCCTTACTAAACCTGGTAATAAAATCTCTCAAGGATTCCCTAGGATTCTGGGTAACCCTATAAAGATCACCTGTCATTTTTTCAAAAGTTCTACTGCAAGAAAACTGGTTATTAAACATGTTAACTAAATGAGAAAAAGAATTGATAGTGTTAGGAGGAATACTCAGTAGCCATTTCATGGCTGCTCCGATCAAGGTAGACCCAAACTGTAACACCCCGTAACCGCAGCGGAAACGTAAACGGGATGCAACAGACACATCTGATATCAACAGCACTGCTTATAAAGAAAACACCACTACATTATTTTACATCATATTACATTGTTCCAAGTTTAGTTCCCGTCTAGGCGTTACACATAAGTTTTACCAACAGTACATTAACATATTTAATACAAAATGATCACTAAGCTTCCACAAAAAGCACGCATCATCAAGCATGTAGCACTTATTCCAGTTTGAGAGTACCTAGAGAGCATG
The DNA here is from genome assembly GCF_021521415.1 of Bidens hawaiensis. Lineage (NCBI taxonomy): Eukaryota > Viridiplantae > Streptophyta > Magnoliopsida > Asterales > Asteraceae > Bidens > Bidens hawaiensis. The sequence continues at coordinate 588,620 of NW_027491014.1, forward strand.
GAAAGAAAACGGGTCAACTACGAATAGTTGGTGAGTTTCACTAATTAAAATAAACATTGACAATTCATTATGATAAATCATATATTAGCGATGTAATTATGCTGAGCCCACAAGTGAAACCTCTGACTATCACACACAACCCCGTGGCATACTCCGCCCACGAACCTGCCCCAAACCGCTATGCCTAACATTACATAGCAAAATAAATATAACACCCAATATAGACATGTGCAACTGGCTGGGAAACATCAGCAAATCTATGCCGGACCAGTTGGGTTTGTCAGACCAATAGTACTATCCACACTCTACCGGCTTTCAGTTAATCACTCGTGTTGCGGGGCCTTACAATGTTAGTAACTCAGAAAATTACCATCTTAGTACATTTCCGTACGATTCCCGTACAATAAAACATATATAAACACACGCAAATCCTTGCGTTCAGTATGTACTCAAACATTTTAGTAACAACATGCTTTCCGCCCCGGGAAAATATTTAAAAACAATTCAGGAAAAAAAAGGGGCTCGTAAAAGTCACCTTATCGCAACAAGTAGGTATCACAGTACACCAGCTATTAGCCCGAATCTGTAATACGATCCCTAAGTTCGTTACTATACAATCACTATTAATACAACTTTAACCCAGAAACACTTTTCCGGACTCAGATTGTGATTCGTTTAGAGTTTAACAGTCAAAATTACTATTATTTTGTTTTCCCCGTTTTGCGTGCCTAGCACGGTTATCCGTTTTTACGTTTCGAAAATGAGTTTGGTCACACACGACCCGAAAATAGTGGTTGACTGATATTTTATTTAAAGTTGTGAAATTAGAGCTCGGTTTAGGCGCCCCGATTGGCCGCGGGACCCGTTTCCGTCTTTAGCGCACCGGAAACTGTTAAATCGGGCAAAAATTACTCAAATCATCCGAATTATTTTCGGATGATTTATTTTTACTTGTTTAGCTTAGTTATATGAAAATAGTCAATTTTTAGGGTTTTTATACACCAGTCAGCTCGCTTATGCGAACTTTACCGGTTTACGCGTTTTAAGCTTTAAAAGTTTGTTTTTATCTTCTTTTAGCACAAATAATTATCCGTTTAGACTCGGATCTTGAAATTTTGCACAAATCAATTTTTGACAGTGGGGAATTTTATAAAAATATTTCCAGAATTAATTTTTATATTTAAAATTTATTTATCTATTTTTAAACACCATTTAAACACTAATTATGTCGTAAATACCAAACAATCTTAGAAAAATCCCAAATTTTTCCTGGATGACCCCTGCCATCCACATAGTCCCCTGTAATTTTCCAGAACAAAAATCTCATTTTACATGCCATTTTCACTAAAACCGAGCTAGAAACCCTAGAACTCGTTTAACCGAAAAGCCTACTTAGACTTTTCCAACTGACCTCAAATTTTGTGTGTGACTTATACATCTTATAATAAGCTTATCTGAAATTTTCCAGAATTTTTCATGATATTAACTAGTTTTCACCATTTTTGGCCAAAACCGAGCATTAAATTCACCAAATATTCATCCTTTGTCCAAAAATTACCAAAAATTCACAGAACTCATATTTTCATATATCTAACACCTCTGTAAAATTTCATGACCTAACTCTAAACAAGTCACAATCTGTCCAAAACTTAATCATCACACAAAAACCGAACTACCTTGTGTTTCTAGCTTCAAATCGCAAGGATCTCGCTTTCTAGCCTTTGCTATCAACTAGATACAACACCTACAAGCACAATAACACCACACCAAGCAAGTTACACCCACAATCACGCCATTTCTTTCATGGTTTCGGTTATGATATAAAAACAAAGATTTAACCGTAAAAATTCGTTTTTGGTTCGTTTAACTCCTTTCTTGGACCAAGATCCCTTGTATAACTCGTATACATCACTTGATCATGCAATAATCGGTTCTATCTCAGGTTTTCACCCTTTTTCACTTGGAAACCTCATTTTCTTGCAAGAACACTCAAGAAACGAAGATAACACGTACATAACACGATCTTTACCTCGTTGTTCTAGCTACAAAACTCGGTTTTTAGTTTATGATCTTGAGAGAGGATGAAGATTTGTTGAATGTTGTGTTAAGAAAAAGAAAACAAAGCATAAGGGGCATGCCCCTTATTCCGATCGGACTAAAGGAGAGGTGGGGTGGGACCCACCTTTCCATTCTAAGCCACACATTTGGATTTCCACAATCCGGATAACGTTTTGGAAAATCTGATTCAGTTCGTTTTTCGGTTATGTTTAATTCGGCTTAAAACGATGCTAAAACGGTCGTTTTTCGTCTTAAAAATGAAATTTATATAAAACCAATTTATAAAACTTTAAAACTTAAACCATGGCATTTATTATCTTAGAACATCATATTATTAATAATCGCGCATCTTTTTCGGCTTGATCGATCGTCTCTTGCTTGGTTTGGTATTAAAGGTTTCGTTTAACGTACCGACGTACCATTAATTGAAATTTCTTTTTCTGTGCTTTAATTCACTTATCCCGGAGCTTTAACACTTCGTAAACATCACAAATTATTATGTATCTCGTCTATAATGTATCCCCGATTCGTTCGGGCTTCAATAACCGTTAATCGGTTAATCGTACTTCCAATACGATTAACTGTATAATCGAGTATAATCCGTAATCTGAATCATACATACTCGTATAAACGCATTATAATTCATATATTCATTATCAAATAACACATAAATAGTATATACCGGCTAGGGTATACCTGAATTTGCCGGAATCGTTACATTCTCCCCCCGTAAAAGAAATTTTGTCCTCGAAATTTTACGCGTCAACTACTTCCTTTTGAGGAAATAGATAGGGGTATTTCTTCCGGAATTCGTCCTTTCGTTCCCATGTATATTCTGGGCCTCGTTGCGAATTCCATCTAACTTTGACCAACGAAATCTTATTGTGTCTAAGTTGCTTGATTTTCCCGTCTACTATTTCTATGGGTTCCTCTACGAAATTGAGCTTATCACTTATTTGGAAACCCTCTAGAGGTAACACCGATGTCTCATCCGCCAGACATCTTTTCAAGTTCGATACGTGAAACACGTTGTGAATTGCACTCAGTTCATCGGGTAGTTCTAATCGGTACGCTAGAGGACCGATTTTTGCAGTAATATTGAAGGGTCCAATATATCTCGGGGCTAACTTCCCCGCCTTTCCAAACCTGACTACACCCTTCCAAGGTGATACTTTCAAATACACTTTATCACCTTTCTCAAATGACAACGGTTTTCTACGGGTATCGGCATAACTCTTCTGCCGATCCCGCGCGGCCTTCAGATTGTTCCTAATTTCAAGGATTTTTCTGGTCGTTTCCTGGACCAGGTCTGATCTAATAACCTGAGTGTCACCCACTTCAGTCCAGCAGAGTGGTGATCGGCACTTCCGACCATACAATGCTTCGTAAGGCGCTGCCTTTATACTGCTATGGTAACTGTTATTATAGGAAGATTCAACGAGTGGGAGATGTTGATCCCAATTTCCCTTAAAATCCAGTACACACGCACGAAGCAAATCCTCCAGAGTTCGGATGGTCTGCTCAGACTGACCATCGGTCTGAGGGTGGTAGGCTGTGCTTAAATCAATGCGCGTTCCCAGCGCTTCTTGCACAGCTTGCCAAAGCTTTGAGGTGAAATGGCTATCCCGATCGGAGATGATCGAGATGGGTATCCCATGACGAGACACAATTTCATTTATATAAATCTGCGCAAGTCTCTCAGTGTTATAATTATTTCTAATGTGCCGATTTGGTTAATCGATCCACGATTACCCAAATTGCATCATGTCCGCGGAACGTTTTAGGAAGATGTGTCACAAAATCCATCGTGATTTGCTCCCACTTCCATTCGGGAATTTCTGGTTGTTGTAACATTCCCGAAGGTTTCTGGTTCTCGGCCTTAACTCTCGCACAAGTCGTACATTTACCGACATGCGTTGCGATATCCTTTTTCATACCTGGCCACCTGTAGAACTCCTTCATATCCTTGTACATCTTATCCGATCCCGGATGTATGGAATATTTTGATCTATGCGCTTCGTCCATGATTAATTCACGAAGATCATGGAGGGTCGGGATCCAAGCCCGATTTTTGAAATAGAGAATTTCGTCCACGCGCTGTTCGAAATTCTTCTCATTGCCGTAAAGTCCCTCCTTTTCCAGTTGTTCCTCTTTCAACGCCTCACGTTGAGCGACTCGAATCAGGTCCGAAAGGTTCGACTGGACTATCATCCCCAGCGCTCGCACTCGCAATGGCTTAACCCGATCTTTCCTACTCAAGTCATCGGCTACAACGTTAGCCTTGCCGGGGTGATAACGGATGTCACAGTCATAATCGCTCAACAACTCGACCCATCTTCGTTGCCTCATATTCAGTTCTTTCTGATCGAATATGTGTTGTAAACTTTTATGATCGGTGAAGATGGTGCACTTCGTACCATAGAGATAATGTCTCCAGATTTTAAGTGCGAAGATAACCGCTCCCAGTTCTAAGTCATGAGTAGTTTAATTTTTCTCGTGTACTTTTAACTGTCGGGAAGCATAGGCTATAACCTTATTATTCTGCATCAACACGCATCCTAACCCTCTACGCGATGCGTCACAATACGCGACAAAACCATCGTTTCCATCGGGGAGACTTAAAATCGGCGCTTGGCACAATTTTTGCTTTAACGTTTGAAACGTCGTCTCCTGCTCTTCTCCCCATTCATACTTTCGATCCTTTTGAGTCAGGAGAGTTAAAGGTTGGGCGATGCTGGAAAAGTTCTCTATGAATCGACGATAATATCCAGCTAAGCCTAAGAATTGGCGGAATTCCTTTGGCGTTTTAGGTGCTTGCCAATTCTTAATTGCTTCAATCTTACTCGGATCAACGTGTATTCCTTGATGGTTTACAACGTGACCAAGGAATTGCACTTCTTGTAACCAGAAGTTACACTTGGAGAATTTTGCTTACAACTTCTCCTGATTCAAAAGCTCTAAAATTATTCTTAAGTGTTGTTCGTGCTCTTCTTTACTTTTCGAGTAAATCAGAATATCGTCAATAAACACGATGACGAATTTGTCGAGGTAGGGTTTACAGACTCGATTCATGAGGTCCATGAACACTGCCGGCGCATTTGTTTGCCCAAAAGGCATAACTAAGAACTCGTAATGGCCGTAGCGACTCCGGAATGCGGTTTTTGGGATATCTTCTTCCTGAATCCTAACCTGATGGTATCCCGATCTAAGATCGATTTTCGAGAAATAGCTCGCACCTTGCAGCTGGTCAAACAGATCATCAATTCGGGGAAGAGGGTACCTATTTTTGATTGTTAACTTGTTCAACTCCCTGTAATCAATGCACATTCTAAGGCTCCCGTCCTTCTTTTTCACGAATAATACAGGTGCACCCCACGGGGAATGACTAGGACGTATAAATCCTTTATCCAACAATTCTTGCAACTGATTGGATAATTCTTGCATCTCGGACGGTGCAAGTCGGTAGGGTGCTTTAGCAACAGGGCCAGCTTGAGGTAATAAATCGATTCTGAATTCGACCTGTCGGGTTGGCGGTTATCCAGGAAGTTCTTCTGGGAAAACTTGTGAAAATTCGCGTACCACCGGGATATCATCCACCCGTTTCTCCTCAGAATCTGTGGCCATCAAACTCGCTAGATACGCCACGCATCCCTGTCGTATATATTTTAACACTTTGAGGTGGGATATAAATGGTATCATTGTGCCCGACTTCTCTCCTTGCACTAACACCTCTTCGTCATCCGACACCCGGATCTTGACGATTTTCTTTTCACAGTTTATTTCTACTTTGTTACGTGCTAACCAATCCATTCCCACTATCACGTCAAAACTACCTAATTCTACCGGTAATAAGTCAATCAGGAAGGATTGATCGTTCAGAATAAAAGGGCAATTCCGAACTATCTGATTAACTATCATGGTTTTACCGTTAGTGACTTCTACGGTATAAGGTTCTATGGGTTCACTAATCGGAAGGTTTGCTATCGATAGGAATTTAACAGAAACAAAACTTCTATCGGTGCCTGTATCAAATAATACAGAAGCGTAATGATCAGAGACGAGGAATGTACCTGTCACTACGCTGGGGTCCTGGCGTGCTTCGTTCGCCCCCATCACGAATGCTCGGCCTCTCGCCGGATTGGACGACGATGCCTGACACATGGTTTGTCTCCCATTTCCTCCCTAGTTCAGTTTCGGACAGTTTCTTTTGAAGTGATCTGCGCTGCCGCATTCAAAGCAAGCACGGCTGGTGGTCATCATTTGGTTTCCTTGTGGGTATTGTTGTCGGGCTGGTTGGGTCCTAAATGGCTGCGCACTGATAGGTTGCGGTTGTCGGTTCAGATTGTTCAGGTTCCTCCTACAACTCGGTGCGTAGTGCCCATTCCTGCCACACCGATGGCACACTACCTCCTTGCACACGCCACCATGCTGGTAACCGCACTTCCCACACTTAGGGAACGTCCCTTTCTGTGATTCCTGCCTTCCGCCTGAACTAGTTATGGCGTAGCTCTGGGCAGCGGGCCTAGCACGTTTATTTTGCTGCTTCTCCTGGATCCTATTATCATACGTACCTCGCTTTCCCCCAACAGACTCTCCTGCCACCTTCAGTGACCCACTCCTCATGAAATCGTATGTGACGATACCAGCTTGCGTCACCGCACCCTCAAACGTCTTGTGTCCCCCATAGTTGACTATACTCCTTACTATTGGAGTTAGTCCCCATATATAACGCTCAACCCTCTTTGATTCTGGGGTGACCAACCATGGCACCAATCGTGACAACTCATTAAACCGGTTCGTATACCCCAAGTGGTCTGCCCCCTGCATCTCCAGGTTCCACAATTCGTTTTGTAATTTCTGCAATTCGTTTTTCGGACAGAAATGTTCTAGTACAAGGGCCTTGAGCTCTGCCCAGGTCATGCGGTTTGTCGCTGCCAGACCGCAAGTTTGCACTATTGTGTTCCACCATGTCAAGGCATGGTCCCTGAACGTGCAGGTAGCATACTTAACAACATAATCCTCAGGGCAGTTGCTGATGTTCACAACGGCCTCTAATTTCTCAATCCACTTAACCAACCCATTTGGTCCCTCCGACCCGCTAAATTCTAGGGGCTTGCACAACATAAAATCTTTGATTGAACACCCCTTTGCTGCAGGAGTCGGCTCAGTGCGGTTCGTTTCAACACTAGGTATAGGGCCATTACTGTCTGTAACGACCACCCTAGGCGGTGCGTCATTACTCGAAATCGGGTTATCGTTCGGTGAAGGATTAACATTTTGTTCCCCATCATTATTGGTGGTCGTTTGATTGCTCGCAGGGCCTGGTTTGGTCGTATTGTTAATACTGGCGGCGATGCGCGATACTATATCCGGTATCGCCGCCTCTAACTGCCGAGCAATCAGACGACTCACATCCACTTCTGACATTTGAGCTGACCGTTTTGGTGCCATTCTACACAACATTAAGAAAATACATATAATTAATACAATTTCCAATCTCAATACACAACACATATTTCCATTCATTAATAAACATTAGTACATATTACATAAGCATCAGTACACATTTCATAAACATCAGCCCATAGATCAAGTTTTCATACATCGGTCCTACATCGGCATCATTTCGACATAACCCTCTATGGGTCAGTGCTTGAATGATACACCAAAAGTATCTACAATGATATTCCCAAAAAAAAGAGACCCCTTATGGGCTAGTGGCTGTACTAAAACTACCCAAGATTCACTCTATGTTAGCATCGCCACTAACTGCTTACACAGAGTATCAAAAAGTGGACCTTGACTACTACCACCCTAACATGACTAAACATGGTGGTATACCAACCACACCATCACTGCCACCATCACCACTAACACCGCCATCAAACCCCAGATCCGTGTCTCCATCCGGTCAATCATCCACTGGGAGTATGCGTCCTCCCTCCTCAGCTGAGCGATCGCATACTGGCTGTCCAGTATGCAGTCCGCCAAGTGATTCCTCCTCTGGATACCCACCGTCAAGGCGGTGGTATGCTCATTCATCTGCTCGGTGAGCACTCGGAGTCATGCAGCCTCGATGAAGGGACGCTCATCCCTCTCCAGCCTAGGGGTACCCCACACGGGTGGAGGCACAGGCTCGGGCTGGGGGCGGGAGGACTCGCCCATGTGGTAAGTAGGTCTGGGTGGGGTAAAGGTAGGTGGGACATAATGGGCACTGATCCGCGCCGTGAGGCGTGGACCGGGTCTGGGAGGGGTAGGGGTGACCTGTGGTGCGGGTGGGGTGGGGGACCTGGCAACCCTAGTAGGGACGGACAGGCTAGCACTCCTACGGCTAGTCTCACTAGGCTCAGTGCTGGAAGCTAAGCGTAAGCTCCTAGAGTCCCCGGAACTGGTCTCCACCGGGTCCTCCTCCACTGTCAGACTCTGTGATCTCGACATCCTTATCTGTACACAAGTTAGCAAACATATAGTTTCTTCCGTAATGTAAATCATAATTAAATTAATATACACACACTTATACAACCTTGTCACATAAAAATATTATCATATACTTACACATATGTTGCCGATTTTACCTATTAATGTTCCCCGTGACTTCCCCTGAATTCCCTCGTGCTGGCAAGTCTGTTATTATGTTCCGGACCATAATAACTCACTTGTCCATCCAAGTTCATCCAGATCTCGTCACTATATATTATTAGTTGATATTCAGATCCTATAATACTTGAGCTACTGGTTATATTTTAGGTATCTTTTAAAGACATCCTAATTCTTTTATAACCAATGGCTCTGATACCAAGTTCTGTAACACCCCGTAACCGCAGCGGAAACGTAAACGGGATGCAACAGACACATCTGATATCAATAGCATTGCTTATAAAGAAAACACCACTACATTATTTTACATCATATTACATTGTTCCAAGTTTAGTTCCCGTCTAGGCGTTACACATAAGTTTTACCAACAGTACATTAACATATTTAATACAAAATGATCACTAAGCTTCCACAAAAAGCACGAATCATCAAGCATGTAGCACTTATTCCAGTTTGAGAGTACCTAGAGAGCATGGAAAGAAAACGGGTCAACTACGAATAGTTGGTGAGTTTCACTAATTTAAATAAACATTGACAATTCATTATGATAAATCATATATTAGCGATGTAATTATGCCGAGCCCACAAGTGAAACCTCTGACTATCACACACAACCACGTGGCATACTCCGCCCACGAACCTGCCCCAAACCGCTATGCCTAACATTACATAACAAAATAAATATAACACCCAATATAGACATGTGTAACTGGCTGGGAAACATCAGCAAATCCATGCCGAACCAGTTGGGTTTGTCAGACCAATAGTACTATCCACACTCTACCGGCTTTCAGTTAATCACTCGTGTTGCGGGGCCTTACAATATTAGTAACTCAGACAATTACCATCTTAGTACATTTCCGTACGATTCTCGTACAATAAAACATATATAAATACACGCAAATCCTTGCGTTCAGTATGTACTCAAACATTTTAGTAACAACATGCTTTCCGCCTCGGGAAAATATTTAAAAACAATTCAGGAAAAAAAGGGGCTCGTGAAACTCACCTTATCGCAACAAGTAGGTATCACAGTACACCAGCTATTAGCCCGAATCTGTAATACGATCCCTAAGTTCGTTACTATACAATCACTATTAATACAACTTTAACCCAGAAACACTTTTCCGGACTCAGATTGTGATTCGTTTAGAGTTTAACAGTCAAAATTACTATTATTTTGTTTTCCCCGTTTTGCGTGCCTAGCACGGTTATCCGTTTTTACGTTTCGAAAATGAGTTTGGTCACACACGACCCGAAAATAGTGGTTGACTGATATTTTATTTAAAGTTGTGAAATTAGAGCTCGGTTTAGGCGCCCCGATTGGCCGCGGGACCCGTTTCCGTCTTTAGCGCACCGGAAACTGTTAAATCGGGCAAAAATTACTCAAATCATCCGAATTATTTTCGGATGATTTATTTTTACTTGTTTAGCTTAGTTATATGAAAATAGTCAATTTTTAGGGTTTTTATACACCAGTCAGCTCGCTTATGCGAACTTTACCGGTTTACGCGTTTTAAGCTTTAAAAGTTTGTTTTTATCTTCTTTTAGCACAAATAATTATCCGTTTAGACTCGGATCTTGAAATTTTGCACAAATCACTTTTTGACAGTGGGGAATTTTATAAAAATATTTCCAGAATTAATTTTTATATTTAAAATTTATTTATCTATTTTTAAACACCATTTAAACACTAATTATGTCGTAAATACCAAACAATCTTAGAAAAATCCCAAATTTTTCCTGGATGACCCCTGCCATCCACATAGTCCCCTGTAATTTTCCAGAACAAAAATCTCATTTTACATGCCATTTTCACTAAAACCGAGCTAGAAACCCTAAAACTCGTTTAACCGAAAAGCCTATTTAGACTTTTCCAACTGACCTAAAATTTTGTGTGTGACTTATACATGTTATAAAAAGCTTATCTGAAATTTTCCAGAATTTTTCATGATATTTAACTATTTTTCACCATTTTTGGCCAAAACCGAGCATTAAATTCACCAAATATTCATCCTTTGTCCAAAAATTACCAAAAATTCACAGAACTCATATTTTCATATATCTAACACCTCTGTAAAATTTCATGACCTAACTCTAAACAAGTCACAATCTGTCCAAAACTTAATCATCACACAAAAACCGAACTACCTTGTGTTTCTAGCTTCAAATCGCAAGGATCTCGCTTTCTAGCCTTTGCTATCAACTAGATACAACACCTAAAAGCACAATAACACCTCACCAAGCAATTTACACCCACAATCAAGCCATTTCTTTCATGGTTTCGGTTATGATATAAAAACAAAGATTTAACCGTAAAAATTCGTTTTTGGTTCGTTTAACCCCTTTCTTGGACCAAGATCCCTTGTATAACTCGTATACATCACTTGATCATACAAGAATCGGTTCCATCTCGGGTTTTCACCCTTTTTCACTTGGAAACCTCATTTTCTTGCAAGAACACTCAAGAAACGAAAATAACACGTACATAACACGATCTTTACCTCGTTGTTCTTGCTACAAAACTCGGTTTTTAGTTTACGATCTTGAGAGAGGATGAAGATTTGTTCAATGTTGTGTTAAAAAAAAGAAAACAAAGCATAAGGGGCATGCCCCTTATTCCGATCGGACTAAAGGAGAGGTGGGGTGGGACCCACCTTTCCATTCTAAGCCACACATTTGGATTTCCACAATCCGGATAACGTTTTGGATAATCTGGTTCAGTTCATTTTTCGGTTAAATGTTTAATTCGGCTTAAAACGAGGCTAAAACGGTCGTTTTTCGGCTTAAAAATGAAATTTATATAAAACCAATTTATAAAACTTTAAAAACTTAAACCATGACATTTATTATCTTAGAACATCAAATTATTAATAATCGCGCATCTTTTTCGGCTTGATCGATCGTCTCTTGCTTGGTGTGGTATTAAAGGTTTCGTTTAACGTACCGACATACCATTAATTGAAATTTCTTTTTCTGTGCTTTAATTCACTTATCCCGAAGCTTTAACACTTCGTAAACATCACAAATTATTATGTATCTCGTCTATAATGTATCCCCGATTCGTTCGGGCTTTAATAACCGTTAATCGGTTAATCGTACTTCCAATACGATTAACTGTATAATCGAGTATAAACCGTAATGTGAATCATACATACTCGTATAAACGCATTATAATTCATATATTCACTATCAAATAACACATAAATAGTATATACCGGCTAGGGTATACCTTAATTTGCCAGAATCGTTACACAAACCCTTTGTAAAGACATGCCTCTTTGATTTCTATAAGGATTGGATTGATCTCCATACGTTCTCTATATTGTGCGACGTGTTCCTCAGGATCCGTTGAGCCATCATATAATTTCATATTTGAGGTTTGAAACCGTTTTGGGTTCTGTACGTCGCTAATCGATGGCACAAACCGGGATATCCTGTGACTATCAGTGAGAACTTTAGCTATGGGACGGATTACGCCGGGGACATTTGATATCATGTCCTTAAGCTTCTGCAATTCTCGAGCTAAACTCAAACTTACGCCTGCATCCTGCAAAAATCCTTGATTATCATTGAAGGGAATCGTATTGAAAGAGTTACCCTGATTAACATTCTGAGGAGAAGTCTAGGCGTTGTAGCTCGTATTCCCAAACATAGTATTTCTAGGGGTGGTAAACGGAGCAGTTGGAGCATTAGCCTGCATCGGGATAAAGTCTCCCTGGTGCACATCAGAGGATCCTGAGGGCTGCTGAGATTGAGTTAATCCTGAAGATACCGCCTGCTGATAAGGACCAGCCTCATGGAACAATCTTGAGGATCCGGACTGTTGGAACAATCCTGAGGATCCAGACTGTTGGAACAATCCTGAGGATCCAGACTGCTAGAACAATCCGGAAGGTCCTCCCGGCTGTGACAATCCTGAGGATCCTGCATGTTGAAAAGGCCCAGCAGATGACGCATACGGGTATCCTATACATCCAGATAAGTGTAATACCGCATACCCCAAATGCTGGAAAAATGGGGATCCAGAGTTGTACGCCGTGGTTGGCTCTGGATGCACCAATCCTGAGGATCCTGGAGGAGTGAAATCCAGGGATCTCGGGATTAGTGGTGTGAATTCTTCCGCCGGCTTCTTGGCTTTAATGAAATCTTCCAGTTCCCTCATGAGAATCTGGTTGGTCTTGTTCTGGCGATCCATCTGTTCTTGTAGCTGTCTGTATAGAGACAGAAGTTCGTTGTTGGACACCATGACGGGATCCTGGGGAGATGGTCTCGAACCTGAGAACACAGGAGTAGCAGATTTCTTCTGAGCATTGTCAGGCTTCTTCGGGATACCACCAGAAGGAGGGAGAGGCATAGGTGGCTTCGCTGAGGATTCTGAGGATGCGGCAGAAGAGGAAACAATCTTGGGTTGGGAAGACATGTTGTGGATATTGAGAGTAGGGTTTATTTGAGAGTGAATAATGATCAAAGTATCGTTTGCCCCACGATGGGCGCCAAATTGTTTCGGTTAAAAATTGGCAAAGCAACTTTTGATCAAATTAGTGCGTGAGGTGAAGTGCTTGTTGATAATAAGATCGAACACAAAGATATGATTATGAGGGAAAAACCCTTGATTATGATAATCTTCGTTTCGGTCAAGAGTTTACGACGTAATCTTTAGTCGAATCGCTTCGGTTAAAGATTATGAACTTAAATTTTGGTCGAATTAATGCTTGATTATTATGATCTCCGGCACAAAAAACCCTCGGACGGTGAAAACTATCACCTTCAATCTTATTAATAATAAAATTGGTGATTACAAATGGTGGAGCTGATAAGTGATCGTGAGTTAAGTGTTACAATGATTACTAGTATCTAAGCAAGTGAATTGTGTGGGTTCTAATGATATTATCAGCTCATATATTTAATAAAAGATTATAACTGCTATCCCGAATAATCCAGAAACCCTAGACTAAGTCTTTCAACTATCCCTTGCTGCCCACGTTTAATTTGACAAAGTCTAAGCACTAGCCGTTGTAAACCCACGTTCATATTAGCATATTAAACACGTGGTCTTATCTGCAAAACAAATGGAGCAATAAAGGACAATTGGATATCCTGAAGTCTAATCCTCAGAATACTTGTATCGGCAGGATAGGCTGAAATCCCTAACTAACTCTCCAAGTATCCCGGAACTGAAAGAGTCTTCCAATATAGCCGTTGGGGACCTCTTCTTTTGAGTCTATCCTCATTCATCAATGTTCATCCCACGTCTTTGACTGATTCTTTTGGGAGTTACTCACCAAACATGGTCCCACACGTGCTAATATTAACTATAAGTGCGAGATTTCAGGATAATAGTCAATGGTTAATCATTAACCATTACTTGGCCCTTAATGCTAGCGGTTATAACTCATTCCAAACGTTTTGTGTAACCACCAACCGTGTATTTTGCATGGAGTAAATCAACAATTAATATCTACAATTATAAATCAACACCAAGAGAGAAATATCTTTTTATTAGCTATAATACTCAGGATACTTATCTGAGAATCCTGAACATATTCGGGATCCCGAGCATATTTAGGATCCTGAGCAGACCACAGACCCGACTATAAAATTTGGGCCCTAACACAAATCTTATTACAACCACGCATCCTAGTAGCCAAACAGGTATCCTTCTTTTTTCTCTCTTTATTTTCATTTTCGCAATCATGTCTAATGATTCTATCTCTTCTACTTTTTTCGGCCAATCAGACCCCAATGAACTCCGACCACAAGGTTTATTGGCCACTCCATCCTCTGAGATCTGCAAATTTAAAAGATCTAGAAATCGATGACCTCCGACCACTTTTTTCGGCCAACATCATTTTCCGACCTTTCGATTCTATAGCTCGCAGCAATTGTGTGTCGAAGAACTGGGTTTGCTTTCCAGCCCAACTGTTCCTAATAGGCTTCCGATATCCCTTTCCGAATTTCAACCAAAGCTTCTTCACTTTGACCGGATTCAGTTATATCCAAGATATGCCCATGTTATGGAGGGTATTTCATGCTGTTGAGAGGATAATCGATGAAGAAGGTGTTAAGTTCATCTTGTCGGAGTTATCCTACCTATAGACCTTGGCGACTCAATGTTCCACCTGTTTTGTCTTTAAATCAAATCCCCATCAACTGATCCCTATTTCAAAGCTTACCCAGAATGGTCCATTCTGGAAAAACCATTTTTTCTTTGTAAGAAGGGACTCAATCTCGGGTGGATTAGATTTACCCAAAAAGATGGATACTGAAGGGTAGGATCTAGGATCCTTAGGTAACACCAGTAGGATACTTGATTCTTCCTATAATGCTTTGTTTTTCTTGTAATGTTGATAACTTAGCCCTGTTAGCTGAATTCCTGGAGTCGAGGAGAGGGTCAAGAAATTCCTGGCATTGGATTCTGATATAAGGACCTTTCAAGCAAATTTCATAGAAGCTTTTCAAGAATCAAACTGAGAACCACTCAGCAAAATGTCAAGTAAGTATTTTAATAAATAAGTTTAATATTAATTAAAAATAACTAAAAACTTATCCGTGCATAACTATTTGTAGGTGCCCAGAAGTCCGGCAAGTCTGCATCCAAGTTCTCCCTTGAAGAAATCGATTGCATGTTCGTGAAGTGGAAGCGGTGCCCTTTGAGCTCTGGAATACTAGTAGCTGTATCTTGTTTCCAGCAGCAGTAGCCCTTGGTGCCCCTATTAGTGGAGGAGGCATCGATGGTAAGGTCCTTGATGAAAGAGAAACTGATGAAGCCATGGTGGTTGAAGCAGAAGATTGTTGAGAGGCCATTGATGATGGTATTGGTTGAAAAGGTTGAATATTGATAGGAAATAATCTGGATTATAGCACCAATTGCCCCACGGTGGGCGCTAAATTTTGAGGTTTAGTGCTTAATTGATTATGATGAATACGTAAATGAAATACGAGTGAACATAATGATTTGTTACGAGGAAAAGCCCTTGATCTTGGTTGGATCGCCGGCAGAAAAACCCCGGGTGATGACAATTGTCTATCACCACTATATTAATCAAGAAAATAAGAATACAAGGTTGGAGATTATGATCAGAGATACAAGATTGCTAAGTGTGTGTTGCTAGAGAGAATTCTGAATAATATTGAATAGTGCAAAGTAATATGTGTGTGACCTAACTGATCAATAATCTCATTATAAACAAAAATAACAAATAATTAAACTTCCTATTATCACGCCACTCTCCCAATATCCGTTTCCATCTCTTTGACCACGTGCATTATGAGTCTAGTAGCGATTAAATAGGCAGACCAGGTCATCCAACCGTTATACTTATCAAATATTAACCTACACATAAGAAACAGTCATTAGTAACAACAAATACGTCTTTTATGTCTGGATCCTCGGGTTCCAAGGGTACTTCTTTCAGGTCTTGTTCTCTAGCTTCCAGTCCGTTCCTAGGATGTTGTTGTAGTTGTTATGCTACCGTTTCTTAGCCGCCGGTTTCATGGACGAGTAATAGTAGTTCTTAGCTTCCACTCAGTCACCGTCTATTCTCACTACCCCCCCCCCCAAGGAGTTGGTATTTTTATACGCTGGTTATAAGTAGATGCTACAGCTTTCATTCCATGTAGCCATGGCCGACAAGAATTATATTGCAATGTATATTGGAAGCTTGATGTCCCTCATTGTTTTCTTAGTTTCGCCACTGAAACCAACGAGCACGGATGATCTGGGGACGATTTCTGAATCTGAGATATTCATCTTCTTGAGTACATCATACTGAATGATGTTAACTGAACTTCCTCCATCAACTAGGATCCTATGCACATAATGATTAGCAATAAATATAGTTATAATCAAACCATTGTGATGAGGATCTTGGATGCTCGTTCTATCTTCTTCGTTGAAGAATATTCTCTTGTCGTTGGTAAGGGTAGTGGATATGACAGGTCGCTCTCCGTTTTTCAACTTAGTTTCTTTAGCATGTCTCTTGGCCAAGGAGAAGGAGGTTTCACATATATTCGAACCACCTGAGATGAAATTGATGACTCGCGCATCGGGTGGTGGTGGATTTGCCTTCTGTGGAACTTCATCAGGATCATGGATCCTTGATTTCTTTCTTCCTAGAAGTTCTTTGAAGTGGCCCTTGCTGAGAAGATACCCAATTTCTCTCCTCAGACTGATACAGTCATCGGTCAAATGGCCAAAATCTTCATGGAAAGCACACCATTTGGATTTATCCTTGAAGGATGCTACTTTATCGTTTTTCCGAGGTCATCGTTCTTTCTCTCCAAGATCCTTAATAGCACATATTAAGCCGTGGGTATCAACAGAGAAGCAATATTCAGAAATTCTTGGATAATCTTCATCATCATCGTCTTCTTCTTCGACTGCATGAATATTTTGACTGTTGAATTTGGAATACGGCTTTGAATTGTTGTTTCTGAATGAGGATCCTTGTTTCCTGTCAGGTGACTCTTGTTTAGTTGGGGCTCCCAACCATTCTTGGATCATCCTCTAGTTTTATAAACATGAGTATCATGTTCCTTACTTCATCTAATGTCCTGCATGGGGTCATAACAAGATCATCATAAAACAAGGAGTCCTTTTGTAACCCCATCTTGAATGCCTCAACAGTCGTAGCCATGTCAAGACTCGGGATTTCTAAGGCCTCCCTTTCAAACTTTGTAACAAAATCCCTTAGGGATTCATCACGAAGTTGGAAAATGTTGGAACCCGGGTGTATCAATCTAATAATAATAATAGATCTCAGATCTGTGTATAATCGATTAATACCTTAACTATAGATCTAGCTCATAATTACATATGATTAAGTGTTATATATGTTTATATATTATCAGTATATGTAATATAAGTAATTTGTATAATATTAGGATGAAGATCGAGAAAGGATTCGAACAGGGTTTCGTTAATTATCTCTCAAAACTTAACATTAAATGTGAACAGTGTTCACTATATATAGAAGATAGGTCTAGTTCGCTAACATCCCATAGCAAACCAGATGCTACTTCGTTACATACATTAATAAACAGAATAACTTAACGAATCACCCCCTGATTCGTTAACATCCCCTAACGAACCAGGAGTGATAAATAACCTAAGTCTTAGTTCGCTAAACATCCTTAGCGAACTAGACATTCCATTAACGAACTAGATAAAAAATTAATTGTTTATTACATTAAACATAAAACAAAAATGTTAACGATAATTACAAAGACTCAAGACGCAAAACCGTGCACTAACAGACACCCCCTTGTCTTGAGCTCTTTGTCTTTAAGTTACTTGAAGCGCTTGGACTGCCAGTCTCTGCATCTATGAATTCCATTTTCATGACAAACACGCACAACGCGTTGAAATTGCATAGACAGGTCGTAGCATATCTCATTGCGCTCGATCAGAATCTGTTTCCTGTGTAGCACGTCATTGTCTGTCTTTGATAAATTAACCAACCACATCCGGTCGATTATCTTGATAAGCTCGGTCTTCAGTCCTTTACCAAGAACAATGATGGCCTCGCCAGTACGATTGTCATAATACCAGCAGTTGAACGAGAGATGCATCTGTCGGGGCATCGTCTTCACAGGAACCCGCTTCATCGTCTTTGGCGGCTTCACCTTAAGGACAAGTTTCCTCCAGCCAGTCCTTTGATCAATCTCGTCAATACGCTTACGTCTCGGGACCTGGGGCTTGAAGAACTTAAAGCCATGATTGGCCTCGAACAGTAAGTGTTGATGAAACCACTCAGCTGTTCGGTAACCCCCACGATTGATAAATGGTCGTCTCGCGAGGGTACGAACATTCCAACGCGGTAAAGTAAGAACGTCCGTTATCGTCTCGTAGTACTGGATCCCCTTCTCCCATTTAATTATGCATACTTTAAGCTTAGAATCATAAAGCCATGAGAAAATATCACCATGTACCTTGGAAACAGTCTTGAAGGAAGTCACTAGGTTATCTTTAACCCATGCAGCAGTTGTGTCTTTACGTTCTTGATCAACAAAACGATATGCCTTGATAATCTTACCTGCCGCTTTGTAGTTGAACCACTTAGCAATGTCATCTTCAGTTGGGTTCTGAATCGATCTGAACCGAGTATCTAAAACCTTCTTTCCCTTAGATATCTTTTCCAAATCATCTTCTGCTGCTTTAACCCTCTGCTCATCAAACACATGAGCACCTTGATCAACGTTCGTGTGTTGAAACAAGTCAGGATACTCCTCAGCAGTTACATCTTCCATCTCAACATCCTCGTCTTCATAAATAAAATCCGTATTCATCTTAACAGACGGATCATCCAATATACCTTCCTCATTCATCACCTCGACATCAGGCTCGGTCTCTAACACAGTCAACTGATCGTGATTCAACCCAAGCAGTAGGGAAATCTGCTCTCGTGTCAGATACCTATCAACAAACTCACCAACTTCTATCTCATCTCTGTTCACCACACTCCTAACCATTAATAAATATCACAGTATTAGCCGCAATCATCTCAATTGGCTTAGTGGCAGTTGGATCCTGATATATAATAATCTGTTTACCCGAGTCCTCTGTGCCACTTGTACCAGCACCGGAAGATGAGTCGTGCGATTGTTTAGGCTCACCTCCAACACCAGACTCATCAGGATCTTGATCATCGTTTCTGAGTTTCTTTAGGGCATCTTCTTTGCAAGTCAACTGCAAGATTAATTCTTCTTGTTCTTTCATTTTCACCCCCTGAGACTCAACAATCTCCCACAGCGCTTTAGTCTCCTTCTGACAGAATGAGATATAACTCATCATCCGTCTTTGATTCTCCATAAGAAGGTTCTTGATTCTGACGGTCGGCTACCATTTGATTTTCATAAAGGTGGAGAATATTCAACAGCATCTCAGTCTGGCGGTTTGGTGGCAAGTTGTATAGTGATGGATGAACAGGTTGGATTGGTCTCTGAGGCCGAGTGATTCTAATGAAAGATACATCACTGGGAGGAGGAGGAGTAGGAGGACAAGGAGGAGGAGGCCTCATAGATGGTGTTGAAGGGAGAGTAGATAATGTAGGAGGAGGCCTTTGGTATCTCAGATAACGCCATTTGAGGGATTAAACCAAGCCTTTCATGGGACACTAACGCCATTGTCAATGTAGGCATCAGAGTGCTAGTAGTAGGCGGCACTACCGAGCGTTGAGGCATTGATTAACGAGGTGGTGGTACACCAATAATTACCCCAGCCCCGGCTGAAACACGTCTTTTCTTCGATGGCTCTCCAGCTGCCACCGCTATCCCTTTCCTCTTTCGTTCTTATTGAGCTGCAATGGTGGCAGCTAACGCGACATTAACTGCCTCTTGTTGCTCTTGAAAGGCAGCGTCACCAGTTCCACCATCACCATCATTACCATCATCATTCCCGTCATCATCGTTCCCACCTTCCCCACCCCCTTCACGTTCGGAATCCGAGTCGTCGTGGATCCAACGTTCATCAGGAGAATAGACATAGTTAGGATTAATGATATGACCAATCATTCGTTTATCCGCTGGCCTCCCTTTTCTATAAAGCGACATTCGACGAACGGTATCGGCTGTCATATGTTCCATAGGGAGCACATCATTCACCAAGGTCTGATCAATAGCTAAATTATGTATCAAATCTTGAATAATCAACTGCAAGAAACGAGGATACATTAAAAATTTCTTCGACTGAACCGTTTACTGAACTTGTTCTTACAAATGATCGAAGACGAGCTTAGAGAAGTTAAACAGCTTGTTCAGAATTTGTCACACCCTCAACATCCACTAACGGAGTTTTACCGTCAGAGGGTGTGAACTAACAGGATCGGAATCATTAGTTATAATCAAACCATAAAACAAAGTTTCAAAACCATGAAAACGTTTACGAGTAATCAAATGCGGAAACGTAAAACCATAGAAAACAATGTTACGTCACGCAGGACGACTTAAAACCCAATGATAACAGTTTAAAAATAAGTTTTTCATAATTAGAATGTTTCAAGCAATGCATGTTCCTAAACCGCGCGCCCGCCTCGGCTACCTGAGAATAACATACTAAAAGTGTCAACACAAGGTTGGTGAGTTCACAAGTTTATATAAAAATAAAGCGTTTAGCGTTTGCGTTCAGCGTTTTGCGTTACAGCGTTTTGCGTTACAGATAGTGTTATGTCAATTATATATCTATAGGTAGCTAGCCTATAAAACAAGTATTACTAAGTGTTCGACACCGAAGCTGACTGTTTATCATTTGCCTTGCCACCAGGTCATCCAGACCATGGTATGTGTTTAGCCAAGATTACACCCACTCGACATCCAGTCGAGTTTAGCGTTGGGTGGGGTTTGTCAAACCCAGTAGTACTACTCAACAGTGACTCGCTATTATCCAAATATTAACCGGTTCGATGTGAATGAAGGACTTTAGTTAACGCGTTTGCCACTTAGTCTCTACAAGTGATATATAATCTATATTAACAAAATCTTAAATGCGTTTTCGGAGTATGTTATCTCCCCCAAGTGAAAAGCGTTTAAAAAGTTTAAAAGGGGAAAGTGAAACTCACTGTTTGCGAAGTATTCCCAAAATAATTCACCAAGATGCGTGTCACAGAAAAACTCTCTCTAGCGTTCTAAAACAACAAAGAGATTTTTCTAAGTGTCGGAATATTATCGAGTCTCTTGACCCGGCACATAATACCTATGCACATAACATTTTTCGTGTTTCGTTTGTGAATCGTGTGTTACTCTAACCAATGTATTTGTGATACGTTACATGTGTAAGCAATTATATACATGTCATGTATTTATAAAGTACATCACTAGCAATTACTCCCCGTAAGGGCAATTTGGTCAACACATAACAATTATATAGCAAGTATCATGTTTCATGTATTTTTACAACATTCAGCAGCTAGTTTCACCGAGACAGAAATTCTACTTGAAAGATTGTAATATCTCACCGATCATAGCATCACAATTAATTTACCAAAAATCATCACAAAAGAATATATGTCTTCGGTTTCCAGAACATATTTTATTATATTTTTATTCCACATAGGTTTCTCACATTCATCAAATCATTACAGCAAACTCATAACAGTCAAATTCATGCGCAACAGAATGTTATTTGAAATTCCCATTAAACGAAAAATCCAATAATTGCAAGACCACTTGGGTTAGGTTCCTAACTCAATAAATCAACTTCCAGAAGTGGAACCAACCCAATTGGTCTCGTAGTTCATGAGATATAATATTTACAAAACAACCTAACAGCAGATCTAACAGCTCAGCTTTGCACAACGTTTTTGTAAAATCATAAAAGTTAACTTCTACTTGTCCAAAAATTACAAGTTTATATTATTTAGAAACTAGACTCAACCTAGTTTACGGTAGTATCAATAATCGCAACCAATTTTCACATTTACACTTCGTTACAGTCACTTAATCATCAAATACACATTCTGTCCAGAAACTGTTTGCATCCAAACTCAACATATTAACTATCTATGAACTATCATGCATTCATATAACACTCTAGACTCCATAAACACCATCCATGCACATCAATTACACCTTTACATACATGATTAGGGTTTTTGTTTGAACTCAAATCAAAGACACAACAATTAACGTGTAACAATATCAATACTAGTTATCATATCATTATCAAATCAACAACAATCATAGTAACACAACACCATATCAAAATCGGCAGCTAGGGTTTGTGATTAACCCAACAAACATCAAAATCAAGTATAAAGGATGCATAGGATAATCGATTATACCTTCCTAGCACCTTATTCTTCAATCAAAACTTGAAACTGGTGGTTGTATGTGTGTGTATAGGTGACGGCAGCCAAGAGAGCAAGGGGAATGGGTTCCGATCGGGATTGAGGGAATGGGGTAGAGGTTAGGGTTTATTATTATTATTATAAATAATAATATGTTACATTTGGCCCCTCAACTTCTAAGTATTTCTTATCTAGCTTAATTAATTTAGTTCTTGTTTCTTGTCTAGCATTACACACAATATAATCAAGTAACACATATGTTAACACATAATTATCACATAATTATTATGTTGACGTTTTTCGTTTATTCACCAATCGTTTGCGTCAACTCGTTTGCGTTTCGGTGCAAATCCCGAAAGACTACACATGTAGTAAGTGTTAAGCGTCATTTAAACCCTAGTTTAAATGTAATGAAGTGTGCGTTATAGATTCAATGATCTTAAGTTTGAATTGACGGAGTTGAGTTAACGGAGTTAACCTGAAATTGACGATTGTCACATCATTCCCATGTTAAAGAATTTTCGTCCCGAAAATTTGAGTCAAGTCGTGTTGATTGTCTGAAAAAGTAAGAAAAATTTTCAGTTTGTCATATCATCCCCTAGTAGAAAGAAATTTCGTCCCGAAATTTAATTCATACCTCTGGTGATGTCTGACGGTTTGCCGGGTTTCGCGGTTTTCTGTGTTTGGTCAGCCCTTCAAAAAGGTGAGGATACTTTTTCATCATTTGATCCTCGCGTTCCCACGTGAACTCCGGTCCACGTCTCGAGTTCCAACGAACCATAACGATTGGAATTTTGCTGTGCTTTAGCGTTTTGGTTTCCCAATCCAAAACTTCGACTTCTTCTTCAATGAAACGTAACTGTTCATCAACTTGCAGTTCATCCAAAGGGACTACTTGGGTTTCATCGGATAAGCATTTCTTCAAATTGGATACGTGGAATACATTGTGTACGCCACTGAGTTCCGTTGGTAGGTCCAGTCGGTACGCCACCGGACCAATGCGCTCAGTTATCCGGTAGGGACCAACATATCGTGGGTTGAGTTTGTTTCGCTTACCAAAGTGAACCACACCTTTCCAAGGTGAGACTTTGAGTAACACTTGGTCATTCACTTGAAATTCGAGAGGCTTTCGGCGCTTGTCGGCATAACTCTTTTGGCGATCTCGTGCTGTTGCCATGCGATTTTGGATTTGAACAATCTTTTCCGAAGTTTCGAGTACCAGTTCTAGACCAGTGATTTGGCTGTCACCCACCTCTGCCCAGCAGAGTGGTGATCGACACTTCCGTCAGTACAGCGCTTCAAACGGCGCTGCTTTAATACTTGCGTGGTAGCTGTTATTATACGAAAACTCTACTAAAGGTAAGTGAGGTTCCCAACTTTTTCCGAAATCCAATACGCATGCACGCAACATATCCTCCAGGGTCTGAATAGTTCGTTCACTTTGCCCATCCGTCTGAGGATGGTATGCTGTGCTTATATCAAGACGGGTGCCTAGTGCGCTTTGTAGTGACTTCCAAAAGTGCGAAGTGAAACGAGAATCTCGATCAGAAATGATTGAGACAGGCACTCCGTGCCTAGACACCACTTCTTTCATGTAAACACGAGTCAGTCTTTCCATTTTGTCCGATTCCTTAATCGCTAAGAAGTGTGCAGACTAAGTCAACCGGTCGACGATCACCCAGATGGTATCGCATCCCGTCGGTGTCTTAGGTAGACCCGTAATAAAATCCATTGAGATGTGTTCCCATTTCCACATTGGGAATTCCGGTTGTTGTAGTAGACCAGATGGTTTCTAGTATTCTATTTTGACTCTGGCATAAGTCAAGCATTTGCTCACGTAGGTGGCAATGTCGGCTTTCATGTTCGGCCACCAGTAAAGTTCCTTTAAGTCATGGTACATTTTTTTCTGAGCCAGGGTGGATAGAATATCGGGACTTGTGGGCTTCGTCCATCACCAAAGTTCTCAACTCTCCGAACCGTGGAACCCAAATCCGGTTCTCAAAATATCGGACCCCGTGCGATCTGGTTTCAAGTTGCTTGTTCATGCCCCGCATGTGTTCCGATGGAAGATTATCATCTTTCAAAGCTTCGAGTTGCGCCTCGCGAATCTGGTCAGGTAAGTTGGCATGAATCGTGAGTTGCAATGCTCGCACCCGCCTGGGTTTATCGGTTTCTTGCTACTGAGGGCGTCGGCCACTACATTGGCCTTGCCAGGGTGGTACTTGATGGCACAATCACAATCCTTAAGCAGCTCGACCCAACGACGCTGTCGCATGTTCAGCTCCTTCTGATCGTAGATATGTTGGAGACTCTTGTGGTCGGTGTAAATGGTAAACTTGGTACCGTACAAGTAATGCCTCCATATCTTAAGGGCAAACACCACAGCTCCGAGTTCCAAATCATGGGTCGTGTAGTTCTTCTCGTGAATCCGTAGTTGTCGAGAGGCATAGGCTATAACCTTCTCGAGTTGCATCAGCACACAACCGAGACCTTGTATCGATGCGTCACAGTGTACCTCAAAATTTTCCGTTCCCTCGGGGAGGGCTAGAATAGGGGCGCTGCAGAGTTTGGTTTTCAACAGTTGAAAAGCGGATTCTTGCGCGTCACCCCAATTGTACTTAGTGCCTTTGTGAGTCAAAGCGGTGAGGGGTTGAGCAATCTTTGAAAATCCCTCGATGAAACGTCGGTAGTAGCCGGCCAGTCCTAGGAATTGCCGCACCTCAGTCGGAGTCTTAGGTGCTTCCCAGTTTTTGATGGCCTCTACCTTACAGGGATCGACATGGATACCATTCTTGTTGATCACATGTCCTAAAAAGTGAACCTCGCGAAGCCAAAATTCGCATTTCGAGAGTTTAGCGTACAGTTGTTCCTTCTTTAATAATTCCAGAATTACCCTTAAGTGTTCCTCATGGTCAGCTTCGTTCTTGGAGTAGACGAGAATATCATCAATGAAAACAATCACAAACTTGTCGAGGTACGCCTTTCATACTCGATTCATGAGATCCATAAATACGGCTGGTGCGTTGGTTAGTCCAAAAGGCATAACCGAAAACTCGTAGTGACCATACCGTGTTCTGAAAGCCGTCTTTGAGATATCTTCTTCGCGCACTCTTAGTTGGTGATAACCAGATCGCAGATCGATCTTCGAGTAATAACTCGATCCTTGAAGCTGATCAAACAGATCATCAATTCGGGGTAAAGGATAACGGTTCTTGACCGTCACCTTGTTCAACTCCCGGTAGTCGATGCACATGCGGAAAGTCCCGTTCTTCTTTCGGATAAACAAGACAGGATGGCGATGAGCTAGGTCGGATAAAACCCTTATCCAACAAATCTTGCAACTGAGTGGACAACTCCTGAAGCTCCGCCGGTGCGAGCCGATATGGGGCTCGTGCTATGGGTGCTGCACCGGGTGTCAACTCGATTTGGAATTCGACTTGTCGTATAGGAGGGAGTCCAGGCAAATCATCCGGGAAAACTTCCGAAAAATCTCGCACAACTGGTATTTCTTCAATTCGCTTCTCCTCCGCGGGCTTCTCAACAATCTGCGCCAAAACTGCCGGATGACCCTTTCGCAGGTACTTCTGCGCCTTCATGAGGGTAATGACGCTGGTGGTCATGCCGCTTCTCTCGCCTCGGACCGAAATGATCTCGCCGGAAGAGGTAGTAATGTGAACTATCTTGTCGTGACATATAATCTTCGCTCGGTTCTCGGATAACCAGTCCATGCCGACCACGACATCAAAACTACTAAGCGAAAAAGGAATAAGGTCAATATCGAAAACATGACCTGACAGTTTTAACTTACATCCCGCAAGTACATGAGTCGTTACTATAGTCTTACCGTCAGCTAATTCAACAGGAAACTTAGCATCTAACGGAGTTGGAGTTAAGTCTAAGAGTTGACTAAAGGCTTTCGACACAAAACTCCTATCAGCTCCAGTGTCAAACAATACAGAAGCAAAACAATCGTTCACAGGGAACTTACCAGTCACCACGTACGGATCATTGCGGGCTTGACCCGGCCCAATTACAAAAGCTCTTCCTTTGCCATTGCTTCCACCACTATTGCCACTTCCGTTACCTCCATTGTTGTCGTTCTGTTTCAGCTTGGGACAATCTTTCCTGAAATGACCTTCCTGCCCACATTCGAAACATCCCTTCGTCGTCATAGGTGGTTTAGGAGCACCCTTTGTCGCCAGGTCTCCTCTACAATCCTTTGCCTGGTGACCCATCTTTCCGCATCTCAGACACTTGACACGGTCACATGGGCCAACATGATGATAGTTGCACCTATTGCACTTCGGATATTTCCCAGCATATCCGCTCGAACCCTGCCCGCTACCATTGTTATTGTTGTTGTGATTCTAATTGTTAAAGCTCCGAGTGAATTCGGGCTTACGGTAGTGTTGATGCTGTGGGAGGTTCGAGGACGAGGATCTGGTGTTGTCAAACTTTCTCTTTCCGCTGCTCGGGTTGTTGTTGCTGTTGTTGTCATTACTCGGGTTGTCACGGGCTTTCGCGGTTGAACCCCTAGGTGGTAACGCACCTTGGGTCACAGCTTGATCCGTCAGTTTGTGAGCTAAACGGATCGCTTGTTGAATCGTGGCTGGTCTGGAAGACGTCACCATGCCCTGAATTTGCGGTGCTAACCCATCAATATACATTTCAATCCTCTTACTCGGCGGATCTACCATCCGCGGATACATCACCGCTAACTCGTGAGAACGAGTAGTGTAGGCTTCGATTTCTGAGCCCACCATCTTCAGCGACCAAAATTCTGACTCCAACTTTGAAATCTCTTCTCTCGGACAGTACTCTTCTCGCATCATATTCTTGAACTCCTCTCAGTTCATAGAGTTAGCCAGTTCCAATCCAAGTATTTGCACATTTGCACATCGTCTGAGGACACCTCTGAGTGTGCCTCTGGCTAAGCTGGTTCTTCCTCTAGTTCCTCTTCGGGTTCCTCCTCGGGATCTTCCTCAGGATCCTCCTCAGGCTCCTCTTCGGGATCTTCTTCGGGTTCCTCTTCGGGCTCTGCCTCAGGTTCGGCTGCGTTCTGAGTAATTTGCATTTGTAAGACATCGCAACGCTCTAAAGCTATCTCGGTTCGGGTCCTTGCTACTTGGAGTTGCTCTTACAAGTCTATCATCTCGGCTTGCCTCTTTCTCATAATCTTCATCTGTTGATCACTAGCCTCTTGCATTTCCTTCATTGCCACTGTCATGCGGGCAATTTCCTCCTTAGTCTCGGTTCCGTCTTTTAACAGTCCAAAAACGTTAGCTCTGGTATAGCGCATGTAACCCACGTCACGCTCCAAACAAGAAACGACA
The DNA here is from genome assembly GCF_021521415.1 of Bidens hawaiensis. Classification (NCBI taxonomy): domain Eukaryota; kingdom Viridiplantae; phylum Streptophyta; class Magnoliopsida; order Asterales; family Asteraceae; genus Bidens; species Bidens hawaiensis. The sequence goes on from NW_027491014.1 coordinate 616,392, forward strand.
GCTGCGAGAACTCGCTCTACAGGTTCGGTTATGGGTGGTAGGGTGTTGGGATAAGCAGGGTGGTTCGGGTGAGGTAACGGGGGAACTTGCTCGCGATAGACCATACGTCTGATCATATTAGGGTACCAATCCCAGCTAACTTCGTTTCGTACATGCCTCCGGATAAGCGGTACCTCTTCGGTGCGAGAGCTTCGAGTTCCGGGACTACTCGGGGTGGCGATGCGGTAGGTAACTGCGGTTCCTTCTCGTGAGCATGAGTCATCGGCTCAGATGATGATGAGGATGGCGGCGTTGACATTCCTACAGGTAAGTCGTGTATGCGCGCGCGTATGAGTGAAAGAGGTAAAGAGATAAGATTACAAGACTACACAAACCTATGCAGTGCGTATCATTATAACTAATGGGTCGTCGCGGTTTTAGTCTAGTATGCATGCAGCTTCTAGTTCGCTATAACCAATGGCTCTGATACCAATCTGTCACACCCTCAACATCCACTAACGGAGTTTTACCGTCAGAGGGCGTGAACTAACAGGATCGGAATCATTAGTTATAATCAAACCATAAAACAAAGTTTCAAAACCATGAAAACGTTTACGAGTAATCCAATGCGGAAGCGTAAAACCATAGAAAACAATGTTACGTCACGCAGGACGACTTAAAACCCAATGATAACAGTTTAAAAATAAGTTTTTCATAATTAGAATGTTTCAAGCAATGCATGTTCCTAAACCGCGTGCCCGCCTCGGCTACCTGAGAATAACATACTAAAAGTGTCAACACAAGGTTGGTGAGTTCACAAGTTTATATAAAAATAAAGCGTTTAGCGTTTGCGTTCAGCGTTTTGCGTTACAGCGTTTTGCGTTACAGATAGTGTTATGTCAATTATATATCTATAGGTAGCTAGCCTATAAAACAAGTATTACTAAGTGTTCGACACCGAAGCTGACTGTTTATCATTTGCCTTGCCACCAGGTCATCCAGACCATGGTATGTGTTTAGCCAAGATTACACCCACTCGACATCCAGTCGAGTTTAGCGTTGGGTGGGGTTTGTCAAACCCAGTAGTACTACTCAACAGTGACTCGCTATTATCCAAATATTAACCAGTTCGATGTGAATGAAGGACTTTAGTTAACGCGTTTTCCACTTAGTCTTTACAAGTGATATATAATCTATATTAACAAAATCTTAAATGCGTTTTCGGAGTATGTTATCTCCCCCAAGTGAAAAGCGTTTAAAAAGTTTAAAAGGGGAAAGTGAAACTCACTGTTTGCGAAGTATTCCCAAAATAATTCACCAAGATGCGCGTCACAGAAAAACTCTCTCTAGCGTTCTAAAACAACAAAGAGAATTTTCTAAGTGTCGGAATATTATCGAGTCTCTAGACCGGCACATAATACCTATGCACATAACATGTTTCGTGTTTCGTTTGTGAATCGTGTGTGACTCTAACCAATGTATTTGTGATACGTTACATGTGTAAGCAATTATATACATGTCATGTACTTATAAAGTACATCACTAGCAATTACTCCCTGTAAGGGCAATTTGGTCAACACATAACAATTATATAGCAAGTATCATGTTTCATGTATTTTTACAACATTCAACAGCTAGTTTCACCGAGACAGAAATTCTACTTGAAAGATTGTAATATCTCACCGATCATAGCATCACAATTAATTTACCAAAAATCATCACAAAAGAATATATGTCTTCGGTTTCCAGAACATATTTTATTATATTTTTATTCCACATAGGTTTCTCACATTCATCAAATCATTACAGCAAACTCATAACAGTCAAATTCATGCGCAACAGAATGTTATTTGAAATTACCATTAAACGAAAAATCCAATAAATGCAAGACCACTTGGGTTAGGTTCCTAACTCAATAAATCAACTTCCAGAAGTGGAACCAACCCAATTGGTCTCGTAGTTCATGAGATATAATATTTACAAAACAACCTAACAGCAGATCTAACAGCTCAGCTTTGCACAACGTTTTTGTAAAATCATAAAAGTTAACTTCAACTTGTCCAAAAATTACAAGTTTATATTATTTAGAAACTAGACTCAACCTAGTTTACGGTAGTATCAATAATCGCAACCAATTTTCACATTTACACTTCGTTACAGTCACTTAATCATCAAATACACATTCTGTCCAGAAACTGTTTGCATCCAAACTCAACATATTAACTATATATGAACTATCATGCATTCATATAACACTCTAGACTCCATAAACACCATCCATGCACATCAATTACACCTTTACATACATGATTAGGGTTTTTGTTTGAACTCAAATCAAAGATACAACAATTAACGTGTAACAATATCAATACTAGTTATCATATCATTATCAAATCAACAACAATCATAGTAACACAACACCATATCAAAATCGGCAGCTAGGGTTTGTGATTAACCCAACAAACATCAAAATCAAGTATAAAGGATGCATAGGATAATCGATTATACCTTCCTAGCACCTTATTCTTCAATCAAAACTTGAAATTGGTGGTTGTATGTGTGTGTATAGGTGACGGCAGCCAAGAGAGCAAGGGGAATGGGTTCCGATTGGGATTGAGGGAATGGGGTAGAGGTTAGGGTTTATTATTATTATAAATAATAATATGTTACATTTGGCCCCTCAACTTCTAAGTATTTCTTATCTAGCTTAATTAATTTAGTTCTTGTTTCTTGTCTAGCATTACACACAATATAATCAAGTAACACATATGTTAACACATAATTATCACATAATTATTATGTTGACGTTTTTCGTTTATTCACCAATCGTTTGCGTCTACTCGTTTGCGTTTCGGTGCAAATCCCGAAAGACTACACATGTAGTAAGTGTTAAGCGTCATTTAAACCCTAGTTTAAATGTAATGAAGTGTGTGTTATAGATTCAATGATCTTAAATTTGAATTGACGGAGTTGAGTTAACGGAGTTAACCTGAAATTGACGATTGTCACAGAATTAAAGCTACAAAGGCTGATTGCAAACTGAGTCGACATTCGTCAAAAACCGTCACGACAACCACTCATACAATGAATAAGAACATGGAGAAGATACTTGTATGGTGGGCATAATCCATTCTTGTTCAACATAGATTTATCAATATCTCCACCATAACGCACACGTGTAAACAAACCCTTAACCAGTTGCTTGTCAAATTCACTCAGGTTGTTATCCGTATCATTAAATCAAAGCACACGCCGAATTACTTCAACATCAATTGTAATAGGAGTTTGGTTAATCATTGCTCGAATATGTTTCTCCACCTCCACATACTCAGCTGTAGCCCAAAACTGCCTAATAATACTCAGATACACCTTAGGTCGAGCACTAATGATGTAATGTATCACTGACCGTCTTAGAAAAGCCAACATATCTCCAAATGTAGCTATATCAGCCACATCTGAGTCAACATAAGTACATATGTTGTGCTTTTTGTCATAAGGTAATAAAATAACATCCTCCTGCTGAACTTGAGGTGGTTGCTCTTGTGGTGGGTGTTCTTGTTGCCCTTGATCAGCAACCGGTGGATCTTGATTTACTTGATCAGCCATTTTATAGTATAAGTATAAACAAATATAAGGAATGTGAAGATGTAATATACATTTAGGACATATATATATCTATTTATTTATAAATGGTGTATTTAATTTCGATATGTGTAATTAATGTATTTACACGTTTAGACGGTTTGAATAATTTAGTTAATTAAAAAGATAAATAAATTTAATTAAATAAATCAAACTAAAAATCATTCGTGTGATTGTCACTATGATTCATTACCATCCAGTAACGAATCAAGCGATTCGCTATCATGTAAATAGATTAACGAAGGAGACACAGCGAATTAACTATAAAAGTTAACGAACTAAAGTCTAGTTCGTTACAGATTTGGCGAATCCATATTTGATTCGTTAAGAAACTGATTCGTTGAGCTAGTTCGTGTATTTCCTTAATGAATTGGACACGAAACAGTTCCAATTGGCTAAGGATAACGAATGGTCAATAATTTAGACTTAATCTTTGACTCGCATAGTCAAAGTCAAAATTAATATGAACAACTGATGGTCAACTGGACAAAATCAGACTCAATTAGCTCATGGTAATCGTCAAGTAATCAAAAATACATAGTTGTCCAACTCGGAATCTCGATCCGAAGCACATGGTGCTAAGATTAAGGCTTAGCACCATAACCCAAATAAGAACATTCAATAAAGTAAACAGAGTCTAAAACCCAGAAACAATAATCATTCAATCGACCCGGCAAACGATAGTCAATCGTCGATTAAAGTCTACCAAGGGTATCGGAATCGTATTCCGATCACATTGAAACATAAATAAGCTACATTAACAGAGTATATCATAAATAAATTAGGGTTTTGAACTCGGAAAAACCCTTAAAACACAAAAAACCCATAATTAGTCTATCACACCGTCATTTTTTACGAAAATCACATCGCCGTGATTGTTTATACCTTAGTAACACAATGATATTAGTGAAAGATCAAAATATGAAGGTCGAAAATCAGAGAAAAAATTTGAAAAAGGTGACTTTAAGGTGAAGAAAGATGATGAACAGTGAAAGGACTGTTCGTTTGCTTTGTCTTATATAGCCTTACACGTTTCCCGAAGTAACTTATGTACGAATCAAATGATTCGTTTGAATCTTAAACAACGAATTAGACAATTCACTATTCCAATTCGTTGCCTCAGTGTAGCGAACAAGATGTAAGTCGTTTCTTGATTCGTTAAATATGTATAACGAAATAGAAATGATTCGTTACAGAGTGCGGAAGCGAATTAGGTGAACAAACTAGAAATTAGTTCGCTAAAGAATCACCTAGTTCGTTATCCATACTTAACGAAGTAGCTTTTAACGAATTAACAGTTTATTTAATTTTAACTTAAATAATTAAAAGAAATAATTAAAGAATTAATTAAATAATGATCAATAAATAATTAAAAATTTTAACTTAAATAATTAAATGAAATAATTAAAGATAATTGAATACTTTAAAAAACGTTTCACTTTTACGAAACAAAACTTAAAATCATTAAATAATATGTAAAGTGAAAAGAACAAAATATTTTTGGTATTTTGTAAAAAAATTAAAGAATGTATTTGTAAAGGAATATCCGAACATTAAAAAATAGACAATCTTCTTGTGTTTTTCAATTATTTATCAAAAGCAGTACATATTTTTTTATTTTTGTTGAGTTTGAGCAGAGAATCATATTAACCAGAATGCCCTTCCATCACGGTTTTATATTTCAGCGATATTATGACTGGCGTTAAGTCGGTCATTGATATTATTGTCCACTTAAATCTTATAACAAGCCTTCGAGCATTTTTGTGATATGATTTATGATTCAATTAGCGCACAGAATATCAGAAACTATCAGCCACTAATCTCGGTTCAAGCTTAATTTGATTTTTGCCAAATCACCCCAACTTGACTTAAACCATTATAATGTTGATCAAAATTTTGATACCAATTATTGAAATTTTGAGCAATGCATCAAGTTTCTTTTACTGTGAGTGAGTATGCACGAGTCCATCTGTCGGCTTACATACATTGTATCCCCTGGGGTCCATTTCTTATTGATATTGAGACGCACGCAAGGGAGGAACAATTGTATGACTAACAACGGATTTTGATCAAGTCAGTAATTTAGATTATACGAAGTACAGCAGTGATCAAGTTTAATGACTTTGGGTTTGCTTTAGAAAGCGAGTGAAATATTCATGCTTATGAATACCCAGATGATTAAGCCGCATAAAGACTCACAGTGTCTAGAATTCTAAACCTTGTTATTTGCTTTATTATATTTTTGTGTGATCAACAACTATAAGGCTTGAGTATGATCGGTTATTACATTTTAGCCATCTTCACCGAGACTTTTGCTAGAGACTAACACCTCTTTCAATTTGGCTTTTCATTAAGTTTATATCACTTACTTTACCCTAACGGCTAGTTTAAGACCTATCAATGCACCAAAGGTTAAGCACTCAGTCTTTTAAGCTTATTTCTTTCTGAATTTGGGGTCACATAATCAATGTACTATCGTTTTCTCTTTTTGCTTCAAAAACTCAAAATTTTGAGGAGCATAAAACAAAATGATTTTAATTGCCCCAGTTAATTTAAGTTTATCAATCAATGGCTATCCTTTTAATCTACAAGTAGAGAACAGGACCAAAACATGCAAGAACGCTTCACAAACTTAAATAACTGACTAAATTTTCAGCTAAAAATAAAGTAGAAGGCTTAACGAACGCCCCAAGTACTATCCATTTGTCAGGTAAATGGCTAACCCGAAGATTTACAAGAAATTATTAGGACCAAACATATACAAGTATATGTCCGTCAAAATAAAAGCAAATGACATAATTTTCAGCGAACATAAGCAAAAATCTTTTTGGGTTTTCTCTTTACAAACTAAAAACACAATCTTTTTATCTTTTTCGGATTTTTCTTTACAAAACAAGAAAATTCACATTCTTTTTAACTTTTTCAAAATTTTTCTGTACAAACAGAAATCACAATCTGTTAGTGCACGGTTTTGCGTCTTGAGTCTTTGTAATTATCGTTAATGGTTTTTGTTTTATATTTAATGTAATAATTAGTTTAATTATTTTCTATTTCATTAAATGTAAAGTCTAGTTCGCTAGGGGATGTTAGCGAACTAAGACTTAAGCTTATTCCCTCCTGATTCGTTAGGGGATGTTAACGAATTAGGGGGTGTTTCGTTATTTAAGTGTATGTAACGAAGCAAACTCTAGTTCGTTAGGGGATGTTAACGAACTAGGTTCGTCTTCTATTTATATGTGAACACTTTTCACACTTAAGAAGAAGTTTTTGAGAGTTTAATTAACGAAACCCTGTCCGAATCCTCTCTCAATCTTCACCCTAACATTATAACATCACTATTATATACATATTGATAATATATACACACATATAACACTGAATCAAAGTTAATTATGAGCTAGATCTATAGTTAATGTATTAATCGGGTAACACAGATCCGATCTGTTAATTGTTATTAGATTGATAACTATCCAGGTTCTAACAAGTGGTATCAGAGCCGTTGGAACTCAATTACACTTGATTTGGTGTTTAATTAGTTTTTGATATTGTTAATATTCTGTTTAAGTGAATTTGAATCAATTTTAAGTTGAATTGATTGAATTATGGATGAATTGGATTGAATCCGAATTGGTTAAAGTATTGGAATGGTTTTGTGAATTGGAATTGAGTTTTGGTTTGGTTTTGAATGGATTTGGTGTTGGTTTTGGTTTAAGGCCGAAACAGGGTTCGTGTTTTGGTAAAATTGGACTGGTAATCGTAGATGTTTGGTATCGAGGATTAGCGTATGGGTTTCGCGATTGTGTTACGAGTATTTTGATAGGTCATTTGTGGATTTTGGTTAAGAATCGAGTTGGTATTACAGATTTTAGAATCTGGGTTGGTGTTCATCGTTTCCAGATTTCTGGAAATTCTCTTTGAAGATTTGAAGATGAATATTGTTCGCTATCATCTTTCTGATGATTCGTTATATTATTCATCTTGATTCATTATCTTAATTAGTAGATTCGTCATAACTTTCCAGTGATTCGCTAGTCAGTTCTTGTCATTTGTTAGTTCGTGTTATCTGATTCGTTAATTGGATTAACTGATTCGTGTTACACGTGTCCACTTTGGGATTTGTGTCATAACAACCTTTGCCACATGGCATAAGGTGTCAGAGTTTGTTACAAACGGTTGTAACAACCTGATTCGTTATCGTTTATTCGCTAATCAACTGTAGCTGGTTCGTTATTTATTTCATTGTCTTTCTTAGTGATTCGCTACTGAAGACTCTCTAATTCGTTAAGTTTTTCTTATCAGTTTGATTGCTAATTCGTTGGCCAGTTCGTTAGTCAATTCGTTAGTTTGACTTTCTGATTCGTTAACCTTTTGATTCGTTGGTTGATTCGTTAAACTCAATTGTGATTCGTTATCTGATCAATCTTAACTACATTAATATTTGATTCGTTATTCTACTGTTCACAATTCGCTACAACTGTTTACAGTTCGTTAACCTTATTCGTTGTTTGATTCGTTACACCCTTGAATTTTGAAACTTGTCAAAGATGGCCGGTATGTATGCATTGGTGTCTCAAAACATGTTGATGCAACAAATGTTGCAACTCGATACCGAGATAGGTTCACATTCGAAATGTCCAAGGTTGATGAAGTTCAGTGACTTTGCCAAGTGGGAAGCTTGGTTTCGTGCTCATTTAGGATCAGTTCATCCTGATTGTTCATACTGTTTAGATGAAGTCTATACCGTTCCTATAATTGGAGATAAGACTATTGGTTTTACACCAAAAGCTATCTCAAAGTATTATGTTGAAGAAAAGAAAGCATTAGAGATAGAAACAAAAGCTTATTCTACTCTAACCATGGCTTTGCCTGAGAATATCTTTTACCAAGTGGGTAGTATAAAAATATGTGCCTCTTTGTTTCAACATATTCAAATGAGAAGTAGGGGTAATACGGCTGAAAGCAAAAAGGTGATGCTTAAGTTTCAATTCAGAAACTTTAATTTATTGAAAGGTGAGACGGTTGAAGAAATGACAACAAGATTCAATCACTTGATTGCTGAGATGGACAAGATGAAATTAGATGTCTCTGAGAGGGATAAAATTGATACTATTAAAAGTGTACTCCTAAGTTCTTATTCTACATTCTTAATTGTTCTCAAGGAAAACAATTATTTCTTAAATGAAGATTTGACTGCAATTGAATTCTTACAGAAGATTGAAGCCAGATAAAATGATCTTAAGTGTCAGAAATCTTCAAAAGAAAGTCAAGATCCTTATTTCTATGGTGGTAGTATGCCTCTTAGTTCAACCATCTCTCCACTGACTACTTTTCTTACTCAAGCTGCAAGTGAGAATGCAACTACATTGTATAGTGATCCACGAGCCTGTTTTTATACAGCTGGAAGTACTGGATCTTCTGGTATTTCTAGATCAACTGGAGTTTCGGGAAGTTCACCCAATACAACTCAACACTCAGCATCTTCAAATGTTAACATGAAAGAAGCTGAACAAAACTTTGCTTTTCTATCTGCTTTCATGACTTCGTATGAAAATCTGGTTAGTAGCAAAATTGCCACTAGTGATTTAACTGATAAAGACTATGATAAGATTGATCCAGATGACTTGGAAATCATGGATTTAAAATGGAACATGGCAATGATTGTTAGAAAGGTGAAAAGATTCATGCAAAGAACCGGAAAAGATCTTCCCGCTCTAAACAAAAAGTTGGGATTTGACAAGTTGAAAGTGAAATTCTACAATTGTCAAGAATTTAGTCATTTTGCAAAAGAGTGTGACAAACCGAAAAAGGAGTATACTGGTCCTCGTGGTCAAAATTCAAACTCTTCAACACCACGAGGTAATGATACTAAAAAAAACCATCAAGTTCCGGGTCACAAGCAATGTAGCTAATGGAGACGATTGGTCACAACGACTACTGTGTAATGATACTCAAGCAAATCTGGCAATGATTGGACTTACTGAAAATGTTCAAGAGGATAGTGGAAGTGAGATGTCTTCTGATAATGATTCTGGATCTGAGTCTGATGAATCAAGTAAAGATCTTTCAATCAATTTTGCTTGTATGGCGAAAATCAGTGATTCTTCCACATCTGCTTTTACGGCCAAGCAAAATGAGGTTAGTAAATCTACTTCTAAGGTGTCATGTGTTGATTGTAATTATAATAAATCTAAAATTGATTCATTAAACTACAAAATAATAATTTGCTAAAAGAGATTGTGTCCTTAAAAGATACTTATAGGCAATCCTTGACTTCTCAAATGAATTCAAGAGAGAAAATTGAGGCTTTAACTATAAGTAATCATGATCTTAAAGCTGAGTTATCTGTGAAAATGACAATTAATGATCAAAAGTTTCAAGAAATTTTGAAACACCGTTCAAAGATAACCGAGCTTGAAAATGAGGTTCTTGAGTTAAAGAACAAATTGGGTAAATTTAGAAATTCATCTTTTCTGTTGAATGAAATTATCGAAGTTTCTGGAAAACAAAAGGATTCAAAGAAGGGTATAGGTTTTGTTGAAATTCCACCACCATTTCACAATGACTATAAAATTAATCCTTTTGCTCCAACTGAAGAAGATGTTATTCTTAAAGAGCCTGCGATTTCCGAAAATTCTAAACCAAGTCTGAAACTATTAAAATCCAATCTGTTTCTCAGAAACCTCATGTTCAAAGCAACAAAGTTTTTGTTAAAAATTTTGACAAAGTTATCATTGAGGATGTGTTTAAACCTGAAAATATACACAAGAACAAGAACATTCCAAGTTCTAATCACATACTGTGTGAACCTCATGAATTTGAGGAGGCTGTGTATGGTTCGCATACAGCTACGATGAATCAAGATGTGTTTGTCGAACCAGTGAAGGCTAAGAGACCAGAAAAACCCAAAATTTCTGATGAGGATTTGTTACGTTTTATAAATCCTAATGCACTTAAGCAGTCATCTGCTGGTGTGTTTAAGTTAAAGGGGATGGACACAATGTTCACTGAAAAAGACATTCCAATAAGTATCATTAAACCTGAACTAATTGAGAGTGTGTTTTACAATGAAACCTCCAAAGTTCGTGAACTCGAACGTCAATATGCTCAAGCGAAAACATCAGTTCCATCTGACACATTGACTAAAGCAAAACAGTTTTTAAAACATGCTAAGAAAATTAATTTTGTGAAGTCAACTGGGACAGATACGTTGAAATGTTTTTCGAACTGTTCTAATTTAGATTTTTACTTGAAAAAAAAATCTGAGTTATCTAATGATTTTGCTAAGAGCGTGACTAAAAATGTGAGTCATCAGTCATCATCTATGTCACATGCTCCAATAAATTCTCAACATCATCATGTTGATAAGCGAAGTTGTTTTCTTTGCGGTCAACAAGGTCATGTAGTAAGAAACTGTGGCCAGAAGAATTATCAGAATCTTCATGCTTTTATCAAGGACCATTCCAAACCGGTTCCAGTGGTAAAGGAGATTCTGAAACGACCAGTGTCGTGTGCTGATGATACTCATATTATGTTTTTGAATATACATCCTCGAAAAGTTGTTCATGTGAATGAAACTCATGTTTCAGTTAAACCTAAGTTTATTCCTACTGAACCACTATGCAAAAATGTTAATTCAAATGTGGTTCAAGCTGCATATCTAAGATGAAAGTCGAAGAAACCTGTAACTTATTCTCAAGTTACTGAACAATAATTGAATGCAACTAAGGTTAACTTTTCTCAAGAAAACCAAAAGGTGCCCAAGACTGAGGCCTGGGCTGCCCTTTTGAACTAATCATTATCATTTGTGTGTAGGGTTCATCCAAGACCATTTCTGGTGAAAACTGGATCATGGACAGTGGACGTTCTCGTCATATTACTGGAAATCTCAATCTCTTATCAAACGTGAGAAATATTCAAGGGGGTTATGTGGCGTTTGCTGGGAATTCTGGGGATATGATTACATAGGAAGGTGATGTTTCGAATGGGAAGATTACATTTGAGAAAGTTAACTATTGTGATAAAGTGGATCATAATTTATTAAGTGTATCGCAAATCTGATTCTGAAACCGGGTTATGTGATTCCTGAGGACATGGTTGTCATGCGATCACCTCGATCAAATGATATTTATGTCTTCAATATGAATTCTAAAGTATCTTCATCGATCAAAATGTGTTTTTTCTCGAAAGCAACCGAGAAAGACTCCGTACTTTGGCATCGAAGAATGGGTCACATACATGTTCGAAAGATGAATTATTTAATGGCAAAAAATTTGGTAGAGGGGGTGTCGTTGAAAAATTTTAAGTTATCTGATCACTGTGTTGCTTGCAAAAAGGGCAAACAGAAGAAGAAATCGCACCCATCTAAATTGTTGAATTCCATTGATACTCTACTTGAACGACTTCATATGGATTTGTTCGGTCCAGTGAATCGTGCGAGTATTTCTGGAGACTGGTATTGCTCAGTTGTGACTGATGATTATTCGAGATATTCATGGGTGTTATTTATGAGTTCTAAAGATCAAACGCCAGTTTTGGTACAAAACCTTATCACTAAAATGGAATCACTGTACAAGCAAAAGGTGAGTGATAATGGAACTTAATTCAAAAACACTATATTGGGTTTCTTTTGTATTCAAAAGCGAATTCACCGTGAATATAGTGCACCATATGTACCTCAACAAAATGGCGTTGTTGAACGAAAGAATAGAACCTTGATTGAAGCAGCAAGAACTATGCTTGCTGATTCTAAGCTTTCTGTCCAGTTTAGGAATGAGGCGGTGAATACGGCTTGTTATACACTCAATCGTGTTCTAACTGTTAAACGACTCAAGAAGACCAGTTATGAATTATTGAATAATCGTAAGCCTAACTTAAAGTACCTAGAACCTTTTAGGTGTCCTGTACTATGCTGAAAAAGGATGTGGGTAAGTTTGAAGAAAGAGACATTGAAGGGTATTTCTTGGGGTATGCGTCACCTAAGAAACGGGTTTTTAATTTTACATCTGGTTGTGTTGAAGATTGGTACCATGTTGATTGTCAAAAGTACACTACTCCTCCACAAGGGAAAGGTCCCGACTGGAAGTATGACTATGATAGCTTATGTAATTCATTCACTCCATCAACCGATCATCCAGATGAAGATTTAGTTCATGCTTATTTTGAAGAACATTAGGAAATTCCAAGGTTCGCAAGTTCAAATGATGTTGAAGCTCCAATTGCTGCTCCAATTGAAGAACCTGATAATGAATCTCCTGTTCATGATGATAATGCATCTACTTCATCTGATGATAATACTGTTGTGGATCAAGTTATTGCGCTTGACAGTGATGTTTCATCTCTTGAATTGGGTGAACATTACACTAATTTATTTGAAAATTTTGTTGTTTCTGAAAATCCTACTCTCAGGATTCATAATTACCATCCACAAGAAAACATTATTGGAGACCTTGATGTAGGGGTTCAGACACGACATCAAGTTGCCTCTTCAAGTGACAATAATGCTCTATGTGCTCATGCTGACTTACACGCATCTGAAATTGCAACTGTTGCTAAATTTACTTGTTTTCTATCTCAAGTTGAGCCTACAACTCCTCGTGTGGCTCTGCAAAATCCTTCTTGGGTAGAAGCTATGCAAGAAGAATTACAACAATTTGCATGTTTAGGTGTTTGGGATCTTTTTGACAAACCTGCTAGAGTTAAGAAGGCAATTCCGACTAAGTGGGTATATAAGTGTAAGAAAGATGATCGTGGAGTAATTGTGAGAAATAAAGAACGTTTAGTGGTGCAAGATTTTCATCAGCAAGAGGGTATTGATTACACTGAGGTGTATGCTCCGGTTGCAAGATTAGAGTCGATTCGAATCTTCCTGGCATATGCTGCTTACAAGAATATCAAAGTGTATCAAATGGATGTTAAGAGTGCTTTTCTCAATGGTGAACTTCACGAGAAAGTGTTTGTTTTACAGCCTCCAGGCTTTGAAGATCCTGATTATCCTGACCGTTTTTTACCAATTAAACAAGGCATTATATGGTCTACATCAAGCCCCGAGAGCTTGGTATGGCACGCTCGCCGACCATCTGACAGATAACGGCTTCAAACGTGGACCTGTTGACTACACTTTATTTTATAAAAATATTGGTGATGATCTTCTGCTTGTTCAGATCTATGTTGATGACATAATCTTTGGGTCTACAAACGATACATTGTGTAAGGAGTTCGAGAAATCTATGAAACCAAGTTCGAGATGATTTCGATCGGAGAGATGAATTTCTTTTTAGGGTTGCAGGTTCATCAGTCTGCGAAGGGAATCTTCATTCATCAGACAAAATATGTGAACGATGTTTTGGGCCAATTCAAGATTACTGCCGGAAAATCCCTTCTACTCCTCTTCCCGTGGGTCACAATTTATCACCAGATGAATTGGAGGATACCGTTGATCCGACCCTCTATCGTGCCATGATTGGTTCTTTAATGTATTTAACTGCTTCTCGACCCAACATAATGTTTGTTGTTTGTTTATGTGCAAGGTACCAAGTTAGTCCCCGAGTGACTCACCTGGCAGCGGTCAAGCGTATTCTGCAATATCTACGGGGAAATCCTGACATTGGGTTATGGTACCCCAAAGATGATACTTTTGATCTTACCACTTACTCAGACTCAGATTATGGAGGATGAAAGATCAATTTCAAGTCTACTACAGCGGGATGTCAATTCTTAGGAAGCCGGCTTGTTTCCTGGAAGTGTAAGAAGCAGACAACGGTCTCCACTTCAACCGCCGAAGCTGAGTATGTTGCAGCCTCGAGTTGCTGTTCCCAGGTTTTGTGGATACAACAACATCTTCGCGACTACGGTTTGAAGTTTCTTACTACTCCTATCTTGGTTGGTAACTCTGCTGCTATTAGTATCACCAAGAATCCCGTACAACATTCTAAAACAAAACATATCGAAATTCGATATCATTTTATACGGGATTGTTATGAAAAGAAATTAATTGATCTTGAGAAAGTTCACACTGATTTTCAAAAAGCCGATCTATTTACCAAAACGTTTGATAAACACGTTTTAACTTTTTGCTTGGTTTAAATGGATTGAAGACCCTTGCTGAGATTGTCACACCCGGCCCTGAGCGGCGGAAACAGCCGGGCGCGCACGAGTGGGGATTGATAATTAAGCACGGGCCATTGCAAAACATTCAAAGATTTTCATTTCGCATGAAATGTTTAATACAAATACATTACATTGTTTAAGGATTACATAAAAACATTCAAGTATAAAAACTGTTGAAGATTTCCACGCCATATCCCCTTGCGCGGCGGGTACAACCACGCGCATCGAAGGGATAGAACTAAAATCTTCCAAAAAGCTAGTTTTAGATGTTCAGCGTGAGGTGCTCTAAGTGTGACTCCATGCGCTACCTAGTTATCTCCTGAAAGACACGTAAAAACATTTGAATCAGTATAAACTGAGTGAGTTCACAAGTTTTAGTAACTTGATAAATCGTATTGCATCATAATCTTGATACAAATCATTCTGAAACATAATTCTGATAGCATTATTAAACACATGCTTGGTAAAACATAGTTCTATTAACATATTCTGATAAAATCGTTCCGCGGGTTACGCTGCGAACATTTCTGGGAACTGTGCTCGTCTATGCAAAGTGGCGCTGCCACTACGAGCTAAAATAAGTAATACCGTCCCGCGGGTTACGCTGCGAACGTTTCTGAAAAACCGTGCTCGTCTATGCAAAGAGGCGCTGCCTCTACGAGCTAATAAGTAATTCCGTCCCGCGGGTTACGCTGCGGACGTTGTGCCGGAAAACAAGGCGCTCGTCCATGCAAAGAGGTGCGACCCCTACGAGTGGGTGGATCAAACCAGCAGTCCCTACCCTTAGAGTTCCAATGGTAAAGTGATCACTTACTCGAGTTCTAGCGCACATACATCGAAAACCTTAGATAACCGTTTGCATTGCTCATCATGAAACATAACTTAAACACATAATCGCATGCATAGCTTGTAAGTATACCATGATAAAACATTATTTAAGTACGTGTCCCTCGCCCCGAAAACAGTTTAAAAATAGTGAAAACAGTGAAAATAGGGGCTGTGAGACTCACCTGTGGTTCTTTAAGGGATTAATCGAGATTCGGGTTTTCTTGGTGTTGACCCCGGATTGGAAGGTCTAGTAACAGGAACGGAATTGGAAATCAACGGATGCTTGGGCGACGTTTTGTGCAGTTTGCAACTTTAAGAGAGGAGTTTGAAGTGTGTTTGGGTGATAATTTAGGTCACATATTTATAGGCAAACTCAAGGGAACACAATCCCTTGCTTTAGGGGATTGAAATCTTTTCATATCTAAATGTAATGATGATAAAGTATGGAAGTTATTATTATTTACTTAAGAGTGGAGTGGTGGATAAAAGATTTTGATTTGATTTGGACAGAACATGCAGGTCTGTGGTTGGTGAGAGTAGGGTGGCTAACAGTATGCTTTTGTCAGTTGTACAGTAAAAAGTAGAAATCTCTGAAACACGCTACTGTTTCCTTTTTGGGCGGGAGTAATCTCCTTATAACTGGAGAATAGACTAAGTGTTCTGCGCGTATAACTTGGTGCGCATAGCTTTCTGCGTATAGGACATGTCTTTGCTGCGGGTACATACGTAACCTTCTCGCAGTTAGGGACATTTGAGTTTCATTTGTAGATTCTCCAGGTGGTCTTGGTATTTCAACATAGTGATCAGTCATGTTGAAGTCAATTCCATCTTGGAGCTTCAGACAAACTAGCTCTCAACGTTCCCGCCATGCGGGTAGGTTAGTTCCCCTCCCGCACGCGCATAATTGGTTTGGGATGCACCCGCCTTAGCCTCATGCGTGACGGTCAACCCATTTAGACAACATAGTTAAGTTTCATGGAAAACATAAGGCCAAAACGTTCGCGCATGGCGCATATAACATATGCTCACGCTGGTTCTTTACATGGTGCGCTCGCGCAGGGCGCACATAACAAATGCACGCGCTGACTAACATGGCGCGCTCGCGCAGGGCGCACATAACAAATGCACGCGCTGACTAACATGGCGCGCATAATATTTACAATCACCTAATTATTAGGTTGATTACTTAGCTTAAGGGTTTGGGAATTTACCGGTTGTCACATTCTCCCTTCGTTAAACGAATTTCGTCCCGAAATTTAGGAGACGTTGCTGGCAGAAGCCATGCTCTGAAAGAGGTGTGGGTATTTCATGCGCATCTGGTCTTCTCTTTCCCAAGTGAATTCAGGCCCACGCCTCGAGTTCCATTGAACCTTTACTAACTTGATTTTGCTTCTGCGTAACTTTTGTTCTTTCCAATCGGTTACTGCTATAGGTTCTTCTACGAAGTGCAGCTGTTTGTCGATGTGAATCTCTTCCAACGGCAAAATCAACGTTTCGTCAGATAAGCACTTTTTGAGGTTGGACACATGGAACGTATTATGAACTCCACTGAGTTCGGCGGGTAAACGGAGCTTATAAGCAACCGGACCGATCCTTTCCAGGATCTCAAATGGTCCAATGTAGCGTGGATTCAACTTTCCTCGCTTGCCGAAACGGGGGACTCCTTTCCATGGAGAGACTTTCAAAAGTACTTTATCCCCTACTTGAAATTCCAATGGTTTCCTTCGCACATCTGCGTAGCTCTTCTGTCTGTCGTGCGCTGTCTTAAGGCGATCCCTTATCTGAAAAATCTTGTCTGTTGTTTCCTGGATCAATTCTGGACCAGTCATTTGCTTGTCACCTACTTCAGCCCAGCACAGTGGGGATCTACACTTGCGCCCATACAAAGCTTCGAACGGCGCAGCCTTAATGCTTGTGTGATAGCTATTGTTGTAAGAAAATTCAACCAATGGGAGATGAGTATCCCAGCTCCCTTCGAAATCGATTGCGCACGCGCGCAGCATATCTTCCAATGTCTGGATTGTTCGCTCGCTTTGCCCATCCGTCTGAGGATGATAAGCCGTACTCATGTCCAGACGAGTACCTAAAGCCCCTTGTAACGATCTCCAAAACCTTGATGTGAACCGACTATCTCTATCAGAAATGATGGACACTGGGACTCCATGTTTTGAAACTACTTCTCGAATATACAATCGAGCTAACTTTTCCATCTTATCGGTTTCCTTGATCGGCAGGAAGTGCGCTGACTTAGTTAGCCGATCCACAATAACCCATATTGTGTCATACCCCCCAGGTGTCCTTGGCAGTTTGGTGATGAAGTCCATAGAGATCTGTTCCCACTTCCACATGGGAATTTCTGGCTGCTGAAGCAACCCTGATGGTTTCTGGTATTCAGCCTTCACCTTCGAACACGTCAGGCACTTACTGACATACGCCGCGATGGCGCCTTTAAGATTGGGCCACCAATACAGCGTTTTAACATCTTGGTACATCTTGTCTGCGCCAGGATGTATGGAATATCGCGTCTTGTGAGCTTTGTTTAATACTTGCTCGCGCAATCCTCCCTTGAGAGGGACCCATATGCGGTTAGCGAAATATAGATTGCCGTTCTCTTTAAGTTCCAAACTCTTAACCATACCCCCAAGGCATTCGTTTTTAACAAACTCTGGTTTCAAGGCTTCTTGCTGAGCTTCTCGGATGCGGGTAGAGAGATCTGCGTGAATGGTCAACCTTAGAGCCTTGACTCGTAGCGTTTTTATTCGCTCCTTCCTACTTAACGCGTCAGCTACCACATTCGCCTTTCCAGGGTGGTACTTGATTTCACAATCATAGTCATTCAACAACTCCACCCATCTTCGTTGCCTCATGTTTAAATCCTTTTGATCAAATATATGTTGAAGGCTCTTGTGATCCGTAAAGATTATACACTTTGTACCATAGAGGTAATGGCGCCAAATCTTTAGCGCGAAGACAACCGCTCCAAGTTCTAAATCATGCGTTGTGTAGTTCTTCTCATTGGTCTTGAGTTGGCGTGAGGCATACGCTATGACTTTGTCTCGCTGCATAAGGACACATCCAAGTCCCTGATGTGAAGCGTCGCAGTAAACAACAATGTCATCCATCCCCTCGGGCAAAGACAAAATCGGCGCACTACATAACTTCTGTTTCAACATTTGAAATGCTGTTTCCTGATTTTCGCCCCAAACAAACTTCTTGTCTTTCTGAGTTAGCGCGGTCAGAGGTAGAGCTATTTTGGAGAAGTTCTCAATGAAGCGTCGATAGTAGCCAGCTAGCCCTAGGAATTGCCTTACCTCAGTTGGGGTTTTTGGCGCTTCCCAGTTTTCGATGGCCTTGACTTTGGAAGGATCAACGTGTATTCCTTTCTCGTTTACAACGTGACCGAGAAAGTGAACTTCTCTAAGCCAAAACTCGCACTTGGAAAACTTCGCATACAACTTTTCTTTCCTCAACAATTCCAAAATCGATCTCAGGTGTTGCTCATGCTCGGCCTTGGTCCGAGAGTAAATCAGAATATCATCTATAAACACAATCACAAACTTGTCCAAATATGGTTTGCATACGCGGTTCATCAGATCCATGAATACAGCCGGCGCATTAGTTAGCCCGAAAGGCATCACTAAGAACTCATAATGGCCGTATCTAGTTCGGAAGGCTGTTTTCGGCACATCTTCCTCATGGACCCTAAGTTGGTGGTATCCTGACCGTAGATCTATCTTCGAATAATAACTGGATCCCTGCAATTGGTCAAATAAGTCGTCAATCCTCGGTAAGGGGTACCGATTCTTGACTGTCAGCTTGTTCAGCTCCCTGTAGTCAATACACATTCTGAACGAACCATCCTTCTTCTTAACAAACAGTACTGGAGCTCCCCAAGGTGAAAAGCTTGGGCGTATGAAACCCTTATCCAATAGTTCCTGTAACTGATTGGATAGCTCTTGCATCTCAGATGGAGCTAAGCGATAAGGCGCTCGAGCTACTGGCGCAGCTCCTGGGACTAAATCAATACGAAAATCGACTTGTCGCGGCGGCGGCAATCCGGGCAAATCTTCAGGAAAAACTTCTGGAAATTCGCGCACTACTGGTAAGTCTTCAATTCTTCGCTCAACTCCTTTCTTCTCTACGACATGCGCCAGGAAGGCGTAGCACCCTTTCCTTAGGTACTTTCGCGCCTTTAGGCACGAAATCAGTTTCGTCGCAACTCCCCTTCTTTCCCCTTGAATTACCAAGGTTTCTCCGTTCATCAGTGGGATTCGAACCTGCTTCTCATGGCAAATAACTTCCGCGCGGTTCTCGACTAACCAATCCATACCAACCACAATGTCAAAACTTCCCAAGTCTATTGGCAACAAATTAATATTGAACCCGTGACCTCCCATGACTATAACACATTGTTCAGTTCTTTCGTTCGCGCATAACTGCCTACCATTGGCTAGTTCTATAGTATAAGGTGTGTCTAGCTTACTGGTTACTAGGCCTAGGGAGTCTTTAAACTCGGCGGATATAAAACTAAGGTCAGCGCCAGTATCAAATAAGACAGATGCAAAATGGCCGTTAAGCAAAAACGTACCGGTTACCACATTCGGCTCTTCTTTAGCTTCGCCTGCGCCGATCACAAAAGCTCTCCCGCGAGCTTGGTTCCCCCTTTGCGGGCAATCCCGACTAAAATGCCCTGGCTTCCCGCATGCGTAGCAGTTGTCGCTTGCCCCAGCTTCTCTGATACGGCAATTCATCGTCTTGTGCCCTGGTCTGCCACATTTGGCACATTCGATTCTTGCGCATTCACCCTCGTGGTGATACTTGCATTTGCTGCACCATGGGCGAGGCCCGCTGTATCCCTTTCGTGGTGGCTCCGCGGACTGAATCGCGTAAACCCTTGCGCTTTCCTGCTTCTTGAACGGTGGCTGCTTGGAGTCGGACCCTCGGTGGTGAGAGTTCCATTTCCTCTTGGGATCAGAGGTTCGCTGCTCGATTCCGCGCGTAGTCAACATACCCGCACGGACCGTATCCCTTGTAAGGGTGATGGCCCGCGCTACCGCCTCATCAAAGGTTGGAGGCGCTGCGGCGTTGAGCGGAACTCTAACAACAGGAGGTAACCCAAAAATATACCTCTCGATCTTCTTTTCCTCCGTGTTTGCCATGTCTGGCACCAACTGGCAAAGTTCGTTGAACCGGTTGTTGTAGGCGTCGATATCCGTTCCTACCATGGTGTGGTTCCAGAATTCCTGTTGTAGACTCTGGATTTCTGCGCGAGAGCAGAACTTTCTCATCATTAATTCCTTCAGTTCCTCCCAGGTCTTGTGGAGAGCAACTTCTCGCCCCAAAGTTTTCGTTTGAAGCTTCCACCAAGACGAAGCTGCCTCTTGGAACATGCAGGTCGCGTAAAGGACCTTCTGGTTCTCACTACATCCGCTAATGGAGAGAACTGTCTCCATCTTGTCAATCCAGTTGTAGAGCCCAATGGCCCCTTCGGTTCCCTTGAATGGCCAAGGCTTACAGGCCATGAATGTCTTATAGGAGCATCCTTTGACCAAGGCTCCTGATTCGGGTTCTGGGGTCTCGTTCTGACGACCCTGACTAGACTCGGCCTTGCTGGCCTCATGTGTCGCAATCGCCTGCGCGATTATTTCCGCGAGTTCCTCGGGTGTCATGGTAATTCCTTTGGCTTTAGCTGGAGGCATTCTCGCTTTAAAAGAGTGAAAATATATCAGGCTTAGCGCATGTACTCTGAGCACATAATGTTATCATTATTTACTAGACACTGTGTGACCCGTGTTCCTAAGTGTGTATAGTTTCTTTTGAAAATATTTTCTTTGAAAAATATTTCATGCGATTCCCCAACGGTTATAGTCTAGGTTAAAACTTCTTTTCCTAGTTCGCTATAACCAGTGCTCTGATACCAATCTGTCACACCCGGCCCTGAGCGGCGGAAACAGCCGGGCGCGCACGAGTGGGGATTGATAATTAAGCACGGGCCATTGCAAAACATTCAAAGATTTTCATTTCGCATGAAATGTTTAATACAAATACATTACATTGTTTAAGGATTACATAAAAACATCCAAGTATAAAAACTGTTGAAGATTTCCACGCCATATCCCCTTGCGCGGCGGGTACAACCACGCGCATCGAAGGGATAGAACTAAAATCTTCCAAAAAGCTAGTTTTAGATGTTCAGCGTGAGGTGCTCTAAGTGTGACTCCATGCGCTACCTAGTTATCTCCTGAAAGACACGTAAAAACATTTGAATCAGTATAAACTGAGTGAGTTCACAAGTTTTAGTAACTTGATAAATCGTATTGCATCATAATCTTGATACAAATCATTCTGAAACATAATTCTGATAGCATTATTAAACACATGCTTGGTAAAACATAGTTCTATTAACATATTCTGATAAAATCGTTCCGCGGGTTACGCGCGAACATTTCTGGGAACTGTGCTCGTCTATGCAAAGTGGCGCTGCCACTACGAGCTAAAATAAGTAATACCGTCCCGCGGGTTACGCGCGAACGTTTCTGAAAAACCGTGCTCGTCTATGCAAAGAGGCGCTGCCTCTACGAGCTAATAAGTAATTCCGTCCCGCGGGTTACGCGCGGACGTTGTGCCGGAAAACAAGGCGCTCGTCCATGCAAAGAGGTGCGACCCCTACGAGCGGGCTCAATCCCATAGTACTGCCCCATTCTAGGCACTCGTCCATGCAAAGAGGTGCGACCCCTACGAGTGGGTGGATCAAACCAGCAGTCCCTACCCTTAGAGTTCCAATGGTAAAGTGATCACTTACTCGAGTTCTAGCGCACATACATCGAAAACCTTAGATAACCGTTTGCATTGCTCATCATGAAACATAACTTAAACACATAATCGCATGCATAGCTTGTAAGTATACCATGATAAAACATTATTTAAGTACGTGTCCCTCGCCCCGAAAACAGTTTAAAAATAGTGAAAACAGTGAAAATAGGGGCTGTGAGACTCACCTGTGGTTCTTTAAGGGATTAATCGAGATTCGGGTTTTCTTGGTGTTGACCCCGGATTGGAAGGTCTAGTAACAGGAACGGAATTGGAAATCAACGGATGCTTGGGCGACGTTTTGTGCAGTTTGCAACTTTAAGAGAGGAGTTTGAAGTGTGTTTGGGTGATAATTTAGGTCACATATTTATAGGCAAACTCAAGGGAACACAATCCCTTGCTTTAGGGGATTGAAATCTTTTCATATCTAAATGTAATGATGATAAAGTATGGAAGTTATTATTATTTACTTAAGAGTGGAGTGGTGGATAAAAGATTTTGATTTGATTTGGACAGAACATGCAGGTCTGTGGTTGGTGAGAGTAGGGTGGCTAACAGTATGCTTTTGTCAGTTGTACAGTAAAAAGTAGAAATCTCTGAAACACGCTACTGTTTCCTTTTTGGGCGGGAGTAATCTCCTTATAACTGGAGAATAGACTAAGTGTTCTGCGCGTATAACTTGGTGCGCATAGCTTTCTGCGTATAGGACATGTCTTTGCTGCGGGTACATACGTAACCTTCTCGCAGTTAGGGACATTTGAGTTTCATTTGTAGATTCTCCAGGTGGTCTTGGTATTTCAACATAGTGATCAGTCATGTTGAAGTCAATTCCATCTTGGAGCTTCAGACAAACTAGCTCTCAACGTTCCCGCCATGCGGGTAGGTTAGTTCCCCTCCCGCACGCGCATAATTGGTTTGGGATGCACCCGCCTTAGCCTCATGCGTGACGGTCAACCCATTTAGACAACATAGTTAAGTTTCATGGAAAACATAAGGCCAAAACGTTCGCGCATGGCGCATATAACATATGCTCACGCTGGTTCTTTACATGGTGCGCTCGCGCAGGGCGCACATAACAAATGCACGCGCTGACTAAAATGGCGCGCTCGCGTAGGGCGCACATAACAAATGCACGCGCTGACTAACATGGCGCGCATAATATTTACAATCACCTAATTATTAGGTTGATTACTTAGCTTAAGGGTTTGGGAATTTACCGGTTGTCACAGAGATCCTAAAGTTAGGATAGTTATCTTTACTTGTTATATTGTTCTAGTTTAATTTTCTTCTGTTTTTAGGTTTTAGGGGGTGACTTCAAGAAAATACAAAAATATTGTGCCTTTTGTTTGTATAGATAAAACCCAAAAACATTAGAAAACATAGAAAAATCAAAAATATTGTGTTCTTTCTTGTTTTTCTCTGTTGATTTATTCTAATATTTGAAAACCCAAAAAACATGTTAAAATTAGAAAACACCAAAAAGATTGTGATTTCTGTTTGTACAGAAAAATTTTGAAAAAGTCAAAAAGAATGTGAATTTTTCTTGTTTTGTAAAGAAAAATCCTAAAAAAAACAAAAAGATTGTGTTTTATTTTGTAAAGAGAAAAACCAAAAAGATTTTTGCTTATGCTCGCTGAAAATTATGTCATTTGCTTCTATTTTGAAGGACATATACTTGTATATGTTTGGTCCTGATAATTTCTTGTAAATCTTCGGGTTAGCCTTTTACCTGACAAATAGATAGTACTTGGGGCGTTTGTTAAGCTTTCTACTTTATTTTTAGCTGAAAATTTAGTCAGTTATTTAAGTTTGTGAAGCGTGCTTGCATGTTTTGGTCATGTTCTCTACTTGGAGATGGATAGGATAGCCATTAATTTATAAACTTAAATTAACTGGGGCAATTAAAATTATTTTGTTTTATGCTCCTCAAAATTTTGAGTTTTTGAAGCAAAAAGAGAAAACGATAGTACATTGATTATGTGACCCCAAATGCAGAAAGAAATAAACTTAAAAGACTGAGTGCTTAACCTTTGGTGCGTTGATAGGTCTTAAACAAGCCGTTAGGGTAAAGTAAGTGATATAAACTTAAAGAAAAGCCAAATTGAAAGAGGTGTTAGTCTCTAGCAAAAGTCTCGGTGAAGATGGCTAAAATGTAATAACCGATCATACTCAAGCCTTATAGTTGTTGATCACACAAAAATATAATAAAGCAAATAACAAAGTTTAGAATTCTGGACACTGTGAGTCTTTATGCGGCTTAATCATCTGGGTATTCATAAGCATGAATATTTCACTCGCTTTCTAGAGCAAACCCAAAGTCATTAAACTTGATCACTGCTGTACTTCGTACAATCTAAATTACTGACTTGATCAAAATCCGTTGTTAGTCATACAATTGTTCCTCCCTTGCGTGCGTCTCAATATCAATAAGAAATGGACCCCAGGGGATACAATGTATGTAAGCCGACAGATGGACTCGTGCATACTCACTCACAGTAAAAGAAACTTGATGCATTGCTCAAAATTTCAATAATTGGTATCAAAATTTTGATCAACATTATAATGGTTTAAGTCAAGTTGGGGTGACTTGGCAAAAATCAAATTAAGCTTGAACCGAGATTAGGGCTGATAGTTTCTGATATTCTGTGCGCTAATTGAACTGTAAATCATATCACATAAATGCTCGAAGGTTTGTTATAAGATTTAAGTGGACAATAATATCAATGACCGACTTAACGCCAGTTGTAATATCGCTGAAATATAAAACTGTGATGGAAGGGCATTTTGGTCAATATGATTCTCTGCTCAAACTCAACAAAAACAAAACAAAATATATGTACTGCTTTTGATAAATCATAGAAAAACACAAAACGATTGTCTATTTTCTGGTTCAGATATTTTGGGAAATACATTTTTTAATTTTTACAAAATACCAAAAATATTTTATATTTCTTTTTACATATTATTTAAGTGTTAATTTAAATTATGTTTTTAATGAATGTAAAACATTTTAAGTTATTCGATTATTGAGATACGGTCCTCGGTAATTCTAGTAAGTTATTTAAATAATCAATTTAATTTATTTTTAATTTAATTCATTTATTAATTTACTTGATTTATTAATTTAATTTAAATTCATTTAATTTAAAAGATAAAATCAAAATAATGTCTAATTCGTTAATTATGGATAACGAATTAGGTGTTTTTAACGAACTACACTCTAGTTCGTTCATCTTATTCGCTTCCGCACTCTGTAACGAAATACCTCTAGTTTGTTATGAATATTTAACGAATCAAGACACGAATCAAGCCTCACTCGCTAATCTGCACGTTCAAATTAAATAACGAATTAGCTGATTCGTTAGTTCAAATTTCAAACGAACTAGTCTATTTCGTGTCTTGGGAAGCGTGTAAGGACAGAGTATATAGGACGACGTGTATACGAACCGTCCTATACTATTCATATTCTTCCTTACACTTAAAGTTACTCTGCCAAAATTTTTCATAATTAATCGATCATCGAAATTTGACCTTTTGAGTATACCAGTGTATTGCTAAGGTATAGATGGTCACTCCTTTGTGATTTTCGTCAAAAATGTTAATTATGTGATTGTGTTATAAGGGTTTTACGGCTTGTTAAACTCTGCGTCATCGGAGTCATATTGTGTTAATGTATCTTATTTTGATATCATTGTGATCGAAATATCATTCCGAAACCCTTGGTAGTCTTTAATCAGCGTTTGATTCTAGATTGTTGGGTTAATTGATTGTTTGTTTTTTCGGGTGTTTATGCTCTGTTAAAACCCCTAATAACCTTACTTATTTCATTATTGTTGAACCTCAAATCAACACCATTTGATTCGTATTGTGTTTCCGAGATCGTTACAAATGTCGATTCGGTTATTCAACGATTATCATGGAATAATAGAACCTGGATTCAGCATGTTGACTTTCAGTGTTCTTATTCAATTTTGACTTTGAACAGGAGAGTCAAAGAATAACTCTATGTTTGACCATTCGTTACCCTTAGCGAATTGGAACTTCTTCATTTCCAATTCGTTAAGGAATCAGACGAATTAGTTCAGCGAATCACTTATTTAACGAATCAGTTTTGGATTCGTCAATTTGACACGAACTAGAAATTAGTTCTTTATCCTTCATAGTTAATTCGTTGTTTCTTCTTCGTTAAATTATTTACTTGATAGCGAATCAATTGATTCGTTATATTTCATTAACGAATCAGATTGATGTTTTAACGAATGACACTTCAATATTAATTTATTTAGTTAATTTAACTAAGTATTGTAATTGTAATTAATAAATTATTCCAAAGGTCTAAACACGTCTACACATCGATTACACACGACATCTAAAATTAAATACATCGTCTATTGATAAATATATATTAATGTCTAAAGTATATTAAACCTTCACATTACTTATATTAGTCTATATTTATTCAGTCAAATGGCCGATCAAATGGATCAAGACCCACCCGTTGCTCCCCAAGAACAAGATCAACCACCACAACAAGAACAACAAGACGACGTTATTTTACTACCATTTGACAAGAAACATAATATCTGTGCTTAAGTGAATCAAGATGTTGCAGATTTGGATGTGTTTGGGGACATGTTAACCTTCTTAAGACGCTCAGTGATACACTATGCTATAACTGCTAGACCTAAAGTGTATCTGAGTATTATCAGGAAATTTTGGGACACAGCTGAGTATGTTAAGGAAGAAAACCACATTCGTGCTACAATCAATCAAACTCCGATTACAATTGATGTTGAGGTTATTCGCCGTGTACTTCACTTTGCTGATAATATTGACAACCCTAGTGAATTCGACAGGACGCTGATCAAGGGTTTACTCACACGCGTGCGTTATGGTGGCGACATTGATAAATACATTTTGAATAAGAATGGATTATGTCCACCATACAAGTATCTTCTACATGTTCTAATTCACTGTATGAGTGGTCGTCGTGGTGGGTTTGATGAATGTACTCAGTTTGCAATCAGCTTTTGTAGCTTTGATCATGAACAAGCCATTTAACTTCTCGGAACTAGTCTTTGATCAT
This sequence comes from Bidens hawaiensis, assembly GCF_021521415.1. NCBI lineage: Eukaryota > Viridiplantae > Streptophyta > Magnoliopsida > Asterales > Asteraceae > Bidens > Bidens hawaiensis. Next base: position 643,843 of record NW_027491014.1, read on the forward strand.
TTGAAAGAACAAGTTCAGCAAACTGTTCAGTCCAAGAAGTTCTTAATGTATCCTCGCTTCCTACAGCTGATTATTCAAGACTTAATTCCCAATTTAGCCATTGATCCAACTCAGGTGAACGATGTGCTTCCTATGGAACACATGAAAGCTGATACGGTGCATTGAATGTTAACTTATCGTAAAGAGAAGCCTCGAGATAAACAAATGATTGGCATTATAATTAATCTGAATTATGAATGTCCTCCTAATGAACGTTGGATCCATGACCACTCGGATTCCGAGCGTGAAGGGAGAGAAGGTGGGAACGATGATGATGGAAATGATGGTGATGGTGGAGCTGGTGATGCTGCCTTTCAAGAGAAGCAAGAGGCAGTAAATGCTGCTTTAGCTGCCACCATTGCAGCTCAACAAGAAAGGAAAAGGAAAGGGAAAGCGGTGGCAACTGGTGAGCCATCAAAGAAAAGACGTGTCACAGCAGGGGCTGGGGTAATTATTGGTGTTCCACCACCACGTCAATCAACGGCTCAATGCTCGGCAGTGCCGCCAACTACTAGCACTCCGATGCTTACATTGACAACGACGATGGTGTCACATGAAAGGCTTGGTTTAATCCCTCAAATGGCGTGATTTGAGATTCCAAGGCCTCCTGCTACATTATCTACTGTCCCTTCAACACCCTCAATGAGGCCTCATCCTCCTCCTAGTCCTTCTACTCCACCTCCTCTAAATGATGTCTCATTTATGCGAATCACTGGGCCTCAGGGACCGATTCAACCTATTCATCCATCACTATACAACTTGCCACCAAACCATCAGACTGAGATGCTGTTGAATCCTCTCCACCTGTATGAAAACCAAATGGCAGCTGACCGTAAAAATCAAGAACTCCTCATGGAAAATCAAAGACGGATGATGAGCTATATCTCTTTTTGTCAGAAGGAGACTAAAGCGCTGCGGGCGATTGTTGTGTCCCAAGGGGTGAAAATGAAGGAACAAGAAGAATTGATCTTGCAATTGACTTGCAAAGAAGATGCCCTTAAGAAACTCAAAAATGATGACCAAGATCCTGACGAGTCTGGTGCAGGAGGTGAGCCTAAACAATCACACGGTTCATCTTATGGTGCTGGTACAAGTGGCGGTGAAGACTCAGGTAAACAGATTATTATATATCAGGATCCAACTGCTTCTAAGCCTATTGAGATGATTGCATCTAACACTCTGATATTTGTGGATGGATCGGGGATGGTTAGGAGTGTGGTGAACAGAGATGATATAGAGGTTGGTGAGTTTGTGGAGAGGTCTCTGACACGGGAGCAGATTTCTATATTGCTTGGCCTGAATGACGATCAGTTGACTGCTTTAGAGACTGAGCCTGTTTTCTAGGTGGTAAATGAGGAAGGTATATCGGATAATTTGTCAATTCAGATGAATAAAGACTTTATTTATGAAGATGAGGACGTTGAGATGGAAGATGTAACTGATGAGGAGTATCCGGGCTTGTTTCAACACACTAATGTTGATCAAGGTGCTCCGGTATTTGACGAACAGAAAGTTAAAGCGACAGAAGATGCATTGGAAAAGGTGTTGAAGTGTAAGCGGACAGTTCAGTCACTTGAATTCAAAACTGATGATGATATTTCAAGATGGTTCAAACGTCAGAAAGTGGGCAAAATCATCAGTGCGTATCGATACGTTGATCAAGAACGTAAAGACACTGCTGCTGCATGGGTTAAAGAAAACCAAGTGACCTCCTTCAAGACTATTTCCAAGGTACATGGTGATATTGTCTCATGGCTCTATGATTCTGAGCTTAAAGTATGTATAGTTAAGTGGGAGAAGGGTGTCTAGTACTATGAGATGATAATAGATGTTCTTACTTTGCCGCGGTGGGATGTTCGTACCCTCGCGAGACGTCCATTTATCAATCGTGGGGGTTAGCGAACAACTGAGTGGTTTCACCAACACTTACTGTTCGAGGTCAATCATGGCTTCAAGTTCTTCAAGCCTCAGGTCCCTAGGCGTAAACGTATTGACGAGATTGATCCTAGGACTGGCTAGAGGAAACTTGTTCTAAAAGTGAAGCCGCCAAAGACGATGAAGCAGGTTCAGTGAAGACGATGCCTCAAAATATGTATCTATCGTTCAACCACAGGTACTAAGACAATCGTACTGGCGAGGCCGTCATTGTTCTTGGTAGAGGACTAAAGACTGAGCTTATCAAAATAATCGACCCGATGTAGTTGGTTAATTTATCAGAGACAGACAATGACGTGCTCCACAGGAAGCAGATTTTGTTCGAGCGCCATGAAGACTACGACCTGGCTATGCAATTCCAACGAGTTGTTCTTGTATGTCATAAGCATGGAATTCATAGTTGCAGAGACTGGCAGTCCAAGCGCTTCAAGTAATTTAAAGACAAAGAGCTCAAGACGAGGGGGTGTCTGTTAGTGCACGGTTTTGCGTCTTGAGTCTTTGTAATTATCGTTAATGGTTTTTGTTTTATATTTAATGTAATAATTAGTTTAATTATTGTCTAGTTCGTTAAATGTAAAGTCTAGTTCGCTAGGGGATGTTAGCGAACTAAGACTTAAGCTTATTCCCTCCTGATTCGTTAGGGGATGTTAACGAATCAGGGGGTGTTTCGTTATTTAAGTGTATGTAACGAAGCGAACTCTAGTTCGTTAGGGGATGTTAATGAACTAGGTTCGTCTTCTATTTATATGTGAATACTGTTCACGCTTAAGAAGAAGTTTTTGAGAGTTTAATTAACGAAACCCTATCCGAATCCTCTCTCGATCTTCACCCTAACATTATAACATCACTATTATATACATACTGATAATATATACACACATATAACACTGAATCAAAGTTAATTATGAGCTAGATCTATAGTTAATGTATTAATCGGTTAACACAGATCCGAGATCTGTTAATTGTTATTAGATTGATAACTATCCGGGTTCCAACACAATCTTTTTGGTATTTTCTAATTTTAAAATGTTTTGGGGTTTTCAAATATTAGAATAAATCAAGAAAGAAAAACAAGAAAGAACACGATATTTTTGAATTTTCAAAGTTTTCTAATGTTTTTGGATTTTATCTATACAAACAAAAAGCACAATATTTTTGTATTTTCTAGAATTCACCCCCTAAAACCTAAAAACAACGAATTTTAAACTAGAACAAAAACTAAAACAAAAATAACCATCCTAACTTTAGGATTTCAGCAAGGGTCTTCAATCCATTTAAACCAAGCAAAAAATTAAAACGTGTTTTATCAAACGCTTTGGTAAATAGATCGGCTTTTTAAAAATCAGCGTGAACTTTCTCAAGATCAATTAATTTCTTTTCATAATAATCCCATATAAAATGATATCGAATTTCGATATGTTTCGTTTTAGAATGTTGTACGTGATTCTTGGGAGTAGTAAGAAACTTCAAACCGTAATCACGAAGATGTTGTTGTATCCACAAAACCTGGGAACAGCAACTCGAGGCTGCAACATACTCAGCTTCAGCGGTTGAAGTGGAGACCGTTGTCTGCTTCTTACACTGCCAGGAAACAAGCCAGCTTCCTAAGAATTGACAACCCGCTGAAGTAGACTTGAAATTGATTTTGCGTCCTCCATAATCTGAGTGTGAGTAGGCGGTAAGATCGAACGTATCATCATTGGGGTACCATAACCCGATGTCAGGATTTCCCCTTAGATATTGCAGAATACGCTTGACCGCTGCCAGGTGAGTCACTCGGGGACTAGCTTGATACCTAGCACATAAACAAACAGCAAACATTATGTCGGGTCAAGAAGCAGTTAAATACATTAAAGAACCAATCATATCACGATAGAGGGTCGGATCAACGGTATCCTCCAATTCATCCGGTGATAAATTGTGACCCACGGGAAGAGGAGTAGAAGGGATTTTTCCTGCAGTAATCTTGAATCGGCTCAAGACGTCGTTCACATATTTTGTCTGATGAATAAAGATTCCTTTCGCAGACTGATGAACCTGCAACCCAAAAAAGAAATTAATCTCTCCCATCGAACTAATTTCGAACTTGGTTTGCATAGACTTCTCGAACTCCTTACAAAACGTGTCGTTTGTAGACCCAAAGATTATGTCATCAACATAAATCTGAACGAGCAGAATATCATCACCAAAATTCTTGTAAAACAAAGTGCAGTCGACAGTTTCACGTTTGAAACCATTATCCGTCAAATGGTCGGCGAGTGTGCCATACCAAGCTCTCGGGGCTTGATGTAGACCATATAATGCCTTGTTTAACCGGTAAACAAGGTCAGGATAATCAGGATCTTCAAAACCTGGAGGATGTAAAACAAACACTTCCTCATGAAGTTCACCATTGAGAAAAGCACTCTTTACATCCATTTGATAAACTTTAATATTCTTGTAGGCAGCATATGCCAGAAAGATTCGAATCGACTCTAATCTTGCAACTGGAGCATATACTTCAGTGTAATCAATACCCTCTTGCTGATGAAAACCTTGCACCACTAAACGTGCTTTGTTTCTCACAATTACCCCACGGTCGTCTTTCTTACACTTATATACCCACTTAGTCCGAATTGCCTTCTTGACTCTAGCAGGTTTGTCAATAAGATCCCAAATACCTAAACGTGAAAATTGCTGTAATTCTTCATGCATGGCTTCTACCCAAGAAGGATCTTGAAGTGCCACACGAGGAGTCATTGGCTCAACTTGAGATAGAAAACAAGTGAATTTAGCAACAGTTGCAATCTCAGATGAATGTAAGTCAGCATAAGCACATAGAGCATTATTGTCACTTGAAGAAGCAACTTGATGCCGTGTCTGAACCCCTACATCAAGGTTTCCAATAATGTTTTCTTGTGGATGGTAATTATGAATCCTGAGAGTAGGATTTTCAGAAACAGCAACATTTTCTAATAAATTAGTGTAATGTTCACCCAATTCAGGAGATGAAACATCACTGTCAAGTTCAATAAATTGATCCACAATTGTATTATCATCAGATGAAGTAGAAGCATTATCATAAAGAACAGGAGACTCATTATCAGGTTCTTCAATTGGAGCAGCAATTGGAGCTTCAACATCATTTGAACTTGCGAACCTTGGAATTTCCAAATGTTCTTTGAAATAAGCAGGAACTAAATCATCATCTGGATGATTGGTTGTTGGATTAAAAGAATTGAATAAGCCATCATAGTCAAACATCCAGTCGGGACCTTTTCCTTAGGAAGGAGTAGTGTTCTTTTGACAGTCCACATGGTACCATTCTTCAACACAACCGGACGTAAAATTAAACACTCTTCTTAGGTGACGCATACCCCAAGAAATAACCCTCAATGGCTTTTTCATCAAACTTTCCGACATCCTTTTTCAACTTAGTACACGAACACCCTAATGGTTCCAAGTACTTTAAATTAGGTTTACGATTATTCAAATTCATAACTGGTCTTCTTGAGTCGTTTAACAGGTAGAACTCGATTGAGTGTATAACAGGCCGTATTCACCGCCTCATTCCAAAACTGGACAGGAAGCTTTGAATCAGCAAGCATTGTTCTAGCAGCTTCAGTCAACGTTCTATTCTTTCTTTCAGCTACACCGTTCTGTTGTGGTACATATGGGGTACTGTATTCTCGATGAATTCCTTTTTGTACACAAAAGAAATCCAATACAGTATTTTTAAATTCAGTATCATTGTCACTTCGAATTCTCCTCACTTTTAGTTTGTAAAGTGATTCGATCTTAGTGATTATATTTTGAACAAGACCCGGTGTTTGATCTTTTGAACTCATAAATAAAACCCATGAATATTATGTATAATCATCTATAACAACCAGGCAGTACCAGTCTCCAGAAATACTCTCACGATTCACTGGACCGAACAAATCCATATGAAGTCGTTCAAGCGGAGTATCAATGGAATTTAATAACTTAGAGGGATGTGATTTCTTCTTCTGCTTGCCTTTTTCGCAACCAACATAGTGATCAGATAACTTAAAATTCTTTAACGACACCCCCTCTACCAAATCGTTTGCCATTAAATAATTCATGTTTCGAACATGTATGTGACCCATTCTTCGATGCCAAAGTACTGAGTCTTTCTCAGTTGCTTTCGAGACAAAACACATTTCAATCGATGTTGATACTTTAGTATTCATATTCAAGACATAAATATCATTTGATCGAGGTGATCGCATGACAACCATGTCCTCGGGAATCACATAATCCGGTTTCAATATCAGGCATTCTTTATCCGTAAATACTGTCGGGTATTGGTTATCACAGATTGCGACACACTCAATAAGTTATGATCCACTTTGTCACAATAATTAACCTTCTCAAAAGTAATCTTCCCATTTGACACATCACCTTCTTGTGTAATCATACCCCCAAAATTCCCAGCAAACGCCACATAACCCCCTTGTATATTTCTCACATTTGTTAAGAGGTTGAGATTCCCAGTAATATGACGAGAACATCCACTATCCATGATTCATTTTTCACCAGAAATGGTCTTGGATGTACCCTACACACAAAAGAAAATGTTTAGTTCAAAAAGGCATCCCAGGCCTTGGTCTTGGGCACCTTTTGGTTTACTTGAGAAAAGTTAACTTTAGTTGCATTCAATTGTTGTTCAGCAACTTGAGAATAAGTTACAGGTTTCTTCGACTTTCGTCTTAGATACGCAGTTTGAACCACATTTGAATTAACACTTTTGCATAATGGTTCAGTAGGAATAAACTTAGGTTTAACGGAACCATGAGTTTCATTCACATGAACAACTTTTCGAGGATGTACATTCGAAAACATAATATGAGTATCATCAGCATACGACACAGGTCTGTTTAGAATCTCCTTTACCAAAGGAATCAGTTTGGAGTGGTCCTTGATAAAAGGATGAAGATTCTGATAGTTCTTCTGGCCACAGTATCTTACTACATGACCTTGTTGACCGCAAAGAAAACAACTTCGCATGTCAACATGATGATGTTGAGAAAATGTTGGAACATGTGACACAGATGATGACTGATGACTCACATTTTTAGTCATGCTTTTAGCAAAATCATCAGATAATTCAGATTTCTTTTTCAAGTAAAAATCTAAATTAGAGCAGTTCGAAAAACTTTTCAACGTATCTGTTCCCGTTGACTTCACAAATTGAACCCTTTTAGCTTGTTTTAATACTTGCTTTGCTTTAGTCAATGGATCAGATGGAGCTGAAGTTTTTGCATGAGCATATTGACGTTCAAGTTCACGAACCTTGGAGGTTTCATTGTGAAACACACTCTCAATTAGTTCAGGTTTAATGATACTTATTGTAATGTCTTTCTCAGTGAACATTGTGTTCATCCCTTTTAACTTAAACACACGAGCAGATGATGGATCAGATGCATTAGGATTTATGAAATGCAATAAATCCTCATAAGAAATTTTGGGTTTTTCTGGTTTCTTAGCCTTCACTAGTTTAGCTTGAACATCTTGTTTCATCTTAGTTGTGTGCGAACCATACACAGCCTCCTCAAATTCATGAGGTTCACACAATGTGATTAGAACTTGGAATGTTCTTGTTCTTGGGTATAATATCAGGTTCAAACACATCCTCAATGATAACTTTGTCCACATTTTCAACAAAAACTTTGTTGCTTTGAACATGAGGTTTCTGAGAAACAGATTGGGTTTTAACAGTTTCAGACTTACTAGATTTAGATTTTTTTGAAAACACAGGCTCTTTAAGAATAACATCTTCTTCAGTTGGAGCGAAAGGATTAATTTTATAATCATTGTGAAATGGTGGTGGAATTTCAACAAAACCTATACCTTTCTTTGAATCCTTTTGTTTTCCAGAAACTTCAATAATTTCATTCAACAGAAAAGAGGAATTTCGAAATTTACCCAATTTGTTCTTTAACTCAAGAACCTCATTCTCAAGCTCAGTTATCTTTGAACGACGTTTCAAAATTTCTTGAAATTTTTGGTCATTAATTGTCATTTTCACATATAACTCAGCTTTGAGATCATGATTACTTGTTGACAATGCTTCAATCTTTTCACGAGATCTCATTTGAGATTCGAGAGATTGTCGATAAGTATCCTTTAGAGAAGCAATTTCTCTTACTAAATTGTCATTGTGATTCTTTAAATATTCTAACATAGGTTTGTTAGATTCACAATCAGCACAATTTACTTTACCATATGAGGTAGCAGAAATAGAATGACTAACCTCGTTTATCTTAGCCATGCATGCAAAGACTGTTGTAGGCTTGTCACATGAGTTGTCAGAATCCGATCCAGAATCATTATCAGAAGACACCTCACTTACATGGAAATCTTGAGTCAACCCGAACAAAGCCAAATTAGCTTGATTATCGTTGCACAGTAATCATTGTGACAAATCATCTCCATTAGCTAACATTGCTTGTGACCCGGAACTTGTTGGTTTCTTCTCAGCATCATTACCTCGTGGTGTTGAAGAATTTGTACTTTGAACGCGAGGACCATTATACTCCTTTTTTGGTTTGTCATATTCTTTTGCAAAATGACTGAATTCTTGACAATTATAACATTTCACCTTCAACTTATCAAATCCCAACTTTTTGTTTAGAGCAGGAAGATCTTTTCCAGTTCTTTGCATGAATCTTTTCACCTTTCGAACAATCATTGCCATGTTCCATTTTAAATCCATGATTTCTAAGTCATCTGGATCAATCTGATCATAGTCTTCATCGGTCAGATCACAAGTGGCAATTTTACTACTCACCAGATTTTCATAAGACGTCATGAAAGCTGATAAGAAAGCAAAATTTTGTTCAGCTTCTTTCATGTTGACATTCGGAGGTGATAAGTATTGATTTGTTGAAGACGAACTTCCTGAACCAGCAGAAACATTTGGTGATCCAGAGTTACCAGTCGTATAAAAACATGCTCTAGAATCACTATAGATTGTTGTTTCATTCTCTTTTGCGTTCTATGTCAGAAAAGAAGTGATTGGTGAAATTGTTGAACTTAAAGGCATGCTACCACCATAGAAAGCAGGATCTTGACTTTCCTTTGATGATTTTTGACACTTGAGATCATACTCACGAGCTTCAATCTTTTGTAAGAACTCACTTGCAGTCAAGTCTTCATTGAAATAACTGTTTTCTTTTAATACCATTAGAAAAGTAGAGTACGAACTTGGTAATACACTCTTAATAGTATCAATCGTGTCAATTTCAGAAATTTCCATCTTCATTTTATCCATTTCTGCAATCAAGTGATTGAATCTCGTAGTCATCTCTTCAACCGTTTCACCTTTAAGTAAGTTAAAGTTTCTGAATTGAAACTTAAGCATCACCGTTTTGCTTTCAGCCGTATTGCCTATACTTCTCATTCGGATATGTTGAAACAAAGAAGCATATATCTTAATACTACCCACTTGGTGAAATATATTTTCAGGTAAAGCCATAGTTAGAGTAGAATATGCTTTCGTCTCTATCTCTATTGCCTTCTTCTTTTCTTGTGAGTATTGAGATATAGCTTTAGGTCTGAATCCGATAATCTCATCTCCAATCATAGGAACAGTATAAACTTCATCTAAACAATATGAGCAGTCAGGATGAACTGATCCTAGATGAGCACGAAACCGAGGTTCCCATTTGGCAAAGTCACTGAACTTCATCAATCTTGGACATTTCGAATGTGAACCTATCTCGGTATCAAGTTGCAACATTTGTTGCATCAACATGTTTTGAGACGCTAATGCATACATACCGGCCATTTTTGACAAGTTTCCAAAATTTTAGGATGTAACGAATCAACCAAAGAATAAGATTAACGAATAAGAATTGTAACTAACTGTAAACAGTTGTAGCGAACTGTGAACAGTAGATTAACAAATCAAATTTTAACGAAGCTAAGATTGATCAAACAACGAATCACGATTGAGTTTAACGAATCAATCTAACAAATCAGATAGTTAAACTAACGAATTGACTAACGAATTAGCTAGCAAATTGATAAGAAAAACTTAACGAATTAGAAAGTATTCAGTAGCGAATCACTAAGAAAAACATAGCGAAATAGATAATGAATCAGCTACAGTTGATTAGCGAATCAACTATAACGAATCAGGTTGTTACAACCGTTTGTAACAAACTCTGACACCTTATGTCACGTGGCAAAGGTTGTTATGACACAAATCCCAAAGTGGACGCGTGTCACACGAATCAATTAACCCAAATGACGAATTAGATAACACGAATCAACTATTATAGCGAACTGGCTAGCGAATCACTTTAAATGAATAACGAATTGACGAACTAAATAAACGAATCAAAGTGAACAGGATAGCGAATCAACGTAGCGAATCATGTTCATCTTTTAATCTTCAAATCTTCAACCAGAATTTCCAGAAATCTGGAAATGATGAACACCAAACCCAGAAACCTAGAAGCATAAAATCTGTAATACTATCTCAATTCTAAACCAAATCACACAAATAACCAACCAAAACACTCGTAATACGATCGCGAAACCAATACACCAAGCCTCGTAACCGATTATCTCCGATAATTAGCTCAATTATCCCAGAACATCGACTTTGTTTCGACCACAAATCAAATTAATACTGAAACAAACCGAAATCAATCCAAACCTCAATTCCACTAACAATACCTTACCCAATACTCATTTCAACTCAAATTCAATCCAAACCATCCATAATTCATTCAATTAACCTTTAAATTAGTCCAAATTCAACCAAAACATAACACTATCGATATGTAAAACTAATTAACCAATCAATACTCTAAATCAACACCAAATCAAGTGTAATTGAGCCCTGAAAGCTCTGATACCACTTGTTGGAACCCGGGTGTATCAATCCAATAACAATAACAGATCTCAGATCTATATATAATCGATTAATACCTTAACTGTAGATCTAGCTCATAATTACATATGGTTAAGTGTTATATATGTTTATATACTATCAATATATGTATATAAGTAATTTGTATAATATTAGGATGAAGATCGAGAGAGGATTCGGACAGGGTTTCGTTAATTAACTCTCAAAACTTAACATTAAATGTGAACAGTGTTCACTATATATAGAAGATAGGTCTGGTTCGCTAACATCCCCTAGCGAATCAGACGCTACTTCGTTACATACATTAATAAACAGAATAACTTAACGAATCACCCCCTGATTCGTTAACATCCCCTAACGAATCAGGAGTGATAAATAACCTAAGTCTTAGTTCGATAAACATCCTTAGCGAACTAGACATTACATTAACGAACTAGATAATAAATTAATTGTTTATTACATTAAACATAAAACAAAAACGTTAACGATAATTACAAATACTCAAGACGCAAAACCGTGCACTAGCAGATAACTCTATATAAATCACTAGTTAATTTATCAAATTTTCTACTACAAGAAAATTGGCTATTGAATAAATTAACTAAGTGTGAAAAAGAAGTAACAAAGTAAGGAGGAAGACTTAGTAGTCATTTAAGTGCAGAACCTGTAAACGTGGATCCAAAGCTTTTGCATAGGTAGACGTCTTTGAGTCTTTCAGGAATGGGTTTGATCTCCATTCTCTCCCGGTACTGAGCCACATGCTCTTCTGGATCAGTTGTTCCATCATACACCTTCATATTGGGGGTTTGTAAGCACTTAGGGATTTCAGCATCATATATTGGTGGAGCAAACATCGATAGCTTGTGGCTTCCTTATGGAATTTCAGGAATGGGTCGAACCAGTCCTGGAATGCTTGATATCATGTCCTTCAGTTTTTGAAGTTCCTTGGCCATGGCCTGATTAATACATGTATCCTGTATTGAACGTTGGCATCACAGAAGAGTAGCTAAGATAAGAAGCATCTGCAATGGTAGTTGGTCCGCCAGAGGCTGGTCTGCATAGAGATGATGTCTCCTTCATATACCACCGATTACCTTTGATGATAAAGTCCCGAGGATCCTTGTTCCTGCATAAAGGATCCCTTAGGTTGAAAGTTGAAGGATCTTTGATGATACATACCAAAGGATCCTGGTTGAAGGATGGATAATCCTTGCTGAAGGAAAGAGGATCCTTGAGTTTGATTGAGCTAGTATACCCATGGACCCTTTTTGAAGAATGGGTAATCCTTGCTGGAGGAACGAGGATCCTTGAGCTAGTAGACCCATGGGCCCTTATTGAAGGATAGATGATCCTTGTTGGAGGAACGAGGATCCTTGAGCTGGTAGACCCATGGGCCCTTATTGAAGGATAGATGATCCTTGTTGGAGGAACGAGGATCCTTGAGCTGGTTGACCCATGGAACCTTGTTGAAGGATAGATGATCCTTGAGTATGTTGAGCCACGAATCCTGGAGTGTTGAAGTCCAGCATACTAGGCATCAAAGGAGTCTGATCCTCCAGTGGCCTCTTATTCTTCTTGAGATCCTCTATTTCACGTAGGATCTTCTGGTTAGTCTTGTTCTGCTGCTTCATGTACGTCTTTACCTTCAAAAATATAGCAGAAACATCATTGTTAGAGTTTACCACATAAGTCGCAGCAATAGTATTTGAGCTCTGGAAGACTGGAATTTGTGTCTTATTTCCAGCAGCGGTGGTCCTCGGTGCTCCTGCGAGTGGAGGAGGAATCGGCAGTGAAGCTCTTGGTGGGAGAGATACTGATGAAGGCATGGTGGACGAAGCAGAGGTTTGTTGAGAGCCCATTGATGATGGTATTGGTTGAAAAGGTTGAATATTGATAGGAAATTTTCTAGGTTAAAGCACCAATTGCCTCACGGTGGGCACCAAATTGTTTTGGTCAAAAATCAATCAAGGATAATGTAACCAAATTTGTAAAGTGAGGTTTAGTTCTTGAATGATAATAATATTTATGAAATGAATGAGAGCTAGAACACAATGATTTGTTGCGAGGAAAAGCCCTTAATCTTGGTCGGATCGCCAGCACAAAAACCCCAGGTGATAACAAATCGTCTATCACCACTTTATTAATCAAAAAAGGGTGTTACAAGGTTGGAGATTATGATCAGTAATACAATAATTTGTATGTGTGTGTACTGCTAGAGAGAGTTCTGAATATGACTAATGTGTTCGAAGTGACAAGTGAATAACCTAGCTGATCATAAACTCGTTATAAACAAGAAAAATAAATAACAACTAATCCTATTTTTGAGCCACTCTCCCACTGTGAATTATAAACCTACACAAGAGAAACAATCATTAGTCCGGCAATGAGTAAATAGGTAGACTAGGTCTTTCAGCCGCTATACCTGTGAATTATAAACCTACACAAGAGAAACAATCATTAGTAACAACAAATAATGAGGATTCTTGATCCTGACTCATTTCTGGAACTCTTATCCAGGATAGTTGATCCAGGCGTGTCTCAGGTTAACACATCCTCAGTACAGATTATTTGTGACCTAACAGTGGTGCACTTGCCAAAGTGCACTACCATGCAGAAAATGTGCACGGTCGTGCATTACCGGCACTAGCTAGTGCACTTTTAAAGTTGATATGTCTTGTTCTCAGCATCGGATAGTGCATGGGCTCGTCTCCTCAGAAGTGCACGGTGGTGCAAAAAAAGCGCATGATGGTGCAGTTTCACTTTTGGCACAATAGCATATGTGTAATGATTCGAATAAAGGTGCACTATCATACCCATAAAATGCATGATGATGCAGTTTGGCACGGTATCAGATGTACGTGGGTTCCAATAAAGGTGCACCATCATACCCATAAAGTGCATGATGGTTCATTTGCTCAGCATGTTCATACACTTTCTTAGCATGGTCATGCACCTTCTCTGCATGGTCATGCACTTTCTTATCATGGTCATGCACTTTTGGCAAATTCTTGATTTTTGTCCGAAAAGCGCCATATTTTCATCGTTTCTTCGTCGGGCGGGCGCCCGGACCTGCAAATTCATAAATAACTCAAACAAGTACTAAATACAAAGAATTTTCATGGAGTTTTACCAAAATAAGAGGATAACTTGATGCTAAAAGGTGTACACTTTGTGTTACTTCAAAAGGATTAAGGATCCTACCTTTCCTAATCCACTTAAACGATAAACTATCCCCACCGTGGATTGAATATCGCTTCACAAAGAAGAACAAGTTTTTCCAAAAGGAACTGTTCTGGGTGGTTTTGTAAATGGGAACTGTCTGACGAGGTTTAGATTTTAAAATGAAGCGGCTAGAACCGTGGGTTACCAAAGAGTACAGACATGCAAGCTCTTAAAACCAAACTCAAGATCTTCTGTTCCACAATCTTCTCTACAATAAACAATATTCGCCATAGCATCGGCATAGATTGGACATAGCTTATGCCGGTCAATGTGAAAAAACTTTGAGTGAAATCCGGGAACGGGTTTGATTATCCTATGAGAAACGTACAAACCCAAAAAACAAACCCACGTTCGGGGAAAATAGTCGCTCCTTTTTTAGGAGTATAAGGAGCAAAATATCGTACCGGATGGAAAAAGGGGAGTCAAAGCATCAACTTCTGGATCTGTGAACTTACAAATCTCAGAAGATGGATAAGTAAGTAAATTTTGTGAATGCAGGTCATCAGAATCTGATTGCTCGGAGGAAGAAACGTATATTGCTGACAAAATATAAAATCAATATAAAGAAAAGGAGAATAAAGGATACCTGCTTAATGTTCCACTGAGTTATGAAGAGAGAATAACAAGAGGCGTTGGATAAATAGCCAGAAGGGAGGATCCCAAGAAACTCTATAGCTATATGATAATTATCTCTAGCTTGTCAAATCTCACCTATTTTGAAGGAGGTTTGAATTTAAAGGCAAAATGACAGTTGTGATCTTACCACAACCGCCATTTTGGGGGCAATTGTTAGGGCATGAAAATTTGATATTGTGGATACGTTATTCTGGCATATGTTTTGGATCAGTTATCCTTAGCATATATTCTAGATATTATCAAGATCAAGGAACCTCAGTACTTATTATTTACTAGTGATTGTTCTCTTTGTTATATTGATATTCTAGCATGTACAATGGCTAATGACCTAGTCTACCCTATTATTTCGCCGTCCAAGTAGTTTAACAACATGGTTAAAAGCGTGTAACAGCTCTATAGAGGATGTGTCGAGAAAATAGGAATTTAGTTACTTTGTATCTACTCTATATAATGAAGCTCTCTAAGTTAGGTTAACACACACCATACACGACGAACACACAGCAATATACTCACATGTAACACGCACTTAGCTTTCTCTTGTACTCGCTGCTAGAGCTTCCACCTTGTAACACTTTATTTTTATTAATAATATTGGTGATAGACGATTTTCATCACCCGAGGTTTTTCTTCCTGCAGTCACTCACTGATCAAGCACTTTTCCTCGTAACAAAATCTTTGTGTTCATCCTTATTTAATCACGTAATCACAATTGTCATTCAAGAACCCTTCCTCACAAAACTAGTTCGGATACATTATCCTTAATTCAATTTTTGACCAAACAATTAACCTTCATAGAAACACTTGTTATTTGAACATAACTCTGGTATATCATAGTCTAAGAAATGGAATAAAAAAATTAATGAGGGTATCAACACAATTCTTTTATATATCTACAATATATATAAACGAAAATTTTAAAATCTCTTTGATTGCTCCCTACTTTTTATCAAGTCAACAGATTGTTTTATTTATAAATTAAGATTTCTTATGCATTTGATCCGAATTCATGGGTATGGGTCTCACCAAACCCAGATAACCTTAAACGGGTTATAACATGTCAATAAATTAAAAAATTAATTTCACCAAATATTTGATATGGAATTTCATATAAAATCGGAATATAGTAAAAAATTAATATCCTAATTAAAAATATTTATAATTAATAAACAATTTTATAGTAAAAAATTAAGCGGGTCATGGGTCTCATCAAAACCAGATAGCTTTTAAAAGGG
Source organism: Bidens hawaiensis (assembly GCF_021521415.1). Lineage (NCBI taxonomy): Eukaryota > Viridiplantae > Streptophyta > Magnoliopsida > Asterales > Asteraceae > Bidens > Bidens hawaiensis. The sequence goes on from NW_027491014.1 coordinate 659,791, forward strand.
GTTATAACATCTTATTTATCTGTGAAACCATTTCATCATAAGACCCTCCACCCTCCACCGTAACCCTCCACCCTCACCCCTCACCCTCCACCCTCACAGCTCACCCTCCACCCTCACCCTACAACCACCAGCCTCCATCGCCTACCCTTGTCACCTCTTCACAGCCCAAACCTACCTCGACCCTCCACTCCATAGAGCCATCACTGTAACCCTCCATCTCCGCCTCACAGCTCCGCCATAATCTGCCACCGTCATCACTCCTTCTCAGTTTTTGCTTAATTGGTCTTCTAGTACTTCAATTTCCGGGTGATTTGTTATGAATGGCATTAGCTTGGGGTTTTTGCTATTAATACACGCTAGGTGTTTCAATAAATGCCAGCACCAATTTTATTTTTATTTTTTCGTTTCTGAAAAATGGTTTTTAATTTCTTAAGTGATTTATGATGGCTTGTGGTGAGGAGCCTGGTCCTAACTCAGCCACGAGGATTTGGCATCGCCCCTTTAAAAGTTTTCATTTTTGCAAAGATGTTATGTCAGGATACAAGGGATACTCTAGGTTACTCATGCATTTCCAGCGGGATCATTTCAATGAAAAGGAAAGGAGAGATCAGTTAAAGGAGCGTCTTGGAACTCTACAATGACGTTGTCGAAACTTTGAGATTTCTTAATAACTGGCTATGTGGGGAGTGCATGGCTCTGCGTGCCTTGAATAGGTCTTGTCGACACGGAAAAGAAGTGGTTAAATGCACCTAACGTGCAGGAGGCGACTTTAATTTTATTGTGGGGATCCCTCAACCCCGCGATCCGCAGGTGGAACTTGGGACTGGTCCGTCTAGGACGATTGTGGTAGGGTCGCTCTCCTTGAGCGCATACTCGCCCTTCCTATTGCTACTGTAAAGAGTATCCCACCCGCGTGCCGTATGGCTTTCGCCCAGGCCTTGTCAGGGAGGCTATTAAGGTCTAGGTTAAACTTTTGTTGTTGCCTCACTGCACGTTACGTGTTGTCAAACCGGCTACTAGGCAGGAACGAAGGTCGGGTAATAGGAAATAGCTTCAATGTAAATCAATTATGCGGGCTTTGGTTGTTTGGAAAGAAGGGGCAGGTTTAGAAGAGTTGGTGCCACCCTTCCTTTAACTCCCTGTGATGTGGGATGGCCAAGTTAAAGAAGAGGGAGTGGGCAATATTAAGCAGTGCCTCCGGAAGGTAGCGGATGGCCATTACATAGAAGCAGTCAAAGTCCTGTGTTCGTCCGGGGTCGCGCCTGCTGGGGGGATACATCGAGAGCCTTGATAGATAAACCCCCTGTGGTGGACCCGCCGACCTTGCCCTCGGCCGTGTCATCGGAACCAGCCTTGCAGGTGGACGGTGAGTGTCTGTTGGAATGTATTAAAACCTTCCCAAAAGGTACATCTTGTGGGAGGGATGGTTAGCGGGCCCAACATATTTCAGACGCTTTCTGTGGCCAGGGGTCTCCAACCGCCTCCGGGCTGCAAAAGGCCATCACTGTTGTTGTCAACTTGTGGCTTGGGGGACTTTGTCCTAATGTTCTAGCGGAGTTCATTGCTTCGGCACCGTTGACCCCCTTGTTGAAGCCTGGCAATGGAATTAGACCCATCGCGGTTGGGGGCATTTGGAGAAGATTGGTGTCGAAAGTCGCTATGCGTAAAGTGGGGAAAGAGGTGGCTGCTTATCTAGGGGATTTTCAATTCGGAATTAGGATCCCTAATGGGGCGGAAGCGGTACTGCATAGTGCTAACAGGTTTCTGAGCGCATTCCATTCTAACGGGTCCCTTTCTATGCTCACTGCTGATTTTTCGAACGCCTTCAACGAGGTGGACCGGACGACCCTTCTTCGAGAAGTTAGCTGCAGATGTCCATCCATCTTCCCATGGGTCTAGTTTTTATATGCTCAGCCCGCCAGGTTATATGTGGGGGATACTCATATTGGGGCTTTTACCGAGGCGCAGCAAGGGGACCCCCTAGAGTCTTTTCTTTTTGCGCTAGTCCTCTATCCGCTCACCCTTAGTGTGCATGGGACCTGTTCCTTGCCCTTCCATGCTTGGTATTTAAACGATGGCACTATCATTGGTAAGGCTGAGGAGGTTGCTAGGGCGTTGAGCATTATTCGCTCAGAGGGGGTGTCTCTGGGGCTTAGGCTTAATATTCAGAAAACAGAGATTTTTTGGCCATCATGCAATGGTTCGAGGAATGTGTCGGGTTAATTCCCTAGCGAGATTAGCAGGCCTGTGAGGGGAGTTAAACTTTTGTGGGGAGAGGTTAGTCAGGATGCAGGGTTTATTCGGTCTTTCTCAAATAAAAGAGCTTTGAGGGCTGTTGAACTTATGAAACGCCTGCCGGACCTTATGGACCCCCAAATTGAGCTCCTTTTGTTGAGTTCGTGCATGGGGGTTGCTAAGTTAGTGTTTGGGCTCCGGACCTGTCAACCTGAACATGTCAAAGAGGTTGTGGCCATCTTTGATGCGGGCCTACCGGGGGTAATTGAAGATATTTGTTGTGTGTGGAGGGCCATATTTTGGGGACCTCCAGTGGAGGTTGGCTTCCTTCCCTATGCGTTGCGGAGGCTTAGGAATTTTCTCGGCTGAGGATGTCTCTGCATATGACTTTGTGGCTTCCAGGGCCTAGTCGTGGAAATTGTAGGACCACATCTTGCGAAGCGCTGGGGTTATGGGGGTAGATACTGACTACTCCCTTGCACTTGGTAATATTGGAACAACTCTTTTGGACCTTGATCTAGGCGGTTTTACTGATAAGGAGACCGCCCCCAAGAAACCTCAACAAACCTTGGCGAGTGCTCTTTATGGTAAACACATACACGATTTGGAAGAGCGATTCGAAATGACTCCGAGACAAAAGACAATTTTTGCTTGTCTCAATGAGGCTCATGCCCAAGATTTTTTGACTGTTGTGCCCATTGAAGGTCTTGGGCAACGGATGTCGGCAGTTGAATACAGAGCCATCCTAAAATACCGGCTCATGATTCCTATTTTCCCTCCAGACGAATCATGCCCCATTTGTAAAAGAGCCTGTTTGGATACATTTGGTGAGCATGCCCTCCACTGTAAGGAATTGCTGGGGTTCAAGTATCGTCACGACTGGGTTAGAGATGTCCCATGAGATGTGCTCAGGCGTGCCGGGATCTCAGCCAAAAAGGAGGCACCTGTTAACTTTCTGACTGATCCGAGAGAGGGAAGATCTACGCTGCGTCCTGTGGGCGTTCTTGTGTTTGGATTGGCAGGGGGTAAGTATGCATGTGTCGACCTCACTAGGGTGTCACCATTGGTGGGGCTGAGAGACATTGGTTTTGTTCCGAGCCAGGCGGTTTTGAGGGCTGAATCTAGGAAGGTTGCTAAGCATGAGGCAGCGTGTTTGGAGAATCAGCACGTGTTCATTCTATTTGCCTTCGACACATTTGGATCTCTAGCCCCCGAGGCGGTTCGCTTCTTGGAACGGGTGCAGAAGGTGGTCCACAGTGACTCGCAGAGCCCGAGGAACCAAGAATTTATGTTTAGTAGAATAGGCGTTGCGATCCAAAAGGGGATAGCGGCGCAGCTTGTTGTTCGCTTACCCATTATCCAGATGTAGTTTGGTTTGCGTTAAATGTTAATAAAAAAATTATATAATAATTGTACATTTGCACTGCTATAAGATCCGGTATTTTTCTTACAATGATAATATGTTTTTGTGTTTTATAAAAAAAATCATCAGATCCTAATTACGTTATTAACTCATTTACAATAAATAAAATTAAAAAAATCTAAAAATATATATAAATATTATAATCAAATAATGTAAAACAACCCTGTAATATGGGGGGAGGATAAAAGCTGGTGTGTGTGTATGTGTGTATAGAAGTTTTTTAGTACGAGAAGTATAGAAATCATTACAACCAATCATATTTTTTCTTTTTTTTTACTTTTAAAATATGTATAGGTGCATAATATAATGATAATCTATCAATCTTATATTTGGTAACTATTAATTAATTATTAGAGGTTTCATTGATATTTTATTTCTTTGGTAAATAGTTTTATTTCAACGATTTTTTTCATTCCATAATCCATTACATTACTCACAATCAAAAGTCTAAATATATTATGGTTGATGTAAAGGGCATGAACCGTGTGGGAGCTGTTGCTTTTGTCCATTTTTTGAGTTATTGGCTAAAAATAGTAATAACTTGTTTAATAATAGTTTTATATCGTATAGTGTTGCATGTGTTGATTTCTACAGAGTTTGTAAAATCATTAAAAAATCATATTAAATTAAATTTTTATCGGTGATTTTAAACTTTACAAATTATGTACAAAGTTCAAACTTACCAAAACATTAGGTTCCTAAAACTTATTTTAAACAATACATTACATCCTATGATTGGGTTAAAACCAATAAGCAGTCTAGTCATTCTTAACATAACCGTCAACCGAACTTTAAACCTTCTGTATATCTAATATTTTATTTTTTATGTATGAAACTAGATCTTTTCGCCACACAATTTACCCTTAAATTCAACAATCCCACATTATATCTCATTGTAAAATTTCCAGAGTCTTGGTAGTTTTCGGACGTATATATCGATGGGCAGCAGAGGTGACCGGCTCGCGTGGTTGTGATTTAGGGTTAACGTGGTTATTGAAAATCAATGTTCCAGATTGTCGCGTATCTATTGTACGATAAGGGATTAATGTATCGGATTCTTTATCTATATATATATATATATATATATATATATATATATATATAACCCGTTTAAGGACTATCTGAGTTTGTTGAGACTCATACCCGTGAATTCAGGTTAAATGCATGAGAAGCCTTCATTCACAAATAATGTATTATGGTGGCTTGAGAAAATTTTGTTTATATTACGGTGTTGTTAGCCGTCTAAGCTTACACGCCAAACTCATTAAATTATGTAGTTTGACTAAAAGTTTCCTAAAATCCATTTAATTAAGTTACATCTATTTGGGAACTAGAGTATTTGGCATGGACGTGCTTGAGTCATCATTCATCCAAATTCCAACAGTCATAGTCACTTGCAGAATATTATGGCTAAGTAAGAAAATAGTTAAAATAAAAACAAAAGTTGTGTGAAATAAAGAGTTCAAAAATGAACTAGTGATTGATATAATCAAAGACGGAGTTAAAAATATTGAATTTGAAGCCATTATTGATGCTTCAACGGGTGTTTCAAATGAATTTGTTTTGATGTGTTAGTGCTTTTATTTCACAATTACATTAAAAGTTATCATTATCGTGTTACTTGCTTTAATTTATTCTTACAAGTGTTTTTCTAAAAAATTAATCTTAAAAACAAATCAATTAAACTCATTTCTCACGGTTATTATATTTGCAAAGGTTTGATATTAAAATTTACGTGTCCATGGATTGATACCCGGTTCTCGCCGTTACTATATTACCACACGACGGGTACACTTGCCTTTTGTGTGTGTGGTTAAGTCTAGGTGAAAACCATGTGTGAAAAATCTTTAATAAAAATATATATATCTCACACCACATCAAGTTTTTGGCGCCGTTGCCAGGGACACGGTAAAATTTTAATACTAATCTAAGTTTTATTTTAACTGTTGTTTATAATTGTTCAAAAAAAAATTTGTTCATTTTAGTTTATCTAATTATAGTCTAAAAAAAGTAATTAGTTTATTTAGTTTTAGTCTAATTATTTTAAAAAAAAAATCTTTGTTTACTTAAAAAAAAATAAAAAAATTTAATTATTTATTTCCGCTTTACTTGTAGTTCAGTTTTACTTGTTTAGTTTCTTTATTTATTTTCTTAAGTAATGAATGTCCACCACGCCCGCACCTGAGCTTGTTTCACCACTTTCGGAACCCGAACATCACCTTCACCAAAGGTTACGCAACCGTTCACGTGCAATAGCTGAGACAATCGAAAACGAGGCATTTGCGGAGGAAACAACCGAAGAAACCGTAACGGAACAAAAAATGGCGGAACAAAATGGGCCAGAAAACGAACCTAACATGAACCAATACGGCAAGCCGACCCTCGAAGGTTATGGAAGTGGCGTGGCACCACCGGAAATCACTGTAAACTTTGAAATCAAATCTAGCATCATTCATATGGTGGAAAATTCTGTTCAATTCCTTGGGCTTCTCGATGAAGATCCCTTGTCTCATATCTCTCGATTCTTACGAATATGCGGTACTTTCAAAATCGAAAGCTGCTCTGAGGACCAAATCAAGCTCAAGCTTTTTCCCTTCTCCCTTCGAAGCCATGCCTTGGATTGGCTAGAGTCACTGCCATATGGCACAATTACCAATTGGGACCAGATGGTAGAGCAGTTCCTCCTGAAATACTTTCCACCAGACAAAACCGCACAGTACCGAGCCAGCATCATCGGATTCAGAACCGACGAAGACGAGTCGCTGCACGCAGCCTGGGAGAGATACAAGGGCTTGCTAAGAAGATGCCCACACCATGGGTTGAACAAATGGCTCCAAGTTTAAACGTTCTTCGATGCCCAATCTCGCCAAAACAAGCAGGCAATTGATCAAATCGCCGATGGAGATCTCGGAACCAAATCTCCCAACGAAGCATTCGAGGTTTTAGAGAAAGAAGCAAAGAAAAGCGTTGCATACAACCCACCACGATCAACCCCATCACACAAGGGTATGCACCATGTTGACTCCAACACTATTGTTACTGCACAACTCGAAGCACTCTCAAAGAAGTTTGAGCAACTACAAACAGAGTTAGTGAAAGCAAAGACTAAGAGCGACACTTGTGGGGGTGAACACAAAACGAAATATTTCCAGCAAAGAATGATGGTTAAAGATGTTGATTACGTGAGCCGACAAAACAACACCTTCGGGAACACATATAACTCTGGTTGGAGGAATCATCCTAATTTCAATTGGAAGGATGGAGCAAACAATCAAACACCACCTAGGTTTGACAAGCGTCCTTTTAACCAAACTCATCCAGCCCAACCAAAGCCTCAATACCACAACCAAGGGCCAAGCACCAGTCAAAACCCAAACACTGGGGATACTGTGGAGATTCTTTTAACACGACTCTTAGCCAGTACTGAAACTTTAAACAAATTGACTGAAGAAAGGTTCCAGAAGAATGAGGCAGAGTGAAGGAATCAGAAGGCGTCTTTACAAAACATCGAAAATCAAGTGGGTCAACTAGCCCAGTTGCTTTCTGAAAGACAACCCGGTGGTCTTCCAAGCAACACAGTAACAAACCCAAACTCTCAGGCTAATGCCATAACATTAAGAAGTGGCAAGACCACTAAAGATGTGGTATCCCCCATCACAGCCAGTTGATGATGAGACTGAGATTCCTAACAAGGTGCATGATCGGCAAGTCCCAGCAAGTACCGCACAAGTCAGAGAACCAGTAAAACCATATGTCCCACCCATTCCTTACCCAAACCGTCTTAAGAAAGAAAAGATGGAGGCCCAGTATGGAAAATTCCTTGAGCTCTTCAAACAGTTGCACATCAATCTTCCTTTCATCGAGGCCATCTCACAAATGCCAAAATATGCAAAGTTCCTGAAAGATGTGTTGACAAACAAGAGAAAGTTTGAAGAGTTGTCACATGTAACTCTAAATGAAGAATGCTCTGCTGTCCTTCAAAACAAGCTACCGACAAAGCAAACCGATCCAGGGAGTTTTACCATCCCTTGCTTGATAGGAGATCTATTTGTCAGCAATGCCATAGATGATCTCGGAGCTAGCATTAACTTGATGCCTTATGCGGTTTTTTTCTAAATTAGGACTAGGAGAACCAAAAACAACCCGCATGAGCATCCAGCTAGCCGATCGATCAGTGAAGTATCCTAGGGGCATAGTTGAAAACATGTTAGTCAAAATTGATAAATTTGTTTTTCCGGTAGACTTTGTAATCCTCGATATGGACGAGGACAAATCTGTACCCCTCATCTTAGGAAGACTATTTCTAGCCACCGCTAGGGATCTTATTGATGTTTGCACAGGCAAACTCACACTAACGGTTTAAGATGAGGAGGTAACATTCGATATAGGCAGATCCATGAAACACCCGCAACATACTGATGATTCAGTTTATTATATTGACGTGTGTGAGTCTATAGTGAGTTGTCACCTTCGTGAAACTATTGAAAAGGAAGCATGCAACACTCAGCTGATTGAGAAAAAGGCATACGCCATCCTCCATGAGGAGCAATCCACTGAGGATTAGGAGGCAAGTGAACATCAAGAGACGTACGAGACCGTTGATCGTAAATTGAAACCAAAGGCGAAACCTTCAGTTTAAGACCCGCCAGTTCTTGAACTTAAGGAAATTCCCTCCCATCTCGAGTACGCCTTTCTCGATGGTGAATCTCAGTTACCTGTTATCATCTCTTCCTGTTTATCAAATGAGGAAAAGAAAAGATTGCTTGAAGTTCTCAAACTCCACAAGAAAGCAATTGCTTGGAAAATCATGGACATCAAAGGAATCAGTCCATCATTTTGCACTCGCAAAATCCTGATGGAAGAGGACTTCAAACCAGTCGTGCAGCATCAAAGACGTCTCAATCCAAACATGCAAGACGTTGTAAAGAAATAAGTCATTAAGTTGCTTGATGCTGGATTGATATACCCAATCTCCGATTCCCCTAGGGTAAGCCCAGTATAGGTGGTACCAAAAAAGGGTGGTATGACGGTTGTAACAAATGATAAGAATGAATTAATTCCTATGAGAACCGTCACAGGCTGGAGAGTTTGCATTGATTATCGCAAACTGAACGACGCTACAAGAAAAGATCACTTCCCCCTTTCCTTTCATTGATCAGATGCTTGAGCGTCTATCAGGGAAGATGTATTATTGTTTTCTTGATGGTTTTTCTAGATACTTCCAAATTCCTATCCAAAATCTTGATGTGGTGTGAGATATATATATACTCTTATTAAAGATTTTTCACACTTTGTCGGGTTTTAAAAATGGTTTTCACCTAGACTTAACCACACACACAAAAGGCAAGTGTACTCGTCGTGTGGTAATATAGTAACAGCGAGAACAGGGTATCAATCCATGGACACGTAAATTTTAATATCAAACCTTTGCAAATATAATAACCTTGAGAAATGAGCTTAATTGATTTGTATTTAAGATTAATTTTTTAGAAAAACTCGTCAATAAATTAAAGCAAGTAACACGATAATGGAGATAAACAAGAATTAAGAAGCTATCACCTTAACTTAGAATCCACTTGACTCCTAATGATGATATCTTAAATATATGATGAATTCACTATTTTGTTTTAAAAAGAATAGTTTCTAGTTATAGTTAACTATCCAAATGATTTTTTGGAAAACTTAGGATGAATTATACAAACTAATCACCTCAAATCATACTATAATGTAAGTGAACCTTTATGTTGAAATTTAAAGATATAGATTATCATTCAAGTACGAAACTCGAATCTAACAACCGGTCGGAAAGATTACATGAACAACACATAACCCACCTATGGTTGATTAAGTTAGACTAAGTTCAAGTATTCCCTTGATTTATGAATTTCAACCCAAGTGTAATATTAAAATAGTTGTGTTAACAAATTATTTATAATATTACTTAACAAGAATATCAATTCATAACAAATGTTCAATCTTTTCAAATCTAAACATGAGGATATGTGTTTAACCAATTTTCATGTACCATACAAGAATTATTTTAACTATTTCTAGATTAAAAGTTATAAAGTTGCATGAACAACATTTATAAATAAATGATAAAATCAAGAGTCTTTCAACATAACAAGATGTACCATTTATAATTCTTGCATATTACTTTCAATTGTTTAAACACAATATTTCATCAAAAGATAACCAAGAACTAGTCATTATTTTAACATAAAATTATCATATATTAATTCCAACCATCAAAAGTTGTCAAGTTTCATCATGAGTTAAGGTGATATAAAGAGTTTTAGCTTATGATAATTATAAAAGATACACCAAAATAGAAGTTTAATATTAAGATAATCTAACCAAGCTAGATAATTATGATGATGCTAAGACTTCTTATTGATGTTGTATGAAGGTTCAAGAGCTTCTCTTTCTTTAATTCTATAGATTATGAGAGTGAAATGGGTGTTTTTCTCCAAAATTGTGCACCCCAAATGAGCAACATGCATGGTCTTTATATAGGCTAAATCTGCACAACGCATGACCATGCTTAGAAGGGGCATGGCCCATGCTGGTCCCCTTGTAGTACTCCACGTGCTCCCTGACGTACCATTTGGCATATAGCTAGGCACGGGGCATGTCTGGTCTAGGCTTGGGTTGTGCTGGTCCCTCATCATTTAATGTGCATGCAACTGATTTGTACTTTCTTGGAAGACTTGATTGGCATGGGGCATGTCTGGCTGAGGCATGACCCTGTGTGTCTTCAAAAAGGGGGACAATGTACTGTATATTTTATTTTGTCGTCTTCTGAGGAGGCGTGGGGCACAGCCCCATGCTTAGCTGATGTGTATTCAGATGGAACTGGGGCATGCCTGGCTGAGGCTTGGCCCATGCTTAGCTGACAGACTTTCATTTTTCTTGATGTTTTCTTTGTTTTTCTTCATGTTTGGTTTTCTAAGCTCATTTTTCCTACAAAAACAAATAGATGCTTATTAGAACCGATTCTCAATAATATTATCATGAAAATAACATGAATCGGGTATAAAATGATGCAATAAATATTTATAAATAATTATACATCAAACATCCCCACACTTAAACTTTGTTTGTCCTCAAGCAAACTTAAACATAAAAATTCTCCCAATTGTAACAGATAACGAGACCGTAGCTATAACACCCCAAAAATGTTAAGGTGGCCTCGAAGAAAGACACACGAACAACCCAACCATCGAAGATTGTATGAATATATGTAGTGACATAAGAAAACATGGTTTGTATTTATGAGTTTATTTTTATGCAAAATTACACGTTCTCACAATGTTCACTCACACTCGTCTTTATATCTGATCATACATGTAATGTTGTATGTATATGAACACTCTTGTCAAAATGCAACTTGTGAAAAATAAACTTATCGAGGGATCTAATCTCCACCAACTAATGTGAAATGTTGCATAAACGAAGAGGTAATATAAGTTGATTTTTTGGTTTTTTGTTGTGAAGGTGTGGGTATGATTGGCGACTTAGATTTATTTTATTTTGAAAGAGGTGTATGTACAATCTTGAATCGGGAGCTTTTCGATTGTCTTCAATATCTTGAGTTCACAATTTCTTGCTCTCTTTATCACCTATTTTGTGGTGATTTACTTGAAACCATTTTTTCTTTTTCTTTTTTTTTAACATAAAATTTGTTGACCGAAATATGAAGATTAATTCTTGACTAGCATTGGTCATCCTTGAGACTTGACTTGAACTGGAAATAAAAATGGAAGTTGGCTAAATTTGAAAGGGTTGTTATGTGGGAAGTTATGAAGTGAAGTGGAGGATGTGGTTATATATGGTGTTTGAGGGAAGGGTTAAGTTTGGCTTTATACTACCTCCATTTTTATGCAACATTTCGTTATGATCTCGAAAAGCATTCCCAAGACAAGTTCTAAATCACAAGAAACAAATGACTAACTCAATCCGCCAAAAAGTCAGCGATGATATATTGTAGTAAGGCTTGAAGCTTTGCTCACGGAAACGGAGGGATTGGGTTTACACGCCACATTTTGCATAATGTTTGTCTCAAAAATACAAACCATATTTTCGGTTTTCACATTAAGTTAAAGTTGATTCGGTGGTTGGTTTGAACGAGCGCTTTTCGAAATACAACCTTAACCTTTGGTTTTGTCAAAAATTTATTAAAAGGCTTAACGGTCTTTTATTTATTTATTATTAATATTCTTCGTCTTTTTTAATATTTGACACAAAAATTAAAATTTGGAGAGATTTTTCAAAAATATTTTATTGGACAAAATAAAGTTCAAGTAAACCCCTCCCCACACTTGAATCTCACATTACCCTCAATGTGAAAAGAAATAAGCATAAAGTGTGTTATAAAGTGTTAGGAGACTAGGTAAAATGAGACTCCCCTGAATGCCGTAGTACCCCAAGCGTGTGGTCGGTGCCCACAATAGCCTAAAATGCAAAAAATTCAAACAAACAAAACATAGACAGCCTAAAAAGATAGTCCTACCAAGCCAGTCAACATAAACACAACTTAAAGGTTTCAATACTACAATATCAACTAAAACTGGGTACAAAACAACATAAAAGAAAAGTACAAAAATAAACGAAACGGAACGGCTAACGTTAGCAAAAGAAAAGTACAAAAATAAGCAATACACGGTTCGGCTATGCCTCCTCCGATCCCGACTTCCAAGCCATGTGTTGGCGTGTAAAAGTAATGTGTTGCTCCATACGTTGAAGTGTGGTCGCAAGCTCGCTAACCTGGTGAGAAATTAATTGTGCAATTTCTAACGCCCGACGAGCGTTATTTGAGGCGATTCGAATAGCCGTCATGAGATCCGCCATGGAATGGGATGAATGTGCGGTATCGCATGGCTCAGAGCGGGGTGGCGAAAGAGGAGCAGAAGTGTTCTCATCATTTTGATCAAGTGCAACAATTTGCATGGTGGCTTGAGTGGGATCATTCGGGTCCCAAACCTGACCATTAGAATCTTTAAAACGACGAATATGGCCCGGTAAGTTGGCAATCATCCCCATACTTGAATAGAGCTCAACTGTCAGTTTTTTTCTAGAAACCCCTACGGTGCCCTGAGTCGACACTCATAGTTTTTCTAAAGCTCGACAATCCAAGACCCACCTACTAACGGTGTTTTGCTCGAGGTGGCGGTGCAGTTGGTTTTGAACATGTGACAAAAAAGATAAGCGATGTTACACAGTTCTTTTGTCACCATGGAAAAAAGGGCAAAAAGGTCCCTCAATGTGACAACTCCCGCGGTCTAACCACGCGCGGTAGCGGAACGCGTAAGAAGACAGTGGATATACCTATGTAAAGGGTCTTTCAGAGTCATACTTTTAGTTGAACTTGGATTATGATCCACTGTCCCAATCAATTCCCAGAATGCAGCTCGTTGATCACCACTACCATGAAAATCCCCGGTTTCCTCGCCAGGAAAATTATGCTTCGCAGTGTAGAAAATAGGTTCTTCGATCTCATCGACTGTTTAAAGACCTAAATCAACTCCAAATTGGGCGATAGAGGAATTTCTCCACAAACCTCCTAGGCGAAACTTAATGACAGAATCGTCCCATGGGTCCAACTTTTGATTTTCGAAAGTGAACGAAGCTAAAAATTCCATGGTAAGTTCACGAACGGATTGACTATTGTGTTCAAAAAGACGGCGCCACGGGCCCGTAACAAGCTCGTTGTAATGATCCATTTGACCGACTTGTCTTAAAGTTTCTTCACAAACCCGAAAGTTGGCTTCTTCACGACGATTGAGGAGGATGCGGAGGCGATCACGACAAAATTTCTCGTGATCGAGTTTGAAGACCAAGTACGAGTGCTCCATGTTCCTAAAAATGATTTAAGGAATACAACAAAAACTGACAGAAAACTATTCTATGAAAAGGCACAGGGATGTGCCTAGGCAGGGCATTGGACATGCCCGCGTTGGCTACGATAAAAAAAATCTGATTCGGGGTTGTGTAAAAAGGTTAAAGTACAGCTAAGAACGGGTATGGGTTTATATTTGAAAAGGATGCTCAAGCCCGTTCCCAAATGAGGTGTAAGCCACGGCTGTGTACTAGACAGGACCGAACCCGAACCACTTTACTAAAACGATTAATAAACAAGAGAAAACGGTTGTACAACTGAAATTAAAATCAAAACCAAGTCGATTCCGGGTTTGTCATGCCAAGTTCGAATGCAGTTTCAACCGATTTCAAGGGACCCCCAAATCACGAACCCTAAAAAAATAAAATCAATAATTACTAAGAGACATACCTATTACGAAATGGAAGAAAGAAAAGGAATGGAGATGTCGATTGTATGAAAAATGTGCACAGGTGAAGGAATTTAAAATAATATGTGCAAGAGAGTAGGTGACTCTCAACACCAGGGGTTTATGAAAGTAAGTGCAGGTGTATGGGTGGGGGAAAGAAACAAGGACTTTCTTTTAAACACTTCACATATTCATTAAATTAATTTGTGCAGGTGTAAAGATGGGCATGGCTCGTGTCCAAAGTAGGCGCGCCCCATTTTGGCCTACTGCAGAATTGTATTTTTAAACAATACTAAGAGTGAAAGAGAAAAAAAATGGGAACGAAGAGAAAATACTAAACATAATAACATTTCATTAAAAAAGTAAACACGATTACATGCAGAGTGAGCCAAAACGACCAAAATTAGGCTCACGAATCCTAAAATACGAAATCCTACAAAGAAATAAAATTACAATAGAAACGAAACCAACTAGAGGATACTACAACTGAGATACTACATGAAACGACCCCTACCCATCTCGTACTCGGCGGGTGGAGGCGGAGTTGGGAAGTGAGCGGTGCGAATGACGGGCTCGTTGAGCTGGTTGCTAATGCGTGCGAGATCGGCGCGCAAGCGGTTACGGTCAAGCTGTTCATGGAGTTGGTTAGTGAGGCTTGCAAAATCGGTACGCAACCGATTGAGTTTGTCTGGTCCGTTTCGGATCGGATCTTAATCAATCATGTCATAACTCACAAAATTAATCGTGTTGACAAGAGAGTTAATGACGGGTTACTATGTTTAGAAAGATGACCGTTTGTTAAAGGCGGAATCAATAACAAACATACGGTTGCAATGAATATTCAAAATACGAGGACACACGAAGGATTCACTCAAAAGATTTCCATTTATATAACGTTAATCATACAAAAGGATAATCGATTAGGGTTTAGGAGGAATCCTAGGACAGCCGTCACACACACAATATTCTCTTAATTAATGTGTCGGTCTTATCCGTATTGTCCCGTATTTTTCGTGTGTCCTTGGCGGCGTGCCCTAATTATTCTATTTATAGGCCTGCCAACCTAGGACAGGCTGTCATTCCTTCTAGAAACCCTATCCGATAGTACATATTCAATTTACATATTCAAAAATTATACTAAGTGTAAAAAAAGTCTTCCGGGTAGGCTTTTCATTAAACTTCACTCTCCGAGTACGCAGCGTACTCGGCCTTCCTTCAGACTTGGTAAACATAGAAGTGTACTCGGAATCAGTTTCCGGGTAGACTTTACTTAACAAATATTTTACTAAGTAAAATATTCACCGAGTAGACTTCAATCTTCTTGAATTTATCAAACTTTGCTCGACAAATCCTTACGAGCAACCTTGTTCTTCTATGATCCTGTTCGGCTCATTTTAAGTTAAACAACTTATTGATAAGCCGTACTCGGGAGTACATACCTTACTCGAGCCGAACCTTACTCGATATAACTTAGAGATATTCCATCAACTCATCAAGTATACTCGGACCATAATTATTAAAGAATACCTTGCCCGGTCTTCCAATTGCTTGGCTTCTTGGACTTGGTTGACCATACCTTACTCGGAAGAGTAAAATACTTGGTCTTGAAGAACAACCCTGCTTGACAAAGTGAACCTTACTCGGATATGCCAAATAGATGAACCTTACTCGGAAATCACCAAAAAGCATACCTTGCTCGGATATCTACTTAAGAAGATTATTTGAAGTAAACCGTGCCCGGAAGGCAAAATCTCGTACTCGGCTAAGTAAAAGCTTACTCGAAGGTCCAAGGTGTACCCGGATTCAGTACTTAGCCGTTTCTGAGGAGGTTGAGAAGATTCCAATCTTCAATATTCTTCATTTAGGTCAAATCTCCTCATTTGGGTCAAACTCTTGACCCAACAATCTCCCCCTAGATTGGAACACCTCAGCTGACCCAAAACATTCTATGGTTACTTACACTTAGCAAAATACACATCAAATTTCATAATTGAATTACATAAGTAAAATTTACATAATCAAAGGTTTGTCCGAAGATATTACAAAGCAAAGCCTATTCTATCTCATTTGTCTTTTCCTCTCATTGTAGGCTGCTTGTCTTCTCAGCTGGATCACAGATGCTGCCCTTTCTCTAAATATATTGAGCACTTGGTAGTGAGTGTGTCTTTCTTGTATCACCAAGTCTCTTATATCAGCAAGATCATCATTATGTAGGCATGTCAGATCTGCATCCTTCTTGATTGTTGCCAAGGCCTTCCCATCTGAATTCCTCAGCACATAGTGGCCAGTGTCTTCTTTGTATTCAACTTCTGTAATGACACCGTTTTTCTGCACTGTGTAATTTTGCCTTCTCATCCTTCTTCCCAAGCTTATACAAGTCTCCATGTTGGACAGAGGATTTTGATCTCGGACTCTCATCTGGTACTTCAGTTCATCTAAGTATTGAATCCGGGTACATCTTGGACCTTCGAGTAAGCTTTTACTTAGCCGAGTACGAGATTTTGCCTTCCGGGCACGGTTTACTTCAAATAATCTTCTTAAGTGGATATCCGAGCAAGGTATGCTTTTTGGTGATTTCCGAGTAAGGTTCATCTATTTGGCATATCCGAGTAAGGTTCACTTTGTCAAGCAGGGTTGTTCTTCAAGACCAAGTATTTTACTCTTCCGAGTAAGGTATGGTCAACCAAGTCCAAGAAGCTAAGCAATTGGAAGACCGGGCAAGGTATTCTTTAATAATTATGGTCCGAGTATACTTGATGAGTTGATGGAATATCTCTAAGTTATATAGAGTAAGGTACGGCTCGAGTAAGGTATGTACTCCCGAGTACGCCTTATCAATAAGTTGTTTAACTAACAATGAGCCGAACAGGATCATAGAAGAACAAGGTTGCTCATAAGGATTTGTCGAGCAAAGTTTGATAAATTCAAGAAGATTGAAGTCTACTCGGTGAATATTTTACTTAGTAAAATATTTGTTAAGTAAAGTCTACCCGGAAACTGATTCCGAGTACACTTCTATATTAACCAAGTCTGAAGGAAGGCCGAGTACGCTGCGTACTCGGAGACTGAAGTTTAATGAAAAGCCTACCCGGAAGACTTGTTTTACTCTTAGTATAATTTTTGAATATGTAAATTGAATATGTACTATCGGATAGGGTTTCTAGAAGGAATGACAGCCTGTCCTAGGTTGGCAGGCCTATAAATAGAATAATTAGGGCACGCCGCCAAGGACACACGGAAAATACGGGACAATACGGATAAGACCGACACATTAATTAAGAGAATATTGTGTGTGTGACGGCTGTCCTAGGATTCCTCCTAAACCCTAATCGATTATCCTTTTGTATGATAACGTTATATAAATGGAAATCTTTTGAGTGAATCCTTCGTGTGTCCTCGTATTTTGAATATTCATTGCAACCGTATGTTTGTTATTGATTCCGCCTTTAACAAACGGTCATCTTTCTAAACATAGTAACCCGTCATTAACTCTCTTGTCTACACGATTAATTTTGTGAGTTATGACATGATTGATTAAGATCCGATCTGAAACGGACCAGACAAGTGGTATCAGAGCCGGTTGCTGCTATTTTTAGAAAGATTGTTGCTGATTAAGTTTTGAAGAAGAATGACGTAAGCAGAGCACTGTTCGATTGATTTGTGACGTCAGAGGCTCTGTTCTTCATTTTTCTTCCAGATCTACAAGTTTTAGGTGTTTTCTTTTCCTTATTTCACTTAAAGCTTTGATTTTTATTGTTAAATCTTGTTCTATTCATATCAGACACCTCAGATCTAAGAATTTATTCTCAGATCTGATTATTTTACTCTATTTTCGATAAAAGCTTAACTTTTGTTTTAAGAAAATGTTTGATATGAGGAACAAGAGGTGTCTACTAATAAGATACCTAGATTGTATGGTCAGGAGAACTTTACCAAGTGGAAAGTGCTTTTTGAGGCTGCTGTTTATTATAATGATGTGGATATGTGGAATTTTATCAAGAATGGACCACAAGCTGCTGTTGAAGAAGGTGCTAATGCAAATGCTATTGCTGCTGTTAGAGAGAGAATGAGAAAGGTTGATGACAGGGCTTTGGCTATGCTCAAACTTGGTCTGTCTTAGGAAATCCTCACAAAGGTTGCACATCATCAAAGTGCTAAGGCAATGTATGATGCAATCCTTGAGATGTATGAAGGGAACACTGAATTGAAGAACATTAAGAAGCAAAGACTGAAGCAACAGTTAGAAAGATTCAAGTATAGAGATGGTGAAAGGTTGAAGTCAATACTAGAACGTTTTCTGAGTATTGTGAATGAGTTGAGAACAACTGACTATGTAATGACTGACTTTGATTTAAATACAAAGTTTCTCAACTCAATGCCAAAAGAATGGTATACTGCTTGCAAATTCATCCATCAAAAGCAAAATTTCAATGAATTGAAATTGGATGATGTAGTATGTTTTCTTCAAGCTGCTGAACTTGAAATGATTGAGAATGAAATGATCAAGGAAGATAAACCAAGTTTCAATGTGTCAAATGCTTTAATTGCTCCAATGGGGAATCTTACAACAAAGAATCAACAACAAATTCCCATCATTGAAGAACCAAGTGATCACAACAATGAGACTGCTAGGTCTTTCATTGGAGGTGGTTCAAGCAATCAAAGTGGTCAACAAGGATTTAATGTTCAATTGATTGATGATGATTCAGTTTCTGTGGGAAATGGAAATGCTCAAAGTGCTGGTACAGGGCATGTTCAAGGGAATGATGCACAAGCCCTAATGTCTATGTTCACTGAGTCCTACAATGCATTTGTGGCCAAAAACATAATTCACACAAGTGTAGTGCAGGATGATTTGGAACAAATAGATGCTGATGACCTTGAAGACAAGGATCTCAAATGGCAAGCTGCAATGTTGGCATTAAGAAGCAAGAGACTGTTCAACAGAACTGGTAGATCACTAGTTTCTGGTCCAAATGAGAGAATAGGATTTGATAAGTCCAAGGCTATCTGCTACAACTGTCAACAGCCTAGACACTTTGCAAGAGAATGCAATTTGCCAAGGAACTTTCAAGTCAATCAGTTCCAACAGCCTAGAAACCAACAACAATACCAGCAGAATGTGCATAGAAACAACAACCAGCAGAACTTCAACAATAACCAAGGATTCAATCCCAACAACAACAACTTTCATCCAAACAACAACTTCAATCCTAATTTTAATAACCACTATCAGCCTCAGATGAACAACCAGCAGGGCATGAATCAGAATCAAGTATATCAAATGAACAACAATCAAAATCAAGCTGTTCAAATCCCTGCATCTCAAAACATTCCAGCAAACCAAAATCAACCAAGAAATCAAGGCAATGTGGCAGTAACTACTCAGCATGAGGGAATCTTTGACTGGAGTAACCATGAGGAAGATATAGCAGATGATATCAGAAGAGCTAATGTGGCATTCATGGCCATAGACTCTGCATCTTCATCTAAGGTACATTCTGATCCTAATGCTGATTTACCTAAACTTGTCAATGAATTAAAAGAAAAGATTGGTAAGTTGGAAAGTGAGTGTTTTAAGAAGCAAAGCATTATCAATGCTTATGAGGCAAGTGAGATTGTTAGTGAGGAAAGAATGAAAAGATTGGAAGAGGATTGTATGAATAGCTATAGAGCTCAGACAAGATTCACAACAGAAATTAGTGGGTTGAAGAAGATGGTGATTGATGAAAAGGTGCTGAATACAAAGCTGCAAACTGAAAATGAATTCCTAAAGAACTTAGTTTCAACTGGAAACATTTGTGGAATTCTGAATAAAGTAAAAGATGATGAAAAGTACAAGGCTGTTCCACCACCATTCAACAACAACTTTATTCCTAAAGTTGACAAAGAGAAGAGAAGTGCTTATCTACAACAATTCAAAGATGTGTTTCAAGACAAAAAAGATGTTGCAGATTTGTACAAAAATGTTGAGGTGAGTGAAGATGGTGAATTTGTTATGAAGAAAAAAATGAAAGAGGAAAAGTCAATTGGAGTTCAAGTCTCTGAAGATGACTTTGATTCAGATGAATTAGATCAAGATGATATGAGTGATTTGAGTGATCAAATTACTGAAAAAGAAATTCAAGCTGCTGAAAAAGGAAGAAAATATAGAAAGCCTGAATCTGTTGATCAACTTCCAAAGTATCCTCCAGTTACACATAAAATGAAAAGGATGAATGAACAAATGAAAAGAGAACATGTTTCTTTTGACATTGATGAAAAGAATAATGTGAGTTACAATGCTGTCAGACCTCCAAGCAAAAAGTTTTTGGAGAAGTTAGAAAAGAACAAGAAAAAGAAGGTAAATAAGAAAGAAATGGATATAGAATATTTTACTCCTATTTATCCTATCTTTTCAAGTGTTGAAGACTTTGATGTGGGAGAGGTAGAAACTGTTGAGGAATATGAAAGAAGGAAGTCAAGATATAGAGAGAATGAAGATGATCAACCACTGAACTTGAAAAAGGTTGTCTTTGTTAAAGGGAATGTGGAAAGAAATGACATCAGAATGGCTGAGTTTGTTCCATTCTCAATTGATTTTGACAATCTGAAAAACAAAAAGACAATTTGTGTAAGAGAGCCCAAACCAAGTGAAAGATTCAGGAAACCACAAGAACATGAGATGTTCAAAAGAAAGGTGTAGTGTAGAAAGTGTGATGAATATGGACACCATACTGATTCATGTAACGAGAGACTCAAGTTTCAGCCATTCCATGTCCAAAATGGAACAAAGTTTGGTCAAGACTTTGTTTTGTACAAAGAGAAGTATGCAATGTATTTGGGAAAGGGAAACGTGAATAGAATAGAGGCAAGAGTTGAAGTGAAGGGTGAGACAAAGAAAAAGATGCATATGACTGAAAATGTGAGAAGAAGTAATTCACCTCAGAAGCAAAAGCAGGTGAAAAGGGAAAATCAGTCATTGAAATTTACCAAAAATACTCATTCAGTCAAGTCTGATGAGTCACAAGAATCATCAGGCAGTGAGAAATCAAAACGAAAAACCGTATATCAAAGAAAGAAACAAGCTGTACTCACTGGTGATGAAAAGTTCTTGTTAAAACGTGGGTATGAACCACAAGGTTTCACATGGAAACCTAGAACTGAAGCTAAAGTTGAAGCTGTGACTAATGTAAGAGACTTCTCAGAATTAAAGGACTATGTCTTACAAGAAAAGAGAACTGCCTCAGTTGAGCTTGACAATTCAGCTTCACTTGTCAAGACACCAAGAGAGTGTGGGTATGAAACTGACCATTCAGACAACTTGGAGATCACTCATGAAGATCCTGAACCTACTACACTCACTTCCCAAGCTGCCACTAAAATTGACACTGATAAGTTGCAAGTTGAAGAAGCTTGCATTTCATCACTGAACTAATCAAATTTCTCTTTGTGCAGGAACAGGCCACTCCATTGAATGATATATGGTATATGGATAGTGGTTGTTCTAGGCACATGACTTGTGACAAGAGGTCACTTGTGAATTATGTAGAGAAGTATGAGGGTCCAGTTGCCTTTGGGAGTGATGAAAATGGAGGAAAGATTGTGGGTAAAGGGATATTGACAAATGGGAAGGTGTCTTTTGACAATGTCTTTCATGTTGAGGGACTACAATACAATTTGTTGAGTATATCTCAAATGTGTGATAAGGGTTACAAAGTCAGTTTTGATGATTCTCATTGTTTCATCTTAAACCCTGAGTTTGTGATCCCACCTGAAATGATTATGATGATGGCACCAAGAAATGGCAACTTGTATGAGTTGAATATGAAAGATGCTATTTCAAGAGGTTGTGCATGTTTTGTGTCCAAAGCCACTGAAAATGAATCTAAATTGTGGCATAGGAAGTTGTGTCATGTGAACTTAAAGAATATGAATAGACTGGTCAAGGGTGAACATGTGATTGGTTTACCTACAAGAGAATTTAAGTCAGATGATCATTGTGACTCATGTCAGAAGGGAAAACAACACAAGTCTACTCATAAGACAAAGCTCATCAACTCAATTGATCAACCACTTGAGTTACTTCACATGGATCTTTTTGGTCATGTGAGTGTACCAAGTATTGGAAAGAAAAGATACTGTTTGGTGATCATTGATGATTATTCAAGATATACTTGGGTTTATTTCCTAAGCACTAAAGATGAGACTGCTAAGTTGATTAAAGGTTGTGTCACAATGATTGAAAACAAGCTGAATAAGAAAGTGAAGATGCTGAGAAGTGACAATGGTACTGAGTTCAAGAATGGAGTTACGGAAGAATTTTGTACTATGAAAGGAATACTTCAACAATTTTCAGCTCCAAGAACTCCTGAACAAAATGGTGTTGCAGAAAGGAGAAATAGAACACTAATAGAAGCTGCAAGAACCATGTTGGCTGATGCTAACTTACCTGTCACATTCTGGGCTGAAGCAATCAACACTGCTTGTTATGTTCAGAACAGAGTGCTTGTGAACAAAAGGCATGATAAAACTCCATATGAGATTTTCAACAAAAGAAAGCCTTACATCAAGTTCTTCAAGTCCTTTGGCTGCAAATGTTTCTTATTAAACACTAGAGACTATTTGAACAAGTTTCAAACTAAGTCACTAGACTGTTTCTTTGTTGGATATTCTACTCACTCAAAGGCTTACAGAGTTTAGGTGAAAGATCACATGAGTGTGATAGAGTCATCTGACATTATTTTTAATGAGAATCAATTCAACACAGTCAATGGTGCAACATGGCTGTTTGATCATGAAAAATTGATAAAGTCATTCAAGATTTATTCTGAAGACTTTGATGATACATACTACAAGACCAGTGTACTTGAAGAAAATAAGAAGAAAGAACTGGACTTGGAAGAATTGTGGAAGAAAGTTGCTAGAACAGAAAAAGAATACACTTTTGTGAATAGCTCCTCAAACAATGACATTGAACAAGATCAGCAAATGACAAGTCAAGATAGTACTGATGTACAAAATGATCATGTTCATAATGGGAGTGACACAGGCAACAAAACAAATGATGAAGAAGCTGCAACAACAGCAAGATTCCAAGACTTGTTTCAAAGTTTGAATCTGGGAAACAATGGTGATTCCACTTCAAGACAACATAATGATGAAGCACCAGAGTTTCATGATGCAGAAGCTGATTTGATCATTGAAGAACCTGAAATCAATGAAACAAATCTTGACACAAATTTGTCTACAAATAAGATAATACAAACTCCTACTGTTGAAAAGAATCATCCTGCTGAAAATATCATTGGTGACCTGCATGAAAGAGTAACAAGAAGTCATTCTGAGATAGCTAACATCTGTCTGTACTCTTGCTTTCTATCCCAATTAGAACCAAAGAATATTGCTCAAGCTTTAAAAAACAATAGTTGGGTAGAGGCAATGCAAGAGGAATTGGCTCAGTTTAGAGATTTACATGTATGGGATCTTATAGACAAGCCACATGACAGATATGCAATAGGAACCAAATGGGTGTTCAGAAACAAAAGGGATGAAAGGGGTTTGGTGATTAAGAACAAAGCTAGACTTGTAGCACTGGGATGTCTTCAAAAGGAATGGATAGACTTTGAGGAAGTGTTTCACCAGTTGCAAGACTGGAAGCCATAAGGATTTTTCTTGCATATGCTGCTTCAAAAAACATTAAGGTATTCTAGCTTGATGTCAAATCTGCATTCCTTAATGGAAAGATTGATGAATAAGTGTATGTGACTCAACAACCAGGTTTTGAGGATCCCATGTATCCAAACAGGGTGTATAAGCTAAACAAAGCCCTTTATGGTTTACATCAGGCTCCTAGAGCATGGTATGATGAGTTATCAACTCATTTACTTGAAAATGGCTTCACAAGGGGAGCCATTGACAAGACACTCTTCTACAAAAGACAAGGGTCAGATTTGCTGCTTGTACAAGTCTATGTTGATGATATCATCTTTGGATCTACAAATGAATATATGTGTTTGGAGTTTGAAGAGGTGATGAAGTCCAAGTACAGCATGAGTTCCATGGGTGTAATGAATTTCTTTCTGGGACTACAAGTTCAACAAAAGGATGAAGGTATCTTCATTCACCAAGCTAAGTATGTGCAGGACATTCTGAATAAGTTCAACTGTCATGACTACAAGGCTGCCTCAACTCCAATGAACACCAAAGAAAAGATGATAGCTGATGAAAAAGGGGAGTCAGTTGATGAACATGAATATAGAGCCAAGATTGGATCTCTGATGTATCTGACAGCAACAAGACTAGATATCATGTTTGCTGTGTGTGTATGTGCTAGGTTCTAATCAAATCCAAAAGTCTCCCACATGAATGCTGTGAAAAGAATATTCAGATATTTGAAGGGAAGACCAGACTTAGGGATTTGGTATCCAAAGAACCAATCCTTTGATCTGATTGCATATACAGACAGTGATTATGATGGATGTAATATGAGTAGAAAGTCAACATCAGGAGGATGCCAGTTTTTGGGTGAAAGGCTATTGTCATGGCAATGCAAGAAACAGACCACAGTGTCAATCTCCACTGCAGAAGCTGAATATGTTGCTGCATTTGCCTACTGTGCACAAGTCCTCTGGATTCAGAATCAGATGTTGGACTATGGTTTGAACTTTCTAAACACCCCTATTCTGGTTGATAATACTGCTGCATATTTTACTGTTAAGAATCTTGTGCAACATTCTAAGACTAAGCATATTGAAATCAGACATCACTTCATCAGAGATTGTAGTGAAAAGGGTTTGATTGACATGCAAAGAGTTGATACAAGTGATAATCTGGCTGACCTATTCACCAAACCACTTGATAGAACCAGGTTCAACTTTCTTTTGAAAGCCCTGGGGATGATCAACTCTGATGAAATCTGATTAAGGATGTGTGCTTAGTTGTGTACCTCTATGTGCTACTTGAATATTTTAGAAGAGGTTACACAAGTTGAATATGTTGCTGAATATGCTGCTGAATATGTTGTTCAATATGTTTTGATTATGTCACTGTTTTGATGTTAACTGATAGGTACTTGAGTAAATATTTGTGCAATTTGGTTGAATTTGATGATAATACTTGACTATCTTATTAACTGATCTTATTTTATGATAAGTAATTTGATCTGTTTAGGTGAGATTAATTGCTTATATAATGTCATGGGTAATCACATGTTTATGGTTACTTGAATATGTTCTTAATCTGATCTTCTGAAGTTGTTAAGGTAGAATAGACATTGAATGATATTACAATCTGTTTTTCTTGATGATGATAGAATGATTAAGATTTGAGTATGTGATGCAACTGTTTATGTCAAAATGTGTTTTATGTCAAAATTATGTGATTCAATGAAATTTATAATGAATTTTGCATAAATACTATATTTTGGTCAAAACATAAGCAAGTTGATTAATGGTGTTGAGATATGATAATATTATTCAGTTCAAGCTTTTAAGAAGCTTAAAAGAAGGTTTTTTTTTAAAGGAAAAGATCTCAAACAGTTGTTTTTGCTGAAAATTATGTCATTTGCCCAGTTGGAAGGACATGCACTTCTGTATGTTTGGTCCTTGAATCTCTTAGATTCAAAGGATAGCCATTGACCTGGAAACTGAATGCATTTGGGGCAATTATGACTTGTTTCTTATTCCTTCACTTAAAACTATGTCAATAACTCTGACTTTGAGAGGACATATATTCTCATGTATGTTTGGTCCTGTTGACCACTTTTGGTCAAACAGGATAGCCATTAACCTAACAATGAAGAGATATTGGGGTGATTGAATATTAAACTGTATTTTTTTGGGAAATGATAGTACATTGACTACTTAGCTGATCATATGGAATTAATAGGCTAAAAAGGCCTTAGTATAGTCATTAACATGTATGGTTGCTTTTTCATGATGATGTAAAATCTAAGGTGATATAAACATAATGAAAATGCTAATCTTTATGTGGAGATGCATAGTTGTTTTGCATGTCTCAAGATAGATCTCTCCGAATGATATGGCAGAAAAGTGATTACCCAGTCATACACAAGCCTGTTGTTATTTGGTCAACCAAAATGAACCTTTTTTTTATTTATATGACAAAGAACATGCTTTAAGAAAATTTGAGAAAATATCAAAAACAAGGGGAAGAATGAATAAATCAACCAAAAGTTGATAAATGTTTTAGATATTTTATCAAACAAGAGGGTTACAACAAGAACTACAAAGATGTTGACAAAAACTGTCTCATCTTGAATGAAAGGCATGTTGCTAACTGTAAGTCCAACGTTCAACCTCTATACATGTTTGAATATCAAAATTGCAAAAATACAATAAGTTCTGTCATACAAAAACTATTTTTGACCAAATACAGGAGGTTGGAGTCAAATTGGGGTGATCTGGGGAAAGCCAAATAAGCTTTGAGAAGAGATATGAGGCATCATAGCACAGTGTTGACCATTATTGCATTATGCTCAAATTGAATCTTAATCATATCACCAAAGAGATGAAAATCATGCTAAGTTTATACCTACTGTTAACCTATCTAAGTTGTCATAATAATGCTGAGAGTGAAGTAATGAGATAGCTACTTAGTCAATATGATCCCATTCCTGAGATCTTTTCAGTTTATAAAAGAAATTGTTTTGAAGTGAAGTATAACTGAAATTTGATCTCTTAATGCACCATTTGCTCTTAAACTATGTTCTGAAATGATACATAACTTAGAAATGTCTTTGAAAAATGGTTTAAGTCAAAAAGTTTTGCATTTTGCCTAAAATAGGCTGAATATGTAAGTTCGAGTAAGGTTTGATGATTTCTAATCCTCTCGAGCACAAACTGTTTGAATATGTATTTTCGGGTAAGGTTATTGAATTACAACCTTTCCGAGTACAGAACAGTTGATTATGTGTGAATATGTTGTTTCGGGTAAGGTTTGACAACTTTCAACCTTTCCGAGTAAGCTTAGTAATTTTTGACTAACATTATGATTTTCGGGCATGCTTTGAAGTGTTTACACTGTTGCACTCACTTTCCGAGCAAGCTTGAAGTCTTGAGATGATTATGTGTTGAAATAGCTAACTGTTAACAAGAAAATCTTGTTTCGAGTAAGCTTTGCATATTTTATGTTAGCTTCGAATAAGCTATGCATGTAATATGCTGATTGTGTTTTCAAGCAAACTTTGTTCACTTAAGTGAGTGTACCGAGTAAGCTTTGAGTGAATATGTTGTTAGGAAAGACCTGTTAATCTTTCCGGGCACGCTTAGATGTTACTGTTTAAGTTTGTCACTTTTCGGGTATGGTTTGATATGATAAGTTCCCTCGAACAAGGGCATACCTGATGATTAAATGTGTTTATCCTAGCAAGCTTTGTGCTAACTTAGGATTTTCGAGCAAGCTTCATGAAATTTTAGACTATAGCACACTTAAATGTTTATGTGTTTAATTTCACTCCGAGCATGCTCTGTGATATATGTGTTTATGATTTCTTTGAAATTACAAGTGTTTTCGGGCAAACTTTGTTTTCCGAGCACACTTTATATTTCGGGTACACTTGTGTTCCTTTAATATACTTGGTAATTTTCAAAACCCAACTTTCCGAGTACACTGTCTCCTAGAATTTGGTTTCAAGCACACTTTGTATTATATGAAAGTTATTCGAGTATACTTGGCACAAGATTGTTGTCCGAGCACACTTTACATTTGAAAGAGTGCTCGAGCACAATCTTCATACAAGCATACTTGAATGAATGCGTTGATTGATTATGTAAGTTGGTGTGATGAAATTGTTTAAGTGATTCATACTTGAATGAATACGTTGTTTGAATATGTTAGTGATTATGATTTTTAGGGTTCATGCTAGATAAGTTTTAATTTGAATTTGAGAAATTTTTGGAGGATCTTAATTGATTCTTAGTAAGAATGTTTATTTGATAACTATATTTGATTATTTGTCTTGCGATTATTTCTCAAGAAATCAAGTATTTCGGGTAAGCTTTCTTCATTATATCTTAATTTTAAATTAATTTACTTGATCGAGCAAGGTTTAAATAAAGAAGTATTCGGGTAAACTTCACGTTCAAAATGAAAAGTTTTCGAGTAAAGTTTGACCGAGTAAGGTTGTTAGTGGAAGAAGATCGAGTAGACTTTGGTTAAATTAAATTTTCGAGTAAGGTCTTATGATTTTAAATGAGATTAAATGTTTTTAATATATCAAGTGGATAACGTTACTGGTTGACAGCTAGTAATTCACAAGAAGACAAAAAGCATTTAAAACCCACTTTCAAAATGTATAAAAGAGGGACTTAGGCAAATTTCTTCTACATTATTTCTCTCTATCTCTCTCCTTCCACTGCAACTCTCTCTTACTAAGAAAAATAACCGACTTATCGAATTCAAGATTAATCCAAACCCTAATTTTTATCAGCCACTAATTTCCGACTCGGTAAGCATAAAATTCTATGTTTTCCGATCATGATTAGATTGTTATTGTGACCTGATTATGTATTCGAGTACTAACACTCTCTTTATGTGTTTAGGTTATTTATTTGTCGAAGAACAGGTTCTTGAAGATTTCTATCTTTCTTCTTCATTTTTATAACTTGAAATTGTGTAAAGTTTTAAACTTTATGTATAATTTCACTTTGAATTTGTTTGTTTATGTTTTACAGATATGGCAGACAACGAGCCGAAGTATGTGTTTGAGCCAAAGCACAATATGTGCGCACTACTACAAGTAACACCAGAAAATGAACCGATGGCTCGGATGATCGTATGGATGGCACAGTCGAACATTAGCTTTGCACTCACTGAATGCCCGATTATCTACAGAAATCACTCTTTGGATTTCTGGAGATCAGCAGAGCTTATTGAAGACGGTAATGAAAGACGAATCGAGGCAACCGTGGCCAAACAGGAGATACAGATCACTGAAAGATTGATCAGAAGATCTTTAAGACTAAATGACGATGATCACAATCACATCAGTTTCGATACAAAGCATCTGTTGAAGATTTTCAGAGAAACTATGGGGTATCAAGGAAATGTCCATGAGGGACAGTTTCAGAAGGGCTTTTTTCCAATGTTGTACAGATTTCTGATTCATCACATCATAAATGGATTTGCTCCTAGAAAGGGATCGTGGACTCTGATGAGTCTTGATCTAGCAAATGCCACCATTGGAACAATCTATGATCTGCCATTTAATTTTTCCAAGATGATATTTGATGGGCTAGTGGGGAATCTAAAGAAACCGGAAAGAAAGAGATTTTTACAGTACCCGAGATTCCTGCAGATCATATTCAATAGCACACTACAAGATTTACCAATAATTGGAACCACCCATAAACTGCAAGATCCCGATGCTTACAAGAGAATAAAGAATCCTGGTGTCTCTAACAATTTTGATGCAAGTATTCCATTTGAAATTCTGCCATGGTTATTAAACCATGATTTGGTTGTTATGCCTGTGCCTGAGCTGAGCTCAGAGGAGGAAGAAGGGAGTGATGAGGAGAGTGCTGAAGGAGACTCTGATGATGATGTAGATGGCAATGATGGGGGAGATGGTCTGGATATGGAGATTATGGCACCAGTACAGGGGGAGCAACATGAAGAACTTGAACAACCTATCCCTACACTACCACAATCACCACCACATACATCACCACATCAAACACCACCTCAATCTTTCAACTTAGACCAACCAGAAACCTCCACACAACACACACAATCCCCATCCATCACTGAACAACCTACTTATGAACCATTCCCTACAACCCCACCCTCAAGCCAACAAAATAATACACTTCAAAGAAATATTGAACTAATGTTGGAGAATGATGAGTTGAAGAGGAGAGTTGAGGAGGTTAGGGATGAAAATATTGAGTTGTGTAGAAAGAATGAAGAGCTAACAAATGAAAATGAACTGTTATTGAAAAAGTTAGCTGATGCTGAATTGTTAATTCGAACCCTGGTGCAGGAGGTTGAGAAGACCTCAGCTGCCCCAAAACAGGGGGAGAATATGGATCAAAATGATGTGACTGATGCTGAAAGTGCTGAAAATATTGATGGTTTGATGAGGATTATGAATGAATATGATGAAAGTGATGAATCTGTAATGAATGTGAATGATGATGTTGAGAATGTGCTGACAGAAGAGTTGACTGAGATTGTAAATGAAGAAATGAGTGTGGAGAATGTGAATGTGAATGCTGCTACTAAGGAACTAGAACACACTGAGCCAATTGATGATCAAGAAACTAGTTCCAAGAGGGTAAAGCATGACTCTGAATTGGAAGACTTATTTAGAGAGATTGATGAGTTTGAAAGTGATGAACAAGAGGATGAAGAACAGGTGATGAGAAGAAAAGAAAAGGGTAAAGAGATAGCCACAGATGAAGAACCTGTTGTATATGTTGAGAAGGATGTATCCTTTTGTTGATACTGCTGCTGCTGCTGCTCTTGCTGAGAGAGAAAGACTTATTAAAGAATCAATGGAAAAGGAAGCAATTGCCCATTCCTTGACTGAAGAAGAGTTGGCACAGCAGGACCTATTGATCAATGAAGCCAATGTAGCAAAAGAAATATTTCAAGATGTGGCAGATCAAGAGGTTATTGAAATTCTGGTGAATATGAACAAAACTCAACAGTTTAATGACTCTTTGAGAAAGGTGGTTAACAAGTTTCAGGAGCAACAAGAGGAGACTGTTGAACCATCAACCAATCTTAACACTGACATGATTATACCTGAAGAGATTGGGGAGTCAATTGCATCTGAAGCTGCTAAGAAATGGGTTGAACAAGTAAAAGAAGACATGAAAAAGAGCCCTACTAGTAACTGGGGAGAAAGAAGATTTGAAAAGACTTATCAAAGAGGAAGGAAATCTACTGAACAGACTGATGATGAACCAATCAGGGCAATCCCCTTGAAAACACTGAAACCAGGAGAAAAATTACCAGGGGTACCTGATGTTGATGTCCCTGAAGTTGAGGTTCTTGATATGAATGTTACTGAACCAGAGCATCCTGCCTCTGATGAACCAAAAATAGATGCCATGAATGATCTATCAGATGATGGGGAGGATGACTCTAAGGAGTCTGATGGAAAGGGTGATGATCACCCTGATCAAGGAGGTGAGAAAGTTGACACAAGCTCTACTACTGAGACCCCTCATGCTGAAATGACTTATATTCAAAGGGGCATAATTGAAATAAATGCAGAGGAAGTCCTAAAGAAGGTTGAGAAAAGAAAGAAAAATACTGAGCACTATAAAACTTTTTTGAAGGTTAGAGGCTATCCTGAAGCTGCTTTAGAAAAATACACTGCTGAACAAATTCAAGATCTTTATAACAGTGAGAAAGAGATAGTTGCAGAAAAGTTTGTGAAACAAGATGATAAGATTGAATTGGAAGAATTAAAGAAAAAGTATGATGGAATGTGTGGTTATCTGATTGAGAAAGGGATAAAGCCTGAGGTTGTGAGAAACTTGAGCAAAGAGGCAGTATTTGACCAATATTCCAAAATGAAAAAGAAAGAGATGAAAAGGGTCCAAACTGAGAGCTCAATTATGAAAGAAACTGATGGTGAGCCACCTGTGAAAAGAAGAAGAATCAGGACTGTGAGGGAGAAAGAGAAGGAACTAGAGAAAATTGATGAAACTCCTATCCCTCAGCCAGAACAGCCTGAGCCTGAGTCTGATGAAGAGAAGTTCTTGCCATGGGAGAATGAGGAAATGATAAACATCCTCAGGAACATAATGATACATCAAAGAGGCATGACTGAAGCTGATTTCAATGTCCTGGAAAAGGTTGATCTGAAAGACTTATTTTATATCCAGAAGGCAGAATGGGAAAAGGCCTTAAAGGAGGGTGAAAACCCTAGGTATTATGCAGATGGCATGTTTGTACCAACCAGATCAGCAAATACAGTGGGAATGGCAAAGATGTTGAATGAGCTTCACAAGCATGGGGTGAATGTGTGAGAGCTTGAAAATTTACCAACTGAAATGGTGGAGGCCACATACAGAAAATTCTTTAATTTGGGTCCTGAAAAGCCAAGAAAGTCCATTCCTATTAGACCTCCATTTCATCAGAGATTCCCTAGAGGAAGAGGTCATGGTGGAAGAGGTGAGTCAAGTAGCTCTGCACAACAAAGATCATATGGACCACAGTCTGATGTGGATCTACCAAGAGAGCTTTACTATGACTCAGTTACTGATTCTTTGAAAGTCATAATGGAAAGTAGGCAGTTACGGGAGATTGTTGTAAGAAGTGACTTCAGAGAATACAACGAAGAACAACTAAGAAGAATGGAGTCGCTTCACTTATATGATTTCAGGGACAGAGACAGATCAGCAGGAAGACAAATGAATGACTTATCTAAGTATCTACAAGAACAGGCTGCTGATGGGTTCAAATTTTTGAAAGAAAAGAGAAGTTGGAGACTGATCCAACTTCACAAGTCAAAGAGGTCAGAAAAACTGAAGAAAATGGACAGGGCTGAACTGAACTACCAGATGAGAGTCCGAGATCAAAATCCTCTGTCCAACATGGAGACTTGTATAAGCTTGGGAAGAAGGATGAGAAGGCCAAATTACACAGTGCAGAAAAACGGTGTCATTACAGAAGTTGAATACAAAGAAGACACTGGCCACTATGTGCTGAGGAATTCAGATGAGAAGGCCTTGGCAACAATCAAGAAGGATGCAGATCTGACATGCCTACATAATGATGATCTTGCTGATATAAGAGACTTGGTGATACAAGAAAGACACACTCACTACCAAGTGCTCAATATATTCAGAGAAAGGGCAGCATCTGTGATCCAGCTGAGAAGACAAGCAGCCTACAATGAGAGGAAAAGGCAAATGAGATAGAATAGGCTTTGCTTTGTAATGTCTTCAGACAAACCTTTGATTATGTAATTTTTACTTATGTAATTCAATTATGAAATTTGATGTGTATTTTGCTAAGTGTAAGTAACCATAGAATGTTTTGGGCCAGCTGAGGTGTTCCAATCTAGGGGGAGATTGTTGGGTCAAGAGTTTGACCCAAATGAGGAGATTTGACCTAAATGAAGAATATTGAAGATTGGAATCTTCTCAATATTCTTCATTTAGGTCAAATCTCCTCATTTGGGTCAAACTCTTGACCCAACAAAGTTTCTGGTCGAGATCGAGCGTACGCCTCTCGGCTTGAAGATGGATTTCGAGCCTCGTCCTAACTCAACTAAACGATTCTCGTTTGCAACACTAGCTTCCGCCAGTTGCTTCATTTTCTCGAGCAAGTCGAGCAAGGTTTCTTCGGAAGTTGGCACACGTCTTTCTTTAGCAGTTTTCTTTACCGGGCGCCACTCCATTCTCTCTCTCAGGCAGTTTTTTTTTAGAAGTGTTTGAAGGTGTGAGTAAAACTAAAAGAAGCAACATGAATTTATAATGAAACATTGGCTTCAGGCATGACCCAAGTGTGTCAGAGGCATGCCCCATGCCGATGCATAATATCACAGATTCAGACAAGGACGATTTGGCATTCAGCGATGATCAAAGAAAAGATTCCAATTTGACCAAGCCACATGCTTTGGCTAAGGCATGCCCAAAGCTTACCTTTATATGACAAAATTCAAACCTGTTCATATTTATCCTAAAGTAGTTAACACCTTTTGAGTTCGAAAGTAAACCCGATTATGCAAAATAAATAAATTAACTTAATCGCTAAAATAATAATAATAATAATAATAAATAAATAAAAATAAAAATAAAAATAACAATAAAAATTTGAAGCCTAAATATAAAAATAAAAATAAAATATAATTGAAAACTAAAATTTCATCAAAGATAACGGGTTCATATCCGGGTGAGCCGAACACGGGAAAATACGGCTCACGAAACATAAGTACATACTAGCATAAAAACGAAATTCATAAAAAAGGTTTCCGCTAAAAAAGGTTTCCGCTTCTAGGGTAGTTGTTAAATTCCTAAAAAAAATTGTTCTCGTGCTTTGGTGTCCCGAAAGCACTCATTAGTGACCATGGAACACATTTCTGCAATGCCCAGATGGAAAAGGCATTATCTCGCTATGGTGTCCACCACAGATTTTCAACACCATACCACCCGCAAACCAGTGGGCAAGTTGAAGTCAGTTCACGCCTCGACATTTCCGCCATAGGTTGGGGTGTGACAGATTGGTATCAGAGCCGAAGGTTTAAGATAGGTCGTTAGTGGTGCCATACTAACATGCTTAGGATCCCCATACGTGCTTATCTATTTACCTTTATGTGTTCAAATTTAAATTGTTTACAGCTTTCTTAGATAATTATTATCTATTGTATTATATTGTATTGTATTGTAATGCACACTCACACAAACTCTCTGACTATGCCTCAACATTCAAAGAAAACTTTTCTAAAATTAGATTGCTTATATTTTTGGGATATTCCTTAAGAATTCCCACCTGTTATTTTCACTCGTTCACCTTACGGCTAGGTTATGTGGCATGTCCCTACGATAAATGAAAGGGGAAGAGAAACTGTGAGTTGGGCCTTGGCAAAACGGTTCCAAGAACCAAATGTAAGACGCTATTCCTTACCTGGGTGATACCCTGACCACAATACTCAACCCTATGGACCCAAGCGAGACCCGAAAATGCCATATGACCGACATCCTAAGCTGTCAACCGTGACCACATTAGTGGTTTCATCCCTATAATATTTTTAAACCGAATTCACGGTGGTTCGTGGCTAAACTCGGTTTTCCCAATTATTGTGTTCCGTTATTTAAATGGTTAGTTGGGTGAAAAATCCGTGGAACCATGGTGTGACACCCCAACCTACGGCGCAAATGCCGGGGCGCGAACTAATTGTCACAGCTCTCAAGGTTACTGTCATGCACAATAAGTTTCAATATCTATTTAATAATTTCAAATAAATCAATTACAAAATACAACTTATTAAGCAAACAACAATTACAAATTAAATTCTTGATCGTATAATGTCTAACTTAAATTCTTCACTAAGTCTTCACCAACCTGCGTTAAATTTCTACGATAACCTGCATATGTGTTTAAAATAGAATTTTGTCAACAACACATGTTGAGTGAGCAACCCACCAGTTTAGTTGTACATATAGTATATATAACAAAATACGTAGCTGCAACAAGGCATATGAGAATAACAAATTAACCAAATGAGCAAATATAACTGAGATGTCGAGAAGCACAAAGGCTAACGACTGGCGTATGATCATACTAGACTGAGATTATGTTAGACTCCTCCGAATGCGGAAGCATACAAAGAAAATAAGCACATAAACACGTAAGGTATAAGTTGTTAACACATAAGACAAAGATGCAGTTTTTAGTATAAGTATATATAAGAAATATTATTTACGCATATGTACCCAAAACGTGAAAAACGAGTAAAAAGAGGAGAATGTGGTACTCACCTCGATAGGCGAATAAAAGTGAATAGATAACAATAAGAATCACAAAAGCGGAACACGCATGTTGACGATAAGGCCTAATAAGGAAAATAGAATGTGGATACGCTAAGTAAATGAACTAGATCGAATAAGCGAGTTCGATAATTATAAAACTATTAGGTCATATTATATTCTTTTTAGTCATACTTAATATAATGTTTTATTTTATAAAAATATTTGTGTAAAAGTAAAATACATCTTTTAATATTAATTAATTCGTTAAAATATATAAGTATATTGTATTAATAAAACGAATTTACCTTTTGAATATATTAAATGGGTTATTCTTAACTAATTATATTATTATACATATATAAAAAAATAGTTTTTATAAGATTCGACAGAAACACGAGAATTGTTGTCAGTTTTTAATAAAAAGAAATATATTTTAATTACTAATTTTATTATATGTGTTACTCATTTAAATAGTTTAAAGAGAATAATTTCTAAAAATAAAGAAAACGGGGTGGGAAGGTCTCGAACCCGCGACCTGACCCCCATAAACCAAGAAGCTTAACCAGCTGAGCTATCAGCGACATGCAACAAAGAATAGGTCAGATTAATTATAAACAGAAGCAGCTCAGCAGTTCAAAACCAAATCATATCAACATCAATTCGATCCACACCGACACAATGAATCGAATTGATGTTGGGGCTAATTATAAGCATCATAACGCGATCAAAACCATATATTCTTTTACATCGTACAACGAACAGAAGTGGATTAATCAGAATGAACAGTGCCGACGGAGATGATGAAGGAAC
Organism: Bidens hawaiensis; assembly: GCF_021521415.1. Lineage (NCBI taxonomy): Eukaryota > Viridiplantae > Streptophyta > Magnoliopsida > Asterales > Asteraceae > Bidens > Bidens hawaiensis. The sequence goes on from NW_027491014.1 coordinate 695,976, forward strand.
GAACAACCAAACGGCTGATATAACACAATTGATTAGAGGGTTATGGACGGCGTTGATGTAGAGACACTAACTGCCAGGTTAATTGGATTAATACGATAATTTATATGCATAATAAGTTAGGGTTAGGTTCGGCGAGTTTTAAACGAGATACGAATCACTTTTGATCTAATTCCCGTAATTAGGATGTCGATTACACGGATTAAGGAAGGAATAACACAAACTTGATCCCATTTCCTTATTAGGGACGAGAATTGGGGAGCAAGTCAAGAAGCGGGTTTATGGTTCGTTATACGGGTCATGGGTAAATGGGTATGGATCTTGGATAACGGGTTGGTGGGTTATAATATCATAAAAATGTAGAACTTGCAATAAGGTCCTTGGAGCTTAAGTTTGGGATCACTTTGAGGTCAAAGTTTGGTTTCGGGTTAAATCATATATATTTCAAAGTAGTTATATATATTATATATATTAATTAAATATAATAAAATTATTAAATAAAATATTAGTTACTCGATAAACGTGATAAAATTTCCCGAACATTGAATCGGGTCGGGTATATAATAAAAATATTAACTCGAAAAGTCCGAGTTGTTACACATGGCACTCCTACTATCCATTTCTCAACTTGTTTTCATATGTTTGTTGGAATAATCAAATGTAGTGATTCACAAGATACTCCGACTACCCATATTTATTTCGATGGTTCGTTATTTAGTTTGGTCGGTTAAAACACCGTGTAACGCTCATTGGGCCGACAAACTTCATTGCATTGTTAATTCGTTAATTAATTTGGACAATCAAATTGCCATGTAACGCTCATGGGTTGTCCAACTCAGTTGTTTTACTTTAGTTCGTTGGGCCATTCAAATTGCCATGGAAAGCTCATGGGAGGCCAACATCCACAATTTATTTTTTGTTAGTTTATTGTAAACTTAATAATCTAAATTTTAAACTGACTTAACTCCTCATGTAGTCATCACACATTAATCTTATTTACTCATCATTTAACAACTATTTACGCTATATAATCTTTTACATTTAATATTTGTTGTGCAAATCCCCTTACTTCTTATGACAACATTATTATTTCAACATAATTAAACATTTTACTATTCTTATGATTTCCTCAGTTTATCCTTCATCTTATAAATCCTCATTTTTTATCCCTATAGAATGCCGTCTTTAAGAAACCACCGTCGTCATTAACGTTTATCTGGTTCACGTGATCGCCGCTTAGCTGCTAGGATCACAAAAGAATTCGCTGCTGCAATGCCCACAATAGTCACTCAGATCCAAAGCCTCAACTCCAATGGATTTGCCTCATCGTCTGCACTAAATAACTATGATTTTCGTAAATTTTTGAGCACCAAACCCCATCTTTCCGTGGTGAGGAAAATGCCACCGCCTTGCTGCAATGGTTTGAAAAAATGGAGAATGTCTTCATCCACTATGAATGTTCGGACGCCAAACAGTGTAAATTCGCCTCGAGCAAGTTTGAGGGCCGAGCTGTCACCTGGTGGAATGCTTTGAGGACTGACCAAGGGTCTGACTTGGTCATATCCATGCCTAGGGAAGGACTTAAGGAGGCAATGAAGAAGGAGTTCTGCCCTTAACACGAACTACAAAGACTTGAGACTGAGTTTTGGGAACTCAAACACGTTGGTGGGGATAACTCTACCTACTCAAACCGTTTCTGTGAACTTAGCCAAATCGTACCTCACCTTGTAACCCCCGACAACCGCGGCATTCAAAAATACATTTGCGTTTACCAAGCATTTTCCGTGATGGTGTGACGAGTCGTGATCCCATAACCATTGGTGAGGCTATGGACCTAGCTTCTTCCCTCATCGACAGTCATGTTAGGGATGGAACCTTGTCTCGTAAGGATTCCAAGCCTAATCCCGACAAGACCGAAATCGACTCATCCTCTGATGCTAAAGCCAAAACCAAACCTGCTTCCTACAACAACAATTACCGTAATAACAACCACAACAAGCGTAAAGCCTATGTCGTTAACCAGCCCAATAACCAACCTCCTCCTAACCAAAACCAAACTGCCCCGAACAAAAAAGACTTACCTTGGTACTCATCCCCTATGTGCCAAGTGTAGCTTTCATGACTCTGCCCAAACTCCATGCCGACTATGCACCCAATGCAACCTTATGTCCACCTTTCTAACACGTGTCGTATTCAGCCTAATGCACAAGCCACCTCACGGGCTCAATCCGGTGCTCCTAATAACCGTGCTTCCTATTATTGTGGAGACCCAAATTGTAACAACTCGGGTTTTTAAAATTTATATTTTATTAAATACCCGACTCGATTCAATTTTCGGGTTATTTTCTTATTTCGTTGTCGAATTAGTTTGATTACTTTATTAATATTTAGTTATTTATAATTTATCTTTATTGTTCTTACACTTTTAACCCAAAGTATAGGTTTTAAATCCTTTCGTATCCAACTGCAAACTTCAAGGTCCAATCTGTAAATATATTATAACCCTGGATATCCTAATACCCAAACCCGACCCATATTAGTTTTCTAGGACCCGAATTGAAATTCCACTAACTTGGACCTAAATTCTCGTTTAATTGATGGATTTGATTTTGGAAATCTTTTACATTTATCAATTTCGGCCTAACCGACACCCTAAATGAGTTAACAATATCAATTTTGATCTGTCCTTCCGTTATTAACCAAACAGACAACCCTAATCCCTAAATCTATATAAACGTTGTTAATATTCCAATTAAATTCACGCCTACGATCCCCTAGCCGTCGCCAACCATACCCCATCGTTAATTTGATTATAAGGATCTGCTACCGCTCGTTCATCAACCAATTGCGCCGGCTCTGTTCTGTCCTCGTTCACCATCAATCAAATCGCTAACGAGGTAATCTTTTACATCATTAAGATCGCGTTTTCTTGTTGATCAAAAGCCCCAATGTCAGTTGAATTATTGTTAACGGATTGAACGAGATTAGTTTCTAGGGTTTATATAGTCTAATTGTTCATATTTTCTTGAGTATTTAATTAAGCAAAACCGGTTTCCCTTGCATATGGCTGGTTAGCCTAACAGGTTAGACACTTGGGTTACAGGGGGCAGGTCGCAGGTTCAACCCCCTGCACCCCCGGGTTTTTAGATACTTTTTTATTTAATTCTTTTAAATCATTTATTAAGTATAATATTAATAATAACAATTAAATAAAACTATTTTATTTAAAAAACCGACTTTATAATACTTGTTTTTTCATGTTTTGTTCGTGTATATACATATATACATATAAATATATAATAACTTAAAGTTTAATATTTTGATGTATATAAAAATCAAGTAAACTATATATAAATATGTTTATGAAACTAACAATAATATTTTCCAATATATGATTTATTAATTTAACTAGTTATTTTATATAATAAATCTTTATGTATAATAGTATATTTTTAATGGTTATCGAGTTGTTATAATCGGTCTTATACTTTACTTAGCGTATCCATATTTCTCTTTTCCTTATTAGGATTTATCGTCAACGTGTGATTTCCGCATATCATCATTCTTAATATTCTCATTCACTTTGTTCGTCTATCGAGGTGAGTACCACATTCCCCTATTTTACTTGTTTTCCACGTTTTGGGGGCATATGCGTAAATATATTTCTCATTATATGCTTATACTTAAACCTGCAACTTTGTCTTATGTGTTAACAACTTATACCTTACTTGTTTACGTGCTTATTTGCTTTGTATGCTTTCACATTCGGAGAGGTCCAACATAATCTCAGTCTAGTATGATCATACGCCAGTCGTTATAGCTTTGTGCTTCTCGACCTCTCAGTTATACTTGCTCATTTGGTTATTTTTTTAATCTCATATGACTTGTTGCAAATACATTGATGTGCGAAAAGCTATATATAAATATTAATAACTAATTCTCGCAATTCAACACCAAGTCTTAAATTTATAAAACCAAACAATCCTAACTAAACTTCACACAAACGGCAAGTGTACCGGTCGCGTAGCAGCACAGTCTAATGGAAGTCTGGATGTCGAACACAAAGGCACGTGAGAACGGCTCAGATAATTAACCCTAATCTAAGTCCTGCCTAAATAATATATTTATTTGTCTTAATTATTTAGACTAACTAAACTTAACTAACTTAACTTAGCTAACGGTGAAACTTAGTGGAACTAACGATACTAAGAAAACGAATCACCTAGGTAAGATGACTTAACGAGTATAGGATGGATCGGGTGCTAACAAGTGTTTGAAACCGGCTTTTAAAGATGAACTAAGATAGATGCAATCAAAGAAACTGGGCCCACGGTCAGTTTTATCAGAAAACCCTAACAACGACTACTTAGCTTTTAATTCACGGTTGTTTATTTACGTACACTAATGATTTATTACTTGGTCCGGATCAAAATCACAATCCTCACTAAGGCTCTAGCTAATTACAAACCTAGGAAGAGAGGGGTAATTAAATAATAAGGATAATACAAATCAACTTACAAACTAACCTAGTCGATAGCTAGAAAACCGCATGTGGTCTCGCAACGGGTAACTAAATCAACTAAAGCAGAGAGATAAGCTAACCCCTAAGGTTTTGGTCCAACTCAAAGAGGATAATCCTACTGACCTAAATGATTCAAGAAACATAAACCCTAATGGCACGTGTCTACCACAATCAATCAACACACTCAGTATTAACCGAACTATCAATTAACAACTACACGAAACAAATTCATGCAAAAATCAACTACTCGGGGCTCATGCAACCTAAAATACATCTAATGGCAGCAAGGTTCATGGAATAATATCACAAATTATGAACTTTACAATAACTAAACAATCAAACACGAAATTAGCACCCGAAAAGTGATAAATCAACCGTTAAACATTAAACCTAGGTGATTCAACCAAGTTTAGCCAAGCATACTGAATGAACAGCAGATAAAATAGATAAATATGATAAACATGTTCATTAGAATCTGATGACAACTTGTTTGGATGTCTAAAACTCAAAAACGAACTCACAATCGTTAAAATACTTAAAATCGACAACCAGGTGATGAAATAACGAATCGGCTGCCCCTCCTCCTTGGAATTTCGTTTGGAACAGATCTTTTGGTGGCTGGAAGGGGGTCAATTCGTTTTTAGAGTTTAGGGTTATTAATATATCATTAAACTTGATAAACAAGCCAAACTAGGTCCAAACAAGCCCATATAAGACAAAATAGTCATGTTGATGCATTGGACAGCCATGGAACACCCCTAGGCCCCAAGCCACGTGACCTTGAAGGTTCAGGTGGCCGCGCGGCGTGGCCATACCATTTGGGTCTTCGTTTATCGACTGATGACTCGTTTAAACTTCGTTTGTGCGCACCGGCTTCATCCTTGCTCCGCTTTAGCTGATTCTTTGTTCAATTGACTTGTTTTCTCGCTCTCTTCAACATGAGACCTATCACATACACAAACATGTAATTTAATGAAAGAATAACAAAATAATCGTTAACGTTTAAGCACGAAATAACACAAAAACGGGATAAAACGCTATGTGTTTTGCAACACATCATACATATTTTTATTTATACTTTGAACGGGTGTGCTGCTCACTCAACCTTGTGTTGACAAAACTATATTATTTTTAACGCATATGCAGGTATTCGTTTGATGTGAAGTACAAGATCACTTAAGGATTTATGCTAGAAGAAAAAACTTAATAAGATTTATTGTTATTGATTGATATATGTACCCGTGTATTTGAATTTTTATGGATAATTGTTATTTGGAATTTTATTTAATAGATATAGATACTTTTAATAATGCATGATAGTAACCTTGAGAGCTGTGATAATCAGTTCACGCCCCGGCATTTCCGCCGTAGGTTGGGGTGTGACAGATTGGTATCAGAGCCGAAAGTTTAAGATAGGTCGTGAGTGGTGCCATAGTAACATGCTTAGGAGCCCCATGCGTGCTTATCTGTTTACCTTTATGTGTTCAAAATTTGATTGTTTACAGCTTTCTTAGATAATTTTTTATGTATTATCTATTGTATTGTTATGCACACACACAAACTCCGAGGCTATGCCCTAACATTCAAAGAAAACTTTTCAAAAATTAGATTGCTTTTATTTTCGGGAAATTCCTTAAGAATTCCCACCTGTTGTTTTTGCTCGTTCCCCTTAGGGCTAGGTTATGTGGCATGTCCCTATCACAAATGAAAAGAGAAGAGAAACTGTGAGTTGGGCACTGGCAAAACGATTTCAAGAACCAAAGGTAAGACGCTATTCCTTACCTGGGTGATAACCTAACCACAGTACTCAACCCTATGGACCCGAGCGAGACCCATAAATGCCATATGACCGACACCCTAAGCTGTCAACCGTGACCACATTAGTGGTTGCATTCCTTATAATATTTTTTAAACCGAATTCACGGTGGTTCGTGGCTTAAATTCGGTAACTCTCCGATTATGGTTTTTACGTTATTTTAAATGGTTAGTCGGGAATCCTGACTATTCATTTTTCACTTTGTTTCACGTTTTTGTTGGAGTCGTCATATGTGGTGATTCACGAGATACTCCAACTACCCAAATTTTATTTTGATAATTCATTATTTAGTTTGGTCGGTTAAAACGCCATGTAACGCTCATTGGGCCGACAAACTTCATTGCATTGTTAATTCGTCAATTAGTTGGGACAATCAAATTGCCATGTAACACTCATAGGATGTCCAACTCAGTTGCTTTTAATCGTTGGTTTCGTTGGGCTATTCAAATTGCTATGGAAAGCTCATGGGAGGCCAACACACAATTTATATTTCGTTGGTTTAATCTAAATTTAACTTAAACAAATAAATTTAAACTGACTTAACTTCTTATGTAGTCATCACACATTAAACTTATTGACTACATCATTTAACAACTATTTACGCAATGTACCCCCCCCCCCCATCTTATAATCTTTTACATTTAATCTTTGTGGTGCAAATCCCCTCACATCTTAAGACAACATTATTATTTTCATTTTCACATAATTAAACATTTTACTATTCTTATGATTTCCTCAATTTATCCTTCATCTTACAAATCCTCATTTTTGATCCCTATAGAATGTCGTCACTAAGAAATCACCGTCGTCACCAACGTTCATCCGGTTCACGCGATCGCCGATTGGCTGCTAGAATCACAAAGGAATTTGCTGCTGCTATGCCCACAATCATCACTCAAATCCAAAGCCTTAAATCCAATGGATCTGCTACTTCGGCCGCATCAAACAATTCTGATTTCCGCAACTTCCTGAGCACTAAACCCCCATCCTTTCTTGGTGAGGAAAACGCCACCAAATTGCTGCAATGGTGTGAAGAGATGGAAAATATTTTCATCCATTGTGAATGTCCAGACGCCAAACAGACTAATTTCGCCTCGAGCAAGTTTGAGGGTCGAGCTGTCATATGGTGGAATGCCCTAAGGAATGACCAAGGGTCTGACTTGGTTGTATCCATGCCTTGGGAAGAACTTAAGGAGCCAATGAAGAAGGAGTTTTGCCCGGAACACGAACTGCAAAGACTTGAGACTGAGTTTGGGAACTCAAATAGGTTGGTGGGGATAACTCTACCTACTCAAACCGTTTCCGTGAACTTAGCCGAATCGTACCTCACCTTGTAACCCCGACAACCGCGGCATTCAGAATTACATTCGCGGTTTACCAATCATTTTCCGTGATGCTGTGATGAGTCGTGATCCCTTAACCATCGGTGAGGCCATGGACCTAGCTGCTTCCCTCACCGATAGTCATGTTAGGGATTAAACCTTGTCTCGCAAGGATCCCAAGCCTAATCCCGACAAGACTGAAACCGACTCAACATCTGATGCTAAAGCCAACCAACTAATAACCAACCTCAATCACCGCAACAACAACCACAACAACAAGCATAAGGCTTATGCCGTTAACCAACCTAATAACCAACCTCCTCCTAACCAAAACCAAACTGCCCCAAACAAAAAGACTTACCTTGGTCCTCATCCCCTTTGTGCCAAATGTAACTTTCATCACTCTCCTTAAACCCCTTGTCGACTATGCACCAAATGCAAACTTCATGGCCACCTTGCTAACACTTGTCGTGTCCCGCCAAATGCACAAGCCACCTCACATTCTCAACCCGGTGCTCCTAATACCCATGCTTGCTACCATTGTGGAAACCCAAACCATATTCGTAATATATGCCCTCAACTTATCCATTCCCATCAAGCCCAAGCTATGACTACACTCTACTACTTGACCCATGCTCACCAAGTTCAAACTCAACCACCTCATGTCCTACAAGCTCCTCCTATCAATTCAAGTCAACCTTACTTAACCCAACACTATCAAGGTTCGCACCCCCAAGCTCAAGTTTACCAAGCCTACTTTGCTCTAACACCTGCTATGCAAGCTCAACCTATTCAAGCTATTCCAAGCTAGTCTACCTCAACTGCTCCTACTCATGCAACTCCTCATGGTGCTTCAAGTCAAGTCAATTAAGCTACTCAGTGACCGTGAAGACTTTTGTCGTTCTCTTTATCTATCTTGATCATTTTGTCTTTTTCTTAATTATTGTAACGCCTCTTTATGGCCTTGGATCATTTATCATTTGAACTATTTATCTTTTATAATCTATCTTATGAATAAAATTCCTTTTGGTTCAATAGATTGTTTATTAATGTTTACTTTTATCTTATTTACCCTCATAAGTGATGACTTCTTCAAATACCTATATTTTGCGATGTCTTAATAAAATTTCCACTGCAACTTTTGGAATTACTTTATACATTGAAGTTTTCCAATTTAAAACTCCTTAAAAGATTTTGTTCCCTCAAAAATCATGTTTTACTTAAACGTTTTGTAAACCACGGAATAGGACGAGTCATGTGGACCATCCGACGATCTAAGTAATTATGGATGCATACGTAATTACCAAAGTCCTAGCATGGAAACCATGATCCGAATAATTGTGTGTCATAATCAAGAACCGGAAGTAGTCGAGTTAATGGTGCAAATGTAAAGATGATAAGGACATGGTGGATACGCCGCTGGTACATCCTATATATAAGTGCCTTTATCGGATTTTCATTTGAAGCGTTACTTCAACTATCTAAAGTTCTATATTATGTATTTTATTTCAATGGTGTTGTTTTAGTATTCTTTAATTTCGGGACGAAATTCCCTAAAGTAGGGGAGACTGTAACAACTTGGGTTTTTAAATTTTATGTTTTATTAAATACCCGACTCGATTCAATTTTCGGGTTACTTTCTTATTTCGTTGTCGAATTAGTTTGATTACTTTATTAATATTTAGTTATTTATAATTTATCTTTATTGTTCTTACACTTTTAACCCAAAGTATAGGTTTTAAATCCTTTCGTATCCAACTGCAAACTTCAAGGTCCAATCTGTAAATATATTATAACCCATATGATAATCTGGATATCCTAATACCCAAACCCGACCCATATTAGTTTTCTTGGACCCGAATTGAAATTCCACTAACTTGGACCGAAACTCTCGTTTAATTGATGGATGATTTTGGAAATCGTTTACATTTATCAATTTTGGCCTTAACCGACACCCTAAACGAGTTAAAAATATCAATTTTGATCTGTCCTTCCGTTATTAACCAAACCAACAACCCTAATCCCTAAATCTATATAAACGATGTTAATATTCCAATTAAATTCACGCCTACGATCCCCTAGCCGTCGCCAACCATACCCCCATCTTTAATTTGATTATAAGGATCTGCTGCTGCTCGTTCATCAACCAATTGCGTCGTCTCTGTTCTGTTCTCGTTCACCATCAATCAAATCGCTAACGAGGTAATCTTTTACATCATTAAGATCGCGTTTTCAAGTTGATCAAAAGCCCCAATGTCAATTGAATTATTGTTAACGGATTGAACGAGATTAGTTTCTAGGGTTTATATAGTCTAATTGTTCATATTTTCTTGTGTATTTAATTAAGAAAAATCGGTGTCCCTTACATATGGCTGGTTAGCCCAACAGGTTAGACACTTGGGTTACGGGGGGCAGGTCGCAGGTCCGACCCCCTGCACCCCCGGGTTTTTAGATACTTTTTTATTTAATTCCTTTAAATCATTTATTAAGTATAATATTAATAATAACAATTAAATAAAACTATTTTATTTAAAAAACTGACTTTATAATACTTGTTTTTTTCATGTTTTGTTCGTGTATATACATATATACATATAAATATATAATAACTTAAAATTTAATATTTTGATGTATATAAAAATCAAGTAAACTATTTATAAATATGTTTATGAAACCAAAAATAATATTTTCCAATATATGATTTATTAATTTAACTAGTTATTTTATATAATAAATCTTTATGTATAGTAGTATATTATTAATGGTTATCGAGTTGTTATAATCGATCTTATACTTTACTTAGCGTATCCATATATCTCTTTTCCTTATTAGGATTTATCGTCAACGTGTGATTTCCGCATATCATCATTCTTAATATTCTCATTCACTTTCTTCGTCTATCGAGATGAGTTCCACATTCCCCTATTTTACTTGTTTTCCACGTTTTGGGGACATATGCGTAAATATATTTCTCATTATATACTTATACTTAAAACTGCAACTTTGTCTTATGTGTTAACAACTTATACTTTACTTGTTTACGTGCTTATTTGCTTTGTATGCTTTCGCATTCGGGATGTCCAACATAACCTCACTCTAGTATATACGCCAGTCGTTATAGCTTTGTGCTTCTCGACATCTGCTATATATATATATATATTAAATGAGTATATGTATATGAATCTTTGTCATAGAATACTATTTAAGATATTATGTGTAATTCTTAAATAATAAAGAATAGAAAAGTATACGTTTCTTAAAGAAGAAGAAACGTAGGGTTTTTTAAAAAAATAAGATCAGCTATAGGTTATCTTATAAAAAGAAAGAAAGAAAGATATTTTAAACTAAAGTTTTAAAAGAAAGAAAATACTTTTTAACTAAAGAATTAAAGTAAAAGAATAAATCGAGGCAACGATTATAAAGACTAAATGTCTTAAGCCAGATTGTATATCCAACTAATAAAAGGTTATACTCGTACTATAGGTGCGAGATAGCAACGGGAAAGACCCTCAGACGGTGTATTGAAGCCGATCCAAATCAAAAAGGTGAATACGCCCCAACTTTTACAAACTTGTTTTAAAATGAGTCAAACGTGTTATATGAAAAGGTTTACATGGGACTACGTGTCCCTAAAACATTTATAAACAAAAGTAAAAGCCTATCCCTTAGGCTATCGTGTACGTTTGTCTAGATCCTTATATATGTGGTAGTACGCGGTGGGCACATCGCACCACGCCTGGTCATAGTGATGCTTCATGCGGGTAGTGTGACCTTGTGTATATGAATGGTACTTAACAAAGTCGAACTCTGCAGTGTTTGCTGGGGTTTTTAGTGTAGAGACTTGCGTTTATAAATTGAATTATAACTTTGTTATTCCTAATCCACGATGGGCCGAGACTTGCGTAAATCTGGAGGGGTAATAAAGTAAAAGAAAATATTTTTAGCATCAGCATATTCACTAGCATCCGTTGCTGACGTATATTCTAAACATTTTGTAGGTGAACGAGATTAGTGCTTGGGAAGGCTAAGTGCTCAAGATATCCGATGGCTCGGATCTTTTTGTATAAACTGAAATAAAACAAGTAATACTTTTGTTATAACTTAAAACGGGTATTTTATAATCCCATCTTTTGTAATGTAAATATTATAATTTAAATTCACATGTTTTAAAAGACTTCCGCTTTAACTCGTAACTCTGATTTATTTACAAATGCGGTACCAACTGTTGGTCGCACACCCAGGCCTAAGATGGGGGTGTGACACTTACTTAACCTAACTATATCAAGCCCCACATCCGCAAGCTCAAGTGTACCAAGCCTACTCTACTCAAGCCCCTGTTATGCAAGCTCAACCTATTCAAGCTATTCAATCCATACTACCTCGACTGCTCCTACTTCTATGAATGCAACTCCTCACGGTGCTCCAAGTCAAGTCAGTTAAGCTACTCAGCAATCATGAAGACCTTTTCCGTTCCCTTTATCTATCTTAATTTATTTTTTTCTTTTTCTTAATTACGTATTGTAACGCCTCTTTATGGCCTTGAACTATTTCCCATTTGAACTATTATCTTCTATCTTATGAATAAAGTCCTTTTTGTTTGAATAGATTGTTTGTTAAAGCTTACTTCTAACTTATTTCCTTACCTTCATTAACCATAACTATTAATAAGTTATCTTTTCTCCAACTTTAAATATTTATATTTTGTGATGTTTTGAAAATTTCCTTGTTTTTTGTAAAATCCACTGCAACTTTAGGAATTGTTTTATACACATGTGATTTTCTAAAACTCTTTAAAATTTTTGTTCCCTCAAAAATCATGTTTTACTTAAACGTTTTGTAACTCACACAATGGGACAAGTTATGTGGACCATCCGACGATCTAAGTAATATGGATGCATAATCATAATCCAAATAATTGTGTCATAATGAAGAAACGAGAGTAGTTGAGATAACGATACAAATGTAAAGATGATAAGAACATGGTGGATACGCCGCTGGTACATCCTATATATAAGTGCCCTTATCGGATTTTCATTTGGAGCGTTACTTCAACTAATGAAAGTTCTTTATTATGTATTTTTATTTAATGGTGTTGATTATAGTATTCCTTGATTTCAGGACGAAATTTCCTAAAGTAGGGGAGACTGTAACAACTCGGGTTTTTGAATTCATATTTTACCCGACTCGGTTTAATATTCGGGTTATTTTTGTTAAATAAATATAATTGCGTTTATCGAGTTTAAATAAATTAATATATTAATATTTAATTATTTATAATTATATCTTTAGTACTTTCACACATATAGCCCATAACATAATATTTATCTCCTTTTGTGTCCATATTCAAACTTTAGGGTCCTTTTTGTAAATATAGTTATAACCCTTTTCACCAATCTGGATGCCCTTGGATCCAAACCCGAATCCCTATACAATTTTTATACCCGATTTGGATCATCTGTTAATTTGAACTTTAAATTCTCGTATTAGATATGATAATTGATCTCGTAATTATCCAAATCATCTCATTTACGGCCATATAAACAATTTAAACGTGTTAAATAATTCAAATCGTTCATCTTTATATCTTATATTATTCAAACCATAACCCTGATATCGTTTTTTATATAAACGATCATATTATCGCAATTAAACTTATACAATTAATCTCCTAACCATCGCCAACAGTAACCCTATCATCAATTATATAAATTTGGCCATTTAGTAGCTCGTTCATACACCCTCAGCGCCAGCTCCTGTTCTGTTTAATTAACCCTCTTCAGATCGTTGTTCGAGGTAATTGAATACTTGGTTATGATCGCGATGTAGCAATAATCAAAAGCCCTAAGGCTTGATTGATTAACAACACCAGATTTAAATCGAATTAAATTGTTGGGGTTTTATTTATCAATCTGATATTTGGTTCTTATTACACATCACTGGTAGCCCAGCTGGTTAACTTACATGGTTATGGATGGCAGGTTGCGGGTTCGACCCTGCCACTCCGCATTTTTGATAAGTTTTGATAATTTTTATTATATCATTTTATTGTGTATAATGGTAATAATAATAATTAAACAAAACTATTTTATGTAAACACCGACCATTTAACACTTGTTTTCTCGTGTCTTTCGTTCGTGTATGTATATATGTGTGTATATATATAATATGGAAACTAGTATTATGTTTTAATATATATATATATATATAGGAAAAGGATCAAGAGAGAACTCCATATTAGGGAGAGAACTAGAGAACTCTTAACTACAAGGTTATATTTGTAAATTTGTTTCCCAATACACCTGGATAGACATTGGCTTCCCCTGTGCGATGGAAACTAACCTGACTTCCATGTTTGATGAAACCCTAGCCGTGTGCGACGATTTCAATAAACAGAGAACTCTTTTTCATGTATTAACTTGATAGTTTAATTGATTACTCGCAAGCTACGACATGATTAGTAGACAATCGATTGTTAATTATGATTTATTAGGAATATAGAGTGCTTGATTTATCCTTATTACTGGATTAAGTTTTACGATGTGTAATACATGTATTACATACCATGTATTATGTGTGTAATACTGAGTATTACACATGTGTAGTATCTATTTATTTAGCAGGTGGTCATTTGTTTTTTGCGATTTTGAAGTATATGTTAAATTTGGGTCTCAATTCTTCCTTTTTAATTGATTAGCACAACTTTGGTTTTCAGCTTTTGTGGTTAATAGATCAACGTAGGCTTAATCAGTCCTTTGATAGGGAATGTCCTCCAACTGTTTGATGAAAAGTCTCAAAGAAAATTAGTAGAAAATAAATTACATAAATAGATTATTAACGCTCTTGAACGAAATATGTTGTAAGTTTGAATCAACTTTGATTTCTATTTCTGTTTTTTGCTTTGTTAATTTGATTTTTAACAAGTATTATGATAGTGATCGGCTAATATTTTTTAATAGGTTAAAAAATAAAGAGAAGAAAGAAGATCAGCATACCCTCAAATATGGTATCAACATAAATAATTTTTGTAAATTTAGTAACAAATTCGGGTCGGGCATGAAAAACTCAGGTAACCCTTGTTCTTGCCCGATATCCGGCCCGAAACCAAAATATAAAGGAAATATGACCTGACCTTGAATCGAATGTAATATTGAAGATTTGGGTTGCGATTTGGGTTATCGGGTTTTCCGGTCCAGCACTAATTACGCTCGCCCATGGTATTACATATATGTAATACATGTGTTACTGATGTGTCATATCGAGAATTACACATGTGTAATACCACACTGCTAGTATTACATATATGTAATATTAATAAAAAAAATACATATATGCAGTCTGTTGACTATTAAAACATTGTATTATGTAGTTTTGAAGATGATTTATGATCATAATGATGATATGTGGTTTGTCTGGTGTCGTTTGATCTTTATATGGGTAAACTTTTGTTCCCAGGTACCCAAAGTAACCATTACCATCATCCCATTAGGTGAACTACTACACCGCAGTGCAAACTCTACTCCATCAACTAACAAGTGTATAAAGAAATCATGCATTGATGCAAGCATATCGACCAGATGAAATGGGCAAGAAAAAGATGTGGTTGATTGTTGATGAGGACTGTTTATTTTGTTTATTTATGTACTATAAAAATACATTGGGTTATGAATACTTTGATGGTTATCGCAGTCGTAACATATTTAGTGTTGAATTCTCTATGTTGGTAATGGTTCTAAAACAATATTGTCCGATATATAATCACGCAACGGGTATGACTGTACCGGAATGGACCATCTACAAATGGGTCGGTCCATATTATGAAACAGGTTCTACGGGATGGGTTGGTAGGGTTTCACACGTCTTTTATTGACTGCCCATTATCAGCTAATTGATTTTTAAACCGCGTTTTAAATAAGATTTGTGGAACCGCTTTACACCATAAATGGTTTTTTGACAAACTATGGAATTTTTTTTGCATAAATACGGTTTGTTGTGTGTATTCGCAAGTAATTTATATGATGTACTTCAAAATATTGTTAATTAATTGTGAGAATTCATCTACTATAGCTCCATATAGTAGTACAAATAGTCAAAATTTATGTATTACAAGCATTTATGCACATCTGAGTAAGTGTAACAACTGTAACTAATAGCTGAAAATCGCATTCGTCAATTAACACACCACGTAAATAAACCATAAAATTCATATCCAAATTAAATCACATGTTCCAACAACCGACGCACATATTTCATCATACACAACAAAAATATAAAACTACTAAAAATACAACCTTTTAACTAGTCCCATTGTTGGATTTTTTTCTGTTTTCTTACATCTTATGTCTCCTGTTGCTTGCACGCGTTGACATCTTAAAACGAAATACTCACAACATATAATATTCTAAGAAGAATTAATTTCTCAATAATCAAAATGCGAGTTACGCAAGCTAGGTAACTCATCCAAAGAATCTTGACATGTTCAGCCTTTCTAACATCGCACGTGCTGAAATAACAATTGACCTAGTCGCCCCCTTTATATATGTCGCATCGCGAATATTTCACAATACGTGACATTATCTGTTGCTGCCCATGGTAAATCCAATTCTTCTTGGCCTTGCTAAAATCATATCTTCAAAGAGTGTCCAACCGATATTAGGTAATTGCTATCTATGCCAACCTATCTAATAAAAGGGACAACCATTATAACAATCACGTACGATGCCAATATGTATTACTAATATGTTTCATATAATCACTGTCAATATAAAACACATATGTAACGCTAACGACTTACATGTATGTATTACTACCGTACTGAAGTTACGCTCGACTTACAACTTTGTATGGCGTGCTTTCATGCGTGTAAATATGTGTAATACATGATTAATGCATATACGTAATATACCTTTATTGCATATATTTAATACACCAGGCTCGCGTAAACTTATAATACACCATTATAGCATATGTGCAATACACCAGGTTCGCTTAACATGTGATACACCGGTTATGCATATGTGCAATGCATCCTATAATGCATATATGTATCACATCAATAATAAAAATAATACATATGTGATGCATATATGTAATACACCAAATCCGTTTAACGTTTAATACCACAGAGCTGCATAAACGTTTAATACACCATTAATCACCAAATTCGTATAAATGTGTAATACAACGGTATTGCATTATGCGCAAATGTGCAATACATCCTACAATGCTTTTATTAAAACTAATCATGCTTTTATATTTATGACTTGCAAATATAATTGGTCGATCATTACTTATATTTCCACCAGATGGGATAAAGCCCTCTTTAAGAGGCATAATACTTATAATGCCCCCAGATGGGATAAAGCCCTCTTTAAGAGGGATAATACTTATAATGCCCCCTGATGGGATAAAGCCCTCTTTAAGAGGCATAATACTTATAATGCCCCGAGATGGGATAAAGCCCTCTTTAAGAGGCATAATACTTATAATTCCCCCAGATGGGATAAAGCCCTCTTTAAGAGGCACGACACTTATAGTTCCCCAGATGGGAAAATGACATTAATTCTCCTTCACAAGTGTGAAAGGAAGGCCCGGCTAACGGGCTTGGATCCATATACAAAAATAGCCCAATCCATGAGGCTCAATACTTATAATTTTCCCATAGAAAAATAGCCCCTTCTAAAAGGCTCAGAATTTACATCCCCCCATATGGGATATGGCCCCTAATAGAGGGCTCACGACTTATATATTTCCCGCTAAAGGGGACGCTATACATATACGCCCCCTAAAATCTTTAACTTGATTGTTTATAATAACCGGCAAGACCTTGCAGAGGAAACATATAGAAAGAATTTGAATCATCATACTTAATGTTAGGGGATTGATATATTTTCAACAGATATTATCACGCTGAAATTGTTTATATCATCGTTTCTATGTCCAATACCAATTAAGCAAGAACAACATGATCATTGTTAGAGCTTGTTAATTGGCTACTAACAACCTTTTCAGTGTTATTCAATAAGTAAAAAGAGATTACATACAGCCAACATAGTTACCCCAGAAACAAAAGTTAACCTTGTCTTGGTTATGTTAAAGAAACTGGGGCCTAAAGTCCCTTATCCCAATCATAAATAATTACCATAAGGGACAGGGGGACTTGAAGAGATAGTCCTAGGACTGGGCCCATTACGTGGGGTGAATTTAGATATGCCTGATCTTTATTTCACCCCATGACTTAGCTATCTCAACCTTATTGGGTCCAAATTTGATAAGTTAAAACAGAATAAGGACCGCATATTTCTATCGTGGTAGATTTAAATTGTCAAAAGAATCAGGTAAAGAAGAGTTTTGGAAACTAAATACCATCTATCTCAACAAAATATAAAAAGAGAACCTCATCCAAAACTGGCCAAAGGAATGGGTCTAAAAAGAATAAAAGGAATGAGCATATATTGTATGCGATAAGAAAGATGGTCAAGACTACATTAGTCTCTTGTGCTTATCATAAAGTACAAGGCCTGGGGTCTTGTAAAGAATCCTATGAAAATGGGTCTCCGTCGCATGATAGAGACCAAGTCAGGAAAGCCCAGGAGAAACCAAGATACTTGGAAAGTACTAGTTACTCCAACCAAACATCCTACCAACCAGATAAGAAGAAGATAAGAAATGTAAAATTGAAAGTGGGAAAAGGAATCCAACAGTTAAGAGAAAAGAATATGATTCGAAAGGTATCATAACATCTTAAGGGAAGAAGGAAAGGCATTTTCAAAAATGTTATCGGTGCAAGTGTGGGCCAGTAATGGGCTGAAAAGATAAAATGAGATTAGATAATTTAAAATAAAGAAAGGTAAGGATGAGCCGGGGCGGGGTTTGGTCCATTACCTTTATCATGAGTCATAAGGATAATAGACGGGGAATACTTGAGGAAGCTACCTTGGAAATGAGCCTAAGAATAGCATTCTCACCCTAGCAATCGGTGAGATAATGGTGATACCGACAAAGGATATGGGCACTAACCTTGTGAAGAAAGTTCAAAGATGGACAAAGGTCTTTAAAAGGTACACAAAAAAAGTGTTGAGTTGTCTAAGATAACACGAAAATCGGGCCAATAGAGAAAACAACATCAACGAACACCTCTAGAAAATTAAGAAAGCGTCGCGAAGAATGAATCAAAAAGGTTACCTTCGAAATGGGTTCTCCAGATGATAAGATAAATAGGCTCAGTAGCAAACACGAGCTCAAATTAAGGGTGGCTAAAGTAAGGAAGCCTAAAAGAGAATATTTAAAAGACCTTCCAAATAAAATAAATGAAATGAAAGGTTCTAAGGGGGTTAAGGACTTATCATATCGATCTGAATAAGTTAGTAGAATCAACCCAAAAGAAAGGGTTAGAACAACACATGTGACATGCCATGCTGTTGGAATGGATGAAGCCTAAGTCAAAGAGAACAATGGCCCAGGAGAAAGCTCCTAGGTAAATAACCAGCATCTAATAGTTCTATGGATATTCTTTTTATATTAAAGATGCCCCCATGGCTATATAAAAAGTGGGGATCTTCCATTTGTACTCACTCATTCTCACATGAAAGAATAAATACTCACATCCATTTAGTCGATCGTAGGTTAAGGTGGATCACACAAGAGGTCGAATAGAGACTTGTTTTGAGTCCATTATACTCGTCATAAATAACGAGCACAATGGACTGGGGAGACTTGAAGAGCCTACCTGGGAATTGAAATCTTTGAGCTGGGTCACAACCCATTAAGTGAAGAACATGATACCTAGCCCAAGAAAAGAGGCCCAAGGACAAAGGGTAATAAAATAAAAGACCAAGTCAAAGGGGTCCGAAGTTACTGGGCACCTGACTTGGGGGAGGTCCCAAGGCACGCATGCTGCAGAAGGTGAGACAATATCCAGCGAATAAAAGGAGACTAGTTACAGCCCTAGTGGTGAAAAGAAGAAACCAAAGGATAAAGAAATGTAAAGCCCAGCCCAGTGGTATACATTGCACTCCAGACAAGAGCCTAGGTCGACAACTGACCTGTCCATATTAATCTGGGCGTTGCACATAACTGAAGCTGACATACTCCTGGAGCAAAGAAAGTGTCTAGCGGATAATAGCCAGCCCTCAGCCAAAGTCAGGAAGAAGAGGAAAAACCAGTGGACAATAGATGGAACCCTAGGAGTAACGGTCCAGGGAAAGATTCCTCCAAGACCCCTATATATGTGTACATCCTTTTTGTAATATGTATGCACAACATGAATAAAACACCATACTTCATTCTCACTGTGATCTCATACTACAATCAACTAAGAACCCTTCAAACACTCAAACACACGAACACACTCGATTCTATAACGATTTCATTTAGGGTTTCTACAGTATGTATTGTAAGGAGGGCATATTCATGTAACTAAAACCTTCAATAATAAAAATGGCCATTCTTATCTTCTCAGTAAAACCCATCATCGAACTCTCACACAATCATATCCAGTTCAATTAGGGTTTCAACAGTTATCTTTTCTGAAAAGTCAATAATTTTATAGTTATGACATAATATATATATATATATATGTATATATATATATATGTATATATATATATATGTGTGTGTGTATATACTAGGATATAGCTCGTGTTACACACGGGTGGAAAACCATATAAATATAGACAACATATTCAACCTAAACAAATATGTTCCGAGCAAGATGATACTTTTCGGCTGGCAAAAATAATAAACTAATTAATCTTTATATAATAGGGTATACGAGATCAATAGGAAACATGAAAAATTATAACCAACACGTTACCAAGATTATTGTGCAAATCTCCCAAATATTATAGAAAGATGTTGATTTCATAAACTTTTCATCAAAAGATGACAACAACTTCAATTGAATTGGTCTGCCAATGTTCAAATCATTGTCATTTAGCAATCCAAACAAACTGCAAATAACGAATATTGCTATTAAATAAAAGTAACATATTCAAAAATATTAATAAAAATATATATAAAGAAAAAAACAAAAAGTAATTGTTATATAATTGTTTTTGTATTCTTCAATTTCTAATAAGTAGCCATTGATAAATACACGGCTGACATTCGAGCCAAATAAATCTCTTTGTTAATTATTGATTGAAATAACATGAGTTTTATTTCAACATTAATAAAAAAAAATAAAGGTATATTTCATTATAAATTATTTTTTAACTAAACCTTGTTTTATTTCAATTCAAAGACCTTTTATTTAAATGTATTAAGTTAAATCGAAGCAATAAAATTTTATTCTACTAATTTCACTAATTAATTATAATTAAAACAATATAGAGATAATTAAAATTAAACTGGTTAATTTTAATTTTATTACATAGAAGTCATTCCTAATTAAAATTTTATTGAAGTGACTGCAATCTGCAGTAAATTATGTTTCAAACTCATTAATATCATTACTTTATTTAAAATCATTGTATTATATAATTCTTTTTTCAACTGTATACATTAATCTTGATATTTATGCGTAATTAAAACTTGTTCAAATATTATTAAAATGGTAATTGCATCATTTGAAATTAAAAGTACAACTCTAATGTTAATAATCTATTAAAGGAAAATCAATTCTTCACATGTCCTTCTACTAGCATGTCCACCTATGCATCCAAGTCACCAAGTTTCCAATCTCATATTGTCTATTATCCTGCCACGTGTCATGTTCACCAAACACCCAAAAAACTTATTTAAACCTTAAGATTTTCCACCATAATCATTTTAACACTCTCTCTCTCTCTCTCTCTCTCTCTCTCTCTCGGCTTACTAACTCCACCATCCACCATCTTCTATATTCCGGCAATGTAGATCGGGATTAATCATTTTCCGGTAAGGTTATATATTATACTCTAATGGCTAACAATGTTATATGCTTTTCCGGCAAGGTTATTTATTTTTCCGGCAACATCATATTTTCTTCCGGTTATTGTAGATCTAACATTTTTATCTTTATTTTCATTGTTAACTGATTTTTTAAAATCAGTTTAGGTTCTAAATCAAAAACGGCGATGAAGCTAATATTTCTACGTATTTACGTTTTTCCAGTAAGTTTTTTCGTTTATGTGTTATACCTATAACAATGGTTGTTTTATACTGTTTTTTTCTTTTACATGTTTTTCTTCTAGGTCCTAAATAAAATCAGCTTCATCCATGGACAATATCATTATTCTTTTTTCGGTAAGGCCAATTTAAATTTTCCGGTTATAAATTATAATTCAAAGCTTCCATAATACCAATGTTATAACAAAACTTTATTATTTCAGGTTATTGTCCCGATTGATGTACGAAATATTTCATTTTACCTTCTAAATAAAAATCGAAGATACCATCGCCATATCACTATTTCGTTTTTCCGGTAAAACCATTCAAATTTTCCGGTTATAAATTTATAATTAAAATCTTCCATAATATGACTATTAATATTTGACTTTATCATTTCAAGTTAATGTTCCAACTCATATAAGCTAATTGCATGGATTGAACATAAGTTAATAAGATGTATTTTTTTACTTTTTTTAATATTAATGTATATTTTTTTAATATTCATGTGTATTCCTTATTTGTAAGATTATAATGTATATTAAATTACCTATATTAATATAACCATTATTCTATTGTTTTTGTCAACTTCCAATTAAGTGACAAATATTCCGTCTAATTTAAAATCTTATTACATTTCCAATCTTATATTAGTTTACATTTTTAGATTTATACAGATTGAAGAATGCCATTAATACAATTTATAGCGTTTGACAATTTTTTTTTTAAACCGAATGAACAACCCTTTTCTATGTTTTTAATTTTTTCCATTTTTATAAACTTATTCCTTATTTGTGGTTTGACCGAAATAATAACATAATTATCTCAGTATTACAATTTATATTTTTTGACTTTCCTTATTTGTTAAAAAAACTAAATGAAAAAGTTATAACTTTAATAAATTTCCAACCGATTTAAGTATTTGACCATTCATATTAAATCTTTTTTGACCATTCATATTAGTTTACATTTTTAGATTTATACACATTTAAGAATCCCATTATGGCACTTTGTAAAGTTTGACATTCCTTATTTTTTTTTAAAAACCGAATGAACAACCCTTTTTTATGCTTTTAATTTTTCCATTTTTATAAAATCATTCCTTAATTTGTGGTTTGATCGAAATAATAACGTAATTATCCTATTATTACAATTTATATCTTTTGACTTTCCTTATTTGTTAGAAAACTGAATGAATAGGTTATAACTTAAACAAATTTCCGAGTCTTAATTTCAACAAGGTTTAAGTATCCCGTTAATACAATTTATTGAGTTTGACTATCCTTATTTATTTAAATAACTAATAAGGATAGTTAAACCCAATAAATTGTATTTATGGTTTTAATACAATTTAATTAACATATTTAAACTCCTTTTAAATTCGGAATTTGACCAATCTTTCAACAAAGTTTTAAAGGTTTTAATACTCTCCATAATTTTAAACTCATTTCGAAATCTTTCCATAATTTTTTGAAGTTTTCAAATTAACCGATTTGATTTTCATTTTTGTAATTATTTCTAAATTAATTGGTCATATTAGTAAAATTAGAACAGATTTGATTTTAATTTTTGTGATTTGGCATTAACTAGAATAAGTTATCATTTTAATATTC
The DNA here is from genome assembly GCF_021521415.1 of Bidens hawaiensis. Classification (NCBI taxonomy): domain Eukaryota; kingdom Viridiplantae; phylum Streptophyta; class Magnoliopsida; order Asterales; family Asteraceae; genus Bidens; species Bidens hawaiensis. The sequence continues at coordinate 719,331 of NW_027491014.1, forward strand.
AAAAAACTGATTGTCAAACTAAAAATACTTGCTCTAATTGTAATGTAATCTTAATTTAGTTTACTTGAATATTAATTATTAATTAATACTAAAATAATAACCCCGTTATTTTAGGACACAATATTCAAATTGACATAATTTCTAATAATCAATACTTAATATATCATAAATTAAATAACCGTTTTATCATCATTTATAAATATTATTCGGTACATATGATTTAGTGACTATTATTAAACATGACAACTTTTCATAATTTATTAATATTATTATTCCCATGAATCAAGATATTTTAAATTATTTCTATCTTTACATGGAAGACCAAATTTAAACTTAAATTTTGGTCGCTTATAAGTTTTCCATTCGATATCGTATTCTTCACAGATATTCCATCATAACTACATCAAAATTGCAATATTATCGCTGCAACCATGTAATTTCTTCACCGAATTATTAATATACATTTCACAAAGGTTAATGTCACTAAATTTCTCAATAATGTATAATAAACACGTATTATATTTTTACCCATTTTAACTAATAAGTTTTTTAAACATAATATAAATCTTCTAATTATAACATCCAAACAATATGATAGTGTAAGTCTTCATAATGTTTTTAAAGAATATTAAAAATATTTGATAATTTATTTCAGCTTTAATTATTTTGTTTTCTTAAAAATATAAGCTTATATTTTGTTTTCATTGATTTTGTATCATATTTTTTCAGCTTTAACTATTTTCAAAGTTAACATAAATTTTTTTAATTTTTCCAAAGTTATTTGAAAATTCATTTATTATAAAACTTTTTTTAACTTTTGCAAATTTAACAAAATATTAATGTCAGTGATTTAAAAGTTTGTTGCAAGATTGGTCAAAAATTAAAAAAATCATAACTTTTTGAAGTTGACTAATTCCAATTTTTTATATTTTGTAACTATTTTGAAAATATTTCAAAACGGGTTGTTTTAAAATAGTATCAAATTTGATAGTTAAAAATGATGGCCAAAAAAAGGTTTTATTGATATATCTTTTTGGTTTAATGGTTTAAGTTAGAAAGATGTTTTATGTTGTCATTTTACTTTATTTGTTGTTATATGTTATTTTTTTTAATAAAAACAACAATTTAATAAAAAAAACTTTATTAATGTTCAAATGTTACTCATTATTAAATATGTTATTATGGAATATTTAATTAAGATGCTATTGTTTTATTACATTTTTAGGCGGTGAAGCAAAATGAGTTTCTTTTGATAGAATGTTTGAAGAAGTTAATGATGGTTTAATATGAAAGAACATGTTTAAGTCTATTGTTGATGTTTTTTGGTTGTTCGATGTACATTAACTTATTGTAACTTTTAACTTTTAATATCTAGACAATGCAAAAATGGTTAACGTTTTGGTCGGAAAGTTTGAAGAAGTTTTGTGTTGCTTAAATTTGTTGTTAAAATTTATTATGTTTGTAGACATGTTTTTTCACCCGTGTATTGTTATAATTTCTTAATTATTTATATTTTAAACCTTAAACTTTAATTGTTTACATTTCTCATTATATATTTTACTTAAAGACTTTCAAGACAACATTTCTAATTCAAGACTTCCGTTTATTTAGGTTTTGCTCGTTAAACCTCGTCATACCGGTTAATCTTCAAATCACCAATCTTTCAAATTTATTACTTGAATGTGAGTACTTTCATCCCACATCGCTAAGAAACCATAAGGGGGCCTTTCCCCAATCTTATATATAGGCCATCTTGTTTTCTTAGATTTTACATCTTACATCCTCACTGAGTGTTTATTTCTTGTGGTGTGTGTCCCTCGTCTCGTATGAGGAGTGACGGGCAGTTAATTAGTATTTCTTGACAGTAAGCGAATATTGGGCTTGTATCATTGTCACATATCATTGATGAAAACTGTTAGCACCCAATAATTCTGATTATCTGCCCATCACTCCTTATACTAGACAAGGTTAAACACTAGGAAATAAAAAGATACAAACAACTCCACTGATCCGAACTAGATAACAAAGTCCTATGTAAGAAGGGGGGGGTGGATGACTCGAGCTTAACTAGTTTAACTTGCATAGATCTCGGGCTCATTTCGATCTCTTGTTTTAAGGCTCGATCCGGGTAATGAGTAGTTTTTCAAGCTCGGGATCGGCTTGTTTACTTTTTATATATTTATAATTATTTTTTATATACATTTTATTTCAATTATAACTCTATATATAACATGATACATATTATTTAGTTTTTTCATTATATATATATATACATATATCTATATATATGCCACAAATCGTGTTATACATGTCAATTCTTTAAGTAGTCGAATGAGAGCGTTCCGGTCGCCATCCTAATTTTTCGGTGTTAAAACAATATAATCATGGTGGTTCGTGAACTAGTGTTTTGACATGACGTTGTATCTCGATTTATTGTGTTATTATCGTTATTAGAGTCAAAAACATGAAAAAGTCACGGTGGTTCGTGCACATGTTTAGACTCCAACGTGGTGTTTTTTAAAACTTTTTTTAGAGTTGGAATATCAAATTATGTTGGTTCATGTACGATTTTCCGAGACTATAAATCTCAAAATCTCAAATTTTCAAGCTTTAACCTCTCAAAAATGATTTACAGTTGTTTTCGGTTGTTATTTGTATACAAGGTTTTATATTTTATCTAACACTAACATCTTCTCCTCACTAACTCTAGGATTCACAATCAGAAATCGAAATCTTATTTTATTTTAGACACCTTTATATTCATTTCTTTTACCTCAAACTTATCCTATTTTCTTTATAATCTTTTAGCATACCTCTGGTTAGCCGTCATCCACGCAAGAACTCCAACCGACGTATGGCTGCTTTTGTCGTCAAGCAAATGGCCGCGGTGATTCCCGAACTTATAACCCAAATCCAAGCTACCCAGCCTCCATCCTTTGTTGCACCCGTTGAACCAAAACCCGCATCTTACTTGTATAAGAAATTTACTAGTGCCAGCCCGTCCAAGTTCCTTGGAACCAACTGTACGACTACCTTGTTGCAATGGTTCGAATCGATCGAGAGTGTGTTTCGACATAGCGAATGCCCCGAAGAGAAAAGGACAAATTTCGCGTCAAGCGTGTTAAGAAAGATCGTTCTTACATGGTGGGGTAGTGTTATGCACCTTCAAGGTTCGGATACGGCTATGGCTCTTCCATGGTCCGACCTCAAGGCACTCATGATGAAGAAGTTATGTCCCAAACACGAGCTCCAAAAGCTCGAGGAGGAATTATGGAACCTAAAGCAAGAAAGTGGCGATAATGTCGCTTACTCACTCCGCATCCTTGTTCCTCATTTGGTTACCCCAACCGAACGTGAACTTGACAAATACATTGGGGGCTTACCGATGCAAATCCGGGACTCCGTTATGAGTAGCAAACCCGTGAATCTTGAGGACGCCATCACTTTAGCCGGTGCGCTATCAGAAAATCACGTGAAGGCGGGTACTCTAACCCTCAAGAAACCGAGTGAGAAAGCCAAACCCGAGCCCGCACCGCAAGCCAAGGCTAACCCACACCCAAGCCATTAACTGCTCCAACTCATCCCGACACAACAACAACAACAACAACAACAACAACAACAAGAAGAAGCCTAAAACCAACCACCAAAACTTTGCCGTTACTCAACCCCAACCGCAACAACAAACTCAAACTCCTCCACAAACCCGAAGACCCTATACTGGCACTTTCCCACTTTGCAACAATTGCCACCGTCACCATCCATCACATTTGCCATGTCGCCAATGCACTATTTGTAACCTTTTCGGTCACCTCAACACCACATGCCGATCCGCACAACAAACCCAACCTAACCAACCAAGACCCACTCCCCAAAATTCCCAAAACCGATATGCAACCTACCCGCAAAACCAACCCCGAGCTTGCTTCAATTGTGGAGATCCTAACCATTTCCGCAACAATTGCCCACGTTTAAACTTTGCAAACCAAGCTCAAACCGTGACTGTACCCTACTACCAAACCCAAGCTTACCAAGTTCAAACTTACCAATCCCAACTTCCCCAACTCAATGTACCACTCATCCAACCCATCCAATCCATACAAGCACAACCTCCTCCTCCCCAACAAGCCCCTTAAGTCAACCATGGTAATCAAGGGAGACCTTTCATGATGAATGCAAATCAAGCTCAAGTGGCAAACAATGTTCTGAACGGTATGTTTTTGGTGAACCATCATTTGGCTTCCATTTTATTTGATAATGGTGCCGATAGAAGTTTTATTTCTTTAAAATTTGAGTCGAAACTTGCTATGCCTCGAACTAAGCTTTCCCGACCGTTTTCTGTTGAAGTTGCCAATGGCAATTCCATTCCCATCAATTCCGTCGTCCGTGATTGTTCTCTCATCCTCTCCAAACATAAATTCTCCATCGAACTCATCCCGATGCAAATGGGAAGTTTCGATGTCATAGTAGGCATGGATTGGTTATCTTTGCACCATGCCGAAGTCGTTTGTTTCGATAAATTCATTCGCATTCCGCTTGTCAACGCTAAAATTCTTAAAGTCTTCGGCAACACAACTTCTAGAAGACTTAATCTCATGTCGTGCTCACAATCGCAAAAGTACTTACGCCAAAAGTATGTTCTGTTTTTAACTCTCGCGATGATAAAAGACAAAAAGGAAAGGAAAATCCAAGATATTTCCGTTGTTCGTGATTTCCTCAACGTCTTTCCCGATGATGTCACTGGTTTTTCTCCCGTTCGTCCGATTGAATTTCATATCGATCTTGTGCCCGGCGTGATTCCTGTGGCCAAGGCTCCTTATCGTCTAGCCCCGTCGGACTTGCAAGAATTATCGAACCAACTCGAAGAACTTTCCGATAAAGGTTTCATTCGTCCAAGCTCTTCTCCTTGGGGCGTTCCCGTTCTCTTCGTGAAAAAGAAGGATGGTTCATTTCGCATGTGCATCGATTATCGAGAACTTAACAAACTCACTATAAAAAATTGTTATCCCTTGCCACGAATCGACGACTTATTCGTCCAACTTCAAGGCGCAACTTCTTTCTCCAAAATCGATCTTCGATCGGGTTATCATCAATTACATATTAACGAAGAAGACATTCCGAAAACTGCTTTCCGTACTCGATATGGACATTTCGAATTTTTAGTCATGCCATTCGGGTTAACAAATGAACCCGCGGTATTTATGGAGCTCATGAACCGCGTTTGCAAACCATTCCTTGATAAATTCGTCATTGTCTTTATTGATGACATCCTTATACTTTCTAAAACCTAAGCCGAACATGAACATCATTTGCTTCCATTCTCGAGCTCCTTAGAAATGAACGAATCTACGCCAAGTTCTCCAAATGTGAATTTTGGCTGGAGGAAGTTCAATTTTTGGGACATATCGTAAACGACAAAGGTATTCATGTTGATCCCGCTAAAATTGAGGCCGTTAAGGATTGGAAGACTTCAACGACTCCCACGGAAATTCGATCCTTCCTCGGTTTGGCCGGGTATTATCGGCATTTCATTCGAAATTTTTCCAAGATCTCTTTGCCTCTTACCTCCCTCACTCACAAAGGGAAACCATTCGATTGGGGTTCGAAGCAAGAAGAAGACTTTTGTACTCTCAAGGACATGCTTTGCAATGCCCCCGTTCTAACCCTTCACGATGGAAACGACTATTTTGTGGTATTTTGTGATGCCTCCCATCAAGGTCTCGGTTGTGTTCTCATGCAACGAGGTCAAGCCATCGCTTACCCATCAAGGCAAATTTAAGGTCAATGAGAAGAATTATATGACTCATGATCTCGAACTTGGTGCCGTCGTTTTCGCTCTCAAAATATGGAGACATTACTTTTATGGTACAAAATGTGTGGTTTTTACCGATCATAAAAGTCTACAACATATTTTCGACCAAAAAGATCTCAACATGAGACAACGACAATGGACCGAACTACTTAGTGATTACGATTGCGAGATTCGCTACCATCACGGTAAAGCGAATAGTGTTGGCGACGCCCTAAGTCGAAAGGTTAGTGTTAAATCCGTTATGCTCCTAAGCGTTGTCGTTCAAACCGATCTTCAAATTCGTATCTTCCAAGCTCAACGTACCTCCTTTGAAGAAGGTAAAATGTATGACGAAATGTCAAGTGGCGCCGAACTTCAACTCGAAACCAAATCCGATGGTCTTTTGTACTTTCTCAATCGTTTGTGGGTTCCCGATCGCGATGATCTTCGTACTTGTATACTCGACGAAGCTCACAATTCGCAGTATTCCGTTCATCCCGGTGCGGATAAAATGTATTTCGATCTTCGTGCTACCTTTTGGTGGCCGGGTATGAAAAAGTACGTAGCGTTGTTTGTATCAAAATGTCTTACTTGCTCAAAAGTCAAGGCCGAACATCAAAGACCCTTTGGTCTGCTCGAGCAACCACCGATTCCCGTTTGGAAAAGGGAAGACATTGCTATGTACTTTATCACCAAATTACCCAACACCCAAAAAGGCAACAATAGTATTTGGGTGATCATTGATCGTTTGACCAAATCTGTTCATTTAATTCCGATCCGCGAGAAGTATTCTGTCGAGCAGCTTGCTCAAATTTATGTTCGGGAAATTGTGTGCCGACACGGTTTACCTTTGACTATCATCTCCGATCTCGATGCTCGTTTTACCTCTCATTTTTGGTGATCACTTCAAGAAGCCTTGAGAACACGTCTCGATCTTAGCACCGCTTATCATCCTCAAACGGACAGTCAATCCGAACGTACTATTCAAACATTTGATGATATGCTACGAGCATGTGTTCTTAATGTCGGTGGAAATTGGGATTCTCACATTTCTTTCATCGAGTTTTCTTATAACAATACCAATCATTCTAGCATTGATATGGCTCCATTTCAAGATCTTTACGGCCGTAAGTGTCGTTCCCCGATTAGTTGGAACAAAGTCGGTGAAGCTCAAATCACGGGACCCGAAATGTTCCAAGAAGCAACCGATGTAATTGATCAAATCCGTAAGAACCTCTTAGCCTCTAGAAGTCGTCAAAAGAGTTACGCCGACAAATGGCGAAAACCAATCGAATTTAATGTTGATGATCTTGTCCTTCTAAAAGTATCTCCTTGGAAGGGGGTAGTCCTTTTCGGTAAGAAGGGTAAGATAGCTCCTCGGTTTGTTGGCCCTTTCAAAATTCTTGAACGCGTTGGGAAGGTAGCTTATCGACTTGAACTACTGCAAGAACTTGTCGGTGTTCATCCGACATTACATGTTTCGAATCTTAAAAAGTTCTTAGCCGAGGGTAATCTCCATATAGCTCTCGACGAAGTACATGTTGATAAGTCGATGATCATGGTTGAACGACCTGTTGAGATCATGGATTGCAACGAGAAGAAAACCAAGCGTAGTCGTATTCGGTTAGTCAAAGTTCGATGGGAATCACGGCGCGGCGCAGAGTTTACTTGGGAACGAGAAGACACAATGAAAGAGAAGTATCGACATTTGTTTGAATCGTCGACTTCGTCTTAATTTCGGGACAAAATTTCCTAAAGTATGGAATATTGTGACATTCGTCAATTTCGGGCCTCGAATTGTATTCGTTTTGTAATATTTTATTGTGTAAACCGACTCGTTTCGTAAAACGAAGCTTATGTTATAATCAAAATGATGTATTTTATGTTACGATATTTTTTTGCACTTGTTGGGTCTTGAAAACATCCTTTTCGGTCCTTAAAACGCCTTAAAAATGACTTAAAACAAACTTTGGGGACTATTATTGTCATTACCAAAAACTTGTTTGACCATTTCAACCATCACATGCATTTTTACCCTATTTGAATTATCCATACTCTTACCATTATAAAAGCAAGGCTCCATACACCACTTTGGTTGTTCATTTTCTCCAAACTCTCTCTCAAATCCAAGTATTCATCTTCAACATTTTGTTATTTTGACTACTTAAGGTCAAACTAAAGCCAACCTTGTTCTAACTAATTCTTATTTCCTGAAGCTTGATGTTGCAACATATATATAATACGCACCCCTTGTTACCTTTGGTAGTTACTTCTCCGACTCCGATTGGTTAATTTTCGGACTTAGTAAGGCAAAGATTCATGTAGGACTTTCGTGGTACTTGATATATACACTTAGATAACTTTTTTGCACATATTAATCTTGTTTAACTTCTGCTCTTTTAAGTTTGTTTGTCATATTTATGAAGTTCCATGGTTATGGGTTTGTAGAGACTAGCCTCGATTTAACCGTAAAAAGTCCAAACCGTAAACCGAACTTCTTACTAGTTTTGTTAAATAATTGTTTTAAACATGCTTTATGTTATAGTTAAGTTTCAAAAATCATTTTTACAAGTTCTTTAATATTTGGGCATGTGGAAACCATCAAGGAAATTATTGTGAGATGGAAACCGAACCAAACCGAACTTTCGTTTAAAGACCGTGTTGTTAACTTTTTGGTTGTAAAACTTAAGTTTAACCATTTATAAATTATTATTCAAGTTCTTTGATATTTGGGTATGTGGAAACCATCTAGGAACTTATTGTGAGATGGAAACCGAACCAAACCGAACTAAACCGATTTTTACTCGCATAAACACACAAGTGTGTTTTTAGCTATCAAGACTTGTATATTTCTTTAAAAATCATTTATAAAATGATTTTAATTATTTTCTTAAGTACTTGGAAATGTTGGATCCAACTTGATCTCATAACAAAGTTTGGACCGACAAAACCGAACACTCGCTTAACGTGCGTTGTTAGTTCTAAAATAATATAACTACATACTTGGTTAAGGCTTACTAGATTTTTATGAGTTATCTCATAACATTTAATATTTTGGAAAGTAGACTTTGGGTTTGACCAATTATCAAGACCCGAACCAACAACCCGAACACTCGATAAAAACCCATTTTAGTATCTTATCATTAAGGGACTTGCATTCTTGCATTTTTACCCTCCTTATTACTTAACATAGGTTGAGTAAATATTAAGGCTAGATACTTTAACCAGGTTTCGAGCAAACTTACATTTTTGAAGGACTATTGTTATAATTTCTTAATTATTTACATTTTAAACCTTAAACTTTAATTGTTTACATTTCTCATTATATATTATACTTAAAGACTTTCAAGAAAACATTTCTAATTCAAGACTTCCGTTTATTTAGGCTTTGCTCGTTAAACCTCGTCATACCGGTTAATATTCAACTCACCGATCTTTCAAGTTTATTAATTGAATGTGAGTACTTTCATACCCCATTTTCCATATTTCCTTATGGGGTGACATTTCATACTTATTCAAATTTAATGCTTTATACTTGAATCTTAAACCACAAACGTTATTGTATACTTTACTTAAATAAATGCTCGATTTGGTGTTCTATGCTTATGTGTTTATCGCTTTTGGAAGATTGATTCATAAATCTGTGATCTATCTGGTATTCTCTTATAGCACGGTGCCGTTAATATATTCTTATTAGCGACCCTCATGAAATCCGAATATATTTGGTATTCTCTTATAGACGGTGCCGCTAATCTATTCTTATTAGCGACCTCATATTATCCGAATTATTGCTATTATTTATTGTTTCGTATACAAGATTGTGACTTTTCTTATTATATACATATATGCTCAAACATGAATTGCTCACCAACCTTTGTGTTGACAAATTTTATTTTATGAAATGTTACAGGTTTGCATCTAGGTTGACTCGAGCTTGTGGAGAAAACGATACCAAGACCTTTAAGTTATTAGAAAATGAACAATATTTGATTTGCTATATTTTGTTGTGACCATCTTATGAACATTATTATGTGACATTTTCGATGTTATGAAATGAAATGAGTTTGTTAAATATAGTCGCTTTAAATAATGTCATGCGCTTATGGGCAATCGTTACACCTCGGCATGTTCTGTCACCTTTGATTAGGGTGTGACAAACACACTACAAAATGTAAAAAAAGCGAAAACCAATGAAAATAGTTAGAAAATCTAACTTTTGTGTTGCATTTAATCTCAATTCATTTATATGACCACACGTAACAGGGTGATATAGTGGAAGAAAAAGCCACATAGCGTCGGGCACACCGCTCCCTAAGGCGTGCGTTATGGGCGCACTTTGGGGCCAAAAATGGTTTAGGCGCTTTGTACATAACACCATGTTGTAGAAGAAGGTGGGACTACGTTTTTTTCTAGCCAATAAAGAAGAAGATGGTGATGCTATGGGATGTAGGCCTGTTCACGAGCCGAGCCAAGGCAAGCTCAGGCTCGGCTCGATAATCAATCGAGCTGGCTCGGCTCGATAATCAATCGAGCTGGCTCGGCTCGAGCTCTTAATCGAGCTAAAAATTTGAGCTCGAGCTCGGCTCGGTTTTAATCGAGCCGAGCCCGAGCTCTTAATCGAGCTAAAAATTTGAGCTCAAGCTCGGCTCGGTTTTAAATCGAGCAGGCTCGGTTCGACTTGATTTGGCTCGAGTTTACCTGTAATAATAAAAATTATATGCAACCATCAAGCTAAACTAAATAAATATGACGTTAAGATCAACACCAACCAAATACAAACTAAATAAATACGTCTTTTAACACCATCGAAAACAAAATATGTTCAACAAGTCTAAACCAAACCAAATACAAAATTAAGCAGAGAAGTATTATTTATGAGCGACGGCCGATGGCGGAGGTGAATATGAGCGGCTAGGGTTAGGGTGGAAAATGAAACGTATACTGATTATTGAGTGCGTGAACTATGAAGTCTCATCTCTCAATTACTCAGTATATGGAATTATGAATATGAACTATGGAGTGAGAAAGGAAAGTGGGCTGGATTAAAGGAAAGCTCATGTGTTAAAATAATTGGGCTCGATAATTATACGCATGTATGTATGTATATATATATATATATATATATAATAAATTAAAATAAAAAAGTTCGAGCCAATCGAGCGAGCTCGAGTCGAGCCGGGGCTAGCTCAGGCTCGGCTCGTTTAGAAATCGATTCGAGCTAGGCTCGGCTCGTTTACAATCGAGCCGATTTCGAGCGAGCTTTCTTCAAGCTTTTTTCGAGCGAGTTTCGAGCCGTGAGCTTTTTGAACAGCCCTAATGGGATGCCACCACTATACATGGTTTTAAAGATAAATATAAGCTTTAAATAGTTTTATATTAAATTTACCAAAAATAGTTTAAAAATTCTAACATACAAAGTACCGAATTATTTATTGTTTTTGAAATGGATTCTTCCAATGAAACTAATTTCCATTTGTAGCATAAAGACTCTTCTTTCAATGTGTTTAAATGTGACATGAAGATTATTTTGATTTTAGCAGTTCAATCGATGAGGAGTTTCAGAGACTTTCTAAATTCAATTTGTTGAAAGTTATGAGTTTATATCTTAGTTAAATTTATCATTATTTTTTTATATAAAAGTTGTTGAATATGAAGATTTATTACCAAATTACAAAGTAAACAAATCGAAGTCTTATGAATATTCGTATGTTTTTCATATATAGTTTGATTGATAGCAATATTATTTGTCCAACGTCGCTCAATCAAAAAGTTTGGTATATATATATATATATATAAAAAGACATCCCACATCGCTAAGAAACCATAAGGGGGCCTTTCCCCAATCTTATATATAGGTCATCTTGTTTTCTTAGATTGACGGGCAGTTAATTAGTATTTTTTGACAGTAAGCGAACGTTGGGCTTGTATCATTGTCACATATCTAGTGGCGGATTCAGGAATTTGTTTTGGGTGGTGCACTATTTTTATATGTTTCAATTTCACCGAGTCGGGTATATAAAATTCCGGGTCGGTTTGAGGTTCGGGTCGGTTCGATGGTTCGGGAAAAGTTTATTACATAATAAAAATACGATAAAATAATAAAAGAGACACCGTCATCTAACAAAAACTAAAACTAACAAATTAAAACCGATAACCTAACAAACTAAAACTAAATTTAACAAATAGCTTAACAATTAAGTAGTTAACACTTAACAATTATGGACAATTAACATTTAACAATGAATTATTACCTTCAAAGTGGGAGGATTCGAGACTCCGAGTAAGAGTAGGCAGTGGCAGGAGGACGGGGATCAAAGACGGGCTGAGTGGCTGATAGAGTGATAGACTGATAGAGTGATAGACTGATAGAGTGAGTGGCTGATAGACTGATAGACTGGTTGGTCAGGGGTTGTGCGGGGCAGGCGGGCATCGGGAGTGGCTGAGGGAGGCTGTTGGCGCCGGCGGACGGCGGTGGACGGTGGTCAGTGGCTTACGGTGGTCATATACGGCGGTGGACGACTGCTGTTGCCTGTTTGCGAAGAGAGGCGCTGCTTTGCTTATGTTTGTTATAAAAAAACCCTAACATCAGTTAGGGTAACTTAGTAAGAAACAAAAAAAAACTATAAAAACAGGAATAGAACCTGCGACCTCCGGGTTACAAAACCCACAAACTACCATCCGGGCAAGCATTTTATATGTTTTTAAGATGGTTCCTGTATAATTTATAGGGTGGTTCCTTTATTATTTTCTATATATAAATATACTATAATTTCGAAACTCGGGTGGTTTCGCGGAACCACCGTTACTACCGTAGATCCGCCCCTGCACATATCATTAATGAAAACTGTTAGCACCCAATAATTCTGATTATCTGCCCATCACTCCTTATGCTAGACAAGGTTAAACCCTAGGAAATAAAAAGATACAAACAATTCCACTGATCCGAACTAGATAACAAAGTCCTATGTAAGAGGGGGGGGGGGGGGGGGTGGAGTGGGGTGGATGACTCGAGCTTAACTAGTTCAACTTGCATAGAGCTCGGTTTCATTTCGATCTCTATTTCTAAAGCTCGATCCGGTAATGAGTAGTTTTTTAAGCTCGGGATCGGCTTGTTTACTTTTTATATATTTATAATTATTTTTTATATACATTTTTTTCAATTATAACTCTATATATAACATTATTCATATTATTTAGTTACCTTTTCATTATATATATAGATAAAGGATCCAATACAATAATGGTTTATCATACAATACGTACGCGACTCGTATACCCGTCGATCTTCAATTTAACGCGATGGCAGTTTTGTAATTTTCGTCAAATCTGATATACTGCTCCCATCGATTTCGTCCACCTTCATCGTCACCATTCAGCAATCTTCATCGTACAACGATTTCGTCCATTGTCGAAGCCACCATCCACAATCATCATACATCGTCGTTTATTATTTGTTCACAGGTTTGTTAATATTTTGATAAAATTGAAATTTAAATTGAAATTGAAATTGAAATTGAAATTAATGAACCTAATTCATCAATTAACCTTTAATTGATCTAATTAATCATCAATTTGAAGATTCGGTCGATTAATTTTTTCAATTTTTAGTGGGTTATGTCTAAACGTTTAAACTCTTTTGCCTGAACGTTTAAACTTCTTTGCCTGAACGTTTAAAGGTTTAACATTTGAAAAAACACAACATTTAACATTTGTTAGTTTAGAAGTTCTGTTTAGAAGTTCTGTTTTAGAAGTTCTTAACTTCAGGTGTTTAATTTTTTTTTTTTAGTTTAGAAGTTCTGTTTAAAAGTTCTGAACTTCTAAACTTTTTTGAACACCCAGAACTTCTTAGAACGTTTAAAGATGTTCCTGATTTTTGAACACCCAGAATTTCATTGAAAGTATTAGAACGTTTAAAGATGTTCATTTTTTTAACACCCAGAACTTCATTGAACGTATCAGAACATTTATAGGTCTTCAGTTTTGTTTCAGAACGTTTAAACATAACATTTTGAACCCTAATAAGAGATCGATTGAGCGCGTTATTTCTGCAATCCCATAATCGATTGATGATTCTAAATACTTCTACACATCAATTCGATTGATTAAAATCATCATTTTGGTGTTTATATTGATCAGAACGTATAAACTTTGAGTAGAACGTTTAAACGTGAACCCTAATCATAGCTCAATTAAGTGTGTTAATCTGTATTTTCATAATCGATTGATGATTCTAAAGCCTCTTACACATCAATTCGATTGATTTAATCATCAATTTTTGATCAATTTGAAAATCTTTAATGTTCAGTGACGTTCTATTTCAATTTTGGTTTTTTACTTTTGAGATTTCATACTGTAAGCTGTGATTAGAGTTTAGAAATTGGATTGGATTGAGCGACAAGTTCCGAATTTGGATCAGAGTTGATTTGTAATCGACGAATTTTGATCGCGAATTACTGTTGGGTTATTTACGAAATTGCCACCACGCGTTTTTTAATCAAACGTTCTGGAATGTCGCGTACCTAATGTACGATAAGCCATTATTGTACGTTAACCCACCCCTATATATATATATATATAGATAGATTTCTTTTGAGAACCACTTTGAGTTTTAAGAACTCGAAAGAACTCAACGTAACAATTTATTTATTTTTTGAATTTTTTGAACTCAACTTAAGTGTAAGTAACATAAAAAAAATTACAGTATTTATTACACACCGAATCGACTTATTACACATTTGTAACTAACATTTAAACTTGTGTAATGATAAAAAATCTTTATTCTTTCTCCTGATTCATTTTTTAATCAGATTTATTCTCAACCACGTATTCCCTACTCATTTAATTAAATGTGTGGTCTATATTGAGTTCTTAAAGTTCTTACAACTTATTAAGATTCTCAAAATATCCTTCCCCTATATATATCAGACTTATTTAGGCTCGCGAGCCGGCTCAAGCTTGATACGTGAAGCTCGGGCTCGGTTGTAAAATGAGCTTACTTTTAGATTTAGGCTTGCTTAAGCTCGGCTCGATTAAGCTTTTTCACGAGTTGATCTCAAGTTACTAGCGAGTGGCTTGGCTCGTATGCACCCCTACCTCTAAGAATGCAATCATTTTGGGCACCATGTATCATAACCACGTGACCAAGGTTTTAAACATTCTGAACTTCATTTGCCCAAAATTTTTTAAAATAGAAACATAAAAAGTTATTAAAAGGCGTATTATGAGTAGGGTATGGTCGAGTTTGGAAATCACCTTAAAAATGGTACTCATATACAAAGAGATGATAACTTATAAGGAAGGTGGAGATTATAGGAAATCTATGTAACACGACAGGTCGAGTTCTTCCTTTTTACATTGCAGTAGGGGTGAGCAAAAAAACGGTTTGGAATTGTCAGAACCGAGGAACCGGAACCGAATCGGTGCCTCAGAACCGCTAATGTATGTGCCGGTTCGGTTCTCGGTTCTTAGAATTTGCATTAAACGCTTCCCGGTTCGGTTTCGGGTAAACCAGCGGTTCTAGACTTGGAACCGAAGAACCGGAATATTCAAAACGTATTAAATAAATTTACCAATCCCTATTTTTTATAGAGTAACTTATTAACCGGCATCCATTAAATCATTTTTTAATTCAAATCTTCTTTCTTTATGTTCAAGAACTAGCAACCATGATCAATTTTGATTTAAGCTATCAAGGTAATTTAATATAAAACAATATGATCTTCAATTAATCAATCGTTGCTAATGATTTATTTAAATTCAACACTTAGGTTTTAATAAAAAGTATAACACATGTTCATGTTGTAATCTAAATTAGTTTTACCGTGAAAGAAGACATACAATTGTATAAACTTGTTTTGCAACTTGCAAAGTTTGCATAACTCATTTGATAAATAAATGATCGAACCGGTTCTAGCCAGAACCGATTAGCTAGAACAGGCTTTAGCAATTCTGGAACCGAACCGGTTTACTATAATAGGCTCCGGGCCCAGTTCTATTTATCACTCATTTTCGGTTCCGATTCCGGTTTGGTTCTCACGGTTCTGAACCGTTGCACAGGCCTACACAGGAGATATGCTAGATGAGCTGCTGGGCCTTGTTGACTTTTCGGTCTATTTTAAAACTACTACGAACAAAAAATGCGAGGTTTCTAAAAGTAACGTGGAACAACTTGTTTAAAGCAAGTTGTTATGGGAGTGCAATTTATGTACACCCATGCTCAAATTTATGTTGAAAGAAATATACGATGATTAGAACGATTAGCTTATGTTGGAAAATTATTTTAAGATGAATGGATATTATTTATTATTTTAGTAAAATTATTAATAAAACTCTTAATATGGTGAATTAAAAATAAACTCTTGAGTAGAGGTTTATTTATGTCACTTAATGTGTTTTATTAGAGTTTATGTCTCAAATTAAGTGAGACTTTTCATTCATCCATGTCTCTTGTATAAGTTTTCCTAAAGTGAATGAGAGAAGACTTGGAACAAAAAATGATGATCATCAAGAAGACTTGGTATAATTCTTTTCAAGAAATATTAGAGATCAAAAACTCTCTAAACTCCATCTTTATAATATCAAGTTCAAGCACACTAAAGTATCCGGTGTAGCCTTGGGTGCGTAGCCTTCCCCGGCAGTACATACTTCTTTGGCTGTTATACCCTGGGAAACAGACGTGTTGTCTAAGTAGAGGCTCATAATTTGTTTTAATGGAAACGTGTTAAACACGTGCCTCAGCCTCAACCGTCAACATTTTGTTTGCTTTTTGTTGTAGTCAAGGCGCTTAGTCGAAGATCAAATGTGATGTAGACACAAGACAAGGATACTACATGAAGACCCGTTAAACTACCCCTAAAGACTTTGGATCATATCATTTTTGAATATAAAAGTTTGTATAGTTTTGTAAACGGTATCGTATTAGAATATTTCTCATTACTAACGAGAGTATCGTTAGTGTTTATTTTATTCTATTTTTTAGATAAATGTGACATATGTCCTACAGCTTCTAGAAAAAATAAACGAGATTGAAAGAGTGAAAGCGAAGTTTTTACGACATATTCTCAAGGTGTTGTCAAGAAGAAACTCGTCCATGGTTTTGGTGGCCTCGACACCAGTGATTGCAGTTTTGATGTATATTTGAATTCAAGCTTGTAGCAAGTTCAAATAACATGTTTTGTTTTTTAGTCCTTACGGATTTTCTTTTAATTGTTACATGTTCATGGGTATTTTTATGTGAGCTTGGTTTTGGTTCACACATATGACATAAATCTTTTCTTTCCATTTTTTTTCCTGTTTAAGAACTAGATTTTCCTTTTTCAAACAATACACACGCGCACACGTCAAATATGTTCATAGAACTTTTAACATTTGAACAATAACATAATAGTTGATTAAATTATATAAAGTTTTATGCTTTAATAGTATGACTCCTAACTTTCAATCCATTTGATATGTTTCCTTAGTGGTGAGAATGAATTATTGTACCTAGTTCACCATTAAAAATTAAAATATAGCAGGAATCAACCCATTTACAAGTAAATAGCTCAATGGTAGAGTACTCACTCATTTACAAGTACATAGCTCAATGGTAAAGTACTCACTTTATTAGTAAGAGATAATGGGTTCAAACCTCACTATCACCAATTTATATAGGAGATACGAGGGATGACCCTGGCTTGCCAGGGTTCGAGTCCTGATCTCACCCAGTTTTACCGGCTGCTCGCTGTCGTGCCGTTTGACGGGTGTGGGGGTCGGGTTTTATCTGGGGAATCCCTCAATAGGTGGACCGCTAGGGGCTCCGTCCGTCCGGACTCATGGCCGGCTCGGGCTACCTTTAGCCAATGGGGCCGCGTACGGAGTACCCGGCGTTACTTAGTTGGTCGTTCAAAAAAAAACAAGTACATAGCAGGTCAAACAGTATTAATTCTGCAAAAAAAAGTATATAACCAAATCTTCATGTTTCTTGATCAACGCTATCTTCCTAGGGCAGAAGGGGCACTTATAGATACTACCCATCCATCGGCCAATCCTGTATTGTCACCTCATTTATACTCTTAAGTACTCACAAACCAGAAAATCACCTACAACCCTACCCAAACTTTTTATCTTTTGTTAATTAAAATTAAATAAACACAAAATAAACATAGGTTGATTACTTGGCAAAGGTTTATTATGAGTTTAAAGCCATGCATACCCACATGGGTGGTGACGGTGCTACCACATGGATTCAAAGCTTGTTATAGGGTGCCCCGTCCCCTGTTGACAGACAGCCCCTAAACCATTTATTTTTCCTGCAGATGTTGAATCAGCAAATCATCCTCATTATTAAGTTATATATTTCCATATTCGGTTTACATTTCAACCCCTTCATTCTCCCAAACAATCTGTGAGCACCATTCACATCGCATTAAAAATACTCGCATTTGGCTCACACCCTTTCTAAATCATTGAATTTAAAATCTTGATTGCATCATAAATGGGTCTATGTTAATCAGAATGAATAATAATCTTTATATTAAAACACAATAACTGATACATTAATACATAGAGCAAACCCCATCCCACCGAGGGGTGTCAAGCCAAACTGGTCTTGATGCAGGCACTGTATTTACAATAATAATCCCTCGCTTAGCTTATCCTTGTCCCTATTGGATATAGAGTTTCCATGGATCATATAAGCTCCTATATTAACGAATCGTTTACTTTAGAACACACCTCAACATTTCCAAATTTGGTGCATAGGCCCTACATTAAATAAGACCGCCGTCGTCAGAGTGTTGGAACATATATATAATATCTAATTGTTACAGTGGTTTAGCCCATGTGCACAAGTTTGTTGTTCTAGCGTATCTGGTTTCTAACTTGTATACATTGAGATTTCGCCCTCCATTGTAATTACACGATTCAGTTAAACATATAGTCATTTTTACACCATGCAACAAGTATAATGTGTGAAAAATAAAAATATACTTCACGGTGCAAATACCTTATATGAAACCGGTGTGAATGTGGCGCCTGGAGAACCACCAAGAAAATAGTTTTTAACTTTAGTAGACATAGTTACTTCTTGTTGTGTTGGCTCTCCTAGAGAAACACGAGCCGGATAAAATTTTAAACTCTTTAAGTTAACAAATGGAGAAGCTTGATCCGAGATTAATTTCACTAATGAAGAAAAAAGCTGCAAAAAAATACCAAAAAATCAGGAATAGAAAGTAAAGATATATAAGTCTATCTCGCTCACAAAAATACATATAACAGGAACATTTCGTTGTTTTATACTGAAATCTTTATAATATATATATATATATATATATATATATATATATATATGTACATAATAAACATTTATGGAATGGTACCAGCATACCTTGACAAGTTCCAAGTTAAGTGTAAGAAATTTGACACAATGAAGCTGCTGAAGCAGACAAAAAAAACTGCAAGTATATTCCTTGAAATCATAGAGACAGTCAATACACATATTAACCTTCTCCATATGACGAAGGTCGGTAGGAAGCTGTAACAGGCCATTGTCATTATCCATGTGAGAATAATAATAAAATGTATAATGCAAGGAGGAAAGGTTGGGTGCGGAAATCACATGCGCCCCTCGCCAGTTTTTTATAGTGAGATTCTTGAGTTGAGGCGTGGTCACATTGACACACTTATAACCATTTTCAAGCGTTAGACTAGATAGTCGAGGATGACTAATACTAAAACTATCCAACGTCTTGCAATTCTTTAAAGTGAGATTCTTCAAGTTTGTGCAGTTGGAAAGAAGACCGGCACATGCGTCATCATAGAATGTGAGACTCAACGTTGTTAAAGTTGGCAGCACCCAAGTCGGGAAGTCGACTGGATAGTACATGTAGCCAGGCAAGTAAGTGATATTCAGTTGCTGGACATTGTGCGAGAATGCATAGTCCAAGATTCTTTGAACAAGCTCGTGGATAACCTTTCCACGAAAAGTGAGACTAACAGAAATGACTTGTGTTTGATTATTTCGACCGGATAGTAAATGTGTGACGAATTTGGAGAGGTTGGGAAACTTACGAAACCCCTTGGCTGAGAAATTGAGATAAGGCATTGAAGTCCAGATATACCTCCATCTAGATGACAAAGCACTTGTTTGGACAACATGTTTAATGCTGATGTAAGATAGGATTTTTTGGATAAGCTCGTCCGGCAAGATGCTTAGTCTATCATCTTCTACATTCTCTGTTATTTCATCACGTGCAGTATCCATTCTCTTCTAATTCTGCGTTGAAAAAGAAAAGAATTCACGGGTATATTGGTTCTTTTCTGTTGGTCTGTCGTTTGCTAAACCACCAGCATCATGTCTTGTCTTTAGACACAACCTGCAATTTTTTTTAAATAATGCCTTTAAGGTAGTTAAACTAAATAATAATCCCAATTCCTAAATAAATCCCAATCAACTGAGGTAACCTTCAATTTCTCCATTGGAGACAATCAGTTATGAAAAGATAATCAGTATTATTGAATTCATGAGATATGATTACAACCAATTATATAGAGATACTAAATACACTTAGATACCCTATACAATTTAGAACTTAATAATAATAAACTGAAACTATAACCGACATAGTCTAATATTCCCCCGCAAGTTCAGGGCGGTTAGCAATCTGCAACTTGGACCGCAAAAACTCAAACTTTGAGAAGACAAGGGCTTCGTAAAGATATCAGCGATTTGATCATTGGTTGAAATAAACTTGACATTGAGATGGCCTTGAGTAACCTGTTCACGAACAAAGTTGTAGTCAACCTCGATATGTTTAGTACGGGCATGAAACACCGGATTGGCGGTGAGATATGTGGCACCAAGATTGTCACACCAAAGTGTCGGTGCCTCGCTTTGTAAGTCAAGTTCACGAAGAAGAGACTTTAGCCAAATTAATTTTGCAACAGTATCTGCAATGGCCTTGTACTCTGATTCAGTAGAGGAGCGAGAAACTGTTTTCTGTTTGCGAGCTGACCGGGAGATGAGGTTTGAACCCAAGTATATAGCAAATCCCCCAGTGGAGCGACGGTCGATTGGACAACCAGCCCAGTCAGAATCAGAGAAGGCCTGCACATTAGTGGTCTAGTGAGAATCAGAGAAGGCTTGTAGCCGATATCCCGTGTTGTGATGAAACCAAAGACCCATATTCATAGTACCCTGTAAATAACGCAAGATGCGCTTGACAGCAGCCCAGTGATTTTCCGTTGGAGCATGCATGAACTGACATACCCGATTGACTGCAAACGAAATGTCAGGACGAGTAAGGGTCGCGTATTGAAGGGCGCCAACTGTTTGTCTATACCGAGATGGATCGTCCAAGAGAGGACTATCATCAGGAAGTAAGACATGAGAGGTGTGCATAGGAGTGGAAATTGGTTTGCAGTCAGCCAGGCCCGCCCGATGTAAAATAGCGCAAATATATTTTCGTTGGGAAAGAACCAAATCTGATTTCTTGTGAACCTTCACCCCGAGAAAATAATGTAGTTGCCCCAAATCTTTAAGAGCAAAAAGTGAATTGAGGCGGGTAATGAGCTTGTCAACCGTGTCAGGATTGTTACCGGTAATGATGATGTCATCCACATAAACCAGGAGATAAACCAGAGAACCCAATGAACCCCAACTGATGAAGAGCACCAGACAGTTTGTTAAACCAGGCACGGGGAGTGTTTGAGGCCATATAAGGATTTGTGCAAAAAACAAATATGATCCGGTTTTGTAGGATCAACGAACCCCTGCGGTTGGCGCATATAAACGGTTTCCTCAAGATCACCATGCAGAAAAGCAGTCTGAATATCCAGTTGTCTCAGGGACCATTTGTTCGTAACAGCCAATGACAATATGGTCCGAATTGTGGCGGGTTTGATTACAGGACTAAACGTCTCATGATAGTCCACACCTTGTTGTTGATGAAAGCCTTTCGCAACCAATCTGGCTTTAAACCTGCTGATGTTACCATGTTCATCAGTTTTTAACCTGTAAACCCATTTACAATCAACAATATTAGCGTTAGGTACAGGAGGCACAAGATTTTTGTGAAGCGCGTCCAATTCTTCGGACATAGCATGACGCCATTCAGCATATTTGTTGGCAATAGTAAAGCTAGTTGGTTCAATGGGTAAGGAGGAGGTGGTCTTGGCTAGGTAAGCGGCCAGGTTATACCGATCTGGTCGTTTAGGGTGTTGTCTGAGGTTGGGGGTCTTGAACGAGCATCCATATGGGGAGAGGCTGGTGGTTGTTGAGCAGCTGTGGACGCAGGCTGGGTAGCCGAGGGATGGGCTATTTGGGCAGCCGAGGGTTGGGCAGTTTGGGCAGCAGAGGGTTGGGCCGTGGGGGTAGGGTTAGCAGGAGACGGGTGAGATGGTGAAGGTGGTGGAGATGGTTCGTTGGCTGGGGACGAGGTCGGGGCTGGTGTGTTAGGTTCTGGTGAGAAACCGGGCGGTGGATTAGGAAAGATAGAGATGTACGTGGAGGATGTAGATGGAGATGGGTTCGGCTTTGGTGAAGGTGTATACGGAAAGACATGTTCATTAAATCGAACATGCCGAGCAATGTAAATACGTTCAATGGAAGGATCAAAGCACCGATAGCCATGATGAGAAAGGCTATAGCCAAGAAAGACACAAGGAGTAGAACGGAACTCGATTTTGTGACGGTTGTATAGGCGGAGATAAGGAAAACATTGAGAACCAAAAACTCTTAGAAAAGAGTAATCAGGTTTCAAATGGAGATTTGTTTGAGAAGACACGTGAGGGAAGCCGATTGATTAGGTAAACGGCTGTCTCGAAGGCAAAGTGCCAGAAACGTTGGGGAAGACATGAATGAGCCAATAGAGAGAGACCCGTTTCAACAACGTGCCAATGTCGGCGTTCAACCATTCCGTTTTGCTCGCTGGTGTGTGGGCAAGAACGGCGATGAATGATGCCAAGGTTGCAACAAAGGTTGGTGAGGGAGCGGAATTCACCTCCTCAATCGGATTGGATGCATTTTAATTTAGTGTTAAATTGGCGTTCAGCCATGGTTATAAAGTTTGTTAATATAACATAAACATCCGATTTTTGAGTTAAGGGATAAAACCACATATATCGAGTACAATGATCAACACATAATAGGAAATACCGGTGACCATCAAGCGATGGTGCCAGTGACGGACCCCAAACATCACAATAAACAAGATCCAAGATATTATAACTACGAAAATTAGAATCTCGTAAATGCAATTTAGTTGATTTTCCCATTTGACAAAAGGAACATAAAGTGTTTGATAATTTGTCCGAAACAGGTAAAGAACAATAAGAAACAATAGAATTAAAGACTTGAGTGTGAGGATGTCCCAAACGTTGATGCCAAATATTCGAGGAAGCTTTGACAGCGGTGAAGGCAACCTTGGGTAGAGACTTGAGTTGCGGAAGGCGGATAGAGTACAAACCCTGTTCACTGGGGCCCGTGAGGAGGGTACTGCGTGTAGACTCGTCCTTCACAACAAAATGAGAAGAGTGAAATTCAAAGAATACATTATTGTCAAGACAAAATTTTTGCACAGATAAAAGGTTTTGTTTAAGTTTAGGAACATGAAGAATATCTGAAAGGTTAAAGGTTCTGTTTGAAGAGTGGAATTTAGATGAGCCAATGTGTAAAATGGGTATGGAATTACCATTGTTAACAAATAATGAATCATTACCATAGTATGCCTCAAGAGTTGTCCAAGCTAGTTAAATCTGGAGTGGCATGATGGGTTGCACCCATGTCGGGTTTCCAAGCACTTCCAGAAGAAGAAGCTCCATCCGAAAAGGTGGAAAAATTGGCCTGTGGAGCAGGCCGATTTTGCTGATTGGGCTGATTTGGGCATTGAGAAGGTAGATGCCCAATTCCACAACGATTGCAGTGACCATACACGGTGTTTTGAGTGGAGGCCCATAAAAATTGTCTGCTGCCACCATTGTCTCTAGGACGTTAGTTGAGAGAGCCACGTGAGTTGCCCCGAGAGTGGCCACGGTTGTTCCGGTTACCGCGATTTGTGTTGTATGATCGAGATCCAAAATAGGCCTGGGTTGTGGTGAAAGATTCGGATTCAGTTGGTGACCCAACTGAGAGGCCATCAACTGGATATTTTGGAGTTGTTGTAGTTGTTCAAGGGTTGGTTGAGTTTTTAAGAGACCAGGAGCAGTGTAGGGCTGCTGTGGGGGAGTAGAGGCAGCAGCAAGAAGTGCTTGCGGGTTGTTTTGCACAAGTTTGGTGACCACAAAACCATGGTCATTTAATAAGGCAAAGATTTCATGAAAGGCGACAGGTGGTTGACGACCCAGTAATGTTCCTTTTAGACCGTTGTATTCTTCCCGTAGCCCTGCAAGAGTAAGCATAACAAGTTCTTTATCTTTTACCGGTTCTCCGATGTTGGCAAGGGCAGTGGCATATTCTTGTACCCTACAGAGGTAGTCAATAGGTTTCTCATCACCCTTCATAGTGATGCGTAGTAGTTGGCTACGGAGAGTAAATTCATGAGAAGCAGTGACTGGTGCATAAGCCCGTTCCAGAGATAACCAGACTTCACGAGATGTCTTGCTCTGGTACGAGTCTTCAGAAACAGTGGAGATGAGCAACGTGCGGATATGAGCATCGTTGGAAATCCAGGGAGTATAACTAGGATTATCTGTTGTTGCAGTTCCAACGGTGACCTTCTGTTCTGGACACGGAATTGTACCGTCAACATAACCAAATAGATTATGTGATGTCAGGAAGGATTCGATCATCGACCTCCAGTAGCCATAGTTGGTAGGCTTTAGGGTAAAGGCGAATTTATGAGATTTGTGGGTAGTCTTTTCTTGATTGGAGAAGGTTGTTATGGCTGCCATTGAAGATTATGTTGGCCGGAAGTTGCGTCGGCAGGAGGCAGCAGGGACTGGGCGGCATATTAGGGTTAGAGAAAAAAAAGGAGCTGAATTTGGCTATGATACCAAATCAGTTATGAAAAGATAATCAGTATTATTGAATTCATGAGATATGATTACAACCAATTATATAGAGATACTAAATACACTTAGATACCCTATACAATTTAGAACTTAATAATAATAAACTGAAACTATAACCGACATAGTCTAATAGAGACAATAAAATTAATGGTAGGTTCTAAGATCCAAAATTACCGGTGGAACAAATACCTTAATTTTTAAGGTAATACATGTAAGTTATATTGGAGTATAAACTTTGTATTTGCCCTAATTCCTTTCAAATCCATAATTCTACATAAATGAATTCACATATGTTCAACAGTTAGGACTGACTACACTAAACACTCAAGTACTATGGAATTGACCCTACTGTAAATAACCGGGTCCAATTGTCCGGTTTATGTAAGGAGCAAATGGGTCAGATACGCAAAACCCAACCCATACAATAATTTTAAAAGCAACGGAAACTTAATCCTAATTCCTAAATCCCAATCATCTACCAAATTCTCCATTGGAGAAAATTAATTGTAAGTTCTAAGATCCATAGTTAATTACCAATAGTCAATTATTAATTTTTAAGAATTCAAACCAGAAAAAGCCCTTAATAAAGCTTAGCAAATTTTCAACAACAGATCAATTGAATAATAATAATAATAATATTATGCATTGGATTGGTAGTAAGAACCTTCTGCTGCAAAATTGATACACCAACCAAAGAAAACCCTAAATCTCGTTCGCCGTTGAAAGGCCTTTCCTAATCAGGTTTCAATTCCTTATAAAAAACGTATTCGGTCCACTTATTTATAGTTAAGACCCAGACCCAGACCCAGACCCGACCAGATAAAAACTCACTCCCATCGTAAGTACAAGAGAGATTACAATAATGACCCCTCTTTTTTTGTCAAAATGGCCATTCAAAACCCATCGTCACAATCAATTTTTTCTAGTGACGATGAGATTCAACGTCGAGTAAGAAGGTAACACATGCCATCAAAACTAGTCGTGAATGTGGGTTTCGAAGAATTTATTTTATATTTTATTATCATAATTTATTTTAACTCATGTTTTTCTTTCTTATACATAAACTTTTATAAAATTTCAAATATATCGTTGAGACTTGCCTAACTTTATCTACGAGCCCATATAAATTCTACTTAAAATCGAGTTAGGTCAAATTTATATGAAACATATTGTTTTGACGTCATTGGTCTAACATAGTTGTAATTTCAATCACTAGCATTGAAATCTATTAGAGTAATTGTAAAGACATTCGTAGTTTTTCACAAAATAAGTGAACAACGACAACAAACGATTTGTAATGGTTTCATTTAGTCACATTAAATTATGGGTTATAATCCTTCCTTTTATTTTTACTAAATGTACCTATCTCTCACGTTTTTGCATTAAATACGATTTAAACCATTTTGTTTTTCGATTAACATTTCATCATCATCATCATCGTACTCAGTATATCCCACCAATAGCAATGCTATGGTAGGGTCTGAGGAGGGTAAGATGTAGACAACCTTACCTCTATCCCATAGGGATATAGAGACTGCTTCCGGTGAGACCTCCGGCTCGATAGTAGTTTTGCATCAATCCTTGGTTATCTTTTATTATCATTATTATTTTAAAGAGTTTTTTATATTATTTAAAGAGTTTTTCTTTTCTTTTTTTTTATATAATGAAACTTTTTTTTTGTCTTTTTTCAATAAAGAAATTGTTTATGCAAGCAACATTTTTTTTATCTAAAAAGGACGTTTTAATATTTAGAGTATGTATTTTTTAAATATTTTTTAAAGAAGCTTACATTTTCTTAAAAAAACCGCATAGTTTTTAAAAATACACAAATCATTTTATCGTTTTTATAAAGAGATTAAACACTATCGACTTGATAAACAAGTTGGTTCTTTTCTAATGTGCCAATAATCTTATACGTTCAAACCTAACAAACAACGGATTTTTTTGTCGGACGGAATACATATAATAAGATAAAAATATACAAATCATTTTATCGTTTTTATAAAGAGATTATATAATTATTTCTGTAAATATATTTTTATAATGATAATAAATGTTAGTTAATGATAAAGAATAATAAACATAAATAGAAAGAAAATCAATATTACTATTATGATAAGCTTTACAGAAAATATTAGACTAGACGTTAGTAATACATTAAATAAAATTGTTAAAAGAAATTGAAAGTCGGGTGCGACGAGTAGTTACGTTTCTTAAATTGTAAAATGACTTTTAAAACAGAAAAGAAGTTTTCTTTTTTCAATTTTATAGCGGGAAGTAACAGAGTTGAGAGCAGTTTTCCCCAAAATTATACATTTTAGGGTTTAAAGCAAAGGCCAGAGCAGAGCAGAGCACCACCCAGCATGGTTACATCGAAAAACAATTGTACGGTCTCTTTTTCTTCCCCTAAAGCAGGTTTACAGTTTGATTTTTGACACATTCACTTACGCTTGTATGATCTGTTAATCAGGTTTAGGTTTTTTTTTGGTTTACAAATTCATTTACATTTATTTATTCTCAGCTTTTCATCTGAGTGAGTTAGTTCGTGTTTGGCTTTTAACTACTGTTATTATTAAATGGTTGATTGGTGTGCTAACGGGTCAGACCCCCCACCCGTTTATTGGTATTCTAAGGACCCGGAACCTCACCCTATTGTAGCTCTGATCGGTTCAGGTTGAGCAGACGGGTCAAATCCCTAATCTTGAGTGTTTGGTATGTCCTAACTGTTGAATGCAATCAAATTGCAGCTGCAGCTGCTTATGGGTTCAAAAGACTAAGACATTATGCATCTGGTTTAGCAAACAGAAGCAAAGGAAACACAAAACAACCAAAATACATGTGAATTCTTCTCTTTTTCAAGGCAGAATTAAGAGACATGGATACCGGGCTTAATGAAATAATGGAGAATGTAGAAGATGATAGACTAAGCAGCTTGCCAGACGATCTCATCCATAAAATCCTATCTCATGTCAGCATCAAACACGTTGTCCAAACAAGCGCGTTGTCATCTCGATGGAGGTACATCTGGACTTCAATGCCTTACCTCAATTTCTCCACCCAGGATTTTCGTAGGCTGCCCAGGTTCTCAAAATTCGTTAAAGGGTTACTGTCCGGTCGAAATAATCAAACACAAGTGCATACTGTCAATCTCACTTTTCGCGGAAAGGTTAGCCACGAGTTTGTTCAAAGCTTTTGGACTATGCATTCTCCCACAACGTCCAGCAACTGAATATCACGTGCTTGCCTGGCCACGTGTACTATCTGGTCGAGTTCCCACCTTATATATTTAGTTCTCAGTCTCTTAAACGTGCTTGCCTGGCCACGTGTACCATATTACGACCATGCCTATTTGGGTGCTGCCAGCTTTAACAACATTGACTCTCACGTTCTTTAATGACAAGTGTGCCGGTCTTCTCTCCAACTGCGCAAGCTTGAAAAATCTCACTTTGAAGAATTGTGTAATGTTGAATAGTTTTAGTATAAGTCATCCTGGACTCGCTAGTCTAATACTTGAAAACAACTATAGACGTGTCAATGTGGTTACACCTCAACTCAAGAATCTTACTATAAAAAAATGGCGAGGGGTACATGTGATTTCCGCACCCAACCTTTCCTCCTTGATGCATACAGATAATTATTATTCCTATAAGGATAATGATGATGGTCCTTTGCAGCTTCCTACCGACCTTCATCATCTAGAGAAGGTTGATATATGTATTGATCATCACCATGATGTAAAGGCATATACCTGCAAAATTATTTGTCTAATTCAACAACTCCATCGTGTCAAATTTCTTACACTTAACTTGGAACTTGTCAAGGTATGCTGCTATTGGTCCCTTAACGTTTGTTATGCGCATATAATAAAGGTTTCCAATATAGACAACGGAATATTCTTGTTATTTGTGTTTGCATACTCTATAAAATGGTGTGTGTGTGTGTTTGATATTTTGCAGTTTTTTTCTTCGTCAATGGAACTAATCTCGAATCAAGTTTATCCATTTGTCAACTTGAACAGTCTAAAAGTTTATCCAGTTTATGTTACCTCAGGAGAGCAAACACAAAATGAAATAACTATGCCTAATGAAGTTAAAAGTTATTTGCTTGGTGGTTCTCCAGGTGCCACATTCACAATGGTTTCATATGAGGTATTGGCATTACGAAGTATAATATTATTATTTACACATTCTACTTATCGCCCTGTCTAAAGTGACTACATGTTTAACTGAATCGTGTAGTTACAGTGAAGAGAAAACCCTTGATGTATATAAGTTAAAAACCAGAATGGTGAACTTGGGCTCTATAAGACACTTTGATTACTATCTTGGGCTCGTCAGCTAAATACAAGTAAACCCTAACAATAAAATTAAAATGAATATAGTTAACATTTTGATTACTTGACGCTCTGATTTAAGTAGAGCCTATTCTAATATGTGAACCATTCGTTAATATATGGGTTGTAAACGAACCGAAACCAAACTGAATTGAAAAACACCTTGTTCACGTTTGTTCGTTAAGCTTTTATCAAACAAGCAAACGATTCACGAACAGCTAACCAAACGGAATTTCTTGTTCGTGTACGTTCGTTAAGAAAATGAACTTGTTCGTCAACTGTTCACGAGCACAAATGAACTCAAAACAATGTTTGATATAATTTGGCTAACCGAGAATGATTAGTGTTATCGGTTCGTTCCGGCTATCAAGTTTGTGTTGGTGTCATACAAATTGATCACATAATACTCATGTTTATTTTTGTTGTACAGTTAATAATCTTGCTTAAATCTATATGATAAGATTTGAAAAGTCATTAAAAGTATTAAAAAGCTTTAATCAACAAACATAAACATAAACAAAAAACATTAATGAACACATTATCGAACGTTCACAAACACAATTGAACGACCGTGGCCTCTGTTCGTGTTTGTTCATTTGGTTAATTGAACGAAATTTCTTGTTAATTTTTTCTAACGAGCGAGTATTGATGAATAGCTCGCCGAACTTTCATTTACAACTCTATTTAGTATTGGAATTTATGATGACAAAAGAAGAGAATTTAATATATGATCCATGCAAACCTTGCAGGAGATCAGAGTTGTGAAGAATGTTACATTAATACAAAACCTTACGAGAGAATTGCAAGAAAGTATAATGGAGAGCCACATGGCAACAGTGCAAGAGCTATTGGTTGATATGCGACGCAAACATATAATGGTGGAGAGGATTGAAGCATTATTGAAACAGGTGCCTACATCCCATCGGAATAAGGATAAGATGGTAACAAGGTTTTTGGGTTTGTGGAAAAAGGCGAACCATATCATGAAACATTTGATGGATTGGATAAAAATTCAATGTGATAACAACTTACATGAACCTACTACATCATCACAACCGTGTTCATGAAAAATAGTAAGTTTTTGATTTTTCATTTCATATTCTCACGTCTGAAAATCTGTCAATTTTCTTTTATGGCAATTTGCATATATTTATATGTTTATTTAATATATAAATATCTATATATTATTTATGAAAGTTGTAAGTAAACTGATTATGTAATAACTTTAAAAAATGAGTTACAAAAAGGGATATTTTTTTAAACCTAACCCTGTTCCAAGCACCTGTACATAGGCGTTCAATTTGTCGGTCCCGCACATGGCCTTCAGGGGGCGGGCAACCGCCCAAGGCCCGCTCTCCTTAGGGGCCGTAAATTTTAAATTACTCTTTATGGTTTTGTTTTAAATAATTTTTAAGAAAAACAACTTACAAAATGATGCAATGGAAAATGCTTGTTTGTGATACTTCACTTCATGTATGAGTCTAGTTAATAATGGATACAAGCTACTACATCCCATTACTGAAAAATTATGCATACAACTTTTTATATGTATTTTTTTTTTACTTTTTCTTAAAATATTTTATTTTATGGTCCATTTTTTCTACTCACCCCAGGCCCTTGGATTATTTAGGATTCTCGGGGATGGCCTCTTGCATTGCGGGTGGTGCTAATTTCTTACAAATTTTTTGTAATGTTTTCAGGTTCCTAGCTGACCTAGATCGAGGCATCGAGTTATCTTCCTAGGATGACGAAGTTTTATATTTCTTGTGGGACAGTTTATCTTTTTTTATTGTGTGTGCGCGTGTTGCTACTTATGATTTTTGGCTTGTAATATTTCTAGTTATGATGCTTACTCATCACCTATCACACTATGTAAAGTTTTAATAGTTTTTGACTTTTTGGTAGTCAACTTTGCAATTCTGAAGATTCAAAATCATTTGGACAGGATTTTGTAGTCTTGCTCCAAATTTAATTTTGAATATTTTTATGAAATCATGTACCCTGTTTTGGAGTCTGCAGGTGTCATTTTGTATTTTTAGAGAAATGAATTTCGCTTATGCATCCTACAAGGATTTGGACCAGTGTAATAGTTAAGGTTGTTGAAACAGCAAAACGAAACTAATTTTTCACTGGTGAAGAACTGAAAGAGGTGCATGAAACATATATAAATTCGGACATGATGTCGGACAGAGGTGCACAAGTTGGTATTTTCAGGAACCGGTTATGGTATGGTCAACGAAAGTCAAAACCGGTTCTGGGTATAGTCGGGTATTTGACCAGGTTTTCTAGTTTTTTTTTTGGGATTCGGGTAGGGTAAGGTCAGGTTTTGATCGGGTATTTCTGATTCCGGGAAGAAATTCTGTGGGTCGGGTACGGGTAGATTCCGGTTTTGGGTCGGGCCGTAACTGGGTATTTTGTGCACCTCTATTGTCGGATGGTGCAGGGCATGTAACAATTCGGTAGCTGAAAGGGTTTTCCGTCAATCCAATGGTTACATATGTCATCGATGCCTTGGCCAAATAAGTCATGCACACTAGGAATGAGATTGATACCAAACCGGTAGCGCAACACTGATTTAACAAGTGAACATATAATTTAAATACCGTTGCGATTTTATCGGTTTGGTATAATTTAAATACCGTAGAGACCGGCCGGGTGTAATCAGACCCGAGACTGAGAATTATAAAAATAAGACTGATGACAATCCGACGTTCACTAAGTTGGTCCGGTTTCAGGTTTTCGGGTAGGAATGTAGGATCAATATCTGCACAACCCTACTTGCAACCATAAACCCAACCCTGATAAGGGGTGATGATTAGACGAGTTAAACAATGACAAGTTCAAAAGTGAAGATTAATCAGGTTTTGGGTTGGCTAATATCGTGAAAATAACGTTAAAAATGGCGGAAGGTAATCACGCATCATGTAGTTGCGTTGATAGCCGAAAGACAAGAGTACATGCACCAATCGACCGATGGTTGAGTGCTATGTGCCTTATGTCCAAGGCTTGATGTAAAACTACTATCGAGTCTGGGTCTCGTTGGATGCAGCCTCTGGCTATTGGTGAAATATACCGGGTACGATGATGATGGGTTGGCTAATATAACTCATTTGTTACACAAATTAACATGAAACGTATAACAAAATCGGAGACCTCGAAGACTAGCCGTTTTAAGTTTATGGGTTTTGAGAAAAGTTTCTATTTAGATAATGTTAGCATATAAAGTTTTATAGTTTGATTATTCCTTTTTCATTTGCCTATTCATTTCCTGTATTGAATAACAACTCTTCATTTCCTGATAAACAAGTGTATATGAACTAAGTTTTATACACTGTAATGAGTAACCATATGGCACATTGATTCCATTAATGTCCGTTGTTCATTAACCCCCTTTGGTGGAAACTCAAAACCCATTTTCATCGAATCAACATGATACTTTCGAGTTGACCCGACCATAAAATAAGGCCCAAAGATATATCATCTGAAGAGTAACTAAACAAAAGATCCCTATATATGTTTAGTCAGCACATCATAGGCATGATCCAAAACTATCACTACATACCGAAATGCATGATATATTAGATTTCACTACTTACTGTCATAAACTCCAATCTTTACTAATAACTTTCAAACCTGCGTGCTAACCGGTAAAACTCCTAAATCCAATGCATCAAAAAATGTCCATATCCGCATGTCTTTGACTGCTTGCTTCTTCTTGCGCGACTTCTTTAATATTAATACGTGAGATAAAGTACAAGTATATAAAATTAGCTGATAAAAAAAAGTACCTTCTTCCTTTATGAAGCTAATTTCTTTTCTTTTACGAGGTATGTGATCGGTAATCCTTAGAGGGGATTAGGCTCCAAGCAATAGAAAGAAAAGAGAGAACGCTTTGGGACAATTTTCTCGGTATTTTTCATTATGCAAAACAAAATTTAAACATGCACTAGATCAATGGATTAACCACCCATGATCCTTATTTTATGTCACTACCACTAAGTTAGGAACATGGAAATAATGCAAGACTAGGCAACAAATTAATTAAAGAAGAGTAATAAAACAGGAACGATGTCTTCATGTTTGGAAACGGGTCGGCCTGTTAATCTCTCGTTTGGGCGGAGCATGCTGTTGGGCTGGATCTGGTCCGTATCATCCCCCTCTCCTTGAAAAACTTCATTGTTCGCAATGTCGGAAACATCTCTTCCAATGTGTCTTTGTCTTCTCAAGTGGTTTTTTCTCCCATTTAATCAACAACTGAGTTTTTCCACGAGCATCCAAACGAACGTCCAATATAGTTTCAGGCAGGAAACTAATTTCAATTTCATATCCGAATTTCTCAAGACTCCCTCTGTTGTTTCCATGACATTTCTTTAACAAAGAGACATGAAACACCGGGTGAATGCGAGACTCCGGTGGTAATTCCAATCTGTACGCCACCTTACCAATGCGCTCTAGGATCTTATACGGACCATAAAAACGACGTGAAAGTTTATGATTCGAACCAGTTGCCACCGACGATTGTAAATACACATAATCACCAACTTAGAACTCTTTTTCTTGTTTGCATACTTGATCATTTTTTTCTTAGCAACTTCAATGGAAACCTTAATTGGTCAACTATGGGCTGATGCTCCAGAAGGGAATTCTCAATCGATGCAGTTTTTGTTTCACCCGGAATGTAGTCATGGATCGAAGAAACATCTCGGCCATATAAAGCTTTAAATGGGGACATTTGAATAGTCGAATGATGAGCTGTGTTGTAGGAAAATTTAGCTAACTACAAATATCGTTCCCAGTTTCTTGGTTCGTTGAAAACGAATGCATGGAGATACATTTTGAGGCCCAGTAGACTACCTCGGTCTTACCGTCCGTTTCTGGATGGTATGCACTGGAATGTAGTAACTGAGTACCCATGAGCTTAAATAACTCCTTCCAAAAACTACTAATGAATACACGATCTCGGTCCGAGACAATTGATTTCGGCAACCCATGAAGACGGTACACCTCACGCATGAAAATAACACTAAAGAAATAGAAGTGTACCCCGTTGGAAGTGCAATGAAGTGGGCGAACTTAGACAAACGATCAACGATCACCCATATGGCCGTTTTTCCTTTTGAATTGATACCGGCATGGCCACCGACGAAAGAAGAGTGAAACTCCGGTAACAAACAGTTTCAGATATCCGAAATTGGTGGCACCAATAGCTTCCCATGAATATAAACAAGACCCTCACAGAACTGATGATGAGGAAAACTCGAAGGATCAGCCTGAATATCTTGAATTAGTTAAATGCTAGGTTTTCATGTGGGACTTGAGAGAGTTAAATGCTAGGTTGGCTTCGGGGTTCCATGCGAACTCTTTGGCTTTCAAAAGGTTGGTGAGGGGAGATGCAAGCCGAGTGTAACCCCGAACAAAACGGCAATAATTGCCGGTTAGACCCAAGAAAGCTCGTAAGGTAGTGAAAGAATATGGCGGTGGCCACTGCTGGATGGCTTGGATTTTATCCGGTTCCGGAGCAACCCGGCGTTCAAGATTTTGTGGCCTAAGAATGAAATCTCTTAAACACAAAAAACACATTTTGAGGCCTTAGCATCATACTGGTTGTTGATAAGGGTATTGAAAACAAACTTGAGATACTCATAATGGTAAGCTTGAGTGGTGGAACTATATATCAAAATGTCATTGAAGAAAACTAAGACAAATTGACGTAGTACCTTACGAAACAAATCGTTCATGGCCGATTGAAATGTCGATGGAGCGTTGGTGAGTCCAACCAGCATGACAAGAAACTCGTAATGACCATCGGTGGTGCGGAACGCGGTTTTGTGAATGTCTTCATGTGAAACCCGAATTTGATGGTAGCCGGAACGTAAATCAATTTTAGAAATAAAATGTTGCACCATGAAGTTCATCCAGAAACTCATCAATAGTCGGAATAGGAAACCATGAGCCATCTTTCTTTTTTATTACCAAAACTGGTGATGAAAATGGACATTGGCTAGCATTAGCTTACCAATTTGATTTATCTAGTCAGGATCAGGTGATTCCTCTAAGTGAGTGAGCATGGCCTTATCAGCTTTTGTGTTTCCATGACCAATTGTAGGTCCCTAAACTGGATCTCACAACTTTTTCTTGAATCAAACTCTGTTGTTGGTTAGAGAAAATCACCAACAAGTTAACCACGATCTCGGTTCTTGAATGTGTTTGAATTATTTCCAATAAAGGAAACATAAGAAAATAAGGTTGAGATAGAGTTGTTGAGGGTTGCTATTTATGTCAAAAGGTTAAGCATGTCATGCCTTCTTTTCATTACTTGGGCCCTCTTTTCATTACTTGGGCCCAAATGGGCCGAATTTACAATGGCCTAAGGTCCAAACATAGATAACAAGATAAACGAAAACATAAAGTACAACCGACAGTTAACTAACAAAATACAATAGACTTATAACATGAAATGAGCTCTTTATTTCATTTTCTTCCCGCCTTTTGGCACTTTGTAACGTAATAACGCAACACCAATTGTTGTTGGTTAACTCTTTATTTCAACTTCTTCATTGAGATGTAGTAAAACCACGAAATTATCATTTATATCTTGATATTCGGATATTCCTACTAATGTGCAGACCAACATGAATACTGGAAAATAAGAACAAACAACAGATAAAGTAATCGACAATTTCATTAACGATAGATCAAATGAACCTCGTATCTTACAATGTGAATAATGATAATATTTATACAAGATGAAAGGGCGGCTTAAGGCACGGTTATTCCAACCATCGCAACTCTTGGTGCCACGATCGTTTATGACGGTTATTAAGCAGCTCCGATATGTCAAAATAATATCCTTCCCTTTTATCTTTATCCTTACTAATTAAGAATACAAATATTTCATAAGTACAAAGAACTAATAATACATATCATGTTTATAATTCATTCTAATAAGCCATAGGATCGATCAAGGGGAGTAAACTCGGGTTAGGTATTGAACCAAAGCTCTAGCTCTGATACCACTGTTGATATTCAGAAACTTGGATTGGTCGGATAACTTTAACAAGAAAGAGAGGCACGATTATAAGGCTTGTGATTTTTATTAAAGAATTGCACGATTATATACAAGGAAATAAGCAACACTGCCTTATATAGGCTACAAACGAACGCAAACAAAGACTGAATCAGAAAATAGCAAACCAGGCTGATCTTTAGTGATGGAATAGGCCAACTCCAACGTTGCAAACAACCTCTTTATTTGAACTTCAAACTTGATAATAAATCCAATTTTAGACCACACCACGCGCACACACACAAGCAACCAATATAAGAATTTTGTTATTGAAAAACAACGTAAAATTGACACACAATTGTTTGGTGAATTTCTTGATCATGGGAATGCGTTGACTGAAAATCCTCCGTCAACAGCGATTAATTGGCCAGTGATGTAAGAAGCAGACGGGAGGCAAAGGAATGCCACCACTGCTGAAATTTCATATGGTTCTGCAGGTCGTTTCAAAGGAGTTCTAGATACCAATTGATCCAAAAACTTCTTATCACTTAGCAACTGCACCAAACCAATTAAATATCCCATTAATATTTGATTAGACAACAACTATAATAAAAAGAGATGCAAAATCCTTCACAAGCTGATTTATTGCACCTGTATATGTATAAAGTTTTTAAAGTTTATAACTCATGAGCATTGTCTCCAAAATTTCGAGTATACAAAATGAGTACTGAAACCATGGGCCTTTATATACATTTTTTTCGAGTATACAAAATTTCGAGCATTGTCACTTTGAGATTGCTTTCCTGACAAGCTAAATCTAACATTTCAATGCCAGCTTTTGCATGACTTCACTACCCATAGTCCCATACCAACCGCCTATTTGTACAAACACCTAGCCATTTTCCAAACCATTTAAAAAATTGAATATCTTTAGTGGCTCCATAGATAGACCCCCTAGAAATGTTAATTAGACCAGCAACAGAAGAAGTGAAGACAATGCTACCAACTCCAGAAGACTTTAAAAGAGGGTGAGCAAGCTGAGATAGATGGTAACAAGATTCCAAATTGGTAGCCATGAACATCGAATACTCCTCAGCGGTAAACTCCGTGGTAACAGTCTTAAGCATGTTCGTCCCAACATTATTTATCTACAATAAACCTTGATAGATCGATATCTAGTATATGAGCCTTGACTCGTTATAACTTAAGATAACTACTATTTTATCGTCATTATTTATTTTTGATGAATTACTCTATTTAGCAAGTTTTGTTCCTCCTCACAAGTTACTATTCAATTTTCATTGGTTTCTGTTGGCTCTTGGTGCCACGTTGCAGTAATCTATGGGTCCACTTGCTATATATATAGGGGTAGGTTAAAATAAAAAGAGATAGTTTCCTAGGAAAACTAAGAATAAATCATAGTCATTGGATCATGTTTGAAGAAACGTAGATCGACTCACTGGTAGACGATCAACTTTCCTCGGGTGTGATTATGCTATTTCACCGATGGATCTCTGGGATCTGGATTCTTCCACCTACAAAATGAACAGCACCGTAAACTTACCCCTCAGAAAGGGACAGAGGGGTCCTCTTTGGGGTAACCCTCCGGTGTGAGAATAAGAGTTTGTAGGAGAAGATAATAATCTGAGAGTAAGGAAATTGGAGAGTATTGCTTAATATAGCTGAATACTGTGTAATTGGGTGTCTCTCCTTGTGGAGTTGATGTGGTATTTATAGTGCTAGGGTTTCCAATGATTGGGCTCAGACCTAATTAGGGCCTTTTTGGCCTCCTCCTATTGCTTCGCGCCACGTGTCCTTGGGACACCTGGTGCTTTTTCATTGATTATTGCACATAGGTTTTGCTGAGTTGTCCACCTTTCATTGGCAGCTGTCAACATCAGCATATTCTTATTCCTTAAAAAGATACCTTCTGGAAGGTTGTCTGTCGTGCACAATCAAGGTTGCCCTAATCCTGATTTGGATAAGGACGAGGTTGATTATGTGCATGTGTGATATGCGCCTATCGTGAGGATGCGCGAGGTCTTCTCTTTATTCTCACGCGCAGATGTGATATGCACAAGCATGTGATATGCGTCACGCGCGGATACGTCACGCGCAGATGTGATATGCGTGAGCATATATGGTGCGTGAGCATGTGGTACGCGTGAGTATATGTGATGCGTGAGCATATGTGATGCATGAGTATATGTGATGCCTGAGCATGTGATGCATGAGCATATGTGATATGCGTGAGCATATGTGATATGCGCCATGCGCATAGGTTTTGGCTTTGTGCCTTCATAATATCTTGATTTCAAGCCTCTTGTCTATATCTTGTGGGTTGACCCGCCTCGCTCGGTGTTGAGGCGGGTACATACCTCTTCAAGCCCCCCCAGTCTAATGTGTGTCTTGTCTCGCGCGAGCGAGGTAAGATAGATATTAGACTTAATAGTTTGCTCTTTTAGTAGGGTTTTGTCTTATTCTTCTTATTACTCGTCGTTGCGCGAAATTCTATCCTTTTGGTTGAAACGAATCGTCTATGTACGTGGTTGGTTGTTGCTGACATGCGTCAGTGATGGAGACGTGTCAGACTTTTCATGTGCTCGAGGTGCTACAGTTGCCTTTCATGTCCCCTCACATAGTGTCAGGGACACGTGTCGCGCTCGCGTTGGTCCGTACCTGCGAGTGGTGGCGCATGAACTCTGGCAGCCCCTGTATCTTTTCTTTTCGTGTCCCCTCACACAGTGTCAGGGATACGTGTCGCGCTCGCGTTGGCTGACACCTGCGAGTGGAGGCGCGTGAAGTCCGATCAGTACCAAATTTTCTCTCTCCTGGGCCTATAAAAGCAAGCCCTTAGAGTTTTATCCTTCATCTTCCTTGTTGTTTATTCAGAGCTTTCCTTTCTTTCATTCTATTCCGATTACCTGTCTTCTGCTTCCAGATCTCTGTTCTTCAGAAGCATCCTTTGTCCGATTTTATAGTTGTATGTCTGATAGCTCAGACAACACAATCTCCCCTATCCATCGCCGTGTGAAATCGTTAGTAATGTCTACATTGAAGAAGACCGGCAAGGGGAAGAGGGCTGCTGAGACCTCATCGGAGGAGGTAGGGAAAACCAAGGCAGTGAAGAAGTGGGATGAGATCCCCTGTAAACTGAGGCAG
The DNA here is from genome assembly GCF_021521415.1 of Bidens hawaiensis. Classification (NCBI taxonomy): domain Eukaryota; kingdom Viridiplantae; phylum Streptophyta; class Magnoliopsida; order Asterales; family Asteraceae; genus Bidens; species Bidens hawaiensis. Next base: position 758,607 of record NW_027491014.1, read on the forward strand.
TCCGATTTTGACAGCCTTATCGCCTCTCAGGGTTTTCTCCCTGAGTATGGCTGCATGCTGCCGGCGGCTGGGCAAACGGCGGCGGACCCGCCCACCGGCTATATATCCCTTTATTGCCATTTTTTCACCCACTGCAACCTTCGTCTCCCGATGACAAGGTTTGTGGGTGCGCTGCTTAGGTTTTATGGGATTCATATATCCCAAGTCCATCCGTTTGGACTCGTGCGCATGACTCATTTTGAGTTCATGTGCAAATCTCAGCGCGAGGAGCCCACCCCTCGGCGCTTTCAGTTTTTTTATAAGCCCAAGATCCAAGATTCTTGGTTCTCATTTATTCCTCGCAGTCAGAAGGTGAAGTGCTGCACTGTTTCATTCAAGAGCCTTCATGACTGGTCTGAGAGATTTTTCTATATCAGGGCTGGTGTGATCCCCATCCGCATGACCATGCGCGCGATCTCTTCTGCGCCTGCGGATGTGGGTGTCTTCAAGAACCCAACTGGCGCCTGGGTAAAAAAGTTGACTGCCGAACCATCCCCCGCCAAGAATATTTGCCAGGAGGCGCTGGTGGGGGTTGGTATGAGCAGGAGGTGGGCCGACAGCGCGACTGAGCCCGTTATCCAAGTTGACGGCTTGTGTAAGTTAACTCATTGCATTACTTCTGCGCGAACATAAATCGTTTTTCTGATATCATTTGACTTGTTTTGTGCAGTCAGCAAGGAGTATGTCCACGCCGCCTATGATGAGCACATGGAGGGTGACTCCGTCGCGCTGGGCGCTGGGGAGGTTGGCTTCCCCGATCGCTTCGATGACATGTTCATCCCTGTTGATCTTGGATTTCGCTTTGACAGCGACGCGCCTGGTAAGCCTTTTTACTTATGCTTATGCCTTTATAATACAAGATTTGGCTAACCTTTCTGTTGCGTGTATTGTAGACGCGCTTGAGAACTACGAGCTAGAGCTCGCGGAAGAGGAGGAGGAGGAGGAGGCTGAGGTGCCCCAACTAAAGCGTAAAGCTAAAGGGAAAACTGGCGCAGGGGCCAGTAAGAAACAGAAGAAAGATGATGCCCCTGTTGTTCAGGATCCTCCTACTCAGGCGAAGGGACTTGAGAAAACCCAAGTGTTTACCACCAAGTTTTCCTTGTCTTCCCTGCCTCAAAAAGTGGGCCGACCTCCTGTCCACACGAGGTATGGTGGCACTACCTCCTCCCTTCGCGCGGCGGAAAAGGGGAGCGGCGTTGCGCCTGCCGTTTCCTCTTCGACAGGTATACTTTGCTTATCCTTTATGGTTCTATGAGCGCGATTCTGATAGAATTACTAATGAATCTTTGCTCACTCAAATGTTTGTAGAGCCGGCGACCTTGGTGGATCAACCTCAGGCGCAACAAGGTGCCGAGCCTGCGCCGGAGGTCGCTTCGAAGTCCCCTGTTTTACCCTCAAAAAAGGGGAGAATGGACTTCATGGCGATGTTTGACTCGCGAACGGAGTTGCGCCAAGGTATGTATTGCGCTTTTATTTTCTGACTTTTTTTTCTTTTAGATCAAGTCATGAACCATTTCTTTTTGTTGATTTTTTCATAGGAGTCATTGCTGGCGTACAAGCTGCTGGCGGCATTGCTGGCGCCGGTGCTAGCGCCGTTGATTCTGCTCCTGCTCCTGCAAGCGCTGAATCTCCCCTCATCGGGATTACTAAGGAGCAGGAGGCCGTTTTACGCGCCGACCTGGCGGTGTCGAGACCTCCCTCACCTCCTCCCGCGCGTAGCCCTCTTCGCGATACTGATTTTGGTTCTAGGTCGCAGGAGAAAAGGCCTGTTTCAGAGGAGTATGAGGAGGTTCAAGTTGAAGGCTCCGACAGCGGCCGTGCCAGCCCTGCAGCGCCACGAGGTTTCGCGGCGCCGTCTTCTCGTGGGCCTGGCGCTGACTTTTCTGCTTCATCCCCGCAGGTATAAGTTTGTTTTTGCTCCGCTGCACGGACTTCCATATTAGTGTTTTGATGACTTAGATCATTACTTTGTGTTTGCAGGAAGCCGATCACATTTACCGCCCGAGATGGAATATTACTGAGGACAGCTCATTTCAGTCCATGGGTGTGTGTGAGGACTTCTGGGCTCATTCTGTGCCTCCAGCTGAAAGGAGGTTTCAGGAGGACCGCGCTCGCGATGACTTGCTCAACGATCATCTGTTTTCTGGGTCGGCTTTCTTTGCTGCCTCCCAAGAGCTTCGCTATGATTACGTAAAGGTACGTGATGCTCTTGCGGAAGCCAAGCAAGAAGCAAAAGTGTCTGCTTGGAATCTTTCTGATGCTCGAGAGAGAGCTGAGAAACTCCAAGCAGAGCTCAGCGAGAACAGAGCAAGTGCCAACACCGCCTTCGTGAAGCGCGGGCATGAGCTACAGGCTGCGCGGGAGAAGCTACAGGCGGCCGAGGTGGACGCGGCCAAGTACGCGCGTAGAGTGCGCGACTTGGAGCTGGACGCGGAGGCGCGTGACCAAGCTCTTGTCCAGTCTATAACTGACAAATCATCATTGGAGAGTGAGGTTGCGCGCCTGAAGAAGGAGCTGGCGGCCGCTTGGGCCGAGAAAGATGAAGCCTTGGCGACGGCAGCGTCTAGCCAGGAAGCACTCGAGCTTGCGCGAGCGGAAAAGGAAGAAGCCTTGGCGGCAGCAGCGTCCGACAAAGAGGAGCTGAAACAGACTAAGGAAACTGTTGAGTTGTTAAACTCTCAGATTCCTGCTCTTGAGACGTCTGTTTCTTCCCTCGCGCAGGATCTCCAATGGCTAATCTCACAGGGTATGACTCGTTGCGCTTACGCGATGAAATACTCAGACGAGTTTCAGGCCCTTGTGATGGATTGCAACGCTGCCGCGCGCTTGGTGGGTCGAGCTGAAGGGTTTAAGGATGGCTATGAATATGGCATGCTGAAGAAGAACCCATCCGACTACCCTTATCAGAGCAACGTTGCCTGCGCGGACATGGCCGAGATGGGGGAGAAGTATTTGAATACTCCCATTCCCATCCTTGCGCAGGTATTTTAACCTTAATGAGATTACCTTGACTTATTTTCCAAGTCTTTTTGTACTAATATTTTTCCTTATGATTTGCAGATATCCGCGCTTGCTGACCAGCCCGATCTCGGCGCGCTAAAGAAATTACTTGACGAGTGCGAAGGGGCTGGTGGCGGCGATGATGGCGCGGGGAATGCTGCCCCTGCTAGCGGCTCTGGCGTGGCCAAAGGACCCGCTCCTGACACTATTGTGACAGAAGGCGACTCCATTCAGGACGAACATCTTGACTATGGTCAGTTTGGAGATGACGAGGAGTGGGCTGCGCTAGATGCTGAGGGCGGTGATGAGGACGATGAAGAGGTTGACGTCGACGTGGAGACTTGAGAAGCCCTTCATGTTTTTTGTTTTTTATTTGTAGTTTTGTATCTCATCATCTTGTAAACTTGTAAATTTCAATGCTTTGGAATGAAATTTTGTTTTTCCCTTATTCGCATCTTGCGCATTCCCCATTCATCTCTTTATATTGCATGTTTGCTTGTTGAATATAAGATATGCTTGCACGTTGAAATAAGAACAAGGTTGTAAGGAAATTATTATACTTAATCCTTGTCATATTGTAAGTGATTTTGCAATATCCTGACTATGTTGACACGTGCTTTGGCGCTTCATTATTCCTCTTTTGCGCGACGTTATCGCGCATTTATTATAGGGAATTATGAGTTTTTTAGCCTTTACGTGTCAGTATGTGTTACTCTGATATCCATTACAATTTCATGCGCGACCTCGACCTGAGACCTTAACAACTATGTTTTGGCATTTGCTTTGCCTTAATTGTGCTTAGGTATTTTTATGGTCAGGCTGCGCAGCATGTAGGATGGATGTTGTGAGTGATTTGAGCTAAGGCTCACATTATTGGGCTAAGGCCCTGAGCTAAGGCTCATATTATTGGGCTAAGGCCCTGACGTTTTAGAGTTAAGACTCGTTAACGCGTTTGATCTTGAAGCTCGCGCATGTATGTTTTACTTCGTTTTATTTTTTGTTTTGATGTCAATACAATGTTGTCATATTGCTCAAAATTAATAAAGGGAAGTGTGAAACATGTATGCAAAAGGTAATAGAATCCACATTAAGAGAAGATAGCGCGTATCATTATTCATAATGGCTTAAAGAGCCTTGATCACAAATTTGACAATTTTTACATGAAACATTTTCTAAGCTGTGCCGCGTTCCATGCGCGCGGGATCTTCTTTCCATTCAAATCTTTTAAAGCGTATGCCCCTTTTCCCAATTCTTCCGAGACTTGATAAGGTCCCTCCCAATTGGGGGACATCTTTCCCGGGGGTATCGCGCGGCTAGCTTCATTGTTTCGAAGGACAAAATCATTCTTCTTGAAGTGGCATTCTTTCACGCGCTGATTGTAATATTTTTCCAGTTTTTTCTTGTACTTGGCTTCACTGATGATAGCCGCCTCCCTGCGCCCTTCAAGTAAGTTGAGATCCAACCTCCTTTCGCGCTCGTTATCAATCTTGTTCATCATGAGCACTCTATGGGATGGGCATCCAATTTCTGCTGGAATCATAGCCTCCGTTCCATAGGTTAGGCTGAACGGGGATTCGCCATTGCTGGTTTTGCTTAATGTCCTGTGTGCCCACAGGACACTAGGTAGCTCTTCGACCCAAGAATGGAATTCTCCCTCCAACCTTTTCTTCAGCCCATTTAACAAGCTTTGGTTCGCGCGCTCCACTTGGCCATTCCCCTGAGGGTGGTATACTGAAGTGAAGATTTGGTTGATGCGCAATTCCTTAAGCCAGCTGGATATCTTCCTGTCAGTGAATTGTTTGCCATTGTCGCTCACAATTTCCATGGGCAAGCCAAAACGGCATATGATGTGGCTCCAGATAAACTGCTTCATCGCTTCGGCTGTGATTTTTGCTAATGGCTTGGCTTCAACCCATTTTGTAAAATAGTCTACTGCCACTACCAAAAATTTTACTCGCCCTTGCGCTTGCGGTAGGGGACCCACAATATCGATTGCCCATTTGTGGAAAGGCCATGCGGAGGTCACCGGAATCAAGTTGTTCTTTGGCCGCATGGTGTTTGGCACATAGCTCTGACATGCTTTGCATTTTGGATCTCTTTTAAAGCGTCCAAGTACATGCCTGGCCAATAGTAACCTGCGCTCATTGCCTTGGCAACCACCATGCGCGGGCCAGCATGTATTCCACAGATTCCTTCGTGTATCTCTCTGATCACATAGCTTGCTTCCTCAGCATCTAGGCATTTCATGAGCGGTCCAAGATAAGAGCGTCGATATAATGTACCATCAAGCAGTTCATAGTTCTGCGACTTGTGTCTTATCTTCCTCGCCTGTGCGCGATCGTCCGGTACTTTTCCCTCCTTCAAGAATTCCATTACTGGAGTTATCCATGATGAAGGGGTTGTATGAGTTACAAGGACAGACTTCGCTCCCACCGACGGGTTGCTCATTACTTCTACCCTGACATCTTTGCCAAAGTGATCGAAGCTGGTTGATGCCATCTTGCTCAGCGCGTCAGCAGATTTGTTTTCACTGCGCGGAATATGAATGATTCTGAAGCAGTCAAATTGCTCGATGAGCTTTTTCGCCTGCTCTAGATACAGAGGCATGGTGTTCTCCTTGGCATCATAAAGGCCATTGACCTGTGCTGCTACCAAGTATGAATCAACATGGGCCTCTAGCTTTTTAACTCCGAATTTGTGCGCGATGCGCAGGCCAGCCAGCAGGGCTTCATACTCAGCTTCATTGTTGGTGCTCTTGAAGTCCAACCTGATGGCGTAAGTATATTCCTGATTCTCTGGATCCACCAGCTTGAGGCCTGCGCCGGATCCTTCGTTGTTTGAAGCTCCGTCGGTGAATAATCTCCAAACATTTTCTTCATCATTGGCTTGCGGAGGGTCTACCTCGCGCTGAGCCTCTTCAATTTTTCCTTCGGGGACTTCTGCAATGAAATCAGCCAAGACTTGTCCCTTTATTGCTGGACGGGGCTTATAGGCGATCGTGTGCTCTCCTAATTCCAGCGCCCATTTTGTTAGCCTTCCCGAGAGCGCAGGGCGCCGCAAGACTTGCTGGATGTTGTAACCAGTTAGAACTTCAATAGGATGACCATTGAAATATCTATGAAGCTTGCGCGACGCATGTGTTAGTGATAAAACTAACTTTTCCATGATGGAGTAGCGCGTCTCAGGATCTGTCAGCACCCGACTCACATAGTATATTGGCGTTTGGATTCCCTTGCGATCGACCAACAATACTGCGCCGATGGCGCGCTCTCCTGCTGATAGGTACAATGTCAAAATTTCACCAGGAAGTGGAGCTGTGAGCGCGGGCAGATTTATCAAACATTCTTTTATCTCACTGAAAGCTTGCTCGGCCTCAGGATTCCATTTGAATTGGCTTTTCTTTAAGCAATTTCTCAATGTGTTGACAAATGGGGTAGATTTGCTTGCATGGTTCGCTAGGAACCTGTTGATTGATACCAATCTACCGTTCAGCTTCTGGACTTCTTTCATGGTGGATGGCGAGGGCATGTCAAGGATGGCCTCCACCTTCTCAGGGTTCACCTTGAAACCATCCTTGGTGACCATTACACCTAGAAATTTTCCCTCTTGTACGCCGAAAGTGCATTTGCTCGGATTGAGCTTCATGTTAACTTCCTTTAGGCGCCCAAAGGTTTCTTCGATGTCTTTGAGCATTTGTTTTTCCTCCCTGCTTTTGATCACCAAATCATCCACGTAGACTTCTAAGTTTCTTCCAATTTGCTCGCTGAAAACGGCATCCATAAGTCTTTGGTAGGTGGCTCCCGCATTCTTCAAACCAAAGGGCATTTTTGTGTAACAAAAAACACCCTTGTCGGTTCTGAAGGCAGTCTTGTCCTCGTCTTGTGGTGCCATTTGAATCTGGTGATAGCCCTTGTAGGCATCCAGGAAACATTTGAGCTTGAATGGCGCCACGGAGTCCACCTTTGCGTCGATGTTTGGGAGGGGGTAACAGTCTTTTGGGCATGCTTTGTTGAGGTCCTTGAAGTCAATGCACATCCTCCACGACCCGTTACTTTTCTTTACCATCACAGGATTGGCTACCCATGTCTGGTATCGTATCGGGCGGATGATGTTTGCTCACAATAGATCCTCAACCTGCTCATTCATGGCCCTCGCCTTCTCATCCCCCATGACTCTCTTCTTTTGAGCAATTGGCTCTACAGACTTGAACGTGTTGAGAGAATGTTGCGCCAGGTCTCGCGGAACCCCAGTCATATCAGAGTGTTGCCACGCGAAGACCGACATATATGCTGTGAGCAATCTTTTCATTCTCAACCTCGTGTCGTCTGATATCGTAGCGCCAATCGTGATCGTTTGCTCAGGGAATTTTGGGTTGAGAATCCATTCCTCTGGCGCGTTGTCTGCCATTGGAAGTTTCATTCTCCCTTCCCGTGGTGTACTTGTCACTGCACACAAATGATCTCGGTATACAAAAGTTACACCTGCTGGTGTTGGGAACCCCAACGCGCCGTGCGCTGGCGACGGTATGGCGTTGAATTGGGCAATCGTTCCTCTACCCAAGATCATATTGTGGCATGAAGTGGTGGGCAAGACCAAGAAGTTGACAACTTCGGCTCGCTTGTGTTTCTCATCCCCCATAGTTAGTTCAAATTGTATTTGACCTAGGGGATGAATGATTTCATTTGAAACACCAGAGATTGGTGCATTCACAATTTCGAGCCTTGCTTGGTCTGCTGGATCCAACTTCCTGAAACATTGCTCATACATGATGTCTGATTCGCTGCCAGTGTCCACCAGGACTTTTGACACTTCATAATGAGCAATGTGTGTAGTGATGACAAGAGGACTGCTGATGGAAGGGCCTCCCCTGATTCTTGGGAAGATTACTTGTTGCTCGCGCCAATCTCCTTGGATTTGCGCGTTTCTCTTTCTTGATCCTTGCCCTTGCCTTCCTCCCTCGGCTACACAGATTCTTTTGAACTTTTTACTGGCAGAGGCTCCTTCTGGTTGTTCATTTTCTGGTCTTGAGTTTTTCACCAGGTGAGCCAGCTTGCCTGATTTCACATCTTTTTCGATTGCATCCTTCAAGTGGTCGCATGCATCAGTGTTGTGTCCTGTGGACTTGTGAAACTCACAATACTTGCCACTGTTTGATGGTCCTTTGTGGTGTAGTGGCTTGGGGCTTTTGAACTGGACATTCTCAGTGCTTAACACTTGTGAAGGCGTTTTAGTGAGGGGAGTCCATATTCTTGGCATAGGTCTGTTAGGATCTCTGCCGCCTTCCGTCTTGTCACCCTCCCCGCGATTACGAACGTCTTTTTGGGGCTGGGGTGAGCTTGGTTGCGCCTGCTTTTCTGCGGAAGAAAAACTGGTTGATTGCAACCTGGACCATACAGAGTTCTGTTTGCCCCTTCTTTCGTTGTTGCGCGGTGCCTTTGCTTGATGCCCTCTTTCTCTCGCTCTATCTTGGGCAATTTGTTTTTCATTTCTCGCGAAGACTCGCGATGCTTCCATTAGCTTGGCCCAAGTGGTGGGCATGCCATCTCTACTCACGAGAGCTCGGCATAGTTGATCACTGCGCGCGCCTTGTATAAAGGCCACGCGCAATAGTTGCTCAGTGATACCTCCGATTGCCAGAGACTCCTGATTGAAACGAGTTATGTAGTCTTCAATCGTTTCATCATTCCTGCGCACGCAGTGCATGATGTCATCAGGGTCGCGCGTGTGTCTGCGCTGCTGTACGAAGTGAGCTTGGAACTTTTCCAATAGTTCCTCGAACCCATCTATTTGCCCAGTCGGCAAGATTTCGAACCAGACACGCGCCGCGCCCGTGAGGCAGCGAGCAAACATGTGACACCATGTTGGCATCGTCCAGCTTTCTAGGTTTCCAGTGTTGTAAAAACCTTGTAAGAAATCGTCTGGATCTGTTGTGCCGTCATATTTGCCCAAACCACTTGGCATCTTGGTCTTGTGCTGAATGGGGGCCTTCGCGATGCGCTCAGTGAATTTTGAATGTTTCACCAAGATGGCTGGCCTGTACGGTGTGGTTACGTCCACTTTCCCTCTCACTGGTGGGCTGTACGGTGTGTGCAGATCCAGATCGGCTCTGGCTCCAGGCGCCATGTTCATGTGTGCGCGGAGCTGTGAGCCTCCTGCATGAGTATCTCGCGTCTTCCTGATGCTGTGCACTTCTTCATCACTAAACTCAGCGTGTTCAGTGTGAACAGAGTGACCATCTTCATGCGCGCGCGCCCTTTTTGTTCCATGAACAGTTTGCTTATCAAACGCTTGCCTTTGTGTTAAGTCGGCTAATTTTTTGTGTTTGACCAGCTCATTGTACTTGTCCATTAGACGTCGTTGCTCGTTTATGAGCCATTCTTTAGGGTCATTGGTTTCATCTTCTGGACCCATTGGCCCTTTTTGTTTCCCGCAGGTAAGATTTTGGAACGTGAGATCGTCTGGAGGAGTTTCAGTCTGGCCATGAGGAGTTGTGATGAAGAGATGGTTACTGGTGGTGCGCGTAGAATCACGCGGCACCCTCAGAAACTGCTGTCCCTCATTAACATCCTCACGCTCAATATCCTCCAGAACTTGATCGCTGTTACGAACACCAGAAACCATGGTGAAAAATTTTTTTTTTAGAGATCTGATGAGATTTTGTTGCCGTTGTAACAGGTGATGGTGCCAATGAAGAAACGTAGATCGACTCACTGGTAGACGATCAACTTTCCTCGGGTGTGATTATGCTATTTCACCGATGGATCTCTGGGATCTGGATTCTTCCACCTACAAAATGAACAGCACCGTAAACTTACCCCTCAGAAAGGGACAGAGGGGTCCTCTTTGGGGTAACCCTCCGGTGTGAGAATAAGAGTTTGTAGGAGAAGATAATAATCTGAGAGTAAGGAAATTGGAGAGTATTGCTTAATATAGCTGAATACTGTGTAATTGGGTGTCTCTCCTTGTGGAGTTGATTTGGTATTTATAGTGCTAGGGTTTCCAATGATTGGGCTCAGACCTAATTAGAGCCTTTTTGGCCTCCTCCTATTGCTTCGCGCCACGTGTCCTTGGGACACCTGGTGCTTTTTCATTGATTATTGCACATAGGTTTTGCTGAGTTGTCCACCTTTCATTGGCAGCTGTCAACATCAGCATATTCTTATTCCTTAAAAAGATACCTTCTGGAAGGTTGTCTGTCGTGCACAATCAAGGTTGCCCTAATCCTGATTTGGATAAGGACGAGGTTGATTATGTGCATGTGTGATATGCGCCTATCGTGAGGATGCGCGAGGTCTTCTCTTTATTCTCACGCGCAGATGTGATATGCACAAGCATGTGATATGCGTCACGCGCGGATACGTCACGCGCAGATGTGATATGCGTGAGCATATATGGTGCGTGAGCATGTGGTACGCGTGAGCATATGTGATGCGTGAGCATATGTGATGCATGAGCATATGTGATGCCTGAGCATGTGATGCATGAGCATATGTGATATGCGTGAGCATATGTGATATGCGCCATGCGCATAGGTTTTGGCTTTGTGCCTTCATAATATCTTGATTTCAAGCCTCTTGTCTATATCTTGTGGGTTGACCCGCCTCGCTCGGTGTTGAGGCGGGTACATACCTCTTCAATGTTAATCAATGGTTGAGATTTAAAATCACCAATAACCGACATAGTTTCCTAGAATTACTCTTTAATCATTATAACCGACATAGTTTCCAAGAATTATTCTTTCATCATAATTTGTAATGCCAAATGTCAAAAATTGATTGGTTCTTACCATTCTTAAGAAACTTCTTATTCTTAGTTGAACCCTTTTCTATATATATATATGATTATCAATAAAATAAATTAAAATGGGTAAATATAATATACTAATTATTAGAAATTTTAATGTATATGGACGAGAGTAATTATGCAATATGTTTTTCACGTTGATAACATAAAACATATTTTCAACATTTAAGAAAATCAATAACAGAACTTACTAAGATGTTGAGCTTTCCATTGAACATGGATGAGACTTTTTCAATAAGCTGTTCACGTTGAGGACGAGAAGCGACATCGCACACAGATCCGGTAACATTGAAGCCTTTGGCAGACCATTCCTGTAAACGTTGGTTAAGTTCGGATTCAGTTCGGGAGCATGTGTGCACCACCGCACCTAGTGCCGCCAGTTCTCCAACCACAGCATAGCCAATCCCCCTTGTACTACCAGTGACTAGAGCATACATTCCGGCAAGAGACCATCTGGGGTTTATAGTTATAGTTGCATAACAGATTTTCGCCTCGGTGATCATGTTCTTGGGCTATTTTGCTAGTACCACCTTTCAGCTTTTTATTGGATTCTTAATTTTTTTCTGATCTATGGAGTCCTATTTAAAGACATAAGATACTAATTATATTTCATTAATTAAAATATGAGGAAAGTGAATACGGTGCTGTTAACCGTCTAAGCCTACACGCTAAACCTATCAAAACTACGTAGTTTTAATTAAAGATTCCTAATTTAACTAAAATATCATATAATAAAGCATGATTTTATCAATTAGTTACTAACCAAAAATAACCCATATCCCTCGATCTTTCTTTATGTAATCCACTGTTCTTTATGTAATTTCGTCTTTCATGGTTATTTAATCCTAAATTCAATTCTAATTCATCCATCATTCACACGAATCGTACACTAGAAAACAAAATCTTTCCCCCAATTTGATAACCTTTAAAATAATTGTGAAAATATTCGAATGGATTGTGTATTCTTTCAAACATAAGTTTTTCCTCAATTTGTAAGATAAACAAGAATTAAGAAGCTATCACCTTAACTTAGAATCCACTTGACTCCTAATGATGGTAATCTTAAATATATGATAAATTCACTATTTTGTTTTAAAAAGAATAGTTTCTAGTATCCAAATGATATTTTGGAAAACTTAGGATGAATTATACAGATTAATCACCTCAAATCATACTATAATGTAAGTGAACCTTTATGTTGAAATTTAAAGATATAGATTATCATTCAATTACGAAACTCAAATCTAACAACCGGTCGGAAAGATTACATGAACAACACATAACCCACCTATGGTTGATTAAGTTAGACTAAGTTCAAGTATTCCCTTGATTTATGAATTTTCAACCCAAGTGTAATATTAAAATAGTTGTGTTAACAAATTATTTATAATATTACTTAACAAGAATATCAATTCATAACAAATGTTCAATCTTTTCAAATCTAAACATGAGAATATGTATTTAACCAATTTTCATGTACCATACAAGAATTATTTTAACTATTTCTAGATTAAAAGTTATAAAGTTGCATGAACAACATTTATAAATAAATGATAAAATCAAGAGTCTTTCAACATAACAAGATGTACCATTTATAATTCTTGTATATTACTTTCAATTGTTTAAACACAATATTTCATCAAAAGATAACCAAGAACTAGTCATTATTTTAATATAAAATTATCATATATTAATTCCAACAATCAAAAGTTGTCAAGTTTCATCATGAGTTAAGGTGATATAAAGAGTTTTAGCTCATGATATTATAAAAGATACACCAAAATAGAAGAATATAGAATCCATGTTTAATATTAAGATAATCTAACCAAGCTAGATAATTATGATGATGCTAAGACTTCTTCTTGATGTTGTATGAAGGTTCAAGAGCTTCTCTTTCTTTAATTCTATGGATTATGAGAGTGAAATGGGTGTGTTTTTCTCCAAAATTGTGCACCCCAAATGAGCAACATGCATGGTCTTTATATAGGCTAAATGTGCACAAGGCATGACCCATGCTTAGAAGGGGCATGGCCATGCTGGTCCCCTTGTAGTACACCACGTGCTTCCTGATGTACCATTTGGCATATGGCTAGGCACGGGGCATGTCTGGTCTAGGCTTGGGCTGTGCTGGTCCCTCATCATTTAATGCACATGCAACTGATTTGTACTTTCTTGGAAGACTTGATTGGCATGGGTCATGTCTGGCTGAGGCATGACCCTGTGTGTCTTCAAAAAGGGGAGCAATGTACTGTGTACTTTATTTTATCATCTTCTGAGGAGGTGTGGGGCATGTCTGCCTGAGGCACAGCCCCATGCTTAGCTGATGTGTATTTAGATGGAATTGGGGCATGCCTGGCTGAGGCTTGGCCTATGCTTAGCTGACAGACTTTTATTTTTCTTGATTTTTTTCTGTGTTTTTCTTCATGTTTGGTTTTCTAATCTCATTTTTCCTACAAAAACAAATAGAGGCTTATTAGAACCGATTCTCAATAATATTATCACGAAAATAACATGAATCAGGTATAAAATGATGCAATAAAGATGTATAAATAATTATACATCAAACATCCCCACACTTAAACTTTGCTTGACCTCAAGCAAACTTAAATATAAAAATTCTCCAAATTGTAACAGATAACGAGACCGTAGCTATAACACCCCAAAGATGTTAAGGTGGCCTCGAAGAAAGACACACGAACAACCCAACCATCGAACATTGTATGAATATATATAGTGACATAAGAAAACATGGTTTGTATTTATGAGTTTATTTTTATGCAAAATTACACGTTCTCACAATGTTCACTCACACTCGTCTTTATATCTGATCATACATGTAATGTTGTATGTATATGAACACTCTTGTACAATCTTGAATTGGGAGCTTTTTGATTGTCTTCAATGTCTTGAGTTCACAATTTCTTGCTCTCTTTATCACCTATTTTGTGGGTAATTTACTTGAAACCATTTTTTCTTTTTCTGTTTTTTTTTCTTTTTTTTAACATAAAATTTGTTGACCGAAATATGAAGATTAATTCTTGACTAGCATTGGTCATCCTTGAGACTTGACTTGAACTGGAAATAAAAATGGGAGTTGGCTAAATTTGAAAGGGTTGTTATGTGGGAAGTTATGAAGTGAAGTGGAGGATGTGGTTATATATGGTGTTTGAGGGAAGGGTTAAGTTTGGCTATATATTACCTCCATTTTTATGCAACATTTCGTTATGATCTCGAAAAGCATTCCCAAGACAAGTTCTAAATCACACGAAACAAATGACTCACTCAATCCGCCAAAACGTAAGCGATGATATATTGTAGTAAGGCTTGAAGCTTTACTCACGGAAACGGAGGGATTGGGTTTACAAGCCACATTTTGCATAAAGTTTGTCTCAAAAAATACAAACCATATTTTCGGTTTTCACATTAAGTTAAAGTTGATTCGGTGGTTGGTTTGAACGAGCGCTTTTCGAAATACAACCTTAACCTTTGGTTTTGTCAAAAATTTATTAAAAGGCTTAACGGTCTTTTATTTATCTATTATTAATATTCTTCTTCTTTTTAATATTTGACACAAAAATTAAAATTTGGAGAGATTTTTCAAAAATATTTTATTGGACAAAACAAAGTTCAAGTAAACCCCTCCCCACACTTGAATCTCACATTGTCCTCAACGTGAAAAGAAATAAGCATAAAGTGTGTTATAAAGTGTTAGGAGACTAGGTAAAGTGAGACTCCCCTGAATGTCGTAGTACCCCAAGCGTGCGGTCGGTGCCCACAATAGCCTAAAATGCAAAAAATTCAAACAAACAAAACATAGATAGCCTAAAAAGACAGTCCTGCCAAGTCAGTCAACATAAACACAACTTAAAAGGTTTCAAAACTACAATATCAACTAAAACTGGGTACAAAACAACATAAAAGAAAAGTACAAAAATAAACGAAACGGAACGGCTAACGTTAGCAAAAGAAAGCAACACACGGTTCGGCTATGCCTCCTCCGATCCCGATTTCCTAACCATGTGTTGGCGTATAAAAGTGATGTCTTGCTCCATACGTTGAAGTGTGGTCGCAAGCTCGCTAACCTGGTGAGAAGTTAATTGTGCAATTTCTAACGCCCAACGAGCGTTATTTGAGGCGATTCAAATGACCGTCATGAGATCCGCCATGGAATGAGATGAATGTGCGGTATCACGCAGCTCAGAGCGGGGTGGCGAAAGAGGAGCAGAAGTGTTCTCATCATTTTGATCAAGTGCAACAATTTGCATGGTGGCTTGAGTGGGATCATTCGGGTCCCAAACCTGACCATTAGAATCTTTAAAACGACAAATATGGCCCGGTAAGTCGGAAATCATCCCCATACTTGAACAGAGCTCAACGGTCAATTTTTTGGTAAAAACCCTTACGGTGCCCTGAGTCGACACTCCATAGTTTTTATAAAGCTCGACAATCCAAGACCCACCAACTAACGGTGTTTTGCTCGAGGCGGCGGTGCAGTTGGTTTTGAACATGTGACAAAAAAGATAAGTGATGTTACACGGTTCTTTTGTCACCATGGAGTAAAGGGCAAAAAGGTCCCTTAATGTGACAACTCCCGACGTCTAACCACGCGCGGTAGCGGAACGCGCAAGAAGACGGTGGATATACCTATGTAAAGGGTCTTTTAGAGCCTTACTTTTAGTTGAACTTGGATTATGATCCCCTGTCCCAATCAATTCCCAGCTCGTTGATCACCACTACCGTGAAAATCCCCGGTTTCCTCGTCGGGAAAAGTATGCTTCGCAGTGTAGAAAATAGGTTATTCGATCTCATCGACTGTGTAAAGACCTAAATCAACTCCAAATTGGGCGATAGAGGAATATCTCCACAAACCTCCTAGGCGAAACTTAATGACAGAATCGTCCCATGGGCCCAACTTTTGAATTTCGAAAGTGAACGAAGCTAAAAATTCTAAGGTAAGTTCACGAACGGATTGACTATAGTGTTCAAAAAGACGGCGCCACGGGCCCGTAACAAGCTCGTTGTAACGATCCATTTGACCGACTTGTCTTAAAGTTTCTTCACAAACCCGAAAGTTGGGTTCTTCACGACGATTGAGGAGGATGCGGAGGCGATCACGACAAAATTTCTCGTGATCGAGTTCGAAGACCAAGTACATGTGCTCCATGTTCCTAAAAATGATTAAAGTCAACAAAGGAATACAACAAAAACGGACATAAACTATTCTATGAAAAGGCACTGGGATGTGCCTAGGCGGGGCATTGGTCATGCTCGCGTTGGCTGCGATAAAAAAAATATGATTCGGGGTTGTGTAAAAAGGTTAAAGCACAGCTAAGAACGGGTATGGGTTTATATTTGAAAAGGATGCTCAAGCCCGTTCCCAAATGAGGTGTAAACCACGGCTGTATACTAGACAGAACCGAACCCGAACCGCTTTGGTAAAACGATTAATAAAAAAGAGAAAACGGCTATACATCTGAAATTAAAATCAAAACCAAGTCGATTCCGGGTTTATCATGCCAAGTTCGAATGTAGTTTCAACCGATTTCAAGGGACCCCAAAATCTTGAACCTTAAAAAAATAAAATCAATAATTACTAAGAGACATACCTATTAAGAAAAGGAAGAAAAAAAAGGAATGGAGATGTCGATTGTTTGAAAAACGTGCACAGGTGAAGGAATTTAAAATAATATGTGCAAGAGAGTAGGTGACTCAACACCAGGGGTTTAAGAAAGTAAGTGCAGGTGTATGGGTGTGGGAAAGAAAAAAGGACTTTCTTTTAAACACTTCACATATTCATTTAATTAATTTGTACAGGTGTAAAGATGGGCATGGCCCGTGTCCAAGGTAGGCGCGCACCATGTTGGACTGCTTCAGAATTGTATTTTTAAACAATACTAAGAGTGAAAAAGACAAAAAATGGGAACGAAGAGAAAATACTAAACATCATTATATTTCATTGAAAAAGTAAACACGATTACATGTCGAGTGAGCCAAAACGACCAAAATTAGGCTCACGAATCCTAAAATACGAAATCCTAAAAAGAAAAAAAAATTACAATAGAAACGAAACCCACTAGAGGATACTACAACCGAGATACTACATGAAACGACCCCTACCCATCCCGTACTCGGCGGGTGGAGGCGGAGTTGGGAAGTGAGCGGTGCGAATGACGGGCTCGTTGAGCTGGTTACTAATGCGCTCGAGATCGGCGTGCAAGTGGTTGCGGTCAAGCGGTTCATGGAGTTGGTTAGTGAGGCTTGCAAAATCGGTACGCAACCGATTGAGTTTCTGGTCGAGATCGAGCGTACGCCTCTCGGCTTGAAGATGGATTTCGAGCCTCATGTGCTAGAACTTTTGTCCTAACTCAACTAAACGCTTCTCATTTGCAACACTAGCTTCCGCCACTTGCTTCATTTTCTCGAGCAAGTCGAGAAAGGTTTCTTCGGAAGTTGGCACACGTCTTTCTTTAGCAGTTTTCTTTACCGGGCGCCACTCCATTCTCTCTCTCAGACAGTTTTTTTTAGAAGTGCTTGAAGGTGTGAGTAAAACTAAAAGAAGCAGCATGAATTTATAATGAAACATTGGCTTCAGGCATGACCCAAGTGTGTCAGAGGCATGCCCCATGCTGATGCATAATATCACAGATTCAGACAAGGACGATTTGGCATTCAGCGATGATCAAAGAAAAGATTCCAATTTGACCAAGCCACATGCTTTGGATAAGGCATGCCCAAAGCTTGCCTTTATATGACAAAATTCAAACCTGTTCATATTTATCCTAAAGTAGTTAACACCTTTTGAGTTCGAAAGTAAACCCGATTATGCAAAATAAATAAATTAACTTAATCGCTAAAAAATAAAAAATAAAAATAACAATAAAAATTTGAAGCCTAAATATAAAAACAAAATTAAAAATTAATTCGAAACTAAAATTTCATTCAAAGATAACGGTTACATATCTGGGTGAGCCGAACACGGGAAAATACGGCTCACAAAACATAAGTACATACTAGTATAAAAACGAAATTCCTAAAAAAGGTTTCCGCTGAACGGGTCGGTTGGGAACGACGGAATCGGGTAGTGCAAGGTGCGGCTTTCAAGTTCCTTGACTTGATCTTTCACAGCCAGGAGCTCGTTCTTGAGGTCATTGATGGTGTCGATCATCTCCACCACCTTCTTCTCGTTCTTGATAGCCGAACAACCGAGCTCTATGATTTGAGCATTAGCAAAAGTGATCTCGTTTTTGACATCGTTGGCTGTCTTGCCCACTTCGATGAGCTTTTGGCCATTCATCATCACCAAGCAGCTGAGCTCCTTAACGAGTTCCTGCAGACAAAGCAACATTGCTGTCTGAGTTGCTTCTTTCATTTCGGAACTGGACTTCTTTGGAATTGGGCTGTTAATGCTAGCTTTGGATGACATGATTTAGAGAATGGGAAATGTGTGCATAAACAGAATGTGAAAATGGCTCTTTATAGCCAAAAATGCATGTAGGCATAACCTCATGCCTGGACGAGGCATGCCCCAAGCCTGCTCCACTGTTGTGTGCATTGATGAAAAAGCAACAAGTGAAGCACATATCAAGGAAAATGATCTTCTGAAACATAAGACCAAGCCTATGCCTAGGCACCTTTGTCTTTTCTTTCTTACTTATTTATTTATTTATTTATTTATTATTAATAATAATAATTTACCTTTTTTATTTATTTTTTTTAATTGTTACGCAGAACTTAAAACAACTAATTAGATTGATTCTTCTTTTTTTTTTTAATTTAAAATACGAAAATTAAATCAACTAATTAGATTGATTTTTTATATAATATGAAAATTAAATAACTAATTAGATAGATTTTTTTTTTCTTTTTAACTTAAAATAACTACTTACAATTGCCTAGTTTTGATTTGGGTCTTGGCGGGACCCGAGCAATATTTATTCGTTTTTGGGGTGGAGGTGAACAACCTCCAAAGTTAGCTCGACCGGTCTGTCGAGATATTGTTTTAGGCGGTGGCCGTTAACCTTGAAATTGCTACCGTCATCATGTTCTACCTCCACGGTTCCGTACGGAAAGACTTTTTGAACCGTGTATGGACCCGACCACCGAGACTTCAACTTTCCGGGAAATAAACGCAACCTAGAGTTGTAAAGTAGAACACGATCACCCGTTTTGAATTCCTTGTTTTCTTTCAAACTTTTATCATGTAACAACTTAGTGTGTTCCTTGTATATTGTGGAATTCGCATAAGCTTGATTTCTCAATTCCTCTAGCTCAAGAATTTGCATGAACCGAGTCTTGCTCGCATCGACTAAGTCGAGATTAACGGCTTTCAACGCCCAGTAAGCTCGGTGCACCAATTCCACAGGAAGATGACAAGCTTTTCCATAAATCAACCTAAATGGTGTGGAACCGATAGGAGTTTTATGAGCGGTCCACAAAACCCATAATGCGTCATCTAACTTTTCAGGCCAAATCTTACGATTTTGTCCGACTGTTTTCTCAAGAACTCGCTTAATGCCCCGGTTAGTGACTTCAACTTGCCCACTGGTTTGCGGGTGGTATGGTGTTGAAAATCTGTGGTGGACACCATAGCGAGATAATGCCTTTTCCATCTAGGCATTGCGGAAACGTGTTCCACGGTCACTAATGAGTGCTTTCGGGACACCAAAGCGCGAGAACAATTTTTTTAGGAATTTAACAACTACCCTAGCATCGTTGGTGGGTAAAGCTTGAGCTTCTACCCATTTTGAAACATAATCGACTGCAACTAGGATGTACCGATTTCCAAACGAAGTCGGGAATGGTCCCATAAAGTCAATCCCCCAAACATCAAAAACTTCACAAACTTGTATGCCCTTTTGAGGCATTTCATCTCGTGCAGAAATGTTGCTTGCCCGTTGGCATGCATCACAAGATTTTACAAGGTCATGAGCATCTCGAAAGATGGTGGGCCAGAAGAAACCAGCATTAAACACCTTCTTTGCGGTGGACGTGACCCCATGATGTCCTCTTATGGGTCCTTCATGACAATGTTGGAGGATTTTTGTCTCTTCATCTCCGAGCACACATCGACGAACGACTTGATCGGCTCCGATTCTGAACAAGTGTGGATCCTCCCAAAAATAATGTTTGACATCGGAAAATAATTTTCTTCTTTGTTGATGTGTCAACCCTTTAATCATGACCCCACTTGCGAGATAGTTGGCAATGTCAGCAAACCATGGACATTCCTCTTCGTTTGTTTGGATATACATAAGAAGTTTTGGGGGAAGTTGTGACATCCGTCAAATTTGAGCCTCGAGTAGTATTTGTATTGTAAACTTTTATTATGTAAAACCGACACAACATTTTTAGAACTTTATTTAAATTATTATATAATAATATTTTAGACCTCGATCATAAATAAAACGATGTTTTGTCACATTATAGTATCGTTAAGAAAAACATTAAGGGTTCAAACTAATTTTCGTGAAGTTGTTATAAGCTTTTAGAACCTTTAAACTTGTATTAAACCATTATTGAAACTTGGAGGGCCATTTCTGTAATTATGTAACATATATCCCAACCCAAAACCCTAACCCTACCCACATTAACATACAACCTTCATCATCTTCTTCCTCTCATTATTTTCCTGCCGCCGCCGCCACAGCCAACGCCACCCCTGCCGGCCAACACCACCAACGAACACCTTCACCCAGCCGCCACCCACCCCCTTGCCGTTTTCCGGCGAACCTCCATTTCCGGCGAGTCCCGTAAATCCGACGCACCCCCAGCCACCACTTTCCACCTCCCCTTTGGTCCATAAGTCCGCCAACACCCTCCCCTACCTCCGACGCGACTTCCAACGAGCTCCCTCTTCTTTTTCGTTTTTCCGGCGACCGAAATTCCGGCCGCCGTGGTCGCTCCATCCACAGCTCTCTCTGCTCTCCGTCTCCCTCTCATTCTCTCTGGTCTCTCTACCTCCCTCGACCTCTCTCTCTCTCTCTCTCACAATCTCTATCTCTCTCGGTCTCTCTCTCTAGTGGGAACATTCTCTGACGAACGTTGCACGGCTCCGACATTTGTTCTCGCCCAAACATCATGGTAAGGAGATTTATAGTTTTAATCGTTTTTGTGTTTAACACTTAACTAGTAATTGAGTCGCGAGTTCGTTTTCCCCCTAAACCGACTTTGGAGAGTATTTTGTTGAGATTATTATTATTATAAACCTCATAACAAATTATTATTATTATTAACTAGATTATTATTACTATTATTATCATTATTATTATTAACAAGATAATTATTAGTATTATCATTATTATTATTAACATTATTATTATTATTATTATTATTATTATTATTATTATACTATCATTATTATTATTATAAATATTAAAGTTGTTAATATTCTTATTTAAAGATCATATTATTATTATTTATAAAAAATTATATTTTTATCATTTATTATTAGCAATGATATTATTATATTTATTTAGTGAACTCGTTTAAAAATCGAACCCGTATTGAGTATGATATCATTATTACTATCAATATTATTTACTATTATTACCATTTTTTTATCAACAATATTATATTAATACCAAGATTTCTATTCTATAACTATTAATATTAGTATTATTAACAATAATTATTGTTATAATTATTATACTATATTAGTATTATTAAAAATGATTATTGTTATTATTATTAACATCATTATCATATATATATATATATCCAACATATCTTTTAGCATTATTATTATCATTACTATCTTATCAGTAATAATATTATTATAAACTTTATTATCAATTCATTTTTATAAAATCAAACCCTTGATTTAAAACCCGTCTTGTCTCTTTTAATATTAGTTTAGCTATTTAAAAGCCCAATAAAATAATAATATTTTATTTTAAATTACCAATTAAGTACGAGTCCATAATCATTAACAAACTAACCGGTAATCCGATTAACAACCGAACCTTCTCACTCAATGTTTCCATTATAGTTTAATTATGGTTTCAAGTTCATTAATATATTACATTATTTACTTTAGCTAAGGCGTTTATCGTTTCAAGTCGGATTCGTTCGTTTTGTTCACAAGCTTTCCATATGTCCATCATTAATTAGTTCTCAATTCATCAATCAAGGTGAGTACTTTCATACCCCTTTTTCCATCTTCCGTTTTAGGGTGACATTTCATACTTATCAAACTAAATGCTTTATTTACTTGAATCTTAAACCCACAAACGTGATTGTATACATTACTTAAATACTTGCTTGATTTGGTGTTCTATGCTATATGTCTATGTGTTTATCGCTTTCGGTTGGTTGAATCTTTAAATCCTAGACTACTTGGCATCCCCTGGTAGCAAGGTGTCTTTAACGTAATGCAATTAACGATATTCTATTAAATCCTAGACTACTTGGCAACCCATTGTAGCTAGGTGGCGCTAACGTAATTTTATTAGTGATTGTCAATTTATCCAAGTTGTTGCTTTTATTTATTGTTTTGTATACAAGTTTTGTGGCTTTTTATTACTATATAACTTATATGCTCAAACTTATAAATTGCTCACCAACCTTTGTGTTGACAAACTTTATTTTATGAAATGTTACAGGTTTGACTTGACTCGAGGAGTTGATGAAAACGTTACCAAGACCTTTAGGATATTAGTAAAACGAACAATATAAATGTTACGTGTATTCAAATTGTTTGTGTGAACGAGATGTGTTGATTATTGATTTATGAAATAAATGAGTTGATTAAATATTGTCACTTTAAATAGTATCTTGTGTATTTGTCCAATCACGTTGCACACCGGCATGTTCTGCCGTCTTTGATCGGGGTGTGACAGATTGGTATCAGAGCCACAAGACTATAGGATAGGTGGTTAGACGTAACGACCTAGCATAGTCTTTACTTTAGGGTCCTTATACGTGTTGCCTATACGAGTTTACCCTACTTGATTGTTCAATGCACTTGTTTATTTATATACTTATTTATTTTATCAATCATAAATATACACATACATACACTTTCATAGAACTCCAAGGTATCCTTACCTTAAAACGCAAAAACATTAGATTTTTATTGTGTTTTATGGTTCACGAACTTAACTTGGATCCCGTTGTTTCAAATCTCCTTAAAGATTGTATCATATGAGATAACCACTTTAAGTAGTCGAATGCGAGCGTTCCGCTCGCCATCCTAATATTTGGTGTTAAAACAATAGGACTACGGTGATTTCGTGGACTAGTGTTTTGGCATGACGTTGTATCTCGATTTATTGTGTTATCATTGTTATTTGAGTCTAAAACATGAAAAAGTCGCGGTGGTACGTGCACATGTTTAGACTCCAATATGGTTTTTATGTAATAAAGGTTTTTAGTGTCGGAATATCAAGTCATGGTGGTGCATGCACGATTTTCTGCCTTTAAATCTTAAAATATTATTATTACGTTTCAAGAATTTAAACCAATTTTCCTTTATTTTGTTATAAATTCTTATCATAAGTCTTCATTTATAAATGTTATATTTTTTCTTATTGTTAATAACTCTTTTATATCACGATTTTATATGGTAAAGTTTTACACCAATTTTTCCTTTTTGATTTCACAAGGATTTTTATTGCAATTTCGTTCATTAAAATCTATTCGTTATAAAAAGGAAAATAAATAAATAAATATATGTATATATAGAGTTGGATCTATTCATAATAATTTTTAATATGCCATTTATTTTCATTAAGACGATTTACAAACAAAAATCTTATTATATAAATTTCATCATATTAAGAAGGTTGTATAATAAATTTCACCTCAACTTTTTAAGTAAATTTTCCTTTGTATAAACTTTAAATTGTCTTTAAAGTCCTGGTACAAAAAGTTTATAAAAAAATTATTTATAACTATTCCGTTTATTTCGGACGATCATTTCAAAATTTTAATTGTTTAAACTTCTCACGACATTTTTTTTTAATTTTACTATATTATATAATACACGTGGTAAAATCTTCACTATCCAAATTTATTTTCATAACAACTTTCATCATGCAATATTTGGTTCGTTATAAATTTTCGCAAATAAAAAAAATTTACATCATACGACTTTACGCGTTTTAAAATTCTTATGATAGTTTTGCCATGATCTTTCAAGAAAGTCACAAACTTATAGTTTGTAATCTTCTTGAAACTCTCATGCAAAACTTCATAGAAATTTTATTTTAAAGATCAAAATCGTTTACTTATTTATTTCTCGATTTACAATGCCGGTCATTTAACTTACCATGATATTTTTATTACAGTAGATTAAATAACGAACTTGATAAAAAATTTCATTTCGCAACTTTGTTTTCCCAAAGACGACATTCATCATTTAATATTGAAACCTCATAACAAATTTTAACATTCAATTTACGTATTTTAAATTTCCTCATAAGCAATAAATAAATAAATTTATTTAATCTTTATAAAAAAAAATTTTGTATGATTCACACGCTCGGATCTAAAAAAAATATTTCTTTTTATATAAAATATATATTAATATATATATATATATATTATGTAATTTTAATTATCAAAATTTTCATGGACATTTCAAACATTATTTATAAATTATGATATTTTCAATTTAATACCTACTATTAGTCAAAATTTCCCTAAACGCAACCACAAGTTTCCAAACACCCGTATCCCGTCTCAAACTACCGCCTTAAATCGAACCATCCTTACACTTCAAAATTTTCCCGCACACTCAAATCTTTCCTCAATATGAACGAAACCTAAACATCCAAAAGTATACCCTCATCTACCCAAACCCCATGCAAGTCCAAGATATACAAAAAAAAATCAACCCAACAAAAGGCCCTGACTACCGACACTTCTACGCCACGAAAACCTATCAAACTCACTATCCAAATACTTCAAGGACACCGACAAACACACCCACAAAATACCTTGAACATACGATAACCAAAGCTTACCCAACTATGACTCAAATCTTTCGACCCATGCTATGTCGATTCACCAAACCATATCGCCACACCATTCCCATCTAACCATAGAGTTCGATATCAAAATAGCAAACCCAAACACTCCTTACCAAATACATGTATGAACTGAGTCTCAACCCAAACTAGTCAATATCAAATTATCCAACTTATCAACTTAACCCGAGCTCAAATAAGCCAAACCTCACCTATTAGCCCAACCACTACTCACACAAATCATCCAAACCTAACCCACTCAAAAGACCTAAACTCAACAAACCCCATCGATTCAACTCAAGAAAACTCAACTACCCAAGCCGACCTAAACACCCTCACTTACTACTAAATTTCCAACCCATTTACCGTACGAAGCCTAAGATCCCCCCTACGCATGCAAGCTTCGCTTTTCCCTAAATTTTTTTATTTATATATATACAACTAATGTATTTATATTGGCCTCATGTGTTCAAATAATCACTCTTAAATTATATAAAAATAATAATAATAAAAGTGATAATAATGGTTTACGTGCCATGCTCGTATTTTATGAAGCATTTTTTAAAAAAATATATATACATATATATGGTATCGCCATGACAACAAAATTTGATTATGAGGAATTGCTTTCAAAGGTTGTTAAACGATTATGAGTATGATTTCAAAATTTTAAATATTGTCACCTAAGGTGATAAATCTCTTAATAACTTTATAAATCGAGGTTTCATTTTGAATGTTGAATACGAAAATTTATTTAGTAACAGATTACAACTTTCATCATTTTGCATAAACTAAATGACCATGGTTTTACAAATCTTTTGGGACGCGTTTATAAATATTTTATATGGTTACACAAATTTTTGCTCAATAACGATTTACACGACTATTACCTCTTATTATCGCAAGCATCATCACTTTATATAATTTATCTTTCATCACAAAAAAACTTTATGTATGCAAACTCCTTTAACAATTTGGGTTACAAGATTTACATTCAATAACAATTTAAATATTTTTCCCTAGCAATGTGTTACCCGCGATGCTTTGTTATTATGTACATTTCTTAGAAACAATAAAAACGGCCTTACTTAGGACCTCATTTTCAGTTTTAGTCTATTATACGCTACGCAATTTACATATTTCGACATTAAATTCGGGTCTCACAATTATTGCGATTTTACTTTCATTTGATGAGATGTTTCGATGAGAATATTATGCACATGAGATTTCATTTTTGTGTTTTGATTTTTGTGACCGAATGCAAACTATTCAATAACAATCTCGTCTATCTTTTAAACGATATTTTTGTGACTATGTTATTATATTTGCGCATTTATGCAAAGCGATTCTATACATTATTCTATATCATTTCATCAAATCTATTAACGGCCTATGTGTGGTTGTCTACAAGTTTTGGCACTTTTAGAAACCGTTATTATAATGACGATTATATAAATGGTTTCACAATAGTGGTCGTATTCATGTTTTATCACATTTCATTGATTGTTTTGGTTGTTAACTAAATACTATTTTAATTATATTGATGCACGTATGTGTCACCCCAAAGAAACTCACCTCATCCTCGTGATTTCACGAAATCGTATTCTGAATTACTTATAACCTCAAGTTTGTTCACGTATGTAACACATCGTACGACGTTATTTCAAGTTGTACAATCGTTTATCCCAACTTTACGTGATCATTTATTGGGCCTTTCATTTCTATTTATCAGGTTTCATCTTATAAAGCTTATTTAGTACCTTGACTTATAGACTTTAGTAACTATCTTAATGACATTTGACTTTAAATCGCGTTTCGTAATTGTTTACCATGGATTTTATTTATTTGATCGTCTTTACTTATTTAAACCAAAATAGTTATTTTCACCTTGATTATACTCTAATATTTTTAACTGTTTCATCTATGTATCCCATCTTATTACCTATTAAAAAGTCAATCCCAAAAAAAAAATTTCAACCGCTTGCACTGTTTTACCAATATTGGTAAAATTCAACAAATTTATTTACACATTTAAGAGTTAAAGATTTCAAAATAAATATGCCTCTTAAACCACGCAATGGAACGAACCATGTGGACCATACGACGATCGAAATAATTATGGGTGCACACTTAATTATTGAAATCCCCCGTATGAAAGTCATGGTAAGGATGATGGCAGAAAAACGATAAAAATGCGATATCTTGATAAGGGCATGGTGGATACGCCGCTGGTACATCCTATATATAAATGCCTTTATTATGTTTCTCATTTGTAGCGTTTTTCAAATCATGCAAGGATTTGACGTTATTCTTTGCTTAAAAAATTTGTTCATACAATTATCTTACCAAAGACAATATTCATTAATAATTATTTTTTCTTTAAGTTTATTTTAATTTCGGAACGAAATTTCTAAAAGTTAGGGATACTGTGACATCCGTCAAATTTGAGCCTCGAGTAGTATTTGTGTTGTAAACTTTAATTATGTAAAACCGACACAACATTTTTAGAACTTTATTTAAATTATTATATAATAATATTTTAGACCTCGATCATAAATAAAACGATGTTTTGTCACATTATAGTATCGTTAAGAAAAACATTAAGGGTTCAAACTAATTTTCATGAAGTTGTTATAAGCTTTTAGAACCTTTAAACTTGTATTAAACCATTATTGAAACTTGGAGGGCCATTTCTGTAATTATGTAACATATGTCCCAACCCAAAACCCTAACCCTACCCACATTAACATACAACCTTCATCATCTTCTTCCTCTCATTATTTTCCGGCCGCCGCCGCCACAGCCGACGCCACCCCTGCCGGCCAACACCACCAACGAACACCTTCACCCAGCCGCCACCCACCCCTCTGCCGTTTTCCGGCGAACCTCCATTTCCGGCGAGTCCCGTAAATCCGACGCACCCCCAGCCACCACTTTCCACCTCCCATTTGGTCCATAACTCCGCCAACACCCTCCCCTACCTCCAACGCGACTTCCGGCGGGCTCCCTCTTCTTTTTCGTTTTTCCGGCGACCGAAATTCCGGCCGCCATGGTCGCTCCATCCACAGCTCTCTCTGCTCTCCGTCTCCCTCTCATTCTCTCTGGTCTCTCTACCTCCCTCGGCCTCTCTCTCTCTCTCTCACAGTCTCTATCCCTCTCGATCTCTCTCTCTAGTGGGAACATTCTCCGACGACCGTTGCTCGGCTCCGACATTTGTTCTCGGCCAAACATCATGGTAAGGAGATTTATAGTTTTAATCGTTTTTGTGTTTAACTCTTAACTAGTAATCGAGTCGCGAGTTCGTTTTCACCCTAAACCGACTTTGGAGAGTATTTTTTTGGGAATATTATTATTATAAACCTCATAACAAATTATTATTATTAACTAGATTATTATTACTATTATTATCATTATTATTAGTAACAAGATAATTATTAGTATTATCATTATTATTATTATTATTATTATTATTATTATTATAAATATTAAAGTTGTTAATATTCTTATTTAAAGATCATATTATTATTTATAAAAAAATTATATTTTTATCATTTATTATTAGCAATGATATTATTATATTTATTTAGTGAACTCGTTTAAAAATCGAACCCGTATCAAGTATGATATCATTATTACTATCAATATTATTTACTATTATTACCATTTTTTTTTATCAACAACATTATATTAATACCAAGATTTCTATTCTATAACTATTAATATTAGTATTATTAACAATAATTATTGTTATAATTATTATACTATATTAGTATTATTAAAAATGATTATTGTTATTATTATTAACATCATTATCCTATATATATATATATATATCCAACATATCTTTTAGCATTATTGTTATCATTACTATCTTATCAGTAATAATATTAGTATAAACTTTATTATCAATTCATTTTTATAAAATCAAACCCTTGATTTAAAACCCGTATTGTCTCTTTTAATATTAGTTTAGCTATTTAAAAGCCTAATAAAATAATAATATTTTATTTTAAATTACCAATTAAGTACGAGTCCATAATCATTAACAAACTAATCGGTAATCTGATTAACAACCGAACCTTCTCACTCAATGTTTCCATTATAGTTTCATTATGGTTTCAAGTTCATTAATATATTACATTATTTATTTTTAGCTAAGGCGTTTATCGTTTCAAGTCGGATTCGTTCGTTTTGTTCACAAGCTTTCTATATGCCCATCATTAATTAGTTCTCAATTCATCAATCAAGGTGAGTACTTTCATACCCCTTTTTCCATCTTCCGTTTTGAGGTGACATTTCATACTTATCAAACTAAATGCTTTATTTACTTGAATCTTAAACCCACAAACGTGATTGTATACATTACTTAAATACTTGCTTGATTTGGTGTTCTATGCTATATGTCTATGTGTTTATCGCTTTCGGTTGGTTGAATCTTTAAATCCTAGCATCATTGAGAGTCTTGCTGGCGTAGTAAATAGGATGAAAGTGCTTATCTTTCCTTTGGCCCAACACTGCCCCAACTGCGAAATCATTTGCATCACACATGATTTCAAACGGGAGTGTCCAGTCCGGAGCTACCATGATTGTGGCATCAACAAGCTTATACTTTAAAAATTGAAATGCTTTTAGACATTCCTCGGAGAACACGAAGGGAGCATCTTTTTCTAGAAGTGTCATTGGCCGAGCTATTTTTGAAAAGTCTTTTATGAAACGGCGATAAAACCCAGCATGGCCAAGAAAACTTCGAATGGATTTGACAGATGTGGGTGGCGGGAGCTTTGAAATGGTCTCTTTGCTTTATCGGCCTCAAGTCATGCCTGGGATATCTTGTGTCCCAAGACAATGCCATCTTTGACCATAAAGTGACATTTTTCCCAGTTCAATACAAGATTGGCTTCTTCACATCTTGTTAACATTTTTCTCAAATTCTCAAGACAGTGATCAAAAGAATTTCCAAAAACAGAGAAATCATCCATGAATACTTCCATAGAGTCCTCGATCATGTCATGAAAAATAGCCACCATACAACGTTGAAAAGTGGCCGGGGCATTACACAGTCCAAAGGGCATTCCCCGGTAGGCAAATGTGCCATAAGGGCATGTGAATGTCATTTTCTCCTGATCTTCAGGGGAGATAGGAATTTGGAAGTATCCAAAAAAACCATCAAGAAAACAATAATACATCTTACCTGATAGACGCTCAAGCATCTGAGCAATGAAAGGAAGGGGGAAGTGATCTTTCTTGTGGCGTCGTTCATTTTGCGATAATCAATGCAAACTCTCCAGCCTGTGACGGTTCTCATAGGAATTAATTCATTCTTATCATTTGTTACAACCGTCATACCACCCTTTTTTGGTACCACCTGTACTGAGATTACCCAAGGGTATATCAATCCAGCATCGAGAAACTTAATGACTTCTTTCTTTACAACGTCTTGCTTGTTTGGATTGAGACGCCTTTGATGCTGCACGACTGATTTGAAGTCCTCTTCCATCAAGATTTTGTGAGTGCAAAATGATGGACTGATTCCTTTGATGTCCATGATTTTCCAAGCAATTGCTTTCTTGTGGAGTTTGAGAACTTCAAGCAATCTTTTCTTTTCCTCATTTGATAAACAGGAAGAGATGATAACATGTAATTAAGATTCACCATCGAGAAAGGCGTACTCGAGATGGGAGGGAAGTTCCTTAAGTTCAAGAACTGGCAGGTCTTCAACTGAAGGTTTCGCCTTTGGTTCCAATTTGCGGTCAATGGTCTCGTACGTCTCTTGATGTTCACTTGCCTCCTGATCCTCAATGGATTGCTCCTCATGGAGGATGGCGTATGCCTTTTTCTCAATCATCTGAGTGTTGCACGCTTCCTTTTCAATAGTTTCACGAAGGTGACAACTCACTATAGACTCACACACGTCAATATAATAAACTGAATCATCAGTGTGTTGTGGGTGTTTCATGGATCTGCCTATATCGAATGTTACCTCCTCATCTTCAACCCTTATTGTGAGTTTGCCTGTGCAAACATCAATGAGAGCCCTAGCGGTGGCTATAAATGGTCTTCCTAAGATGAGGGGTACAGATTTGTCCTCGTCCATATCGAGGATTACAAATTCTACCGAAATAACAAATTTATCAATTTTAACTAACATGTTTTCAACTATGCTCCTAGGATACTTCACTGATCGATCGGCTAGCTGGATGCTCATGCGGGTTGGTTTTGGTTCTCCTAATCCTAATTTAGAAAAAACCGCATAAGGCATCAAGTTAATGCTAGCTCCGAGATCAGCTAGGGAATTGCTGACAAATAGATCTCCTATCAAGCAAGGAATGGTAAAACTCCTTGGATCGGTTTTCTTTGTCGGTAGCTTGTTTTGAAGGACAACAGAACATTCTTCATTCAGAGTTACGTGTGACAACTCTTCCAACTTTCTCTTGTTTGTCAACATATCTTTCAGGAACTTTGCATATTTTGGCATTTGTGAGATGGCCTCGATGAAAGGAAGATTGATATGCAACTGTTTGAAGAGCTCAAGGAATTTTCCATACTAGGCCTCCATCTTTTCTTTCTTAAGACGGTTTGGGTAAGAAATAGGTGGGACATATGGTTTTACTGGTTCTCTGACTTGTGCGGTACTTGCTGGGACTTGCCGATCATGCACCTTGTTAGGAATCTCAGTCTCATCATCAACTGGCTGCGATGGGGTTACCACATCTTGAGTGGTCTTGCCATTTCTTAATGTTATGGCATTAACCTGCGCATTTGGGTTTGTTATTGTGTTGCTTGGAAGATCACCGGGTTGTCTTTTAGAGAGCAACTGGGCTAGTTGACCCACTTGATTTTCGATATTTTGTAAAGACGCCTTCTGATTCCTTAACTCTGCCTCATTCTTCTGGAACCTTTCTTCGGTCAATTTGTTTGAAGTTTCAGTACTGGCTAAGAGCCGTGTTAAAAGAATCTCCACAGTATCCCCAGTGTTTAGGTTTTGACTAGTTCTTGGCCGTTGGTTGTGGTATTGACGCTTTGGTTGGGCTGGATGAGTTTGGTTAAAAGGATGCTTGTCAAACCCAGGTGGTGTTTGATTGTTTGCTCCGTCCTTTCAACTGAAATTAGGATGATTCCTCCAACCAGGGTTATATGTGTTCCCGAAGGTGTTGTTTTGTCGGCTCACGTAATTAACATCTTCAAACATCATGCTTTGCTGGCAATATTCCGTTTTGTGTTCACCCCCACAAGTGTCTCACTTAATCTTTTCTTTCACTAACTCTGTTTGTAGTTGCTAAAACTTCTTTGAGAGTGCTTCGAGTTGTGTAGTAACAAGAGTGTTGGAGTCAACATGGTGCATACCCTTGTGTGATGGGGTTGATCGTGGTAGGTTGTATGCAAAGCTTTTCTTTGCTGCTTTCTCTAGAACCTCGAATGCATCGTTGGGAGATTTGGTTCCAAGATCTCCACCGGCGATTTGATCAATTGCCTGCTTGTTTTGGCTAGATTGGGCATCGAAGAATGTTTGAACTTGGATCCATTTGTTCAACCCATGGTGTGGGCATCTTCTTAGCAAGCCCTTGTATCTCTCCCAGGCTGCGTGCAGCGACTCGTCTTCGTCGGTTCTGAATCCGGTGATGCTGGCTCGGTACTTTGCGGTTTTGTCTGATGGAAAGTATTTCAGGATGAACTGCTCTACCATATGGTCCCAATTGGTAATTGTGCCATATGGCAGTGACTCTAGCCAATCCAAGGCATGGCTTCGAAGGGAGAAGGGAAAAAGCTTGAGCTTGATTTGGTCCTCAGAGCAGCTTTCGATTTTGAAAGTACCGCATATTCGTAAGAATCGAGAGATATGAGACAAGGGATCTTCATCGAGAAGCCCATGGAATTGAACAGAATTTTCCACCATATGAATGATGCTAGATTTGATTTCGAAGTTTACAGTGATTTCCGGTGGTGCTACGCCACTTCCATAACCTTCGAGGGTCGGCTTGTCGTATTGGTTCATGTTAGGTTCGTTTTCTGGCCCATTTTGTTCCGCCATGTTTTGTTCCGTTACGGTTTCTTCGGATGTTTCGTACGCAGACGCCTGGTTTTCGATTGTCTCAGCTACTGCACGTGAACGGTTGCGTAACCTTTGGTGAAGGTGACGTTCGGGTTCCGAAAGTGGGGGAACAAGCTCAGGTGCGGGCGTGGTGGACATTCATTACTTAAGAAAATAAATAAAGAAACTAAACAAGTAAAAGTAAACTAAAAGTAAAGCGGAAATAAATAATTAATTTTTTTTTATGTAAACAAAGATTTTTTTTTAAATAATTAGACTAAAACTAAATAAACTAATTACTTTTTTTAGACTAAAATTAGATAAACTAAAATGAACAAAATTTAATTTTTTTTGAACAATTATAAACAACAGTTAAAATAAAACTTAGATTAGTTTTAAAATTTTACTGTGAACCCGGCAACGGGGCCAAAAACTTGATGTGGTGTGAGATATATATATTTTTATTAAAGATTTTTCACACATGGGTTTCACCTAGACTTAACCACACACACAAAAGGCAAGTGTACCCGTCGTGTGGTAATATAGTAACGGCGAGAACCGAGTATCAATCCATGGACACGTAAATTTTAATATCAAACCTTTACAAATATAATAACCGTGAAAAATGAGCTTAATTGATTTGTTTTTAAGATTATTTTTTTAGAAAAACTCGTAACAATAAATTAAAGCAAGTAACACGATAATGGAGATAAACAAGAATTAAGAAGCTATCACCTTAACTTAGAATCCACTTGACTCCTAATAATGGTAATCTTAAATATATGATAAATTCACTATTTTGTTTTAAAAAGAATAGTTTCTAGTTATAGATAACTATCCAAATGATTTTTTGGAAAACTTAGGATGAATTATACAAACTAATCACCTCAAATCATACTATAATGTAAGTGAACCTTTATGTTGAAATTTAAATATATAGATTATCATTCAATTATGAAACTCAAATCTAACAACCGGTCAGAAAGATTACATGAACAACACATAACCCACCTATGGTTGATTAAGTTAGACTAAGTTCAAGTATTCCCTTGATTTATGAATTTTCAAACCAAGTGTAATATTAAAATATTTGTGTTAACAAATTATTTATAATATTACTTAACAAGAATATCAATTCATAATAAATGTTCAATCTTTTCAAATCTAAACATTAGGATATGTGTTTAACCCATTTTCATGTACCATACAAGAATTATTTTAACTATTTCTAGATTAAAAGTTATAAAGTTGCATGAACAACATTTATAAATAAATGATAAAATCAAGAGTCTTTCAACATACCAAAATGTACCATTTATAATTATTGTATATTACTTTCAATTGTTTAAACACAATATTTCATCAAAAGATAACCAAGAACTAGTCATTATTTTAACATAAAATTATCATATATTAATTCCAACCATCAAAAGTTGTCAAGTTTCATCATGAGTTAAGGTGATATAAAGAGTTTTAGCTCATGATAATTATAAAAGATACACCAAAATAGAAGAATATAGCATTCATGTTTAATATTAAGATAATCTAACCAAGCTAGATAATTATGATGATGCTAAGACTTCTTCTTGATGTTGTATGAAGGTTCAAGAGCTTCTCTTTCTTTAATTCTATGGATTATGAGAGTGAAATGGGTGTGTTTTTCTCCAAAATTATGCACCCCAAATGAGCAACATGCATGGTCTTTATATAGGCTAAATGTGCACAAGGCATGACCCATGCTTAGAAGGGGCATGGCCCATGTTGGTCCCCTTGTAGTACACCACGTGCTCCCTGATGTACCATTTGGCATATAGCTAGGAACGGGGCATGTCTGGTCTAGGCTTGGGCTGTGCTGGTCCCTCATCATTTAATGCGCATGCAACTAATTTGTACTTTCTTGGAAGACTTGATTGGCATGGGGCATGTCTGGCTGAGGCATGACCCTGTGTGTCTTCAAAAGGGGGGACAATGTACTGTTTACTTTATTTTGTCATCTTCTGAGGAGGCGTGGAGCATGTCTGCCTGAGGCACAACCCCATGCTTAGCTGATGTGTATTCAGATGGAACTGGGGCATGCCTGGCTGATGCTTGGCCCATTCTTAGCTGACAGACTTTCATTTTTCTTGATTTTTTCTTTGTTTTTCTTCATGTTTGGTTTTCTAAGCTCATTTTTCCTACAAAAACAAATAGAGGCTTATTAGAACCGATTCTCAATAATATTATCACGAAAATAACATGAATCGGGCATAAAATGATGCAATAAATATGTATACATAATTATACATCAACTGTATACCATTGGGTTGGGCATTAAATTTCTTTATCCTTTGGTTTCTTCTCTTCCCCCACTGGGGCTGTAGCTGGCCTCCTTTTATTCGCTGGATATTGTCTCGCTTCCTGGAGCATGCGTGCCTTGGGACCTCCCCCAAGGCAGGTGCCCAGTAACTTCTTACCCCTTTGACTTGGTCTTTTATTGTATTATACCCTTTGTCCTTAGGCCTCTTTTCTTGAGCTAGGTATCATGTTATTCACTTAATAGGTTGTGACCCAGTTTAAAAAGCCCAATTCCCAGGTAGGCTCTTCAATAACCTTAATCAACTGTTAATACAAAACAGTATAAATAACATAAACTAACATGGTTAATTACTCCACTGAAAAAATCTATAATATATATAAACGAAAACATAAAAATCCTACGTGTCGCGATGTGGTCGCTCCCCCTTTTTTTGGAGTCACCAGATTTGCTTGATTTTTGAATAGATGTTTCTCATGCATTTGACCCGAATTCATGGGTATGGATCTTACCAAACCCAGATATTCCTTAAACGGGTTATAACATCTCATTAAATAAAAAAAATTATTCTCACTAAATTATTGATTTAAAAATCCTATAAAATAGGATATACTAAAAATTAATATCTTATCTATTTTAAAAAAAGATATATATATATATATATATTATTTAAATTAAAAAACCAATTTTATAATAAAAAAAATAAACGGGTCTTGGTCTCATCAAACCATAAGTATATTATTAACTTTCATAAATGTTATTTATAATTAAAAAAACCAGTTTTATAGTAAAGAAAATAAACGGGTCTTGGATCTCATCAAACCATAAGTATATTATTAACTTTTATAAATATTATTTATAATTAAAAAAAACCAATTTTATAGTGAAAAAAATAAACGGGTCTTGGTCTCATCAAAACTATATAGCTTTTAAACCGGTTTATAACATCTCATTTATTTGTGAAACAATTTATCATCAAACCATAAGTATATTATTAACTTTCATACAATAAAAAATATATAAATTCAAAAAATAAATAAATATTAGAACAAACAATATAAAACAACCCCCGTAATACGGGGGATAAAAACTAGTATATCATATTATCTCAACCTTTGTAAAAGTGAATACAATTTAGTTTTTTTTAAATAATTGTGTTTCTAATTCTCCAATCATCTAGTTTAATGCCAATTTTCCTCGGCTGGAAAAACTTAAGTCGTGCAAAGTGAGTGACCATATAAGTTGGCAAGGGAATTTTATTGATTTCGGTCAAGCTGGTTAAAAACCTTTTAGTTCAAAGTAGGGAAAATTCTACCTATACGTTAGAGTTAGGCAATTGGGTCTTGGTTAAGTGCAACATTGACATATGAAGGGTGGAGGTTGACAAGATTCCTACCGTGGTGGTGTTAAGTAGAAGAAATACATTGGTTCCTTTTTCATCTATATGATTCAGAAATCGAGTAGATCAAGCATTTTATGTTTGTGCTTGGTGGCCTCGGAAGTTTGGGATTATGTGAGCTTGTGGTGCAAAGTGCCTCCAATATAGGTTTTTTGATTAGAGACTTGTTGAAGTTACATCTTAGCTCAAAGTTGGGCGATTGGGAGAAGAACATTTTCCACGGTATCATGATTATTGCTTGTTGGAGGTTGTGGAGAGCTAGGATCGAGAAGTTTTTTGACGGTAAAGAAATCTAGATTTAAGACATAATTTGTGATATTACGTCTTTTTACTTTTTATGGTTCAAACATATGTCCAAATGTATGTATGTAATTTGGTCCAAGTGGTTATGTAATTTTTTTGTGGATAATGGTGTTTTGTTGTTTTTGTTGGTTGTTAATAATAGTTACCGAAGGAACACAGGTTCGACCAGGGTCAAACATGTATTTTCACAAGGTATGATTAGCTGTAAATCCTGAATCCGAGAGTGCAATGTGCTACAATTTGCAAAACTAACAACGCAGTTAGCCTCCCTACATGAAGGGGCCTTTCATGTAAGCGCCCTCTAGCGTGAGAATCAGAATATGATAAGTTTTAAGTATAATGAGAGACTCGAGAAAGGGAGTAAAATTCTTTAACCGTTTGGTGGAGTCTTTTACTTATAGCATGAGGGCATGGTATATTTATCGGGCCACGTGTCAAGAGAATATCTGGTATGCTGCTGTCGTAGTTGTCTCCTTTGTGTGGTTGTCGCAACGGCTTCATGTGTACATGTTGTACAAGTAACATTATCATGTTGGTGACACTGACGGTGTGGTCCCTATTGTACCTCTCTGTAACATCAAGTAAATTTAGGGCCAAAAATGTTAATCTCCAAAGTCAAGGGACCAAATTCATCAATTTTCAAACTCAAGGGGCTAAAATGAAAATTCTGATTTCCTAACCCATCGCGCTACGCGATGGATCACAAGAGAACCCCATCGCGTATCGCGATGGGGATGTCTGACACATGTGACACGTGTGCCACGTGGCACATGGTGGCAACGTCTGCTGCCACGTGGCACGGCGCCTGCCACGTGTCGCCACGTGGCAGGTCTACTCTGTGACTAGGCAAGCCTACATCGCACTACGCGATGGGCTTGCCAAGGAACCCATCGCGTAGCGCGATGGGGTCCAAAATCAGCCTATAAATAGAAGGCCACGAGTTCAGATCCATCACACCACAATTCACACACCTCTCTCTATACATTAGGAAGTGTGCCCTCGACCCGTCTCGAAATCTGTGCCCTGATTCCTCATTTTTCGTGCCCGTTACCTCGATATTCGTACCACTTCCCGACAACATTCCAAACAAGAAGAAGGTGTTGCCCCGACGTCCCGACGATTATCTCGAAGTACGTGCCGTGAAAAGTTAGTGTCTCGATTCGCATGCCCAAGTGGAATGTGTTGATCAAGAAAGTTGATAAGGAAGATAGAGTCGAAGTGCTGCCCGAGTGTGAAGGGTATATTAAGTCAAGAGAGGTAGGCATGATGACCTGCTACAATTGTAAGGAGATGGAAAAAGAAGATGACCTGCTACAATTGTAAGGAGATGGGACATCTCAGCTTTGAATGCCCCAAGAACAAGCCCGCGACTGGTGGTGCGAGTGGTAGCAGTCAAAAGAACGAGCCCAAGAAGGGCAATGCAAGAGTATTCGTCCTAGACACAAAGAAAGCGGCCGACACACCGGAAACCAGTACCAGTACGTTCCTTGTTAACAACGCTTATGCTAGAGTCTTGTTTGATTCAGGAGCCAACTTAAGTTTTATAGATTATAATTTTAGTAGTCTATTAAACGAACCTTTAATCAAACTAAATAAAACTCTAAGCGTCGAGACCGCTAATGGCGAAACTGTTAAAATCACCGAAGCCTTAGAAAACGGAAAGATCTTATTAGCCGGTTATGTTTTGCGTATTCAATTGCTACCTATGACTCTTGTTGGTTTTGATGTTGTATTGGGCATGGATTGGTTATCCGACAACCATGCTCGTATCCTTTGCAATACCAAGACCGTTGAACTTCGAACCCCAGATAAACGAACTATTCTAATTGAAGGGGATAAAGACGTTGGCCAGGTTAGCCTAATCTCAATGATAAGGGCCAACAAATGTTTAAATCAGGGATGCTTAGCATTAATGGCCTACGTCACCGAGGAATCAAAACCCAAAGAAATCAAAGACGTTCCTGTTGTTTCCGATTATGCCGATGTATTTCCCGACGAACTTCCTGGCATTCCTCCCGATCGTGAAGTAGAGTCTAGAATCGATCTTATTCCCGGTACCGCTCCGATCGCCAAAGCCCCGTATCGCCTCGCGCCAACCGAGATGAAAGAATTAAAGAAACAATTGGACGAGCTTCTTGAGAAAGGTTTTATACGACCGAGTTCATCACCATGGGGAGCGCCGATACTATTCGTCAAGAAAAAGGATGGATCCATGCGAATGTGCATCGACTATCGAGCTCTCAACAAAGTCACAATCAAGAATCGTTATCCACTTCCTCGAATCGATGACCTTTTCGACCAACTTCAAGGTGCTAGCTTCTTTTCTAAAATCGATCTTCGTTCCGGCTATCACCAACTCAAAGTTCAATCCAAAGATATCCCGAAAACCGCCTTTCGAACAAGGTATGGCCATTATGAGTTCAGTGTTATGCCATTTGGACTTACTAGTGCGCCAGCTGCGTTCATGGACATGATGAATCGTATTTGCAAGCCTTACTTAGATAAATTTGTTATCGTCTTCATCGACGTCATACTCATTTATTCTAAGTCTAAGGATGATCATGAAGTCCACCTTCGAACCTTACTTGGAATTCTAAGAACCGAGAAGTTGTACGCAAAGTTCTCGAAATGCGAGTTCTGGTTACACGAGGTGCAATTTCTTGGTCACATCATAAACGTTAACGGTATTCAAGTGGACCCCGCTAAGATTGAAGCTATCTCTAAGTGGGAAATCCCAAAGTCCCGAACCGAGATTCGAAGTTTCTTGGGATTGGCCGGCTATTACCGTAGGTTCATTGAAAAGTTTTCCCAAATCGTTGTTCCCTTAACTTCCTTAACTTGCAAGAACATCAAGTATAAATGGGGAACAAAGCAACAAGAGGCGTTCGACATACTCAAAAAAAAGCTTACCCAAGCTCCAATACTGGCTTTGCCAGAAGGTACTGAATATTTCGTTGTCTTTAGTGATGCATCTCATTCTGGTTTGGGATGTGTACTAATGCAACGAAATAAGAAAGAAATACCCCCACTTGTTCTCATAAGCAATCTCAAGGACGAGATTTATTTCAAGGTGGGGAGGATGTAACATCATGTAAATTTCGGGCAAAAAATGTTAATCTCCAAAGTCAAGGGACCAAATTCGTCAATATTCAAACTCAATGGGCTAAAATAGAAATTCTGATTTCCTGACACATCGCGCTACGCGATGGATCAGAAGAGAACCCCATCGCGTATCGCGATGGGGATGTCTGACACATGTGTCACGTGGCACACGGTGGCAATGTCTGCCGCCACGTGTCACCACGTGAAAATACGTGTCGCCACGTGTCGCTGCGCCTGCCATGTGTCGCCACGTGGCAGGTCTACTCTATGACTAGGCAAGCTTACATGGCGCTACGCGATGGGCTTGCCAAGGAACCCATCGCGTAGCGCGATGGGGTCCAAAATCAGCCTATAAATAGATGGCCACGAGTTCAGATCCATCACACCACAATTCACACACATTACTCTCTCTCTCTCTCACCTCTCTCTATACATTGGGAAGCGTGCCCTCGACCCGTCTCGAAATCCGTGCCCTGATTCCTCGTTTTCCGTGCCCATTACTTCGATATTCATACCACTTCCCGACAACATTCCAAACAAGAAGAAGGTGCTGCCTCGACGTCCCGACGATTATCTCGAAGTACGTGCCGTGAAGAGTTAGTGTCTCGATTCGCGTGCCCAAGTGGAAGGTGTTGATCAAGAAAGTTGATAAGGAAGATAGAGTCGAAGTGCTACCCGAGTGTGAAGGGTATATTGAGTCAAGAGAGGTAGGCATGATGTCCGAATAAAATAATAATAAAATATTATAAAGGCTTAATACCCCAAGTCGAAATTATTCTCGATAAACAAAGAAATATATAACAAAGAAAATAAAGAAAAGAAAAATGAAATATATATGTGAGTATATATGTGAGTATATATATATATATGATTATTCTTTGTTATAAAATATATTATTTAAGGATAATGAGTATTCTTAAATAATAAAGAAAAGAATATGTTTCTTATTAATGAAGAAAAAACATAGGGTTTTATAAATAAACTAAAGGTTTATAAAGATTACTTTTTAACTAAAAGTTTTAAAGTAAAAAATGATAATGAACTAAAGGTTCATCGAGATAAATAAGACTAAAGGTCTTAAGCCGAATCGTGTATCCGACTAACAAAAGTTATACTCGTACTATAGGTGCGAGATAGCAACGGAAAGACTCACGGACGGTGTTGGAAACCGATCCCATTGAAAAGGTGAATACGCCCCACTTTTACAAACTTGTTTTCAAACAAGCAAATGCGTTATGTGTAAAACTTTACATGAGACTAAGTGTCTCTAAAAACATTGTAAATAAGAGTATAAGCCTATCCCTCAGGCTGTGGTATACGTTTGTCTGGATCCTTACATATGTGGAACACGGTGGGCACATCGCACCACGCTTGGTCACGACCTCCAGCCACGATGGGCCGGACCTAAGTTATGTCCGAGTGAGACTGACCATGTGTATATTTATGGTACCTAAGTTATGTCGAAATGTTGCGGTGTTCTGCTGAGGTGACCTAGTGTAGAGACTCGAGTTTATGATGATTGTTTAACTTGATTATTCCTAATCCAAGATGGGCCGAGACTTACGTGGTCTCGAGGGGTGATTAAGTAAAGAAAATATTTTTAGCGTCAGCATATTCACCAGCATTCGTTGCTGACGTATTTTATAACATTTTGCAGGTAATCAAGATTAGAGCTTGAAAGACGAAGAGCTCAAGAATCCGATGGCTCGGATAATTTTGTATCAATATTAAAATATGATGGTTTTGTAAAACATATAAACAAATAAATACTAAACGAGACTTTCGACTCGTCTTTTGTGCTGTAAATATTTATAATATCGATCCTTTAAGTTTTTATAAAGTCTTCCGCATTAACCCACTACTCTGATTTATTTACATATATGGTACCAACTGTCGATCACACTCCTAGGCCTAAGATGGGGGTGTGACAGGTTGGTATCAGAGCCATCGATCTTAGCGAATTGGGTATCATAAAACAATACCCAAGCTTCGATCCAAGCATAGGAAATATTTACTTGATTATTTGAATAGGGATAAGATTGGTTGGTAACTGTTTCTTTCCCTCTCCTCAATCTAAACCACCCAAAGATGTCTTACGAGAAATTAATGGAGTATTATGATAATGAAGCAAGAAGAGCAAGAAAATACTACAAGTTTCCAAGAGGAATCATGAGTAAGTACTACTTTGAATCATTCTTCAATTCCAACGAAGGACACAACCAACACCCCAATATTAAACCAAGTCCAATCTACCATCTAGATAATACTCCGCATCAAGTATACCAAGCGCCAAGACACTCGAGTTATCACCCAACAAGTCTTCCTATGTACCAACCATCTGAGGTCCCGACATATTATCCCTCCGAAATACCGACTTATCAACCGACTGAAATTCCGCCATATTACCCATCCGGAGGTCCAACACAATTACCACCGAATCCTCATCCTTTGTATGTTTCCTCTCTAATTTACCAATCAAGGAGGAACCAAAATCTTCTTCATCCGAATGGATGCAATGCCATTCTGATCAACAAAGATGGCATACCGGCACTTCAACTATGGACTCTGCCGATTCCCACATCAACAAGGAAGGGGCATCCCACAAGCCCAAGATGAGGGTGACGATGCCATATGAAAAGATTCACATGCCAGCAATGACTGAAGAGGAACCAGAAGAGGAACCGGAAGAGGAAACCAACCCTGAGGAGGAATATCCTGACAACCCAAATGAGGTAACCACACCGGAGGAAGAACAACACTCAACTCCAAGCTATGGTTCTGTTGACCCATATATGCAATTCCTCCATGAAGTCAAGGGTAAGGCGTCATCAAGTTTTCCACCAAACCAAGGTGAAGTTCCATCCATTGAAGAACAGGCTAATGAAATCCGTGAACAAAATGAAGCAGCCGATGCATTCTTCAATTATCCCTCCGATATGACTGCATCTCCATACCCTGATCCCAAGAACCACTACGACATTGTGATGATGGGTTACCGCGACCCACCTCCAAGATACGGGTATCCTACCGACATACCTCAGTCCCAGGAGGAGCATTTGGATCGAGCTCTACAGGAAACTGATGAATTGAGGAAGAAGATTGATGTTTATGGAAAGAAAAAGAAGAAGATAGGAGACAAGCTTCTTTGCAAATGCAACAAGCTGACGAAAGTTGTGAAGAAATTCATGAAAGATTAGGAAAATGATGATGGTGGCAAGTTATCAAGAAAAGAAGTTATGTGTTAAATAGATTTTGTATGTTGTGTAATATACGATGTAATAAGGATAGGAGTTTGTTGTAAAAATAATATACATATCATCATATGATATGTATATATATGTGATATAAATAAACTTGTATATTAAGAAAAGAAACATGTTAAATTTCAGATAAAGAATAAAAGATAAAGAATGTCTAGACAAAGTGATACCGAGAGGTTTCCCGAAAGGAAGCCGATAAACATGAAGAAAAAGGGAAAGGTCCCGAGAAAGAACAAGTGGAACCAATTCCCGATAAATATATTAACCAAATCCAACAAATGATTAAGAAGGTTGTTAGAGAAGAATCTGAATTTATATCACAATCTAGACAAACAAAACATTCTCAATCTGTTCACCCTTCTCAAAAATCTGTTAAGTCTCGTCCAAAACCATCTCATCTAGAAGATAGCGTCCATGAGTCAAATGCCGATGGAGGCGTTAGACAAGAATTTAAGAAACTCAAGATCGGTGGATGTTCATTTAAAGATTTCAAGTACTATGGACCGAAGGAATTCCATAGTGAAAAGGGAGCCATCACAACCGTGAGGTGGCTTGAAGAGATAGAGACGATAGTGATTACAAGCAAGTGTTCGGACGAAGAGAAAATTCAATACTCCGCCCAGATGTTCAAAGGCGAGGCACTAGAGTGGTGGAACACGTTAATGATGAGTAGAGGAAGGGAGGTGATGTATAGCTTAACCTGGAACAAGTTCAAAGAGTTGTTGATGTCGAAATTATGTCCGATGCATGAGATGAACCAAATTCAAACCAAGTTCTTAGCTCACAAGGTTGTTGGAACGAACCTTCGTGAGTACAACACAAAATTCCACGAATACTGTCGTTTGGTTCCCCAGCTAGTTACCCCTGAATCCAGCAAAGTCACACGTTATATATGGGGACTACCACGAGAGATTCGTGGCATGGTGAGGTCACACTTGCCACAAACCGCTGACTCCGCGATGGAGTTAGCCGGTTACTTGATGGGCGGAATGATCCGCAACAAAGAGGAAGATAAGAAGGTTGTGACAACACACGACTCAAGGAACGGAGGAGACACCCGTTTCAAGGGTAAAGGAGTTGACCAACGAAGGTCTGGCTCCAATCTCGGCATCCCTCAATGCAAAATCTGCAAAAAGTATTATAGGGGTAGATGCAACTTTGCTCCTCGAGTATGTGAGTCGTGTAACAGACCCGGTCATCCAACCGGCCGACTGTTGGAAAAAGAAGATGACCTGCTAATATTGTAAGGAGATGGGACATCTCAGCTTTAAATGCCCCAAGAACAAGCCCGCGACTGGTGGTGCGGGTGGTAGCAGTCAAAAGAACGAGCCCAAGAAGGGCAATGCAAGAGTCTTCGTCCTAGACACAAAGAAAGCGGCCGACACACCGGA
Source organism: Bidens hawaiensis (assembly GCF_021521415.1). NCBI lineage: Eukaryota > Viridiplantae > Streptophyta > Magnoliopsida > Asterales > Asteraceae > Bidens > Bidens hawaiensis. Next base: position 803,193 of record NW_027491014.1, read on the forward strand.
AACCATTACCAGTACGTTCCTTGTTAACAACGCTTATGCTAGAGTCTTGTTTGATTCAGGAGCCAACTTAAGTTTTATAGATTATAATTTTTGTAGTCTATTAAACGAACCTTTAATCAAACTAAATAAAACTCTAAGCGTCGAGACCGCTAATGGCGAAACTGTTAAAATCACCGAAGCCTTAGAAAACGGAAAGATCTTATTAGCCGGTTATGTTTTGCGTATTCAATTGCTACCTATGACTCTTGTTGGTTTTGATGTTGTATTGGGCATGGATTGGTTATCCGACAACCATGCTCGTATCCTTTGCAATACCAAGACCGTTGAACTTCGAACCCCAGATAAACGAACTATTCGAATTGAAGGGGATAAAGACGTTGGCCAGGTTAGCCTAATCTCAATGATAAGGGCCAACAAATGTTTAAATCAGGGATGCTTAGCATTAATGGCCTACGTCACCGAGGAATCAAAACCCAAAGAAATCAAAGACGTTCCTGTTGTTTCCGATTATGCCGATGTATTTCCCGACGAACTTCCTGGCATTCCTCCCGATCGTGAAGTAGAGTTTAGAATCGATCTTATTCCCGGTACCGCTCCGATCGCCAAAGCCCCGTATCGCCTCGCGCCAACCGAGATGAAAGAATTAAAGAAACAATTGGACGAGCTTCTTGAGAAAGGTTTTATACGACCGAGTTCATCACCATGGGGAGCGCCGATACTATTCGTCAAGAAAAAGGATGGATCCATGCGAATGTGCATCGACTATCGAGCTCTCAACAAAGTCACAATCAAGAATCGTTATCCACTTCCTCGAATCGATGACCTTTTCGACCAACTTCAAGGTGCTAGCTTCTTTTCTAAAATCGATCTTCGTTCCGGCTATCACCAACTCAAAGTTCAATCCAAAGATATCCCGAAAACCGCCTTTCGAACAAGGTATGGCCATTATGAGTTCAGTGTTATGCCATTTGGACTTACTAGTGCGCCAGCTGCGTTCATGGACATGATGAATCGTATTTGCAAGCCTTACTTAGATAAATTTGTTATCGTCTTCATCGACGTCATACTCATTTATTCTAAGTCTAAGGATGATCATGAAGTCCACCTTCGAACCTTACTTGGAATTCTAAGAACCGAGAAGTTGTACGCAAAGTTCTCGAAATGCGAGTTCTGGTTACACGAGGTGCAATTTCTTGGTCACATCATAAACGTTAACGGTATTCAAGTGGACCCCACTAAGATTGAAGCTATCTCTAAGTGGGAAATCCCAAAGTCCCGAACCGAGATTCGAAGTTTCTTGGGATTGGCCGGCTATTACCGTAGGTTCATTGAAAAGTTTTCCCAAATCGTTGTTCCCTTAACTTCCTTAACTTGCAAGAACATCAAGTATAAATGGGGAACAAAGCAACAAGAGGCGTTCGACATACTCAAACAAAAGCTTACCCAAGCTCCAATACTGGCTTTGCCAGAAGGTACTGAATATTTCGTTGTCTTTAGTGATGCATCTCATTCTGGTTTGGGATGTGTACTAATGCAATGAAAGAAAGTAATCGCTTACGCCTCTCGTCAACTCAAGGTGCACGAAAAGAACTATAGAACTCACGATCTAGAGTTAGGCGCCATAATCTTTGCACTTAAGATATGGAGACACTATCTCTATGGAGTAAGATTTATCGTGTACACTGATCACAAAAGCTTGAAACATATTTTCGATCAAAAAGAGCTTAATATGCGCCAACGACGCTGGATGGAAACTCTTAACGACTATGACTGCGAAATCATTTATCACGAAGGCAAAGCCAACGTTGTGGCTGACGCCTTGAGTCGTAAAGAGCATGAAAAGCCAAAAAGAGTCTGAGCGTTAAGGTTAGAACTTCAAATTGATCTTATCGACCAAATCAAATCTTGTAGGTTCCCTGGACGGATCACACGAGATATCCCAATATACATAGGTGCGGAATCCCTGTGTAGATCGTTACGGACGTAGAATATAATCACACAAACACACGTACACACGATACGAACAAAACTCACGTTATATTGATAACTCGAACCGTGTTACTTACAGACTCACGTCAATAGACTCACGTAAACTGAACTCGATCAACCAAAACACTAACTGACCAACACATTAACCGTAAACAGTAAACTACTTAAATACACGACAACTTCGCCTCAGGCGAAGTTGTCCTTAACTTCGCTCGTTCAACAAGTTCGCCTAGGCGAACTTGTCAACAACTTCGCTTGGTTAACAAGTTCGCCTAAGCGAACTTGTCAACAACTTCGCTTTTACAAACAATTACATAAACAATATTACAGACTCGATTACAGACATTAGACGTATGAACTACTGACATCTATGCACCAACAGACTCCCCCTTGGCAGTAGCTTCATATCTTGATCTTTCAGCTCTTGTCTCGTAATCCTGTATCTTCATGCATGCACTCCTTCTCTCATACACACCGTGACTACTCGCTGATATTTCCTTGCTTCATCCTTCCAAGCAGGAATATAGAATATCTTCTTTTCGTTCAACACTTGCAAATCAGCTTTCGATAAGTTAACAAGATGCATCGGGTCATACACCCTCAGCACTTCTTGTTCATCTTCGTCTTCCATCACGGCTTCAGCAGTCTGGCAATCAACGTACCACCATTTCAGATTCTTCAACACATCTTGAGGCATAGTCTTCATTTGAACCTCCTTGATGCATCGGATCGGTTTGTACTTCATCACCATCCATGGCTTGCCATCTGCTCTCAATCCCCTCTCTGTATCCTCCACGAGCTTTCCCTTCTGTGGCTTTAATAGTTCAAACTTCTTTTCTTTTATGCCTTCTTTCCACACAATCTTCTCAATCATTCTTGCCATATTGTTGTCACTTCTGTTTATTAGGCCCAACCTGCCCAAATCTTTCACCTCGCATTCCGGCAACGTATTGAGAGATCTCAACATTCTCTTGAAGTATTGAATGCCATCATAACGCTTCACCACAAACAACTTGATCTGTTCATCATAAATCCAACAGATGATTCCCTTCTTCGACTCAGCATAGCCTTTGATGTTATAACTTTTCTTGAACATGGCTGGAACAGCAGGCTTCTTGGTCTTGATAAACCAATGAGCACAGCCTTCCTTCCACCTAGGCTGCTCCTCCCACTCAGTCTCATCCATCTCAGCACTCACATCTGCTTTCTCAACCTCAGGGATCTCGTGTTCAACGTTCTCTTCTACTATCTCCCCCTCTTCTATTCCATCTTCAATCTCAATCTGCTCACCGATCTTCTCAATCATATCACTCGGTAGCACATCTTCATCGAACAACACCTCATCACTGAACATGTCATCGTCCAGCTATTTCAGCGCATCTATCACATCATCTTCAACTAACACCACATCATCACCAGAACCACCAGCCACGTCAGTAGACTCCCCCTCAGCTGTGGAAGTACCAAGAGCTTCAGAAGTTCTTGGCAGCTCACTACCTGCATCTTTCGATGCATTGGGATCATCGTCACGGTCATTCCTCTTCTTCGTTCTGAGCTCGTCGCCCTTACAGCTCATCTCCCCCTAAGATGCCAAGAACTCCTTCAAGGCATCTATAATTTTGCCGTGCTCAACCAGGAGGGATGCCTGTAGTTGATTTGCTTCCACTAGGCTTCGAATAGTCTTCGATTGTTCTGCCACGATCCGCTCTAGTGAAGCTATTCTTTCTGAATCTGACATTGGCGAAGGCGAGACTCCAGAAGCAGGCGTAACCGCAGGTGGTATCATACCTGATAACCCTGCAGCTGTGACGACCGTTGACTCCACAAAACGAGCAGCTACCACCGATTGAGTAAGCGTTGGCGGTGGTAGAGACACGATCTCCGGAGTCGACGTCAGGATGGTAGTGGTGGATGGAATGCAAGCCGTTGATTTAGCCACCACGGGAACATCCGCAGCGCTTGTACTCGTCACCTGTATAGAAGAAGGAACAATGGACATACCAGACAGTGCGGCCGGAGCAAATCGTACAGTCCTTGAAGTCTCTCCAGCTCCCATGCCAGCACCTGTCCTCTCCCATCTTGATCTTCTAATCAGCTTATGTATGTCTTCTTCTTCTTCCGACTCATCATCATCCTCCGTTCTCTTCCTCTTCCCAATCGTTCTTTCTAGAGACACTATCAACCGTCTCCCCTCATTCATAATCTCATCCAGATCGGAGTCAGCCATCGACGTAGCTGCTCTAGTCATACTCACACCCGAAACCTGTGCAACTGAGACTTGCACCTCTTCAACTTGATCCATGTCAAAGTAGCCTTGACCTCCAAAAGCCGCGTCAAGGTCTATATCCTCTGCAGTTGATACAACAGGCACAGCAGGAGCAGGAACAGCTTGAGTTGCTCTTGCCTGTTGCGGTTGAGGATCTCTGAACTCGTCCCCACCAGCAGGAACATACTCTGGGTTGATTAAAAACCCAAATAGAGGAGTATGCCTGGGACGACGTTCAGGATTGCTCCTCGCACTTGACGTGCGGCATTGAGCAAAGATACGTTTGCTCACTGATTCGACGTATCTGGTCGGGCGTCTCTGAGGTAGCCTCGGAGCCACATGGTTCAATATCATCTGTAAAAAGCGTGGGTACATGATGAACCGCTCCCGAGACATCGCCCGTCTTTGTCTATCAAGCTCGTAAAAGACCATTTGACTGAAACTATAACGCTTGTTATAGGTCAGTGCAGTCATGGCAGACTGCATGGTCGCACCCATGCCGTCAGTGCCCGCCTTCCTCCCCGACATGCACACGATCATGACGTGCATAAGGAAGCGCCACTGATCAAGAAGGAAACCCTTCCTTCTCTGGGTGTCTCCTAATGGACCAGAGTAGCCCATTCGAAGAAATGCTCCATCACGAAAAGGAGCTACGAACTCTGTTGGATCGTCTCGAGTCTCGTCTCCGAACCGTAGCGCCACCTGGATCTGTTCAGAGTTGAACTGAACCTGTTGATTGTTCACCGTAGCTCTCATCACCGGGGGCTCAACACGGCAATCATATTCTACCGTCTCCCAGAAGTCTTCGATGTTCGGTAGAGATATCGGTAGAGTGTTGGTGATGGCATGAAAAATCCTCGAGCGCAGGAGGAACGTTATAATCTCACGGTAATCGTCCACGCCGCTCGCCTCCGGGTCAAGAGTGATGTACATATTGTGACCCGGGAAAAACTGTCTCTGATTGTCACCATCATCTCCGCCTGCACCACCAGCACCAGCTATCGCAGCCATATCTGCAACAAACTAACCAAGTTAGAACGACACAAAGACATAGCACAAGTTCGCTTTGTTACCATGAGCGAAGTTGTGATAAACTCTGTATAGGCGAAGTTAAAGTTGAGGCGAAGTTGGGAACAACTTCGCTTCAGCTTTAAGTTCGTCTAATTAAAAATAAGTAAAATTGATCTTAGGCGAAGTTAAAGTTAACTTCGCCTCATCACAACATCGCCTCAGGCGAATTTAAGTTCTGGGCGAAGTTACGGATAACTTCTCCTCAGGCGAACTTAAGCTTCGGGCGAAATTACGGATAACTTCGCCTCAGGCGAACTTAAGCTTCGGGCGAAGTTACGGATAACTTCGCCTCAGGCGAACTTAAGCCCCAGGCGAAGTTACGGATAACTTCGCCTAAACCCTAACTTCGCCTGAATCTGAATCGGCGACAGTGAGATTCATGGAACAACGTGCAGGTGATGATTCGGCTAGAATAGACGATTAAGCACTCGTAAACACAAGTTTTAAGGACATGTTGACGATCAGAATGGTGATTAACACGTAAAAACACAAGTTTAAGAAAATCGGTTTCAAACCCGATGGTTCGAGGTTAATAACCGGGTCGAAACGACCCTTGATTAGCATGAACGACCTTATAATATATGATAAAACAACATCCGAACCTTTGATCGGTGAAAAAATCGGAATAAAAAACACGTAATCGAGGTTAAATCAAGTTCGCCGGAGAATAAGTGAATCTGTGGATATAAGTTCGCTGAAAATAATGAAAAATTGACTGTTGAAAGTCCTTTTATATGGGCGGAGTTATACAGGCGAAGTTACGGATAACTTCGCCTAGGCGAAGTTAACCACAACTTCGCCTGTTCAACAACATCGCCTATATATTTACAAAATCAAACCTTATAATTTTAACAATTTTCCAATTAAGTTATAAAACTTTCCTTTAAGAAATAAATAACATGATCAAGTCTAAGTAACCAGTTAAAAAATCATAAAAACTTAAAAAATTTAAAGTATAAGGGATCAAATTTCAGTCTCGCTAGGGACTGCTACGTTTTAGAAAAGATCCGAACAGGAATCATACTAACTACGTGACTGTCACATAGATCCGTGTTTAGCTGTATTATGACATATAGAGACAGGTTGTAAGCAGGTAATATACTTAAGATGGTTTTCATCGTTTCTGTGATACGAGTTAGGTTCAATTAATCCTTAAAATTTAAGTGGGTAACAACTCAGAAATATTGATGCCTCCTATCTATCCTCAAAGCGTATTTGGCTTTCCCCATGTCACCCCGAATTGACTTCGACCCATAGTGTCTGATTAAACATGTAAGTACTATTCTTCTGGTTCCCGTTCTTCTTCTTACTCTAAGATTGAGAAGTCTTGATATTTCGTCATCTCTAATAATGTTTCCATAACTTCAAAAATAATTAATTTTTTTTTTTTTTCGAACACAGACTTCATAGTAGAAATTTACTGCAAGTCCCGAATCTGGATCACTGCAGTATCTTGAGACGCTATCTTCACGGGAATCAGAACACACATGGGCTCGTGTATGACTGGGTAATCGCTTTTCTGCCTATCATTCGGAAAGATGTATATGAAGACACACAAAACTCTTAAGGAGTTTCCACGTAAAATCAAGTAAAATTAGTTTGTATCACATCTACTTTTACGCACCATTAAAAAGTTACCATGACATACAATGATTGTCCCAAAGCCTTTTAAGCCTAATAACTTCACTAGCTAAGCACACAGAATTAGTATACTATCATTTTCCAAGGTTGGATCAATTTTCCGTTTAACATAGCTAACGAACTTCTTACGAAGTAACAGACTTGAAAAAATAATTTCATTTCCCTTTTTCTTTCAAAATTTAAACAAAAATCGCCCCGACCAAAACAAAGTCTTCAGTTAAACGGCTATCCCGAAGATCCAAAGGATCAGCTGGACCGACCACATACTAGTATGTGTCCTTCTAACTAAATATGATCGACTAATTTTAAGAGAAAGAACGAAAAACTCATCATAAACCACCCCGGTCACTATCAGTAATCTGGTTAATGGCTATCCACAAAATCTACAAGTAGAAAATGAGGACCAAAACATATCCGAAGACAAGTCCTTCAAACTAATGTAACCGACATAATTTTAAGCGATTAGTGACGTTTTTTTTTTTTTTTTTTTAATAACACAAGAAAAGCATGGTTACTCGGGATTGATCATCCCATTCAGTTCAATAAGGTTTTGAAATCTGGATTTGTCAAACGCTTTAGTGTATAAATCAGCGAAATTATCAAGCGTATCCACCTTTTCAAGAATTATCAGTTTCTTCTCAGCACAATCCCGTATGAAATGATGACGTATGTCAATGTGTTTAGTTTTACTATGTTTCACGGGATTTTTAGTTACTGAGATAGCAGCTGTGTTATCAATGCAAATAGTAGTAAGTAAGAAATTCAGACCATAGTCGCGCAATTGTTGTTGTATCCAAAGAACCTGAGAGCAGCAGTTGGATGCAGCCATGTATTCTGCCTCACAGGTTGAGATTGCGACTGAAGTCTGCTTCTTGCATTGCCACGACACCAATCTGCCACCAAGAAACTGACATCCTCCAGTTGTTGACTTCCGACTCTGATTGCACCCTCCATAATCAGAGTCTGTGTAAGCGACCAGCTCCAAGTCTCCTCCTCTCGGGTACCACAACCCCAGCTTCGGCTTGCCCTTGAGATACCGCAGTATCCTCTTTGCACCTTTCAAATGAGATTCTTTTGGATTTGCCTGAAAACGTGCACAAAGACAAACAGCAAACATTATATCAGGCCTAGATGCAGTTAAGTACATTAAAGAACCTATTATCGCCCGATATTGAGTTGGGTCCACATCTGCATCACCGTCTACTTCAGCACCCAATTTGTGATTGACGCAGATTGGAGTATCATATGGAGAACTGTCCTCCATCTTGAAGCGCTTGAGCACATCATGAACATACTTCGTCTGATGAATGAACATCCCGTCCTTCCTCTGATCAACCTGCAATCCTAGAAAGAAAGTTAGTTCACCCATAGCACTCATTTCAAACCTTTTCTTCATGACGGTTTCAAACTCCTGACACATGGAGACTTTTGATGCAGCAAATATAATGTCATCCACGTAGACTTGTACCAGCAGGATGTCGCTTCCATCTCTTTTGAAGAACAACGTGCTATCAATTTTCCCTCTTTCAAAACCATTTTCGAGCAAGTAATCCGATAAAGTTGCATGCCAGGCACGAGGTGCCTGATGTAATCCATACAATGCCTTGCTCAACCTGTACACGTGATCTGGATAGTCTGGGTCAGGAAAACCCGGAGGTTGCTCAACATACACAACCTCATCAACTTTCCCATTCAAAAACGCACTCTTTACATCTAGCTGAAACACCTTCATCTTTTCATGAGCAGCAAACGCCAAAAACAATCTTATGGCTTCCAACCTGGCGACAGGAGCGAACACTTCGTTATAATCAATCCCCTCTTGTTGATTAAAACCTTTCACGACAAGCCTCGCCTTGTTTCTTATAATGATCTCCTTATCATCTCTCTTGCACTTGAACACCCATTTTGTGCCTATCGCATGCACATTCTTTGGTTTTTCAACCAAAGTCCAAACTTCCATCTTCTCGAATTGAGCCAACTCTTCTTGCATGGCTTCGACCCACGAGCTGTCCTTTAAAGCCATTTGATAATTCTTCGGTTCAACTTGGCTTATAAAACAGGTATACAGGCATTCATCGATTATTCCTGTCTCCTTAATGCTTGTATAAACACAGGTATGTTCATTCAAGCTACTTCTCGTTTGTACACCTGAGGACACATCACCAATCACATTATCCAAAGGGTGATCTTTATGAATCCTCGTGGTCGGAACAGAACCGACATGCAAATTATCTTCCAAATTAGAAGAGATCTCATCAATGGTTGTTTCATGCTGAGAGTGAAAAGGATTGATAAATTCTTCTTCAGCAGAGGCAGCAGGGGTACCGATAGTGTTTGATGAGGAAGGTTAACATTTATCAATCAGCTGTCTTTGTAATAGATTTTCTTCCTCATCGAGTATCATCTTCGTCGCAGCTCTTTCTTCTTCTTCAGAAATCTTCAAATCCGGTACGTTAAACGACTTAAAAAGCTTAACATAGTCGAAAAGCTCAGCAGGTCCATTGCTAGGTTTTGGCGGTTGGTAACTTGTAATGTCAGTGTTACACACCACCTCCACCTTGCAAGTCGAAGTATTGAAGACCCGTCTGTTGGGAGTACCAACAACATAACCGACTAATATTCCTTCATCGGCTACTTCCCCAAATTTAGAATTTTTCTTCAAGATCGAACAAGGGGACCCGAATGGTTCAAGACCACTCAAGTTGGGCTTCCTTCCATGCATAAGCTCGTAACATGTTTTACCAAGTCTCTTAACGGTTAACACCCTATTCAGAACATAGCAGGCTGTAGCCACCGCTTCAGCCCAGAACATCACAGGAAGCTTCGAATCTGCCAGCATAGTCCTGGCTCCTTCAATTAAAGTTCGGTTCTTTCTTTCAGCCACTCCATTCTGTTGCGGAGTATACGGAGCGCTGTATTGATGTTCAATTCCTTTCTGAAGACAGAAGATCTCCATTTCAAAATTCTTGAACTCCGTACCATTGTCACTTCTGATGAACTTAACAGTTTTACTCATGACGTTCTCAACTTTAGTAATCAAATTCTTCACCATTTGAGCCGTCTCATCTTTCGATTTCAGAAAATATACCCACGAATATCGCGAGTAGTCATCAGTGATCACCAAGCAGTAAGAAGTACCTCCTAGACTTTGTACATTCACAGGACCGAAGAGATCCATGTGAAGCAGTTCTAGAGTACTGGCAATTGAGTTGACCTTCTTGGTGAGATGGGATTTCTTGTGTTGCTTTCCCTTCTTGCATGCTATACATTTGTCTTCAAAGTTAAAACTTTTCAAGGGAACGCCCATCACAAGCCCATTTTTGACAATGTGGTTCATCTTCCGAAGATGAATGTGCCCCATCCTTCTGTGCCATAGTTCGGATTCTGATTCGCTTGCCTTCGTCATTAAACATGATTCTCCCGTGGCCATTTCAGTAGACCTCATATCCATCACATACGTATTTGTATCACGTGGAGCTTTCATCACTATCCACTCGTCTGGTATCTGAAAACCAGGCTTTAACACGATCGCCTCATTCTTTGTGAAGTGAACAGTATACTCCTTATCACAAATCTGCGACACACTCAGCAGATTGTGCTTCAGCTCTTCTACAAAATTCACATTCTCAAGTGTCATCTTCCCATTGGACACCGTTCCTCTTCCAGTAATTCTTCCTCCACTTTCACCAGCAAAACTAACTCTCGCTCCCTGAACAGGTTTTAAGTCGTGCAACAAGTATTTGTTGCCCGTCATGTGCCGGGAACAGCCGCTATCTACAATCCAAAGACTGTGGGCAGCCCTGTTCAACTGTTCCTGCACAATAAAGCAAATGATTAGAATCTAGGGACCCAAGACCAATTGGTCTTGGATCTATACATCCCGTACTTCTGCTTTCCGAAGTTAGCATTTGAATAATTCCTGTCAGTCCTAGTAGGCAATCTCCTTGGAAATTGAGTGTGTGGCCTTCCAAACCTATGTGTATTGAAAGTATTATATCTTGCGGTTTGGTTATTAGCATTGTTAAACTGAGGTTTGTTTCTGTGAAAACCTGAATTAGTTACGTTTCGAAACTTTAAAGGGTTTTCATTTTTAACAGTATTAAAATTACCAGTAAACGTATGCTCAGTTTTAATAGGCCTCCCGCCTCTGAATTTCAGCATCAGAGGACAATCTGCAACAAGATGTCCTACCTTATTACACCGAAAACAACACCTATACTCCATTTTCTTTTCAAATGTTGTTTTGGATGTAGAGGCAGTGTTACCAGCCGTTCGTCTCACATAAGGTGGGACGTACGGGTTGAGTGGAGTACTCTTTTTAGAAGTTTTATCTTTATCTCCACCAGTGGGTAACACTACCTTCTCTTTTGTCTTACCCGATTCGGACAACTTATCCGAATCCGATGAGACTGGACTCGTAACAGAAATATTTACACTTGAAACAGGCGAACTCGTTTCGCCACTACTAACACTTGAATCTTTACTTGTAACCTTGATAGGAACTGTCTGAGGAACTTCAAAATCAACAGATTTCTGTACACTAGGGTTAAAAGTGTAATTGTGGTTATACGGTGGTGGAACCTCGTGATAACCAATTCCTCCTCTCTTTGTAGAGGTACCTTGATCACTAACGAGGTGATCAAGAATAGCTGAGGAATTTCGGAACTGTTCTAGTTTTCGGTTTAGTTCCACCACTTTCACCTGGTGGTCAGCAATCTGCTTTTCACGTTCAGCAATCAGTTTAGTCTTTTCTTCTAAAACCTCATAACTGAGATCAATAACTTCAATTTTCTCAGCAAGTTTAGTTTTTAAGCTTTTAACATCTTTTTCACATGCTTTTATTTTAACTTTGTAACTGTTTTCTCTTGCTTTCGTAAAGTGATGATCTTCTTTAAGAGTTTTAAATTCAGCATCTAAACGAACATACTGATCAGTTATGGTAGCAAGTTGCTCAGACAAATTCTCACATTTAGTACAAAAAGATTTAGAACTTACCTCGGAGATTTGATCATTGTTATCTGCCATGAAAGCTTTTTCCTTACCAGTAGCTTTCTCTTCTCCGGTAGTCTTCTCATGTTCTTCACTCTCAACCTTAGCCATATTAGCCTGCTCATTAGTTTCATTCAAATGCAGGTTCCAGTTGTATTCACCTGCTTCTCTAGACAACATGGCATTGATTTCCTTATTATTCCCAGTGTGCTGTGCAGGCCTGCCTTGACCACGTTCAACTCTCTCGTTTCTGCAATCTTTGGCAAAGTGCCCATTTTGTTGACAGTTATAGCACCTCACCTTAGACTTGTCGAATCCTGGCATGCCACCGACAAACTTTCTTCCCGTCTTTCTCATGAACTTCTTCACTCTCCTCACTATCATGGCCATCTGCCATTGCAAATCCATCTCCTCCAGATCATCAGCATCGATCTGGTCATAGTCTTCATCTAGCATCGCAGGATCAACCACCTTTCCTTGAATATAGTTTTCGTACGAAGCAATAAATGAAGCATAGAGGCCAAACTGCTCTTCAGCAGATTTGACGCTCATTGGCATCTTAGAGTAATTATTGCTTGAGGAACTTGAAGATCCACTAATCTTGCTTGCTGACTGTTGAGTACCACTTGATCCACCCGCAACAAAGCAAACATCCCCATTCGAGTTTACTGACACTTGCCCCTCCTGTGAAGAATTGGCACCCGACTCACCCTTCGAGTAGTAGGCGGCAGAATCAGTCTTTGAATTTGTATTGGAGTTTACTTTCGCACCGTACATGCCTGGATCTTGAACCTGATCCATAGATGTTTCTTTTCTTACCATATTAAGCTCAAAAGTTCTGAGCTTGTTCACAGCGGTTTCAATATCGTAAGTAGGGAAGTCCTTGTCTTCCCTCATCAGCACTGTATACATCTCCCATTTTGGTGGGAGAGCATCGAGAAGTTTTTCCACAATCTCTTCTTCTCGGTAGGAAATGGAGTAGTTACTCAATTCAGTCATTAGATGATAATATCGCGTGATAATATCATCAAGAGATTCGTTCTTTAAGTACTTAAAGACTGAAAATTGAGTTTTAAGCAGCTTTATCTTTGAGGCCCGAATGCCTACATTTCCTTCGAATCTGCTCTCAAGAGCTTCCCAAAGCTCTCTAGCTGATGTATACTTTCTGAAAGTATGGAGGATCTCCTGTGGAAGAGCCATTGTGATTGCAGCATGAGCCTTGCTTTCGGCTTCATACATCTTCTTCTCCTCCTCTTCCATTTTACTGTATTTCTTTATTTGGTCTCGACCCTCATACTCCATGATCGGTGGAATATATCCATCTTGGATGCATACCCACATCTTCGCATCCTGGTACTTAACATACTGTATGAACCGATCCTTCCACGCAACAAAGTCGGTTCCCTTCAGCAATCTTGGGGCCTTTGTAGCCGACCCCGCTTCAACTTCCATCTTGACAAGCTCTGAAATGTTGATTGACGACATCCTTCTTGAAGACTAAGAAACCCGAAAAAATTCTGAAAAGGGCGAAGTTAGAAAAATTTCTTCGAAACAGTACTGTAGGCGAAGTTAAGTATAACTTCGCTTAAGTAATAACTTCGCTGGATCCTTCTTAAATTCGCGTAACTGGGCGAAGTTGAGAATAACTTCGCTTAGGATAAGCGAACTTAGAAAGTAAGCGAACTTGAAGAGAACTTCGCGGAACTAGGCGAACTTGAGAAGAACTTCGCTGAGTTAGGCGAAGTTGAGGAGGTAGGCGAAGTTGTGAATAACTTCGCTTCTCCTTATATCTTCGCTGAAACCCTACGAATCCTGACGGCAACTTCGCCTGATGAACAGCAACTTCGCCTGACAAACTTGAACTTTCTGCAGATCTGAAAAACGGATTTTAACGACGATTTTGACGGTTTGAAGGCTTGAACACACTGGTAGGAAGCTAGAATGAGCAAAAACACCACAAACTCGTCCCGGTAATACCCGAAATGGAACGAATTCTACACCCGCGTGAATATCCCGAACCTCACAATCGAGCAAAAGCTCTGATACCAATTGTAGGTTCCCTGGACGGATCACACGAGATATCCCAATATACACAGGTGCGGAATCCCTGTGTAGATCGTTACGGACGTAGAATATAATCACATAAACACACGTACACACGATACGAACAAAACTCACGTTATATTGATAACTCGAACCGTGTTACTTACAGACTCACGTCAATAGACTCACGTAAACTGAACTCGATCAACCAAAACACTAACTGACCAACACATTAACCGTAAACAGTAAACTACTTAAATACACGACAACTTCGCCTCAGGCGAAGTTGTCCTTAACTTCGCTCGTTCAACAAGTTCGCCTAGGCGAACTTGTCAACAACTTCGCTTGGTTAACAAGTTCGCCTAAGCGAACTTGTCAACAACTTCGCTTTTACAAACAATTACATAAACAATATTACAGACTCGATTACAGACATTAGACGTATGAACTACTGACATCTATGCACCAACAAATCTGCCCAAACTCAAGCAATCAATGAAAACAAGATCTCCGATGAAAAGCGTAATGGCACCATTGACTCGTTAGTCAAGGGTGACGATGGTATCCTTAGAATGGAAACCGGATTTGGGTACCAATCGTTGGGGACTTGCGTGAAAAGATTATGAACGAAGCACATAAGTCCAAGTACATGATGCATCCCGGTAGTGACAAAATGTATCAAATACTTAAACCAAACTACTTGTGGAATGGGATGAAAAAGGACATCGCTTCGCACGTTGCGAAATGTCTAACATGTTTGAAAGTCAAGGCTGAACACCAAAAGCCTTCGGGACTTCTTCAGCAACCCGAACTTCCTGTATGGAAGTGGGAGTTAATAACCATGGATTTCATAACCAAACTTCCGAAGACGACTCGACAACATAATGTTATATGGGTGATTGTGGACCGCTTAACAAAGTCTGCACATTTCATACCTATTAATGAGTCGTACTCAATGGATAGATTAGCGCGTATTTATGTGAACAACATCGTTGATTTGCATGGAGCATCGCTATCTACAATTTCTGATTGAGACACCCGTTTCATGTCTCATTTCTGGAAAAGTTTCCAACAAGCACTCGGTACAAAGCTAAACCTTAGTACCGCCTATCATCCACAAACTGATGGGCAAAGCGAAAGGACAATTCAAACGTTGGAAGATATGCTCCGCGCTTGTGTGATAGACTTAGGTGGAAGTTGGGACGACCACTTACCCCTAATGGAATTTTCGTATAACAATAGTTATCACACGAGTATTCAAGCCGCACCATTCGAGGAGTTATATGGTCGGAAATGTAGAACGCCCGTGTGTTGGTCTGAAACCGGAGATAATCAATTGTCTGGACCCGAGATAGTCCAAGAAACCACTGACAAAGTTCTTCAAATTCGAGAGCGACTTAAGACGGCACGTGATCGCCAAAAGAGTTACGCCTATGTCCGTCGTAAGCCGTTAGAGTTCAATGTTGGTGACAAAGTCTTATTAAAAGTCTCACCATGGAAAGGTGTCATTCGCTTCGGCAAGAAAGGAAAACTAAGTCCTCGATTCGTTGGACCCTTTGAGGTACTTGAACGAATCGACACTGTTGCATATCGTTTGCGACTGCCCGAGGAAATGCAAGGGATACACGACGTATTCCGTGTTTCGAATCTGCGTAAGTGTATAGCCGACGAATCTCTTTCAATGCCACTAAAAGACGTAGAAATTAATGAAAACTTAAAATTCATTTAAAGACCAATTCAAATTGAAGATTCGAAAACAAAGAAAATTAAAAGACGAACTTTGAAAATTGTGAAAGTAAGATGGGATTCCCGAAGGGGACCCGAGTATACATGGGAACTCGAATCCGAAATAAGAAAGAAATACCCCCACTTGTTCTCGTAAGCAATCTCGAGGACGAGATTTATTTCAAGGTGGGGAGGATGTAACATCACGTAAATTTCGGGCAAAAAATGTTAATCTCCAAAGTCAAGGGACCAAATTCGTCAATATTCAAACTCAATGGGCTAAAATAAAAATTCTGATTTCTTGACCCATCGCGCTACGCGATGGATCAGAAGAGAACCCCATCGCGTATCGCGATGGGGATGTCTGACACATGTGTCACGTGGCACACGGTGGCACACGGTGGCAACGTCTGCCGCCACATGTCACCACGTGGCAACACGTCTGCCACGTGTCGCCACGTGGCAGGTCTACTCTGTGACTAGGCAAGCTTACATAGCGCTACGCGATGGGCTTGCCTAGAAACCCATCGCGTAGCGCGATGGGGTCCAAATTCAGCCTATAAATAGATGGCCATGAGTTCAGATCCATCACACCACAATTCACACACATTACTCTCTCTCTCTAACCTCTCTCTATACATTGGGAAGCGTGCCCTCGACCCGTCTCGAAATCCGTGCCCTGATTCCTCGTTTTCCGTGCCCATTACCTCGATATTCATACCACTTCCCGACAACATTCCAAACAAGAAGAAGGTGCTGCCTCGACGTCCCTACGATTATCTCGAAGTACGTGCCGTTAAGAGTTAGTGTCTCGATTCGCGTGCCCAAGTGGAAGGTGTTGATCAAGAAAGTTGAAAAGGAAGATAAAGTCGTAGTGCTGCCCGAGTGTGAAGGGAATATTGAGTCAAGACAGGTAGGCATGATGTCCGAATAAAATAATAATAAAATATTATAAAGGCTTAATACCCCAAGTCGAAATTATTCTCGATAAACAAAGAAATTATATAACAAAGAAAATAAAGAAAAGAAAAATAAAATATATATGTGAGTATATATATATATATATGATTATTCTTTGTTATAAAATATATTATTTAAGGATAATGAGTATTCTTAAATAATAAAGAAAAGAATACGTTTCTTAATGAAGAAAAAACGTAGGGTTTTATAAATAAACTAAAGGTTTATAAAGATTACTTTTTAACTAAAGGTTTTTAAGTAAAAAGAGATAATGAACTAAAGGTTCATCGAGATAAATAAGACTAAAGGTCTTAAGCCGGATCGTGTATCCGACTAACAAAAGTTATACTCGTACTATAGGTGCGAGATAGCAAAGGAAAGACTCACGGACGGTGTTGGAAACCGATCCCATTGAAAAGGTGAATACGCGCCCCACTTTTACAAACTTGTTTTCAAACAAACAAACATGTTATGTGTAAAACTTTACATGAGACTAAGTGTCTCTAAAAACATTGTAAATAAGAGTATAAGCCTAGCCCTCAGGCTGTGGTATACGCTTGTCTGGATCCTTACATATGTGGAACGCGGTGGGCACATCGCACCACGATGAGCCGGACCTAAGTTATGTCCGAGTGAGACTGACCATGTGTATATTTATGGTACCTAAGTTATGTCGGAACGCTACGGTGTTCTGCTGAGGTGACCTAGTGTAGAGACTCGAGTTTATGATGATTGTTTAACTTGATTATTCCTAATCCAAGATGCGCCGAGACTTACGTGGTCTCGAGGGGTGATTAAGTAAAGAAAATATTTTTAGCGTCAGCATATTCACCAGCATTCGTTGCTAACGTATTTTATAACATTTTGCAGGTAATCAAGATTAGAGCTTGAAAGACGAAGAGCTCAAGAATCCGATGGCTCGGATAATTTTGTATCAATATTAAAATATGATGGTTTTGTAAAACATATAAACAAATAAATACTAAACGAGACTTTCGACTCGTCTTTTGTGCTGTAAATAGTTATAATATCGATCCTTTAAGTTTTTATAAAGTCTTCCGCATTAACCCGCTACTCTGATTTATTTACAAATATGGCACCAACTGTCGATCACACTCCTAGGCCTAAGATAGGGGTGTGACACTCTCTCTATGCGACGTTTTGGATGTATTCATTCACGTGTGTGCATGTGAGTCTGTTCTCCCTTTGACGTTTTCCTTCATTGACACTTGTCACTTTGGCCATTTATAAGTTCATGACCGAATCCAACTCGGATCCACGACCATAACTCTTCAGTTACAATTGGGAGGGAAAAAAAGAGATTACTCTATAGAACATAAACTAAAATTTGAAATTGTTACAATCAGGTCACTAACATTTTCTTTTTGTTCTAATCATAGATATTTTACCTGGATAACATGTTTTATATGTTTTTTTATATTTAAATAGTTTGACATAGCAGAATATTTTTTAAAAATCGAGAAAAATAATTTTTAAATTGAGGAAAATTGAAAAGAAAACAAAAATAATTTTTTTTCTCAATAATTCAGAAAGGGGTGGTGGCGCAGCTTGTTGCCCGCCTACCTGCTATGTTGATGTAATATCTATGTTTCTTATTAAATATATACAAACACTTCATTTATAAAAAAAATTCTAATTTTGTCAAATTTTTAAAAAAATATATTTTGTAATGTCAAACTATTTAAAAATTTTAAAAGAAAACTTACAAAATCAACTATCTAGGTAAAATATTTAAAATTATAACAAAAAAGAAACTTTAGAGACCTGATTGGAATAAAAGATTGTATGAGTGACCTAATTGAAACAATTTAGGGAAAATTCTTAAAATGGCCATTTTGAGGAGAGAGAAAGGGGTAAGTAGCTCTAAATCCCAACACATTCCCAAAATAGCCCACCAAATTTGGACTGAGGAAACGAGATATGGAAAAATCTTTAGGCCAATAGAATTCAGACAAGTGTCAAACTTTTTCAAAATCCGACTGTTTTTTTTTTTAATGTTAGGGGACCAGTCCATATTATCCATTAAAAGTTCTTCTAAAAAACAGTCTTTTCCGACGGTTTTTAATGTTTCCTAACGGATCCCATCAACTATCAAAAACATGGGAAATTGTGCCTTCAAATTCAGTCTTTCAAGACGCATTTCGGGTGAATTTGTACCAAGAAGACGAGTTAGTAGTTTATTTCTTATGTGTTGAAATCTAGTCCACACCTTCAAAATTTATTTATAATCCGTCTACACCGACAATATATTATGCGATTCCGTCTATTCCGACATGATCATCCAAAGAATATACATGTGTTTAACTTCATATTCCCCTTCATACATACCACCCTAAACTTTAACTTCCATGGAACTTGATAATGTTGTTTGTTATGGTGGTAATTGGCAAACTGGTAACGGAAGGTATGATTATGTTCCAATAAACTGTAAACGGGGAGGTGTTAGTCTTGCTTCAAACATCAACCATTCCATGCTAATTGATTTACTTGAAGCTCGTTTTAAGGTAACGCACATTTCCCGATTATGAGTTGATGAAAAGATGTGAATGAATTAATGAGGATCGAGGAAGATGATACATATAATGTAAATATGGACGGACATGATAGATTATACTACGTAATCGTCAAATTTGTAAGGCACATTTTTCCATGTGTTCAGAATTTGTAGGGGTCAGATTAGAATCCTTAATAAACCGTCTGGCAAGACAACTTTCATATTAAGATTTAGTGAAGAAATATGGACGGGTCCCTCAATATTTTCAAAAATATGATCTCTTTAGTTCAAATATACCAAATAAATGTCTTGAAAAACAAAATTAAATGGCACATTTTTCCATGTGCTTTAAATTTGTAGGGGTCAAATAAGAAACCTAAATAATCCGTCTGATAAGAAAGCTTTGGAGAATAAGTTTTAATGAAAAAATATGGGCGAATCCCTCAATATTTATAAATCTATGGTCTTCTTGGTAAAAATTCACCCGAAATGCATATTGAAAAATTGAATTTGAATGCACAATTTCCCATTCTTTTGGAAGTTGAGGGGATCCGTTAGGAAATATTGAAAAACCGTCGGAAAAGACTGTTTTTTAGGAGAACTTTTAACGGAAAATATGGACTGGTCCCCCAACATTTAAAAAAAAACAGTCGGATTTTGAAAAAGTTTGACACTTGTCAGAATTCTATTGGCCTAAAGATTTTTTCAAATACCGTCTCCTTGGTCCAAATTTGATAGGTTATTTTAAAAATGTGTATGAATTTAAGACTATTTAACCGTTTCTCTCGGCCAGAATTTTCCCTTCAAAATTTAGTTACGGGATTTCGTAATAAAATAATTTAAAAAATAATGATAATAATAATTTAGTGTGATTGATTCATGTAAAAGAGCAATGGAATTGGCGAAACCCTAACCCACAAAATCACAACAACAACAACCAACACGTTCTTCTCATTCTCAATTTCTTCATCGGAACCAAATTCTTCAACGCCTATTTCACAAGGTAATTCCAATATCTTTTTAATCAAAACCAAATTAATCAATCAATCAACATCTCTTTAATCATTTAAATTTTAATCATCTTCCCCGAGCTTGTCTCGTTTTAATTTTTATATATTACGCAAATTCGGTCGGTATTGGTTAGGTAGCCTCCTAACGGTAATGAAAATAATAAACCTAAAAAAAGTAGACGCATCGTATAAGTTATAACTTATGATTAAAAAAGCATATTTGAAACGACTTGTAGTCTGTTGGTAAAACCCGTACGTTGTGGCTGCGATTGGATGTTAGTTCGTCTGTATTGGGTTGGGGCACCGGAACTAAACTAAAAAATAAATTTGGACAGTGCACAAATTAACATATTTAAAAACAAACACTAACTCGGTCGATATCGACGGAATCGGTATCGGCATAAAATCATGAACATAAATTAGTACGCCCAAAAAACTAATATAAAAGATATTTAAAAAAGAAAAAATGGCGTGGCACGACCACATGCTGCCACGTGAACCGATCAGGAAGTTGCGGCATCAACATAACGTAGTAGAAAAATATATAAATGAAAAGCTAGTTTAGGTTCGCAAGCCGGCTTGAACTCGAGCTCGTTTGTTAAATGAGTGTTAATTATAGCTCGAGCATGGGCTCGAGGTTGTTTAAGTTCGGCTCTATTTAGAGATTTTAACGAGCTGATCTCAAGTATCTTTTGAGCGGCTCGATTCCGTAAATGATTCAAAGTTTGTTCATCTTCTAATTGCTGAATAATAACCTCACGAAACAGAACAATGGCAACCGCTATCGCGAAACATCGAGCCCTTGCAGTTTCTCACCGCCTGCACTGTCGGTATTTCATGAATAACGGCCCGGACACCGTGGAAGAGCTACTGGATCGTCACGTAGTCAAGAAAAAGATAACTTTTGACGACAGTGAAGACGAGATGTTGACTCGCCAACAACTTACAAGCACTCGTCGGGAAGCACTGGGTCTGTACCGAGACATAATCCGTGCTACCCGTTATTTCATGTGGCCGGATTCACACGGTGTTTTGTGGCGGGATGTGTTGAGAGCGAATGCCCGAAAGGAGTTTGAAGATGCCCGGTTTGAGAAGGATCCGGAAGTTATTACTCGGTTGCTTATTGGCGGACATGATGCTGTTGAAGCTGCTCTTGATAAGTTAGTTGAAAAGCAGAAGCAGCAGATTGCTAAGGAACAAGCGGACCGTGATCGTCGGTGATACGGGTAATGATTTGAGTTCTTGTAATATTGTATATTTGATAATGATGAAAGTTCATGTTCTTGAATAATTATTATGCAATATTTTTTCAGTTTAGGTTGTGTTTTATTGTTAACATGAATCTTAGTTAAAAGTAGGGTTGTAAACTTTGTCGGGTTGACGGGTTTAAACACGATCCATATATTAATTTGTGTCAAGATATTTATCTTAACCTGGACACACTTAAATTCGCGTGACTTGAACATGACCGGTTCAACCCATTTAGCTAAACGAGTTAAATGGCTTGACGCGTTGTAACCAAGTTCTAAGCATGTTAAACAGGGTGGCGGGTTGTGGTAAATAGGCTAAACGGGTCATAAATGGGTTGGCGGGTTGACATGTTTAATTAAAACCGAATAAAACATGTTTACTAAAACGAGTTAGACATGACAACCGAACATGTTTTCCAGGTTTAGTATCATTTTAACGGGGTTGGATGAGTCATGAGTGTCAAAGCAGGTTGGTTTTGGGTTGACCTGAGACACTTTTTGTTCATTTTCAAAAAAAATTGTATAATTTATCAGTAGTGTCATAATGGGTCAAGTGAGAAAATAAAACAGAACTAACAAATAATCGGGTCGAATGGTTGAAGTCATCCAATCCGAAGTGTCTTTTTGATTCGTAAATCTCCCAAGCATGTTTTATTCAAGAAGTTGGATTTCTTCTGAGGTAATATACTTTATGTAATCACATTTGACTCACTAGTTCTTTGTAAAATAATTAACATTTATGGACTAAAACGGTTTCGGGTCAACCCAACCACACCTAACTTGTTTTGACCCCATTTAACCAGACCCCATTTTGATCCATTACCTAGCCCATTCCGCTGTTTATTTTGTCACCAATTGTTTATTTCTTCTCCAGAAAGTTAACATTTTTGGCTGAAACTTTTTACATCTTATTATCAGGTAAACGATGTAAAGGCCCGCATACTTCGTTAGGAACATGGTCTTCGTGTGTAGGACCGTTACTTTTCTTCTAACGTCATGGCATATTCTTGAATGATCGACGTAGTAGCCTTTTGATGGCTTTCGTGATCACTGCTGTTGTCTATAGGCAGGTCGTAATACTTTTTTTTTCTTATGTAAATTAAAGTGTATTCATGGTATGTCTTTAAAATAATTTTCAGAGTGAAAGAAACTGGTTGATGACACTTGGTTTGTTCATAATGTTGTTGGACCTATCATTAGATTTTATGACTTTTAGAGCACAACCAATCTTAAACCCCTTTACTTGTACGAGTACATTTTGGATTCGGTGCCATTGTTTATTAGTCTAGATTTTGTCTAAAGGAGCATACAATGGGCCAAAATGAATTTGGTCGTAATCTAGGCTCGGGCATAAAACCTTGTTCCAGACCCGTCCCGGAATAGGTTCTACCTCTACCCGGTCAAAACCCGGACCTAACCTAGTCAAAACCTGATAAACCCCGAAAAGACCGATCAAAAACGCGACCCAGCCCGGTTCTTGAATTTGTTGATCAAACCTAGACCCAATTTTGGTTTGTAAAAAAATTTGGTTTGCCCACTATTGGTAGACTGGATATATAAGTGACTACGGGTATAAAGACACTTATAGTAGAGGTGTGATATGGAACATCACAATAGGTCAAGATGCGTAATTTGTTAACTTAGCTTTATAGCGTATCGGGTTCGATTGGTTGACTAACCGATGCATGTCTTATAATATAATAAATAATTGTGTTGTCAAATGTCAATTTCTCACGAAATCTTGTATTATCAAATGTCAAATTCTGGTGAAATCTGTATTTTTGTTTCCCGACGTTCTCTCTTGTTAACCGGCTCTTACATTACACATTATAATGGTTATAAATAATCAAATTAGTTATTAAATATCTAAATTTTATTCTAATATTTTTTTACAAAAAATTACTGAATCTTCATTCTTTGTTATTTATAGTTTTTAAATCCTTATTTTTAAAATTATTGGGTTACAATATATTGAATTTATTATTCTGTGAAATATATGAGTTTCTATATGAAATATATTAGTTATAGCTAAAAGATTAAAACTATAAAATCGAATTCTAAAATTTAAATCAAGAATGCATAATAAATATTTGAAAACAAATGATACGCATTTAGAAACTAATTAAATCTTATTTGTTTTAGATTTTACTGTAATGGAACTATTTTGTGCATATACAAGTAAGTACTTAATTACGCAAAGTCATCATAATCACATCTACACATTCATATATTTTTTTACATTATTATATATAATATATATATGTTTTTGAATGGCATTCGTATTATTTATAATTAAATCATTAAAACTATAAACCGATTTTCAAATTTTAAACTAATAAACGTTTGAAAAATATGATAATTAAGTAAAAATATAGTTTCCATAATTAATAGTAAGATTTTCTTGTTATAAAATACGTAACGTTGGCAACAAGCTGGTTCAAACCCTCATCCCCGTGTATATAAATAACCACCATAGGTTAATTACTAACTAGTCATTCTAATCACAACTCACACGCACATATTATTCGTATACATTCTGCAAAAGGTTGAAGTCGACAATGGGCATATTTCCATCTCTCACCGTTGATCATACTCGAGTCACAACACCGTCATCTACTCCGGCAATGTTACATGATCATCGGTTGTGTCAAGAAAGGTAACATATTAAAGATTTAAACCCAGTTTGTTAAAACAAGTCATGTGTTCATATAATATAATTATTATTATGTATAATAATATTAACATTAATGTTGCTATGATTATGAACTCAGGTTATTATTGCCTATAAAGAAACGTTGTTTTGCTACTGCTTTCGAAGACAAGTATGATCATCAACAAGTTAAAAAGTTTAATCAAGAAGGGTATGTATGTGTATCATTAATATACTATAAATTATAATAATATTAATATTAATATTAATATTAATATTATCCCAGTTTCTTTTTAATATGTTATATATAACTTAAGTTTTCATCATATATACTAACACGTTGCATGCTATGAACTCAGGTACTTCTTGCCTATAAAGAAACGTTGTTTTGTTATTTTCGAAGACAATCAAGAAGTTAAAAAGTTAACCGAAAACGCGATAATCAAGAAACGCGAAGGTGTGTTATTGATCGAGAAGGAAAAGAAAAGCAGGAAGATGCCGAAGAAGATGGAGAGTGGACCGGTCAGTTGAAGCGGTTCATCACCGTTGAGATGTTCGGTCTAGACATGAAGTTGGTGATCCAGAAACCGTTGTACGAGAGTGACTTGAATAAAACGCAGAACAGGTTGAACATGCCGGTCAAGCAACTGGTGACGCACCCACACTAGTTCTTGACTGATGACGAGATGCGGGTCATTGAGGATGGTAGTAAACATGGTATGGAGGTTAAGGTCGTCGGTCTGACGATGAAGATGTACGGGAAACCGTTGAGGTTGAAGACTTGGCATATGAAGAATACTGATAACTTTGTGTTGAAGACGAGCTGGAACGAGTTTGTGGCTTGTAATAAGATGGTTTTGAAGACGTATACGATGATTCAAGTTTGGTCGTTTCGTAAAGACCGGGAGCTATGCTTCGCTATTGTACTGGTGGAGAGACCCGAATGTGCAAAAAGTGGTGTTTGATGGCTTAATGAGTTCATGTTGATGTTCTTTAGTTTCTTGTCTTAGATTTTGTTATAATGAGTTGATGATATGTTTATTAGATTTGATTTGATTTGATTAATGTGAGTATATATGGATTATTAATATTTCTGATTTAGACTATAGTTTATGCAGTATGGTTTAATTATTTCGGTATAGTAGGTGGATTGTTACTCGCAGCAGCCCGAACAGCCTAGCCCAAAAACACAACCCGGCTCGCTGTGTATACAAATATATCTGTACACTGTTAACTCAGCATTGTCTATATTCAGTATGATACCGCAAACTAATAATTTCGATTCATAGGAACCTTTTGATAAATTATATCAATGGTATGCAAGATACTAGCTAAATGCTTAATTCATTACTGAGCCAAAAAGGCTATTAAATACACAAAACAAAACTAAAAGAGACGTTACAAACTAAAAAGGAGCTAGACTAGGAAATGAAACCGGAAACAAACTTTGAACTAAAGTAAAGGAGGACCAAGCAAAACCCACGTGCATGCTTGACTTATTCTTGTTATTCCATGCAAACTTTAACCTTCTAGAAACAACTAAAACTTCCAACACCTTTTACATCATTACATATAAACTGCTTACATATCATTTAACAAAGCAAACTTCATGTACAAAATACAAAAGTGCAAAAAAAAAGGACACAAAAACAAATTTTACATGTGGTAAAAGAACTTGAAGATCGACCTACATTATCATAAAAAATGTATGGTTTCAAGTTGATAAAGAACGCTACCAACACTGAGATCGTTAACACGAAGATCGCTCTAAACAAACCATGTTTTTACTTCTAGATTCCGGTTCTTGCAGTTCCTCATCATCCAAACTTGGGTCCGAATAAGTTATGGATGACTCAGGTTCAGGGTCGTGTATAGAAGCATTGTTCACAACTTGTATTTCTTCATCCTGCATTATGCAATAATAAGATATAAAACTCAACAGAAACCATACCGCCAAATCTATGAACGGATACCTACCTTTATTAATTATGCTGACTTCTCGAACGTATTGAACCAAAAATGTTGTGATTTTCTGTTAAATACCTTCTTTTAGACGCATATTTGTGCATATTCCATTTGTGAACTTTTAGACCATTATTAATAATATTATTATTAAAATTTTGGGAAATCCCCAAAATAGGCCAAATGACTTGAAAAACTTAAAATTGGCCAAATTTCAAAAAGTTTGCAAAAATAATCCAACCAAAACCATCTCCTTCTTGGTTTCCCGCTGACGGATTTCGGTCGCCACTAAAATACTGACACGTGTAAAGAGTCTGATCCCACCCGATAATTTTATGATAAAATCCATCTCCTCCGTGATGTCTGGTCCTGTTTTCATCTCCGCCGTGAGTGATTCAAAAAAATTGAAAATCGTGTTTTTGGGAATTTTCCCATAAAATTATTATTATTTTGACTTTTGACAATACAAGATTTCATATGAAATTGACATCTGACAACCAAATTACTTATTTATTATATTATAATATAGGCATCGGTCACTCAACCAACCGAACCCGATACACTATAAAAATAAGTTAACAAATTATGCATTTTGACCTATTGTGATGACCCATATCACACCTCTACTATGAGTATCTTTATAATAGTTGGCGTATATGGTTGTTGACTATGATATAAAAAAATTATAGCAGGGTAATTATCATGTGGTTGTTGGTTTAGATAATACATGGTGTCTTTTCACGGAGATATATTAAGACAATGAGCTTTCCCAGTTTTTAGTTTTTTGAAACTTCAACTATGAATCAGGATTTTCCAATGAAGAGGAGTTGAAGAAGAATCTAGAACCCGAGGAAAAAGGTCTTTTAGGTTCTTAACAATAGCATCAACCAAAGGAAAACTTTGATATGTTGTCCCATGTTGTGTCCGTTGATCTGGAGTTACTTTGTTTTAATTTATACAAACATTGTTTTTTAGTGAACTTTGTATTAATTGTTTTAGTTATTCATTTATTTGAGAAGTAATTATTATATTAGTTTAATATTAATTATAGTGTATATTTCTTTTGTTATTTTTCTCCACCATAAATTATATTTTCACTTCAGTATTAGTTGAGTATATATCTTTTATCATTTATCTTCCTTGTATCGACTACATGTAAATACAAAACACATCCGTGTGTAGCGATGTGTGGATATTAAACCTTGTTTTATATCAATGTCAATATCAATATTTAATATGATATATATTTTATAAAAATTGTTGACGGACATTACTTTATTAATTCTATTAGATAATAAATTATCGAAAGTCAAAATCAACTAACTGAAGTTTGAATTCCACGTTCAGCCAAAACTAGCCCATTGGATTTGAAACCAAATACTTGTGGAGTTGTGGACAAATATAACCTTTGCCGATGGGATTATAATAAATAAAAATTATGGATTTAATAATTTATTTTGGAAAATTATGAAATTGGCCGTTAACTTTTTCCCCAAAGTGTAACATCTTTAATTATTTTTTTTAAAAACAACTATACATAACTCTGAGTTTTGTTTTAAAAACTAAAAAAAACGAAGTTTTGGTTTTCAGTTTAAATCTAGCCAAATACCATTAGGGATTTTGCTAGTTTTCCGCTAGCCGTTTTTTTTCAAGTGATATCCTCATATCCATACCGTGTATCGAGTCAAGGCAAATTAAGACGGTAATTTTAAGAATTTTATAAAATTTCAAGCATATGGTACAAGTTTAAAAAATGACAAAGTAGTATTTTTAAAAATCAATTTAAACGATGAACACCCACAAATATATTATTATATTTTCCATTTCATCGCGCGAGTACAGTTAATTAGTTATTCTAAAAATCAACTAAGGGAGAAATCCGTCATTTGAGCCACTGCCAGCTGTCCATTCTTCTGCTTGTTGTTTATAAACCCAAAAAACACTTTGATTTCATATCTATCTCCAAATCAACCTGCAAAATCAAAATCAAAATCAAAATCAAAGACTGAAAACCCTAACAGCTACAAACAATTACACATCTCATCAATCCAATTTACTGCAAGCACCAACAATAATAATAATAATAATAATAATAGAAGAAGCTTATTATTAGGTCGCCATAACCACCACGGCAGCAAGCGATCGTCAACGGTGGCTCTAGTGCTATCAATGCTTTTGATGCTCACAATCGTACTACTGATGCTTCTAGCGTTAGGCATCTTCTCGCTTCCCCTTGGATCCGACGACGGTGATGATGGCATCACCTTCAAGCGGAAACGATTGCTTGTGTAAGACAACCTAGGGTTTGATGATTTAGCTGGACTGATAGTGAAATTAGGTTTACTTTAAACATTCAACTTATAGAATCAATGTACTAGTTTTCCCATCAAAATTCGACCTCGGCTACGCGGTTTATGTGAAATTAGGTCCACTGCTCTTTGCCATATATTAATTGGATCCTAGGCTATACTTATACGAAATTAGCTTTACTTCAAACTTTGAAATGCACTAGCTTTCACAATATCTTTAAAATATGACTCACAAGCCAACTTTGAAATGAAATGATCTGAGCTTGAGCATACAGGGAACACTTGCTTTGTGTGAATCTAGGTTTTGTTAGGTTTGTGCGTTTCACATTTGGTTCAGTGCCGTGGGAAGTTCATTTATGTTTCTTTAGTTAGTAAAATGAACAAACATGAACATTTGTGTTCATTCATCTATGTCTGTTTCGTTTGTTCGTTTACGTTCATAAACTGTTAGCGAACGAACAAAAACAAACACGGGAATTTTTTTATTTTTAATGAATGAAACACGAACAAGAAAACTCTGTTCGTTTGGTTATTCGTGTTCGATCATTTGTTTGGTTAAAGTTTAAACGAACGAACACAGACATGCTCCGTTTGTGTCCGTTTACGGGCCTACTTTGTGTATCTGCAACAGTGTGGTAAATTATGCTCCTTACATTTTATCCGTAGTGACTAGTGAGTAGATAATTGCACTTCAAAATAATGGCACAGATTGGGGTTTTTCATTTCACAAAAACAATCATTGTTTAATCCATGATTAATATAATTTAAACACGTAGACAATTACATCTTAACGTTAAATGAGGAATATACTAAGTGCCTAAATATGCATCATGCCTGAGTAGTGTTTTCGTTTTCTAAAACCACTATCTTCCCACTTATTCGATATCACTAAACTTGATTGGTCTGAAATGCAGTGGTGACATTGACGGTAATGAGACTGGAAAAAGAGGAGATCAGTGGACTGAGATCCTTTCTTGGGAGCCTAGAGCATTTCTTTATCACAATTTTTTGGTGAGTAGCTGTTTCATACATCTCGTTTCTTTTTTTTACTGGATAGTTTTATGATATTTTAGCATATATGCTATATCTAATCATGTCCTTGTGTACATGTTCTTGCTCATTCATTTAACCTTAACCGAACAAACGATCGAACACGGTCAAATAAAAGAATGAGGTTTTCTTGTACGTGTGCGTTTATGTCCATTCGTTAATAGAATAAACGGACGGTTTACAGACGTAAAACAAACGAACATAACTGAACATAGATGAAAGAACATAACTGACCGAACACCAACTAAAAGTTAATATGAACAAATATATTGGGTCTAAAATTTTTTTAAAGCTAGTCTAAATAGTAATGGACCTAAAAACATATGATGAACAATCAAACTTAAACAAAAGTAAACTATCGAATATAAATGAACGTAAATGAATGATGATAAACGGACATAAATGAACAAACGAGAAATGTGTTCAAATTGGTTTGTTTAACTAAATGAACAAAAAATGTTTGCTTATGTTTGTTCGCTTGTTAAATAAGCAAACATAAATGAACTTTCGCTAAATGGTTCACAAACAGCTCACTGAAAGTTTTGTTTGTTTACAGGCCTAAAAACCATTGTCTTTGGCTTTAATAAATGGCACCTGTGTGTTGTGCTTTTTTAATCTTATATACCAATTTCTCTTAGGAATAACATGAACAAGTGTTTAGTTTACATTTATATTTGGTATTAGTAGGAAGTAGGAACATTATATTTGACTCTTTGTCTGTATTGTAAAACAGTCAAAAGAAGAGTGTGATTACTTAATAAATCTTGCTAAACCTCACATGGCAAAATCAACAGTTGTTGATAGCAAGACTGGCCAGAGTACAGATAGCAGGTTTGTGCTCTCAATTTTCTCGTATTTACTTCTAATACAACTGGGAGGTGATGTGTACACCATGGTACGTCAATAGCCTATGCTACAAATCACCTCCTATTGCAGTTGGGTTATCTTAATGAGGTAGGCTCATCTTGCTTGACAATTTGTATTTTTTTAGAGTGCGTACAAGCTCTGGAACGTTTTTGAGGAGAGGAAGGGATAAAATTGTACGGAATATAGACAAAAGAATTGCAGACTACACATTCATCCCTGTAGGTATGGTGTATGAACATCACATTGTTTTATACCAACCTTTTTTATGTTTAAATTAAGTGTCATAAATACATCAACAATATCTTATATGATAGCTTTTATATTCATTAAATCTTTTTAGACCCACTGCAATTTAGACTTGTTTTATTAATCTTTAGCTCATACATCAACAATATCTTATATGATAGCTTTTATATTCATTAAATCTTTCTAGACCCACTACAATTTAGACTAGTTTTATTAATCTTTAGCTCGAAAAATTGATGTTGACATGTACTTTTAACTGGAGTTTGATTGGTTATGTTCGTTCATCTATTTTCAGTTATGTTTGTTCGTTTATACTGTTAACGGACGAACATAAACAAAAATGAACACGTTAACTTTCTTAACGAACAAACATGAACAAGAAAACCCCGTCTGTTTAATTGTTTGCTCGGTAAAAGTTAAACAAACGGACACGAACATGCGCCCGTTCATTCAGTTCATTTACTGACCTATTCTTTTAAATCTTGTGTCTTCTATTATCTGGATATCAACCATTGAACGATCTAAAAGGCAATATCTGATTGTTAGAAGTTTAGAAGATGTTTGTGGTGAACTTAAGTGGATTATACTGACTAATGCTTTTATAAATTAACAGAACATGGAGAAGGACTACAAATTCTCCATTATGAAGAAGGTCAAAAGTATGAGCCTCATTTTGACTACTTTCTTGATGAGTTCAACACCAAAAATGGAGGCCAACGAATAGCTACAGTTCTTATGTATCTGTAAGTATCATGCATTTATATTATTCATGTTACATATTTACATCTGCCCTTTTAAGGTGCATATGTAGTAATACTGGCTTTAGAAGTAATTATAGAAACTAGATTGTTACATACTATGATCATAGTCTATTATCAGGGGTGTGCATGAAATCGAACAAACCGAACCCAAACAAAAACTGATTGCATGATTTTATGTTTTTGTAAAAACCAAACTTTCGGTTTGGTTTTGTTAAACAGAATTTATGGTTTTTCATCTTTAATTTTGATTTGTAAGCAATTTATAAGAATTTAATAACTAATGATACCCAAATATTTTAGTTGAAATGTATATTTGGATCTCTTCAGAACTCCAAAAGGCCGGAACTTCAAAAACTCTTAACAATAATTTAATTTATTTTATATATTATGTATTTAATACTATTTGAGGGTAGTGTCATTTGTGACGTGTGACATGTGTAATAACCAATTTACATATAAGTAATCATAAATTTGCGAATAATAATGACAGGACTATAATAATGACAACACTACTCTCCGATAATATTAAATATGAAAAATAAATTAATTAAATGACCATTTGATAACTGCTAAGAGTTCTTGAATTATTTGGAACTTATGAAATTATCCTGATTTATGTATAATTATTTAACAAAAAGATTTATGTCCAAATTCATGATTTTGGGCCAATTTTTTTTTTAAATCAATAGTTTCAATCCCAATTGGTAAAAAACTGAAACCAAACCGTAAAACCTGAAATCGAGCGGTTTTCATGAACCTAAAACCCTGACCCATGCACACCCCTAGTTATAATCTGGTTCTTAAATTAAGTGATATAGGAGGTTGTATGCATTAAACATATACTTTGATGACTCTCGACCCTATTGCTTGTTTGACTCACTTTTTAGTGGATTTTTATTTATATTATTCATTTCAGGTCTGACGTGGAGGAAGGTGGAGAAACAGTTTTCCCTGCCGCACAGGGAAATTTCAGCTCTAAACCAGACTGGAGTAATGCATCTGAGTGTGCTAAAAAGGGTCTCTATGTGAAACCAAAAATGGGTGATGCATTACTTTTTTGGAGCATGAGTCCCGATGCAACACTGGATCCAAGTAGTCTGCATGGTATGTTCCTGTGGACCCTATATTCAGTCACGTTTTAAGAAATAAAATAAATGGTTTTAGTTGGTGTGGAAAGTTAAGGAGAGGATAGGGTTACTATAGAGGGGAGGAGGGGTAGAGGCCGACCTAGATTGACTTGGGAGGAGAGGATTAGGCATGATTTGCTAGACCTAAACCTCTCCGATGACATGGTTGAGGATATGAATTCTTGGAGACGTAGAATTAAAGTTAAGGATTTTTAGGATGAAAGGAATACTTTAAGGGCTGCTCTTTACCTTATTTTGGTCACACACCATCATGCTATTTTCTTTTCATATATTATATATTTTAATGTATTAGTAGTACTAATTTTATTACGTGTTATTTTTAATTATATTACTGTTGAACTTTGATTTCCTCTTATATTCCCTCAGACATATGTTTTTTAGAGCAGAGGGTCTCTCTGGAAGCCACCTTTTTATCCCATTGGATAGAGGTACGGTGTGCCTACATCCCATCCTCCCCAGATCCTACTTATAGCTTTGCTATTGGTGGGATTCCACTGGGTATGATTGATTGAATTGGTGTGGAAAGTGGACGGGTGGGTAATGGTTTAAAATAAGTAATAATTTTGTGGTGTCGGTTCGATTAGATCTGTAAACGAACTGAACGTTCTGTGGACTGTATGGTGGAAAGTTTGTTTATGTTATTTATTTAATAAACAAACGAACATGAACAGTTCTTTGTCATTTAGTTAAACAGATGAACATAAATACATGTCTCATTTGTTCATTTACGTTTGTTTATGTATTATAAGAAAATGATCAACCATGGTATTTGAAAGAAGAATAGATCAAACACAATATTAGAAGAAGAATATGAACACCCACACTTTGTCAGTTGCCTATTACAATAAGACATATATACAAGAATTGAAAGCTAATTTTAGGAATACATTTAATTACAAATATATGCAAGACATAACTTATGAAGAGAATTTCTCCATCTTTGACTAGCCATGATTATTGGGATTGTAATGATTAATATTCTTATTATGTATGTTCTTTTGTTTACATATTCGTTAATATTTTTTAGGTCCAATACAACTATAGTTTTATAAAATTAATATATCACCAATTACAATTTAGTCTTGTTTTATTAACTTTGTTTAGTCCATCAATGTTAACTCTTGTTAGGTTGTGTTTGTTTATGTTTATAAATCGTTCATTTATTCAATTAACGAACTAGCATAAACAAACACTAACACACTTATATTCTTAACAAACAAACTAAAACAAGAAACTCTGTTCCTTTAGTGAACATGTCAACACACTTTTGGTTTTATAATCTTATTATATTTTAAATAATTAGTTACCGTGTAAAATATGATAAGAAAAGTTAAGTATTATTGCAAGAATAATCTAATCGTTTTTTTTATTTATTTCTAGGTGGTTGTCCTGTGATTAAAGGACATAAATGGTCATCTACAAAATGGATGCATGTTGAAGAATACAAGATATAATAAGTGTGTTAAAAGGTATGTTTTCTTTTGATATCATTCGTATATTACCTAATTGCCCTCACGTTTATTTTCTTTAATTTTCAGCACAATACATTATGCAAGCTGAACCATTGATGTTTGTTTACAGGTACAGGGTGTAGCATACAAATCATTATAAAGTAGTTAAGTATAGCTGGCGTTTTCCTCCGCCCTTCATAAATCAAACCGAGCTTCATGTCGTGAAGGTGATGATTCTAACGCCACAAGAAATTTGAGTAAACATGCCAGAAATCGTGATCAGTTATGAGCATAGCCAAATTTAGTGATTTTTTGAAGTTTCTTTTTAGGTTTGTGGAAGTCTAAACTAATTAGATTTGTAAAATGTAATTTTGTCTTCTAATTCATGTTTGTGTTGTAATTTTTTTAATGGTTATTGGCTTAAATTACAGTATTTGGTAATTGGTAGGGATGTTTACAGTCTGGTTCAGCCAGTTTTGACAGGATTTCATGGTCGAACCTGTAGTTATAGTTTTTGCAGAAACAATAACTACCGGTTAAAATGGGCCGGTTCTTTACATGGAATTGCACCATTACCGGAAGTTTAGTGAAATGGTAATAGTAATAGTCATTAAGACTTTAAAAGAATCCAATGTTTTAATAATATTTCTGCTGGTTCCAAACTGGATACCGGGTCATGTTATTAACCAGGTCGAATGAACTGATCCAGGTCAATTAGGACGGTTTGGTTGGTTTTAACGTTTTTAAATGTACCTACTATATGTACGATACGATAGGTTTTAGGTATGATTATTTACTCAATTCAGAACATTGATGTTTGCGGTTATTTTGGTAAATGAATTGACTCGTGAGTAACTAACTATTAGCTGTAGACTGTAGTTCCTTCTTTCTGGACCAGCAATAAACGCAGTCCATCTGTTCATGTTTTACCAGTTCATGACTAAATATGGGTAAAATTGGTTGGATAAGATTAGACCAAAATGGGAATGTTCAAACATGTCGAAATTCGTCTAATTATTCTATGTAAACGGTTAAAATTTACAACTATTCAATCATCTAGGGTTTTACTACACGCATTTCGGTTACTATAAGATCAATTTTGGTCCATATTTTATGTTTAGATTTTAGAACTCTTTCTAATAACAAGCAAACAAATGAATATATAAAACCCATAAAAAACCCGAAATATAAAGATACAAGGAAGTAAAATAGTCATTTGGGAAACAAAACCACAATGGCCAATTCATAGAATTCAACGACGATCTATATTGATATGCCCGGATAGGTTTGATTTGACTTCCTCAATGACCTTCAAAGAAGAGGCTTTATTCCGTTAAGCAATCACTCGTTCCGTGCTTTTCAAAGGAACCAACAAGTCAAGTAAATGGGGCTAAAATGTAGCTTTTTCCTAAGTGTTGTGATCAAAGCATCTTCAAAGAAGAGGCTTTATGCCCGGATAGGTTTGATTTGACTTCCTCAATAACAGTCCTTTTCCTAAACAAATCCCATCCACCATATGTTATCAATATTAAATCCTAATGGCAGGTTATAATCATAATTAAGCTTAGTTTCACATTTGATTACTTTGTTTATAAACACATTTAAACTTTAAAGTTATAGCCTAGTTAGTACGTTGGGATTGCCAAGTACATTTATTTACCATTTTAGCATTAGATTTCAAATAGTGATTATATTTTTTTGGATTACTTGTCTTGCCTCTACACATGAGGTTATTTTTTTATCATTTTTTTATTTTTTATTTGAGAGAAAGTAATATATTATGAGCTTATCTTTATCTTATTTTTGGTCACGCACCATTATGTTATTTTCTTTACATATTACGTCTCAAACGTTTGTATATTACTGTTGAACTTTGATTTCCTTTTATATTCCCTAATACATATGATTTTTGGAGTTGGAGGTCTCTCTGGAAACCACTCTCTATTCTTTGGGATAGAGGTACGGTGTGCTTACATCTCACCCCAGACCCTACTTATAGCTTTGCTTTGGTGAAATTCCACCGGGTATGATTGATTGACTTTTTTTTACAAAGTCTAATTTAATGAGATTTATATTTGCCAATGAGCTTGTGGAAATAGATTTTGTGTTTCATGTGACCCATGTTCGATTCATTCACTTATCATTTAGTTTCGGCGGCACCAGGTGATGATGAGAGACTAGACGAGTATGTGATGTTCACTATGTGGATTCTTGAACAGAACGACTATTACCTAACCGCTCTATCGTGCCTTCGGCGAGTGTTCACACGAGCGTTGACTTTAGGTGAGGGTTTTCTCCGAGTCGTGAGTGTATTCGATATGGTGAATTTAGCCAGTGGCCCATTTATATTTTCAAAATTTTCTTTTAAATTTTGAAACTATAGAAAAATATCTCTTTTCCCTATCATAATAAACTTTTATCTTCATCACACATTTGAGAATATGGGATTAGAAAGATTTAGGGTATGTTTGGTTGGAAGTAATGGAAAGAAGAGGGAATAGAATGAGAGATGTAATGAAATGAACAAGAGAATGAAATGGATTATTACCATTCCTTTGTCTTGTTTGGTTAACCTATGGAAATAAAATGAATAATAACTTTATGTTGTTTGGTATCCAAAAAAGTTGTAAGAATGAAATAGAAATAATAGAAAAAATATTCATATCCCAAAAAATATTTTTTTACAAAAAAAAAAAACCCTGAAATGGCGACGGTGGTGGTGATAGCTCCGGTGACGAAAATGGTGGTGGTGGCGGTTAGGCAGGGTGGTTGTTGTGGTGGGGGTGGCGGTAGTACCATTGGTAGTGATGTTGATGGTAGGGTGGCGGCGATGGTGGTGGTGGTCAGCAGCGGCAATGATGGTGACGGTTATGATCAGGTGGCGGTGGTAGCGCTGGTGGTAAGGTGGTGGTGGCGACGGTGACGGACGATGGCGGTCAGGTGGTGGTGGTGGTGGCTGCGATGGTAGTGGTGGTGGTTGTTGTTAGGTGGTAGTGATGTTGAGAAAGTAGGGTGAGGAAGGAATGAAATGAAAAAAAAAAAGGGGGGTGGGAATGAATGGTTTTGATGGAATGAGATTCCATGTATAATGGATGATTCCATTCCACTGAGTAACCAAACACCATTTTTTTTATTCCCACGTAATGAATCATTCCATTCTCCCATGTCATTCATGCATGACAAACACTACCTTAGAAGTTCATTGAGATCTTTTTATAAAGGAAATAAACTTCGATTCTTGAATAATCCACATCACTTCTGCTTCTATTGTAACAAAAGATTCCCCTTTTATGTGGAAAAGGCCCGTATCAATAATGTTGATTTTACGTATGGACAATTCCTCAATATCTTGTTCATTCGCAACAAAATATTTCTTTGTGCGTCGGTAAAAAAAAACATGCTTTTTGGGGGAGAGATACTATTTCAGCAATCGAGTAGAAAACTTCATTTTCTTTCATGGTCTTGAAGCATATTACCTCGTATATTTTCTTTAAGATCTCTACTCTTTTCACATGTACATTTAAAGATTGTACTTTAAAAGATCTCATCATTTTATTTAAAAGTATCTATATTATCAAACAAACTTTTTGTAAAAGCATAAAGTAAAGTTTTTTAAATTTACATCCTCTTTAATAAAATTTAAATAGTTTCATAAATAAATCACCATCTTCAACAATATAACATGTCATAACTTAGTGATTTAAGATGACTATTGAGATAACACTTTCAAGATAGAAAGTTGTAGTTAATAAACATAACTAGTATGTAGTACCCCGCGCGTTGCGCGGGTATGTGATAAAAAGAAATCCGAAAACGTTTGAAATCTTTAACGCTAGTTAAAACATAAATGAAAAGAAGAATATACAACTAAACTAAAAGAACACTCTGTATAAGTGTATAACCATCCAAAAACCATCAATTGTACTTTCAAAATCAAATATCAAATACCACTGAAAAGCCATTTAACTCTTGTAGTTGCAAAATGGAAATAAACAAATAGTTTATTTAAAAAAATAACACAAACCATAGTATGTATGGGTAAATTCGTTTACATATCACTATACGTGGTTAATTTGATACAGCCTCATTGAGGTATTGGTTTTTGGTTCTGTGTTGGTGGACTGGATACAGCTGACTCGGCCTTGGTTCTGCGTTTATGACTGGATGCAGTTGAGTTGGCCTTGGTTCTACGTATATGGCATGACTCTCAGTTGTCACTAAAGGATTATCGTTGAAATCTGTTACCTCGTTCACGACAATTATCCTGCCATTCTTCAGGGTTGAGCGCAACACCTAGGAAAAAAATGAAATTAATAAGTATAAATGTATTAGGCTATTTATTAAAAGTTAACATTTTCTGATGTGTTTTGTATGTAGTTTTAAGACCAGTAACTCCACCCTCCCATACCTACTTGCTAGAAGTCTATGCAGATCAGTTATTGATGGTGCAAATATCATGGATGTACTATTATCATCAAATGGATCTACACAAATGATATTAATGAAAGTATTTTAATCCATTGCAAATATGCTTTGGCTTCGCTATATATGAAACTTTAATAAACCTAGAAACAAATAAGCATATATCTCTTATGGCATAAGGGTAAACAATATAATATGCTGACAATGAAAGATGTTTACGCCAATGACCTACCAAATAATCTTTCTACAATTACACACATTTATTTTAGTGTTAAATATAATTAGCAAGTATAAATGAAACTTTTAAACTTACTCAAATAGAGAAAAATAAAGAGACCGTGAAGACGACATGGATACTTGCATTGAACTTTGTAATAACTTATTATTAGGAAAAGTCATTAACTATATTTTCTATCAAGATCAAGTAATCTAAATTATATTACCTCATCATGAAGTTTATGACTTTGAGATTGGACAGAATCATTCTCTGCTTTAACAGTCTAAACTATCTCTTGAGGGCATCATAGTCTTTTTCCAACTGTTTAGTTTTCTAATTTGAAGGCAAATAGCAATCTATCTTGGTTGCAGTCCAAGTGTTTTGCAAGCTGCATTTTCTCTCTAGTTCAAGCTTATTTCCCCATTCAAAGTTTGTCAAGTGTAAGTTATGATCGATCGGATTCCAACTGTTTAGTTTTCCATCGATCATCCGATATCTCATCTCTAGATAATGAATCACTTACTCCAAACATCACATTACCTTAAAGGTAAACTCTGATGGCCTACTTCAGAACTAACTGAAGAGAGGCTGTGATAGTAACCGATTCGAGAAATAAGGAAAAGAACAAGACATAATTTTTTTCTTCTTCTTAGATTAAATAAGGATAATTAGGCATACGTGGGATCATGAATACATAATGAAAACTAATCTCCTAATAAAATGCAGAAACTGGAAAACGTGGTTTGCACTTTTAATTGGTCTTCATGGGTCGGTTCAAGTAGTTTCAGTCGCCGCCGGCAACAGCAGGGCAACCAACTCCCTCCGTAACGTGACCAGAAACTTCCAAACAAACCACCGATTGAGCTTAAGAATATATACAACTAAATAAGCAAGAGGTACAACAGATGATGCATAAGGAAGTTGTGTTTTAATATAGATATATATATATATAATATAACTAGTCTCTAAACCCGCCGCAAGTTTGGAAAACGAAACAATTTATGATATGAAAAAAAATTTATCGCCAATGGCAGGTGGCGTGAAGTTAGGAAAAAGATACATTATGTTATGGAAACACAAATTTATCGCCAATTTGCTCTAAGTGCATATGCAACAGCACTCAATAAACTATTCGATGTTGGGTGGCGTAAAGTTGGGTAAAAAATACCGTTTTTATATTACGAAAACACAAATTAACTTAATCACCAATTTGCTTTGAGCGTCTTTGTGACAGCACTCAGTGAACTCTCAAGTGTAATGCTCCAAATAATTTCACTTCTCAACTTAAATGGAAATTAAGATATTAAATAAAAAAACATAAATATGAACTATCAGGTAAATATAAAATGTGTCATGGATAATATTTCACTACTGAATTTGGAAAACATTTATATAGTAGTTTTGGATTAAATAAAAAACGTAAATATTAGCTATTAAGTGAATTTCAACTTTATTCAAAATAAAGTTTTCCATAACAGTATGTATTTTTAGTTTTTTTTTTTTTTTTTAAAAAAATTGGCAAGTAGATAGATTTTTTTCAAAGCCACATTTCAGTTTCACAGCCCACCGAATCAAATCAAATGAAGGTAAGAGTTCATGAAAGAAAAGAAAAAGGGTGTTGATGCCTTTAATAACTTTTAAGGGTATACTCATTTATAAAGGTGTTGTTGCCTTTAAACAACTACAGAGGGTATACTCATTTATAAATTGGGCGTCGCTGCCATTTGACTTTCAAGAGTCAAAGTTATCAAAATACCTACAATCAGCAAGCTACACGAAAGAACATACTATTAAAACCAGCGAGAAACTATACAATTGAGAACCGGTGAACCGCCACCAAAATCAGTTACTAAAATGTCAAAACGCAAGAAATTCAATCATAATCGATGTGATTACCCGAGCTCAGATCTCTGCGGTGGCTGTTGCCACGCCAAATAGCGGAGGGTCATCATAGCTTATATTGAAGACTTAAGTGACAAACCAACAATAAAATAAGGCAGCAGCTCCTTCGCCATAGACTGCCAAAATGACACCGGCAAACACCACTGCCAAAGACATTAAAATTTATGTATATTCTTGCAGCTTGAAAATCCGATGTTGGTAGATGCAAATTCCTCAAAAGATGCAAAGGTTGAAAGGGAGATGCGTATATGTCGTACTTTCCAAATCTCTAGTTATATAATATGTTCCAAGAAAAGGAGCACATGCATGATACAACACACAAACTATTGTGTTCACACATGCATACCAATTTCAGGATCAAAGTAACTTTAGCTTTCAACACAAGAGAACACTACATCTTCTTGTCTTAATACATACAACATGAAAGCCACAGTCTTTACTCTTTTCAACAAAAAATTGTGTCTTCCCAAAACAATTATACAACCTCACAGTCACAAAAGGTGCAAAGTACGGCTGCAACCATCATCTCCGAATAAGACACAACGATGCAATACCACCCAACTTAAAAGGCATCTTGCATTATACCTTCCATAATTAGAGCTAACCGCATTAGTTCGGATGATCAGATTGAAAACAACCATGCACAACAATTCCCACCGGACCTCTGCTGGGTCAGATGGGAAAGCCCACCGATAAGATAGCATAAGCTTTTGGGTTTCTCAATTTGAGGTTTCATCTACATCTAGAAACACACGAGTGTCATCACACATTATATATTACAATTACAAAGTGTCTTCTGCATAATGGTTTGTACTAAGTGAAGCTAAACTTGTACATCATACTACTCGTGAAGTCTCAATCGCGTTCGAGAGCTAAATCATCTGTAAATGTTGTCGCATGCCAAAGATCTCTCTCTTGATCTTAAACGCATGATGATGATTTAATATGGCGATTAAGGTATTGGTTTTACTTGAATTTGAAATTGTTTGCGTTTCCACTCTTCCTAAATCAATCTGTAGATGTTCTCCGTCACATTTATTGTTCCATCTCATCGGAATGGTAAGCCAATTTCAACAGTAAGTTAGGTTTGCTTCTACTGATATGGTGTTCTATGTGATGGCATTTGCAACAGAAAGATAGAAAGGGTGGTTTCAACAAGAGTGTGGAGTCAATGACATTTTTTGGTAGGCAAAACAAATCCTAATATTTACAATTGTTAAAAGTTGAGACTCCACAATGTTCACTGTGTTGTGGTCATTGGTGTAAGATGAAGAAATATTTATTTGCAGTCATTTATTGTGTTATTTACTAATGGCTTTATATATGTTACAGTCTAAGGAGCGGGTAATTAGTATATTTTCATATTATAGACGACAAATTATTTCATGAATCTAATTACCCTACAACTGCTTCCAGAATTTATTATTATATCACCAACACTTTTCCTACAACTGAAACTAATTCGCCCTGTGATAGTGACTGATGTTTGTAGACTACTTTTGTGGGCATGTAAGTTTTATTCTTATTGTCCCAGTTTTTAACTAATATCTTGGTTTTGTTAATAAATCATGTTGTAAAATGCAGGTTATGTTCCCATGTAATGCAAGCTCAACGGGCCTTTCTCCTCGACAGACAACAGGTATGAAGCTTCGCTCCTATACTTTGGGTTGTAATGCTAAATAGTTATTTGAC
Source organism: Bidens hawaiensis (assembly GCF_021521415.1). Classification (NCBI taxonomy): domain Eukaryota; kingdom Viridiplantae; phylum Streptophyta; class Magnoliopsida; order Asterales; family Asteraceae; genus Bidens; species Bidens hawaiensis. Next base: position 845,329 of record NW_027491014.1, read on the forward strand.
TTGCTGCTAATAGTTGCAACAATATGTACGTGTTATAATTTTACATAACAGAAGATTTACATTGGCTTAAAAGGCTGCTTGATTTGTTGTTAACAGTTGCAGCATTATGTACATACAAGGGCTTGATGTAGCTCCATTTGTAAAGGTAATTTCATTTCGTTTCGTTTCTGTAGTGTATAATTGAATTCCCTTACCTTCTACTTTTTGAACTAATCATCACTTCAAGTGAGATCTAAAGCGATTGTAAACTCATTTTTAAATGAATTGGTAAAGTTTTGAAAGGTTAGATACTGTCAAACTAAGCTAAAATTTTTCAATATGGTGGTGCTGTAGTGTGTTGAGGGAGAAGATAGAGACATTGACAGAGAGAATATGAGACATGAGAAAGACAGAAAAAGAGTTGTGGTGGCTACGGTAAAGTGGTATCGCGGTCGCGGCGACAAATGATAGGATTTGTGTTCGATGGTATGAAGCATATAAAGTGGTTTCGTTTTTGTATATGAAGTCTCGAATGTTATAAATTAAGGTTAATTAACGACCGATTTCTTGGTAGCGTTTGGACATCATTAGTTTCTTCGGTTAAGGTTTACACCCCGCCGCAACGCGGCGGGTCAAAATGCTAGTTTAGTTGTTAAACATCAAGAATAGTACAACAAAAACAACAAACAATACAATATAGATGAAGCTTAACAAAGTGTACAACAAAAGCATAGAGTACAAAGAGACAATGCCTAAGAAGTTGTCTTTTAATATGTACTAGACGGGTGCCCGCGCGATGCAGCGGGTGTTTGAACATGTTAATCACGTACAAATATAAGTGTTTATGGTTCGGTTAAAACCTTAAAATCGTTTAAACCGGTCATTGGTTTCTTTTTTCCTTTTCCTTTTAACTTTCGGTTTGTAGGTCGGTTTCAAAATTTTAAAAACGTAGTGAATGGTTGGTTCGCGGTTTATATCGGCAACCGGCCATATGAAACCAGAAAAGACTGTAAATTAACCTAATTGCAATATGATTCCTTTTGTAATATTTGTTGTTGTTATTTCACGTCCTAGATATTTCATTAATATTTACCATTTATGTGGTTAAAACTGTCATTTTTTATTTATGATCATCTCAATTATCATATTATGTTGGTTTTTAGTTAAAATTGATGATATATTTAAATTATTAATTATTTTAAACTAAATTTATTATTAAAGTTTAAACTGTGAAACCAAACTGGAACCAGGCCATTAGTAACGATTCGGTTTCAACTTTCAATGGTTGAGTTTGGTTTTGGACGACAAAAAATCAGTATTAACGATTGGACTCACAAGTTTAACTTAAAAACCATCAAAACCGACATCGAACACCCTACGTAACATATTAATTTATTTAAAACAAAAAAAAAATTATAACAATATCATATCCAAATTAAAGAGAATAAAATGCTCGTTTTTATGGTGTAATTTGTTTATAAAAATATTAACATATGAAAAGGCTATAGTCGTTTAAAAATCATGGGTGGGAAGTTAGTTTACAAGTTAAATTAAAAACATAATATGGTTAAAGGTGAGGGACCAAACTTGTAAGTTGAATGGATTGTGTTCAAAAGACATGTTTATCCTTACTAACACATGTACCTCATGCTTTAAGTTTTGTAAATTACTTAAAAATGGGTAGTCTTAATTTACCTCTTCCTTATGTCTTTATCATGGTAGAGATAACTTACACGTCTTCCTTATGTTGAACTTGAAAGGGATTACCAACACAAAATCTCACTAAAAAATAGCAGTGATCACCTCTTCAAATGTGTCACTAAATCAGATAGTGATTGCACCTTAGTATCTTACTATTTGGGTAGTGATCGCATCTTCAACGTCTCACCAACGAAGATAGTGAATATCTTTACACTTCTCACGACCACCCTACAATTTATACAAATGACTTCGTTCATTTACTAATATAGATGATCTTAATCTAATTGTGTAAACTCTTTTTCTTTAACCTAATTTCACTTTGAATTGCTTTTCTACTAGGTATTTTATTGGAACTTCAAGGAAAAGTATAGTCGCAAGTCACATGCTGACCATGAACAACAATGCCTTGCCCAAAATTTTGAGTTACAAACATGGTCGTTACTAGGAGTTACAAACAATGTTTCGTCAAAAATCACGTTTTTAATTATGTGATAAATAATTTCACAACTTTACTAATTTAGTTGCATTTCCAAAACCCAATATAAACCAAAAGAAAAAAAAAAACACAAAAGAAAATGTATTTTTTTCTATAAAGATAAAAACACCATCAATGATATTTGAACCTCCATGACCTTTGATCTCATGGATTACAACTCCTTTCGTTGCACAAAAGAGTCATTTTTTACTTATGTTTTAAAACAAAATTATATATAAAATGTATATATATATATTTTTTAACGATTATAGGCCTCTTGAAAGAATGGGTCTGAGTCCGTTGACCTTCTCAACCCCCCTTTTGGGCCGACCCTGGTTATAAATATGAACGACAATTAGACGTGTATTGGTAAATCCCAATCCCATACTCGTTTATAAAACCGCATCCTATATTAGGCTCAGTGTATAACGCGTATACCCGTTAATTTGTTAAAAAATACGCGTTAAGTTTTCCAACAACATTTATTTTTCTTTATTGTTTAAAAGATAAGTTTTAGCAATATTTTAATGAAAAATAGAAAAGTCTTAAAACATCAAGTAGATTGTAGACCAAAGAAGGATATAGTTAAAAGAAGCAATCATGAAGTATACATCTAGAATAAACATAACAATATTATATTATTATATTCAACAAAAAGAAAATAAAAAGAAAAGATTAATAATTTTTTATCACAAAGACATATATAAATAGTAACGGACCTTGATGAGTTGGTGATGTGTTAGTGATGAAACAATAACAATAATAATAAATAATAAATAATAAATAATAATAATAATAATTTTTTTTGAACGACCAACCAAATATATTTATAAAAAAAGTAATAATAATAATAATAATTTTAATAATAATAATAATAGTAGTAGTAATAATAATAGGAGTCGAGAGCGAGTGAGTCAAAGTGAGTATTGTTCACCTCTTTGTTCCAACTCGTTGATCAACTGCACATTGACATACCTTCAATTTCTCATCAATCAATTTTCTATCTAATTCTAATTCTATCCTTTCTTTATAATCAACTTCAACTTCAACTTCAACTTAACTTCAATTTTGATTCAATTTCAGTAGTAATTGAAGCATAATAAAGTTGTTAATCGGACGTCTGTTTTCGGTAACATTCCTTCCTTTGTATTATTATTATTATTGAATGAATGAATGAATAATCATCGGATATTAGGCTTTCTTTCTTAGGGTTTTTATTTTATTATTATTTCTTAATAATAATAATAATAATAAGTGCTGTTAGATGATATGAGTACTTTCAGATGATAGATGTTCTTCAATTCAATTTACTACTTCTTAATTCTTTCTCTGTTTTTAAATATATATATATATATATATATATATATATATCTCCTTAAGTGCTGCTATTCATCATTATAATCCTCAATATATTAAACATCTTCAACATTAATGAATACCAAGTCTAATCGCCCAATACTTCGCTACTCGGTAACTTACTTTGTTAATCAGTGACATTAGTCTAGGGATGAGCTCTGTACTAGTATTAAATATATGCTCAGTTTGGTACTGGAAAGATACCGATCCCAAATTTCCCGATCCTGATTTTCTAAAAATATTGGTATCGGTAACGAAATGCTTGTTTTGGTACCATTTGCTCATCCCTAGACTAATGAAGTTGAAGAATCAGACACATGTTTTCGTCTATTCGGATTCATATTGGTTGATCTTGTGGCAAGATTCGTTCGGTCTCTGTGATGTTATTCGGAGGATTGAGTAATCGGAATTTGAGTAGAAATGTTGCTTAGGGTTTTTATGTGTAATAACAAGTACAGTTAGATGATATGAGGTTAAAATGATATTGTGTGAATTTTGTTACTTCATTCATGACTTGTAGAATTTACTAGTCTTGTTCACTGGATTACTTGATTTTGTTGATTGTTTTCTGTTTATGAAAATTTTCAAAGTAATTAGGTTTTGATGATGAAAGATATCTATTCAGGATAATTTTAAGTGGTATTGATGATTTGATGAATAATGATTATAATTATTCCTAGTGCATAAGGCTGTAGAGCTACTTAGTCGTGTCCAACGGGCCATGAATAAATAATGTATGACCCCACGGCCTATGAATTTTATTTTTAAATGACTTAGTCTTGCTATTCAAAAAGGGCTAGTGGCGCAGCTTGTTGCCCGGCTGTCTTCTGAATCGATGTAAACACTACTTTTTAATGAAACTGCTAAAGAAACTATCCCCAATATATGACTTTAAACATCTAGAACATTAATGAACAGGAAGTCTGTGTGTGCTGTTATTTTAGTTTTACTTGATTAAATTCAACTGGATGTTTCAATAAGCTAATAGAATATTAAGATAATATTGTTTTGATTTTTGTTAGCTAAGTTAATGACAAATGTGAAGGCGGTGGATGCTTGTTTTTGTATGATCTTACTTGGTAGCTTTAATCTCAAATCAATAATTTACACACATGACACAACATTCATATACTTTATTTACGTGTGGACTTTTAAACTTAATACCAAATTGGTTAAGACATTTTCTCAATTGTAAATGAACAAAGAAGAAGCGTATTAACACTTAATACCAACTTGGCAGACAGTTTCTTGAATTTATGGATATGGTAGATAGCGCTAAAGAAGTTATACTTGTTAACCACTTAAAAGTTAAAATAATCAAGAAGGTTTATAGCTCAATGCACGCCCCATTCTTTTGACTTTTATGGTCTTGCATTTGCTTCTTGATATCATCATCATCATCATCATCATCATCGTACTCAGTATATCCCACCAATAGCAATGCTATGGTAGGGTCTGAGGAGGGTAAGATGTAGACAGCCTTACCTCTATCCCATAAGGATAGAGAGGCTGCTTCCGGTGAGACCCCCGGCTCGATAGTAGTTTTGCATCAAGCCTTGGACATAAAGCACATAGCACTCAATCATCGGGACACCGGCTGATTGGTGCATGTGCCCTTGTCTTTCGGCTATCAAAGCCACCACATGATGCCTGATTAACCTTCCGCCACTTTTAACGTTATTTTCATGAGATTAGTAAAATAACGTCAATATTAGTGCAATTTTACTTTTGCCCAACCGAGGGTTCACACATGTATACATTATATGCGCGCACCGCAAGCAGGGCGTTGCTTCTTGATATCATATCCTGAAAAAGAGTCTTGAAGTGTTTGAATTTAATAAATTTTGCTTTATGTCAAATCAATATCAGGATAAAAAACTGTATATATTTTCTTTTATCATCTCCTTTTAAGTGGTTTATCACCATTGCTATTTAATTAAGTTATGTCCCAAAACAATCAAACAGAACACCAAGATACTGATCTTAAAGCTAAAAGAATAGATTGTATTTTGAGATGATTTAAGAATTAAGATTTGGTGGCTTATCATGGAAACCTTCTTTCAATCTGGCTGATGTTTGGATCATTCACGTGAAATAGCAAGAATAAGTATCATTCTTGGCATTAATGATGTTTATGTAGTAATACCATTTGTAAGAGAGAATTATTATAACTTGTCATGAAAGTAGGGCTATAGACGAACTGAACCAAACCGAACAAGGCCATGTTCATGGTCGCCTGTTAAGCTTTTATCTGACAAACGAACCTTTCACAAACACCTAACTGAACGAAATTTTTTGTTCGTGTTCATTCATTAAGGAAATACATTTGTTACCGAACACAAACGAACGAACATAAATGAACACAAAACAATGCTTTATTTGATTTGGCTAACCGAGAGTGGCCAGTGTCAAAGATTCAGTCCGGCTGCCAAGTTTTTGTTGGTGTTTATTTAACATTTATACTCATATGTTAATTCGCATATAAATTAATCAAATAATACCCATATATATTTTTGTTTTATATTAATAACTTTGCTTAATTCTATATCATTATATTGGAAAGGTCATTAAGAAGTATAAGAAATATTTAATGAACAAACATAAAGGAACAAATATTAATGAACATAAATGAACACCTTTTTGAACGCTCACGAGCATAGTTTAATGAACATGACCTCCGTTTGTGTTCGTTCATGTAATTACGTTCATTCATTTATTAAACGAACGAACATAAAAGAACTTCTATCGAATAGTTCACGAACAGTTTGCTGAATGTTTGGTTCATATACAGCCCTACATGAAAGTATAGTCTATTGTTTTAAAAGGGACTAATTTCATATTTGTACCTTAAGTTTCTTAAATTTGGTGTAGGGAACTCCGCAATGCATCGTGTGGGTAGTGCAGGCAATACCTCAAATTCAGTCCGCCCTCGTAGGGAGAAAAGACTGACATATCTTTTAAATGATGCTGATGACACAAAGGTTAGAGTTTATTTTGTTTGTACACATTTCCTCTTTATTTGGAATAATATTGTTACATTCCCATAATATGTTTGATTACCCATGTGCCAACATGCTTAAACTTCACTAAAAGGTTTCCATATAGTTTACAAGGTATGAAGTTAAAATACATTTAAGACGAAAGGGAATGTTTCTAGAATATATATAGTGGCCGCCTCCTTTTTTTAGTAGTTTACTTGTTTGGTTCTTCTAGTGACTATTGTGATTTGTGACCCTAGATATATTTCTTACTAGAGAACATGTAGATGCATTTATTGTAATGGTTTAAATATAATAATATAATTAATGCATTTATTTAATGGTTCAAGTATGATAGTATATTTAATATTATTTCAAACCAAAAGTCCAAAACAATAAATGTTATTAGATAGCTCGGTTATCAAATTTTTTATGCAAATAAAAGTACATGGGTCCTACTATCAGTACACCACTCCAAAAGTATACACCGGCTTGCCTGTTAGATCATACACGCGGTATAACCTTTTTTTCGTGTTGTCATATGGGTCGAATGCCCTTTTTCGCTCTATCTTACGGGCTGTATGATGCCATATAGGTGTATTATAGGGCGAAAAAGGTCATACGACCCGTATGGCTTTGTAAGTGATCACATAAGTTATTTTTTGCTAGTTAAAAACATCATACAAGTCGTATGATGTCATATCGGTCATATAATAGGGTGAAAAAGTTCATATAACCCGTATGGGTTTGTCAATGGTCACATAAGCCATTTCTTCATCAGTTGAAAACATCATATAGGCCATATGATAGGGAGAAAAAGGTCATACAACCCGTATGGCTTTGTTGGTGGTTACATAAGTCATTTCTTTGTCACCATAGTCATCATACGGGCTGTCTGATTTAGCCCTCATACGACCCATATGACCTTTTTCACCTGTCATACGTTAGTAATGTTTGTAACTTTGTATAGCGGATGGAGTGTGGAAGCTTGAAAGAATTGTTGTATATCTGTCTTTACTATTTATCTTAGTAATTTATTGGTTTTTCAATCCTGTACATGTATCGTGTTTCATGCATCTTTCAATGGAATCTTCCTATCAATGAATAAATCACTAGTATACATTCCGATCCTTAGTTGTTATAACTTATAACTATAAATTTAAAAGAAATTTAGTCAAATGCAATATTGAGCCCCTCGGTTTGCACTTTGCAGCATCGTGCAGGTGTCAACTGTTTATCAGTTCTAAAACCGTCAGAACCAGATAATTGTGGTTATCTCTTCACCGGGAGCCGTGATGGCACGCTAAAAAGATGGGCATTAGGTGATGAGGGTGCCACCTGTTCAACTACTTTCGAGTCTCATGTTGACTGGGTATATTTCTAAACATCACTTGTGTTCAATACTTCAACTAATACTACTTCACTAAAGAACAAATTGGGTTGTACAGGTCAATGATGCAGTCATTGTTGGAGGGAATACCCTTGTATCCTGCTCCTCAGATACAACTGTCAAGGTTTAATTTATTTATAAGATTATCATTAATGTTCACATAACTCTCACTAATAATATTATGGATTATACCAGACATGGGATTGTTTTTCAGAAGGAACTTGCACAAGGACTTTTCGCCAGCACACAGATTATGTTACTTGTCTTGCTGCTGCAGAAAATAACGTAACCTCTGCTTTGAAAATATGCGTTTTGCTTTATATTCTAGTTAAAAGACACCATATATTTTCAGCTGAAAATTTGAAATTATGAACACAGTTTCCAGTATAGGTGGTAAATTGGACGTGACTCGAGTTCCGATAATGGGTTAAAACGGGTTCTGAATATAACGAACGGGTTGGGTTGAGTTGACACGAAGACACTTTGTCCATTTCTTTTACTTTAAAATACAGTTTGTGTTAATTATGAATTCGATATTGTTACAATAATAATCAATCATTAAAAAAAGCGAGTTTGAAGGTTTAAATTTAGTGGCGCAATCCGTGCTGCCTGAACGCTAACGGTTTAATAATTGTGTCAAAACAACTCAACACTAACAGGGACACGCTTAACCATGTAACTTGGACACGACCCACTAACCCGTTTATCTAAACACTTCAAATTAGTTGGCGGGTTGACTTGTTTTTTACCTGAATTCCAACCTGAGCACTCCCCTTTCTGTTTCCAAACATGTTATATGGTCAGCCTATATATGACTTGGTTTTAATTTTTAAAAGTGCGTGACAAAATTGAAAAAATAGATACTTAAAACAGAGGCGGTGCTTCTTTCACATGTGGTTCAACATTAGTCAAATTAGTGTTTTGAGGAGGCTGATATGTATAAACAATCAAAAGAATAATGATATTATGAATGGTTTACTTAATAATGAAGTTTGGTATGTAAAAGAGAAGGATAGGAGTGCAGCTTTTGAATATACATAAAGCTTATGTGGTTGTACATAAGGCCTTGTGTACGTAAAGCTCTCACCTCGACTTTCGGGACCTAAACGTCTTGCACTATCTAAAACCAAGAGTCCGAACCAAACTCGTTTAAACACAACCCTAACCCGTGTTGTCTTGCACTTTAACCTCTTCCACTTTTACCCAACTATTTTGATTTAATCGACATATTCTGATACCAAATTCTTTTGGTTTTTTATTCTTTTAGAGCAATATTGTAGCTTCGGGTGGACTTGGTGGTGAAGTATTCATATGGGATCTTGAAGCAGCGGTTGCTCCATTCACAAAGACTAGTGAAGTGGCAGTTGATTCGTCAAATGGAATTAATGGCTCAGGACCCGCTACAAGTTTACGTGCAATTAGCTCAAGTAACAACATTACAACATCACAGACAAATCAACCTCAAGGATATGTTCCAATTTCTGCTAAAGGACACAAAGAGTCTGTTTATGCATTAGCAATGAACGACAGTGGGACCCTTTTGGTGTCTGGTGGAACCGAGAAGGTATATTTTGTAAACTTTGTAGGGATTGATTTTAAGGGTGTATCATAATAATTTGTATAATAATAGTTTTTATGACAATATCTGTTTAACATATTAAATAAAGTTGTAGGTCAATAGGCTCGTTTAGGCTTTTGGGCCAGCTTGAGCTTGATAACTTAAGCCCGGGCTCGTTTATTAAACAAGCTTATATATGGGCTCGAGCTCATGCTCGTTTATTGAACAAGCTTTCTAGGCTCGAGCTCGGCCAGGGATTGGCTTGTTTATTATTTATGAGTTAAAAGTTATTTTTTATGTACTTTTTATTCTAATATTTGTATATAACATTATATATATATATATATATATTTTATATTTATTCTTATCATAATTATTTATATAATAATAGCTTTTACAATATAGATGAAATAAAAATTATAATATAACAGCCTTGTTTTGGCGCTTGATCCAGCTCAAGCTTGATAAGCCAAGCACGGCCTTGTATATTAAACAAGCTTATATTTAGGTTCAAGCCTGGGCTCGTTACTTAACAAGCTTATATTTAGGTTCAAGCTCGGGTTTGTTTATTTAGCAAGCTTATATTTAGGCTCGAGCTCGAGTACATTTAATAAACAAGCTTATAGTTAAATTTAGGCTCTAGCTCGGGCTCAGGTTCATTTAAGTTCGGCTCAATTCGAGCTTTTAGTGAGCTGACCTCAAGTAGCTCATGAGTGGCTTGGTTCGTTTACACCCCTAGTTGCTTTTTATTATTATTTTTTTCGTTTTCACACATTTTCTGCCATGTAACTTCACATATCAAGTGCTAATGCATGTATGTGGATTTTTTTTCTTGCAGGCTGTACGTGTCTGGGACTCAAGAACTGGTTCAAAGATAATGAAGCTTCGAGGGCATACAGATAATATTAGGGCTCTGCTTCTTGACTCTACCAGGAGGTTTGTTTTCTTGTTTATATTATTTGTTTACATTGAAAACCTGAAATGAATATATATATATGCTCTAATTATTAGGTTTTAACTCAAATTGTAATGTAGTCTTCGTAATTTGACTAGATAGTCGGGAATGTATAGCATCTAGGGATTAAATGCAACACCATTGAGTACCTAATCTGGTTAAAGCACTTTCATGCCCCCAGACCTTAGTTTGCGTTATGATTTTATTCAAAGATTACTCAGACAAGCTTTATTTTTTTGATTATTAAGCTATTTGGTTAATGATGCCACATTATCATGATTTCAGGTTCTGCCTCTCAGGATCCTCCGATTCTATGATCAGGTAGGCGTCTTTACTGCTGCTAATTATGGCTGTTCAAAAAGCTCGACCGAACTGAGCCGAGCCGGCTTGGTTTGTAAACGAGCTGTGCCCAAGCCATGTTAAGCGCGCCTTATTGGCTCGCTCGTTAGGCTCGTTTAGCTGGCTTGTTAGCTAAATTCTAATATATTAGTTATAACCAAAAAGTATAACCCCAATTATAATATATATGAATTATAAGTCTTGTAGTATATTCGTTAAGAATTGTATGTTAAGATTTTTTTTTCTTTTTATATATATCAATATGTATGAATATAAAATTATATTTACTTTTAAATAAACAAGTTGGTTCGATGAGGTACAAGCTGGCTCGACCGTTTTACGAGCCGAGCCCGAGCCCAACCTGGCTTGGCCTGTCTTGGTTCGTATACAGCTCTACTGGTAATATGTGTTGCAGTTATGATTGTGGCAGCATATTATCAACAATGTTTCATGCTGAACAGAAGACTATAATTCAACATGACAAGAAAAGTTGTTTGATGCCTTTTTTTCTTATTCTTTTTATAACGAATATGATGTTTTCATATGATATATATTTGTGATAGATTGTGGGATCTAGGGCAGCAGCGGTGCATACACTCTTATGCTGTTCATACTGATTCTGTGTGGGCACTCGCAAGCACTCCAACATTTACTCATGTGTATAGTGGTGGACGAGATCTTTCCGTGAGTTCACATCTATATCTCTAGATAAGGGGGCGTTTGGATGCACATTTTGAAACTGATTATGATCATTTATCTGTTTCTACTTGTAGTTGTACTTGACAGATCTTTCAACAAGAGAGAGTGTGTTGCTTTGCAATGAGGAACATCCTATTCAGCAGTTAGCATTACATGATGATGGTATATGGGTTGCAACAACAGATTCTTCTGTGCACAGGTGGCATTCTGAAGGTTTAACTCCTGAGAAAGTGTTTCAACGAGGCGGTTCGTTTCTTGCTGGAAATTTGTCTTTTTCAAGGGCTAGAGCTTCTTTAGAAGGGTCTACCCCTGTGAGTCATCTTTTCTATCATTAATTTAATTATGATTATACTTATTATTATTAGAGTTTGTTAGTTTATGGCCTGTAGGCCCAAGTTAGGTTTCTCTATGATTTAGGGGTGTGCATGGTCGGTTTTGGCCCAAGATCATAACTATAACTAACTTTCGGTTAACCAGAGAACCATAACTCATTGGTCATGGTTAAGTCGGTTATGGTTAATCGGTTTTAGATTCTGATCCGGTTCAGTTATGGGTTGGTTTGCCGTGAACTAGAATTGGTCATGAAATGTTTGGGCCTAACAAAAAGAGCCCAACACAATTTAATTTGGTCTAAAAAGTTTGGGTTTGAAAATTTTTAGCCACTTAATAAATTGTTATTAGACATTCGGGTTTGAATAATTTATTGATTTGAGCTTTAATTTTAGACCTTTGTACACATACGACAATACTACATAGCCGTGTGTCGGGTTGGTTAACCGTGTTTTCACTACATCATGTCCATTCGGTTTGGTCGGTTATGAAAGTATAAATAACCAGAATTCCCCCCCCCCCCCCCCCAATTGGTTGGTTAGGTTCAGTTATGAGTCTGGCAAATTTGTTTTATGCACACCCCTATATACCATTCCAGTCTCTTTTATAGTTAAAATCTTATCATTTGTAAACGAATGTTACAAAGATAATGATGAAATTGATTTATAGGTTCCTGTGTATCAAAAAGCCACCTTTAGTATTGATGGGATTCCAGGGATAGTGCAACATGAAATATTAAACAATAAAAGGCATGTCCTTACCAAGGTAATATTAATTTTGACTTTTTTTTTCAGTTTTTGATATTGTATAACCATTTTAAAAGCGTGTTTTGTTTCTTGTTTTGTTTTTAACAATGTAGCTGTTTGTTTAATAGGATACTGCTGGCTCTGTGAAGCTTTGGGAGATCACTAGAGGTGTTGTGATTGAGGATTATGGACAGGTTACTCCTATGAACAAAAACACTAACCATTTGACCCCTACATTATTACACTATTACATTTTGGCCTTTTTTCTATTTGTACTGTAACAGCGCAAATGCTATTTTGGATTAACTTATATTGCCATCTAGATTGATACGTAGCTGATGTAGCAATTTTAACCTGTTTACCTCATAATGGGTTGATTTGGGTATATTTGACCAGTAACAGGTCAAATGTTGGCCTGTAAATGAACCAGAGGTTTAGTGAGACGTTCGATGGGAAGTCAAGTTCATGTATCTTTGTTTATTTAAAAAAATGAACGAACACGAACAACATTTTTTGTTCATTTAGTTAAACGAACATTCATGAACAAATGCCTTGTTCATTCATTTATGTTTGGGAGTGTTCGGTTGCATTCATTTAATTGCGTTGTGTATGTTCGTTTGTTTACGTTTGTTCATTCGTTCTTACATTCATTTAAATTTTAGGGGCAATAGATTGATGCTCACGCTTACTTATGTTCGTTTCTTTTTGTTCATGTATATTCAGTTATGTTCGTTTAAATTGTTGACGAACGAATATAGATGAACACGAACACACAATTTTCTTAACGAACGAACACGAACAAAAAAAACCTGTTTGTCTAGCTGTTTCTGTTTGATCGTTTGTTCTGTTAAAGTTAAACGAATGAACATGAACATGAACATGCCTCGTTTTTTGTTCTTTCTGTTCATTTAACTGTGATGCTCATGTTTTGAATTTCTATGTTGCAGATTTCATTTGAAAAGAAGAAAGAAGAACTGTTTGAAATGGTAACTAATATCTATCAGTATATCATTATGGGAATAATGTGTACAGATATATTCAATATCTTTTAACCATATCATTGTTTGCCAGGTCAGCATTCCTACATGGTTCACTGCTGATACGAGGCTCGGGAGCTTGTCTATTCATTTAGATACCCCTCAATGCTTTTCTGCAGAAATGTATTCTGCTGACCTTCACATAATCGAGAAAGCTGAAGATGACAAGGTGCACATACTTTAATAATACTTTGAAACTAAATTTAAATGTAAGTAACTTAATGCTGTAAGGGCGTGCATCGTCAGTTTAGGTTGGTTTTGGGCTCAAACCGAACCTCAAACCGAAAATTCGACATTTTAGATTTTTGAAAACCGTTCGGTTGAGCCTAATTATTTTTGTTAATTAAGATTAGTTGTTTATTACACATTTGGATCCAATATATTTGGGATACACAATTCCAATGGATTCGGTTTGTATTTATGTAAATATCGAAACCAAAATCGAACCAAAAGTCGAAAATTCAAAACCGTTTGGTTTCAGTTTTCAAATGGGTTGATGTTATTTTTCGGTTTTTTCATCTGAGCTTGAAAATTTTGGCGGAAAAAAATGGCCCGAAATAATAAATTTGAGCCTAAATTTATTTGCTAAGATTACTTGATTATTACACATTTGGATCCAGTATTTTTGGGCTACACTATTTATTAATTTCTTATAAATTACTATATTCTGTTTTTTTTGGTTCGGTTTTTGGTTAATAGCAAAACCGAAACCCACCCAAAAAATCGGATTTTTAAGTAAAATGAAACCAAACTGTTGATATTTTATGGGTTCAGTTATTTTGGTTTGGTTATTTCTGTTTGGTTACGTAAGTTATTCCAGTTACGTCTTTTCATTTTTTTCAGTTGACAGCAAAACCGAAAGCGAACTGAAAAATTGTTTAATTCAAAAACCATAAAACCAAACCTTTGAATTTTCAGTTTGGTTACTTCAGTTATTCCAGTTACGATTTGGTACTTTGGTTATTTCGGATTCATGCACACCCCTGTTTGATAACCGAACAATTTCTTTGTTCTTTGCAGATAAATCTGGCTCGAGAAACCCTAAAAGGACTATTGGTTCATTGGTTGTCCAAGAAGAAACATAAACCTGGGTCTCAACCTTCAGCCAATGGGGAAGCGCCATCTGGCAGGAGTAATACAGTTTCAAAAACTGAGGTAGATGGTAACAGTGAAAATGATACTGTGGTGTATCCACCATTTTCATTTTCAACTGTTTCACCCCCTTCAATTATTACTGAGGGATCACAAGGTGGGCCATGGAGGAAGAAAATTACTGACCTTGATGGAACCGAGGATGAAAAAGAGTTCCCATGGTGGGTTTTGGATTGTGTTTTGCATAATCGGTTACCCCTGAGGGAACATACCAAGTAAGTTTTTTTATTCTTATAACTGTTTATTTGTTAACGGGTTAATTCAGGTTGTATGTTATTGGTAACGAGTCAGATGGGTATGAATTTAGGCTGGTAAATGAAGCGAACGGACACGAATGGAGCGTGCTCGTGTTTGGTTGCTTAACTTTAACCAAACAAATGGTTGAATAGAAACATTTAAATGAATTGGATTTTCTTGTTTACTAAGAAAATTAACAGATTCATGTTCATGTTTATTTCTTAACAGTATAAACAGACGGTTCACAGATGGATATGTTCATGTTCGTTTGTTGAGAAAATGAATGTGTCTGTGCTTGTTTGTTAACGGTCTAAACTAACGGGTTCACAAACGTTTAAATGAATGAGGTTGTCTTGTTCGTGTTTGTTTGTCAGCACTATAAACGAACGATTCACGCACAGAGCATGTTCATGTTAGTTCGGTTCACACTAACCGAACAAACGATCGGACAGAAATAGTTAAATGAATGGGTGTTCTTGTTCATGCTCGTTTTAATAAATTGAAAGTGTCCGTGTTCGTTAGTTAACAGTACAAACTAATGGTTAACGAATGTTAACAAACGGACATAACAGAGCTAAAACCAGTTAAAAGTAAATTTGAACAAGAATGTGTTTAACTTAAAAAGTTATTAAAACTAGACCAATTTACATGAATATATTAACGAACGAACTTAAACAAACGTAACTAACGAACATAAATGAACATAAAGGAATGAATATAAACAAATTTAAATGAATGAATGTAAGCGTACACAAATGAATGAATGCGACATGTGTTGACGTTCGTTCATTCAACTATATGAACAATTTTTTTTTGTTCATGTTCGTTCGTTTATTAAATAAACGTGCATAATCTAACCTCCCGCTGAACAGTTCACTGAACATTCCGTCCGTTTACAGGCCTATGTACAATATGCAATATTGAAAGTGTAGTTATCAAGAAAGGAGCTCAAATGGGTCAAAAGTTGTTTAAAGTTCATTCAAATGCTTAATACCTCTTAAATCATTTTATTTTAAAAAAGTTATTATCTTAAGGGCTAATTGCATAAATAAATAACCAATCCAGTTTCTATTTTGGAGTTTTAGGTAATAATCTTTTATCCAGAAAAAGTTACTAACTTTAAAATATATCAATTAAAAATTGTCAGTGATAAAAATTGTCAACATTCAGAAACCCGACGGTTATTTTATGTGCACTAAAAGTAGATGCCACTTTCCTTAATAATATAATAACTGTAATTATATTTCAGGTGCAGCTTCTATTTACATCCATGTGAAGGGTCAGCTGCCCAGATTTTGACACAAGGGAAGCTGAGTGCGCCTCGTATTTTAAGAATACACAAGGTATTACTATATTATAGAATGACATCAGTTTGTGTCGTTATATTTATGTATAATTACTGTAATTCCCCTTGAAGCCCGCCAAACATGTTTATTTTAAGGAATATTTACCTAGGTTTTAATAATTTTATGTACAGGTTGTTAACTATGTAGTGGAGAAGATGGTTCTAGACAAGCCATTAGACAGCTTGAGTGGTGATGCAACTTTTGGTCCCGGGATCGTTGATGGAACTTTTCGATCCGGGTTTAAGCCTTGGAAGCTTAAGCCTAATATAGAGATCTTGTGCAATAATCAGGCAATTTTTTGACTTTATTTACTTTCATGTTCCTTTTTACCGTTAATGTTTCACTTTAAAGTCCCATAATCTTGGAATCTTAAATTTTAAAACATCGGAAATCTAAGATGGATTTAGCTAGGCTTGTAAACGAACTGAATGAACATGAACGTGACATTGTCATGTCATGTTCGCTCATTTAACTTTAACCGAGCAAATGATCGAGCACGAACAATTAAACGAACAAGGTTTTTTTGTTCGTGTTTGTTTGTTAAGAAAATGAATGTGTTTGTGTTTGCTAACAGTTGAACGAACGAACATAAACAACTTTAAAGGAACGAACAAGGCATATGTACATGTTCGTTAGTTTAACTAAATGAACAAAACTATTGTTCGTGTTTGTTGATTTACTAAATACCGAACTTCTTATCAAACGATTCATGAACAGTTCACCAAACGTCGGTTCGTTTGCAGGGATAGATTTAGCTTTGAGTATTAGGATGAGCGAACCATCCAATGGTTTGGTTCAAGGTTTGGAACACGTGCAAACCAAATTGGTCGTCTATCTTTATTATTTAATTTTCCTTTTTTTTTGGAATATGTATGATATTATCATTTTTATAGGTAATAACTTTAATGCAAACTAACGATTTTGTCTTTTATTGGTTTTTTTCCAACTCTTGATAACGGACCATGAACATTTCTACCGAGTGGAGGTTGTAAAATGAACAGTTTGGGTTGGGTCAGTAACGGATCAAATGATTAGTTTTTTTGGCACGAATCAGGTTTACCAAAAACTTTTTGTACAAAAACTTAAATTGTTTATAGGTATTTGGTGTAATTATATAATAATTATTACTATAATGATGATTTAAATTTTTAAATAAAATGATTTCAGAGGCATTATTTTACTAAAAATACACTTTGGGCAAATCATGACCCATTTAACACAATGCAAGTTGTGTTTTACCTGATCTCGTTGGTTAGATAACGGGTCCCGTGAGTTTATCATAGGAAACTTGGTCAAATGCTTTATGTTAATATTTTAATTTAACTTGTGTCATGTTATACAGGTCTTAACATCCGACATGAGCTTAGCAACAGTCCGAACTTATATTTGGAAGAAACCCGAGGACCTTGTTCTCAATTACAGGGTTGTGTCATCAAGATGAATTAGTCTACTCGTGAATGCAAGTACTCCGGCTTGGTTCGTAAAATTTTATAAAAATTTTCCTCTTACTAAATCCTGGGAAAATGAAAATTTTATTTCATGAATGCAAAATATATTGAACTAGTAGGATTCCCGCACGCGTTGTGGTAGGAGTTTGCTGTGCGGGAAATTCGTTACATGCATAAAACATAAAATATTGTTTACTATACTGATGTTTGGTTGGTATCGATGCAGTTTAGTTTACGATACTAAAAAAAGCTATTTCTAATACAACTCCATTTTTTTAAGAAATTATATTAGAACGTTGAGAAAAAATTAATCACAACCAGGTATTTAAATTTCCTTTTCGAAAAGTTAACCAACACACGTTTTAATAAAAAAAATAAAATATTTTAAAAATTAAATGGATTAAGTGTATATTATTTATAGTATAATGGATGAAGTGAAACTTAAAAAAAAAAACCTAAAATGCCACACGACATAATCTAAGTGGTATGAACACTATTCGTAGTTTGTGGTTTGCATATATATAAATATGTTCATATCATAAAAAGTATCATTAAAGTAAAATAAAAGTTTTATTTTACGAGCAGTGATCAACTTTATAAACATATGTTCATCTTGTTTGTTTTGCAGGACCGGTAAGCAACCACGAGTGAGTTTTCAGCTTCCAAAATGTTTGAGTCGTATATTTGAACACGCGGTATTCGTTTTGTATCGCGCCCCTGTGAATTTATAATCGGTATGAAGTATTGGTATTTTGACTATTTGACCAGAGATGTTGACTTCACGTAAAGTCAAAATAGAAGAAAATCATAAATCCCTTGTAGGAATATACTTTTCTGGTTGATGAGTTGATTCATGAGAAACAATAAGTTTTAGTATGACAAGGCAATCATTTGCTTATAAATATATACAATTGTCTTATGTATTGAACCTATCATGCTTGTGTTTTAATTATTATTTATTTCAGAGGCAAATAAATAATTTTGCATAACCATAGATTATTTTTCTTATCATTATGATTTAGGATTAATTTTTAAAAATAAATAACTAGCTGTCTTATTTATGTAGTTTTGGTAAAAGATATTGATAAATTGTTATCATTCATGGCTGTTTCTTTTGAGTTAAAATATAGAATCCCCTTTTTGTTTCTTGAGAGACCAATATGGCAATATAGTCTGGATACCTGGTACACCTATTGACTAGAGGTCACCCGCACCCACGATCGTAGACAGCACTGGTGATCCGACCAAGTCCACCACTCGAATGCCCACTTTGATAAAACTCTAGCTCATGGATCCGGAACTGGCAAGTTCAACCAGAGAAAGTCAATGTCACTGGGTAGTAGAGCACTGCTAAATGCTAATTCAGGGCCGGCCTATTAGTTATATGAGGTGAAACTTGGGCCTGATGTCCACAATAAAATAAGGCCCCCATTTGCTAAGGTGTTGAAATCTGTCTACGATTAAGGTACGGGTATATAAATAAAAATGATAATATAGAGGAGAATCTTGTAAATCAAAATATTGTTTACTTCTTTTTGGATTGGGCTTTTTGTTTGATTTTAAAATTTTAAATAATATTGGCAATACTGTTAAAATTAAAATATCAGTTTGGTAACCTATGACCACCACCATGATGTAGTTACACCAAGTGTTCGTCCGTTCTCGCCTCTCGATCGTTTGGTCGACTGCTAGCGTTCTCGGCTCATACTCAATGGGTGGACTTCTTTTAGTTATTAAGTTAAAAAACTAAATCATTATCTTTTCATTTGTTACGGTTGTCTAATTACAGATTTTCATGGTTTTGTTAGTACACTAAAACCTCTATAAATTAATAATGTTGGGGTTCGGATATTTTATTAATTTAGCAATGTATTATTATATTAATAAATTATTAATTTAAATAGTTGACTTATAATCTTGAGCAACTCTCAAATTAATGCATCGACCTTCAAAATTTCTATGTCGGTCACTTTATCTATTTGAATAAAACAGAAACAAGGACCTTCACAATTCCCATGTACGTTCACACATTAGTGAACTTGTCAAGTTCAATGAGTGTTGTAAAATCGCTTGTCGCTAGTCGGGCGGTGTGGGTGGGGACTAGCGATTAATCTAAATTAATCGAGATTAATTTGGATTAATCAGATCGAAGTTTAATGCATGATTTTCAGTTTTATATATAGCATGTATTTTTATGTGTAATATTCAGTATTATACATACACAAACACATTTTGCCCCGAAATTGGTTGGAATCTCGCTGGAAACGGCTTGTTTTTACTGGAATCTCGCTGGAAACCGTTGATTTACGTCGGAATCTCGCGGGAAACCGATGATTTTGGGCGGAATCTCGCCAGAAACCGCCGGTTTTGACCGGATTTGACCATTGACCAATTAGCCCAAAATTAATCAGTGAAGTATGGACTAACAATTTGTCATGGATTAATTGACGCTTAGTGGAGATTTTTGTAACACAAGTGACTATAGTTAAATTTTTAAAATATCTAATGATAAATTTTAAAATTAATATAGATTTGAAGTTAAAAAAAAAAGTGACTATAGATTCATTTTTTACTAGACAATCTTAGAATTTTGGAATATTTTAGTAATTATTAATGTATAGTTTCGTTGGAACCAATATATTTACATTGAGATTTCAAAAAAATTATTATTTTATTATTTATTGATTGGGGTCCAATTTGTACTAATCCCAAGTTGAGACCGGACAAGTTTTTAATTTTATCGAGTTTATTAATTTATCGAGTATTAAATTATAGAAGTTCTAATGTATGTTAATTTCTTAATTTGTTGCGTTTTGTTAATTACAATTTTTTATGATCTGTTTGTATGTTAATTTCAGGTAGTTAATTTCTTAATTCTTGACACTTATGCTCAAGTACGTTCAGTTGATAATATATGACATGTTGATTTTTGAATTACATTACATGGCTATCGTCTTCTGGCTGTTGTTTCGTGTTAAGGTTGAACGTTTTGTTTTACGGGTCAAGTAGCCCGCAAAACGTTTAAGTTTATTAATTTTGGTCCCAAGCCTAGGTTTTGTTAAAAGAAAGGGCTCCAAATATTTTTCTTTGTTTTAGGCCTTCAAAAGAGTTAAGCCTCACTTCTTCGGTTCCATTGGTATAAATGGACTTTGGTTATTACTAATGGAGTGAAAATTTACTTGACAAATCTTGTTTCTAGTTTTGAATAGAAACGTATGAAAAAATGATAGGAAAGTGTGAAAATAACGTGACCAAAATAATATCCAAATCTTAGGAAGAGAATTAGGCAAAACTATATCTTGCCAATCATTAAATATGTTGATAACCAAGCAAAAAGAAACTCTGTGTCAATCTAAAGTTATAGGGGTGCATAATTCAGTTCGGTTAGTTTTTGTGTCCGGAACAAAACCTAAAGATTGCTATAAATCGTCCGGTTAATTTGATTATTACAAAAGATAGTTAATTTAGCTCTTTCTTATTTTTCAAAGGCCAAACTTTATAAAAGAAACAAAATGATCATTTACAAACACAAGGGACCCAAGATACAATAAAACAAACTACAAAACCCCTAAGCATTCAAATAAGCAACAATTGAAAATTCATGAAATTCAAACGGCATCATTTCTTTCACTCTATGCCCATGTTTTTTTTTTTCGATTACACACTAAAGAAATGACATTACCTGGATGTTATTTATCACATTCACCATAAAAAAATCTTATTAAATACCATATCATTCATAGTTAACCCATATCTTCTTATTGAACATTTGAACACTATATCATTCCTAGCTAACTATCGATTAATCATCGAATTTAGACGTAGTAGACTCAAACTAATTTTTAATTAATTACATATTCTGTTTCATCAAACCTCGAGAGTGGTCTCCATTCCACCGGAGAGAGGGCCACCTATGATTTGTTTAGATGATTTATAATATGTCTATTATTTATAAACAATTTTAGAATTTTTATTAACTATTGTTTAAATAAACGAGAAAATTATCAATTTTGTCTTTTCGAATTATTCTTTTTAGAAATGACTTTCACTATTTGTCTTTAATATGAATTTTCGTCTCGATTTGAGTCGTTTACACTGAAGAATGTTAAGTTTTTCAGTTAAGTCACCCTATACGCATTACATATGAGGGCATTTAGTCCCAGTACCCATTAAATGGCTATTTATGTATACCTAATTAAACATATTTATTTAAACCATTTTACTTCCTTTCTATTTTCTTATAACCTTTCTATTTTCTTAAAGGGAATATGTCATAGAATATTAACCAAGTTTCAAAAATGTTTTAATTTGGTTACTTGGAACACTTTTGAAATTTGATTACCATTTTATGATGGGGTGAATTAACTGAAAAACTTAGCATCCGTTAGCGTAAAGGACTAAAATCGAGACGAAAATCCATATTAACGATAAAAAGTGAAGTTATTTTTAAAAATGACCCATTTGCAATTTTCTTATAAATAAACATTAAAATTTCTAAAGAGATTTGATAAATATAGCCATATAGCTGATTGCCATAACAATATTTTTAAACAAACGACAGTCCTAATCCTGTAAGGGGAACTCGCAGCACTCCCCCTTTTAGAACTCGAAACCCTAATCTCCCCATACTGATTATCATAATTAAATATAGTTCGTTTATATTTATACAAAGTAATAAAAACTATTTGTTATTTGTAACTGTAACAATAGTAATAAAAGTTATTCAAACTCGTAATGGCAAAGCCAGGAAATTTTGCTACTGGATTCATAATTTTTCGGTTTACACTTGTAGGTAAACCCTTTTACCGGGTCAGGCCGGTTTAGATCACACTTCATTAATAGTAAGCAAATCTATAGATTTTGGCTAGAAAAATATACCAGGAGAATTACAATGTGCCTAATAAACTTACGGTTCTCCATTATCTTTCCGTGCAACTTGCAGTACTGACAAATTAAAATATGAAGTAGAGTTGTAATGCATTAAGGCTCCAACCATGAATGAACATGTAATAAATTGTATCAAAATATTTTTGATGTTGATGCCTTAAAAAAGTTATAACATTATCAATGAATTGGTGGTGGAGTGGTAATGGTGATGATGAGAGAATAGATGAATATGTGGTTTTCACTAGTTGGATCCTTAAACTGAACGAGTTTTATCCCACCGCACTGTACTGCCTTCGGCGAGTGTTCACGGACGTTAGCCTTAGGGGAGGGTTTTTTCCCGGATCGAAAGACGAGTGTCACACCCCGACCAAAGGCGGCGGAACATGCCGGGGTGCAACGTGATTGGACAAATACACAAGACACTATTTAAAGTGACAATATTTATTCAACTCATTTTAGTTCAACAAATCAATAAACAACACATCTCATTCACACAACCAAGTTAAATACAAGTAGCAAATATATTGTTCGTTTTACTAATATCCTAATAGTCTTGGTAACGTTTTCGTCAAGTCCTCGAGTCAACAATAGTCAAACCTGTAACATTTCATAAAATAAAGTTTGTCAACACAAAGGTTGGTGAGCAATTCATAAGTTTGAGCAACAATAGTATATATTATGAAAAGCCACAAAACTAATATACAAAACAATAAATAAGAGCTATAAACCTAGATAAAATAGTTATCGCTAAACAAGTTAGCGACACCTAGCTATTGGCAATTAGTCTAGGATTTTATTGACAATTGCTAATAAGCTTACATTAGCACCACCTAGCTACAAGGGGTTGCCAAGTAGTCTAGGATTTTATAGTTATCGTTAATTGCATTACGTTAACGACACCTTGCCATTGCCAAATGGTATAGGATTTATAGTTCCACCATCCAAAAGCTGGAAACACATAGGCAAATAAGCATAGAACACCAAATCGAGCAATTATTCAAGTCAAGTATACAATCACGTTTGTGGGTTTAAGACTCAAGTAAATAAAGCATTTAGTTTGATAAGTATGAAATGTCACCCCAAAACGAAAGATGGAAAAAGAGGTATGAAAGTACTCACCTCGATTGATGAATTGAGAAACTAATAAGTGATCGACAAATAGAAAGCTTGTAAACGAAACGAACGAATCCGACTTGAAAGCTAATTGAAAACGAATAAATAAAATATATTAATGAACTTGAAGTTTAGTTGAAATTACATTGAAACATTGAACAAGAAAGTTCGGTTGTTAATCGGGTTATCGGTTAATGATTAGGGACTCGTACTAAATTGATAATTTAAAATAAAATAATATTATTTTATTGGGCTTTTAAATAACTAAACCAATATTCAATATAAACAAGACGGGTTTTAAATCAAGGGTTCGGTTTTTATAAAAAATTGAATTGGTAATAAAGCTTATCATAATATTATTAATGATAAATATAGTAAAGATAATGATGACATTAAAAATATGTTATATATATATACACACACATATATTGATATATAAGATAATAATAACAACTATTTCTAAGAATTCTAATATAGTATAATAATTATAATAATAGTTATTATAAATAATACTAATAATAATAGTTAAAGAATAAAATCTTGGTATTAATTTTAAGGTGTTGTTGATAAAAATAGTAATAATAATAAGTAATGATATTGATAGTAAATAATGATACTATACTCAATGTCGGTTCGATTTCTAAACGAGTTCTCAAAATAACTATATTAATATTATTGCTAGTAATTAATGATAAAATATGATTTTAATAGATAATAATAATAATAATCTTGTTAATAATAGTTTTAACTTCAATATTTATAACAATAATAGTAATAATAATAATATTAATAATAAATACATATAATAGTAAACTAAACATATTTGTACTAATAATAGTAAACTTATCATATTAATAATAATAATAATAATAATTTTTGTGTAATAATATTAGTACTAATAGCAACCGAAATTTGTTAAGTATAAAAATAGCACCAAAACCGGTCTAGGACGAGACCCGAACCCGAGACCTCAAGTTTAATAATTAACATACCAACCAACCGAACCAAGATAACAATTTGTTGAACAAACCCAAAGTTAATAACATATCCATTTCCCGGGTGTTCATCCTTTCCCCAAATCAAAACAACTCTATACTCAATCCAACCCGTTTCAAAATTATATAACCAAACATATATAACCGGTTATTAACGAATTTAAATTCGACAATCTCTATATGAAAATAAACAATACCAAAACCCAATTTATATTCACCTATATATGAGCATGAGGTCGCCGGAGTTGATTCTGGTCGCCGGAAAACGGAACAGAGAGAGAAGGTAGAGAGAGGGAGAGATGCGGTGAGAGAGAGCGAACGAGAGTGAGAGAGAGAGCTGCGATGCCGACTTTCCGGTGAGGTTCGGCCGCCGGAAAAAAATGTGACAGTGGGGAAGGGGCTGTCGGGAGTGCGCGAGAGGAAGATGAGAGTAGTGGTGTGCGGTGAGAGGTGGTGGCCGGAGGTGGCTGGAATCGCCGGAAGTGGTGGTGGGGTGATGTTCGCCGGAAAAGTAAAAACGAGGGAGAAAGAAAGAGCGGTGGTGGTGTTGGAGGTACGGGGAAGGTGATGATGTGGTAGATGGTGGTGGCGTGCGTTGGTCGGAGTTCCTCACTGGTCGCCGGAAATCGGCGCCGGAAAACGAAGAAGAAAGAAGCAGGGGGCGGCTGGGATTATTATGGTTAGGTTTAGGTTTTTTGTTTGGTTATATATGTATGCATATTTTCAAAAATGGCCCTCCAAGTTTCAGACAACATTTAAAATGGGTTTAAAGGTTCGAAAAGCTTATAACAACTTTACGAAAATTAGTTTGAACCCCTGACAAACATTGTTTTATTTATGATCGAGGTCTAAAGTATTATCATTTAACCTGAGTCATTGTACATGTCTTGCATGATCTCTTCTCGTGTATCTTCTTTTACTTGCAAAACACGTATTCATTTTCAAATGTGAACTAAAACGTGTTTATAATAATTGTAATAAAATTAAAGTAGTCATCATAAATCATACTAGCCCAACAATTTGTTTATACACGCATGGTTGTATTCATGACACTTAGGATCGTGAATTATTCACAAATGTTGCTAGGATACACGTTTATCTATTTTTGACTATTGTGCTTTCAAAAACATAAATTAATATTGTTTGGGCAAAATTAGTAAGATTAGCAAACAAAACACTCTACGTCATATCTCATAGAGCACTCATAAGACTTTCACAAACTATTATACCGGATTCCAATTTTTTTCTGAAAAACCCCAGTTTCTTTCGCAACACTAAACCTTTATAAACACATTAAAAATTTATTAAATTTTATATATAATACGTATGTATGTATATATGATATGAGAGAGTGAGAGAACCGATCGCACCCTCACCATGCGCTCCACAGTCTTCAATGATGGAGCCGCCCAACCTAAACACCTCCCATATATAGCCAATGCCGGAGCTAGCCATGAACTGTTTTCTATGGGCTATGGATTTTTCGGTACTCAGATTTTTTCCAACGTCAAAGTTTTCGGGTCGGGTCGAGTAAGATAAATAAAATGCAATATCACTGTCATAACCAAAATACATCGTCAATATTCAATAAAATACAAAGTCATTGGTAATTGTAAACATACTAACATAAAGATATGACAGATAATTCTAATCATATATAATTATAAATCAATCAATCAATCAATCATACCCAGTGGAATCCCACAAATAGCAAAGCTATAAGTAGGGTCTGGGGAGGGTGGGATGTAGGCACACTGTATCTCTATCCGATGGGATAGAGAGATGGCTTCCAGGGAGACCCTCAGCTCAAGATAACATTGTATGGGAGAAAATAAGGGGCATCAAAGTACAATAGTGATAAAATTGATAATAGCACGTAGTAAAATTAATAATACTAATACATGTGTAGATAACCATATAAAACTATATGAGAAGAGAAAACATAATGGTGTGTGACCAAAAACATGTAAAGAGAAAAACCGCTAAGGTATTCTTTTCTCCCTAAAAATCCTTAGCCTTAATTCTAAGTCTCCAAGAATTCCTATCCTCAACCATGTCCTCTGAGAGGCTTAGGTGTAGAAAATCATGTCTAATCCTCTCATCCTAAGTCAATTTTGGCCGGCCTTTACCCCTCCTCCCCCCTATAGTTATGTTTTCTACGGATCTAACAGGGTTCGTCATCTGTCTTCTCTTCACATGTCCGAACCATCTCAATATCCACTCTCTTATCTTGTTGGATATGTTAGCTACCCCTAATCTCTCCCTAAACACCTTGTTTGTTATTCGATCTAACCTTGTGTGCCCACACATCCAGCGTAACATTCTCATCTCTGCTACCTCCAATTTCCGCTCTTGTGCCTTCTTGATAGCCCAACAATCTGTTCCATATAACATTGCAGGTCTTATTGCAACCCTATAAAATTTTCCCTTTAGTTTAGTTGGGAAACTCTTAGCACAATATACCTGTGGCTTCTCTCCATCTACACCATCCTACCTGAACTCGATGTGCCACATCGCTGTCTAATTCCCCATCGCTCTGAACAAATGATCCTAGGTACTTGAACTTCGTTACCTGCGTAACCACATGCCCTTCAATGGTGATCTGAACATCCTCATTGTCATTTACCCCGCTAAAACCACAGTATAGGTACTCCGTCTTAGAGCGATTAATCCTTAATCCTTTTGTCTCTAAGGCTGTTCGCCACTCCTCTAGCCTCCCATTTAGTTCTTGTTTACTCTCAGCAACTAACACAATGTCGTCTGCGAACATCATGCACCACGGGAGTGTCTCTTGAATTGACTTTGATAACTCATCCAAGACTACTGCAAAAAGAAACGGACTCAACGCTGACCCTTGGTGAAGGCCTACCTCCATAGGGAAGAAATCGGTGTCTCCCACGGGCGCACGAACACTTGTTGCACTCCTGGTATACATATCCATAATTACCTCTATATATTTCCTCGGAACCCTTCTACCCTGTAGGAACTTCTAAAGAACTTTGCGTGGCACACTGTCGTACGCTTTTTCTAGGTCAATAAACACCATATGGAGGCCGCGCTTCTTCTCCCTATACTTTTCCATCAATCTTTTTATAATGTGTATTGCCTCAGTGGTGGAACGCCCCTGCATGAATCCAAATTGGTTCATCGTAACCTGAGTTTCCCGTCTAAGTCTGGCTTCAATCACTCTTTCCCAAAGCTTCATAGTATGGCTTAGTAGTTTGATTCCTCGGTAGTTACCATAACATTGGGCGTCTCCTTTGTTCTTGTAAATTGGGACTACGACACTGGTCCTCCACTGGTCTGGCATTTTACCAGATTTGAGGATAATGTTGAACAAAGTAGTTAACTACATGAGTCCTTCTTCTCCCAGGCACTTCCACACCTCGATGGGTACGTTGTCTGGGCCAACCGCCTTAGCCCTTCCCATCCTCCTAAGTGCAGTCTGGACCTCTTCCCGTGTGATCCGTCGGCAGTAGCAGTTATTCGGTTGTTGTCATTGAGGGGTTGTGTCGTCATATTCCTCTTGGTAGGCTCTCCCATTGTTAAAGAGGTTGTGGAAGTATGTTTGCCATATTAGTTTGATGTCCTGCTCCTTAACTAGTACATGGCCTTCTGTATCCTTTATAAACTTCACAGGCCCTAGATCTTGCCTTCTACGCTCCCTGGCTTTGGCAATCTTAAACATAGCATGTTCCCCCTCTTTTGTTTCTAGACGTTCATACATCCGTTTATAGGCCTTGTTTTTTGCTTCCGACACCGCCTTCTTCGCTTCTCTCTTGGCCATTTTGTAAGTCTCCCTCAGTTCCACTCGCTCCTCCTCATTCGTGCACCTCATAAGCTCCCTAAAGCTTACTTGTTTTTCCCTTATCTTGTCTTGTACGGCCTCATTCCACCACCAAGACTCCTTATGCCCGCCTGTATTTCCTGTTGTGACCCCGAGAGTCTCCTTTGCTACTTGAATGATCTTTGTCGCCATAGATTCCCATATCTGAGTTGAGTCCCCATTTAGTTGAGCCAATGCCTGCAACATGCGTTTGTCCTTAAACAGTGGAAGCCTTTCGTCCTTCAAATTTCCCCATCGAATTCTCGGTGCACATTTCCTTTGTCGAACTGTCAGCTTAATTCTGAAGCCTATATCTGCAACCAACAGTCGATGTTGAGCCACGACTGTCTCCCCCGATATGACTTTGCAGTCCTTCCACCAATGTCGGTCTCATTGCCTCATCATAATGTAATCAATTTGCGTGTTGCGCCCGCCACTACTAAAGGTGATCAAATGTGGATCTGGTTTCTTAAAATACGAATTTATAATACCTAGGTCGTGGGCCACCGCAAACTCAAGAAGCTCTGTGCCGGTCTCATTCCTACTACCAAAACCGAAACCCCCATGTACTTATTGGAAACCATCGTTAGCCCTACCAATGTGTCCATTAAAATCCCCTCCTATACAAATCCTTTCACCCCTAGGTATGCCCCCTACCACCGCGTCTAGGAAATTCCAAAATTCTCTCTTTTCCTGATCCCCTAAGCCTATGTGAGGCGCGTAGGCACAAACTACTGCCACTACTTCCTCTCCTAATACTAATCGCAATACCATAATCCCGTCGTTATGTCTTATCACTTCCACCACACTAGTTTGTAGTTCCTTAGCCACTAGAAACCCCACTCCATTCCTTGCTCCATCGGAACCCGAGTACCACAACTATATATAATTATAAATGATGAACATAAATGTAGTTCTAATCATAAATTCAAACAAAAACTACCTTGTTTTTTTATTACTC
Source organism: Bidens hawaiensis (assembly GCF_021521415.1). Classification (NCBI taxonomy): domain Eukaryota; kingdom Viridiplantae; phylum Streptophyta; class Magnoliopsida; order Asterales; family Asteraceae; genus Bidens; species Bidens hawaiensis. Next base: position 874,837 of record NW_027491014.1, read on the forward strand.
ATATTGGATTTTTTTATTTGAAAATCAAAGTCAAAGAAAAATAGATGGATGACTCAAGTGGAAATTGTTGACGAGTAAAATCACGAGTAGACACATGTCGTGAGGTATCGAGGTAGTGAAGTTGCAACGATTAGCGAATAGTTGAAACCAGGGTTGAAAAACACGAAGTCTGACGATCGATGGCAATGATGGTTTTTTTTCCAGTTTTTTTTTATTAAGTGTAAATTGAGTTAGCCTTATTGATCATTCTACTAAATATTTTTGGGCTTTTATTTTAATTTATATATGAGTTATTGTCTTATTGGCCAATTTTTAATTTTTATTTAGTGATTTTTATAGGTTTAATAAAGCATTTTATATTTTATTAAAAGAGTTAACTACTAAAATAAAATTTTAACTAAAATTTTCGGAATCAATGTGTTCGAATATTTTTTTTAAAATGATAATGGATTCGTTCGTTGAAAAAAACGGGTTTACTCGATAATATGGTACTATAGACAATATATAAATCCAAAACATATTGGGTTTGGGTGAACTCGATCTCTTGGATGTGGCTCCGCCACTACCCGCAACGCTACATTCGCCTCCCAAGTTGTGTGCATCATATCCTTTCGGACCTCGAGATATGGTACACGTAGTACAATTACTACACGTTGTACATGCTCTTATGTCTAATAATTTTTCGTGTAAAAAGTATTTTTCATTTTATGAATGATTAATATCTCATCAATCATTTATTTAAATTTGTTTTTATTGATTACTTGTTTGGCTAGGAATTTTTGGTAATCATTGAAATTATTGTAGATAAGTGGTGCCAAGTGTTGGGACACACACAAATAATTGGAAAGAAAGCATTAATTGGAAAATGGTACAAGAGTACATAAAGTGAAGGTACAAGAGTATTAACATAACGTATAGGTGTCATTTTAATTGAAATACATAATAAACATATAAACGTGGGAGGATGCTTTAATCAACTTTATTATCTTCTATTAATGATATTTTAATTTCAGCAAACAATAAATTAAACAAATAAAGATTTTCATTATCTAATTTAGTGCACTACGTCTTCCATTTGCAATTTTTGATGACTCAACCATTAGTTATGATTGTTTAGGATCGGTCCAAAATTTCGTTTTATGATATATTATTTCATACTATAAAGTATTCTTTCATGGCGCAAATTCGCAAAATACGCAAAAATAATCAGATATTGGTTTGGGTTTAAACCGGTCTGTTTTGTACGAGTTGAGCCAACAAACCCCATTTATTAAACGGGTCGTATTTAAGTTCTTCGGTAAGTACTCTAGTCAACTCGTGAATCCATTTAAAGTTACAAATAAAATAATTAATATAGTTTATTATGTTTAATTCTTCAACTTGTATACAACTTTATTAACAAGTTTACAACTAAGAAACTCTTTTATTACCCACCAACTTTTTTGATAGCCTTTTAACAGTCATTAAGAGGCTATCTCTTAATGACTCTTAACATCTTAATGGTTAAGAGGTAGTCTTAAGTCTGAATGGTTAAAAGACTACCTCTTAATGGTTACATCTTAATCATTCAGACTTAAATCTACCTCTTAACCATTAAAAGACTATCTATTAATGATCGTTAAGAGGCTATCAAACAGCCCCTTAAAACAAAGAGGTTGTACATGTCAATAGGTCATGTGTTGATTACATAGTTTGGAACATGTCTGGATTATTGTTAATGTATTTAATATTCTAATAATAATAATAATAATAGTAATAAAAGTTATTTAAGTTAAATCAATTTCAACCAGATAAACCACACAAATTAGGAAGCTTGTTTTGTCTCTTTCAACGTAGGTTCTAAAAAATAAATAATTGTAATAGTGGCTGTATCATTACACTTGATAATATTGTTTGATTTGCCATACAACATACCCCAGCCCAGGTTGATTGAAGATAAGGAAGATATTTGAATGGAACTCCTTTTTAGACGTATGCCCACTCTTGCTTTCCAACAATATTGTTAAATCAAAGTTTTAAACACTAAAAAGATACCTAGGTCTTATATGTCCAACTTTTCAAAAAGGTTAACTTAAACTATTAAACAACAATATATTATTTTTTATTCAAGGTTAAGATATTATATTATTATATTTGAAAAATTGTTTATCTTTTAAACATATCATTACTAAAAACTTTAGTAAGGTGTCAAATATAACTTGTAAAAGTGAGATGTATGTGAGTTGAGTGTATATAATTGTAAGTTTGTTTATATCCTAGATCAAGTGCAAGCTTGATTCTACACACTCGGATCCTAGAAATACCAGTTTATTGGGTATTCTAGATCCAAAAGCAGATAAAAAGATGAAAACAAGTCAAGTCGAACAACTAATCAACCATACTTCATATTGATAAGCCAAAGTGTAAAAACGTAATAATAAAGCCATGAACTAGTCGCTAACATGATACATATTGTGAAGTATGAGATGATAATCGAGTCAAATGATCACTTGTAGAATATAAACGAATGATTTATAGTTCATACATACGTACGTATACATACATACATACAAACTCGGTTAGGCTCGATCCACCACGATGCACATCTCATGGTGGCTATATATCATCTATAGAAAAATCCGGCAGAGTAATGTAACACACAGAACATTAATTAGTGTAAAAAATGTCCAGGTTTCTAGACTCGTAGGCATGAGTAAGCCTATAAATAGGCCTCCATAATCCATATATACGCATGGACGTTCCCATGTGTATGGGAAGTAAACTACATGAATGAAACACCACACATACAAACTCATGCGTATGGGAAATACAAACGATATATTTCAGCCCTCGACCACCCCTAGTTTGTTCCAACAACTATGGGCACCAAAAATGCAGTAACATAAAAATGATTACAATGAAATTCTTGCTAACTTATCATAGGCCTGTTACAAATTCACCAGAGCAAGAGATTTACTCCAAAAGTCAACCAAAACAAGAATAAACGCATAATTATACTTGTTGAAAAATGTAGTCGTTTCCTAAGTGGCGATACTAGGTAGTTTGAAGCGACACTGCCTAGTTGCATATTACAAACAAACTATTAACAATATTAAAAAATCATAATCTATTTTGACTCTTTTAAAAAATTCCTTATTAAAAAATTCAAACAAAATAATTAAAAAATCATAACTTGAAATATAAATCAAAAACTAAAAAAGTAAAAACACTAAAAAGTTTCCTATGTAACAACTCGGGTTCATACAACGTATTAAATACCAAGACCTGACCCGCTTTATATTTGGAAAAGTTTTATCAATAAAATTATCGCGTTATTCGAGATAATATTATTTTATTAATATTTGTTATTATATTTATTTAATATATGTATATATATATATATATATATATATATAATAACTTTGATTTATATACATTATTAACCCTAAATTAAACTATAACCCTATTATGTATTCTCATGAATAATTCAAGGACCTTTCTGCAAATTCTATATATTATCACCATATAACCCGTTTACCCATGATCCAACCCGTGACCCCTATATCGAACCCGTTTACCCGATCTCTTGTCTTGCACCTTAATCTTCGTTGTAATTTTGAAAATTGATCAACAATATTATTCTCCTTACCTACTTCGGCCTACCGACACATGCAATTAGGAAACATTAATAAAAAACGATACAAATTAATTATATTACGAACCACCCTAAGTTTAATTTGGGTTTTATACATTAGAGTTTGTTATAATCAAAATTAATCACACCTTCATCATCCCCTGCCCATCGCTAAGCAAACCCTATGGTTAATTGTGTGTTCATAACCTGCAAGACCCCGTTATGGATCAATAAATCATCGGCTATATATCGTTCTAATTGGTTATCAAATCTTCTTCTGTATAGGGAATTGTTTATATGAATGGACTCGTCGCGTTTCACTCTTCCTTAACCCTAACATTAATCGACTAAACGATTAACGATTTGGCCGATTGATGATCTAGGGTTCATAATTTAGTGTTAGAAGGATATAAACATCTGAACACCCAACTCAGTTGGCTGGGTGTAGGTGCATGTATATTTGGTGAACCAGATGCTGGCGCGGGTTCGAGCTCCGGCAACCCGGTATTGTTTTGGATAAAAATCAGCTAAGGATAATGTATCAAAATCTGTTATGTGAGGTTTAGTGCTATGATGATTATAATGAATATGTAAACGAAATAATGATGAACACAAGGATTTATTACGAGGAAAAGCCCTTGATCTTGGTCGGATTACCGGCACAAAACCCCGGGTGATGACTGTTAGGGCACGGAAATTTGACACTGTGGATACGTTATCCTGACATATGTTCTTGGATCAGTTATCCTTAGACAGATCCTGTCAGGATCAGTGGTCCTCAGTAATTGGTATTATTAACAATTGTTTCTTGTATGTAGGTTGTTATTTAATAAGTATAACGGCTCCAAGACTTATTCCACCGGATATCTCGCTATTGGACTTGTCAAACACGTGGTCAAAGTCGTGGATGAAGATAGTGGGAAGGTGGCGGATTTATAGGACTTCTTGTTGTGTCACAAATAACTGAGTACTGAGGATATGTTATTCTTGAAGACATGTCTGGATCAATTATCCTTCTGAAGAGTTCCAGAGCTATGTCAGGATCATGGATCCTCGATATTTGGTATTATTAACGGTTGTTTCTTATATGAAGGTTGATATTTATCAATTGCAACGACTCAAGGACGTGGTCTACCTAATATTATGCTACAAGGCATCTCCAGCACGTGGTCAAAAGTGAAGACTAAGCTAGTGGGAGTAGTGCCATAAAACTAGGAGTTAGTTAGCCTTTATTTTTATTTATATTGAGATTATGATCAAAGTTAGGTCACTTGTTCACATTCATTCACTGCTTACACTTGAAAATACTCTGCCAAGAACTCTCTCTAGCAGTTCATACACACACACACACTTAGATATTCTTTGTAATCTTTGATCATATCTCCACCTTTGTAACCCGATTTTTACATTAATAAAGTTGACAGTGATAGTTTTCACCGTCCGGGGTTTTTTGTGCTGGAGATTATTATAATCACGTACCATCCGACCAAAGATTACATTGTTAATCTTCGACCGAAGCAATTCGACCAAAGATTACGTTGTTAATCCTTGACCGAAGCAATTCGACCAAAGATTACGTTGTTAATTTTTGACTGAAGTAAGATTATCATAATCAAGGGTTTTTTCCCTCGTGATCAAATCATCGTGTTCATCAAGATTTCAATTATACATTCTCTATTATCTTTCTAGCACTAAACCTCACTTTACAGATTTGGATACATTATCCTTAGCAGATATTTTTCCAAAACAATTTGGCGCCCACCGTGGGGCAATTGGTGCTATAATCCAGATTATTCCCTATCAATTTCTAACCTTTCATACCCATATCACTTTCAATGGCCTCTCAATCAATCTCTGCTTCATCAACCATGCCGTCTTCGGTTTCTCTCTCATCAAGGACTTTGCCACCGATGCCTCCGCCAATCACGGGAGCACCAAGGGCTGTTGCTGCTGGGAGCAAGACGCAACTACCAGTCTTCCAGAGCTCGAAAACCGCTGCTGCTGCGCCGATGGTTAATACTAACAGTGATGTTTCATCTATGTTTTCGCAGGTTAAAACATATATGGAGCAGCAGAACAAGACCAACCAGAGGATCCTTCGTGAGATAGAAGATCTCAAGAAGACTAAGAGGCCATCGGAGGATCACACTCCCCTGATGCCTAGGATGCTGGATTTCACCAGTCCAGTATCCATGGCTCAGTTCACGCAAGGATCATCTATCCTTCAACAGGGGTCAATGGTTCAACAGACTCAAGGATCCTCGTTATTTCAGCTAGGATCATCTATCCTTCAACAGGGGTCCATGGGTCAACAGACTCAAGGATCCTCGTTATTTCAGTCAGGATCATCTATCCTCCAACAAGGGTTCATGGGTCAGCAAGCTCAGGGATCCTCATTCTTCCCGCAAGGATCATCTATTCTCTAACAAGGGTCCATGGGTCAGCAAGCTCAGGGATCCTCATTTTTCCCGCAAGGATCCTCTATCCTTTAGCAGGGATCCATGGGTCAACAGACTCAAGGACACTCGATCTTTCACTCAGGATCATCCATCCTAGATCCGAGGTCCATAGGTCAGCAGATTCAAGGGTCCTCGATGTTTCAGCAAAGATCCTCAGTCCTTAATCCGGGATCGACGGGTCAGCAGGTACAAGGATCCTCCATGCTCCAGAGAGGATCATCGATCCTTCAACAAGGGTCCTCTGGGATGTGTAAACAAGGATCCTACAACTCCCACCCTCAAGGATCCTTTTACCAGGGTCAAGGATCCTTAGGAGTTCAACATCAACGGTTTTCCGATGTCCATTAAGGGGATATAATCCCCATGCAGACCATAGCTTTTGGTGGATCAACGCCTGTAGCTGACGCTTCTTACATCAGCCACTCTTCTGGAATGCCGACGTTCACGCAACAAAGAGGTAACTTGTATGATCCTATATCCTTATATGCTAACCGTGGTTCTATGCAGGATGCAGGTATCAACCAAGCCATGGCTAAGGAACTACAGAAACTCAAGGATATGATATCCAGTGTTCCCGGGGTCATACGACCAATCCCCGAGATACATGAGGGAATCCACAAGTTATCCAGATTTGCTCCACCTATCTGTGATGCTGAAATTCCAAAGCGGTTCCAAACTCCCAATATGAAGACTTACGATGGGACCACTGATGCTGAAGAGCATGTAGCCCAATACAGGGAAAGAATGGAGATCAATCCAATTCCTGAGAGGCTAAAGGAGGCTTGTCTGTGCAAGGGTTTCGGATCCACACTAACAGGATCTGCATTAAAATGGCTGCTAAGTCTTCTTCCCTTTTCTGTTACTTCTTTCTCACATTTAGTTAACTTGTTCAACAACCAATTTTCTTGCAGTAGGAAATTTGAGAAGTTAACTAGTTAATTATATAGAGTTGTCCAACCCAATGATGAATCCCTTAGGGATTTTGTCACGAAGTTTGGTAGGGAGGCCTTAGAAATCCCTAATCTTGACATGGCTACGGCTGTATTGTAAGGCCCCATTACCGGTGCCCTACATTTGGTGTTGGATTTACTCATAAACACAGTTCTAAATATCAGAGTTAATTAAAACTTTCGTGGAATAATATAAAACATCAACAGTCATTACAAGCATTCATCATCTTGCCTTTAAAACATAACTTAAACATGTCTTTTAGTTCAAAACATAACAAATAGATCTTCAGATGCCAGCTTCTTTATTCTACCACCATGTGTCCCCGCTCAAGCCAGCTATATCATTCTACTCACCTGCGTGCATACTAAAAGTCAGCTACGCTGAGTGAGTTCTAGTTAATCACATAACATACAATACGTACACTTACCTTCAATTATGTATCCGAAGATACATAATAATTACTTTACTAACTTACTTTCATTACATAATTTCATACATACATGCATACTTTATTACTTTCATACGATATAATTACTATCCATTCTATCTCAGATATTATTAGGGTCTGGTCCCTCTTTCCTTTGTCTATCTCGGATATTATTAGGGTCTGATCCCTTTCTTGTCTATCTCAGATATTATTAGGGCCTGATCCCTCTTTCCTTTGTCTATCTCAGATATTTTAGGGTCTGATCCATTTCTTGTCTATCTCAGATATTATTAGGGTCTGATCTCTTTTTACTTCTCTATCTTAGATATTATTAGGGTCTGATCCCTTTCTTCTCTATCTCAGATATTATTAGGGTCTGATCCCTTACTTCTTCATCTTCGTACATACTGTCTTTACACACCCGTAACATACATATACTTTCTTTCTATCATTCATACATACTCATATGTTATACATATATCTAACATACAAATTCAGTTATCATAAACATACCTCCCTTGTAAATACGTGCAATATCCGAAGATCGTTCACGTACCGACAAGCTTTCATTCACATTCAAAATATACATACTTAAATAACATATAAATCATACATGGCATACACTTACCATTTAAGGTAAGTGTATTAACTATCACATCGAGTATGCACACAGCCCCGAAAACATAACAAGGAAATCAGGCTAGAAACTCACCTGAATGCGGTTACGTTCACCGTTTATAGTAATCCCCTTCTTGAGCTGTGCACGACTAACTGTATAACAATTACACGTATCAATTATCTATCACTACCCATATTGCATCTCTAGTCTAATTATAACCCTCAACGGACGGGGGTTCGGGGGCAGCGCCCCTGGCAGCGGGGTTCTAGGGGAGGCACCCCTAGCAGGGTCCAAGGGGCAGAGCCCCTGGCTGGGGTCGAGCTGCCAGGTCAGCTTGGAAAAGTTTTATTTCCATTAACTGTCTTAACACATTTTCCATTAGGATTTTAATTTATTATTTAATTCGCTATCTCCTTCGCCATAACGAATTAAGCCTAATTCGTTATTGATTCGTCATCTTACATGCCTGATTTGTTAGTTAATTCGTTACTTTCATATTCTAGTTCGCTAACTGATTCGTCATCTAATCATCATCTGGTTCGTCTTTTGATTCGTTAACTTATCATAACGAATTGGGCAAGTAACGAATCGCTTGATTCTTTATCTTTTCATGGCGAACTAGTGGGTAACGAATCACTTGATTCGTCATCTTAGCATAACGAACTGGGTGATCTAATTCGTTATTTTGTCTTAACGAATGGTTGAACTAACTCGCTATCTGGACATAACGAATGGATTGGCTAATTCGTTATCTTATCATAATGAACTGCATCTAATCATAACGAACTGCATCCATCTTATCCAGACTTTGACTCGGGGTCAAAGTCAAAATTGCCAAGAACAGCAATTAGTCAACAGAATCCGATTTTTGCGATTGGACCCTCAAATCTTAACGAAACAACATGATTTTGGTACCATTGAACTCGAAATCACAGCGCTAACAAACCCCAATCATCAAATCAGCCAAACGTTCATGTTTAAAGGGTGCGGTTTTTACATCTATATACGGGTTCTTTTAGGTTAACAATTAACCTATCAAATGTTAATCAATTTCAGTAATATTGGCTGTGTTGGATTCGTTTTCAATATACTAAAACAGATCTGTGATTTCCCAAACCAATCCTAACCAAAACGAACGATTTCTAAGTATAAACGTACCTTAAACGAGTCGAACTACGAACACGAGCTGGTCTTCGGTTTTGTTTTGGTTCTTCACAAAGATCTAGCACCAACAAGCTTGGGTTTTCGCCTTCGGATCTTGGTTCGGGTTTGTGTGTGTTTTACAAGGTGTAGGCTATGGTGTAGAGATGGATAGAAATGGAAAGGATTAGGGTTTAAGGGGTATTTATACTCCCTTAAGCCCATGGACCTAAGGCCCATTCCATATTATATTCCATCTTCTAAAGTCCAAGCCCACTCTCTCAAAGTTTATTATCTAAACTGATGAACGACACACTATCAAATAAATGAAATCATTTTATTTATTTTTATAATCGAAAACAAGATGTTACATGTAGAAGCCTACAAGATGGGACTAAATAGGGGCTCCCCCTTTTATGATGATCTTGTGATTACTCCTTGCAGGTCACTAGATGAAGTCAGAAACTTGGCACTTAGATTCATACGGTTGGAAGATGACAAGAGGATCCAGGATCGTTTGGGGGACTAAAACGAAACAAGAATCCCCTGACAAGAATAAAGGATCCTCGTACAGAAACAACCACTCAAAGCCTTAAAGGATTACTTATTCTCTGCACCAGCTCTGATGAAGCCTATGGATGGAGAATCCTTGTATCTATACCTAGCCGTTTCAGGAAATGTCGTAAGTGCCGTCCTTGTGAAGTATCACGAAGGTGAACAACATCCTGTTTACTATGTAAGTAAAAGTCTTTTAGATGCGGAAGCCCGGTATTCTCATTTAGAAAAGTTAATTCTTGCACTCTTTATGGCTTCTACTAAATTGAGACATTATTTTGAAACTCATCATATTATTTTGAAACCCACAACGAACGGGGGTCCGGGGGCAGTGCCCCTGGCAGCGGGGTCTAGGGGAGGCAGCCCCTAGCAAGGTCCAAGGGGCAGAGCCCCTGGCTGGGGTCGAGCTGCCAGTTCAGCTTGGAAAAATTTTATTTCCATTAACTGTCTTAGCATATTTTTCACTAGGATTTTAATTCATTTATCAGCGAACTTAACTTTTGGCGAACTTAATATTAAGCGAATTTAACATTGGCGAACTTACTTCAGCGAAGTTAACATTGGCGAACTTACTGTTCAGCGAAGTTAACATTGGCGAACTTGGTAACAGGCGAACTTATACCTCAGCGAACTTAAGGTTGGCGAACTTAACAACGAGCGAAGTTTTCAGGGGCGAACTTGGTTGGCGAGCTTGCTTGCAAGCGAACTTGCATGAAGGCGAAGTTGGCTTGCAGGCGAAGTTATTCAGCATTCGCCTCTGTTCAATCTTAATCACCAAAATCACCCTTATTTCATCGAGAAATTCTTGGATATTACGTTAACTAATTCCGCGATCATTCCCATGGCCTAGTTCGAGTAAAACTTCGCCTGGAAAGACATAAAGTTTGGACCATTCGGCTTAAAACGTTTAATAACATAACTACGGTTTAGCGAGCCGTTTATGTTTACGGGTTCATTAGGTTGTTTTATCATCAAGTTTACGTCTTTACGTTTCACTCATACCCGATCCATTCTCGTTCTATGTTTTAAGGCTAAATGTTTATAAAAACGTAAACTTTAAGATCAAAACGTACCTTTTCGTGTTTGTTTGGCTTAGTCACGGACCTTAGATCTTGTATTTATCTTGCGTATTGAAGGATCTATCAAGAATCTCGTTTACTTGGCCTTGGATCTCACTCTCGCTCTTGGCCGTATATAGGTGTAAGTGTATGTGTGTATTTTTGAGTGTGTAGAGATTAGGATGGAAATGAATGAGGGTTTAGGGTTTTAGGTTGGTTTAGGGGATATTTATATCCCTTAAAGCCCATGGACCTAAGGCCCATTCCCATTTAACCCACCTTAATTTGTCTAAGTCCATGATCCGTTCTTTACTCGATATTAATTAATTAATAATACGAAATCCCTAGACGTAACTTTCTTTATTTAGCATCATAATATTCAGGATGTTACAAGTCTTCCCTCCTTAAATAGGTTTCGTCCCCGAAACCTAAATATCTACTTAAACAGATTAGGTTAGAACTTGCGCATCTCATCCTCAGCTTCCCAAGTAGCATCTGATCCTTTGCGATGTTTCCATATCACTTTCACCAAAGGTATAACCTTATGACGAAGCTGTTTCTCCTTGCGATCAATAATCTCTATCGGTTGCTTAATGTAGTTCTGCTGTTCATCAACCTCAATGTCCATCAATGGCACGTGAAACGTGTCATCAGCTAGACACTTCCTCAGATGGGAAACATGGAAGGTCGAATGAATTCCCTCCAACTCATCGGGTAAATCCAACTTATAAGCTACTTTACCCACACGATCTAAGATCTTAAACGGTCCAATGTACCTCGGACTCAATTTTCCTCTTTTCCTAAAACGGATAATCCCCTTCCAAGGCGAGACCTTGAGCATCACATTGTCACCAACGTTAAACTCAATTGGTCGTCGCCTCTTATCAGCATAAGACTTTTGTCTGTCTTGAGCAGCTTTCATTCTTGCCTTAATCTGATCGATCTTTAAAGATGTTTCTTGAACCACTTCTAAACTTCCCATCTCCTTCTAACCAATCTCTCCCCAACACACCGGGGTCCTACATCGTCTACCGTAAAGCATCTCAAACGGTGGCATACCAATACTTGAATGGTAGCTTTTGTTATAGGAGAACTCTGCCAGATGCAGATGATCATCCCAACTTCCTCCAAAGTCTAAAACACAAGAACGTAGCATATCCTCAAGGGTTTGGATCGTCCTTTCAGACTGTCCATCGGTTTGAGGATGATACGCCGTACTGATGTTCAACCTCGTCTCAATAGCTACATGGAACTTCTTCCAAAACCTCGAAGTAAACCGTGTATCTCTATCTGACACGATCGACAATGGTACACCGTGCTTAGAGACAACCTCTTTTATGAACAAGCTTGCTAAACGTTCAAAGTTTCAAGGCTAAACGTTTATAAAAACGTAAACTTTAAGATCAAAACGTACCTTTTCGTGTTTGTTTGGCTTAGTCACGGACCTTAGATCTTGTATTTATCTTGCGTATTGAGGGATCTATCAAGAATCTCGTTTACTTGGCCTTGGATCTCACTCTCGCTCTCGGCCGTATATAGGTGTAAGTGTATGTGTGTGTTTTTGAGTGTGTAGAGATTAGGATGGAAATGAATGAGGGTTTAGGGTTTTAGGTTGTTTTAGGGGATATTTATATCCCTTAAAGCCCATGGACCTAAGGCCCATTCCCATTTAACCCACCTTAATTTATCTAAGTCCATGATCCGTTCTTTACTCGATATTAATTAATTAATAATGCGAAATCCCTAAACGTAACTTTCTTTATTTAGCATCATAATATTCAGGATGTTACAGGAAAATTTAGCCTCATCCCTGAAAATTCCAGAAGATATGAAGATTCCAATTATTCATGTTCTCTCACCAGCAATAGGAGAACAAGAAGTTGGAGAAATAACAACTGACCAAAAAATTGTACTTTGGGATCCATCATCCTCAAACAACCAAGGATCCTGGATCCTCCCAATCAAAAAGTACATTCAAGATGGAGAAATTCTAGCCACAGAGAATTCGAAGTCTTTCAAACTTAAGGTATCACAATATATTTTATTAGATGATATGCTTTACAGGAAATCTCTTGCAGGTCCATGCTTAAGATGCATTGAGGATCCAGAAATCCAAGAAGTGTTAAAAGATTTTCATGAAGGTGATTGCGGCAATCACACCGGTGGTAGTGCCCTGTTCTCTAGAATTTTAAGAACAGGTTATTATTGGCCCACGATGAAAAAAGATGCAATGGAATATTCTAGGAAGTGTGTTGCTTGCCAAAGGCATGCAAACATCCTTCACCAGCCAGCAGAGCCGATGTATCCTATATCCTCGTCATGGCCTTTCATGAAATGGGGTATGGATATTGTAGGCAAACTACCTAAGGCACCAGGAGGAAGAGTATTCATGCTTGCAATGACGGACTACTTTTCAAAATGGATAGAAGCAGAAGCTTTTGTTCAAGTACGCGAAAAAGAGGTGATATCTTTTATTAAAAGAAATATAATTACTAGATTTGGTATTCCCTCGGAAATTATTTAAGACAATGGTTCCCAGTTTATCGGGAAAAGAACAACTAAATTTTGTGACAGTTGGGGCATTAAGATGATAACTTCTACTCCAGTACATCCTCAAGCTAATGGTCAAGCAGAGTCTAGCAACAAAATTATCATCAATAATCTGAAGAAGAAATTAGGTTCCAAGAAGGGAAAGTGGGCCGAAGAGCTACCTTATGTTCTTTGGGCAGACAGAACAACATCCAAGAGTGCAACAGGCCAGACACCATTCTCATTAGTATTTGGTTCAGAGGCAGTAATCCCAACAGAGATGGTGGTTCCTTCGGCAAGAACAAGCATCCGTGATCCTGAAGCCAATGAAGAAATCCTTCTTGAAGACTTGGATACTATAGAAGAACTCAGAGACCTAGCCAAGATCAGAATGGCAGCTTATCAACAAAGGGTAGCTGGGGCATACAAAAAGAATATAAGAATTAGAAGATTTCAAGAAGGAGATCTAGTTTTGAGGAAAGCTTTCCAAAATACTACCAATCCGGCTGATGGAAAGTTAGAACCCAAATGGGAAGGACCATATCAGATTGAGTCGGAAGAAGGAAAGGGAGCATATCATTTGCTCACAATGGAAAGCAGCAGATTACCAATCGCATGGAATGCTATCCACCTCAAAAAGTATTTTCTCTGATCAGGATTCAGTATCCTGAGAGGATATATTATCCTTATAGGATCTAGGATCCCGAAGTCGGTAACATCTATCTGATCAGTTATTCTTTTTGAATTCTTATTGTTAATTTAAGGATAATGTATCCTTAATATATTATCTTTCCCAAGTTTTGAGTAACAATGCAGAATTGTAATAATATGCTTGATGCTCTAGAGGTTGGCCACCTCTCCTTTACATTCGAGGTACTATCCTTTTTCTCTTGGCCTAGCCCACGATTGGGTATGACCCCCGATGGTCATATCCTCTAAGGTTTAAAGGTTTTCACCTTTCTTATAAATAGAGTTTCTACACTCTCGCCTGGAGCGCACGCTATCCAGCGTATAGTTCTGGGCAGCGGGACCAGTACACTTTTAGAGGCTGACAATTTCGTTGTCTTCAGCTATATGAAGGATCCTACTATTTATGGTAGACGTACCATACCACCGGTTTATAACGTTTTCACGTTATCTCAAGATAAAGGTTTCTAACATTTTCATGTTAGTTAAGGTTTTGGCGTTTTCACGTCACTCACGTTTGGGCTAAATCCCGGTTTGGGCGAGTCCCCAGTCGACATCCGTATCCTTGGGCCAGTCCCCAGTTTGAGCTTGTCCCCAGTTTTGGGGCTTGTCTCCAGTTTAAAACCAGTTTTGGGCTTGTCCCCAGTTTTGGGCTTGTCCCCAGTATTTGGGCTTGTCCCTAGTTTTTGGGCTTGTCCCCAGTTTAACACCAGTTTTGGGCTTGTCCCCAGTATTTGGGCTTGTCCCCAGTTTTTGGGCTTGTCTCCACTTTAACACCAGTTTGGGCTTGTCCCCAGTTCACGGGCTTGTCCCCAGATTACACGGGCTAGTCCCCAGTTGCACGGGCTTGTACACAGTTTATTTTATGGGCTTGTCCCCAGCTTGTTGGGATTAATCCCAGTTAATATCATAAGTTTTTTGCATCAGGTATCCTAAGTTTGATTACAAATATCATAGAAAGATCAACATCTAAGTATTCAACATCCTTAAATTAATTTTTACAAGGATTACAGAATGTTCAACGCTTATGGTAACTTAGGTCTAATTAGACCTTACGGTATGATTTTTATCTATTGATTTACATTTATTTGGTTAAAATCTTTGTAAGTTCTATTACTTAAAGATTTAAAATCTTTAAATTATTTTTGCAAGGACACTCTATCCTAAAATTTTTACTCAAGATTATTTCTTAAAACTTTTAACAAGACTAAAGTTATATCAAACAAACTTTCACAATAACAAGTAAATAGTCAGAAGTTTTATATTATTGAACATAAGTCACCTGGACTTACCCAAATCCTTAACCCGGACTTCACCATTTAAATATGGACCATCCACCCGTGTTAAACAGGTATTACTAGCTGTTCATGATTTGCAGGAAGAATAAGAGGTTTTGGATATATAGCTTGAAGGGAAGTTCTCAAGGAAACTATATATATATATATATATATGATAATTATATCTAGCCTGTCAAATCTCATATGTTTTTGCAGGAAGTTCGAATTCAAAAGTAAAATGACAGCTGCGATATTATCACAACCGCCATTTTGGGGGCAATTGTTAGGGAACAGAAATTTGACACTGTGGATACGTTATCCTGACATATGTTCTTGGATCAATTATCCTTAGACAGATCCTGTCAGGATCAGTGGTTCTCAGTACTTGGTATTATTAACAATTGTTTCTTGTGTGTAGGTTGTTATTTAATAAGTATAACGGCTCCAAGACTTATTCCACCGGATATCTCGCTATTGGACTTGTCAAACACGTGGTCAAAGTCGTGGATGAAGATAGTGGGAAGGTGGCGGATTTATAGGACTTCTTGTTGTGTCACAAATAACTGAGTACTGAGGATATGTTATTCTTGAAGATATGTCTGGATCAATTATCCTTCTGAAAAGTTCCAGAGCTATGTCAGGATCATGGATCCTCGGTATTTGGTGTTATTAACGGTTGTTTCTTATATGAAGGTTGATATTTATCAATTGTAACGGCTCAAGGACGTGGTCTACCTAATATTATGCTACAAGGCATCTCCAGCACGTGGTCAAAAGTGAAGACTAAGCTAGTGGGAGTAGTGCCATAAAAATAGGAGTTAGTTAGCCTATTTTTATTTATATTGAGATTATGATCAAATTTAGGTCACTTGTTCACATTCATTCACTGCTTACACTCGAAAATACGCTGCCAAGAACTCTCTCTAGAAGTTCATACACACACACACACTTAGATATTCTTTGTAATCTTTGATCATATCTCCACCATTGTAACCCAATTTTTACATTAATAAAGTTGACAGTGATAGTTTTCACCGTCAGGGGGGTTTGTGTGCCGTAGATTATTATAATCACGTACCATCCGACCAAAGATTACATTGTTAATCTTCGACCGAAGCAATTCGACCAAAGATTACGTTGTTAATCCTTGACCGAAGCAATTCGACCAAAGATTACGTTGTTAATTTTTGACGGAAGTAAGATTATCATAATCAAGGGTTTTTTCCCTCATGATCAAATCATCGTGTTCATCAAGATTTCGATTATACATTCGCTATTATCTTTCTAGCACTAAACCTCACTTTACAGATTTTGATACATTATCCTTAGCAGATTTTTGTCCAAAACAATGACAAATCGTCTATCACACTTTATTAATGTAATAATCGGGTTACAATGGGTGGAGTTTATGATCAATGAATACAATAATTCTAAGTGTGTGTGTTCTGCTCTAGAATTACAGAGAAGAGTATGTAAGTCGTGTATGATGTGTTGTGTTTGCCTAATCGATCATAAACTCATTTAAATAGGAAAATAATAACAAATATCCCTATTTTTAGCCTATAATCAAGCCATTCCTTCATTATAGCTCTTTACTTCATTATCCACCCATTTTAATAATTTGATTGCAAGATTACAGGTTGCACGTGGTCATTAGCCGTTGTACCTACCAAAAATATCAAGATAACAAAGGAAAGTTGTTAATAAATAATAAATAATGATCTGCAACATATTCTAAGGATAATTGATCCATATTATATGGCAGGATAACATATCCACAGTGTCAAATTTTCGTGCACTAACAATTGCCCCAAAATGGCGGTTGTGATAAGATCACAGCTGTCATTTTGCCTTTGAAATCAAACTCCCTGCAAAACAGATGAGATTTGACAAGCTGGGTATAATTGTCATATATCAATGGAGTTTCCTTGGGAACTTCTCTTCCGGCTGTATATCTAACACCATTAAGTTACCATAAGTGTTGATCCTTCTGTGATCCTTATAATTGAACTTAGGATACCTGATGCAAATAACTTACGATATTAATTAGGATTAAACCCAACAAACTGGGGACAAGCCCGTGCAACTGGGGACAAGCCCGTGAACTTGGGAAAAGCCCAAAAAACTGGGGACAAGCCCAAACTGGGGACTGGCCCAAAGATACGGATGTTAACTGGGGAGTTGCCCAAACCGGGATTTTGTCCAAACGTGAGAAAACGTGAAAACGTTATAAACCGGTGGTATGGTACGTCTACCATAAATCGTAGGATCCTCCATATAGCCGAAGACAATGAAATTGTCAGCCACTAAGCGTGTACTGGTCCCGCTGCCCCGGACTATACGTTGGATAGCGTGCGCTCTAGGCGAGAGTGTAGAAACTCTAATTTATAAGAAAGGTGAAAACCTTTAAACCTTGGAAGATATGACCATCGGGGGTCATACCTTAATCGTGGGCTAGGCCAAGGGAAATAGTAAAGTACCTTAAGTGTGAGGGACAGGTGGCCAACCTCTTAGACATTAAATCTCTTATTGAAATCTGCATTGTTATTTAAAACTTGAAAAAAGACAAAAGTTAAAAATATATAAATTAGTAAGAATCTGAAATGAATAAGTGATCGGATAGATATTTCCAATTTCAGGATCCTTGATCCTTCTGAGGATACTTGATCCTGATTAGAAAAAGTATTTCTTGAGATGAATAGCATTCCATGCTCTTGGTAACCTGTTGCCTTCCATTGTCAGCAGGTGATATGCCCCCTTTCCGGCTTCTAACTCGACCAAGTAGGGGCCTTCCCACTTAGGTGCAAGCTTTCCATCTGCTGGATTAGTTGTGTTTTGGAAGGCTTTCCTCAAAACTAGATCTCCTTCTTGAAATCTTCGAATCCTGATATTTTTGTTGTATGCCCCAGCTACCCTTTGTTGATATGCTGCCATTCTGATCTTAGCTAGGTCTCTGAGCTCATCAATAGTATCCAGATCTTGGAGAAGGATTTCATTGTTGGCTTGAGGATCATGGATGCTTGTTCTGGCAGTAGGAATCACCATCTCCGTAGGGATTACAACTTCTGAGCCAAATACCAATGAGAAGGGTGTTTGACCTGTTGCATTCTTTGGTGTTGTTCTATCAGCCCAAAGAACATATGGTAGCTCTTCGGCCCACTTGCCTTTCTTGGATCATAGTTTCTTCTTCAAGTTGTTGATGATGATCTTGTTACTTGATTCTGCTTGACCATTAGCTTGAGGATGAATTGGTGTGGAGGTAATCATCTTAATGCCCCAACTGTCACAAAAGTTAGTGGTTCTTTTTCCGATAAACTGGGAACCATTGTCAAAAATAATTTCTGAAGGGGTACCAAATCTAGTAATAATATTTCTCTTAATGAAGAATATCACCTCTTTTTCGCGGACTTGAACAAAAGCTTCTGCTTCTATCCAATTTGAAAAGTAATTAGTCATTGCAAGCATGAATACTTTTCCTCCTGGCGCTTAAGGTAGCTTTCCTATGATATCCATGCCCCACTTCATGAAAGGCCATGAAGAGGATATAGGATACATAGGCTCTGCTGGCTGATGCAGAATATTGCCATGTCTTTGACATGAACCACACTTCTTTGAGTACTCCATGGCGTCTCTCTTCATGGTAGGCCAGAAGTATCATGTTCTCAGAATCCTAGAGAATAGGGCTCTACCTCCAGTATGATTACCGCAATCTCCTTCGTGAAAGTCTTTGAGCCCCTCTTGAATTTCAGGATCATCGATACATCTCAAGTATGGACCTGCAAGAGATTTCCTATAAAGAATTTTATTTAATAAAATGTATTGTGATACCTTAAGTTTGATGGATTTAGGTTTCTCTGTGGCTGGAATTTCTCCATTTTGAATGAACTTCTTGATTGGGAGGATCCAAGATCCTTGATTACTTCAGGATAATGAATCCCAAGGCACAATCTCTCTGTCAGTTGTTATCTCTCCAACTTCTTGTTCTCCTATTGCTGGTGAGAGTATATGGATGATTAGAATCTTCGTATCTTCTGGAATCTTCAATGATGAAGCTAAATTTGCTAAGGCATGTGCCTCAGCATTCTCTTCTCTTGGTACCTGTATAATACTAAAATAATCGAAGAACTTTGATAGTACCTTCACAATATCTAGATATTTGATTAGTTTTTCGCCTTTAACAGCATATGAGCCATTAAAGTGGTTAGCCATCAATAAAGAATCTACATATACTTGAATATACCTGATCCTCATATGTTTAGCTAATTGAAAACCTGCGATCAGAGCTTCGTATTCCGCTTCATTATTGGTGGCTTGGAATGCACACGCTATGGACTGGGGTATTATGTCTCCCTATGGCGATTCAGTAGGATACCCAATCCTGTTCCTCTTACGTTGGATGCTCCATCAGTAAAGAGGATCCAAGGATCCTTGGTTTCTTCCAGTTGTTGAACCTCCAAATCAGCTTCCTCTTGTATGTCACTACTGAAATCAGCCACAAAGTCTGCAAGCGCTTATGACTTAATGGCTATTCTGGGCTCATACTGAATATCATATGCACTCAATTTCACAGCCCATTTGGCCATCCTTCCTAACAATTCTGGTTTTTTAAGCACATTCTTGATAGGATAATTAGTTTTTAAAATAATAGTATGTGTTTCAAAATAGTGTCTCAACTTGGTCGAGGCCATAATCAAAGCAAGAATTAATTTTTCAATGTGAGAATACCTGACCTCTGCATCTAACAGGCTTTTACTTACATAATATACCGGGTGCTGTTGTCCTTCATGATCCTTTGCCAGAACATCACTGATTGCATTACCTGACACAGCTAAGTACAGGGATAGTGGCTCGCCATCTATTGGCTTCATCAAAGCAGGTGCTGAGGATAGATAATCCTTAAGAGCCTTTAGTGCATCTTCATGCCTTTGAGTCCATTCAAACTTTTTATTTTTCCTCAAGATATCATAGAAGTCTTTGCACTTCTCTGAGGATCTGAAAATGAATATGTTGAGAGCAGCTATTCTTCCTGTCAGTCTTTGGACATCTTTAGCATTCACAGGAGACTTTAAATTAATGATGGCTTCTATCTGCTCGGGGCTCGCTTCTATTCCCCTTTTGGTTACCGTGTATCCTAGAAACTTTCCAGCCTTAACACCAAAATGGCATTTTGACGGGTTCAGTTTCATGTTATATTGGTCAAGGATATTGAATGCTTCTTCAAGATCTCGAAGGTGATCCTCAGCCCTCTTCGACTTCACTACCATGTCATCTATGTATACTTCCATGGATTTGCCTAACTGATCCTTGAACATCATATTGACCAATCTTTGATATGTTGCCGCTGCATTTTTAGTCCGAACGGCATAGCAATATAACAATATATGCCGGTAGGAGTCATGAATGCCGTATCCTCTTGATCAGATGGTTCCATCTAAATTTGTTGAAATCCAGAGGAAGCATCCATAAAGGTAAGCATCTTATGTCCGACCGTTGCATCCACCATGGAGTCTATATGCGTTAAAGGGAAAGGATCCTTGGAGCATGCCTTGTTTAAATCGGTAAAATCGACACACACCCTCCACTTTCCATTCTTTTTGGAAACAACAACCACATTAGCCAACCATCGAGGATATTTAACCTCTCTGATCATACCGGCCTTAAGAAGTTTTTTAACTTCTTCTTGTATGATCGCGTTCCTCTCAGGAGCGAATTTCCTTCGCTTCTGATAGACAGGTTTAATAGAATAATCAAGGCCCAACTTATGAGTAATTACCTCTTTAGAAATACCTGTCATGTCTGAATGTCTGAAGGCAAATGTGGATTTTCCTCACATTAGGAAGGATACTATATCCTCCTTGATCTCGTCAGGGATACAGGATCCTAGGAACACCTTCATGTTTGGATTTTCAGGATCTAAAGATACTTCTTTTACATCTCGCTCCCGAGCTTCCAGCACGTCCCTAGGATGTTGTTGTAATTGCTATGCTATCGTTTGTTTAGTTGTCGGCTTCATGGATGAAGAATAATAATTTTTGGCTTCCACTTGGTCACCATCTATCCTTACTACTCCACAAGGAGTAGGTAGTTTGATGCACTGATGGTATGTAGAGGCTACAGCCTTCATTCCATGTATCCAAGGCCTGCCAAGAATAACATTGCAACAAGAAAGATTGTCAATAACACAAAACTTTTGGTAAGAGTTTAACCCTTCGATGTATATTGGGAGTTTAATGTCCCCCAATGTTTTCTTAGTTTCACCACTAAAACCCACTAGCACGTTCTCGGGATGATTTCCGAGTCCGGGATGTTCATTTTCTATAGTACGTCATGTTGGATAATGTTGACCGAGCTTCCACCATCGACTAGGATCCTGCGCACATAATGGTTAGCAATAAATAAAGTTACAATCAAACCGTCGTGGTGAGGATCATGGATGCTTGTCTTATTTTCTTCATCAAAAAAGATTCTTTTGTCAGTCGTCAAAGTAGTGGATATGACTGGTCGTTCTCCGTTCTCCAACTTTGTTTCTTTGGCGTGTCTTTTTGCTGAGGAGAAAGAAGTACCGCATATATCTGAGCCACCAGAGATGAAGTTGATTACTTGTGCGTCTGGTGGGGGCGGAGTTGCTTTCTCTGGTACATCTTCAGGATCCTGGATCCGAGAATTTTTTCTTCCCAAGAGCTCTTTGAAATGGCCCTTGCTCAGGAGGTATCCAATTTCCCTCCTTAAACCAATACAACCTTCTGTCTGATGGCCAAAGTCTTCATGGAATGCACACCACTTGGACTTGTCTTTGAAGGATGTTGTTTTCTCATTTTTTCGAGGCCACCTTGCTTTCTCTCCAAGATCCTTCATGGCACAAATCAAACCATGGGTATCAACAGAGAAGAAATACTCGGAAATACTTGGGTAGTCCTCATCATCTTCTCCTTCTTCAACTGCCCGGACATTTTGATTGTTGAATTTTGAGTACGGCTTTGAGTCGTTCCTATATGAGGATCCTTGTTTCTGGTTAGATGAATCTTTTTTTGTTGGAGCTCCTAACCGTTCTTGGATATTCTTGTCATCCTCTAGCCTTATAAATCGGAGTGCCATGTTTCTGACTTCATCTAAAGTCCTGCATGGGGTCATCACAAGATCGTCATAAAATGGGGAGCCCCTTTGAAGTCCCTTGTTGAATGCTTCAACAACCGTAGCCATATCAAGACTAGGGATCTCTAGTGTGACATTCGTCAAATTTGAGTCTCGAGTTGTATCCGTATTATAAACTTTTATTTTGTAAAACCGACTCAATCATTTTTAGAACCTAAATTATTTATTATATAATATTATATAAACCTTGATCATCAATAAATCGATGTTTGTTATATTATAGAGTCGTTAAGAAAACATAAAGGGTCCAAACCAATTTTTCCTAAAGTTGTTATGAGTTTTAAGAACCTTTAAACTCAATTTAAACTTGTTTGAAACTTAAGGGGTTACTTTTGAAAATATATATAATACATATATATAACAAAATACCCTAACCCTAACATTCATATAACCAGCCGCCACCCCACCCTTTCTCTCTCGCAATTCTGGTGACCGTTGAGGAATTCCGGCCGCCGCCGCAGCCCCCCCGCCGGCCAACAGCACCACCGAACACCACCTCTCCCACCCTATACCTCCGACGCGACACCACCACTACCACTCGGCTTTTCCGGCAGCCCCTCAACACCCGTCTTTCCCTCTCCGTGCGTTTCTCCGGCGACCGGAAAACCGGCCGCTGGTGCCGTGGCTCTCTCTCTCTCTCTCTCTCTCTCGTCTCGTCTCTCTCTCTCTCTCTCTCTCTCTCTCTCTCTCTCTCCGCGTCTCTCTCTGCTCTCGGCTCTCTTCCCTCCGTCACACACACACACGCACAGTGGCGGACCCAGGATTTTTTGCCAATGGGGTCCCATATTTTCGGTGTTCAAATTTTTCGGGTCGGTCGTTGTTCAGGTCGGGTCGAGGCGAAGAACATAATAAAAAAATATCATAATAAAACTTTCTTTTCAATCATCACTACCTGAACGGGTCAAAATGGGTCGGGTTGACACATAAACACTTTGTTTTCCCTTTCTTAAACATTTTTGAGATAGAACCTAGATCCACCATTTCATAAGCATGTGTTGAAAACCATTAACTTAAACTAGTGAAAAATAAAACTGATATTTTAAAGTGTTTGAATGTTTCTAAAGAAAACCATGCATAAAGTTGAAAACAATGATATGTATTTTAGAGGTGTTTGAATGTTTCCAAAGTTATCATTGCAACATTAGCAATCAAATGATTGATTAACACTAAAAATTAACACAAAAAACCAAAAACTGAGCCTTGTAAGACTTGAACCCATGACCTTTCAAAGATAAAACAAGGGACTTTCCACCAGACCACATCAACATTAATAGTATGGGTTCCAAGTATTAAATCTTATGGGGTCCTCAAAAAATTTAATATACCGCTTCTAATAAATTTTTAAAAAACATTGGTGTCCCGGGACCCCGATCCACACTATGTGGGTCCGCCCCTGCACACGCACACATTCTTTCTCTCCCTCTCCATCTCATTTTTCCGGCAAGCCTCCGGTGAACGGAGATCGGTCTCTGACGACCACGCTCGGCTCCGACATTTATTCTCGGCCAAACATCATGGTAAGGAGATTTATAGTTTTAATCATTTTTGTTTTTAACTCTTAAATAGTAATCGAGTCGCGAGTTCGTTTTCCCCCTAAACCAACTTTGGAGAGTATTTTGTTGGGATTATTATTATAAACCTCATAACTAATTATTATTGTTATTATTATTATTATCATTATTATTATTAACTAGATTATTATTATTATTATTATTATTATTATTATCATTATTATTATTAACTAGTGTTTTGGACAAAAATCAGCTAAGGATCAAGTATCCAAATCTGTTATGTGAGGTAAGGTGCTAACTTGATAGTAACAAGTGTATAAGCGTGATATCGGTGAACACAATGGTTTGATCACGAGGGAAAAAACCCTTAATCACGATAGTCTTAATTCGGTCAAAACTTATCGAGGTAATCGTTGGTAAAATAACTCCGGTCAAGAATTAATAGGATAATCTTTGGTCGAAGCACTTTAGTCAATGATCAACAAGGTAACCTTTGGTCGATGAGTATGTGGTTATCGTGGCCTCCGACACAAAAAAACCCCGGATGGTGAAAACTATCACCGTCGATTATATTAATGACAAAAATCGGGTTACAAAGGTGGAGATATGATCAAAGATTACAAAGAATATCTAAGTGTGTGTGTGTGTGTATGAACTGCTAGAGAGAGTTCTTGACAGAGTATTGTGAAATGTCTGCAGCTAATGGGTGTGTAATGACCTAACTTTGATCATAATCTCAATATAAATAGAAAATAAAGGCTAACTAACTCCTATTTTTATGGCACTACTCCCACTAGCTTAGTCTTCACTATTGACCACGTGCTGGAGGTGCCTTGTAGCATAATTTTAGGTAGACCATGTCCTTGAGCCGTTACACTTGATATATATCAGCCTTCATATAAGAAACAACCGTTAACAGCATCAAGTACCGAGGTTCCATGATCCTGACATAGCTCTGGAACTCTTCAAAAGTATAATTGATCCAGACATGTCTTCAAGAATAACATATCCTCAGTACTCAGTTATTTGTGACACAACAAGAAGTCCTATAAATCTGCCACTTCTCCCACTAAACGTGTTACAGCCATTTGACCACGTGTTTGACAAGTCCAATAGCGAGATATCCGGTGGAATAAGTCTTGGAGCCGTTATACTTATTAAATAACAATCTACACACAAGAAACAACTGTTAATAATACCAAGTACTGAGGACCACTGATCCTGACAGGATCTGTCTAAAGATAACTGATCCAAGAACATATGTCAGGATAACGTATCCACAGTGTCAAATTTCCGTGCCCTAACAATTGCCCCCAAAATGACAGTTGTGATAAGATCACAGCTGTCATTTTACCTTTGAATTCAAACTTTATGCAAAAACATATGAGATTTGACAAACTAGATATAATTATCAAATATCTATAGAGTCTCCTTGAGAACTTCCTTTCTGGCTATATATCTGAAACCTCTTATTATTTCTGCAAATCACGAACAACTAGTAACACATGTTTAACCAGGATAGATGGTCTATATTTCGAATGGTGAAGTCCGGGTTAAAACTTTTAGTTAAGTCCAGGTGACTTATGTTTAATAATAATTGAAAACTTTTGACTATTCGCTTGTTACTTGTTATTTTGAAAGTTTGTCTGATATAGCTTTAGACTTGTTGAAATTTTTGAGAAATATTCTTTAGTAAAAAGTTTTTAGGATAAAATATCCTTGCAAAAATAAACCAGGATCTTAAATCCTTATAAAAATAGATTGAGAATAACGAATCCTTATATCTATGAAGATATAAACTGAAATCAAATAATGTAAACCGATAAACAGAAAACATACCGTAAGGTCTGGTTAGACCTAAGTTACCATAAGTATTGATCCTTTTGCAATCCTTATAAAACTGAATTAAAGGATTTTAAATCCATAAGTATTGATCCTTCGGTGATCCTCAGAATCTAATTTATGATACCTGATGCAAATAACTTACGATATTATCTGGGATTAAACCCAATAAATCGGGGACAAGCCCACAAAATAAACTGGGGACAAGCCAATAAAATAAACTGGGGACAAGCTCGTGCAACTGGGGACAAGCCCGTGTAATATGGGGATAAGCCCGTGAACTGGTGTTAAACTGGGGACAAGCCCAAATACTGGAGACAAGCCCAAACTGGGGACTGGCCCAGAGATACGGATGTCAACTGGGGACTCGCCCAAACCGGGATTTAGCCCAAACGTGAGATAACGTGAAAACGTTATAAACCGGTGGTATGGTACGTCTACCATAAATCGTAGGATCCTCCATATAGCCGAAGACAAAGAAATTGTCAGCCACTAAGCGTGTACTGGTCCCGCTTCCCCTGACTATACGTTGGATAGCGTGCGCAACTAGCGATCGTGAGAAAGGTGAAAACCTTTAAACCGTAGGGGATATGACCATCGGGGGTCATATCCAATCGTGGGCAAGGCCAAGGGAAATAGTAAAGTACCATAAACGTGAGGGAGAGGTGGCCAACCTCTTAGACATTGAACCTCTTATTGAAATCTGCATTGTTACTTAAAAACTTGGAAAAGATAAATGTTAAGAATACATTATCCTTAAAATAACAAGAATATGAAATGAATAAGTGATCAGATAGATATTACCAATTTTAGGATCCTTGATCATAGATGGATGCTTGATTCTCGAAGGTTACTAGATCCTGACTATAAAAAATACTTTTTGAGATGGATAGCGTTCCATGCTCTGGGTAACCTGTTGCCTTCCATAGTTAGCAAGTGATATGCCCCTTTCCAGCTTCTGACTTGATCAAGTAGGGGCCTTCCCATTGGGTGCTAGCTTTCCATCTGCTGGATTAGTTGTGTTTTGGAAGGCTTTCCTCAAGACTAGATCTCCTTCCTAAAATCTTCTGAGTCTTATATTTTTGTTGTATGCCCTAGCTACCCTTTGTTGATATGCTGCCATTCTGATCTTGGCTAGGTCTCTAAGTTCTTCAACGGTATCCAAGTCTTCAAGAAGGATTTCTTCATTGGCCTCAGGATCACGGATGATTGTTCTGGCTGTAGGGACCACCATTTATGTAGGGACTACTGCTTCTGATCCAAACACCAATGAGAAGGGTGTTTGACCTGTTGCATTCTTTGGTGTTGTTTTATTAGCCCAAAGAACATATGGTAGTTCTTCGGCCCACTTGCCTTTCTTGGATCCTAGTTTCTTCTTCAAGTTGTTGATAATAATCTTGTTACTTGATTCTACTTGACCATTGGCTTGAGGATGAACTGGTGTAGAAGTGATCATCTTGATGCCCCAACTGTCACAAAAGTTAGTGGTTCTTTTCCCGATAAACTGGGAACCATTGTCACAAACAATTTCAGAAGGGATACCAAATCTAGTTATAATATTCTTTTAATAAAGGATATAACTTCAATTTCTCGGACTTGCACGAATGCTTCTGCTTCAATCCATTTAGAGAAGTAGTCTGTCATAGCAATCATAAAGACCTTTCCGCCTGGTGCCTTTGGTAGCTTGCCTACAATATCCATTCCCCATTTCATGAAAGGCCATGAAGAGGATATAGGATACATAGGCTCTGCTGGCTGGTGAAGAATGTTTCCATGCCTTTGGCAAGCATCACACTTCTTTGAGTATTCCATAACATCCTTCTTCATTGTTGGCCAGAAGTATCATGTTCTTAGAATCCTAGAAAACAGAGCTCTACCTCCGGTGTGATTACTACAATCACCTTCGTGAAAATCTTTGAGCACCTCTTGAATTTCAGGATCCTCGATGCACCTCAAGTATGGACCTGCAAGAGATTTCCTATACAACACATCATGTAATAAAATGTATTGTGATACCTTGAGTTTGAAAGACTTCAGATTCTCTGTGGTTGGAATTTCTCCTGTTTGAACGTATTTTTTGATTGGGAGGATCTAGGATCCTTGGTTGTTTGAGGATGATGGATCCCAAAGTACGATGTCAGTTGTTATCTCCCCAACTTCTTGTTCTCCTATTGCTGGTGAGAGAACATGAATGATTGGAATCTTCGTGTCTTCTGGAATTTTCAGAGATGAGGCTATATTTGCCAAAGCATCTTCCCCGGCATTTTCTTCCCTTGGTACCTGTATAATACTAAACAATTCGAAGGATTTTGCTAATTCCTTCACAACATCTAGATATTTGATTAGATTCTCACCTTTAACAACATACGAGCCATTAAAGTGGTTAGTTATCGATAATGAATCTATATATACTTGAAGATACCTGATCCTCATACATTTAGCTAATTGCAAACCTGTGATCAAAGCCGCATATTCTGCCTCGTTGTTCGTTGCTTGAAACTCACAGGCTATTGACTGGGGTAATATTTCCCCCTGTGGCGATTTCAGTAGGATACCTAATCCTGTTCCTCTTACATTGAAGGCTCCATTGGTAAAGAGGATCCAAGGATCCTTAGTCTCTTCTAGTTGTTGGACTTCTAGATCAGCTTCCTTTTGTATATCACTGCTGAAATCAGCCACAAAGTCTGCTAGTGCTTGTGACTTGATGGCTGTTCTTGACTCGTACTGAATATCATATGCACTCAGTTTCACAGCCCACTTGGCCATTCTACCTGACAACTCTGGCTTTCTAAGGACATTCTTAACATGATAATTAGTTCTTAAAATAATAGTATGAGTATCAAAGTAATGTCTCAATTTAGTGGAAGCCATAATAGGTGCAAGAATTAATTTTTCTAAATGAGAATACCTGGCTTCTGCATTTAAAAGACTTTTACTTACATAATTGACGGGGTGTTGTTCACCTTCGTAATCCTTCACAAGGACGACACTTACGACATTTCCTGAAACGGCTAGGTATAGATACCATCATCAGAGCTGGTGCAGAGGATAAGTAATCCTTTAAGTCTTTGAGTGGTTGTTTCTGTACGAGGATCCTTTATTCTTGTCAGGGGATTCTTGCTTCATCTGAGTCCCCCAAATGATGCTGGATCCTCTTGTCATCTCCCAACCGTATGAATCTAAGTGCTCTGTTTCTGACTTCATCTAGAGACCTGCAAGGAGTCATCACAAGATCATAATAAAAGGGGGAGCCCCTATTTAGTCCCATCTTGAAGGCTTCTACAGCCGTAGCCATGTCAGGATTACGGATTTCTAGGGCTTCCCTGCCAAACCTTGTAACAAAATCCCTTAAAGATTCATCATAAGGTTGGACAACTCTATATAAATCACTAGTTAACTTCTCAAATTTCCTACTACAAGAAAGCTGGTTGTTGAACAAGTTAACTAAATGTGAAAAAGATGTAACAGAATAAGGAGGAAGACTTAGCAGCCATTTAAGTGCAGATCCTGTCAGTGTGGATCCGAAACCCTTGTACAAACAAGCCTCCTTAAGTCTTTCAGGAATCGGATTGATCTCCATCCTTTCCATGTATTGGGCTACATGCTCTTCAGGATCAGTGGTACCATCATACACTTTCATGTTGGGGATTTGAAAGCATTTTGGGATCTCCGCATCACAGATTGGTGGAGAAAATATGGACAGTTTGTAGCTTCCTTCTGGTATCTCAGGAATTGGACGAATCACCCCTGGTATGTTGGATATCATATCCTTGAGTTTCTGTAGTTCCTTAGCCATAGCTTGGTTGATACCTGCATCCTGCATGGAACCACGGTTAGCATATAAGGATATAGGATCATACAAGTTACCTCTTTTTGCGTGAAAGTCGGCATTCCAGAAGAGTGGCTTATGTAACAAGCGTCTGCTACAGGAGTTGGTCCACCAGAAGCTATGGTCTGCATGGGGATTATATGTCCTTCATGGATTTCAGAAGATCGTTGGTGTCGAACTCCTAAGGATCCTTGGCCCTGGTAGAAGGATCCATGAGGCTGAGAGTTGTAGGATCCTTGGTGATACACCGTAGAGGACCCTTGTTGAAGGATTGATGACCCTCTCAGTAACATGGAGGATCCTTGAACCTGCTGACCCATCGATCCTGGATTAAGGACTGAAGATCCTTGCTGAAAGATCGAGGATACTTGAATCTACTGACCTATGGACCTCGGATCTAGGATAGATGATCCTGGGTGGAAGATCGAGTGTTCTTGAGTCTGTTGACCCATGGATCCCTGCTATAGGATAGAGGATCCTTGCGGGAAGAATGAGGATCCCTGAGCTTGCTGACCCATGGACCCTTGTTGGAGGATAGATGATCCTTGCGGGAAGAATGAGGATCTCTGAGCTTGCTGACCCATGGACCCTTGTTGGAGGTTAGATGATCCTTGCATGAAGAATGAGGATCCCAGAGCTTGTTGACCCATGAACCCTTGTTGGAGGATAGATGATCCTGGCTGAACCAACGAGAATCCTTGAATCTGTTGACCCATGGACCTCTGTTGAAGGATAGATGATCCTTGCTGAAAAGTTGAGGGGTCCTTGAGCTGGGTCACCCACGGACCCGTGGTGAAGGATGGATGATCCTTGCTGAAAGGTTGAGGTTCCTTGAGCTGGTTGACCCACGGACCCCTGGTGAAGGATGGATGATCCTTTATGGAAGGCTGAGGATCCTTGAGTCTGAGGACCCATGGATCCATGTTGAAGGATGGGTGATCCTTGCGGGAACTGAGCTAGGGACCCTGGACTGGTGAAATCCAGCATCCTAGGCATCAGGGGGGGGGGGTGAAATCCTTTGCTGGCCTCTTAGACTTTTTGATGTCTTCGATTTCACGTAGGATCCTTTGGTTGGTCTTGTTCTGCTGCTCCATATATGCCTTAACCTGCGAAAACATAGATGAAACATCATTGTTAGTATTAACCACCGGTGTAGCAGCAGCGGTTTTTAAGCTCCGGAAGACTGGTAGTTGCGTCTTGCTCCCAGCAGAAGCAGCCTTTGTTGCTCCCGTGATTGGCGGAGGCATCGGTGGCAAGGTCCTTGATGAGAGAGAGACCGAAGACGGCATTGTTGATGAAGCAGAGGTGGATTGAGAGGCCATTGAAAGTGATATGGGTATGAAAAATTATAAATTGATAGGAATAATTCGGATTATAGCACCAATTGCCCCACGGTGGGCGCCAAATTGTTTTGGACAAAAATCAGCTAAGGATCAAGTATCCAAATCTGTTATGTGAGGTAAAGTGCTAACTTGATAGTAACAAGTGTATAAGCGTGACATCGATGAACACAATGGTTTGATCACGAGGGAAAAAGCCCTTAATCACGGTAGTCTTACTTCGGTCAAAACTTATCGAGGTAATCGTTGGTAAAATAACTCCGGTCAAGGATTAATAGGATAATCTTTGGTCGAAGCACTTTAGTCAATGATCAACAAGGTAACCTTTGGTTGATGAGTATGTGGTTATCGTGGTCTCCGGCACAAAAAAACCCCGGACGGTGAAAACTATCACCGTCGATTATATTAATGACAAAAATCAGGTTACAAAGGTGGAGATATGATCAAAGATACAAAGAATATCTAAGTGTGTGTGTGTGTATGAACTGCTAGAGAGAGTTCTTGACAGAGTATTTTGAAATGTATGCAGCTAATGGGTGTGTAATGATCTAACTTTGATCATAATCTCAATATAAATAGAAAATAAAGGCTAACTAACTCCTATTTTTATGGCATTACTCCCACTAGCTTAGTCTTCACTATTGACCACGTGCTGGAGGTGCCTTGTAGCATAATTTTAGGTAGACCAAGTTCTTGAGCCGTTACACTTGATAAATATCAGCCTTCATATAAGAAACAACCGTTAACAACATCAAATACCGAGGATCCATGATCCTGACATAGCTCTGGAACTTTTCAGAAGGATAATTAATCCAGACATGTCTTCAAGAATAACATATCCTCAGTACTCAGTTATTTGTGACACAACAAGAAGTCCTATAAATCCGCCACTTCTCCCACTAAACGTGCTACAGCCATTAGACCACGTGTTTGACAAGTCCAATAGCGAGATATCCGGTGGAATAAGTCTTGGAGCCGTTATACTTATTAAAAAACAACCTACACACAAGAAACAATTGTTAATAATACCAAGTACTGAGGACCACTTATCCTGACAGGATCTGTCTAAGGATAACTGATCCAAGAACATATGTCAGGATAACGTATACACAGTGTCAAATTTCCGTGCCATAACAATTGGGTTGTTATTATTTTAATTATTATTATTATTAACAAGATAATTATTTGTATTATCAATATTATTATTAACAAGATTATTATTTTTATTATTATTATTGTGATTATTATTATTACTATTATCTTTTAACAAAATGTAACATCCTAAAATTTTAATTATAAATAAAGAAAGTTATGTTTAGTGATTTCACGTTGTTAATTATTTAATGTCGAGTAAGGAGGGAGTTGGGCTTAGATTGCGTAAGATGGGTTAAATGAGAATGGGCCTTGGGTCCGTGGGCTTAGAGGGATATAAATATCCCATCCCAAACCCAATCTTTCATTTCCACCTTCTTTCTTCACACACTCAAAACGCACACATTCTAACCGATCAAGATTCGAAGCCGAGACCCGAGATTTTGTTGATAGATCTGAGTTGGTAAGGTAAGAACAAATCCACAAAAGCTAATATTACTGAAAATGGTTAGGATTGGATGGGTTAACCGGACCCGAAACCCAAACTGCCCAAATCGGACCCCTAAAACGTCGATTTTAGGCCGATTTGATGGTTGGGATTTGTAGGCGCCGATCATACGATTCCGTGGGTACCAAAATCGAGTTATTTGGCTAAGAAACGAAGGATTTATGGGCAAACAGATCTGCAGCGCGATAACTTCGCCTGCAAGATTAAGTTCGCCTGATGAACTTCGCCTTCAAGCGTAACTTCGCCTTCAAGCATAACTTCGCCTAAGGTTTAACTTCGCCTGAAGCCAAGTTCGCCTAAGGATAACTTCGCCTGAAGCCAAGTTCGCCTAAGGTTTAACTTCGCCTGAAGCCAAGTTCGCCTAACGTTTAACTTCGCCTGAAGCCAAGTTCGCCTAAGGTTTAACTTCGCCTGAAGTGAAGTTCGTTTATAAAATAAATTAAAAACCTAATGGAAAATGTGTTAAGGCAGTTACCGAAAATAAAATTTTTCCAGCTTAACCCCAGCCAGGGGCTCTGCCCCTTGGACCCCGCTAGGGGCTGCCGCCCCTAGAACCCCGCTGCCAGGGGCGCTGCCCCCGGACCCCCGTTCGTTGTGGGTCATATATAGATAGAAATACAAAACGAGTAGTAGTAGTTAATTGATATGTGTAAATATTATACAGTTAAAGAAAGGAATTACGATCAACGGCGAGCGTAACAGGATCCAGGTGAGTTTCTAGCCCCATTCCTTGTTATGTTTTCGGGGCTGTGTGCATACTTGATGTGTTGTTAATACATTTATCCTAAGTGATAAGTGTATGCCATATGTGATATATGTGATATATATGAATGATTGCTTGATGGTACGTGAACGATCTTCGGATATTGCACGTACTGTCAGGTTGTAACGTTATAAATATGGTAAGTATGATATGTATGTTTATGTGTATGAACGTAATAAAGTTAATAAAAGAAGGAAATGACGGTTGTATGGTTGTATGGTTACGAAAAGGGTACCGAGCCCTAATAATACTCGAGGTATGATGTATGGTTGTATGGTAACGAAGAGGGAATCGAACCCTACTAATATTCGAAAACAAGGGACCAGACCCTTATAATATCTGTGATGTTAGGGACCAGACCCTTATAATATCTGTGATGTTAGGGACCAGACCCTTACAATATCTGTGAGGATAGGGACCAGACCCTCATAATATCTGTGATGTTAGGGACCAGACCCTTATAATATCTGTGATGTTAGGGACCAGGCCCTTATAATATCTGTGAGGTTATAGGGCGAAAGGCTCTTTAAAACGTATGATTATGAATGTAAAGAAAGTATGTAAGTAAGAAAGAAAGTATGTAAGTAAGAATGAAGGTATGAGTACTTATGTGTGTATGAAAGAAAGTTATGAGGTTAAGTACGTATGTATGTAATAAGGTATTGTATGGTATTGTATGATTAACTAGAATTCACTCAGCGTAGCTGACTTTTAGTATGCACGCAGGTGAGTAGGATGAGACAGCTGGCTTGAGTGGAGGACACATGGCAGAAGACTAAAGCCTGGCATCTGAAGATCTGATATGTTTTATAAGTTATGTTTTGATTTTGAAAGACAAGAGGAATGTTTTAAGACATGATTATGAATTGATATGTAATGTTTTATGAAAGTTTTATATTCCGCGTAAAGTTTTAATTAACTCTGATATTTAGAACTGTGTTTATGAGTAAATCCAACACGAAAGTAGGGTTACCGGTGACGGGGCCTTACACAAAACTATTATTATTATCATTATTATTATAAATATTAAAGTTGTTATTAATATTATTAAAGATCATATTATTATTATCTTCATATTATTATCATTAATTATTAGCAATAATATCATTATAGTTATTTTGTTAACTCGTTTAGAAATCGAACCAATATCGTCTATGGTAACATTATTTACTATCAACATTCATCATCATCGTACTCAGTATATCCCACCAATAGCAAAGCTATGGTAAGGTCTGAGGAGGGCAAGATGTAGACAGCCTTACCTCTACCCCATGGGGATAGAGAGGCTGCTTCCGGTGAGACCCCCGGCTCGATAGTAGTTTTGCATCAAGTCTTGGACATAAGGCACATAGCACTGAAATCATCGGGACACCGGCTGATTGGTGCATGTACCCTTGTCATTCGGCTATCAACACCACCACATGATGCCTGATTAACCTTCCGTCACTTTTAACGATATTTTCATTTTTGCCCACCCAAGGGTTCACTCATATATACATCATATGTGCGCACCGCAATCAGGGCGTATTTACTATCAACATTACTTATTATTATTACTATTTTATCAACCACACTTTAGATTTATACCTAGATTTTACTATTTAACTATTATTATTAGTATTATTAATAATAATTTTTGTTATAATTATTATATGATATTAGTATTATTAGTAATAGTTATTGTTATTATCATTAACTTATATATCTATATACATATACATATACATATATATATATATATATAACATATTTTAGAATCATTATTATCATTTTTATCTTTAACATTAATAATATTATTATAAACTTTATTATCAATTCATTCTTATAAAAACCGAACCCTTGTTTTAAACCGTCTTGCTTATATTTAATATTGGTTTGGTTATTTAAAAGCCCAATAAAATAATATTATTTTAATAGTCATTTAAGTACGAGTCCCTAACCATTAACAAATTAACCGATAATCCGATTTACAACCGAACCGTCTCATTCATTGTTTCCAATATAGTTTCATTATGGTTTCAAGTTCATTAATATATTTTATTTATTCGTTTTCAATTAGCTTTCAAGTCGGATTCGTTCGTTTCGTTTACAATCTTTCTATTTGTCGATCATTTATTATTTCCCGATTCGTCAATCGAGGTGAGTACTTTCATACCCCTTTTTCCATCTTTCGTTTTGGGGTGACATTTCATACTTATCAAACTAAATGCTTTATTTACTTGAATCTTAAACCCACAAATGTGATTGTATACCTTACTTGAATAATTGCTCGATTTGGTGTTCTATGCTTACATGCTTATGTGTTTATAGCTTTTGGATGGTGGATAAATCATAGACCATTTGGAAACCCCTCATGGCAAGGTGTCGTTAACGTAATGCAATTAACGATAACTATTAAAATCCTAGACTACTTGGCAACCCCTTGTAGCTAGGTGGTGCTAATGTGTTTAGCAATTGTCAATAAAATCCTAGACTATTTGGAATCCCCTTATAGCTAGGTGTCGCTAACGTAAAACTATTAGCGGTATCTATTTTATCCAAGTTGTTGCTTTTATTTATTGTTTTGTATACAAGTTTTGTGGCTTTTTATTACTATATACTTATATGCTCAAACTT
This sequence comes from Bidens hawaiensis, assembly GCF_021521415.1. NCBI lineage: Eukaryota > Viridiplantae > Streptophyta > Magnoliopsida > Asterales > Asteraceae > Bidens > Bidens hawaiensis. The sequence goes on from NW_027491014.1 coordinate 910,805, forward strand.
ATGAATTGCTCACCAACCTTTGTGTTGACAAACTTTATTTTATGAAATGTTACAGTTTTGACTTTTGTTGACTCGAGGACTTGACGAAAACGTTACCAAGACCATTAGGATATTAGAAACGAACAATATAATTGTTACTTGTTTTCAACTTATTTGTGTGGACGAGACGTGTTGTTTATTTGATTTGTTGAAATAAAATGAGTTAAATGAATATTGTCACTTTAAATAGTGTCTTGTGTATTTGTCCAATCATGTTGCACCCCGGCATGTTCCGCCGCCTATGGTAGGGGTGTGACAGATTGGTATCAGAGCCACAAGACTATAGGATAGGTGGTTAGACGTAACGACCTAGTATAGTCTTTACTTTAGGGTCCTTATACGTGTTGCCTATACGTGTTTACCCTACTTGTTTTTCAATACCCTTGTTTATTTATATACTTATTTATTTTATCAATCATAAATATACACATACACACACTTTCATAGTACTCCAAGGTATCCTTACCTTAAAACGCAAAAAAATATTAGTTTTTATTGTGTTTTATGAATCACGAGCTTAACTTGGATCCCGTTGTTTCAGATCTCCTTAAAGATTGTCTCATATGAGATGACCACTTTAAGTAGTCGAATGCGAGCGTTCCGTTCGCCATCCTAACTTTCGGTGTTGAAACAATAGATCCACGGTGGTACGTGGACTAGTGTTTCGACATGACGTTGTATTCCAATTTATTATACTTGTTGCAAACGTTATTTGAGTCGAAAACATGAAGAAGACGCGGTGGTACGTGCACATATTTAGACTCCAACATAGTAGTTTTGTAAAAAGGTTTTCAGTGTCTAAATATCAAGTCATGGTAGTTCATGCGCGATTTTTCCCACCTTTAAATCTTAAAACATTATTATTATGTTTCAAAATTTAAACCATTTTTCCCTTTATTTTATTTTAAATCCTTATCACAAGTCTTCATTTATAAAGGTAATTTTATATTGTGAATAATTCTTTTATATCTCGATTTTATGTAGTAAACTTTTACGCCAATTTTCTCATTTTGTTTTCACAACGATTTTATTTATATAAATTTCATCCATTGAGACCTCTTCGATATATATATATATATATATATATATATATATATATATATATATATATATATTTGATCCATTCACTATGATTTTTAATATGCCATCTATTTTCATTAAGACTATTTATAAATAAAATTCTCATTATATAAATTCCATCATATTAAAAAGATTTCATTACCAATGTTACTTTGAATTTTCAAGTAAATTTCCTATTATATAAATTTAAACGGTCTTTAAAGTCCTTGTACAAAAATCTTATAAAAATTTTATTTTTTTAACTATTCCGTTTATTATGGACGATCACTCCAAAATTTTAATTATTTAAACTTCCCACGACAGTTTAATTATACTATATTATATAATACACGAGGTAAAATCTTCATTTCCCAAATTTATTTTCATAACAATTTTCATCATGAAATATTTGGTTCGTTATAAATTTTCGTAAATAAAAATTTACATCATATGATTTTACGCGTTTTAAAATTCTTATGATAGTTTTACCATGATTTTTCAAGAAAGTCACTAACTTATAGTTTGTAATCTTCTTGAAACTCTCATGCAAAATTTCATAGAAATTTTACTTTAAAGACCAAAAAAAATCGTTTACTTATGATTTCTCGATTTACAATGCCGGTCATTTAACTTACCATGATATTTTTCGTTACACGATATTAAATAATGAACTTGGTAAAAAAAATTCATTTTCGCAACTTTGAATCCCAAAAAACGACATTCAACCTTTAATATTGAGACCTCATAACAAATTTTAACATTCAATTTACATATTTTAAATTTCCTCATAAGCAAAAAAAAAATTATTTTAATTGTGTGATTCACACGCTCGGATCTCAAAAAAAATCTATTTATATAATATATATATTTATACATATATTAACTTGTAACTTTAATTATCAAAATTTTCATGGATGTTTCAAACATTAGTTATAAAGTAAGATATTTTTCAAATTAATATTTATTACTAGTCAAAAATCTCCCTATACACAACCACAAGTTCCCAAACACTCGTAATCTCATCTCAAACTACCGCCTTAAATCAAACCATCCTTACACTTCAAAAGTTTTTCCGCGCACTCAAATCTTTCATCAATATGAACGAAACCTAAACATCCAAAAGTATACCCTTACCTACTCAAACCCCATGCAAGTCCAAAATATACAAAAATCAACCCAACAAAAGGCCCTAACTACCGACACTTCTACGCCACAAAAACCTATCAAACTTACTATCCTTTACTTTAAATACACCGACAAACACTCCCACAAAATGCCTTGAACATATAATAACCAAAGCTTACCCAACTATGACTCAAATTCTTCGACCCATGCTAGGTAAGTTCACCAAACCTTATCGCCACACTGTTCTCATCCAATCATAGAGTTTGATATCAAAAGTAACAACCCCAAACACTCCTTACAAAATACATGAATAAACCGAATCTCAACCCAAGCTAGCCAAGATCAAATTATCCAACCCATCAACTTAACCCGAGCTCAAATAAGCCAAACCTCACCTATTAGCCCAACCACTACTCACACAAATCATCCAAGCCTAACCCACTCAAACGACCTAAACTCAACAAATCTTATCAATTCAACTCAAGAAAACCCAACTACGCAAGCCAACCGAAACATACTCACTCTTCACCAAATTTCCAAACCATTCACCATTCGAAGCCCAAAACCTCTCCATATACACACAAGGTTCCTTTTACCCTTAATTCTTATTAATATATATGTATGTGTATATGTATACCTACATACAACTAGTGTATTTATAACAACCTCATGTATTCAAATAATCTCTTTTAAATTATAAACTTTTACAAAAAGGGGATGATTTACGTATTATTATACTCACATTTTATAAATCATCTTTGTAAAATGTAATACGGTAATGACAACAAAAAATTTGATTATGAGGATTTGCTTTCAAAGATTATTAAACGATTATATGAGTGATTTCAAGATTCATAAGTATTGTCACCTAAGGTGATAAATCTCATAAAGACTTTATAAATTTGAGGTTTCGTCTTGAATATTGAATGTTGGATTTATTTAGTAACAAATTTCAACTTTCACCATATTGCATAAACTTAATGACCATGGCTTTGCAAATCTTTTTGGACGCGTTATAAATATTTTATATTGTAACACAAATTTTTGCTCAATAACGATTTACGCAAACTATTACTTCTTATTATCGCAAGCATTATTTTATAAATAATTTTTTATCACAACCGCTTTATGTATATAAACTCCTAATTGGACTTACAAGATTTACATATTATTATGATCAAAACGTTTCTTTAGCTACGCGATATCGCGATATATTGATATTATTATATTCATTTTCTTGGAAACAATAAAACGACTTTACTTGAGATTTCATTTTCGATGTTATTCTTATATTTCCAATGAACATATAAAACGCGATCTACCTATTTCGTCATTATTCGAGTCTCACTGTTATTGCGATTTTCTTTCCCATTGATGAGATGTTTCAATGGTAACGTTATGCACATGAGATTTCATTTTGGTGTTTTCATTTTTGACCGAATCCAAGCTATTCAATAACAATTTGTGTAATACTTTCAAAACCTTAACTTCGCCAAAATCTCGTTAAACTTTTAAACGATATTATCATGACTATGCTATTTATATTTGGGCATTCATGTAAACACGATTCTATGCATTATTCTATATCATTTCATCTAATCTATTAACGGCCTATGTGTGGCTGTCTACAAGTTTTGGCATTATTAGAAACCGTTATTATAATGACGATTATATAAATGGTTTCATAATAGTGGCCGTATTCACGTTTTATCACATTTCATCGATTGTTTTGGTTGTTAATCAATACTATTTTATTTATATTGATGCACGTATGCGTCACCCCAAAGAAACTCACCTCATTCTCATGTTATCACATTTCATGTAATCATATCCTCAATTACTAATAACCACAAGTATATTCACGTGTGAAACTCATCGTACGACGTTATTACAAGTTGTATAATCGTTTATCCCAACCTTATGTGATCATTTGTTGGACTTTTCATTTCTATTTATCGGGTTTCATCTTATCAATTTTATTTAGTACCTCGATTTATAGACTTTGGCAATTATCTTGATAACTTTTGACTTCGAATCTTATTTCATATTGTTTACCCTAAATTGTTTTTATTTATTTGATCGTCTTTACTTAATTTAAGCCGAATAGTTATTTTCACCTTGGTTATACTTTAAGATTTTAATTGTTTCATTTATTTTTCCCATTTTCCTACTTATTAAAAAGTCAATCCCGCAAATTTTCAACCGCTAGTACTGTTTTACCAATATTGGTAAAAAAAAAATTCAACAAATTTATTTACACATTTAATAGTTAAAGATTTCAAAAAAAATATATGTCTCTTAAACCACGCAATGAAACGAACCATGTGGACCATGCGACGATCGAAATAATTATGGGTGCACACTTAATTATCGAAATCCTCGTACGGAAGCCATAGTAAGTACACTTGTGTGCGATAACTAAGGTCCGAGGATGATAGCGGAAAGACGATAGGAATGCGAGTCATGATAAGGGCATGGTGGATACGCCGCTGGTACATCCTATATATAAGTGCTTTGATCATGTTTCTCATTTGTAGCGTTTTTCGAGTCATGCAAAGATTTGACGTTATTCTTTTGCTTAAATTGTTCATGCAATTATCTTACTTAAGGCAATATTCGTTAGTAATTGTTATTGTTAGTTTATTTTAATTTCGGGACGGAATTTTCAAAAGTTGGGGATACTGTGACATTCGTCAAATTTGAGTCTCGAGTTGTATCCGTATTGTAAACTTTTATTTTGTAAAACCGACTAAATCGTTTTTAGAACCTAAATTAATTATTATATAATATTATATAGACCTTGATCCTCAATAAATCGATGTTTGTTATATTATAGAGTCGTTAAGAAAACATAAGGGGTACAAACCGATTTTTCGTAAAGTTGTTATGAGTTTTAAGAACGTTTAAACTCAATTTAAACTTGTTTGAAACTTGAGGGGTTACATTTGAAAAAATATATAATACATATATATAACAAAATACCCTAACATTAATATAACCAGCCGCCACCCCACCCTTTCTCTCTCGTAATTCCGGTGACCGTTGAGGAATTCCGGCCGCCGCCGCAGCCCCCCCCCCCCGCCGGCCAACACCACCACTGAACACCACCTCTCCCCCCTATACCTCCGACGCGACACCACCACTACCCCTCAGCTTTTCCGGAAGCCCCTCAACACCCGTCTTTCCCTCTCCGTGCGTTTTTCCGGCGACCAGAAAACCGGCCGCCGGTGCCGTGGCTCTCTTTCTCTCTCTCTCTCTCTCTCTCTCTCTCTCGTCTCGTCTCTCTCTCTCTCTCTCTATATATATATATCTCTTCTCTCTCCGCGTCTCTCTCTGCTCTCGGCTCTCTTCCCTCCGTCACGCACACACTCTTTCTCTCCCTCTCCGTCTCGTTTTTCCGGCGAGCCTCCGGTGAACGGAGATCGGTCTCCGACGACCACGCTCAGCTCCGACATTTATTCTCGGTCAAACATCATGGTAAGGAGATTTATATTTTTATTCGTTTTTGTTTTTAACTCTTAACTAGTAATCGAGTCGCGAGTTCGTTTTCCCCCTAAACCAACTTTGGAGAGTATTTTGTTGGGATTATTATTATAAACCTCATAACTAATTATTATTATCATTATTATTAACTAGATTATTATTATTATTATCATTATTATTAACTAATTATTATTATTATCATCATCATCATCATTATTATTATTATTATCATTATTATTATTAACTAGATTGTTATTATTTTAATTATTATTATTATTAACAAGATAATTATTAGTATTATCATTATTATTATTAAAAATATTATTATTATTATTATTATTATTATTATTTTGATTATTATTATTATTATTACTATTTTCTTTTAACAAAACTATTATTATTATCATTATTATTATAAATATTAAAGTTGTTATTAATATTATTAAAGATCATATTATTATTATCTTCATATTATTATCATTAATTATTAGCAATAATATCATTATAGTTATTTTGTGAACTCGTTTTGAAATCGAACCAACGTCGTGTATGGTAGCATTATTTACTATCAACATTACTTATTATTATTACTTTTTTATCAACCACACTTTAGATTTATACCTAGATTTTACTCTTTAGCTATTATTATTAGTATTATTAATAATAATTTTTGTTATAATTATTATACGATATTAGTATTATTAGTAATAGTTATTGTTATTATCATTAACTTATATATCTATATACATATACATACATACATATATATATATAAAACATATTTTAAAATCATTATTATCATTTTTATCTTTAACATTAATAATATTATTATAAACTTTATTATCAATTCATTCTTATAAAAACCGAACCCTTGTTTTAAACCGTCTTGCTTATATTTAATATTGGTTTAGTTATTTAAAAGCCCAATAAAATAATATTATTTTAATAGTCATTTAAGTACGAGTCCCTAACCATTAACAAATTAACCGATAATCCGATTTACAACCGAACCGTCTCATTCATTGTTTCCAATATAGTTTCATTATGGTTTCAAGTTCATTAATATATTTTATTTATTCGTTTTCAATTAGCTTTCAAGTCGGATTCGTTCGTTTCGTTTACAATCTTTCTATTTGTCGATCATTTATTATTTCCCGATTCGTCAATCGAGGTGAGTACTTTCATACCCCTTTTTCCATCTTTCGTTTTGGGGTGACATTTCATACTTATCAAACTAAATGCTTTATTTACTTGAATCTTAAACCCACAAATGTGATTGTATACCTTACTTGAATAATTGCTCGATTTGGTGTTCTATGCTTACATGCTTATGTGTTTATCGCTTTTGGATGGTGGATAAATCCTAGACCATTTGGAAACCCCTCATGGCAAGGTGTCGTTAACGTAATGCAATTAACGATAACTATTAAAATCCTAGACTACTTGGCAACCCCTTGTAGCTAGGTGGTGCTAATGTGTTTAGCAATTGTCAATAAAATCCTAGACTATTTGGCATCCCCTTATAGCTAGGTGTCGCTAACGTAAAACTATTAGCGATATATATTTTATCCAAGTTGTTGCTTTTATTTATTGTTTTGTATACAAGTTTTGTGGCTTTTTATTACTATATACTTATATACTTACAGGTTTGACTTTTGTTGACTTGAGGACTTGACGAAAACGTTACCAAGACCATTAGGATATTAGTAAAATGAACGATATAATTGTTACTTGTTTTCAACTTGTTTGTGTGGACGAGACGTGTTGTTTATTTGATTTGTTGAAATAAAATGAGTTAAATAATTATTGTCACTTTAAATAGTGTCTTGTGTATTCTAGGGCCTCCCTGCCAAACCTTGTAACAAAATCCCTAAGGGATTCATTATAAGATTGGACAACTCTATACAAATCACTAGTTAACTTTTCAAATTTCCTACTACATGAAAATTGGTTGTTGAACAAGTTAACTAAATGTGAAAAAGAAGTAACGGAAAAGGGAGGAAGAGTTAGCAGCCATTTAATGCAGATCATGTTCGTGTGGATCCGAAACCCTTGCATAGACAAGCCTCCTTGAGTTTTTCGGGAATTGGATTGATTTCCATTCTCTCCCTGTATTGAGCCACATGCTCTTCGTGATCAGTTGTCCCATCATACACCTTCATGTTGGGGGTCTGAAATCATTTTGGGACTTCAGCATCACAAATAGGTGGAGCAAATCTGGACAACTTGTGGCTTCCTTCTGGTATTTCAGGGATCAGACAGACCTCTCCTGGCACGCTGGATATCATATCCTTATGCTTCTGAAGTTCCTTAGCCATAGCCTGGTTGATACCTGTATCCTGCATAGAGCCCAGGTTAGTGTCTAAGGATATATGATTATACATGCTACCTCTCGGTTAATTGAACGTTGGTATCCCAGAAGTGTAGCCAAGATAAGAAGCATCTTCTATGGTAGCTGGTCCACCAGAGGCAATGGTTTGCATGGGGATGATGCCTCCTTCATGAACCTCTGAGGTCTTTGATGTTGAACCCCTGAGGATCCTTGATTCTGCCAAAAGGATCCTTGAGGTTGGGAGCTGAAGGATCCTTGGTGATACATCCCAGAGGATCCTTGTTGAAGGAACGAGGATCCTTGAGTTTGCTGACCCATGGATCACTGTTGAAGGATATATGATCCTTGTTGAAGGAACGAGGATCCTTGAGTTTGCTGACCCATGGACCCCTGTTGAAGGATAGGTGATCCTTGTTGAAGGAACGAGGATCCTTGAGTTTGCTGACCCATGGACCCTTGTCAGCTGTCGAATGATAGATGATCCTTGCTGGAAGATGGAGGATCCTTGATTCTGTTGAGCTACAGATCCTGGAGTAGTGAAATCCAGAATCCTTGGCATCAAAGGAGTCTGATCCACCAGTGGCCTCTTATTCTTCTTGAGATCTTCAATTTCACATAGGATCTTCTGGTTGATTTTGTTCTGCTGCTCCATGTATGCCCTAACCTGTGAAAACATAGCAGAAACATCATTGTTAGAGTTAACCACTGTAACGATTCCGACGAAGCCAGGTATACCTTAACCGGTAGACAATAGTTACGTTATATTTAATGTCGGGTACATGAATTACCATAGTAATTATACAAGAATACATGGTTCACTGTATTGATTGTACGTGAATATATAATTTATCGTATTGAACATGCGATTAATCGATCGATAGTTATTGAAACCCGAACGAATCGAGGGTTCAATTATAGACGATATCTATGGTATTTAGTGATGTTTACGAAGTATTAAAGCTTCGGGATAAGTGAATTAAAGCACAGAAAAAGAATTTTCGATTTAATGGTACGTCGGTACGTTAAACGAAACCTTTAATACCAAACCAAGCAAGAGACGATCGATCAAGCCGAAAAAGATGCGCAATTATTAATAATATGATATTTTAAGTTAATAAATGTCATGGCTTAAGTTTTTAAAGTTTTTAAATCGGTTTTATATAAATTTCTTTTTTTTAAGCCGAAAAAACGACCGTTTTAGCCTCGTTTTAAGCCGAATTAGACATTTAACCGAAAAACGAACTGAACCAGATTATCCAAAACGTTATCCAAATTTCAGAAATCCAAATATGTGGCTAGAAATGGAGAGGTGGGTCCCACCCCACCCCTCTTGACTTCCGATCGGAAATAAGGGGTTATCCCCATGCTTTTGTTATTTTTTTTAAACAAGCTTAGCCATGTTCTTCCTTCCTCTCCACAATATCATTTAAAAACCCGAGTTTGTAGCAAGGAAACCGAGGTAAAAATCGAGTTATTTACGTGTTCATCTTCGTTTCTTGAGTTTATTTGCAAGAAAATGAGGTTTCAAGTGAAAAAGGGTGAAAACCTGAGATGAAAACCGATTCTTGCATGATCAAGTGATGTATACGGGTTATACAAGGGATCTTGGTCCAAGAAAGGAGTTAAACGAACCAAAAACGAATTTTTACGGTTTAAACTTTAGTTTTGAAACAATAACCGAAACTATAGTGTAAGAGGCTTGATTGTGAGTGTAACTTGCTTGGTATTGTGGTATGTTGGTTGTAGGTTCTGTATTTAGTGGTAAATAAGGCGGAAAGACGGGTTTGTAGCTTGTAGTGGCGGAAAAACAAAAGGTATATTCGGTTTATGTTCGGTTATGAGTTTTTGGACAGATTGTTGACGGTTTAGAGTTAGGTCATAAAATTTTACAGAGGTGTTAAATACATGAAAATATGAGTTCTATGAAAATTTGGTAATTTTTGGATAAAGGATGAATATTTGGTGAATTTAATGCTTGGTTTTGGCTAAAAATGGTGAAAAATAGTTAAATATCATGAAAAATTCTGGAAAATTCCAGATAAGCTTTTTATAACATGTAAAAGTCACACACAAAATTTTAGGTCCGTTGGAGAAGTCTAAGTAGGCTTTTCGGTTAAACGAGTACTAGGGTTTTCTAGCTCGGTTTTAGTGAAAATGGCATGTAAAAAGAGATTTTGGTTCTGGAAAAATTACAGGAGACTATGTGGATGGCAGGGGTCATCCAGAAAAACTTTGGGATTTTTCTAAGGTCGTTTGGTATTTACGACATATTTAGTGTTTAAATGGTGTTTAAAAATAGATAAATATATTTTAAATATAAAAATTAATTCTGGAAATATTTTTATAAAATTCCCCACTGTCAAAAAGTGATTTGTGCAAAATTTCAAGATCCGGGATTAAACGGATAATTATTTGTTTAAAAACAAACTTTTAAAGTTTAAAACGCGTAAACCGGTAAAGTTCGCCTAAACGAGCTGACCGGTGTATAAAAACCCTAAAAATGAACTATTTTCATATAACTGAGTTAAACAAGTAAAAATAAATCATCCGAAAATAATTCGGATGATTTGAGTAATTTTATCCGACTTAACAGTTTCCGGTGCACTAAAGACGGAAACGGGTCCCGCGGCCAATCGGGGCGTCTAAACCGAGCTCTAATTTCACAACTTTAATTAAATTATCAGTCAACCACTATTTTCGGGTCGTGTGTGACCAAACTCATTTTTGAAACGTAAAAACGGATAACCGTGCTAGGCACGCAAAACGGGGAAAACAAACTAATAGTAATTTTGACTACTGAACTCTAAACGATATCACAATCTGAGTCCGGAGAAGTGTTTCTGGGTTAACATTGCCCCCGGAATGGGTACAGTACTGGGTTAACAGTGTCCCCAGATGTCCCTAGAAGTGTTTCTGGGTTAACATTGCCCCCGGAACGGGTACAGTACTGGGTTAACAGTGTCCCCAGAGGTCCCGGTTAACACGGTTAAAGTTATATTAATAGTGATTGTATAGTAACGATCGTAGGGATCATATTACAGATTGGACGTGTTAACTGATAATGACTGTTGTTACCTGCTTGCATGTGCTAAGGTGAGTTTCACGAGCCCCTTTTTCTGAATTGTTTTTAAATATTTTCCCGGGGCGGAAAGCATGTTATTACTGAAATGTTTAAATACATACTGAACGCATGGATTTGCGTGGATTTATATATATTTTATTGTACGGAAATCGTACGGAAATGTACTAAGATGGTAATTGTCTGAGTTGCTAACATTGTAAGGCCCCGCAACACGAGTGATTAACTGAAAGCCGGTAGAGTGTGAATAGTACTATTGGTATGACAAACCCAACTGGTCCGGCATGGATTTGCTGATGTTTCCCAGCCAGTTGCACATGTCTATTTTGTTGTTATATATTTTTGCTATGTAATGTTAGGCATAGCGGTTTGGGGCAGGTCCGTGGGCGGAGTATGCCACGGGGTTGTATGTGGATAGTCAGAGGTTTCACTTGTGGGCTCAGCATAATTACATCGATAATATTATATTTTGATAATGATTTATCATGGTTTACTCGAATTGTGAAACTCACCAACTATTCGTAGTTGACCCGTTTTCTCACATGCTTTTCAGGTACAATTAAGATGAAGTGATTGCTTACGTGCTAAGTGCTTGATGTGTGTAAGATTTGCGTGTGGGATGTTATGATACATTATATTAAATAGAATTATGTATTGTATTGTATGATGTGTGTATCACCTAAATGGTAATGAAATAAGAGATAATGTAATTTGAAATATATTAATGTATTCAGTTTTCTTTATAAACAATGTGGTTGATATCAGAGGTGTCTGTTGCATCCCGTTTACGTATCCGCTGCGGTTACGGGGTGTTACAGCCACCGATGTGGAAGCAGTGGTTTCTGAGCCCTGGAAGACTGGAATTTGTGTCTTGTTTCCAGCCGCGGTAGTTCTTGGGGCTGCTGCTTGCGGGGGAGGCATCGGTGGCAAAGTCCTTGATGAGAGAGGAACCGATGACGGCATGGTTGATGAAGCAGAGGTTGATTGACAGGCCATTGATAGTAATATGGGTAAGAAAGGTTGAATGTTGATAGGGTATTTTCTGGATTATAGCAACAATTGCCCCACGGTGGGCGCCAAATTGTTTTGGATAAAAAGCAGCTAAGGATAATGTATCCAAATATGTTATGTGAGGTTTAGTGTTATGATGATTATAATGAATATGTAAACGAAATAATGATGAACACAAGGATTTGTTACGAGGAAAAGCCTTGATCTTGGTCGGATCGCCGGCACAAAAACCTTGGGTGATGACAAATCGTCTATCACCACTTTATTAATGTAAAATTGGTTACAATGGGTGGAGTTTATGATCAATGAATACAATAGTGTTAAGTGTGTGTGTTCTGCTCTAGAATTACAGAGAAGAGTATGTAAGTAGTGTATGATGTGTTGTGTTTGCCTAATTGATCATAAACTCATTAAACAGGAAAATAATAACTAATATCCTTATTTTTAGCCTATACTCAAGCCATTCCTTCATTATAGCTCTTTCCTTCATTATCCACGCGTTTTATTAATTTGATTGTGAGATTACAGGTTTCACTTGGTCATTAGCCGTTGTACCTACCAAAAATATCAAGATAACAAAGGAAAGTTGTTAATAAATAATAAATACTGAGGATCACTGATCCTGACAGGATCTACAACATATTCTAAGGATAATTGATCCATATTATATGCCAGGATAACATATCCACAGTGTCAAATTTCCGTGCACTAACATGTATTTTTGGCATTTTTTTATTTAACTTATTTATATATTATGTAAATTCTTTAAGCAACTAAATAATATTATTAATATTATAAAGTCAATAATTAATTTATATTTTGCAAAAAAAAACATATTAGCGAATCAGTTTTCGAAACCTTGCTAAAACTTATGTGCACATATATGATTATATATGTGTGTATATATGTAGGTATTCTAAGTACTTATTAATAATAATTAAACATTATTTTATCAAAACCCGAAACCATTATTTCTCGTCGTTGCAACGTCTTTATAAATTTGCTTATATTCATTTTATATATATGTATTATTCTTTAAACAAAATTATAATCAATGTATTTTAACGTATTAAGTATATTTATAAAGTTAGATCTTCGTTAGATATTCCAAGATACATATTGTATGATAAAGATATATATTTTAACGTTGGAATTAAATTATTTAACATAGTACAAATCATATTTTTATATGTACACATTTATAATTGCGTTATATTTAGTTAAATATTATTTGAATAATCATATAATTATTTCAACTCATATTTATTTATTTAAACAAATAATAATGATTTCACCATAACATTAAACGTAGAGTTCAATCGATCAATCAATAATCATTCTAATCACAACATAACTCAAATCATCGAAATCTTAATTTATTAAATCATGTTCTAACTCTTGAAATAATATTATTTAACTAGGAATTCTTGACGGTATATCCCGAAGGATTTATCTCTCTCACATCATCGTTTATATTTCGTTCATCCGATCAGGTGAGTACCACATTCCCCCTTTTACTCTCATTTCATACTATTTTGGGAACGCATGCGTCTATATTTATTACTCTACTATTTAATACACAAACTACAACTATTGTCACTTATGCATAACAATTTGTACCTTACTTGTTATGTGCCTACATGCTTTATGTAAATTGCATTAAAAGAAGTCCAATATAATCTCATAATAGTATGATCATACGACAGTCGTATTAGCCTTTGTGCTTTTCGAGATCTCATTTATTTTGCTCATTAGTTAAATTGCTTATCTCATTTGATTTGTTGCAATATTTATTATTCTATTATATATACATTAAAACTGGTGTGTTGCTCACTCAACCTTGTGTTGACAAATCTACTTTATTTTTAACACATATGCAGGTCATCGTGTGATGTGAAGTTAAGACATGATTGGAAAGAGAACTTATGATTCAAGATAGAGAAATAAACAAGACTTTTGATTTATGATATATGTTTGTTTGATGAATTATTTGATTGTGGACATTGTATTGAATATCTGATTTTAAATGAATTTAATTTAATAGATATTGAAATTTCCAATCTTGCATGATAGTACATTGAGAGCTTTGAGCAATCAGCTCACGTCCCGACATTTCCGCCGTAGGTTGAGGTGTGACATCCTATGTTTTTCTCATTCCATAAAAAAAATAAAATAAAAAACCTTGAGAAATGTCAACCCATTTTGACTCGTTTCAATCATTCTCTTTTTTTAGTTTGACATATAATGACCCATTGTATACATTTTATTACAACTCATTCAACCCAATGGGTCACATTTTCCATGCATAGTCTGAAATATACCTCGCATCTATTGATAGCGATATCACCGGTAACGGATATGAAATTTGATTCGAATATAAAACAAATAGTTCAATGTCTTGTTTTCGGATACATATACATCACTGAACTAAACCGAAGGGTTGCGATAACCAACCGGAGATAGAGATTCAACACTTAGGATAAGAAATCATGTCCAAGATCACCACTCAAGATACCAAGATCGAGTTAGCAAAGACAAATTAACTTAACTCATAATCCAATGAGAGAAATTAACCAAAGAAACTTTATCATAATCACTCTGAATTTTCATTCTACCATAAGTTCGTACATATAAGAATAAGAAGCAACCTCCCACTACCCACTAAACTAAAAAGGAAAAACATGTGTGGAATTTAACTGCCACAATTTAAAACTTAAATAAACAAAATCTATATCTATACTATCTATAAATAGCAATGTTTTAAAAACGGGTATTTTACTTGAACCGGATTGGGCTAAAAAAATGGTACAACTGGTTGAACCAGGTTATACTAGAAAGTTCAACCGGTTGAATAATTTACCTTATAATTTCATATAAATGTAACTTCAATCCAAAAATAACCCAAAACTAAATGATTCGTATAACAAAAAATAATATAAAAGTTAATCCATATTAAAAAAAATAATGCAAAAGCACTCAATTTTAAAAAATAATCTTAAAGTTTACAAGTTTGAATGTTAATTGTTAGGTTAAAAGTAATTTTGAAAAAATATGGGCCACAAATATCAAAAAATTCTCGGGCTTAAAACCGGTTTGCAGGTAAAAATCGGTATTTTAGACAAAAACCGCCGGTACGATGTTCTAGCAAACCGGTAAAAAATACCGGACTCAAAATACGGGCCTACTTTGCGAAATCCGGTTTAACCGGTTCAACCGGCCGGTTTGAACCGGTTTTTAAAACACTGATAAAGAGAATGACAATGACCTTTTAATTTTTAAGAGGTCCAATATTTAATGCTTAATGTACAATCAATAATGCATTAAAATTTGAAAATCTAGGGGTAATATGGTATTTTGACATGATGATGTACGGTTAAGTCAAGTGATTACCTATTTGGTTTCAAAAATAATAACAATATTGATCCTTCAACTTTAACTATTTTTTGTTAATTTATAATATAGTTACATATCTGCCCCTTATTCTAAATCAATTACCACCATGACTTTTTAACGGTCATAAATTTTTCGTACGTTAATATTTTTTAACAACCAAATACGCCATAAAAACGAACATTTTATTCGAATTAATTTGAGTATGATATTTCTATACTTTTTAATTTTAAAAAACTAGCATATTAGGAAATTATGCGTTAGGACCGGCAATGGTTCCAAATAGAGCGGATATGGTCCTGTATAAGACCGTATTAGGGTCATTTTGAGCTGATACAAAAAACGGTTAATTTGGTCCGGGTCGGATCAGTAGGGTTCAGATCGAAAGGGTGTTGGAATACCGTATGCCCGAGACACATAATTAGGTTAATGTGGCTAGCCGTGTTTGATCCAAGTCGGGTCATACCCAATAACGAGTTAGACACACACCAATTATGTATTTGTTAAGATAAGATCTATAAGACAAATACAGAACACGACACATTCAGAAAAACGGGTTTCTGAATAATTACTTGAAAGTGTTAAATAAATTAATTGGTTAATTTATTTATTCAAATAATTATTATTGGAATGATTATTTAACTATGTGTTCTTTTATAAAATGGTTTATAAAAGATGGGGTGTTTATATATTTTATAAAGTATAAAATAAATAATAAAAAAAAAAATAAATAAATAAATAAATAAATATATTTGGGGCCGGTTTTGGGTGGGCCCCACACCCCATGGTCTTGGTCAAATCTTGTCATATATTTGGTGGAAGTTGAGTGTTTTTACTTGACAAAAACCTAACACCATGTTTGCATTATGGTGGTGTAATGATAAAAGGAAAGATCAAGATCAATATACATACTTTTTCAAGAAAACAAAATAAACACAAGTAACAAAACAACAACCCTTTTCTTTCTTTCTTTGTTTCTTGGTTCGGCCGAAATCAAGAAGAAAGATTCGGGTCTCGGTTTTTCGTGTTCAAGCTCCCTAACATAGCTCGGTGTGTGTTGGAGGCTCGGGGTATATTCCGTTTGAGGATTTTCCCTTTGAAAGTCTAGCATCAACATCATCATCTTCTTCAACATCAACTACACTCTTAAAAGGTTAAGAATGTAAGTGTTTATAGTTTTGATAGTTTAGTTTTTCCGTATCATTTGATCCTTGCTTCGGGTTTCTAATAAATAGATTATTGGTAATCTTATGACATGAATAAACTAGGTTGTTCATGAACATATCTTATATAAACTTGTAATATATACATATATAAACACATGGATACATATGTTTAGTTTGTAAATATCACGCTTCCGCCTTAATTAATGACTAGTTAAAGTGGTTAACTAAGTTATAAATTCCATAAGTTCCATAGAAACCCAACAAATGGTATCAAAGCCGGGATACGGGAAACTAAGCTTCGGGTTCTCGGTTTTATATTTTTCCCCTTGAAAGATTTTATACAAAAATAAACATGCATGTTTTTTTTTTGTATTTAATCTTGTTATTATTTTGGCTTTGTTCAAAAAAAAAAAAAATATATATATATATAAAACCGGGTTAATGGGCCGAAGCCCAATTCGGGTGAAATTGGGCCGAAGCCCACTTGTTTTGGTTAATGGGCTAACCGAAAAAAAAAAAAGGGAAAGAGTAAATGGGCCGAAGCCCATTTTTGGTTAAATGGGCCGAAGCCCATGAAACTTTCTATTGGGCCGAAGCCCATGTGTTTTGGACATATGGGCCGAAGCCCATAATCATGTTATTGGGTCAAGCCCAAATGGGTTGGGCTAGGCCCGATAAGGTCAAGGGGTTTTGGAACGGGTTCCTAAGACATAACGGGTTATGTTTGTTAAAACTAGACCGAGCCGTAGACCAAAATGGATGTTTGATTGTGGTTGATGTTGTGATTGTAGTTAATTATTCAAAGTTTCGGTTTGTAATAATTAATTAGGGGCTATTTTGTAATTATTTATTCATATGGGTATGTAATAAATAGATTATTTGTAATATCTTTATTTTATAGAAAAAATGTATTAGGACATTTGGTTTTGTAAAATTAAAGAAGATTGCAAAATTGGAAGTTTGGGCCTTATTGGGCCGGGTATGGTGATAATGGGTCTCACAAGCCTATTAAGGGGATTCAAGCCCAAAAGGACCTAAGCCCACCAATTGAGCCCAAATGAAAGCTTATGGAAGCTAAGGCCCAAGTTCAAGCCCAATGGATCACAACGGGGTTGAAGAAGATGCTCGAAGCATTTGGATGCGGGATCGAGTGGGAGCTACAACATCCATGTGTCATGTGTCCCTTAGGATCGGACCTAAGACACACACTTGTTTCGGCTAACAAGTGTGGTCTAACTTAGTGGCTCGTGTCTAGTATAATTGTGTATGCTTGTTAATTGATTGTTTGATTGTGTGGTTGTTAGATATTAGGATATCAACTTCGTCACATAGAATTAATTAACAAAGCATAAAACGGGTTCTAATAATTATCGGTAATTACGTGACACGTAGTTTAAATAAAATGGACTTATTAACTAGCCGTCTCACGCCCATAATAAAATGGTTTTATTATAAATTAGAATTTTGAAAATGGTTTCAAAATATCATGTTACTAAATACATGTTAGAACATGATTTAAAGTTTTACAACTAGAATTATTAAAACTAAAAATCCCTTTTAAAATTAAGGATAACAAGTTAAACACCATCCTTTTGTATAACGCTTAACATATTAGTAAGCTCTTAGTGGGAAAAAGGTCACCTAACCGCGTAGAGTAAATTAATATGTTGAGGTAATATTGGCATATAAATGGGAAAAAGGTCACCTAACCGTTTGTATGTTGATATTACAAGTTGATACAAGTAGGACGACTTAAATTGGAACCATGTGAAGAGGGTCACCCAAGCATGGGGTCTAATAGGTGTTGATGGGATAAACATGCCGACACGAAATATGATTTCGAACCGGTCCCATAAACTCTAGAAGTTGCAAAAGGGTTTGCAATTGTTATGAATAACTACCTTGATAAACCGACAATGGGAAAAAGGTCACCTAACCGGAGTCGGGTTTGTCGTTGGATTCTAGATTTTAATTATTAATTATATTTGGTATATATAAAAGGGTATTAATAATTAAAAGGTAAAACACTAAAATGAACTTAATTAAAATTCTGCAGATGGCCGCACACGTCGACGACAACATAATCCCTAACGTCCAAAACGTATCTCTCCGATCTATTCTCGCTAAAGACCGTCTTAACCACAATAACTTTTCGGATTGGTTCCGAAATTTAAGGATTGTTCTAAAACAAGAAAAATTATATCATGTTTTGGAAACACCTATCCCCGAAGAACCGGAAGAGGGAACTGAGGTCGAATACATGAATTGGGTCAAACACACGGAAGATTCCATTCAAGTGTCATGCCTCATGTTGGCGACTATGGTTCCCGAAATCCAAAAGGATTTCGAAAACCATAATGCGTACGACATGATTACTCAACTTAAGGAAATGTTCCTTAAGCAATCGAGGGTTGAAAGGTTCGAAACGGTTCGAGCCTTGCATGCATGTAGAATGGATGATAATCAACCAGTTTCAACTTATGTACTTAAGATGAAAAGTTACATTGATCGCCTCGCCAAGCTCAATTGTCCCATCTCAAAGGAGTTAGCAACGGATTTGATCCTTAACTCTTTGTCGAAAAGGTTCGACACTTTCGTGTTAAATTATAACATGAACGGGTGGGACAAAAACATTGGAGAACTTCACTCAATGCTTAAAACAGCCGAGGCGAGCATGGGTAAAAGGGTTTTGCCCGTGTTTGCGATCAATGAAGGTAAATCCAAGAATCGATCTCAACCCAATTCTAAGGCTAAGGTAGCAAAAAGAAAGGGTCCTCCTGTGCATCTTAAGGGTAAGGGCAAATCACCGGTTATGGCAAAGAAACAAAAGGTTGTGGAACCGAGGGGTCATAAGGATGATCCTTGTTTTGGTTGTGGGGAGACCGGACATTGGAAACGCAATTGCCCGGTCTACCTAAAGGAGCTAAGAGACAAGAGGAATGCGGGGCATGCCTCGGGTAATGTCTTTATGATTAATATTGAGCTAAATCTTATTTCTTCTAACACATGGGTATTGGATACCGGATGTGGAACTCATATTTGCAATTGGTTGCAGGGGTTCAAAAGGAATGAAGACTTAAAGAAGGGCGAAGTGAGTCTTTTCATGGGCAACGGTGCAAGGGTGCACGTGGTCGCTAGAGGAGACTTCACTTTATCGCTTCCAAGTGGTTTGGAAGTTGTTTTGAGAAATGTTTTGTATGCTCCTAGTTTGACTAGGAACATTATTTCCGTGCACCTTCTTAGACAATGTAACTTTGACTTTAAATTTGTAAAATCAGAAATGCATGTATCATCTAATGGTATCTTTTATTTTAAAGCTGTACCAAACAACGGTATTTATGAATTGGTTCATGACAATACCTCAAATAGCTCATTATATCAAACTTCCACTAAAAGACTCAAAAAGGATTTGAGTGATTCCTACATTTGGCATTGTCGTCTTGGACACATAAACAAGAATCGTGTAAATACTCTCCAAAAGAATGGTCTTTTGAAAACAAATGAGTTAGGTTCGTTTGATGAGTGTGAATCTTGTATTCAAGGCAAGATGACCAAAGAACCTTTTAAAGGTACAAATGAAAGGGCTAAGGACTTGTTAGGTATCATACATACGGATGTATGCGGACCTCTCAAGCCCACTAGTAGGAATAGTGAAAGGTACTTCATTACCTTTACCGACGATTTTAGTCGATATGGGTATGTGTATCTAATGAAACACAAACATGAAGCCTTTGAAATGTTCAAGGAATTTCAAAATGAAGTACAAAATCAGCTCGACCGAACAATCAAGGTACTCCGCTCCGATAGAGGCGGCGAATACCTAAGTGATGCTTTTCAAAGTCATCTTAGAGATTGTGGAATTGTTTCACAGCTCACTCCTCCTGGTACTCCTCAACATAACGGAGTATCCGAGAGGAGGAATCGAACACTGTTGGACATGGTTCGATCAATGATGGCACGAAGCTCACTACCACCATCATTTTGGGGATATGCGCTACTTACAGCGGCTCGTATTTTGAATATGGCCCCGACCAAAAAGGTGGATCGAATACCCTATGAAGTGTGGCATGGAAAGGTTCCATCCTTTTCATATTTAAGGGTATGGGGATGCATAGTTTATGTTAAACGTGACACCCCAAATAAGCTTGAGGCTCGATCCATCAGGTGTATCTTCATAGGATACCCAAAGGATGATATAGGATATATATTCTATGATCCTAGTGAACAAAAAGTGTTTATTTCACGCAAAGGATACTTCTTAGAAACTAGGTTCCTTATGGAAGGACCTAGTGAAAAAAGAGTGGAACTTGAAGAGGTTCAAGAATCACTGGATGATACACAGTTGGTCGATACTAGCTTTCAACACGAGGATGTTGAAGATGATCAAATGGTTGATCATACACACGTTGCTCGCAGATCTAATAGGATTAGTCGACCTCCCAAGAAATATGGATTTCTTGTGGATAATTGTTACTTGGTCGATTCGGATGAACCGATCTCCTACAAAGATGCTATGTCACAACCTGATTGTGACAAGTGGCTTGAAGCCATGAGCGCCGAGATGCAATCCATGCACGATAATCAAGTTTGGGAATTGGTTGATCGTCCACTTAACTCCAAAATGGTTGGATGTAAGTGGGTCTTCAAAAAGAAGACCGATATGCATGGAAATTTAGATACTTACAAAGCACGACTTGTAGCAAAAGGTTTCACGCAAACTCAAGGGATTGATTATGATGAAACCTTCTCGCCGGTCGCGATGCTTAAGTCGATCAGGATATTATTTGCCATTGCAGCTCATTTTGATTATGAGATATGGCAAATGGATGTCAAGACCGCTTTTCTAAATGGATATCTTGAGGAAGATGTCCATATGGTTCAACCTGAAGGTTTTGTCGATCCATCTAATCCTGATAAAGTATGTAAGTTAAAGAAATCAATCTACGGGTTGAAACAAGCATCACGGATGTGGAATCATCGTTTTAATGAAGAAATCAAAGCGTTTGGTTTCGTCCAAAACGGTGATGAGGCGTGTGTGTATAAATGGGCTAGTGGGAGTATAATCATGTTCCTTATTTTGTATGTCGATGATATACTTTTATTTGGAAATGATATACCAAGTATGGAAAGCGTTAAAACGTGGTTAAATAGTCGTTTCTCAATTAAGGATCTTGGAGAAGCGACATATATCTTGGGAATAAAGGTCTATAGGGATAGACAAAGGAAATTGATCGGACTTAATCAAAGTGCATACATTGATAAAATCCTGAAAAGGTTCAGGATGGAAAACTCTAAGAAAGGTTTGGTACCTATTCCTAGAGGAACCGTGTTAAGCTCATCCCAAAGTCCTAGCTCTAAGGAAGAGCAGGATAGGATGAAGCATGTTCCTTATGCTTCGGCAATAGGATCTATTATGTATGCAATGATGTGCACCAGACCGGACGTCTCGTATGCTTTAAGCATAACGAGTAGATACCAGCACAACCCAGGTGACAGTCATTGGATGGCTGTCAAGAATATATTAAAGTACCTTAGAAGGACTAAGGATATGTTTTTAATATATGGGTCTGGTGAGGAGGAACTAGTCGTAAAGGGTTACGTGGATGCGAGTTTCCAAACTGACCGAGATGATTCTCGATCACAGTCGGGATATGTCTTCATTTTGAATGGAGGCGCTGTCTCTTGGAAGAGTTCGAAGCAGGATGTTGTCGCGTTATCCACTACAGAATCTGAGTACATCGCCGCTTCAATGGCAGCCCAAGAGGCTGCATGGATGAAAAAGTTCATCATGGATCTAGGAATTATCTCTACCATTCAGGAGCCCCTAGAGATATTCTGTGACAATGAAGGTGCTATTGCACAGATCAAGGAGCCTCGTGCTCATCAGAAAACGAGGCACATTGAGCGCAGATTCAACTACATAAGGGATGAAGTTGAAAAGAGAAAGATATGTATTCATAAAGTTCATACCGATCAAAATATTGCGGACCCACTCACGAAGCTCCTCGATAGGCCAAAGCATGAGGGTCATGTTTGTGCATTAGGACTTCGGTATTCTAGTGAGTGGATTTAATCTGTGTTTAGTGTTTGTATAAAAACGAATGTAATGGGTATCTCATGAAAATTAATTATGTTTTAATTTTTCAATGGGTTATGTTCTATATTTGCATGTTTAATCCATGAATGACTTATGTTGTTCTAAATGTCCGTAGTCGATCATGCTTGTGGGAACAAGTATGAAGGTAAGACTATTATGAACCCGGATTGGTTGATATTCATGTGATGAATATAAGGCATAGGTTTGCCACCAAGGTTCATAGATATTTGTGGGATACAAATATTGGACATGATCCGCTCTCAAGGATCACTGCATGGAGTTAGTGCAACTGATCATAAGTAATCCTTGAGTAAAGGCGAGTATCATTGTGTCCTTTGACCTGAGATGCATATTGGATCTGGTTTTTCATCAAGTCTGATAACTTGACTCTCTTCTTTGTTATTTCGGTAACACGATGACGTAAAAGAAAGAGCTCAGATATCATACGAGATGTCAACAAGGATGTATGCAGTCAAGATGGGATTTGTTCCTCTTATGTGTTGAGAGTTTAGATGTCTAAGGCCTGTTAAGTTAAATCATTGAGAGAATGATCACTCTGTGCCTCTTCGATTTGACAGGACATCTAGTAACAAAGGGATGTAATGATAAGACTTACCTATATCATATCAAGTATGGACTTGAAGGGGATGATGTTATTGAATGGCACTTAGTCAAACACACTAGGGATGGTGACCTGTTGTTAGGCGGTATTCACCATTAGCATTAACTTCTTATGAGTCTCGTGCAAGTGGGAGATTGTTGGAATACCGTATGCCCGAGACACATAATTAGGTTAATGTGGCTAGCCGTGTTTGATCCAAGTCGGGTCATACCCAATAACGAGTTAGACACACACCAATTATGTATTTGTTAAGATAAGATCTATAAGACAAATACAGAACACGACACATTCAGAAAAACGGGTTTCTGAATAATTACTTGAAAGTGTTAAATAAATTAATTGGTTAATTTATTTATTCAAATAATTATTATTGGAATGATTATTTAACTATGTGTTCTTTTATAAAATGGTTTATAAAAGATGGGGTGTTTATATATTTTATAAAGTATAAAATAAATAATAAAAAAAAAAAATAAATAAATAAATAAATAAATAAATATATTTGGGGCCGGTTTTGGGTGGGCCCCACACCCCATGGTCTTGGTCAAATCTTGTCATATATTTGGTGGAAGTTGAGTGTTTTTACTTGACAAAAACCTAACACCATGTTTGCATTATGGTGGTGTAATGATAAAAGGAAAGATCAAGATCAATATACATACTTTTTCAAGAAAACAAAATAAACACAAGTAACAAAACAACAACCCTTTTCTTTCTTTCTTTGTTTCTTGGTTCGGCCGAAATCAAGAAGAAAGATTCGGGTCTCGGTTTTTCGTGTTCAAGCTCCCTAACATAGCTCGGTGTGTGTTGGAGGCTCGGGGTATATTCCGTTTGAGGATTTTCCCTTTGAAAGTCTAGCATCAACATCATCATCTTCTTCAACATCAACTACACTCTTAAAAGGTTAAGAATGTAAGTGTTTATAGTTTTGATAGTTTAGTTTTTCCGTATCATTTGATCCTTGCTTCGGGTTTCTAATAAATAGATTATTGGTAATCTTATGACATGAATAAACTAGGTTGTTTATGAACATATCTTATATAAACTTGTAATATATACATATATAAACACATGGATACATATGTTTAGTTTGTAAATATCACGCTTCCGCCTTAATTAATGACTAGTTAAAGTGGTTAACTAAGTTATAAATTCCATAAGTTCCATAGAAACCCAACAAAGGGGTCAGGTAAGAACGCTTTGAGTTAGAACAGTTACAGGTCGGAACATGATTTGAGTCAAAACATGTTGGTTTAAAAACTGATTTATTTAAAACTACTACATATTTAAGCTTTGCTTCTTGATTTTCGTCACTTGTTACACGCGTTCAGGCAACTGTTATGCGGATGACATTTTGTGATCGATGAACTTATCGACACTGGTTACAAGTCCTATGTCGCGTTGTGTGCATTTCATCATTGGGTTACCATCGTTCCGTTGCAAGATTATGCACGTGTTGACACATGTTACGCGTTCGATGTTATGTTTGCGTACGTAACCTGCAGCATCGCGCTGGCACTCACCTAGTTAATAAAAGTAAATAAACTTAGAATCCTTAAGGCTAGCTGCATGAGTTGGCTTCTACATTGCCCACTGATATCGGCCGAGCCGCATTGGTTCTGACCTGACTTCAAGAACCACAATTCTTACGGCTAGCGATCGTTGGCTCGGGAGATGCCTATCATCTATCTTCATTAATTTTCTAATAGGCAGAACGTACACCTGGCCGGAGAACTTTCGGAAGTATAGTGCACCAGATAAAATACCATAATGTTACTAATCCTATACTGACATTAATATTGGGTACGTGATGACTATTATATCTCGCCTCTCGGTATGGGATAGCTAGTTCATGAAGTCAGGCCAATATATCACCACTAGTCGATCCACACATTACGAATCAAACCCTTTTTATGTTCCCATTGTCTTCTATGTATGCTAAACTTTCATACGTTACCTCTCCTTATATGAGTGTATATTTTTAAACAGAAAATAACTATATTCCTAAATTATTAAACTTTTTTTTTATAATAACGGAACTTAAACCTTCACTCATTGAAAAGGTAAATGCATATATAATACATTGGTACAGCTAGGCAAGGACCCTTTAATTTATGTGAGTATGGAATTTTTCCAGTGATCATTTATTGAGTTACGGTCTTTAGATAAGAAACTAAACATGCGTGACACTTGAAAAACTCTATTTTTATATCATATGATTCTTGAAAAAGTTAAATTGGCATGCACTAACGCAAAATTAATTTCCAGTATTTCATCTTGCTATAATGGCTAACACGCATCTAATTCAACTTCTAAATCTACATAATTGTCTACCACATGACTCAAGCCCTCAACCTCATAAGACACCATTTTATACACTGTTGTGTCGCTAGGTTAAAAACTCTTTTGTTTTAATATTTCATACGGCTTGTTTCTCATTTGTTTTCTATATGTAGTGATGAAGTTTAAATTTTAATATTAAAGCTTATTAAATTTAATAAAAATTATACTCATTTAAGGTGTTTCATACTTGAAAATGAAGGGGAATTTTCCACACACCCTTCTTTCAGGATCTTCTATACTTGAAAACTCTTTTGTTTCTCATATTTCATACTTCCTTTCATGATCTTTTATACAATCAATGAAAACTGAAATTAATTAAATACTGTTCTTTTTAACGAGTAATATGATTTTTTTATTTTTATTTTGTAAGTAAATTATTAATCATAATTTGAAAAATGTCTATGTGTGAGCTGCTTCTGTTTTATTTATCCAAAACAATTTAGACAAAAGAAGTATTATATTTTCAGTCCTTGGACGGGTATTGATTCACTGCCTATTTTATATACAGTAGTGCTACTATTAACAATCTAAATAGAATGATGTTGACAGTTTGGTATTTTGCATAAAATTAAAAGCATAACTTTGTGATTACGATTCTTGAAGTTTACCATATCTTTAATTAACTAATAATAAAATAGAACACATTCATACATATAGCTGAATAAACTACTACCAAACAATTATTATTATTATTATTATTATTATTATTATTATTATTATTATTATTTATTCTTCAACATTTCTAAACATATAACAAAAAAATATACAAAAATAAAAATTAATTGATTAGTAGTTGTTTTCTTAGACCATGTTTATCAACAACCTCTTATGAGGTGGTAACACTATTTGATAATTAAAAAAATAAATTAATTCAAATTGATCCAACGACTTGGCCGAGATGTCAACCCAGGCCATGACCTCAATCATTTAAATTTTTATTTTCTTTCTTCTTTTTCTTTTACCCAATTTCTTTTCATTACAATTTGATTTTTCTTTAATAATTTATATTATTTAACTTATTTTAAGTTTTTAAAAACACAGCTTTGTTTAGTTTATTTTATGAGCATTTCGATATAAAATTTATCAAAAAAGGAGCATTTTTAAAAACATGTATTTTTTTAATATTATTATATGTAAATTTTATGTTTATAATACTTGTAAAAATTCAAGGTTTTTTTACATAATTATGAGATTATCTAATTCGCCAAGTGTCCACACTCTGTTGGTTTGTAAGATTTTTAATTAGCGTGTAAGATGTTTAATTATCAAGTTATGTATATGTAAGATATTTGATTTTTCGTGTTTTATGTATGTGTAAGATAAAAATAATATGATATTATCTGCTCATTCTAACATATATTCATGGACCTGTGACTAATACGTGGAGTATTAGTCCTGCAACTAGTACATGGAGTATTAGTCTTGAGACTAGTACATGGGGTATTAGTCTTGAGTATTATGGAAAGGGAATCTAGTTTCAGATTTCATGTATGTGCAATATTATCTATTGTATGTTTTATCTTTAGTTTATTTTTATTTAGCGTGTAAGATGTTTAATTATCAAGTTATGTATGTGTAAGATATTTGATTTTTCGTGTTTTATGTATGTGTAAGATAAAAATAATATGATATTATCTGCTCATTCTAACATATATTCATGGACCTGTGACTAATACATGGAGTATTAGTCCTGCAACTAGTACATGGAGTATTAGTCTTGAGACTAGTACAATGACATTAATGTCCTCCAACGATCTCCTGTTTTTGATGATGTATTGTCTAGTCGAGCACCAAATGTGAGTTACGTCATGAATGGTCGGGAATATAATAGGACATATTATCTCACTGACGGCATATATCCTTCATGGGCTGCCTTTGTCAAGTCCATAACTTCTCCACAACTTCGAAAACATAAGTTATTCGCTCAACATCAAGAGTCTGTTAGAAAAGATGTTGAGCGTGCATTTGGAGTTCTGCAGGCTCGATTTGCATTTCTTCGACATCCATTTCTTGTGTGGAACAAGGATATGATGGAAAAAATTATGATTACATGCATAATCATCCATAATATGATCGTTGAAGATGAAAGAGACACATACCTTCACTATTATGATCCATATGAATTTCTAAATGACAGGCCTACAAATCGGCAACGAAGAAGTTCTACTGAAGACGATGAACAACCTTTCCAATACTTTACCGAACGAATTGCAGATCTATCAAGTTATATGACCAACAAAACACAACTTCACAATAGAGAATCTCGTAATGCTGTAAAAAACAATCTGATTGAGCATATATGGCACAAATTTTCCCTTGATGAATAATTATGTAGTTTCCATATTATGTATTTACAATTTTAAATTTAGTGTCATGCTTGTAACTTGAATTATCTTTTTAATTAAATATGTTTAATGAACGTAATTTTTTTAATATTTTATATATTTAAAATAATAATGTTTAAAAAAACAAATATTTTTTTAATTTTAATAGATTTTATATAATAAATTAAAACATAAATAATATATATGTATTAAAATAATTCGGTTTAGTTGGGTTGTGAATAAAAGTGAAAAATTGGGTCAGATTGGGTTGTGTATGTGGAAGAGAGAGAAATTAGTTTTTTTATTAAAAAGTGGGGTTGGGTTGTTGATAAACATAGTCTTAGGTTTTTCGTATTTTTCCAGTTTTTATATCATCCATTCCATATCTACCTCTCTAACGAATGAATAGGATTAATTTTGGCATCCTACGTACCAACCTACCCATCTACAATTCATGAAATTGCTTTAAATTAACACATCGCATTCTAAAGCCTTATCGTCCGCATGACATCTATTAAATCATTGGTTTAAATTATAAGAGGAAAAAGGTCGTAGGTCAAAAATTACATCAGATGAATCAGGTAACCTAGGGATGAGCACGGTACCGTACCGATACTGGTACCGAAAATCCCGATTCCGAAAATTCCAAATTCCTGGTACCGGTACCGAAATATTCGGTTCGGTATCGGGACGGTACCGGGATTATACCGGTATCGAAGGTAAAAAAATCGGGAAATACCGGTACCGTACCGTACCATACCGATCCTGAAACTTAAAATTTTGGTACCGACGGTACCAAATCGGTACTGGTACTGGTACCGATTTTGCTCATCCCTAAAGTAACCTTACTTGAACCAACTTGAAAAATTATCATATCCTTAACTCGATTATTCATTTTTTGTTTTGAGGCAAAAAAAGGCGTAAACCTAAGATCACTCAATCGCAATCTTCATCAAATCATCAATCATTTATCGTCTTCAACTAAATATATATTAATAATGTCACACCCTCAAAATCCATTAACGGAGTTTTACCGCCAGAGGGTGTGAACTAACAGGATTAGAATCATTAGTTATAATCAAACACCATGTTTAAAGTTTTCAAACCAACAAGACATTAAGTCTTAAATAAAATGCGGAAGAGTAAATTGTAAACCAAAAAGTTTGCGCCACACAGTACGACTTAAAAACCCAAGTTATTAAGATAAAAATTAAAAGAAGTTTTCAAGCGATGGTGTTTAGCGAATGCATGTTCCTATACCGCGCGCCCGCCTCGGCTACCTGAGAATAACATACTAAAAGTATCAACACAGGGTTGGTGAGTTCACAGGTTTATATAAATAAAGTGTTTGTGTTTGCGTTTGCGTTACCAGATAGTGTTAAGTCAATTATATCAATAGGTAGCTAACCTATCAAGCATGTATTACTAAGTGTTCGACACCGAAGCTGACTTTTTATCAATTTCCTTGCCACCATGTCAACCACGACCATGGTAATGTGTTAGCAAAGATTACACCCACTCAACCTACAGTCGAGTTTAGAGTAGGGTGGGGTTTGTCAAACCCAGTAGTACTACTCAACATCGACTCGCTATTATCCAAATATTAACCGGTTCGATGTTATGAAGGACTTTAGTTGGTTTGTTTGCCACTTAGCCTTACAAGTGATATATAAAAACTAACAAAATCTACAGCGTTGGAGTATGTTATCTCCCCCAAATAAAAGCTTTTAAAAAGAGTAAAAGGGGACGTGAAACTCACTGTTTGCGAAGATAACCAAAAAGATCCGAGAAAAGTGTGCGTCATAGAAAATCCTCACTAGTGTTCTAAAAACAAAAACGAGATTTTCTAAGTATTGAACTACGAGTGAATCCCTAGACTCGACACATACAACTTATGCATGAGATGTGTTTCGTGTTTCGTTTGTGAAATAAGTGCGACTTGACAAACACGTTGGTGATACGTACGTGTGTGAACAACTACTTAAGTGTCAAGTATTAACATCGTTCATTACTAGCAAATATCCCCCACAAGGGAAATTTGGTCAAAACATGGCAAATATCAATCAGCTATGCACTTTTCATGATAATTCAAGTAATTTAGCAGCTAAATTGTCCAGACAGATTTTCACTCCAAGATTACTCTATTTGATAAATAATACCATGTCAAATAAATCACCAAAAATCATCACAGAAGAACACGTGAGTTAGGTTTCTAAAAATATTTTTATTATATTTTTATCGTATACGGTTTTATCACAATTATCAAAATATAACAGCAAACACACAACAATCATTATCATGCGCAACAGAAAGTTATTTATTATTCCCGTTAAATGACAAATCAAATTAATGCAAGACCAATTGGGTTAAAATATTAACTTGCAGAAGTGGAACCAACCTATTTTTTCTTGTCGTTTATGAGATATCTCAGTCGCAAAACAGCTTACCAGAAGGCTTCCCGAATCAGACTTGCACAACAGATTTGTAAAATAATAAAAACAAACTTTTACATATCCAAAATTTACAAAATCGGACTTTTCAGACACTAGACTCGACGTAGTATATTATAGAATCAAGAATCACATCAGAAAATGTAATTAACATCGAGTTACAGTCATTTAAACATGAATTCCATAATCTGTCCAGCATCAGTTTTCATCAAAACTCAATATACAAATAACCTATGAACTATAACTCATATATACAACCCTCTAGATGCATAATTCACCAACCATGCATCTCAATTTCACTTTACACACACAATTAGGGTTTTACTTCAAAGTTCAATTTCAAGAAACATGTAATTAACAATCAATAACAACATAACTAGTTATCAATTCACTAGCAATCATCAACAAACACATAATTAAACCCTAACTCATCTTCAATCATCAATTTCAAGATTTTGGGTTTTGATTAACATGCTCAATATCATAATTAAATTATTAGAATAGCTAGAGGTGATGTTAATTACCTATCTAGAACCTTGAATCCTTCAAAACAAGCTTGAAAAAGAGATTGTATGTGTGTGTGTGTGGGCTAAGGTCGTAAAGAGAGGGAGCGGGGAAAAAAGATCAATCGTATGTGGGTGGGAGGGGGATTAGGGTTGTGTAATAACCTGATTATAATATTAATATATTACACTTAACCCCCTAATCTTCTAGTTAATCAATTTCTAGCACAAGTTAGTTTATTTTCCACATGAATTAACATTATGCAAGTAAACACCAAGTAGCACATAAACGTAACACATAATTATCAACTTCTTTATGATACTTATAGTTTGTTCACCAACGGTTTGAGTCAACTCGTGTGTGTTTCGGTGAAATTCCAAAAGACTACTTTTGTAGTGATTGCCATGCGTCATTTAAAACCCTAATTTAAATGTAATGAGATATGCGTTACAGTTCGTGTGATATTAAGTTTGAATTAACGGCGTTCAGTTAACGGAGTTAACCTGAAATTGACGAGTGTCACATCATTCCCATGTTGAAAGAATTTTCGTCCCGAAAATTTGAGTCAAGTCGCGATGGGTGTCTGAAAAAGGCAAAAATTTTCAGTTTGTCATATCATCCCCTGGTAGAAAGAAATTTCGTCCCGAAATTTAATTCATACCTCCGGTGATTTCTGAAGGTTTGTCGACTTTTGCGGTTTTCGGTATTTGGTCAACCCTTCAAAAAGGTGAGCATACTTTTTCATCATTTGATCCTCGCGTTCCCACGTGAACTCTGGTCCACGTCTCGAGTTCCAACGTACTTTAACGATGGGATTTTGCTGTGTTTGAGTGTTTTGGTTTCCCAATCCAACACTTCGACTGGTTCTTCGATGAAGCGTAGCTGTTCATCAACTTGCAATTCGCCCAAAGTAACTGCTTGTGTTTCGTCAGAAAGGCATGTCTTCAAGTTGGATACATGGAAAACGTTATGTATGCCACTGAGTTCTATTGGTAAATCCAATCGGTATGCTACCAGACCAACGCGTTCAGTTATCCGGTATGGGCCAACGTATCGTGGGTTGAGTTTGTTTTGCTTTCCAAAGCGAACTACACCTTTCCAAGGTGAGACTTTCAGCAAAACCTTGTCATCCACTTGGAATTCCAGAGGTTTTCGGCGCTTGTCGGCGTAACTCTTTTGGCGATCTCGGGCTGCTGCCATGCGATTTCGGATTTGGACAATCTTTTCTGAGGTTTCGAGTATTAGTTCGGGATCAGTGATTTGGCTATCAGCCACTTCTGCCCAGCAAAGAGGTGATCGACACCTTCGTCCGTACAACGCTTCAAACGGCGCTGCTTTAATGCTTGCGTGGTAGCTGTATTATACGAAAACTCAACCAAGGGCAAGTGGGGTTCCCAACTCTTTCCGAAATCCAATACGCATGCACGCAACATGTCTTCCAAAGTTTGAATGGTGCGTTCGCTTTGCCCATCCGTTTGAGGATGGTATGCTGTGCTCATATCGAGGTGGGTGCCTAGTGCGTTCTGTAGTGACTTCCATAAGTGCGAAGTGAAACGGGAATTTCAATCAGATATGATTGAGACAGCCACTCCGTGTCCAGACACTACTTCTTTCATATAGATGCGACTCATTCTTTCCATTTTTTCTGATTCCTTGATCGCTAAGAAATGCACAGACTTAGTCAACCGGTCAACGATCACCCAGATGGTATCGCATCCCGTCGGTGTTTTGGGTAATCCCGTGATGAAATACATGTAAATGTGTTCCCATTTCCATGTTGGGAGTTCCGGTTGCTATAGCAGACTAGATGGTTTCAGATATTCCATTTTGACTCTTGCACAAGTCAAGCATTTGCTCACGTAGGTGGCAATGTCGGCTTTCATGTTTGGCCACCAGTAAAGTGCCTTTAGGTCATGGTATATTTTATCTGAGCCAGGGTGAATGGAATATCGGGACTTGTGTGCTTCGTCCATCACTAGATTTCTAAAGTCTCCGTATCGAGGGACCCAAATCTGGTTTTTGAAATATCGGTCCCCGTCCGATTTGGTTTCAAGCTGCTTGTCCATGCCCCGCATGAGTTCTGATGGGAGGTTATCGTCTTTCAACGCTTCGAGTTGAGCATCACGAATCTGATCAGGTAAGTTGGCGTGAATCGTGAGTTGTAATGCTCGCACCCGTCTAGGTTTATCGGTTTCTTTTCTGCTAAGAGCATCGGCCACTACATTGGCCTTGCCCGGTTGGTACTTGATCGCACAATCACAATCCTTAAGTAGCTCGACCCAACGACGATTTCGCATGTTCAACTCCTTTTGATCGTAGATATGTTGGAGCCTCTTGTGGTCGGTGTAAATGGTGAACTTGGTACCGTACAAGTAATGCCTCCATGTCTTAAGAGCAAACACCACAGCTCCGAGTTCCAAGTCATGGGTCGTGTAGTTCTTCTCGTGGATCCGTAGTTGTCGCGAGGCATAGGCTATAACCTTCTCGAGTTGCATTAACACGCAACCGAGACCCTGTATCGATGCGTCACAATGAACCTCAAAATTTTCCGTTCCCTCGGGGAGGGCTAGGATAGGGGTGCTACAGAGTTTGGTTTTCAACAGTTGGAAAGCAGACTCCTGCGCGTCACCCCAATTGTACTTAGTACCCTTGTGTGTCAATGCGGTGAGGGGTTGAGCAATCTTTGAAAATCCCTCGATGAAACGTCGGTAGTAGCCAGCCAGTCCTAGCAATTGTCGCACCTCAGTCGGAGTCTTAGGTGCTTCGCAGTTTTTGATAGCCTCTACCTCGTCTGGGTCGACATGGATACCATTCTCATTGATCACATGCCCTAAGAAGTGAACCTCGCGAAGCCAAAATTCGCATTTCGAGAGTTTAGCGTACAGTTGTTCCTTCTTTAGCAATTCCAGGATTAACCTCAGGTGTTCTTCATGGTCGGTCTTGTTCTTGGAGTAGACGAGGATATCATCAATGAAAACAATCACAAACTTGTCGAGGTACGCCTTGCATACTCTGTTCATGAGATCTATAAATACGGCTGGTGCGTTGGTTAAGCCAAAAGGCAAAAATGAAAACTCGTACTGACCGTACCGAGTTCTAAATGCCGTCTTTGAAATGTCTTATTCGCTCACTCTTAACTGATGGTAACCAGATCTCAGATCGATCTTCGAGTAGTAACTCGATCCTTGAAGCTGGTCGAAAAGATCATCAATTCGGGGTAGGGGACAACGGTTCTTGACCGTCACCTTGTTCAGCTCTCGGTAGTCGATGCACATGCGAAAAGTCCTGTCTTTCTTTCTAACAAATAGGATAGGGGCTCCCCATGGTGATGAGCTAGGTCGGATGAAACCTTTATCCAACAAGTCTTGTAGTTGAGTGGACAACTCCTGAAGCTCGGCCGGTGCGAGCCGATACGTGGCTAGTGCTATGGGTGCTGCACCGGGGCTAAATCGATTTGGAACTCGACTTGTCGAATAGGTGGGGGTCCAGGAAAATCCTCCGGGAAGACTTCCGGAAAAACTCGCACAATCGGTATGTCTTCGATTCGCTTCTCCTCTGCGGGTTTCTCGATAATATGAGCTAAAATCGCCGGATGACCCTTTCGTAAATATTTATGTGCCTTCACGAGTGTGATGACGCTTGTAGTCATGCCGTTCTTCTCGCCCTGTATCGAGATGATTTCGCCGAAAGGGGTAGTGATATGGACTATCTTGTCGTGACATATAATCTCAGCTCTATTCTCGGATAGCCAGTCCATGCCGACAACAACATCAAAACTACCAAGCGTAAAGGGTATGAGGTCGATATCGAAGGTATGACCCGACAGTTTCAACTTACATCCCACTAGTACATGAGTTGTTTCTATAGACTTACCATCAGCTAATTCAATAGGAAACTTAGC
Source organism: Bidens hawaiensis (assembly GCF_021521415.1). NCBI lineage: Eukaryota > Viridiplantae > Streptophyta > Magnoliopsida > Asterales > Asteraceae > Bidens > Bidens hawaiensis. The sequence goes on from NW_027491014.1 coordinate 945,730, forward strand.
ATCTAACGGGGTTGGAGTTAAGTCTAAGAATCTACTAATGGCTTTCGATACAAAACTCCTATCAGCTCCAGTGTCAAACAAAACAGAAGCAAAACATTCGTTCACAGGGAACTTACTGGTAACCACGTTCGGATTGCTGCGGGCCTCGCCCGATCCAATGACGAAAGCTCTACCTTTACTACCGTTTCCATTACTGTTAGTGCCTCCATTGCTTTCATTCAGCTTCAGTTTTGGACAATCTTTCCTGAAATGACCCTCCTGACAACACTCAAAGCACCCTTTCGTTGTTGCAGGCTGTTTAGGAGCACCCTTAGCCGCTAGGTCTCCCCTACAGTCCATTGCCTGATGACCCAATTTACCGCATCGCAAAAACTTGATACGATCGCATGGGCCAGCATGGTGATAGTTGCACTTGTTGCATTTTGGTTACTTTCCGGCATAGCCACTCGAACCCTGTCCGCCACCGTTGTTGTTATTGTTGGAACCTGATTATTAAAGTTCCGAGCGAGTTCGGGTTTACGGTGATGTTGTTGCTGTGGAGGGATCGATGATGAGGACCTGGTGTTGTCAGATTTCCTCTTTCCATTCCCAGAATTGTTGTTGATGTTGTCATTGCTTATGGTTTTAGAGGTGGAACCTCTAGGCGGTAACGCACCTTGTGCTACTGCTTGATCCGTCAGCTTGTGGGCTATTCGGATCGTTTGTTGAATAGTAGTTGGTTTAGAAGACGTCACCATACCCTGAATCTAGGGTACCAAACCATTGATATACATCTCGATTCTCTTACTTGGCGGATCTACCATCCGCGGGCACATCACTGCTAGCTCGTGAGAACGGGTGGTGTAGGCTTCAATCTCAGAACCCACAATCTTTAACGCCAAAAATTCCGACTCCAACATCGCGATTTCCTCTCTAGGACAATACTCTTCCCGCATCATGTTCTTGAATTCCTCCCAGTTCATAGTGTTTGCCAATTCCAACTCAAGAATTTGCACATTAGAGTTCCACCAGGTGAGGGCTGAATCTTGCAGTGTTCAAGCAGCAAACTTGACTCTGCTGGCTGGTGAATAGTTGCACATCTCAAAGGCTGACTCTACCTTCTCGGCCCAACGCAGGAAAACTATGGCTCCCTCAGTGCTCTTAAACTAATTGGGTTGTCACCGTCTGAGGACACGTCCGAGTGTGCGTCCTCCTCAGCCGGCTCCTCCTATGGATCTTCCTCAGGATCCTCTTCAGGATCTTCCTCCGGTTCTGCTGCATTCGGAGCAATTTGCGCCTCTAGTGTCTCACAACGAGCTAGAGCTACTACTGCAAGGCTTCTTGCTTTCCAAACTTCGTTCTACAAGTCTATCACTTCTGATTGCATCTTGATCACTAGCTTCATTAGCTGAACATGAGCATCCTGAACTTCCTTCATGGCTTCAGTCAGGTAGGAAATTCTTTTCCTAGCCTCAGCTCCATCCCCTATCAATCCAGTAACACTCGCTCTCGTCGAGTGCATAATGTCGACTTCACGATCCAAACAGGGGCGAGATCTGCGAAAGCGCGCTCCATTGGTTGGGTTAGGGGTGGTAGTGTGTTGAAGGACATAGGACAGCCCGGGAGAGGTAGTGGTGGAACTTGCTCACGGTAGACAAGCCGCTCGATCAGACATAGGCACCAACTCCTGTTACCGTTGTCCTCGTACATGTCTACAGATGGGCGGTGCCTCTTCGGTGCGGGGGCTGCTAGTGTTGGGACTACTCAAGGTGGTGATGGGTTGGGTAGCCGCGGTTCCTTTCCTGGGGTGTGGGACACCGGGTCGGATGATGATGATGGCGTTGATATCCATATAGGATAAGTCGTGTATGGTTTACGCGCGTATGAGTGAATGAGGTAAAGAGATAAAGAAATAAGTAACTAATGTATGTCATGTCTATATACTTATATGCGATACGTAAGATCATAACTAATGGGTCGTTGTGGTTATAGTCTAGTATGCATGCAATTCTAGTTCGCTATAACCAATGGCTTTGATACCAATTTGTCACACCCTCAAAATCCATTAACGGAGTTTTACCTTCAGAGGGTGTGAACTAACAGGATCAGAATCATTAGTTATAATCAAACACCATGTTTAAAATTTTCAAACCAACAAGACATTAAGTCTTAAACAAAATGCGGAAGCGTAAATTGTAAACCAAAAAGTTTGCGCCACACAGGACGACTTAAAAACCCAAGTTATTAAGATAAAAATTAAAAGAAGTGTTCAAGCGATGGTGTTTAGCAGATGCATATTCCTATACCGCACGCCCGCCTCGGCTACCTGAGAATAACATACTAAAAGTGTCAACACAGGGTTGGTGAGTTCACAGGTTTATATAAATAAAGTGTTTGCGTTTGCGTTACTAGATAGTGTTAAGTCAATTATATTTCAATAGGTAGCTAACCTATCAAGCATGTATTACTAAGTGTTCGACACCGAAGCTGACTGTTTATCAATTGCCTTGCCACCATGTCAACCACGACCATGGTAATGTGTTAGCCAAGATTACACCCACTCAACCTACCGTCGAGTTTAGAGTTGGGTGGGGTTTGTCAAACCCAGTAGTACTACTCAACAGTGACACGCTATTATCCAAATATTAACCGGTTCGATGTTATAAAGGACTTTAGTTGGTTTGTTTGCCACTTAGCCTTACAAGTGATATATAAAAACTACCAAAATCTACAGCATTGGAGTATATTATCTCCCCCAAATAAAAGCTTTTAAAAAGGGTAAAAGGGGACGTGAAACTCACTGTTTGCGAAGATAACCAAAAAGATCCGAGAAAAGTGTGCGTCACAGAAAATCCTCACTAGTGTTCTAAAAACAAAAACGAGATTTTCTAAGTATTGAACTACGAGTGAGTCCCTAGACTCGACACATACAACTTATGCATGAGATGCGTTTCGTGTTTCGTTTGTGAAATATGTGCGACTTGACAAACACGTTGGTGATATGTTACGTGTGTGAACAACTACTTAAGTGTCAAGTATTAACATCGTTCATTACTAGCAAATATCCCCCACAAGGGCAATTTGGTCAAATCATGGCAAACATCGATCAGCTATGCACTTTTCATGATAATTCAAGTAATTCAGCAGCTAAATTGTCCAGGCAGATTTTCACTCCAAGATTACTCTATTTGATAAATACTAACATGTCAAATAAATCACCAAAAATCATCACAGAAGGAAACGTGAGTTAGGTTTCTAAAAATATTTTTATTATATTTTTATCGTATACGGTTTTATCACAATTATCAAAATATAACAGCAAACACACAGTAATCATTATCATGCGCAACAGAAAGTTATTTATTATTCCCGTTAAATGACAAATCAAATTAATGCAAGACCAATTGGGTTAGATTCCTAACTCAAAATATTAATTTGCAGAAGTGGAACCAACCCATTTTTTCTTGTCGTTTATGAGATATCTCAGTCGCAAAACAGCTTACCAGAAGGCTTCCCGAATCAGACTTGCACAACAGATTTGTAAAATAATAAAAACAAACTTTTACACGTCCAAAATTTACAAACTCGGACTTTTCAGAAACTAGACTCGACGTAGTATATTATAGAATCAACAATCACATCAAAACATGTAATTAACATCGAGTTACAGTCATTTAAACACGAATTCCATAATCTGTCCAGCATCAGTTTTCATCAAAACTTAACATACAAATAACCTATGAACTATAACTCATACATACAACCCTCTAGATGCTTAATTCACCAACCATGCATCTCAATTTCACTTTACACGAACAATTAGGGTTTTACTTCAAAGTTCAATTTCAAGAAACATGTAATTAACAATCAATAACAACATAACTAGTTATCAATTCACTAGCAATCATCAACAAACACATAATTAAACCCTAACTCATCTTCAATCATCAATTTCAAGATTTTGGGTTTTGATTAACATGCTCAATATCATAATTAAATTATTAGAATAGCTAGAGGTGATGTTAATTACCTATCTAGAACCTTGAATCCTTCAAAACAAGCTTGACAAAGAGATTGTATGTGTGTGTGTGTGGGCTACGGTCGCCAAGAGAGGGAGGGGGAAAAAAGATCGATCGTATGTGGGTGGGAGGGGGATTAGGGTTGTGTAATAACCTGATTATAATATTAATATATTACACTTAACCCCCTAATCTTCTAGTTAATCAATTTCTAGCACAAGTTAGTTTATTTTCCACATGAATTAACATTATGCAAGTAAACACCAAGTAGCACATAAACGTAACACATAATTATCAACTTCTTTATGATACTTATCGTTTGTTCACCAACGGTTTGAGTCGACTCGTGTGTGTTTCGGTGAAATTCCGAAAGACTACTTGTGTAGTGATTGCCATGCGTCATTTAAAACCCTACTTTAAATGTAATGAGATATGCGTTACAGTTCGTGTGATATTAAGTTTAAATTAACGGAATTCAGATTAACGGAGTTAACCTGAAATTAACGAGTGTCACAAATAATCTGAATACGAAATCGTATTCAACATTACAACTATAATACTAGCCCTGATTTTGATTTACTTGTTTGGTTATATATAATCATGAAAAACGATCATCGTCCTCTAACATTTGGTTATATACATTATATACTAACCCTAATTTTGATTTAAAGAAGCGTTTAACTAAATACATATAAGGTTTTTTTTTTCCTTAACAAAGAATTAACAAGACCTGTTTCTGCATAATCTAAACAAAGTTCTTGAAATTTTTATGACTTAGGATAATGTAATTTTTGATTTTTTGATTGAAAACAATTGTGTTTCACGATTTAGGTTATTTATTTATTTTATTTATTTTTCTTTAGGTTTTTGTGACTTATGTTGCTAGCAATTTAGTTTCTTTTAGTTAAATTACAATTTTTACCTAATCAAGTCCAAGGATCAGCTATACAAATTAGGAGATTATTTGATCGGGGTTGTTATTATTTTTGTTCAGTTTGAATTCTTATACATGCTAATTCTGTTTTCAAATGATTATATATATGCCAAGCAAAGGATTTCACCTATAAATAGTTATAACTTTTAATAAAACAATCATTAGCTTGGTTTAGTGGTAAATGTTTTCTAACAATCAAATAGTTATGAGTTCTAGTCTCACTCGAAATCTAAGGGCGTGTTCGTTTCACAGAATGGAATGGAATTGGAATTGGAATTTGCATAGGATTTGGAATTAGAAGGAATTGGATTTGGAATTCAAACATTCCCATAGGAATTGGAATTGAAAGGAATTGAAATCCAATTCCATTTTTGATGTGTTCGTTTGACAAATGAATCGGAATTAGGGGTATTCAAAAAGCTCGTGGCTCGTGCCTCGCTCGAAACTCGCTCGAAAATAGCTCGGCTCGAAAAAGCTCGATTCTAAATGAGCTCGGCTCGACTCGGCTCGATTTTTGAACGAGTCGAGCTCGAGCCAGGGTCAGCTCGGCTCGTGGCTCGGTTTTGGCTCGACTCGTTAGCTAGGCTCGTTGGCTCGATTAGATTAAACCCTAAATTTTAATAACTATATATAATAATATCATACTTATACATATATTATGTCACTCGATACCTAAAACCTTATAAAAGAATAACGAAAATAAAACATATAAAGTTCTAATTATTAATTTTTTATAATATGTATGTTAAAATTATATTTTTGTCTTTTATATATCAAAATTTGTAAAATAAGATATTAAAAAATTAAAAAATAAAAAAATTCAAAAAAATTAAAGGAGACTGGCTCGACGAGCTCGAGCTCGGCTCGAGCTTTAAACGAGCCGAGCTCGAGCTCGATTTTTCAGCTCGATAAAGAAAATGAGCCGAGCTCGAGCTAGCTCGATTAAGTTCGAGCTTGAGCACACTCTGGCTCGGCTAGACTCGGCTCGTTTACAGCCCTAATCGAAATTGAGTTTTTTTTCTTTCTTTTTTTTTTTTTTTTTTTTTTTTTTAACGAGGATAACGGCGGAAAAATTTAGTCTCTTTAGATTTTTTGTTTTTTATTTATATTTTGCGTTATAATTTTTTATTATTTTTTTGAATTTTTTAGTGGGTTTTCTATTAAGATCAAAAACCCCTCAAAAAAGTATTTAAAAATAATAATAAAAAAGTCATAAATCAAAATATAAATTAAAAACCAAAAAAGTAAAAAAGCTAAAATGTTTTATTCGTCGTCTTCGTTAGCACAAAAAAAAAACTAACTCGAGAAAAGATTCCAATGAATTCCTCCACATGTTGGGAGGATTTGAAATCCTTGTATTTTAAGGAATTTGAAGGAATTGAATTCCAATTCCAATTCCAATTCCAATTTCAATTCTTTGAACCGAACACATCAAAATGGAATTAAGATTCCAATTCCGATTCCAACGAAAAGAACACACCATGTCATGGAATTTTAATTCCAATTCCTTTGAATTCTCACGAATTCTGTGAAACGAACACGCCCTAAGTGAAATGTGGAAAACAATTAGCTGCTCAAGAAAAGAAAAATGACTTATACGAAAATAGATATTAGTTAAGTTTATTTAAATTTAAAAAATTTTTCGGCTCTTTTTTTATTTTTCTTACTTTTACAAATATTTAAAAAGGTTTTTTTTATGTCTATATATCGACAATTTTTTTATTTTTTTTTCTTTTTTTTTCTTTTTTTTTCAACTTTACCATTTCATGGTAGAAACATAGATATTACATCAACATAGCAGGTAGGCGGGCAACAAGCTGCGCCGCCACCCCTTTCTGAATTGCAAACCCTAACCTGCTAAAGACATACCCCTGCCCCCTTGGAGTCGACACATTGCTATGCACAACCCGTTGGACCCTGGTTAAGAAACGGATAGCTTCCGGTGCCAAGGAGCCAAAGGTATCAAAAGCCAGAGGGACAAAAACATGTTGGTGCTCTTCGCAGGCTTTAGCATGTTTCTCCACCTTCTTCGTTTCAGCCTTTTTCATTGCTTGCCCAGCTACAAACCCATTATCCCTCAAACCAGCTAAAGGAGATACCCCTGTGAGGTCAACACAAGCGTGTTTTCCCCCGGCCCAACCAAAGACGAGCAAATCTGTCGGTCGTAGAGTGGATCTCCCTTCCGTGGGGTCTGTAAGGAAGTTTACGGGGGCTTCCTTTTTAGCTGATATCCCAGCTCGCCTTAAGATGTCCCAAAGAACGTTTCGCACCCAATCATGTCGGTATTTGAACCCAGGCATCTCCTTGCAATGAACCGCCTTCTCTCCGAATTTATCCAGGCAAGCCTTACGGCATATCGGACATGTTTCGTCTTCTGGGTACATTGGGACCATCAAACGGTACTTAAGAATGACCCTATTCTCGACCGTAGACATGCTTTGGCCCAAGCCATCAATAAGGATAACGGTCAGAAAATCTTGGGCATGAGGACTTGTAAGCATTCAATAACCGCCTTCTGTCGGGGGGAAAATTCAAAAACTTCTCCCAGGCTCTGAGCGATTTTGCCAAAAAGGGCATTCGCCAAAGTTTTTTGAGGCTTTGGTGGGGCGGTGTCCTTATTAGAGAAACCGCCAATGTCAAAGTCTGGGAGAGCGCCATTTAGGCGTTCCAGGGCCTGCACGTAGTCTGAGTCCAGGTCGACAACTCCGCTATTCCTTAAGATGTGATTCTGCAGCTTCCAAGACTGAGCCCTCGAAGCTACAAAAGCGTAAACCCCAACATCATGAGCCGAAAGAAGGCCTAAACCCCCCAAGCGCATCGGTAAAGATGCAAGTTGCCACTGAAGATCACCAAAGAACGGACCTCCACATACAACTATGTCTTCGATGGCTTCTCGAAGCCCCTTATCAAAACAGGATACCGCACCATCCATCATATGGGGGTGGCATGTTCGTAACCCAAAAAGCAACTTAGCAACCCCCATGCAAGACCTAAGCAGGAGGAGTTCGATCTGGGGATCCCTAAGGCAAGGTAAGAGTTTCATAAGATCAACCGCACGAGATGCTCTCCGCCTGGCCAACTCCTTAATAAAGTAGGGATCTCGACTAACAACCCCTCCAAGGAGCTTTACCCCTCTCTCTGGTCTACCAATCCCACTAGGGAAAAGCCCATCTTTGACTTTCACCCCATTACACGCTGGCCAAAAAACCTCGGTTTTCTTAATATTAAGTTGCAGCCCTAATGATGGCCCTTCCGAGCTGATAATGTCTAGGGCTTTAGCGACTTCGTTGGCACCACCAATAATAGTCTCATCATCCAAGTACCAAGCATGAAATGGGAGGTTACAGTCATTTTGTACCCGGAGAACAAGAGGGTGTAATGCTAAGGCAAAGAGGAGGGGCCCAAGGGGGTCTCCCTGCTGAACCCCAGTAGTAGCCCCTATACAGTCATCACCAACGTACAACCTAGCCGGCTGGGCATAAAGGAACTGGACCCATAGATAGATAGACGGGCAATGATGATGAACCTCCCGGAGAAGGGCTGTGCGGTCGACCATATTGAAGGCGTTGGAGAAGTCCACGGTAAGCATAGCTAAAGAACCGTCCGCGTGAAAGGAGTTAAGAAACCGGTTCGCGCTGTGAAGCACCGCCTCTGCCCCATTAGGGGTCCCTACCCCAAATTGAAAGTCCCCTAAATACTGAGTCATTTCCTTCCCCACCATCTTCATAGCCACTTTAGAAACCAACCTACGCCAGATAGCCCCCACAGCAATGGGCCGAATTCCATTATCCGACTTTAATAAAGGGGTAAGGGGGGCCGAAGCAATAAACTCAGCGAGCACCTTGGGGCACAGACCCCCAAGCCATAAGTTGACGACTTCAGTGATGGCTGAGAGCAGACCCATGGAAGTCACTGATCCCTCACCACTAAGAGCGTCCAACAAGTGTTGCGCCCGCATCCCGTCCCTCCCGCATGAGGTCCCTTTAGGAAATGAACGGATACATCTAAGCACACAGTCCCCATCCACAGAGAGAGTAGGCAGGGCGACAGAGCTAGAAGGCAAGGACGGAGGCGGCACCACTGGGTGTTTATCAATGAGGGCTTTCATGGTTGAATCTCCGAGAGGGGCAACCCCACTTGAGCATAATACCTTGACTACAGCTGTGAAATGACCATCCCTGACTTTTCTGAGACATTGTTTAATATTGAGGCTGTTTTCAGAACCCTCCTCCCCTCCCACCTCTCTTTTAGAAAAAGTGCTCCCCTCCCACGTTATCAAAGAGAGAAAGAACCAAGTCAGCAAAACCAGATCCATCTTTCCATACCGCAAGTGCTTGCCGAATGCTACTACATTGCAAAGACTTTCGATTCCCTGACCTGCGTTCCTGCCTAGTGGAAGGTTTCACCACCCTTAAAGTACAACACGACAACAATAGTAATTTGACCCAATTCTCAATCTAGCCTGGTGAATCCACTACCTTGCGTAAAGCGTATGCCAAAGTCTGAGCAAACGCCAAACGACAAATTGGGGGGATGCTCTTAACCGTTTGAATGGGAAGGGAGAAAACCCGTTCCAAAAGGGATACATCCCCAACCACTCCTACAGATGAACCTGGGTCCCTATCCACAGACACACAATTAGGTTTCTGGATCCCAACGATGAATTCTCCAGCCTCTCCAGAATCCACAGAAAAAGAATATACACCATCAGCATGCTTGCACCCCCTGCTAAGGGCATGCAACGTCATGCACCTCCCACATAACCATTTATCCCCCGCCCGAAGGGCTTCCCCAACATTTATAAAAAGGTCCAAATCCTTGGAGATAGCATCTTTTAAGAGGTTCTTCCGAGTATCCGTTTTGAAATGGGTACTTTGCATGTGCTCAAGTAGGCGGAAAAACCCCGAGGACCCAGGTCTACCATCCTTACACTCGTGGAAATGCTTAAAGGGGCATGGCCTTAAACCGTAAGTGGAGCTAGGACCAAGCCCTCCTGTATTTACGTTTCGAATTCTTTTTATGGTAGCCATGTACACACGAGAACAGAAACCAAACAAATCACAAAAGACAACGGACCCCTAAGGACCCCGACTCGATATGAGTTAGAGCAAGAATCAAAGACCAAACCCCTCACACTTGAAGGAGGGGAGCAACTACGGGTTGCTCACCCCTCATCTAGCACCCCACAACAACCGCTAAGGCATAAGAGGAGGAAGGTATAACTCCAAAATAAAGCAAATAGGGTAGAACTCCAACTCAAAATACCCCATTTAAGCACCCAAATGCAAGTAAACAACCTTTAACTTATCCGAACGTAAGTCGTAATTTCGTCGAACACCAGGCGTACAACACGTACTAACCACCAAAATAGATATCTTTTAAATCGGAATAAGAAGAATGGATGATGAGGTGTCAATAATAATAATCATCGGCGACTGTGATCGGAAAACCGAGGATATCGGAGTTGACGGTGATGAAATGGGGATTTTGTATGGGTTTAGAAATGAAGGCTTGTTGGCTGGTTTTTAAGAGCATGGATGGTGGTGGTGGGTGAGGGGGGCTGGTCTCGGCAGTCATGAAATTAGAAGATGAATTTATAGTGGAGTTTAGAGGTCCAGATTCATGGTGTCCAGCTTTGCTTTTGTTTGACTGAATAATGAGTATGAAAGGTGATGGTGCATTGTTTCAATCTTAATTCTGACTGGTGTCCAGCTTTGCTTTTGTTTACCATTTCTCTTAAACTTCTAGTTCTCACATGGTATAGCCATCCAAGTGTCTAGTTAGGAAGCCTTACCGTGTAGTTAAGAAGTTTACTTGCTAGGTAACTTTTTAGACTCCTTTTGTTATACGTTTTGGACGATGACATACTCATAAAATGAATATATCATACTAATGGTTTTTGGCTTCAAGCCCATTGTATAAACTAAAACGTTTAAAATTGGGTTTTTCTTTTTAAAGAAAATTGACAAATATCTCTCACTAAAGGCACCTCATGTATAAATTATAGACATAGTTCACAACATATCCTATACTTACAATCCAAAAGTGCACTTAAAAAGGTTTCATCACATATTTAGAAACCTTATCTTGCACCGTGGTGCGTACGATAACACAAAACAAAATGATGCCTTCTTTGTTCCTGGCCCTGTTTCTACCGTGCGCCGGCATGAGTCTTGTCTTCCTTGTCTACATGTGCTTGCTATGCTACGCCGCACGTCACCTTCAGGATACAATTCCGGTGAAACCCACCACCGCAAACGGGCTTTCCGCGGCGGAACTCGATAAACTTCCCGCAACAACAGGAAACCAACTTGGGTCGGCTACCTAGTGTTCGATATGTTTGGATGATATAGAAGCGGAACAACCTGCTAGGGTTGTTCCGGGATGTAACCACAGGTTTCATCTGCAATGCGCCGATACGTGGCTTGCGAGAAACCCGGTTTGCCCAGTTTGCTGTAACAAACTGGAACCGGGTTTGTTTCAGTCTGCTAACACAGCTGCTGAAACAAACCCGTGTTAAAAGTTTTGCATAGGTTGCTCTATAAATTTATATTTTTATATTAGTTATCTTTGTCTTTTTCTTTTTAATTTTTCTTTTAAAGTTTTTTGGTTGAATGTAGAAATGATCTAAATATGAACATATGAATGTCAGCAAGCTTTAAAAGTTGAACCGTATGATCGTCAGCAAATAACAAATTCATCTTCCTCTGTTTCTCTCTCTAAAATGTAAACAAAACAAATAATGGTTTTTCATATAAATTGTTTTTATTTATTTATGAATTGTGTAACGTATGAACATCTATAGTTTGTTGAGAATTTGATGATGGAAAGCGTGACGCTTTAGAATTATTTATTTATTTTAAATTATTATTTTTTTCAGTTTTAAAATCCTCTGTTTTCTCTTCAATTTTTCTTCTCTCTAAAAACTATTATTATTTTTTTCTGTTCTTTTTTTCTTAAAGTTTTTTCATGATTATTTTATGGTGCAATTTATCAAAGAAAATGGTGAATTTGTTATATTTCTGTCAAAAATATTATTTTTTTCCCTATGGGACGATTTTGGGTGATAAACAGGATATTTTTTAATCAGATTTATTCTTGAAAACTAGACATTAAAAATCTTTATTCTCTATAAATATTTATTTTTTAATTAGATTTATTCTCAGTTAAATATTTCATACTCATTTAATTAATTATGTAGTTCATATTGAGTTTTTAAAGTTCTTACAACTCATCAGGTTCTTAAAATATCACTCTTATCCTGACGCAACATTTTATAGCACATTCATTGCACATAACCTAGTTATATGGTATAACTTTGCAAAGAAAATGGTGAGCTTGTAAGTTGTATGTTCATTACGTTGTGTTTCTCTCTCTTTAAATATACATGATTTCTGATTATTTTCCATAAGTCAAACCAATCCTAAATACACTAAACAATTAATAATGAATAATGTTTTAGTTTAGACAAATGATATGCTTAATTATATATTATCTTCTTTTCATCATTTTTATCATTACAAATGTTTATGCGTCTCCAGCGGTGCTTTAAAGTAACAAAAAAAAAAGATAAAAAAAAAGAAGCTAGAAATCCATTGTGAACAAATATAGATATCTTGTCGGTTAGATGTTAACCTCAATGTACCAAACATAATATAAATATGAGATTGAGACCCAAAAGAGTTACTATTTTTTTTTTCCTGAAGTACGGATATAATAGCCATTTATTTTTTAAGATAATATTATAATTAAATTAAAATTGTTTTTTTTAATGTCGTTCCAAGTACACATTAATTTTCTTAAGCAATCAGGCTACCACTAAACCAAAAGACCCGTTGATGCAGCGGTAAAATGATAATGAAGATCAAATCACGTTGATTCTTAGAATACCCGTGATGAACTTCCCAACTCCCAAAATCCCACCCAAAGGTCTAGGAAAATGAAAAGAAAATACTTCATTATCAATATTCAAGTCTGACCATCCATATTACATCAACATCATATTAATAAACTTTCTAATACGAAATGGGCCTAAAAAATACCATAGACCAAACACAAACCTAAAAAGAAAAATGTAATAAACTGACAAAAAAAAAAACTTAAAAAGACCCATAACTTTATTTAGGAGGCGTTTTTTGGCTTCAGACAGGGGCCAAACCGTCATAAGCGTTGCCACAATGTGCTCCTCGTCTCAAGCTTCGATTTGACTGGTAATGGACTTGAAACGGAGCTTCGTGGGCCAAGTTATGCCGTTTTCGTGGGCCACCTTTGAAAACACACGATCATGGGCCTCCAAATATAACATGGACTGTTCTTCAATACTTGGGCCTCCATCACCCGTAGTGTACTTCCACTAAGATTCACTTTTGTATCATTTTGATTATGAATCGAGGTCTATGTAATCTTTCATGTTTTTCCAATTTTCTATGGTTGAATCATCCTCTCGTTCTAAACATGCGTGATCATCGCTTCCATGTTTTGGTGTCATTCACTTTTTGCTTGTACTGAAGTCGAATATTATTCTTGAAAACCAGACATCTTTTTAGTGGTGTTTCGGTACACGACTGACATTTGGAGGTCGGAGCGGGGTTGCTAAGTAGAAGAAAGGAATACGAGGGTTTGGGATTGGTTACTTTCTAAAAGAATATTGATGAGTAAAGTAAAACCAGAAATTTTAAAATTAATATTAACAGATTTTTTAAGGTCACTTGCTAAGGACCAAAGTTCTAGTGACCAAATCTATAATTCTTGAAAAGAAAAATTCTAATATAAAGTGGTGCTTTCCACAACTACAGTTGGTATTATTAAAAGTAATATTTAATTTAACTGAATTTGGTCGGAATTGGTTTGGTTTATTAGAGTATTCATTATGATAACGACACTTGCTATAACAAATGAAAAAGAAAACCCAAAATATATAAAGTCGTAATATGCGCAAAAGGATATCGAAACATGTTCGGTTTGTTGTTTTCTTGATTATTTAACTATAAAAAAGTATTAATGAATTTTTATTTTATGAAATTACTAAAATTATTATTTAAAATTCAATTAAATAAATAATAATAAACAACATAAATTGTAAAATTAAGAACAAAAAAGAACAAAGCAAAAAAGAAAAAAAAATAAAACAAACATGGTAGTCACAAGAACTATAAACACATTATTAATACTAATATTAATATTGATGACGGGTGTAGCCCAAAGAATTAATAAAATGGATTTTACACATTAAGCTAAAAAGGTTAGAAGGTTAAAGGGTTCGTTTCCCGCCCAATTTAAGTAAACAAGTACGTGAACAGTAAGCACGTGCAACAGTACACGTCAAATCACTGTTCACATCACTGTTTCCTTTGAATAAGGGACATGCTCAGAAAAAGTAATATTATTGTATTCGTTAATCAACGGTCAAAAGCTTTCCGCCCATAAAGGTTAACTCTCTAGCAAACTAGAGGTTAACTAGTTTATCCACTGGACAAAAGGCTTGCGTCTCTCCCTTTATAAAAGGATGACCTAGTCATAAACAAGAGACACCAGATCTAGAGAGAGATAACACATACTCTCTGGTCTTCTCTTCTTCCTTGAGAAATATGCACTTTGATTATTTCTTTCTTACTTCACAAACATCATAGCTTCACCAAGAACTTCATCCAAAAACCGATCTCAAACACCTCGGTCTTGGATCTCCGGTGAACTATAACAACTAACAATAAACTAGTGAACCTCTCTCTGCGTTTTGCAAACGTAGAGGGACACCACGACCTGCGTTAGGTTAACCTAAACCCTTGAAGCCTGTTAGCCTAACCAGTCCATCCACTATTATTGGTCTTATAATTGTTGTAGCAACAAGTTGGCGCCCACCGTGGGGCTACGCCGCTTACTTTATCTTAAATATCAGTAGTGTAGCTCCATTCTCACTAAAATCACCATGTCGGAAGGTGGATCTCCCGATGAAGTCGACCAAGTGTCAAGAACACCGACACCAAGTGCCGACCAGGAAACTCCGGCGGCAACCACACCTTTTTCCACCCCGGGAGGAACTCCGACGGAACCTTTGTTCCTCGAGTTTTCACCTTTCCGAACTCCAACCCCTTCACGAACCGAAGTTCCTTCTCCTCATGCAGGAGTCACGAACACCCCGGAGCGTGTCGACTTGACGATGGAAGGGGTATCACGGCATTTCTTGCAACTAAGACATCTTCTTAACCAACACGTGAGCCAAGAAAGAGAAAAGGGGATAAGAATAAGACTGGAGTATGACGATCCAGAGCCCTCACTGTCACTCGGACGTCCACCTTCCCCTCTAACCAGCTCAAGACTGGCTGCTTCTCGTCTAGAAGCTGGTCCAAGTGTAACCTGCCAACCTTTCAACCCATCTCCTTACTTTATGGGAGACCAAGCCCAACGGCTTTCCTTTTGTTCACTTCACAACCCCTTGGGCATGAGACCACTCTCGACCAAATATGGCAGTCACCAGCTTCAAGTATTCCTCCTACAGCCACTACATGGGAGCAGGCCATGATGATCTTTCCCTTGGCTCGGAGTGAAGCAATAAGCACCCCTTTGGGAACAAACTAAATAGCAGAAACTCCTGAAAGCCTTCAAGGCTTTAACCTCATGCCTCAGATGATGGCTCAAATGACGGCGCACTTCCCTTGGACCCAACTCATCAACCAAGCCCTGGGTACTCACCAAGGAACGACGAGTCATAAAATCTCACTACAACGGTAGAGGAAGACCTTGCAAAGCCTTACAAGCCCTGTAACCTATCTTGTTTCTCTCAACAAATTGTCGATTATGACTCTCAAACGAAAATCAAGTTGCCACCCCATATAAAAAATGCAAACACTAGTCGGATCAGCTAGAATATGGTTCAACGACCTTCCTTCCCAAAGCGTTCGAAGCTTCGATGATCTGAGCAAAGGATTCTTGGCCAACTTTTCACAACAAATAAGGTACGTCAAGGATGCCACGGTTATTTTTCAGATAAAACAAAAAGATGATGAGAGCCTTCGAGATTTCATCGAAATGTATAAAAAAGAAGGGTTGACATATGTGGGGGCCGATGAAAAAATGAGGGTGGCAGGCTTCATGAACGCCATCACCTCCAAGTACCTCACAAGGGACTTTAACAAGTGCATGCCTAAAATCCTTGAAGAAGCTCTCGAACGAGCTGAAGCTCATATCCGAGGGGAAGAGGCCGTTGATTTCAAAGAGCAAAGAAAAAGAGCTCCTAGTTGGCGAGGCAACAGCCCCAATCGAAAGAAAGAGAACTTCAATCCCTATGATAAATATCCAAGGAACTCAGATCAACGAAGGCCCGAAGGTCGGAACCCTCCAAGAAGGGAAAAGACTGTGAACTTCACAGCCTTAACCAAAACCCCTCAAGAGATCCTTACCACCGAAGAAGTGAAACACAAATTCCGACCTCCTCGACCCTTGCCCAAAATCAAGAAAAAACGAAAGCTTCACCCAGTTCTGTGAGTTCCACGAAGAAAAAGGTCAACACACCAATGATTGCTTTCAACTCAAGAGAAGAATTGAGGAAGCTGTCAAGTCTGGAGAACTGGCCCATTTGGTGAAAGAGGTCAAAGACAAGATGGCCGAAAGAAAAAGCAAAGAAGCGAATATGGTGAATATAGACGAAGGTGTTTCCTACAAACGACAATGCTTGGAGTCTTGGGAGCTTTAATGCGTCTGCTTCCCTCCACCTCAAGGTGACTTACTCTCAAACCCTTTGATGGTAGAAGCGAACGTGGGAACTCTAAAAACAAGCAAAGCCTACATCGACACAGGGGCGGCCACATAAATCATGTATGAAAGGTTCTTCAACCGGCTAAGTAAGCAAGAGCGTTCAAGGCTTCAACCCTCCAGGTCGTCTATAAAAGGTATCGCCGACATACCCTTGAAGCCTTTAGGCCAACTAACCCTTGATGTCTGTTTTAGTGAAGGTAAGATAAAGAAAACCAAATCACTCACTTTTGTGGTAATCAACACACCTTCCAATTATGATGTAATCATAGGAAGGCCAGGACAATGTGTGTTCAACATAGCTGTCTTGGTCGGTCAAGGTGCTGTGAAGTTTCCCACTAACATGTAACATCCTGAATATTATAATGATAAATAAAGAAAGTTACGTTTAGTAATTTCGCGTTATTAATTAAGTAATATCGAGTAAAGAACGGATCATGGACTTAGATTAATTAAAGTGGGTTAAATGGAATGGGCCTTAGGTCCATGGGCTTTAAGGGATATAAATATCCCCTAAACCAACCTAAAACCCTAAACCCTCATTCATTTCCATCTTATTCTCTACACACTCAAAACACACACACACCCTACACCACCATAAACCTTACGGCCGAGAGGGAAGAGGGAAAACGAGATCGAGCGAACATCCGTTTGTGGTAGATCTTTGCTATACGAGCCATACACGAAGATCTAGAGTCTATAAGCAAGCTAACCGAGACCGAAAGGTAAGCCGTTTTACTTTAAAGTTTACGTTTTTAGTAACGTTTAACCTTGAAACTTAGAACGGGTATAGATCGGATACAAATGAAACGTAAAGTTGCGAACTTGATGCTAAAACGAACTCGTTAGACCTGCAAACATGCGCGGCTCGTGTAAAATGAACCCTAGATCTAGTAGTAAACGTTTAAGCCTTAAAGATTCATGCTTTATGCTGTTACGTGTTAAGTTTTATCCGAAAATGAACATAAGAATGTTTACGGGTTTGGTTAAACTTGCATTCAAGGCTTTCGTGATGAAACGATGATGATTATGGGGTTTGGGGACGAACAGTAGGCTGCAGCTGGATAACTTCGCCTAAGGCCAAGTTCGCTGTTAAGGTTAACTTCGCCTAAGGCCAAGTTCGCCAAGCCTAACTTCGCCTGGCTTAAAGTTCGCCATCAGCTAAGTTCGCCCTATATGTTCGCTTCCTAGTTAACTTCGCTGGATACATAAGTTCGCTGGTTATATAAGTACGCTGCTATATAACTTCGCCCAAAGCTAAGTTCGCTTAAGGTTTAACTTCGCCAAGTTAACTTCTCCTAAAGTTAAGTTCTCTTAGAAAATAAATTAAAAACCTAATGGAAAATGTGTTACGACAGTTAATGTAACTTCGACCCCAGCCAGGGGCTCTGCCCCTTGGACCCTGCTAGGGGCTGCCGCCCCTAGGCCCCGCTGCCAGGGGCGCTGCCCCCGGATCCCCGTTCGTTGTGGGTTATATAAAGATAGAAATACAACTTGAGTAGTAGTAGTTAATTGATACATGTAAATATTATACAGTTAGCCGTGCACAGCTCAAGAAGGGAATAACGATTAACGGAGAGCGTAACAGGATTCAGGTGAGTTTCTAGCCCCACTTCTGTGTTATGTTTTCGGGGCTGTGTGCATACTCGATATGTTTGTTAATACACTTATCCTAAGTGATAAGTGTATGCCTTATATGAATGATGTGAAATGTATGAATGATTGCTTGTTAGTACGTGAACGATCTTCGGATATTGCACGTACTGTCAGGTTGTAGTGTTACGTATAAGGTAAGTATAATGTATTTGCTTATATGTATGAATGCGATAAAGTTAACAAACGAAGGAAAGGCATGGTTGTATGGTAACGAAGAGGGACCAGACCCTAATAATATCTGTGATGTTAGGGACCAGACCCTAATAATATCTGTGATGTTAGGGACCAGACCCTATGTTTTGTATTTGCTATGATGTTTTATTTTAAAAGACTATGTTTTGTTTTTAAATGACTATGAATGCTCGATAAGACAAGAATTATGGTTATGGAATGTAATGGTTTGAATGTTTTTAATGTTCCGTGAATGTTTTAATTAACTCTGATATTTAGAACTGCGTTTATGAGTAAATCCAACACGAAAGTAGGGCTACCGGTAACGGGCCTTAAATGACAGGGGAATTGCAACCCTTCAACCTAGCCAAAAGGTTTACATGGTTGAAGGGGAAAGTTCAAAAAATGAAGACGAGGAACAAGGCTTGATCATAAACCCCAAGTATCCTGAACAAAAGGTACGGGTAAACACAATACTTTCCAAAGAGACTCTCTCACACCTTGAAAAGCTGTTGATACACTATAGCGATGTCTTTTCTTGGTGCCCGGAAGACATGACAGTCATCCCTCGAAGCATTGCAGAGCATGAGCTAAAAATACCTCTCGATGTCAAGCCTGTTGTCCAAAAGAAACGGAGCTTAGCTCCTGAAAGAAGCTTGGCAGCATGTCAAGAGGTTGAAAAGCTTGTACAAGCTGGGATCCTACGTGAAGTCAAATATCAATCTTGGGTGGCTAATACTGTCTTGGTTCGAAAGCATGACAAGTCTTGGAGGATGTGCATCGACTTCAAGGACTTGAACAAGGCATGTCCAAAGGATTGATATCCCTTACCTGAGATGGATCTCAAGGTTGACTCTTTAACCAACCATCCCTTTAAGTGTTTTCTCGATGCTTACAAGGGTTACCATCAAATCCTCATGAAAGTGGAAGATGAAGAAAAAACTGCATTCCACACAGACAATGGTATTTTTTTGCTATCAAAAGATGCCTTTTGGCCTACGAAACCCCGTGGCAACCTATCAACGCTTGAATGAAAAAGCGTTTGCCAACCAAATTAGCAGAAACCTGGAAGCTTATTTCGACGATCTGGTAATCAAAAGCAAAACCGAGCATCAAATGCTTGATGACATACAAGAAACCTTCCAAAACCTGAGGAAGATCAACATGAAGCTCAATCCCGGAAAATGTTCATTCGGGTTTGAAGAAGGCAAGTTTTTGGGACACATCGTGGGGAAACAAAGCATAAAAGCCAATCCCAACAAAGTCAGGGCTGCTCTTGAAACTAAATCACCACAAAGCAAAAAAGAAGTGGAAATTCTGAACGGAAGGCTTGCAGCCTTGAAGCGTTTTACCTCCAAAGCTTGCTGAGAAATCCCTAACCATTTTTCAAAACACTAAAGGGTTGCACCAATAAGAAAGATTTCAGGTGGATGGAAGAAGTGGAAGAAGCCTTCAGTCAAATGAAGCAACACTTGGCTTCACTTCCAACTATTGCAGCCCATGAAACAGGAGAACTGATCTCTGTCTATCTCTAGGTCGTTGAAGAAGCATTAAGCACGGTTCTAACCATCGAACAAGACAAAGTTCAGGTACCCGTTTATTTCTTTATTAAAACGCTAAAACTGGCAGAGATCAAATATCCTCATTTGAAAAAACTTGCTCTGGCTTTAATTCAAACGGCCAGAAGGCTTCGAAGGTACTTTCAAGCACACCCTATACAAGTGGTCACTGACCAACCCATTAAGAGTGTGCTTGAAAAACCAGAAAATTCAGGCCGATTGGCCAAATGGGCTGTGGAGCTAGGTGAGCATAACATCACCTATCTTCCAAGAAAAGCTATCAAAGCCCAAGTCTTGGCAGATTTCATTGTAGAAATCCTGAAGCAAGTCACTCCTGAAATACATGCAACTGCCACTGAACCTTCTGACCCTGAAGCTTGGAAGCTTTTTACCGATGGAGCTTCCAGCATTGAGGGGTCATGTTTAGGACTTAAAGGGTTCGAATCAAGTCCCGACAGTATGTGTTGCAAGGAGAAACGCTTTATAAAAAAGCTTACCTTGCACCACTACTAAGATGTGTGGGCCCTGAACAAAGTCAATATCTGATCAAAGAGGTTCACGAGGGGATATGTGGAGCTCATTTTGAGACAAGAACGGTTGTTGCAAAATTAATGAACCTCGGATACTTCTGGCCCACGATGCACCGAGATGCAACAGAACAACTCAAGAAATGTGAAGCCTGTCAAATTCATGCACCTGCCCCAAAAAGCCCTAAGCACGATCTAGTCCCCATCTCCTCGGCTTGGCCATTCCACAAGTGGGGAATGGATATTGAAACACCGTGAAAATTTCGAGTTCAAAGTATCAGCTTTCCAAATCTAAGGACTAAAATTGCCAAAATCCAAACTTGACGGTTAAAAATGAAAAATTGGTTTTCCTGACCCATCGCGCTACGCGATGAGTCAGAAGAGACACCCATCGCGTACCGCGATGGGGAGTCTGACAATGTGTGACACGTGGCACACGGTGGCACTAGGTGCTGCCACGTGTCACCACGTGGCAACACTGCTGCCACGTGGAGCGGTGCCTGCCACGTGTCGACACGTGGCAAGTCTACGCTGTGCGTCAGCAGACCTATATCGCGGTACGCGATAGGTCTGCGGAAGGACCCATCGCCTACCGCAATGGGGTCCAAAATATTGCCTATAAATAGCGGCCATGTGATCTCACTCCAGGCATCCCAAACACAGCTCCCACATCTCTCTAACATCTCTCTAAAAATCCTCGTAAAACGTGCCATGATTTCCTCGATAAGCGTGCTTCGAATCTCTCAATTGTGCACCAACGTTTCCTTAAGAAATTGTGCCACCCTCCACCCACATACCAAGAAGGTGTTGTTGAAATGGCAATGAATCTCGATAAGCGTGTCAATGAGTATTGAAGTTTGGTGTAATCGTTTGACAATCGAGAAGTAAAGCGGCGTCGGAGTGATGCTTAAGTCCCTAGGATTTCGGTACGCCACTAAGGTTAGGCGTAATATCGAATTCAATATAATTTAATATTATATTCAAGGCTTAAGCCTTAAGTCGGGGATATACTCGATACCTCGATAAAAGAAAAGAAAAGAAAATAAACATAACAAAGAAACAAATGAAAGTTTGATTGTTGAATATTGTGATACATATATATGTGTGTAAGTATATATGATTATATTCATTGTAATGAAAATATTATTTAATGAATAAAGAGTATTCTTAAATAATAAAAGAAAAGATTACGTTTCTTAGAGAAGAAGAAACGTCGGGTTTTCAATATAAACTAAAAGTTTATAATTTACTTTTAAACTAGAAGTTTTTAAGTAAATAAAAAATTGAACTAAAGGTTCAATCGATGATTGAGCTATAAGACTAAAGGTATTAAGCCGAATCGTGTATCCGACTAACAAATATTTATACTCGTAACTATAGGTTCGAGATAAAGAAAGGGAAAGACCCTTGGACGGTGAGTGAAGCCGATCCTAAAGAGATAAGGTGAATACGCCCCCAAACTTTTAAACTTGTTTTTTAAATGAGTCAAACTTGTTATGTGAAATTGTTTACAAGGAACTATGGGGTGTTCCTAAAACCGTTATAACTATGGGTATAAACCTAGCCCTCAGGATGTGGTATACGTATGTCTGGATCCTTACATAGGTGGTACTGTGCGATGTATGGGCATGATCGCACCACCCTTGGTCGTAGGACGCTCTCCTGCAGGGAGTACGACCTTATGTGTATATTTACAAGTACTTAACTAAGTCGAACGCTGCGGTGTTTGCTGAGGTGACCTAGTGTAGAGGCTTAAGTTTATAATGTGTTATTTGACTTTGTTATTCCTAAGCCACGATGGGCCGAGGCAGGCGTAGTCTCGAGGGGTAATAAATTAAAAAGAAGTTATTTTGCGTCAGCTTGTTCACCAGCATTCGTTGCTGACGTATTTTCTTACATTTTGCAGGTGAACAAGTTTAGCACTTGGAGTGACGAAGTGATTTGAATATCCGATGGATCGGATTTTTTGCTAAACTTAAACTTATAAACACTAGTGGTTTTGTAATGTATAACAAATAATCTTTTGGAATATTTTGGGAATCTTTTATAATCCCAACTTTTGTATTGTAAATATTTACAACTTAAATCCACAAGTTTTACAAGTCTTTCGCTAAATGAATGCAACTCTGATTAATTTACACTTGTGGTACCAACTATTGGTCATACTCCTAGGCCTTAGACAGGGGTGTGACAGGTTGGTATCAGAGCCATCGATCTTAGCGAATTGGGTATCATAAAACAATACCCAGGCATCGATCCAAGTATAGGAAATAATTGTTTATGTGTTTAGGGATAAGATAGGCTGGTAACCTTTCTTTCCCACTCTACATTCTAAACCACCTATATTAATAGATGTCATTCAAAGCTCACATCGAAGAATTTGTGCGCAAGGCAAAGGAGACTGGAATTCCCGAACCCTACCCCGAAGATAACATGAGTGACAGATACCATGAGGCGTACTTCAACCAAGATGTGGAAAACGACTTGACCAAACCAGTGTACTACCCCGGAAGCAGGCACTACCCAATAGATGTTCCCGTTAGTCCACCAAAGCAAAGAATTGAGCCACCAAGACACTCAAGCTACCACCCACCGACATTATCGATGTATCAACCTTCCGAAGTACCGACATACCATCCAACAGAGATCCCCACTTATCAACCCTAGGAAATACCCAATGCTATCCAGCCGGATACTTACCAAACTCTCAACCATCTTTCGAGTGGATGAAGTATCTCTCTGAACAACAAGAGTGGCATGCCGGAAACTCCACTTTCAATGAAGTCAACTCCCAACCAACCAATAACGAAGGGCCGTCCCATAGACCCAAGATGAGGATAGTGATGCCCACTGAGACTTTTCAGATGAACTCAATAAACAATGAAACCACACAACCCATGGAGGAAGATGAACCGGAAGAAGAGGAGGAGGAAGAATCCAATGAAGAAGATCCTGAAGAAGAAGAAGAGGACCCTGAGGAAGAGATTGAGGAAGAACCGGAAGAAGAGCATCCTGAAAATCCCAACGAGATGTCAAGCTCAATGGAAGGATCACTCACTTCCCACCAACCAAGCTATGGTTCCATTGACCCATATGTTCAACATCTTGAGAAACTAAGGAACCAAGCTTCATCAAGCATCCCACCATTTCAAGGAAGGATTCCGACAATCCAAGAGCAAGCCGACGAGATCCGAGAGCAGAATCAAGCTGCCAAGACCTACCTCTACCTTTCATCCGACATGGATTATATTCCGTATCCAGAACCGAGGAACCATTATGAAATGGTAACACTGGGTTACCGTGATCCACCTCCGCAGTATGGATACCCCAACATAATCCCACAGTCATATGAAGAACACCTGGATCGCGCATTGCACGAAACCGATGACTGGAGGAAG
The DNA here is from genome assembly GCF_021521415.1 of Bidens hawaiensis. Taxonomy (NCBI): domain Eukaryota; kingdom Viridiplantae; phylum Streptophyta; class Magnoliopsida; order Asterales; family Asteraceae; genus Bidens; species Bidens hawaiensis. The sequence goes on from NW_027491014.1 coordinate 969,721, forward strand.
AAGGTAGACGAGGAAGAAAAGAAAAAGAAGAAAGTTGGAGAAACAATCCTTCGTAAGTGCAACAAAATATCGAAGGTTGTGAAGAAGTTCTTGAGGAACTGAAGATGGTGGTCATGTGAAGACTGTGTGTAAAATAGTTTTGTATGCTATGTGTATAAGTAAAGAACGTTTGAAACATTCTCTTGTAATGATAGGACGAGTTATATATATATATATATATATATATATATATATATATATCGTTGAAATGATATATATATGTGTAATATAAAATATACATATCCATTTGAGATATGTATATATGAAATAAAATGTGTGTTTAATAAAGAAACATTGTTAAAATTTTCAGACTAATTGAAAAGAAAGAAAATGTCTGAACAAAGTAACAATAATGAGAACGTTCGAAAAGAAATGAGAGATAAGGGGAAAGGCCCTGAGAACGAACGAGAGGAAGAAATTCCCGAGAAATACATGAATAAAATCCAAAAAATGATTAAAGATGCGGTTAGGGAAGAATCAGTGTTTAGATCTCAATCTCGACAATCTAGACATTCCCAAACTATTAACCCTTCCGTTCATCCATCGAAATCTGTTAAATCTCGTCCTAAACCATTTCGTGATGAGGAGAGTGTACATGAGTCTAACGCCAACGGTGGCATTAGACGAGAATTGAAAAGGTTGGAAATTAGTGGGTGTACGTTCAAAGATTTTAAGTACTATGGACCGAAAGAGTTCCATGGTGACAAAGGAGCCATCACAACCGTAAGATGGCTTGAGGAGATGGAAACTTTTGTTATCACAAGCAAGTGTTCTGAGGAGGAGAAAATTCAGTACTCTGCCCTAATGTTCAAGGGTGAAGCGCACGAGTGGTGGAATGCGCTATTAATGAGTAAGGGAAGAAATGTGATGTACGACCTGACGTGGGAAGAGTTTAAGGCCATGGTGATGGGGAAGTTTTGTCCGATGCACGAGACTGATCAAATCCAAACTAAGTTCCTTAACCATAAGGTCGTAGGGACAAACCTTCGAGAATACAATACCAAATTCCTCGAGTACTGTCGCCTTGTTCCCCAGCTAGTTAACCCTGAGTCCAGCAAAGTCACTCGATACATATGGGGATTTCCACGGGAAATCCGTGACATGGTGAGGTCTCACCTACCTCAAACCGCTAACTCTGCTATGGAGTTGGCCGGTTATTTTATGGGCGGCATGGTCCGCAATAAGGAAGAAGACAAGAAGATGACACCAACGACTGCTCAAGGAAAGATTGGAGGAAGTTCCAATTTTAGAGGCAAGGGCGTAAACCGAAACAACTCTACGCCATTCAAGACTTGTAGGAGGTACCACAAGGGTAGATGCAACTTTGCCCCGTCTCCTAAAGTCTGTGAGTCCTGTAACCGTACGGGACATGATGCCGCTAATTGTTGGAAAAAGAAGATGACTTGCTTCAACTGCAAGGAAATGGGCCATTTGAGTTTTGAGTGCCGAAAGAACAAACCCGCTGCTGGTGGTGCGGGTGGAAGTGGCAAAGACAAGAAAGGAAACGCTCGAGTCTTTGTACTCGACACAAAGAAGGCCGCTGACATGCCGGAAACCATAACCGGTACGTTTCTAGTCAACGACACCTATGCTAGAGTTTTATTTGATTCGGGTGCCAATTTAAGTTTCATAGATTATAGTTTCTGTAGTCTATTAAACGAACCATTAACAAAATTAGATAAAACTCTAAGCGTCGAGACTGCTAGTGGTGAAATCGTTAAGATCTCTGAAGCCCTTGAAAACGAAAAAATACTTTTAGCTGGTTATATTCTACCTATTTGTTTGTTACCCATGAGTCTGGCTGGTTTTGATATTGTACTCGGTATGGATTGGTTATCCGATAACCATGCTCATATCATCTACAATAGCAAAACAATTGAACTTCAAGCCCCCGATAAACGAATGATTCGAATTGAAGGGGATAAAGACGCTGGCCAAGTTAGCATAATCTCCATGATTAGGGCTAACAAATGTTTAAATCAAGGATGCCTTGCATTCATGGCCTATGTCACTGAAGAATCCAAGCCAAAAGAAATCAAAGACGTTCCTATCGTTTATGACTTTTCTGACGTCTTTCCTGACTTCCTAGTATCCCTCCCGATCGTGAAGTAGAATTTAGGATCGATCTTATTCCTGGTACTGCTCCGATCGCCAAAGCTCCATATCGTTTAGCACCGACCGAAATGAAGGAGTTGAAGAAACAGCTCGATGAGCTTTTAGAGAAAGGTTTCATTCGACCAAGTTCGTCGCCTTGGGGAGCGCCAATTCTATTCGTCAAGAAGAAAGATGGTTCCATGCAAATGTGTATCGATTATCGTGCGTTGAACAAAGTCACAATCAAAAACCGATATCCACTCCCTCGTATCGATGATCTTTTCGACCAACTTCAAGGTGCTAGCTATTTTTCAAAAATCGATCTTCGTTCCGGCTATCACCAACTTAAAGTTCAAACCGAAGATATTCCAAAAAACGCATTTCGAACAAGGTATGGACATTATGAGTTCACGGTTATGCCGTTTGGACTCACTAATGACCCAGCTGCGTTCATGGATACGATGAACCGTATTTGCAAGCCGTACTTGGATAAATTTGTTATCGTATTCATCGACGATATACTTATTTACTCTAAGTCTAAGGCTGATCATGAAATTCATCTTTGAACGTTGCTTGAAATTCTTAGGACCGAGAAACTGTACGCCAAGTTCTCAAAATGCGAGTTCTGGTTGCACGAGGTGCAATTTCTTGGTCACATCATTAACGTTAACGGTATTCAAGTGGACCCCGCTAAGATTGAAGCTATCTCTAAGTGGGAAGTCCCGAAGTCGCCAACCGAGATCCGAAGTTTCTTAGGTTTGGCCGGCTACTACCGTAGATTCATCGAAAATTTTTCTCGAATCGCCGTTCCCTTAACTTCCTTGACTCGTAAGAATATCAAGTATGAATGGGGAACGAAGCAACAAGAGGCGTTTGATATACTTAAACAAAAACTCACCCAAGCACCTATCTTGGCTTTGCCGGAAGGTACTGAGGATTTTGTAGTCTTTAGTGATGCGTCTCACTCGGGTTTGGGATGCGTAGTAATGCAACGCAAGAAAGTAATCGACTACGCCTCTCATCAACTCAAAGTACACGAAAAGAACTACACGACTCACGATCTAGAGTTAGGCACCATAGTCTTTGCACTTAAGATATGAAGGCACTATTTCTATGGAGTTAGATTTACCGTGTACACTGATCATAAGAACTTAAAGCACATCTTTGATCAAAAGGAGCTCAACATGCGCCAACGGCGATGGATGGAAACGCTCAATGACTACGACTGTGAGATCGTTTATCACGAAGGTAAAGCTAACGTTGTGGTTGACGCCTTAAGTCGTAAGGAGTATGAGAAGCCCAAAAGAGTCCGAGCGTTGTGCCTAGAACTCCAAATAGATCTTATTGAGCAAATCAAATCCGTTCAAACTCAAGCAATCAATGAAAACCAAATCTCCGACGAAAAACGTAATGGCACCATTGACTCGTTAGTCAAAGGTAATGATAGTATCCTTAGAATGGGAAACCGGATTTGGGCACCAATCGTTTGAGGGTTGCGTGAGAAAATTTTGAACGGAGCTCATAAGTCGAAATACATGATGCATCCCGGAAGTGATAAGATGTACCACAATCTTAAGGCAAACTATTGGTGGAACGGAATGAAAAGGGATGTCGCTTCGCATGTTGCGAAATGTTTGACTTGTTTGAAAGTCAAGGCTGAACACCAAAAGCCTTCGGGATTGCTTCAGCAACCAGAACTTCCCGTTTGGAAGTGGGAATTAATCGCTATGGATTTTATTACTAAACTTCCGAAGACAACTCGACAACACAATGCTATTTGGGTTATTGTAGATTGTTTAACGAAGTCCGCACACTTCATACCCATCAATGAGTCGTACTTAATGGATAGATTAGCACGTATCTATGTAAACACCATTTTCGCTTTGCATGGAGTACCTTGTCTATAATATCTAATCGAGACAGTCTTTTTACGTCTCATTTCTGGAAAAGTTTCCAATAAGCTATTGGTACAAAACTTAACCTTAGCACTGCCTATAATCCGCAAACCGATGGGCAAAGTGAAAGAATGATTCAAACGTTGGAAGATATGCTCCGCGCTTGTGTGATCGACTTAGGTGGAAGTTGGGACGACCACTTACCCCTAATGGAATTCTCGTACAATAATAGTTATCACACAAGTATTCAAGCCGTACCATTTGAGGCGTTATATGGTCGTAAGTGTAGAACGCCCGTGTGTTGGTCTGAAACTGGAGATAATCAATTATCTGGACCCGAGATAGTCCAAGAAACCACCGACAAAATACTACAAATCCGAGAACGGCTTAAAACGGCGCGTGATCATCAAAAGAGTTATGCCGACGTCCGTCGTAAGCCGTTAGAATTTAATATCGGTGATAAGGTTTTGTTAAAAGTCTCGCCTTGGAAAGGCGTTGTTCGCTTCGGTAAGAAAGGAAAGTTAAGTCCTCGATTCGTTGGACGTTTTAAGGTACTCGAACGAATCGACAATGTTGCATACCAATTGCGATTGCCCGAGGAAATGCAAGGAATACATGATGTATTCCATGTTTCGAATCTGCGTAAGTGTTTGACCGATAAATCTTTGGCTATGCCATTGAAAGACGTAGAAATAAACGAAAATTTAAAATTCGTAGAACGTCCAATTAAAATTGAAGATTCGAAAAAAAAGAAAATGAAAAGAAAAACTTTGAAAATTGTGAAAGTTAAATGGGACTCGCGTAGAGGGCCCGAATATACTTGGGAACTCGAATCGGAAATGAAAAGAAAATACCCACACTTGTTCGAGTAAAGCAATCTCGAGGACGAGATTTGTTTCAAGGTGGGGAGGATGTAACACGGTGAAAATTTTGAGTTCAAAGTATCAACTTTCCAAAGTCTAGGGACTAAAATTGCCAAAATCCAAACTTGACGGTTAAAAATGAAAAATTGGTTTTCCTGACCCATCGCGCTACGCGATGAGTCAGAAGAGACACCCATCGCGTACCGCGATGGGGAGTCTGACAATGCGTGACACGTGTGCCACGTGGCACACGGTGGCACTAGGTGCTGCCACGTGGCAACACTGCTGCCTCATGTTGCCACGTGGAGCGGTGCCTGCCACGTGTCGACACGTGGCAGGTCAACGCTGTGCGACAGTAGACCTATATCGCGGTACACGATAGGTCTGCTAAAGGACCCATCGCGTACCGCGATGGGGTCCAAAATATTGCCTATAAATAGCGGCCATGGGATCTCACTCCAGGCATCCCAAACACAGCTCTCACATCTCTCTAACATCTCTCTAAGAATCCTCGTAAAACGTGCCACGATTTCCTCGATAAGCGTGCTTCGAATCTCTCAATTGTGCACCAACGTTTCCTTAAGAAATTGTGCCACCCTCCACCCACATACCAAGAAGGTGTTGTTGAAATAACAATGAATCTCGATAAGTGTGTCAACGAGTATTGAAGTTTGGTGTAATCGTTTGACGATCGAGAAGTAAAGCGGCGTCGGAGTGCTGATCAAGTCCCTAGGATTTCGGTATGCCACTAAGGTTAGGCGTAATATCGAATTCAATATAATTTAATACTACTCGATAAAAGAAAAGAAAAGAAAACATAACAAAGAAACAAATGAAAGTTTGATTGTTGAATATTGTGATACATATATATGTGTGTAAGTATATATGATTATATTCTTTGGTATGAAAATATTATTTAATGAATAAAGAGTATTCTTAAATAATAAAAGAAAAGATTACGTTTCTTAGAGACGAAGAAACATCGGGTTTTCAATATAAACTAAAGGTTTATAATTTACTTTTAAACTGGAAGTTTTTAAGTAAATAAATAATTGAACTAAAGGTTCAATCGATGTTTGAGATATAAGACTAAAGGTCTTAAGCCGGATCGTGTATCTGACTAAAAAATATTTATACTCGTAACTATAGGTTCGAGATAAAGAAAGGGAAAGACCCTTGGACGGTGAGTGAAGCCGATCCTAAAGAGATAAGGTGAATATGCCCCCAAACTTTTAAACTTGTTTTTTAAATGAGTCAAACTTGTTATGTGAATTTTTTTACAAGGAACTATGTGTTCCTAAAACCGTTATAACTATGGGTATAAACCTAGCCCTCAGGCTGTGGTATACGTATGTCTGGATCCTTACATAGGTGGTACTATGCGATGTATGGGCACGATCGCACCACCCTTGGTCGTAGGACGCTCTCCTGCAGGGAGTACGACATTATGTGTATATTTACAAGTACTTAACTAAGTCGTACACTGCGGTGTTTGCTGAGGTGACCTAGTGTAAAGGCTCAAGTTTATAATGTGTTATTTGACTTTGTTATTCCTAAGCCACGATGGGCCGAGGCAGGCGTAGTCTCGAGGGGTAATAAAGTAAAAAAGAAGTTATTTTGCGTCAGCGTGTTTACCAGCATTCGTTTCTGACGTCTTTTCTTACATTTTGCAGGTGAACAAGTTTAGCACTTGGAGTGACGAAGTGCTTTGAATATCCGATGGCTCGGATCTTTTTCTAAACTTAAACTTATAAACACTAGTGGTTTTGTAATGTATAACAAATAATCTTTTGGAATATTTTGGGAATATTTTATAATCCCAACTTTTTATTGTAAATATTTACAACTTAAATCCACAAGTTTTACAAGTCTTCCCTTAAATGAATGCAACTCTGATTAATTTACACTTGTGGTACCAACTATTGATCAAACTCCTAGGCCTTAGATAGGGGTGTGACAGATATCGTTGGTCCATTCCCACCAGCCAAGGGTGGGGTAAAATTTTTGCTAGTAGCCGTTGACTACTTTACCAAGTGGCCTGAAGTCAAACCACTTGCAAAGATAACGGGCAAGCAAGTTATCGACTTTGTGTGGGAAAGTATCATTTGTCTCTATGGGTTGCCAGGAGTGTTGGTCACGGATAATGGGAAACAATTTGCTGAGAAGCCTTTTAGCACATGGTGCAAAGAATTCAGAATCACCCAAGTGTTCAGCTCAGTTGCATACCCTCAATCCAGTGGCCAAGTTGAAAGAACAAACAGAACCATTGTGGAAGGAATCAAAGCAAGGCTGGGAAGACATAACAACAATTGACTTGAAGAACTCCCAAATGTTCTATGGGAAATAAGAACGATTGAAAAAACAAGCCACAAACGAACACCTTACAGCCTAGTGTTCGGATCAGAAGCTGTAATCCCAGCAGAAGTCGGAGTTGTGACTCAAAGAACACTCAACATGGATCTCGAATCAAACAACAACGAGACCATTTTTAAATTTGCAACTCCTTGAAGAAATCCGTGATCAAGCCGCAATACAAGAAGCTAAGTACAAGCAAAAAATGGAAAATTATTACAATACAAGAGTGAAACATGAACGTTTCAAGCCGGGAGATCTTGTACTCTGAAACAATGAGGCCAGCAAGAAAGAAAATCAAGGAAAGCTCGGCCCAAAATGGGAAGGACCATATACAATCCTTGAAGCTCACAAGGGTGGATCCTACAAGCTGGCCGACACAGAAGGCAAAATGCTTCCAAGACACTGGAACGGCAAAACCCTTTAAAAGTTCCATGCCTAGTTAAAGTCTTAAAATGTATTTCAAGAGATGTATAATTCTCCTTTTTGTAAACAACAACCTCTTGAATGAATGATAAAGATTTTATCATAACTTGTCTTTACTATCCTATAATAAGGTTGAGAACCTAGCAAGAAACTCCATGGAAAGGGCCATGTAAGGGGATGAGCTCCCATGCCACATCGCTCAATAGGTTCAAGGGTTAAATGAACCTATATAAGGGGTGAGTTCCTATATCAATCCAACTCCTTGAGACTTAGAAAAATTTTCAACCAAAACTTGTCTCATAGACGGGTCTGAACAGCCTACATCAATTCATTCCTTAAACTTTGAAAAAGTTTACGAAACAAACATACATTAAGTAATAATACAAAGGATAGCCAACATGTGCTTTTTACCTAATGAAGCCTTGAAGCTAAAGTGACTGCAGCACTAAAACTTCTTAAGGAAAGTTAGCTAAAAACACATCAAACTAACAAGACAAGCAACCAAAACACAATACATAGAACATTACGATTCATAAACAAGGCCTTTTAAGGCCATAACTAGAATCATCCATGATAAGACATTCAGGCTAAACAAAGGAAATCACAAGGATTCCCATGAGAATGTTCAAAGGGACAAAAAGGCCAAACACAACCATAAAAGCAGAAACCTTAAGGGTTTCATGCTGAACCTAAATTGTTTAAGATACATAACATTGTTTAAGAACGCTAAGAAAGCTACGAATAAACTGTTTAAACACCAGCAGCAGGCTTTGAAGTACTAGCCTCAACATCCTTACCTTTCTTTAACTTCTTCACTTCCGGGCCACCACCAGCAACGGCCGAACCTTCGAGGCTTGCCACATGAGACCTATCACTATCTCCGTAAAAAGTTTCTTCGCTATCACCGGAACAGGAGCGCTTCTTAGACAAGGACTCAAGCACCTCTTTGCAAACTTTCTCATCAAGGCCGGCTGGTTTCAAGCCCTACAAAACCGAAAGAGGCTTACCAAAGCAAGACGAAACTTCACCTACATAACGGTAAGTCAGCATTTCCATTGCACGGACTGAGTCTGCGAAGAGCTTGGAAGCTTCACGGTTGAACATGGGCGATTGCTCCATAGGTTGACCCGCTTCGTGATGTTTGAAGCCAGCGACAAAGCCCAAATGCTACCTATAGCCCAGCAGCTTCGTTTAAACATCGCCTAACACCGAGTTAAACTCAGAAGAATGAAGCAAGTAAGTCACAACCTGATGAAACCCGTGCTCAATTAGCCACCGGTTGTTGTTAATAGCCTGGATGACTGAAGCCTTCAAGCCTTCTTTCTCCATGTCAAAGGCTTTCCTCTGTACCTTAAAGGCTTCCCTGTCAATGTCCAACTTAGCTTTATCAGCTTCCATCGCTTTCTTCAACCCTGCTATCTCAACCTCGTAGCCACGGGACAACTCGTCAATCTTCTTCACATAACCCTCCTCATTCTTTGAAAAACTGTCAACCTCTTTCTTCATGGCTGTCATAGAGGCCTTCATCTTTTCTTTCTTCTTCGAAAACTCCTCATGCTCCTGCATCCCCTTTCGAAAACGAGTAACACTCTCTGCCAAAAGGGCAGAAAGGTTGCAAGAACTTATGATTAACCTCGACAACATGGAATCACCCTCCATCTCAGAAATAGTGTTACGAACCCCTGGAGGAGCAAAGTTAGCCAAGACATCGGCACAGACTTCCAGATCTTTAAAGCTATCCCCAACCTTCACATTCCACTCAGGGACATAAACCTCATTCCCATCCAACCCTTGAACCGTAGCCATCGCAACCTTCTTACCAGTTGATTTCTTCTTCTTGGAAATAACCAAACCCTGCTCCTTTTCCCCCTCCACACTTGGACCTTGATCTTCGGCAACTTGAACATCATCAATAACTTCAACCGGTTCATGAGAAGATGATGGGCCAGAAGACTTCAACAAACGCCGTGTGGAACGACGAGTGGAAGCCTTAGGAGCAACAGCCTTGGTAAACCCTTTAACGTTCGGAACTCCAACATACCCAGAATCTTCGAACCTACCCTCTTTCCCTCGAACCACAACATCTTCCCCAGCAACAGTCGTAGCATCCGTAAACCCAACATCTGAAGTATTACTTTTCAAGAAATCCAAAGCCGACACAACTACAAACACAAAGGAAATCTATCAACATGCATATAAACAAAATAAAATAAATGCAGGATAAAGAGACGCATACCCTTATCATCCCTCATAAGCACGGGATCCCGATTAGGCTTATCCCACAATTTGCTAATTCCTAACAACACAAGAAGATGTTCGGGAGGAGGACGAAGACGCGATGGACACTTCCTAATTGACTTCAAAAATGCTTCATTTAATTCCGATTCAGCCGTCTCTGGTTCGTTTAAAACAGCCTTGGGTTGTCTCCAAACGGATTTGAAAGGAATAATGGAATCGGAAACAAAAAAACGGTCCTTCCAAGAACCAAGGGTCGTAACCGCTGAGGAAACTAAACATGTATCAACCTGAGTATGTTCAAAAGTGTACCAATCGCCGTTCTTCGCTAAACGAAAGAAACGACGAAAACCCAAAAGCGATGGATCATATCCTAAAGCTCTACATAATACCTCAAAATGTAAAACCCTAGCAAGCCCTAAGGGGTGAATCTGACCAAATTACACACGATAATACTCCAATACATTCAAAACAAAAATCGAAAACGGATGGCGTAGGTTCGAGAATACAAAATGCTGACAATAAAGGGCAACGAAACCCGCCGGACAACGATCGATTGACGAGTCGGCCGGCGGAGCAATCGGTTTAAACTTTAAACCTATACCCCATTCAAGACAGAATGATTCGACTTCTTCTTGGGTTAATCGAGAAAAACTGGTCGACAGATCTTTACGAGCACCCATAAAATCGAAAGAAAAAGGGAAGGATTTTAACTAACCTGATAAAGGAATGAAAGGAACTTGATGAATGTTTGGAGAATATTGTGAAACTTTAAAAGAAAAAACTGAAGAAAGTAAATAGTTACCACTATTATTAAGAGAAGTTATTGGGAACCGCAACATGCAGTAACCATCAAATCAACTGTCTTGTCAGAAATTCAGAAAATAACCAAAATCGTTCAAAGCCTCGAAGCCTTTAAGCAATAACAAAGTGTGCGCAAAAGTCAGAAGCCCTTGAGCCTACTTCTCAAAAACCTCTGACTTGGGGGGCTGATGACGGGGGTAGCCTAAGGAATTAATAAAATGACTTTCACACATTAACGATAAAAAGGTTAGAAGGTTAAAGGGTTCGTTTCCCGCCTAAGTTAAGCAAACAAGTACGTGAACAGTATGCACGTGCAACAGTACCACGTCAAATCACTGTTCACATCACTATCACCTCTGAACAAGGGACATGCTCAAAAATGTAATATTATTATATTCGTTAACCAACGGTCAAAAGCTTCCCGCCCTTAAAAAGTCAACTCTCTAGCAAACTGGAGGTTAACAAGTTTATCCACTGGACAAAAGGCTTGCGTCTCTCCCTCTATAAAAGGATGACCCAGCCATAAACAAGAGACACCAGATCTAGAGAGAGATAACACATACTCTCTGATCTTCTCTTCTTCTTTGAGAAATATGCACTTTGCTTATTTCTTTCTTACTTCACAAACATCATAGCTTCACCAAGAACTTCATCCAAAAACCGATCTCAAACACCTCGGTCTTGGATCTCCGGTGAACTATAACAACTAACAATAAACTAGTGAACCTCTCTCTGTGTTTTGCAAACGTAAAGGGACACCACGACCTGCGTTAGGTTAACCTGAACCTTTGAAGCCTGTTAACCTAACCAGTCCATCCACTATCATTGGTCTTATAATTGTTGTAGCAACAAATATTAATATTAATATTAACCATATATACAGTTACAAGTTTACAACTTGAAAACAAAAACAATTGTCAGCAGGTTGCTAAGAGATGTTTTGCTATTTCGCAGTTCGCACTACTCGCCATAAGACATTTATTAAAGTTCATCTCATTTTACCGATAAGGCCAACCGATATACACTAGTTGAGATGCACACTGATTCTATGTGGCTGCCTATATCACACCCCTCATGCGAGGGGTATCCTAGAAACACCGCCCCCATAAAATGGTCATGCATGACCTGATGATACTGACCACGATCAGTAATGTCATTTCCTCTCATTTGAGGGTTTAACCAATCATTATTTTTTTTAATTCTTTTTTGTTTCTTTTTTAATTCTTCTTATTATTAAATACTCTAATGGTGGAGAATGATGGAGAATTGTGTATTTCCTTGGTTGAAGGGAGTTGAATCATGTAAGGAAAACTGACGTAACGCAAGCGTGACGAATTAATGAGGAGAATGATGTTTAGGGGTGTATACCACTTAGCCTAAGTATGTGGCTTAATAAAACTTTGCTCACTTCAACTTGTTAAAATAATATGAGGTACTTATTAATTTGATCATTAATAATTCCAACCCTCTTATTGATCCCTATATGAGTACTCGTAATGGGGAGAGGGGCGCCCACAGGTACACATCATCCACTACGGTACCCGAATTAGGTAACACTGTCACCGTTAATGTTTGCTGATTTAGGGTAGGGAAAATTGGAGTTTAGAAGCAGAGAAATTTATCGTTGGAGATGACCGTTTGGATTTACAAAAAAATCAACTAAATTTTACCTTATAAATTTAACCTTATTCAATAAAATTTTACATAAATACTTTCATTTTTCATCATCCAAACAATCTCAAAATACATTTATTTATTTCAAATCATCAACAACAAATGCCACCGAAAAATTGACCGCTTACTTGGAGCAATGATGACGAGTTCGCTTTGGCAACGACTTAGATGCACGTGACTAACAACAACATGGTATCACGAAACCAATTTCTGTCTATTGTTCAAGAAGCTTATCAACAAAATGGAGGTACACGCTATCGTAGCACATACCAAGTTCATTCAAAGTGGAGTGGTTAAAAAAAACGGTTACGAAATTGCACTGATTCTGCGCAGTCACAATTGAGGAGATGTCCGAAGTAGAAGCATATATAAAGGCGCATATTCAGTACCAAAACCATATTTCAAACATGGATTTTAATAAAGAGGCCGCATGGGATGATATAAGGAATCATCATGTGTTTGTGGCTTTGGATCCGGCTACGGTTCAACATGACTCCAATACCGGGGAGTATGAAGTAGAGGATTAAAAGTTATTTAAGTTAGCATTCTAATTATGTTTTTTTAATTAACGTATTTTTAAAAAATGAATGTAATTTTATGTTTTATTTAATAAGATTAGTGTACCTGAGAAGAGTGTTGAGAAACCGTTGATTACTCAACATGATCCAATTGCGATTACATGACCCGACCAATAAGATCTATGAGTCGAATAAGAATGATTCGAGCCAAATGTTCGTTTATTCTCATTAACTTTAATCGAATGATCACAATTAATATATGCTTACATAAACTCTCGGTTATGCTCGATCCGTCACGATGTGCACCTCATGACAACCTATCATTCTAGAGAGATTTTGACATGGTAATGGTACAAATCTAAACAGATGGCCAAGGCCCTACCTCATTCTCTAAGAATCATGCCTTATTTAGGCAGCCCACCCATATGCTTACATCACATGCATATGGGTCTTTCCCTAAATGAATGGCCTGCAATTATCTTAACACTATGAGCAAATGGAATCATACTCAACGTATAGAGCACTAAACTAGCACTGCATTCTTGAGTTTTTTATTTAAGGGATTGGAAAAGAAAAGATAAGAAAAATTTTCTTTTTTCATTCTTGAGTTTTTTCAGTAAAAGAAAAGAAAGAGAATGGAAGGAAAAGTTAAGCCTTTTTTCCTTCAAAACTTTCCTTCCAAATATGGCCGGATTGTGAAGGAAAGTTTATATCTCATTACCATATTACCAATTTACCCTATTTTAATTCTTTTTTTCATGTTGCCATGAGAACATAATTGTAAAGTTATAAATTTTTTTCCTATCTTTTCCTTCCAATCTAACTCAAGAATGTAATAAACACTTTCTTTTCTTTTCTTTTATTTTAACTCGAGAATGTCTTTTAAGTATATAATTTCTTTTCCTTTCTTCCTCTATCCAATCTTATCATTTCTTTTCCTTGTATTTTAAAACCGAGAACGCAGTGTAGGCGTAAGGGAACAATATAAGCGTATGGACTCTATACGCTTAACACACTAATCGTATATACAATCATATGGAATCCCTAAACTACCCATAGCCTATTCAAACAGCTACAAACAACAATTATTATACTAAAAAATTTCCCATATTCAGTTGGTGTTGAATGCTGAATATGGACTGCAAATCATCAGTCACAATAAATGTACTAACAAACTCCAACTTGACCGACAATTCTCGGGGTTGTGCAGACTGGAAAATCTTGTAAGCAAACTAATAACTACAAACTTCTCGTATCAGATCTCCCTGTATAGGTAAGTATCTCCATGTGTTCATTTTGATCATCCAACTAGCATATGATGTGGATCAATCTTTCAACAATCAGAAGCAAGTTATCAGCTATCCATTAGCACTGGTAAATCATAACTCTATTTACATTTGACTTCGTCACACATCTTCATGAACAACCCGGTCAATCAAAATCTTTCAATTTGGGTTTCCCTCTATTGATAACGTTTAACCGAAATTAATTCTTTGAGCTCTTCTACACCCTATTCATTTGAATGCATAAATGTTTTAGGCATATGATACAGAGTTCTTGTCACACCCCGATCAAACGACAGAATAACGTTGGGTGCGATGTGATTGTTCATCGCACAATGACACTATTAAATGTGACAATATAATTTATTCAATTTAAATTCAAATACAAGTACACTTACATGGCTGCAAAAAAAGATAACACATACATGAAAAATACCCGTTTATTTGCTAATAGCCTAAAGTCTACTAGTCTTGCTTCATGTCCAATCTTCACGCTATTAAACATGTAGCATGGTTAAAATATATACCAGGCTAACACGAATGTTGGTGAGTCTTCATAAGTTTTTTTTTATATATATTATTTGAAAATGACAACTCACATGTATTCAATGTATTTAACGATTCATGAAAGTAACGCGAAAATAAGAATAAAGGTCCCGTTAGATATATCACAAAGACAGACTAATAAGGATAATGGGACCTCCGTTCTATTCGACACAAGGCATAATTAATAAGAGGTGTGGGTATGTCCGTCCGTCCCTCCCAATACGAGTATGAGTATGTGTCTCTATCAACAATAAAGTAAACATATAGCACTTAGTCATGTAAAGTATAAACAAACAAAAATTGAAAAAATAGCATATAAATACATGTAAGTGAATTGTAGTGAAAATGAATAAATGCTGAAATCTTGTACATGCTACATGTGACAATCGTCAATTTCAGGTTAACGCCGTTAACTCAACTCCGTCAATTCAAACTTTAAGATCGTTGAATCTATAACGCACACTTCATTACATTTAAACTAGGGTTTAAATGACGCTTAACACTTACTACACGTGTAGTCTTTCGGGATTTGCACCGAAACGCAAACGAGTTGACGCGAACGATTGATAAATAAACGACAGACGTCAAAACACTAATTATGTGATTATTATGTGTTAGATATATGTGTGTTACTTGATTATTATGTGGAATGTTAAACAAGAAACAAGAACCAACTAGTTTAGGCTAGAGATGTAACACTTGAAAGATTAGGGGCTAGAGTGTAACTTGTATTATTATAAATATAACCTATTCACAAAACCCTAACCCATTCACCCCCACCCGATCGCCTCTCTCTCTCTCCTTGTTCTTCACGGCTGCCGTCCACCAAGATCACACATACACACATCAAATCAAGAGATTAATCCAAGAACTAGGTGCTAGGAAGGTATACTTGATCACCTCTTACCTCTTTGTTGTTTAATTTTGATGTTTAATGGGTTGTGTGTAAACCCTAATCGGCCGATCATGTGCATGTAGGTGATTAATATGCTTGTTGTTAGTTGGATTATGGATTGATAACTAGATTGATGTTGTTGCATGATTCATTGTTGTCTTTGATTTGAATTAGAACACAAACCCTAATCTTGTATGTATGGTGTGATTGATATGCATGGATAGTAGTTATAGTGTCTAGAGGGTTATATGGATGCATGATAGTTCATAGATTGTTATTATGTTGAGTTTTGATGTGAACAGATTCTGGACAGAATGTATATACGATGTTTAACTGACTGTAACGAAGTGTAAACGTGAAAATTGATTGAGATTGTGGATACTGCAGTAAACTAGGTTGAGTCTAGTTTCTATAAAGTATAAATTCGTAATTTTTGGATAAGTGGAAGTATACTTTTATGATTTTACAAAAACGTGATGCAAAGCTGAGCTGTTAGACCTGCTGTTAGGTTATGTTGTAAATGTTATATCTCATGAACTACGAGACCAATTGGGTTGGTTCCACTTCTGGAAGTTGACTCATTGAGTTAGGAACCAAACCCAAGTGGTCTTGCATTTATTGGATTTTTCGTTTAACGGGAATTGCAAATAACATTCTGTTGCACATGAATCTGACTGATAAGAGTTTGCTGTAATGTTTTGGTCATTATAAGAAAAATATGTGGAATAAAGATAAGATAAAATATGTTCTGGAAACCTGAGATATGTATGCTTCTGTGGTAATTTTTGGTGAATTAATTGAGACGTTATAATCAGTGAACTAGTGCAATCTTTCAAGTAGAAATTCTGTCATAACGAAACTAGCTGCTGAATGGTGTAGGATTGCATGAAATATGATAGTTTTTATAAAATTGTTGTATTTTGACCAAAATACCCTTGCGGGGAATAGTTGTTAGCTGATTGCCATGAATTGACCAAATTGCCCTTTATGGGGAATAATGGTTAGTTAGTCTTCGTTTGTTGACCAAAATGCCCTTACGGGAATAATTGCTAGTTAATTGTTATGTGTGACCAAATTGCCCTTACGGGGAGAAATTGCTAGTGATATACATTATTAGTACGTGACACGAAAGTAATTACTCACTCATGTATCGTATCACAATTGTACTTGTGTAAGTCACACACGACTCACAAACGAAACACGAAATCTGTTACGTGCATAGGAATTATGTGCCGAGTCTAGAGACTCGTTAAACGTACCGATACTTAGAAAATCTCTTTGTTATTTAGAACGCTAGAGAGTTTCTACGACGCGCATCACTTGGTGATCTAGATCGGGATAGTCTTCGCAAACAGTGAGTTTCACTTACCCCGCTCTTTGAACTGTTTTCAAACGTTTTTCACTTGGGGGAGATAACATACTCCGATAAACATATTTTCTGAGATAAACGCATATTTAAGATTTTGTTATAAATTATATATCACTTGTAAAGGGCTAAGCGGCAAACGTAACATTTGAAGTCCCACACATCGGACCGGTTAATATTTGGAATAGCGAGTCACTGTTGAGTAGTACTACTGGGTTTGACAAACCCCACCCGACGTTAAGCTCAACTGGAGGTTGAGTGGGTGTAATTTTGGCTAACACTTACCATGGTCTGGATTGACCTGGTGACGGGCACTTGATAAACAGTCAGCTTCGGTCGCGAACCACTTAGCGATACTTGTTGTATAGATTAGCTACCTATCGATATATAATTTGACATAACACTATCTGGTAATGCAAAACACTTAAACGTTGTAACGTGGTTACACAACACTTAAACGTCGTAACGAGGTTACGCAACACTTAAACGTCGTAACGAGGTTACGCAAAATGCTAAACGATTTATCTTATTTAACTTGTGAACTCACCAACCTTGTGTTGACACTTTTAGTATGTTATTCTCAGGTAGCCGAGGCGGGCGCGCGGTTTAGGAGCATGCATTAAATGAAAACACTTTTATTCTGCAAACATACTTTTAACAGTTATCTTTGGTTTTAAGTCGTCCTGCGTGACGCAGCTTTTGAATTAAGGTTTTTACGCTTCCGCACTTATTTACATTTAAACGTTTTTCTTTGGTTTGATTATAACTAATGATTCCGATCCTGCCAGTTTACACCCTCTGACGGTAAAACTCCGTTAGTGGATTTTGAGGGTGTGACAGATTGGTATCAGAGCCATTGGTTATAGCGAACTAGAAGCTGCATGCATACTAGACTATAACCGCGACGACCCATTAGTATAATGATACGCACTGCATAGGTTTGTGTAGTCTTGAAATCTTATTTCTTTACCTCCTTCACTCATACGCGCGCATATACACGGCTTACCTGTAGGAATGTCGACGCCACCCTCATCATCATCCGATTTGATGACGCATGCTCATGGGAAGGAACCGCAGTTACCTACTGCCTCGCCACCCCGTGTAGTCCCGGAACTCGAAGCTCCTGCACCGAAGAGGTACCGCCTATCCGGAGGCCTGTATGAAAACAACGTTAGCTGGGATTGGTACCCCAACATGATCAGACGTATGGTCTACCGTGAACAAGTTCCCCCGTTGCCTCACCCGAACCATCCTGCTTACCCTAACACTCTACCACCCATAACCGAACCTGTGGAGCGAGTTCTCGCAGCTGTCGTTTCTTGTTTGGAGCGTGATGTGGGTTACATGCGCTACACAAGAGAGAACGTTTCCAGATTGTTAAAAGACGAAACCGAGAATAAGGAGGAGATGGCCCGCATGGCGGCGGCAATGAAAGATATGCAAGGGGCTAGTGATCAACAGATGAAGGTTATGATGAAGATGCAAGCCGAAATGATAGACTTGAAAGAGCAACTCCAAGAAGCAAGGACCCGAACCGAAATAGCGTTAGAACGTTGCGATATCCTACAAATGCAACTTGCTCAGAACGCAGCAGAACCTGAGGCAGAGCCTGAGGCCGAGCCCGAGGCAGAGCCTGAAGTAGAACCTGAAGAAGATCCCGAAGAAGAGCCTGAGGAGGATCCCGAGGAAGATCCCGAGGAGGAACCCGAAGAAGAACCGGAGGAAGAACCGGCTGAGGAGGAGGCACATTCGGAAGTGTCCTCAGATGACGACATCTAGTGATGATGATACTTAGATGGAGGGGTTGTCTTCATCCTAACTATTATTTTTCTATGATTTTAAGGATTGATTGGAAATACTTTGTAGCGAATACAATGGTTTTAATCATGAATTTTTATTTAGACTAATATGTGGTTGTGATGTGATGTTTTTTTTTTTCTTACCTATCTCTTATTACATGTATGGTGTGTTGTATATGAAAGAAAAATTCATGTTTAACATTTTATACTGTGATTCTAGGAAATGGCCGGAAGAAACGCTGGACGAGGACGTGGTAACATCAGCATGACTGCAGCTGAACTCCAAACTCTGCTGAATGACCATGTGGCGGCCATTTTAGCCGCACACGTTCAGAATCAAACTGGAGGTCCAAGTGGAACGTGTACTTTCAAGAACTACCTTGACTGCAAGCCCAGTACGTTTAAGGGCACGGAGGGAGCTATAGGCTTCCTGCGTTGGGCTGAGAAGGCCGAGTCGGCCTTTGAGATGTGTAACTGTCCCCCTGCCAGTAGGGTCAAATTCGCTGCTGGGACACTTGAGGATTCCGCCCTCACTTGGTGGAATTCGAACGTCCAGATCCTTGGATTGGAACTGGCTAACGCGATGAACTGGGAGGAGTTCAAAAACATGATGTGAGAGGAGTACTGTCCGAGGGAAGAAATTGCGAAGTTAGAGTCGGAGTTTTGGTCGTTGAAGATGGTGGGTTCGGAGGTTGAAGCCTACACTACTCGTTCGCACGAGTTGGCAGTGATGTGTCCGCGGATGGTGGATCCGCCGAGCAAGAGAATAGAGTTGTACATTGATGGGTTAGCACCACAGATTCAGGGCATGGTGACGTCTTCCCGACCAGCCACGATCCAACAAGCGATCCGTTTGGCTCACAAACTGACGGATCAGGCTGTGACCCAGGGTGCGCTACCACCGAGGGGTTCGACTGTTAAAGCCCGTGACAACCCGAGTAATGACCACGTCAGCAACAGTAACAACAACAGCAACCCGAACAGCGGGAAGAGAAAGTTTGACAACACCAGAACTTCATCCTCAAACCTCCCACCGCAACACCACTACCGTAAGCCCGAATTTACTCGGAGTTTCAATACTCAGAATCACAACAACAACAACGGTAGCGGGCAGGTTTCGAGCGGATATGCTGGGAAATATCCAAAGTGCAACAGGTGCAACTTTCATCATGTTGGTCAGTGTGACCGTGTCAAGTGTCAAAGATGCGGAAAGATAGGTCACCAAGCGAAGGAATGTAGAGTTGACCTTGCGGCGAAGGGCGCTCCTAAGCCACCGATGACGACTAAGGGATGTTTTGAATGTGGACAGGAGGGTCATTTCCGGAAGGATTGCCCCAAGCTGAAACAGAACGACAATAATGGGGGTAATGGAAGTGGCAGTAATGGTGGAGGAAATGGCAAAGGAAGAGCGTTTGTGATTGGGTCGGGTCAAGCCCGCAATGATCCGCATGTGGTGTCTGGTAAGTTCCCTGTAAACGATTGTTTTGCTTCTGTTTTGTTTGACACTGGAGCTGATAGGAGTTTTGTGTCAAAAGCTTTTAGCCAACTTTTAAACCTTACTCCAACCCCGTTAGACGCTAAGTTTCCTGTTGAATTAGCTAACGGTAAAACTGTAGTAACAACTCATATACTTGCGGGATGTAAGTTGAAACTGTCAGGTCATGTCTTTGACATCGACCTTATTCCTTTTACGCTTAGTAGTTTCGATGTCGTTGTCGGCATGGACTGGTTATCCGAGAACCGAGCGGAGATTATATGCCATGATAAGATAGTCCATATTACCACCCCTTCCGGCGAGATCATTTCGGTCCGAGGCGAGAGAAGCGGCATGACCACCAGCGTCATTACCCTTTTGAAGGCACAGAAGTATTTACGAAAGAGTCATCCGGCAATTTTGGCGCAGATTGTTGAGAAACCCGCGGAGGAGAAACGAGTTGAGGACATACCGGTTGTGCGAGACTTTCCGGAAATTTTCCCGGAGGATTTGCCCGGACTCCCTCCTATTCGTCAAGTCGAATTCCAAATCGAGTTGACACCCGGTGCAGCACCCGTAGCACGAGCCCCGTATCGACTCGCACCGGCGGAACTTCAGGAGTTGTCCACTCAGTTGCAAGAATTGTTGGATAAAGGTTTTATCCGACCTAGCTCATCGCCATGGGGAGCCCCTGTCTTGTTTGTCCGAAAGAAAGACGGGACTTTCCGAATGTGCATCGCTACCGGGAGTTGAACAAGGTGACTGTCAAGAACCGTTATCCTTTACCCCGAATTGATGATTTGTTTGACCAGCTTCAGGGATCGAGTTACTACTCGAAGATCGATCTACGATCCGGTTACCACCAGCTGAGAGTGCGCGAAGAAGATATTTCAAAGACGGCTTTCAGAACACGGTATGGTCACTACGAGTTTTCGGTTATGCCTTTTGGCCTAACCAACGCGCCAGCCGTATTTATGGATCTCATGAATCGAGTATGCAAGGCGTACCTCGACAAGTTTGTGATTGTTTTCATTGATGATATTCTCGTCTACTCCAAGAACGAGACTGACCACGAAGAGCACTTAAGGATAATTCTGGAACTACTGAAGAAGGAACAACTGTATGCTAAACTCTCGAAATGTGAATTTTGGCTTCGCGAGGTTCACTTTTTAGGACATGTGATCAACGAGAATGGTATCCATGTCGATCCCGGTAAGGTAGAGGCCATCAAAAACTGGGAAGCACCTAAGACTCCGACTGAGGTGCGACAATTCCTAGGACTGGCCGGCTACTACCGGCGTTTCATCGAGGGATTTTCAAAAATTGCTCAACCCCTCACCGCTTTGACTCACAAGGGCACTAAGTACAACTGGGGTGACTGCAAATCATCAGTCACAATAAATGTACTAACAAACTCCAACTTGACCGACAATTCTCGGGGTTGTGCAGACTGGAAAATCTTGTAAGCAAACTAATAACTACAAACTTCTCGTATCAGATCTCCCTGTATAGGTAAGTATCTCCATGTGTTCATTTTGATCATCCAACTAGCATATGATGTGGATCAATCTTTCAACAATCAGAAGCAAGTTATCAGCTATCCATTAGCACTGGTAAATCATAACTCTATTTACATTTGACTTCGTCACACATCTTCATGAACAACCCGGTCAATCAAAATATTTCAATTTGGGTTTCCCTCTATTGATAACGTTTAACCGAAATTAATTCTTTGAGCTCTTCTACACCCTATTCATTTGAATGCATAAATGTTTTAGGCATATGATACAGAGTTCTTGTCACACCCCGATCAAACGACAGAATAACGTTGGGTGCGATGTGATTGTTCATCGCACAATGACACTATTAAATGTGACAATATAATTTATTCAATTTAAATTCAAATACAAGTACACTTACATGGCTGCAAAAAAAGATAACACATACATGAAAAATACCCGTTTATTTGCTAATAGCCTAAAGTCTACTAGTCTTGCTTCATGTCCAATCTTCACGCTATTAAACATGTAGCATGGTTAAAATATATACCAGGCTAACACGAATGTTGGTGAGTCTTCATAAGTTTTTTTTATATATATTATTTGAAAATGACAACTCACATGTATTCAATGTATTTAACGATTCATGAAAGTAACGCGAAAATAAGAATTAAAGGTCCCGTTAGATATATCACAAAGACAGACTAATAAGGATAATGGGACCTCCGTTCTATTCGACACAAGGCATAATTAATAAGAGGTGTGGGTATGTCCGTCCGTCCCTCCCAATACGAGTATGAGTATGTGTCTCTATCAACAATAAAGTAAACATATAGCACTTAGTCATGTAAAGTATAAACAAACAAAAATTGAAAAAATAGCATATAAATACATGTAAGTGAATTGTAGTGAAAATGAATAAATGCTGAAATCTTGTACATGCTACACCCCAAAACGTATAGATTAGAAACGAGATTATGAAACTCACATAAAATACAGATGTGGATAACAAGTAGATGGCTTAAGTGAGTTAGTTGGTTCCTCAAGGATTCCCGACTAAATGGCCTATATTTAAATGTATAAGCAAATGAGTAATCTAATGAGAATAAACAAATAAAAACAATAATAACATGAGCATATAACAGATTTGAAAATCATTAAAGTTTTGAAATATCATAAAAATGAAAAATTAAATTAGAATATTATTAGTTTAAATATCCTTAAAAATATTGAGTTTGATTTTTAAACAAGAATTTATATAAATCTAGGTTTATAATAAAAGAAATGTTTTCTATGAAGAGTAAAAATAAATCTTAGCCCTTAGATCTATGATCTAGTGATTGAGATTGATAGTTTTTAAAATACCAAATAGTTTCCTAGGATCAAGGATTTTGGCTAAAATAGTTTCATAACTCTAAATATTATGTTATTTCTACTCTTCCTACAAAACTATATCTTTTTATTTTAACCCTTATATATATATACACATATGAAGAGAGAGAGAGAGAGAGAGAGGGAGAGAAGAGTTTAAATAAAAATAAATAGAACTAACAGATTATTAACACATGACGTTATTTTAAATTTACAATTAATGGTAGTTAGGTAAATTTAACAATGCATTAAATTATAATGATATTATATCAAAACTGGTTAAATTTCTTTTTTTGGGATTATTAGATGAATTTATATATAGATAAAATTGTAACCGTCAACCCAACGCTGGTTTGTTTATCTGATTACGCTTTCAAAACCCTAACACAAGCACGAATTCGATGATGGACGGTAAAAACTGTAAATTTGTTAGTTAATGTTTGCGATTGCTATTGTTTATATCACTAATTAATGTTTCGATGGCATACAAAATTTCTGTTATATATCCGATTAGAGTCCATTAAATCTTTTGATTTCTTCAGGTGCTTTTGTCATAGTGTTTTAGTTTATGAAACTAAAACCAAAAATAGTGTTTCCATTAAATATTTTGATTTTGTTCGAGCGTTATTTGTACGTTACTTTACGGATTAAACAAAATCAAAAGAGTTATTTGAAACACATATTACCATGATATAGTGGGTTATTTTTTTTAATGAATTTCTATGGTAATTGCATTTGTGGTGGGTTATTTTTTACTTGATATAATAATGCGATTTTCCATGTTATAGTTCGATAAGGAATTCCATCATAGTTCACGTACTGTTCTTTAGTTTATATATTACTGTATTGTAATCTCATTAATTTGTTTTTGTTAAACTATTGCATGTGTTTTGTAGTTGGTATTGCATATTAATCAGTTGGCATTGAACACATTTCTCTAATATCTGTAAAAAAAACTTAATATCCATAATGTGTTGCATCAATTAAACTTGTTGAAGATATGATTTTTGACAACATAGAGTATGCACAATCATTATAAAATAGATATGCTCTAGCTTGTGGTTTTTCAATAAAGAAAGCATTACATTTATAAAATTAGGTGTACTTGATGTTCAGTCAATTTGTATATATTTTAGTTCGGTAAATATGTATTTTTAAGGGTTAAAACTACATGTGTTTGCTGTATTTCAGGTCCCAGGTTAATAAAGCAACTATTTTGGGCCTGTACAAACACATAATAAAGACTCGGGATGTCCAGCACGCATTACGAGATAATAAAAACATGTCAGCTGGTGAAGAGTCATGTCACGATACGCGACAGGCTGGATAAAAGGCCATCGCGTACCACGATGGTATTTGAAATATAATAATGGTTGACTATAGTCCATCACGATGCGCGATGGACCCATGAAGACCTCATCGCGTACCTTAATGGGTGGCGAATGTCACACCTTAACTTACAGCGGAAATGCAAGAGAACGAATTATTGGTTCACAACTCATAAGGCACTAACATACAATATTAGTGACAATATCTAATTCTTTTTTATTAAATTCAAATCAAGTACACATTATTCAAAAGATATTACAAATAAAGACAACAAATATAATAGTAACATCTTGTTTTTTTATTAATAACCTAAAAGCCAAATAAACTAAGTTCTTCAATAACTTCAAACATCCAAGATAAACATCCTGCAATATGCGTAAAAATAGGCTTGTCAACAACACATGCTGAGTAAGTAATCACCAGATTTTGATGTAATAATATATATATATATATATATATATATATATATATATATATATATATAAAACTAGCAAAAGTCCCCTCACGTTGCTGCGGGTTTATCTTCTCGTATTGGTTTGTAATGTTTGGTGTGGTGTGTAATGGGTGATCGGTGTGAGCGCGTTTCCGCATGTGCATTTGGTTTGTTAGGTGTTGTTTATTGTTTTCTTGGGGGGGGGGGGGGGGTGCATGCTAAAATATTAATGGATGCATATATGTTGGATACATTGTGTTTTGTGAAATATTTGTTAATATTCTTGCTTGTCAGTTTGTAAGGCACCAGACAAAAGCTTTTGTTTCTGCAATTTAAGTACCGGTTACTTACGCCGGTGTACAACCAACTCACGTATGCCCACTCCTTTAACATTTTTACCATTCATTAACCAACACCCTACTCACTTTCACTTGAGTATTTCTTTCAACTCATAGATTAGAATTCATAAAACCCACCATCAACAATGATTGTCCCTGCTTAAATTAAAAAAAATGATTTAAAAATAAAAAGAATAATGATATCAGACATTACAAGTACTTAAAGTGGTAAAGTATAGTAGTCCTAAAAGGTTTGGTAGTTCTTGGCATGTTTTCAACTTTACAAGTTTCATAGGGTTGGTGAGCAAAGTAGCAAAAGCATCATAAACAATATCATATGGAAACTGCAATCTTCATGAAGATGTTAGTGGACTCAAAAGGCTGTTCACATACGTTTTACAAGCTTTAAGGTCCTTTTTAAAAACTTCAACAAAAGTTTGTCCATGTTAATACCAAAACTTGAATATTATAAGTCAATTATTCTTGTTACAAATTAGCAACTATTATATTAAACATAGTTAGTTATACCATTTCAGTTAAAGGACCTCTTTTCCAACATGTGTAACTTTGAGTACACATACATACAATACCAAAAATACATAAAATTTCCTGACACGTAGATCAAGACTTACTTTCCTAGACTAAAAAGGCATTTTTTTAAATAATTGTAAATGTTAAAAGTATAATATTTGATATCCAAATTTTCTTTTGTTTTTAAATATCCAAACGAACATGCTATAAATTCTAAAATCACCATGGAAACCTTTATGTTTTACAAAATCCAACTTATTGCGATGGGGATGCAACGGGGGTTCGGTAGGTAGGGAGTTTGTTTCGTTATGGTTGTGGTTAGTATAGTTTACGATAAAAAGAATAAGAAATTTGTCGCATGTTATGTGCACGCTCATTAAACTGAAATTATAAGCCACAACGATCACAATAGCATTAAGTTACCATACTGATCAATCTTCACTTTAATCAATTGATAATAAATAGAATATATTAGAAAATTATTTTAATGTTTTTATTAAAAATTCATAGTTGTTTTTCCTTGTTATTTGAGTGTTTTAGAATAACACTTATGTTTGTTCGTTTAACACATTAACTATGTAATTATTATAAAAATTTGAAATAATTATATATGAAATAATATGTTAACCCACTAAGACATTAACCATAAACATTGTGCTTTGTTGTGTATTGCTATTAAACCCAATACTGGTTTTAAACATTTTATTCCACCCATAAAAAAAGAGTTGTAGTAGTGTGTATGATGTGTATGAGTGTATATGTAGTACGTTAATTCCATACATTATTTTGCCCTACGTCAAGTTGATGGTTCATTGTATATGTACATGTAACATTCGTTACTTTTCAAACCCGAAAACCCGACCCATTTAAATTTTCGGTTTTGTTTCTATTTAAATTTATATATTTTTATAATATTATTAATTAATCTCAATTTTCGTTAATGTATTTTATGTGATCATTTCTATGCAATTATACATTTCACCACCCTTGTAGTATTACATACTCATTTAAAACATTCATAATCAAGATCAAATATTTATGTACATGTCCTATGCAATTTACTAGAATTATTATTTAACTACAACTACTACTTTTATCATTTATAATAATTATTATTAATTTTATTATTATCATAATCTTTTCATATGTTACTTAACTAATAAAAACTAATAAATGTTTTAATTCAATAAAATTTATTAAAATAGTTAAAGCTTTTGAATACCCTATTAAACAATTTTTAATTTGTGTTTTAATTATATTAAATATGATTAATTTTCATAATTTCCTTAAGACATAACAACTCTATATTTTCAATATAAAAGGAGGACAAATCCTCCATTATTTTCACACCTCAATCCATTCTTTTCTTAAGTTTAAGAGCAACAAGTAAGTTGTTACCATTTCAAGCATTTTATAGCTTTTGTTTTGATTTTATCTTGAATGTTCATACTTGTTCATAAGTTGTTCTTCATGATCATGTTACTTTTATTATAAAAATATTATATCTTGGTTTTAAGAATCATTATGATCATGGATATCCAAGATGAATACTTTGATTTTTCTAAATCTTGGATCAAGCCTAGTTATTTTGCAAGAACAAACATGAATATATATTTATCTAAATCTTATGATTCGTTGATCATTATAACTTATAAACTTTCTTTAAATAAGATTATTTATAAAAATTTCTTTTATTTAAAATATTTTACAATAGATATAACATACTTCATATCTTTAATTAATAATTGAGTAAATTAATATTGTTTATTTTATTTTAACATAACTACTATTTATAATTTTCTTTAAGAGAATTCATGCAAAACATTTAAGTTAATTAATTAATTATGTTACTTGGAAACAAATGTTTAATCATAAATTGTTATTAATATTATTATTTAATCTTATATCAATAAGTTATAATTATTTGTCTACAAATCATTCTTCAACTAATAAACATCAAATGATTTATATAAACTTTATTCATTTTTGTTAAACTCATTAAAAATCCCCAAGTCCCCATTTGCCATAAGTTAATTAACTTTATAATTCCGGTAGCTAGTCCTTGATTTTTGTATCTTCGTTATTATTTATAGTTTCGTGAGATTCAATTGCTTGGTTTGTTAACTCGCTTTCGGTTATTATTTCAAGTTGTCTCCTATATCAAAGGTGAGTTTCTCACACCCCCTTTTTACCTTTTTACTATTTTGGGGGTAGCATATATATCCTATCAAAATTCAATTTCGTTTATTTATTATTTACAAATTACAATTCGCATCATGGACTTGTGTGATTACTTGTTACTTGCTTAAATATTACGTGCATGGTTTTCTTCGATAAGTATGATCATACGCCCCCCTTTGCACTCAGGACCATTTTTTCTAGTGGAAAAGGGACTCCGATCTGAGTACATTGGTGCACAATCCCAATTGGAAAAGACCTTCATTTATTCTTTACACTCATGGACCATTGTTTCTAGTGTAAAGAACCCTTATGTGTTTTTCACAAGTTTTCATGGAATTGTATGGTTTTTATGTAGAATTTAAACTGTGTGAACTCACCAACTATTCAATTAGTTGACTTTATTTTATATATATGCTACATGTACTTTCATTAGAGGATGAAATGAAGAGGATACTAGAAGTTAGGTTATCTAGATAATAAACAAGAAGATGTTTGTTTTGTTCCTTTTCCCTTGTGTTTGTTCATTTGAAATAACTTGTGTACTTGATGCTTTGGAATGAATTAATGATAATATTGTCACTTAATAGTGTCACATGTGTTTTGGGCAATCTGTACGTCACACTCAGGCGTTTCCGCTTTAGCCGGGATGTTATAGTACATGAATTGTGCGTATCAAAAAATCCAAAATCTCTGAATGTCCGAAAATGTAATTTTAATAAGACATTAATCATACATAATTGCAAAGATAAATGTATATGACTGCAATAAAATTTTATCATGAAAACATGTTTTGCATTGTATAATAGAATGAAAGACCCCGTGCATTGTGATTGGGATGATTAGGGAATCAAGTGGGTACGAGTTCGGCTTTATTATGGTAGCGTATTTTTTCTATAGCAAATTTTATGTTCCATATAGTTAAAGATATAAAAAATAAGAATTTTCATAGCAACCTTATCTGAGGAAAAAAAAATTAAATGTGATTACATTTTTTGATATTTGTATAGGTTATAAGTTAACAAACTGATGTATATAACTAAATTATGTTTACTTAAATATTTTACAAAACAGCATGAGATGAATTTAAATCCTCTTATGCAAGAAGACTCAATTAACTAAAGCTAGAATGTTGGTTTTCCCCATCCAAATCCTCACATGGTCCCTCGTCACTTAGCTGAAAAGACAAATTACCCTCACCCGTTCAAGAAAAGAATAAGATAATGTGTCAAAAGTCACTTTTGGCCCGTATGTTAACACATATAAATGGATTACTGCATTCATGTTAAACAAAACCCTAACCAAAAGATGCAAAACCGCAAGAGTATGTTGATACTACTTGTCTCTGTGGGTCTGTGAAGTTGTTACTATAGATAAAGTTTGTATCTACCGGTAGTGGTAAACACGGTTAAAATAGTAACATGTCGCAATTGTTTTTTGTCCTCTAAACATAAAGTAAACTAAGTCAGAACATTGAAAAAAACAACACTTTAATATCAACAAACAGGATAACACAGCAAAAAAAAATAGTAGAACAAATTAGTGTCTTATTAAAATTCTACTTAATATATTTACAGAAACATTAAAAACATTTTAGTATTAAAAACACTGTAACATGATTAGAAACCAACGAGTTAGGTTGTTTCCTGATCGGTTCTTGCTAAACCCATTAGTAACATTCCCAATCAATTAGTTGTGAAAGTACTTAAAGCTCTAATATTAGTCTTATCATTCATTCGGCTTTGACCTTTGAGTTCTCCGTTGCCTTTTGGTCAGCATTGCCTTTTTTTGGTTAACCAACTGAATCCTATTACATAGTTTAGCTTCATAACTCCGCTCCCATTTAATCCAACCGAAAACGCTTCAACCAATCTGATTTTAATATAGTTAACATCATTAGCTAACATCCATGGGATATACTATATACCCTCAAAGCACCTATTAAAACGCTTCAACCAACCATACGACAAAACCGATAAAATTAAAATCATAAACCCGCCAGTAACATTATGCGATAGTTAATCAAAATGAAACCTTGTCGATGGGCTAGTCCATCAAAAACTAATATCCCTCGTTATTCATTCTATGACTATACCAGGACGTGTTTAGGAGCCTTAACATACCCATATGATAGTTTCTAGCTCATTCGAAAAAAACTTTAAAAAAGCCTGTTCGAAATCGCTAGAATAAAACAAGATAAAAATGCATAAAAATAACTAATGAAAACTACTTAACCTCTCAAAAATGAATTTTTCTTCAAAAGGCAATATTGAGTTTGTGTTGCATCCCCCACTTACAATTTCTATGAGAAGAAAACCTAAACAATAAACATCCGCTTTACGTTTTAAATGGCCTCTAATCACATATTCTGGCGCCAAACAACTACAAAACAACTACTGATACAACAAATATAAATATATTAGTGATTTTTAACAAAAACACAAATAGATAAAAACTCATAGCTTACATTGTTCCAGCTACTCGCGTGCTGACATGTGCCATATTGACGGGCATTAATTTTGCAAGCCCAAGATCCGAAATCTTTGGCATTAAATATTTATCAAGAAGAGTATTACTTGCTATAGTATCCCTATGAACTATATGTAGCTTCACTTCCTCATGAAGATACGCAAGCCCTTTCACAATTCCAATGCAGATTTTGAGCCTTGTTTCCCAACTAAACTGAATCGAACTATGATCTCCACCTTTAAATAGATTTCAACATCTAATTCTTATTCCAAAAACGCCAAATACCTGTCAAGTTAACATTTTTATGCACTTATATTTCCGCAGTTCTCATGGATTCTTCAAAAGAAGGATTTTTTTCCGCAATTTTGCAAAAACAACAGTTGGCTTGAATCTATTTAAAAAGATAAGCATGTCTTTTAAGACCGGTTTATAATACTTTACAGGCATGAAAATTTGTGGGGTAGCACAACCATGTCTAATTAAGCATTACACATGCTTACAACAAAAAAATCCAAAAACCATTTCTTTCCAATTAAATCATTAGAAGTGAAAGTTCTAACAAAAGAAATGCTAAAAAAATTGATACAAATGTTAGTTCTTATGAATGACAACCATAAAGTAACTGTGCTTTTAACAAAGCAAATGCAATATTTACAAGCCTACCCACCCTAACCAAATCCCGAGAAATCAATGATTACTAATAAACTACACATATCAGTATAACAAACCTTCACTCTATCATAAGTAATCAATCAATTCTTATAAAAACATGAGCAAAGTAGACCATTTAGCAACATAAACCCTAAAATGTATGATATAAACACATATAATTCATACATGTAGGGTTTTCATAGGCACATATGATGAATATATCAAATATAATGTCTGCTGACCTTTCGAGTATGTATAATTGAAGACCGTAATCGAGAACTGTAGAATAACATCAAACTGATGAAATTAGTAAAAATGTTGTACATAATTGTATAATATGAGATTGAAGAAGAGAGTACCATGGTGATTATGAAGGGTTTGAGCGTTGGAAGTTGCCAATTTCTCTGCAACCATTTAAGCGGGTTTGTGAGCTGAAAGAGGGAGTCAGAGAGGAAGAGTAAAGCTTTTAGGGCCAAACACAAAACTATCAAAATCTGTAAAATAATGCAGTTAAGAACCTCTTAACTGACCCATTTAACGCAAGACAATGACGATGAACGACCATTGCAACCAAAAAGAAAGAAATTTAAAAGAGAATCCATCAGCTAATTAAAGAAATTACCCAAAGACAAAGATCGTTTGCTCCCTCTGAGAAGAAAATTGAACTGAAGAGACGACAACATCTAGTTGGGATGGGAAGATGAATGTGAATGAAATTCCTAATTTATATTGTATAGGGGTCTGCTTCCAAATGAAAGATTTAGGATGATGGTTTATTGCTTCAACTGCCGGTGGAATTGAAGTGTGGACGGTCTTCGGTAATTTATCTCGTATGTATATAAGTATCTATACTTAATTAATAAACATCCCGTATGTTTTATATAACAATAATAATAGTATAATATGTATATAAGTATAGACTGCACATTCAATTCCAAAAACCATTGATTTACTCGAATTCAGTTGTCACATTAGTGCATTCAATTCTAGTTTAGTGGGGTCATATATTAGAGTAGTAAAAGGATAAAATAATAATTTCATAAACCATGAAGCTTCTCAAGTTGTACGAAACGCTTTTAAAACAGATGGAGATATTGGCAAATTACTTTTCTTTCCCAATTATGTAATGACTATTTTGTCCTTATCATAGAATTATGAAATTACATTAGTGTCCATCACTCTTCCTTTATATATAATATAGATTATGCAAATCAATATCATGTGTATCAATAATCAAATATTAAGCAAATTGTAACATCCCAACCCGAAATAGGCTTACGTGTCACTATTACAGATATCATAAACCAAACAAACTCCATTTGAAATAAGTAATACAATTCAAACCAACGAGTTAAAACAAACTGAAAGAAATCCTAAGTCTCATTTATTGAAATCTAAAATATAAGAAAATAAATAAAGTCTTTATTCTTGAACTTCATTTTACTCTCATAACTGATCTCCCTGATTTCCCGAATTACCTGTCAACAAATAAGACAAACACAAACAAGAAAATACGGCTGAGCCAAAAATTGCCCAGTAACGAATAGAACAATAGTAATGACGATATGACAATAAACATATGCAAAATAGTAGCAAAATCTATCATAAACGAAATAGATGTGATACCAAAATTTGATGCTTTCTAACATATGAAAATGATATACTAGAACAAGAACTGATACTAAACGTATTACTAAACATATAACGGTGACTGACTTACACGACAAGTGGTTACTAATAAGTCGTGTAATTAAAGAAGTACCCAGAGCCAGAACATATAAATTATAACTTGTAACATATAACGTGTGATGTGTAACATATAACTGAACTATGATCAATACATACGCCCCTAAACGGCTAAAGAACTAGTTAGTGACGCCGTGAACTTTTAAAACACACTGTCACGAAAAGTGTTGTGCTCGGGTAATAGAATACTAAATGAATAAGGCAGTATAACAACGTGACATATAACATGTTAACATAAATTCATATTATTATTATTATTATTCATAGGAACATGCAATAATGAGTACAGGTTTATAAAATCTATTGCATGCTACAAATCTATCTACCAAAACTAGTGACCAAAACGGATAGCTAAACAAAACGATATAATAGTTGACAACATATAAAATATCCAAATACCAAATGGATCGTATCGATAGAGACAACTTGGTGGTATTAAAATATAAAATACCGAAAGTCCGTACTACAAAGTAACGGATTAGAATTTATACTGTGAGTGAACGAAAACAGAAACCGTATTACGAAGTAACGAAATTTAATTAATATTTTGAGTGAAAGAAACCAGAAACCGTACAACAAAGTAACCGACTATAATTAATACTAAGAGTAACAAAAACAAAAACCGTACCTTAATTTAGTCAAAAGCAAAAGCAACTTAAAATCAATCGTCTTCACTAAATACCGGAACCTACAATTAGATTACTTTCTGAATTATATATATATATATATATATATATATATATATATATATATATATATATATATATATATATATATATGGATTTTAACCTATGTATTTGTTGATTGGTTTTTCCGGCGATGTAAGCGTTTAAGGTGTTGAGCTCTTGTTCAAAACATTTATTATAGGTAATTAACTTGCAAATTCTTGTTTTAACCAATAGTGGCTTAGGATCATAAAACTAAGGCTTCATATAATCATTGAATTAGACACATTACAACTCGTTTAGTCTTTTCAATTAAGTATTATGAATTCTTTTTATATAAAATACTTAGAGTGTAAATAAATTTATCGTATTGTCATATACAATTATGTATTATATCACCAATCAAAAACAACTTATGCTTTTATGAACAGTGATAAATTTCTCCATATACAATTATGTATTATATCACCAATCACCTAATTAGTTGGTATAAACTTTCTCCTTATTATTAACTAGTTCCAACTTAAGTCATGATAAAAACATACATAGCTTATATTTATAAAATCGTATTTATGTATTTCTATAGTCACAGTAACATATGATAACTTAGTTTGGGATTTCATAAGTGTTGTCAAAAACAAAAATGAAAACGAAACAGACAGAGCTCTTGGGTGGCAAAATCATATGGTGAGTTTATAATATTCAACAAAATCTAAGTCCACTTTAACAACTTACTGCCGGAAACACGTTTGGATTTTAAGAATCGTATTCTACCAATTATACAAGAACACGAACAAGTAGCAGGGAGCGGAACCAATACCACGATCATTTAAAGAATGATTTTGGGAGCGAGGCAGCGGCTAATTAATGTACGGATGATGACGGTTCACCGACAGAATCAGAACGGAAGATCAAACGGAAGCCAAGAGATTATATAGAGGCGAGATGGTGGGTCTTCATGATATAGTATGAAAGGTTATAGGCTTTATAATAGATTCGATGATAAGGGTCGTAATCTCATCTGTTTCGAAAATTGTTAGAAGTAGATATGGGTTAAAGTTTTGATACGTTATTTTTATTGAAATATTCTAATGCATTCAAATTTAACTTTTCATGTCATACATTGATGTATATATTATTATAATAGATATCTTTTCATTACTATTATTTTCTTCAAAACTCAAAAGTTGATTTACGTTATCATCTGAATAATTTGTTCAATTTATCAACTATTATTAGAGTATTACACAAATAATGAGAAAATAATTGGTGTCGTTTGACCATAGTCTAGCGAATCAGGCTTTGGCTACTAAGACGAAATAAATACAAGTAAGGGTGTCGGTTGACATAGCCTAGCGAATCGGGATTTGGTTACTGAGACAACGTATGATCATACTTTACTGTAGTTATGATTGACATATTTGAATGCGATAAAAAAACAAATGAGCATGTAAGCAAGTAGCATATAAACATTCAGCTGATCAACAAAACAATACTTGCGATTTGAAAGTGACGTAATTAAGATATATAAAAATATTATAAGGTACGCATAAGGCCCCAAAAGGTTTAAAATCTATAAATAGGGGAATTCAGGAGAGTTAAATGATAAAATAAAGATATTAAACGAGCCCCGAGCCTTAAGCAAGCTGACTAATCCAACGCGAACAAACCTGAACTTTGAGACAGTAAACTATAATTAAAAGCGAGAGCATAACCGCTGAAATAAGATCAAACATATGTATAAAACTCAAGTTATGAGATTTTAATGATTTAAGCGAGCTGGTACTGTTCAGAATCTGAACTTCGATTCGAAAGTACGGTTCTGACCAGTACACTCAAAATTTCAAACAAACATAAAATTCTTCTTGCCCGAAAGCTAATTCCGATGAGAAGATATAGAAATCAGATAGTCAAATATTTTAACTATTATGCCCTAAAGCAGGCCGGGGAGCAATTGACCGACAAAATGCCATGAATAAGTAAAATTTATTGAGGGATTTTGTTAGTTAGATAAAATAAAAATAAATATTTTTCATGAAGACAACTTACCCCTGGAACATAAAGGAGGGATTGGAAAAGACGAGTCAAAGAGTCATGAACCCTAAATTCAAGCCGTAGATGAAAAACTTGAACAATTTTTATGAAATTGATAAAGGATAAGAGGGTTTTCGTGATTAGAGATTGTGGCTGATGTTTTCAATAATATTTTAGGGTTTTATGATGTGTGTTTATTAATTAAAACATCCCAAAATCAATTATCAGGTAATTGCTTGCTTGTGGAATCTGAATAAGCTTATTATAAAAATCGAACCAATTAATAGTCAAAATACGTTTTTATTATTATAGATAAGAATATGGAAATGTTATAATATTATTTAACTTATCTTGGGGCATAGGTTTCGGGATTTGGGTAAAAAATAGTCCTTGTAGTTTTATAAATGTGATTTTTAGCCGTTTTAAGCGATTTAAGGGTTTTTAAGAGTTGTTTGACAAGTTTGAAAGTTAAGAAAATATAAATTAAGTTTAACCAAGTTAAATACTAATAAATATAAAACTTAAATAGTTCTAAAGATCCAAATTACATTCCGAGTCAGGTTAAACATAAACGAATTCAAATAAGAAAAACCCGAGATGTTACATCGAAGACGAGATTGTTAGGTTTTTTGTTATAATATCATTGTGACAACCCTATTTATTATCTAAGACTTTCCAGAGCAATCTCCAGGGCATAGAAGAGTATTTTCATCATTCCGATTCATCCCGAGTACATCTACATGTTCCATATCATCAGAATTGAAGATTTTGTGATGTCGAGACGCGGCTAGTCATCATACCCGAGATATAAATTTTTTATTATTTCAGTTTCTCATGTGTTAAAAAATGAATTGAATGTATTTATTTTGATTAATTTATGAGTATTGATTTTTAGTATTGTTGTGCATTCAGTCGGTTTAGGTTTATGTCGATCTGAACAATTACTTTGTCGGTTGCTGCTATGATAATTGCTTATAGGGTTGTTTGACTAGCGTGAATATGATGAAACATACAATTGCCCTTAGTTGAGTAACACTGGCAGGGGCTGTTTGATAACCAATGCCGTCTGTTTAGCGATTGTTGATGCCTAAGGTTTATCTAGTTAATAAGTTTGCATTGGTCTTGGATAAATAATCTGTTAAATTAACAAGAGATTGCTGTTATGTGCTTACTTGAAACCCGGGTGTGATTTGTTTATATTAATTGCTTGAAGGATTGTTAATTGTTTGCTTAAATATTTTAAACCAAAATTGTTTACTTGTGTGATCAGCACAACAAACTATTAATTCACAATTGTATAAATTTCTTTCACGTTACATTGGCCACATACTCCTTGTGGTTCGACATCCTACTTACCCTATCTTGCTTAGGTGATTAGGAACTTGATTTAATTGTTTTTGACTAAATTGCGACAGTCTAGCATTAGTACCTCAGTTGAGTGTTCGTTTCGAATTGCATAAACCTACTTCTCCAATACCCGGCAGAAATGTTTCAGTCAGTAGGCACAACAACAGGCTCCTTGTCCTTGAAAACTGGATAGTAGTAGTAAAAAATTTTATAAACGCCCAAATCGGTTTCATCTTCGTCTACCTCCACTCTGATCCCCTTCCCTTTTGAATGAACATGAACATCACATATAACATCTTGATCAACATTAATTTCTTTTGTCTTTAACAAGTTTAAAATTACTTGCTATTTTTTTTTATCAAATTTAACACCATCACCATCCAACAACGTTTTTATTGGTTGTTGTATTTATTTGTTTCACCCACAAGTTGTTTCTTTATGTTTTTCTCATCATTTATTTTCACCTGATTTCTTTTGATGGACTTCCCACAGTTAATCCTTTTTGATTCATCAACCTCCAATTTATCCAGATCGTCAAAATAAAACGAGTAACTGCATGGGGCAACTTGTTTGAATCCGTAACTTTATCATGTACCCAATTCACTAATGCAAGCAACAACAAACATTAACATACTAAATTTAATCTAACTATACTATCTAAAGATAACATATTGTCCACATGCCATCATACTAGCTTGTGCACATATGATGCCATACACTTTATTACTATCTACCAATACTATTAAAGAAAAACCTATTGTCCACATGTCATTCAACTAGCCTCTCCAAATCAATTGTCCACATGTCATTAAACTAGTCTCTCCACATCAATGCCACATCATTGCCAAGTCATCTATTTCATTTTCTATTATTTCCAAAACATTCCACACACTATATTTAAACCTTAAGATTTTCCACCATAATCATTTTAATCTCTCCCTCTCTTTCTCTCTCTCTCTCTCTCTCTCTCTCTCTCTCGGCTTACTAACTCCACCATCCACCATCTTCTATATTCTGATAATGTAGATTGAGATTAATCGTTTTCCGGTAAGTTTATATATCTATCTCCAGATGCCAGCCTTTCAATGCATGCCATGTGCCCTCCTCATGCTAGCTCATTAAACACAATCACCTGCGTGCATACTAAAAGTCAGCTACGCTGAGTGAGTTCTAGTTAATCACGTAACATACAATTCATTCTTATACATTCTTCCTGTATCCGAAGACACGTATTACTACCTTAACCTTGTATAAATATCCATAGGAGGATCGTCGCGTAATATCTATTAAAAGAACCATTACTATTACCCATACTATATGTAATTTCCATAGGAGGAACACTCTGTATACTTTTCATAGAAGGAACACCCTATATATTTTCCATAAAAGGAACACTATACTATCCATAGAAGGAACACTACACTATCCATAGAAGGAACACTATACTATCCATAGAAGGAACACTACACTATCCATAGAAGGAACATTATACATTATCCATAGAAGGAACTCTATATATTATCCATAGAAGGAACAGTGTATATAAACTATCATTTAATATCCATGTAAGGAACTAATTTCTTCCCTTGGCAATACGTGCAATATCCGAAAATCGTTCACGTACCGACAAGCTTCCTTTCATAACGTCCATACGTCATTCTTACATTACATACAATATTCATATCTTTATTCATAACCTGACAGTACGTGCAATATCCGAAGATCGTTCACGTACCGGCAGGCAATCAATCGTATCTATCACGTAAATCATACATGGCATACACTTACCATTTAAGGTAAGTGTATTAACTGTCACATCGAGTATGCACACAGCCCCGAAAACATAACAAGGAATGGGGCTTGAAACTCACCTGGATCATGTTTCTTTCTCCGTTTATCGTAATTCCCTTCCTTAAT
The DNA here is from genome assembly GCF_021521415.1 of Bidens hawaiensis. Classification (NCBI taxonomy): domain Eukaryota; kingdom Viridiplantae; phylum Streptophyta; class Magnoliopsida; order Asterales; family Asteraceae; genus Bidens; species Bidens hawaiensis. The sequence goes on from NW_027491014.1 coordinate 1,008,492, forward strand.
TGTGCCCTACTAGCTATATATAGGGTACGCGTATTAATATTTATTCTATTTGCATTCCCGTTGGAAATGACTAAGTCTGGTATGATCGGTTGGCCTTGTTTAGATTTCATCTACTTATTATATTTCTTACGAATCCTAATGTAAGGTTTTTAATTATTTTATTATTAATTTCTCTTTCCTAGAATATTTTATTATTATCTCAAGACTCGATTTTTTAAAAAGTCTTTTAATATTCTTTTCTATATCGAGCTCACGTCCCTCCTTGTAAACCGTCAAGTATGTTCGTATTTGGACATATATGTGTGTATGCATAGGACGCTCGGGTTACCCCTTATTTGCGAACTTCCAAGTGTAATTGTAGGTGTACCCTTAACAAGTACTTATTCTTGGGTGCTCAACGAGATCGATTATAAGTAACCAATTCTCTTTGTAATGTAATCGGGTAGTCGTACATAGTAACCAAACTATAAGTGATCGGGTGTAGGGAGTGTAATTGGGCTCGTGTGGCATTTGGGCTTGGCTAAGTTTTGGGTCGGGTTTTGATAAAATAAATAAGAAACATAGGGCCCATCCTCCTCATCTCATTCATCTTCCCATCCTCCTTCATCGTCTCTCTCTTCTCTTTTTTTTTCTTGTCTGGTTCCCCTACAGCAGCTCCTCAAAATCGATTACAAAGAGATCGATGATGATGAATCATTGAATATACGGACAGGTTCATGGTAATCGAACCTCCCTTGTATGTGAATCGCTAATAGCTGTTCGAAGGGTAATCGAGTCAAGGCAATCGGATCTGGGATGTAATCTAATCCTATGGGTAACGAATCCGATTGTATTTGGGTTCCATGTAATCGAATTGATTTGTAATCGGGTCTTGGAAATCGATTACATAATGTAATCGATTACTAAAGTCTTCGAATTTGGGTGTAATCGATTCTTGTATTCGAGTTGCTTATTTGTAATCGATGTAGTATTGTAATCGAATTGGATTGTATTCGAGTTTACGGGGTCGAGCTCAATGTATTCGAACTTCAATGTATCCGAGTTATTGTAATCGAAGTCTGTGTAAGCGAGTTTCATTATCGTCTATAATGTAATCGATGTGAGATTGACATCTTGTGTTCACCTGCTGCAGATTTCTCTTACATTGTATGCGATTCCGTTGTGGCCGAGGTCCGTCGTAATAGTATTCCTTTATGTAATCAATCGATAGCAGCTCTAAGGTATTTGGGTTTGATGTGATCGAGTCTCGTGTGTAAGAGAGTTCACTTAGTGTAAACGAAAACCCTCTTGTAATCGATCTTAATTTGTAATCGATCATATTGTAATCGGGTTATGTGTAGTGCTTAATTGTAATCGAGTCCTTGTAATCAATCTATTGTAATCTGTGCCCATTGTATTCGAGCTACATGTAAGCGATCATAGACGTATTCTAGTCTATGTACTTGAGCTCAAAGTGATCGATTTATAGATTGTATGCGAGTTTGTGCGTATTGTATATTTGTATGCGAACAGCGTATGTATGTGTACTGTTCGTTGTATTGGGTTTGGGGCTGGTGGCAACCCACTGCCCATCTACTACTATTATTATTATTATTATTAATATTATTATTATGAACCTTTAACTTAATACCATTTTACCCCTTAAGCGCCCTCGTGACCATCTTCGGGTAAGACTTGACTCGGGAAAATCGTAAAGTTTGGATCTTTGAACCTTAAACGTTCAAAACTAGATCTAGGGTTTCTTTTAAACGAGCGGTTCATGTATATAAGTTCATTAAGTTTCTTTTTTTATATAAAGTTTGCTACTTTAATGCTTGTGTATAGACGATCTACTTTATGTTTAAGTTTCAAGGCTAACCGATCATAAAAATGTAAGCTTTAAGGTAAAAGACATACCTTTATGTGTTCTATGTGGTCTCGTTTAGCTTGGTTATGATCTTTGAAGCTTGGATCTATCTTATATATTGAAGATCTATCTATATTTGGCTTGGTTTTGGTCTCGGGTCTTCATCTTTCTCTTGGCCGTTTATATATAGTAAGGAAGGTGTGTGTGTGTGTGTGTTCTTGAGTGTGTGTAGAGATTATGGAAAGGATGGAATGAAATGAGAGTTAGGGTTTTGGAATGGTTTAAGGGAGTATTTATACCCTCAAGGCCTATTGTCACACCCCAACCTATGGCGGAAATGTCAGGGCGTGAACTGATTGTCACAGCTCACAAGGTATTATCATGCAATTATAAAGCGACAATATCTAATTAATTTATTTATTATCAAACAATATTTAAATACAACAAAAATAATGAAATTTACAAATACAAAACCAATTATTCTTGTTTATGTTTAACATCCTAAGGTCATCTCTACGTGAGCTTCAGTTCGGTAAGCAATCCAATCTATAACCTGCAAATGCGTACAAAATATATATACTTGTCAACAACACATGTTGAGTGAGTAGATTCACCAGTTTTGACACAAACAAAATGATAATATATAATGATATAAATAATAGGGTAAAAATAAGCAAAACTGTTATCTGTGAGTATTAACAATGAAAGTGTTAAGCAAGTAATGAGTGTCGGTGAAACCATTGCCAATGCGATCGGGCTCCGACCACAACGACGGTCGTATGATCATACTATAATGAGATTATGTTGGACCTCTCCGAATGCGATTCAAGTAAGCAAGTAAACAAATAGCAAGTAACAAACAATCATTCAATTGATACACAACACAAAGATCACAGTTTGCGTTTGAGAAATAATAAGATAAATAGTTTGATAAATGGTACGCAAGTGTCTCCAAAACATTTGAAAACAAGTAAATTAGGGGAGTGATTACTCACCTGATCGGATGAATGAAATATAAATGATGATGATGATGATGAGATAGTAACAGTTAAACCGTTCGGAATGCACCGACAATGATTTCCTAGTTGAATACAATACAATATTAATTATAAAAGATATAACATACTTTAATAAATTAAGATTTCGATGGAGATTGAGTTATGATTGGGATTAGAATGTTTATTAATTGATCGATGGATTTCTACCGTTATTATTAATGCTAAACAAACATTATTGTTAATCATTTATTTATAATATGATCATTTGCTTTATTATTTATAAAATACCACTAATACACAATATAATACATTTATATAAATATCTAAATAAATTAATTAAATACACCAATTAAATAAAATGGGTTAAATAAATATAAATCGAGACATAATATTAAAGTATGATAATTATACAATACAACAATTAAAAATTTATAACATCTACCTCTTTAAATAAATATTTATAATAATAATAATATTTGAGCAAATATGCATTTTGAATCGTTCACAAAATTTAATGATAAAATATATCTAATACGTTTGTTATACTTTTGTTTAAATAATAATACACATATAATGAAGATATAAGTTTATAAAAACGTTTAACAACGAGAAAGCGTGAATTAAAGTGTCGGGTTTTAAATAAAAAGAATAAAATTTACTATTATTAAAATATACTTGTAATATGTATATATATGCGTAAACGAAAGCTTTTAACGGGATTTACCAAGAAACACAAACTCTAATATGTCGGCTTTAATAAAATAATTTTTATTTAATACTTAATATTAATGAATATTGATTGTTATAAACCTTAACAAGTTAAAAAGAAAAATAAAACTAAAAACATGGGCTGCCGGGACTCGAACCCGCGCCGGCAGCCGAGTCACAAAGAACAAGCAAACAAACAAACCATCTACTCTACACTGACTGATGAATAATAAACGAAAACGAATGATTATATGCAGAAACATCAAGAAACCCCAAACTGATATAAACCCTAATTCCTAAATCGTTCAATCCATTTGTTTTTGGTTTAATTAACAATAGGGTTTTTGATTAATGATAAAAAACGAACTAGAATCATATAATAATTACCAGAATCCATTGCGTATTGATGGTTTATTTGAGCAACCCGAAGCCGGCTGTAACGTGATCTGTTAATCATACTAGCAGGCCGTTAAACAACAATTCATCATAGGGCTAAGCTTGCGAGGTCATGAAGAGGGTACAGACCAATCTAATTTGATTTTTATGACGTCTAAATGGTATATCGCAATAAGGGATAGTCGGTTTGTAATATTGGTTAGTTCAAATCATTGTGATCTTGTTTTCCTAATTAACCTCGTCGGTGAAGGCGTTTAAGCAACATAAACGATCTTAAATGATTATTTCCAATTATGTGACGAGAATTAAGCAACAAGAAATCAAAACGGGTCTACGGTTTGGTCCAGACGGGTTTGGAAATCAAATTGGGTTTGGGTTAAGAATATAATATAATAATATAATATGTTTGATCATAGTTGCATTTAAGCCCCTGCAGTTCTAAGATGGAAACAAAAAGGGTTAAAACTAAGGTTCTGGGGTAAAAATATATGTATCTCAACATTAATTATGTATATTGAATGTAATAAACAAATTTAATAATTACTCGATAATCACAATATTTGAATTGATAAAATTCTCCGAACATAAAAGCAGTTCGGGTTTAATATATGGAAAAAAAACCGAGTTGTTACAGTCTCCCCTACTTTAGGGAATTTCATCCCGAAATTAAAGAATACTACAACACCATTAAATTATAAGAAAGAAAAAATTTTAAATATATAACTTTTAAAATTTATCGTAACACAGAATTTCGAATAGTCAAAACAACGCTCCAAATGAAATCCGATAAGGACACTTATATATAGGAAGTACCAGCGGCGTATCCACCATGTCCTTATCATCTCTACATGTGTACCATTATCTCAACTACTTTCGATTCTATATTATGACACACAATTTTACGTAATATGATTTCCATGCGAGGACTTCGATAATTATGTAGGCCTCCATAATTACTTAGGTCGTCGGATGGTCCACATAACTCGTCCCATCGTGCGGTTTACGAAATATTTGAAAGGCATGATTTGTGAGAAAAGTTATTAATTTATTATAAATATGAGGAAAGTTTTAACATATTATAAGACCATTGGGAGTTGATTTATTATAAGTGTAAAATCTCAAGATTTTATAAAATATTTCTAATAACGCAATTTAGGTGAACTTTCAAATTTGATTAATGAAATTAGTGAAAATTTTAAAGTAACTTAAAAGTTAAGAGAAACGGAAACATTGAAGTTGGGATATATGATGCGTCAACAAGATCGATTGTGAAGAAAGAGAGTGAGGGATACGAGTCAACTAACAAATTTACGTGAACTTACCAAAAATTCTGTGGTTGCAAGGATAACATCAACAAAATTTTATGAAGGAAATAAATTGATAATTGTAGACGAATAATAACCTGTGAAATTTTTAAATATTGCAACATTCGAGGTAAAATTCATAAGATCGAGAGTACAAATTTGAACAAGATTAAACGAAGACTTTGAGGGGTTTAGTTTAGTTAAAAGAGAAACTCATGAAATTTAAAGAGAACTTTATACAACATTGAAATGTCACAATTGTGTATTTCAGACGAGGTAAATTAAAATATTAAAGTACTGGTAGTAGCAATTGAGAATGCAAAAATATTAATGAAAAAAAATTTATGTATACACACAAACTGTAAATAGATGAAATTGGGAAGCGGATATTAACGAATCACCGTAGGTTTTCGACAACAATCGTGCAAATGTCATTAGATAATAGTGAAAATTAATAATAAAATTCCAATTAGATCCCATGGGAATTCAATGAAATTCGTTTTTTTTAATAATGAAAATTAATTTAAACAATGGAAAATAAAATTCCATAGCGGAAATAATTTTGTTTAAATGAGGACAAGTTCAATTAATAATAGAACTATAACAATTTAATTTCAACGATAAAACTTTACAAGATGAAAGGTAACTTGTAATGCACAAGATCAATAAATACACGACGTACAAAAATGTTAAAAATCAAAGTTGAGAGTAGAAATTGACACGTTGTCAATAATTTAATAAGCAAACAAGGTAAATGAGAAAAGACAAATTGAATAATATGATCGACTAATAACTGACTGTCAAATTTTTGTCTTTTAAAATTGAAGAATTGTTTCAATTTTTGAGAATCTAAAAATTTTGATTAATTGACATAATGTTAACGAATCAACTCCTAAGATTTTTTTTTTTGATTAAATAAAACCAGATAAGTACGACAACCAACGATATTGATCTTTGGGAAGATAAGAAAAATTTTATTGCGTGCGAAAAAAATACTTAAAATGATGAATTTTCCAAGTTGGGTTTGTTTCAAAATAACTAATTTAGACAAATAATCGTTTAAGGTAAAATTGAATACAAAATACGTTTGGACGAAAATGATGAAGACGATAAAAATCTTCTTTGTGAAAACATAGCTACGATTGGTTTAATTTCAAAACACCTTTGTTAATTGAGCTTATGAAAACTTAAATAATTGAGATCAAATGATTTGGGGCACCCCGAATAGGTTTGTGGACGAGGTTTGACTAAGGTAAGCTTGATGAAATTAAGTCTTGCGGGTCTAGAATCAAATAAGCGAAAACGACCTTGTTACATGAAGAAAGCCTGAGAGGCATAGGGTTGGTAGGTTTAAGCTAAATGAGCATGGGTAGTATGGTACGGTGCCGGTATAATTTAATCGCGGCGTGAATGAGTAAAGATCAATGCGTTGAGTAGGTGATTAGGGTCTTCATAATTGTAGAAGGCACGTGTAGCAGGTGTATAAAGCTAAGTCGACGACATAGAACGTTGTGGGATGTCTTGTGTCGTAGGCAGTGTACGACAAGTGTTAACGGGATAACCATAACGGTTATAGTAAGTGTAGGAATGACACAAGGATTGAGTCGGATGACGAAAGTCGTGAATAAGACGTAACGAGCGTATTCCATTGTAAGATTTCTTGTTTGGGACACTATGATTTCGTTGAGATTGATAATTGGTTTACTTAGTAACCTAAATTCGATTATTAAGCTTGCGCTTGTTATTATCGTTGTTATAAGGGTGAGTAAGGGTAAATGAATCGAAATTTCTTTTAAAAAATTAGTTGACAAGATTAAATGGATTGTATTAGTGTTTTGAGTTAGAATTTATGCCCAAGAGATTGCAGGAGCTATCTCTTTAACTGTACTTACGGACATAAAGCGAGTGTAGAGAATATATGATCTATATTGTGATGTAGAAATCATTCTATAATTATGTAAATTGAGATTAAATGAGTATAAATAATAAGTTGTGTAAATTTCTTATTAGTTATTAAGGAAATCGTGATATTCGACATAAGTTGTGCTAGCGTTAATCATGAATTAAGGGTAAGTAGCAATCACATAAGCGAGTAGATCAAGATCCTGCATTTTTCTTATTATCATTCTAAGTATCCGTATTAAGGTAGGAGTTACGTTTAAGTTATTTGAATTATAGCTTAGACCATCAATCGAGGCTATGGTCTTTAACCTTGAAAGTGTTATATAATCATTCACAAACAAGTTTTCATAAACGTTGCTTCATAACAAAGTAATGTTAACAAAAGATATATTTTGACGGGCATGTAGTAACTGTAAGGGGGATATCACTAGTAGTAAGTTTCTTGCCTAAGGAAAGTAATTCGTACAAATCCCAATCAACCGAGGGACCCGTTTACTTACCTAGAGAAACTTATCAACATGTTATAACCTATTAAGCCAAAGCATGCTATATCAAACGCCAGATAAAACTAAGTGTTTTCATTCACAATCAATGATAAATGATTTCAAGGTTAAGCTTAGCAATCATAGCTTAATCAAGAAACACCATTCAAAACATTCATACAAACCTATTTATGTATAGGTTAAATATCATTCTCATCATTCAGTCAAGGTTTTCAACACCGATGGTACAGGTGAATACGTTAACCTTTTCAATCAATCAAAACATATTTATACTCAATAAGATGAACAGGTGTTTGTCTTAGGGAGTCAGTCAACGTTTACATGAGATTACGTGATCTCTAACACGTTATAATACAAGATAGAAAATAAAAGCAACTCAGACCGATTACACATGTGTCTGGATCCAAACATAACTGTTCAGCCTAAGAAGTCAAAGGCCAGGTGGCCGCGGGCTAACGGTCATAACTAAGTTCTCCATGGAGGGGCTACATGGCTCGGGGAAAACTCTGGTGTGTGTGTAAGGTAGTGGTACAAAGCCCAGAAGTAGTAATACTTCAGCTGAGTGTACAGAAACTATAATTGTATTGTAACTGTCATTCAAATGTTTTATTGAGTCATACGTTTTCACCAGCATATAGCTGACATATTTTACAACCCATTGCAGGTAATTAAGCATAAGTAGCAATAGCAAGGATTGGAGTTTATATGAAGATAGAAGCGTGTTACATGATGGCCCCGTTTTGATAAAACTAATCCTTGTAATATGAAACATATATATTTTGTAAAATTATACTTGGGTATTTAATTCCCAAGTAAATTTTCAATGTAAATTAATATTTTTTAAACCTAAAGTCTTCCGCTAAAATTAAACCATAACTCTGATATATTTACAAAACAGGTACCAACTTGTGGTCACACGCCTATGCCCTAAGTTGGGGTGTGACAGGAACTTTCCGTTTACACACTTGTTACTGATTACTTCTTCCAACATGGTGTTAAATGCAACCAAGAAGTTCAGCACAAACAATTGATCACTAGTTGTTTTCCTCCCAAGATATTCAAAATACCTTGACGGCCTCAACATTTGGGTCGTATGCTTAAACTCATTGTTCCATTCCTTAACTACTTGATCCGAGTTACGTGCTCTAATCATCTTGTTCACATTAGTATCACCCATCAGGATTCCAAGCAACGTATGCACAAGTTGTGGTGTTATATGTATCTTAGCTACCCCAACGTGTAGGAAACATGTTTTATGGTTATAGTTCTTCATCAACCAGTATCAAAGACTTATTGGTATCTGTTCTAGCTTAAGTTAAAGTATTGTGCCAAACTCGATTTCTTTAGCAACCTTTCTGTCATACCCTCAAAATCCACTAACGGAGTTTTACCTTCAGAGGGTCTGAACTAACAGGATCAGATTCATTAGTTATAATCAAACCATAAAAACGTTTACGAGTAATTAAATGCGGAAACGTAAAAACTATAAAATAAATGTTGCGTCACGCATGACAACTTAAACCCAATGATAACAGTTTTAAATAGTTTGCATAAACAAAAGCGTTTCAGTTAATGCATGATCCTATACCGCGCGCCCGCCTCGGCTACCTGAGAATAACATACTAAAAGTGTCAACACAAGGTTGGTCAGTTCACAAGTTTAAATAAAATAAAGCGTTTAGCGTTTGCGTTCAGCGTTTTGCGTTTAGCGTTTTGCGTTCAGCGTTTTGCGTTACCAGATAGTGTTAAATCAATTATATATAGATAGGTAGCTAGCCTATACAACAAGTATTACTAAGTGTTCGACACCGAAGCTGACTGTTTATCAAGTGCCTTGTCACCAGGTCATCCAGACCATGGTACGTGTTAGCCAAAATTACACCCGCTCGACCTCCAGTCGAGTTTAGCGTTGGGTGGGGTTTGTCAAACCCAGTAGTACTACTCAACAGTGACTCGCTATTCCAAATATTAACCGGTTCGATGTGTAGGACTTCAAATGTTTCGTTTGCCACTTAGCCTTTACAAGTGATATATAATTTACTAACAAAATCTTAAATGCGTTTATCGGAGTATGTTATCTCCCCCAAGTGAAAAGCGTTTAAAACAGCTTAAAGGGGTAAGTGAAACTCACTGTTTGCGAAGAATTCCCAAAATAAATCACCAAGTGATGCGCGTCACAGAAAAACTCTCTCTAGCGTTCTAAAACAACAAGGAGATTTTCTAAGTATCGGAACTAATATCGAGTCTCTAGACCCAGCACATAATTCCTAATCACAAGATACGTTTTGTGTTTGTTTATGAATCGTGTGTGACTTAACGAGTACATTTGTGATACGATACGTGTGTGAGCAATTATTTACGTGCCATGTATTAATAATGTACATCACTAGCAATTACTTCCCGTAAGGGCAATTTGGTCACCCATAACAATTAACTAGCAATTATTCCCCGCAAGGGCAATTTGGTCAAAACACGACAACTATTTAGCAAGTATTCCCCGCAGGGGCAAATTGGTCAAAACATAACAATTAACTAGCAATTATCATGTTTCATACATTTTCACAAAATTCAGCAGCTAGTTTCACCGAGACAGAAATTCTACTTGAAAGATTGTACTAAAGCATCTCAATTAATTTACCAAAAATCATCACTAAAGCATGCATTTTTTAGGTTTCCAGAACATATTTTATTTTATTTTTATTCCACATAGATTTCTCATAATGATCAAAACACTACAGCAAGCTCATAACAGTCAAACTCATGCGCAATAGAATGTTATTTGAAATTCCCGTTAAATGAAAAATCCAACAAATGCAAGACCACATGGGTTAGGTTCCTAACTCAATAAGTTAACCTCCAGAAGTGGAACCAACCTAATTGGTCTCGTAGTTCATGAGATATAACATTTACAAAACAACCTAACAGCAGGTCTAACAACTCATCTTTGCACAACGTTTTTGTAAAATCATAAAGGTTAACTTTTACACGTCCAAAATTTGCAAATTAACATTTTTTAGAAACTAGACTCAACCTAGTTTACTGTAGTATCAATTATCTCAACCAATTTTCAGATTTACACCACGTTACAGTCAATTGAACATCAACAACACAATCTGTCCAGAAACTGTTTGCATCCAAACTCAACATATTAACTATCTATGGACCACAAATCATTCATATAACATTCTAGACACTATAACCACTATCCATGCATATCAATTACACCATACACACATGGTTAGGGTTTTATTTGATCTCAAACTCAAAGACACAACAATTAACATGCAATAGCACCAATACTAGCTATCAATTCAACAATCAATACATCTTTCAATCAAAACAAGACACATGAACACCATCACATATAAAAATCAGACCTAGGGTTTATAATTAACCCATTAAAATCAAAATTAAGCATAGAGGATGCATAGGATAGTTGTTTATACCTTCCTAACACCTTAATCTTCAATCAAACTTGAACAATCTTGATTGTATGTGTGTATATGAGGCCGATCGCAAGGGGGGGGGGGGGGGGGCTTAGAGCTGCCGTCGGGTTTGGGAGGGAGAGAAAGAGTGTTAGGGTTTTAGTTTATGTTATTATTTATAATAACATGTTACACTTTAGTCCCTCAACTTCCAAATGTTACTTTTCTAGCTTAAATAACTAGTTCTAGCACATTGAGTTAACGTTTATACCATGTTATCACATAACACATAAGTCTAACACATAATTATCACATAATTATTGTTTTGACGTTTTTTGTTTATTCACCAATCGTTTGCGTCAACTCGTTTTCGTTTCGGTGCAATTCCCGAAAGACTACACATGTAGTAAGTGTTAAGCGTCATTTAAACCCTAGTTTAAATGTAATGAGGTGTGCGTTATAGATTCAGTGATCTTTAAGTTTGAATTGACGGAGTTGAGTTAACGGAGTTAACGGAGTTAACCTGAAATTGACGATTGTCACATCATTCCCATGACAAAGAATTTTCGTCCCGAAAATTTGAGTCAAGTCATGATGAGTGTCTGAAAAGGTAAGAAAAATTTTCAGTTTGTCATATCATCCCCTAGTAGAAAGAAATTTCGTCCCGAAATTTAATTCATACCTCCGGTGATTTCTGACGGTTTGTCGGGTTTCGCGGTTTCCGGTGTTTGGTCAGCCCTTCAAAAAGGTGAGGATACTTTTTCATCATTTGATCCTCGCGTTCCCACGTGAACTCCGGTCCACGTCTCGAGTTCCAACGAACCTTAACGATTGGAATTTTGCTGTGCTTGAGTGTTTTAGTTTCCCAATCCAAAACTTCAACTGGTTCTTCAATGAAGCGTAGCTGTTCATCAACTTGCAATTCGTCCAAAGGGACTACTTGGGTTTCATTAGATAGGCATTTCTTCAAATTGGATACGTGGAAGACATTGTGTACACTGCTGAGTTCCGCTGGTAAGTTCAGTCGGTACGCCACCGGACCAACGCGTTCCGTTATCCGGTAAGGACCAACGTATCGTGGGTTGAGTTTGTTTCGCTTCCCAAAGCGAACCACACCTTTCCAAGGTGAGACTTTGAGTAACACTTGGTCATTCACTTGAAATTCGAGAGGTTTTCGGCGCTTGTCGACGTAACTCTTTTGGCGATCTCGTGCTGCTGCCATGCGATTTCGGATTTGAACAATCTTTTCCGAAGTTTCGAGTACTAGTTCTGGACCAGTGATTTGGCTATCACCCACCTCTGCCCAGCAGAGAGGTGATCGACACATTCGTCCGTACAGTGCTTCAAACGGCGCTGCTTTAATACTTGCGTGGTAGCTGTTATTATACGAAAACTCTACCAAAGGTAAGTGAGGTTCCCAACTTTTTCCGAAATCCAATACACATGCACGCAACATGTTCTCTAAGGTCTGAATAGTTCGTTCACTTTGCCCATCCGTCTGAGGATGGTAGGCTGTGCTCATATCAAGGCGTGTGCCTAGGGCACTCTGTAGCGACTTCCAAAAGTGCGAAGTGAAACGGGAATCTCGATCAGAAATGATTGAGACAGGCACTCCGTGTCTAGACACTACTTCCTTCATGTAGACGCGAGTCAATCTTTCCATTTTGTCCGATTCCTTAATCGCTAAAAAGTGTGCAGACTTAGTCAACCGGTCAACGATCACCCAGATGGTATCGCATCCCGTCGGTGTCTTAGGTAAACCCATGATAAAATCCATTGAAATGTGTTCCCATTTCCACATTGGAAGTTCCGGTTGTTGTAGTAGGCCAAATGGTTTCTGGTATTCTATTTTGACTCTGGCAATGTCGGCTTTCATGTTTGGCCACCAGTAAAGTGCCTTTATGTCATGATACATTTTATCTGAGCCAGGGTGGATATAATATCGGGACTTGTGTGCCTCGTCCATTACCAGAGTTCTCAACTCTCCGAACCGTGGAACCCAAATCCGGTTCTCAAAATATCAGACCCCGTCCGATCTGGTTTCAAGTTGCTTGTTCATGCCCCGCATGAGTTCCGATGGAAGATTATCATCTTTCAAAGCTTCGAGTTGCGTCTCGCGAATCTGATCGGGTAAGTTGGCACGAATCGTGAGTTGCAATGCTCGCACTCGCCTGGGTTTATCGGTTTCTTTTCTACTGAGGGCGTCAGCCACTACATTGGCCTTGCCAGGGTGGTACTTGATGGCACAATCATAATCTTTAAGTAGCTCGACCCAACGACGCTGTCGCATGTTCAGCTCCTTCTGATCGTAGATATGTTGGAGACTCTTGTGGTCGGTGTAAATGGTAAACTTGGTACCGTACAAGTAATGCCTCCATATCTTAAGGGCAAACACCACAACTCCGAGTTCCAAATCATGGGTCGTGTAATTCTTCTCGTGAACCCGTAGTTGTCGAGAGGCATAAGCTATAACCTTCTCTAGTTGCATCAGCACGCAACCGAGACCTTGTATCGATGCGTCACAATGTACCTCGAAATTCTCTGTTCCCTCGTGTAGGGCTAGAATAGGGGCGCTACAGAGTTTGGTTTTCAACAGTTGAAAAGCGGATTCTTGCGCGTCACCCCAATTGTACTTAGTGCCTTTGTGAGTCAAAGCGGTGAGGGGTTGAGCAATCTTTGAAAATCCCTCGATGAAACGTCGGTAGTAGCCGGCCAGTCCTAGGAATTGCCACACCTCAGTCGGAGTCTTAGGTGCTTCCTAGTTTTTGATGGCCTCTACCTTACCGGGATCGACATGGATACCGTTCTCATTGATCACATGTCCTAAAAAGTGAACCTCGCGAAGCCAAAACTCACATTTCGAGAGTTTTGCGTACAGTTGTTCCTTCTTCAATAATTCCAGAATTACCCTTAAGTGTTCCTCGTGGTCAGCCTTGTCCTTGGAGTAGACGAGAATATCATCAATAAACACAATTACAAACTTGTCGAGGTACGCCTTGCATACTCGATTCATAAGATCCATAAATACGGCTGGTGCGTTAGTTAAGCCAAAAGGCATAACCGAAAACTCGTAGTGACCATACCGTGTTCTGAAAGCCGTCTTTGAGATATCTTCTTCGCGCACTCTTAGTTGATGGTAACCGGATCGCAGATCGATCTTCGAGTAGTAACTCGATCCTTGGAGTTGGTCAAACAGATCATCAATTCGGGGTAAAGGATAACGGTTCTTGACCGTCACCTTGTTCAACTCCCGGTAGTCGATACACATGCGGAAAGTCCCGTCCTTCTTTCGGACAAATAAGACAGGGGCTCCCCATGGTGATGAGCTAGGTCGGATAAAACCCTTATCCAACAAATCTTGTAACTGGGTGGACAACTCCTGAAGCTCCGCCGGTGCGAGCCGATACGGGGCTCGTGCTATGGGTGCTGCACCGGGTGTCAACTCGATTTGGAATTCGACTTGTCGTATAGGAGGGAGTCCAGGCAAATCCTCCGGGAAAACTTCTGGAAAATCTCGCACAATCGGTATATCTTCAATTCGCTTTTCTTCCGCGGGTTTCTCAACAATATGCGCCAAAATTGCCGGGGTGACCCTTTCGTAGATACTTCTGCGCCTTCATGAGGGTAATGACGCTGGTGGTCATGCCGCTTCTTTCGCCTCGGATCGAAATGATCTCGCCGGAAGGGGTAGTAATGTGGACTATCTTGTCATAACATATAATCTCCGCTTGGTTCTCGGATAACCAGTCCATGCCGACAACGACATCGAAACTACTAAGCGTAAAAGGAATAAGGTCAATATAAAAAAGATGACCTGACAGTTTTAACTTACATCCCGCAAGTACATGAGTCGTTACTATAGTCTTTCCGTCAGCTAATTCAACAGGAAACTTAGCATCTAACGGAGTTGGAGTTAGGTCTAAGAGTTGACTAAAGGCTTTCGACACAAAACTCCTATCAGCTCCAGTGTCAAACAATACAGAAGCAAAACAATCGTTCACAGGGAACTTACCAGTCACCACGTACGGATCATTGCGGGCATGACCCGACCCAATAACAAAAGCTCTTCCTTTACCATTGTTTCCACCACCACTGCCACTTCCATTACCTCCATTGTTGTCGTTCTGCTTCAGCTTAGGGCAGTCCTTCTTAAAATGTCCCTCTTGTCCACACTCAAAACATCCCTTGGTTGTCATGGGTGGTTTAGGAGCACCCTTTGCCGCAAGGTCTCCTCTACATTCCTTTACTTGGTGACCCATCTTTCCGCATCTCTGACACTTGACACGGTCACACGGGCCAGCATGATGATAGTTGCACCTGTTGCACTTCGGATATTTCCCAGCATATCCGCTCGAACCCTGCCTGCCACCGTTGTTATTGTTATTGTGACCCTAATTGTTGAAGCACCGGGTGAATTCGGGCTTTCGGTAGTGTTGCTGCTGTGGGGGGTTCGAGGATGAGGATCTGGTGTTGTCAAACTTTTTCTTTCCATAGCTCTGGTTGTTGTTGCTGCTGTTGTCAGTACTCGGGTTGTCACGGGCTTTAGTGGTTGAACCCCTAGGTGGTAGCGCACCTTGGGTCACTGCTTGATCCGTTAGTTTGTGAGCTAACCGAATCGCTTGTTGAATCGTGGCTGGTCTGGAAGACGTCACCATGCCCTGAATCTGTGGTGCTAACCCATCAATATACATTTCAATCCTCTTACTCGGCGGGTCTACCATCCGTGGACACATCACAGCCAACTCGTGAGAACGGGTGGTGTAGGCTTCAATTTCTGAACCCACCATCTTCAATGACCAAAACTCAGATTCCAACTTTGCAATCTCCTCCCTAGGACAGTACTCTTCTCGCATCATGTTTTTGAACTCCTCCCAGTTCATCGCGTTAGCCAGTTCCAATCCAAGGATCTGCACGTTCGAATTCCACCAAGTGAGGGCAGAATCCTCAAGTGTTCCAGCAGCGAATTTGACCCTACTGGCAGGGGGACAATTACACATCTCAAACGCCGATTCGGCCTTCTCAGCCCAACGCAGGAAACCTATAGCTCCCTCAGTGCCCTTAAACGTACTGGGCTTGCAGTCAAAGTAGTTCTTGAAGGTACACATTCCAATTGGACCTCCAGCTTGGTTCTGTACATGTGCGGCTAGAGCGGCCGCCGCGTGGTCATTCAGCAGAGTTTGGAGTTCTGCTGCAGTCAGGTTGATGTTGCCACGTCCGTGTCCAGCGTTTCTTCCTGCCATTTCCTAGAATCACAGCATAAAATGTTAAACATGAATTTTTCTTTCATATGAAACACACCATACATGTAATAAAAGATAGGTAAGAAAGAAATAAAAGGAACAAACATCACATCACAACCATATATTAATCCAAATAATAATTCATGATTAAAACCATTGTATTCGCTACAAAGTATTTAAAACCAATCCTTAAAATCATAGAAAAATAATAGTTTGGATGGAGACAACCCCTCCATCTAGGTGTTATCATCCTTAGATGTCATCGTCTGAGGACACCTCTGAGTGTGCCTCCTCCTCAGCCGGTTCTTCCTCCAGTTCTTCTTCAGATTCCTCCTCGGGATCTTCCTCGGGATCCTCCTCAAGCTCCTCTTCGGGATCTTCTTCGGTTTCCTCTTCAGGCTCTGCCTCAGGCTCGGCCTCAGGCTCTGCCTCAGGTTCGGCTGCGTTCTGAGCAATTTGCATTTGTAAGACATCGCAACGCTCTAGAGCTATCTCGGTTCGGGTCCTTGCTACTTGGAGTTGCTCTTGCAAGTCTATCATCTTGGCTTGCATCTTTCTCATAATCTTCATCTGTTGATCACTAGCCTCTTGCATTTCCTTCATTGCCGCTGTCATGCGGGAAATTTCCTCCTTAGTCTCGGTTCCATCTTTCAACAGCCCGGAAACGTTAGTTCTCGTATAGCGCATGTAACCCACATCACGCTCCAAACAAGAAACGACAGCTGCGAGAACTCGCTCTACAGGTTCGGTTATGGGTGGTAAGGTGTTGGGGTAAGCAGGGTGGTTCGGGTGAGGTAACAGGGAAACTTGTTCACGGTAGACTATACGCCTGATCATATTAGGGTACCAATCCCAGCTAACTTCGTTTTCGTACATGCCTCCGGATAAGCGATACCTCTTCGGTGCAGGCGCTTAGAGTTCCGGGACTACACGAGGTGGCGATGAGGTAGGTAACTGCGGTTCCTTCCCATGAGCATGAGTCATCGGATCGGATGATAATGATGGTGGCGTCGACATCCCTACAGGTAAGCCGTGTATGCGCGCGCGTATGAGTGAAAGAGGTAAAGAGGTAAGATAACAAAGACTACACAAACATATGCAGTGCGTATTATTATAACTAATGGGTCGTCGCGGTAATAGTCTAGTATGCATGCAATTTCTAGTTCGCTATAACCAATGGCTCTGATACCAATCTGTCACACCCTCAAAATCCACTAATGGAGTTTTACCGTCAGAGGGTGTGAACTAACAGGATCGGATTCATTAGTTATAATCAAACCATAAAAACGTTTATGAGTAATTAAATGCGGAAACGTAAAAACCATAAAATAAATGTTGCGTCACGCAGGACAACTTAAACCCAATGATAACAGTTTTAAATAGTTTGCATAAACAAAAGCGTTTCAGATAATGCATGATCCTATACCGCGCGCCCGCCTCGGCTACCTGAGAATAACATACTAAAAGTGTCAACACAAGGTTGGTGAGTTCACAAGTTTAAATAAAATAAAGCGTTTAGCGTTTGCGTTCAGCGTTTTGCGTTTAGCGTTTTGAGTTCAGCGTTTTGCGTTACCAGATAGTGTTAAATCAATTATATATCGATAGGTAGCTAGCCTATACAACAAGTATTACTAAGTGTTCGACACCGAAGCTGACTGTTTATCAAGTGCCTTGTCACCAGGTCATCCAGACCATGGTACGTGTTAGCCAAAATTACACCCGCTCGACCTCCAGTCGAGTTTAGCGTTGGGTGGGGTTTGTAAAACCCAGTAGTACTACTCAACAGTGACTCGCTATTCCAAATATTAACCGGTTCGATGTGTAGGACTTCAAATGTTTCGTTTGCCACTTAGCCTTTACAAGTGATATATAATTTACTAACAAAATCTTAAATGCGTTTATCAGAGTATGTTATCTCCCCCAAGTGAAAAGCGTTTAAAACAGCTTAAAGGGGTAAGTGAAACTCACTGTTTGCGAAGAATTCCCAAAATAAATCACCAAGTGATGCGCGTCACAGAAAAACTCTCTCTAGCGTTCTAAAACAACAAGGAGATTTTCTAAGTATCGGAACTAATATCGAGTCTCTAGACCCAGCACATAATTCCTAATCACAAGATACGTTTTGTGTTTGTTTATGAATCGTGTGTGACTTAACGAGTACATTTGTGATACGATACGTGTGTGAGCAATTATTTACGTGCCATGTATTAATAATGTACATCACTAGCAATTACTTCCCGTAAGGGCAATTTGGTCACCCATAACAATTAACTAGCAATTATTCCCCGCAAGGGCAATTTGGTCAAAACACGACAACTATTTAGCAAGTATTCCCCGCAGGGGCAAATTGGTCAAAACATAACAATTAACTAGCAATTATCATGTTTCATACATTTTCACAAAATTCAGCAGCTAGTTTCACCGAGACAGAAATTCTACTTGAAAGATTGTACTAAAGCATCTCAATTAATTTACCAAAAATCATCACTAAAGCATGCATTTTTTAGGTTTCCAGAACATATTTTATTTTATTTTTATTCCACATAGATTTCTCATAATGATCAAAACACTACAGAAAGCTCATAACAGTCAAACTCATGCGCAATAGAATGTTATTTGAAATTCCCGTTAAATGAAAAATCCAACAAATGCAAGACCACATGGGTTAGGTTCCTAACTCGATAAGTCAACCTCCAGAAGTGGAACCAACCTAATTGGTCTCGTAGTTCATGAGATATAACATTTACAAAACAACCAAACAGCAGGTCTAACAACTCAGCTTTGCACAACGTTTTTGTAAAATCATAAAGGTTAACTTTTACAATTCCAAAAATTGCAAATTTACATTCTTTAGAAACTAGACTCAACCTAGTTTACTGTAGTATCAATTATCTCAACCATTTTCACATTTACACCCCATTACAGTCAATTGAACATCAACAACACAATCTGTCCAGAAACTGTTTTCATCCAAACTCAACATATTAACTATCTATGGACCACAAATCATTCATATAACATTCTAGACACTATAACCACTATCCATGCATATCAATTACACCATACACACATGGTTAGGGTTTTATTTGATCTCAAACTCAAAGACACAACAATTAACATGCAATAGCACCAATACTAGCTGTCAATTCAACAATCAATACATCTTTCAATCAAAACAAGACACATGAACACCATCACATATAAAAATCAGACCTAGGGTTTATAATTAACCCATTAAAATCGAAATTAAGCATAGAGGATGCATAGGATAGTTGTTTATACCTTCCTAACACCTTAATCTTCAATCAAACTTGAACAATCTTGATTGTATGTGTGTATATGAGGCCGATCGCAAGGGGGGGGGGGGGGGGGGGCTTAGAGCTGCCGTCGGGTTTGGGGGGGAGAGAAAGAGTGTTAGGGTTTTAGTTTATGTTATTATTTATAATAACATGTTACACTTTAGTCCCTCAACTTCCAAATGTTACTTTTCTAGCTTAAATAACTAGTTCTAGCACATTGAGTTAACGTTTATACCATGTTATCACATAACACATAAGTCTAACACATAATTATTGTTTTAAACGTTTTTCGTTTATTCACCAATCGTTTGCGTCAACTCGTTTGCGTTTCGGTGTAATTCCCGAAAGACTACACATGTAGTAAGTGTTAAGCGTCATTTAAACCCTAGTTTAAATGTAATGAGGTGTGCGTTATAGATTCAGTGATCTTTAAGTTTGAATTGACGGAGTTAACGAAGTTAACGGAGTTAACCTGAAATTGACGATTGTCACACTTTCTTTGGTTGTCATTGAGTTTTCAAATGAAATTCAAAAATGTAAAGGCTTTAATCCTCGGTCGTATTTTAGTACAATCATACTGAAAAAAGACAGGTTGAACATCTGTCGATGTTGATTTTCTCAGTCGCTAATTCGATAGTGATATGAAATCACCGTTTGAATCCGTGTTCAGCAGTATATATGCACAAATAAACACATTATCACAAATTGTTACACTTACCATTCCAACTTTCAACATATCTATATACTCATATAAAATTAACATATCTATATACTCATATAAAATTACCTTTAAAGAAATTTTTCGTTTGTTTCGTTGGTGTGGGTGTCTTATTGAAAATTGACACACATGCAGAATTAGCCAATCTCGTATTCGGTGAAAAACTTTTTCTTGGTGTCTTCAAAGTACGACCATCAACATTTTCCGAACTTAGCTCAAATGACACAGATGTAAAACTATCATAACTTTAAATAAATATAAAACAATAAATATTCAAAATAATTTTAGACGAATAATTTACCTTCTTTTCTGACATTAACTTGCTTCTTTTTATTCAACTCATCTGGAATGTTAAACGATAAAAAATAAATTATGAAAAATTTTAATTACATAACCATGAATAATTATTAATAAGGGAATTATGATGTTTATCTTTTCTACTTCTTTTATGTATTGTAGATCCGTCGGATTCCATAGTCAAGTACCGTAGTAGCCAAAGTGTTCGTGTACTGAAAGAAACTTGTATTCAACGCAATTCAGGGGCTCCTCCTTAGTTTGTTAGCTTCTAAGATCATTATTAGAAACACACATCAGTAACATATGTAAGTCAACCAACTAAAGTTAACTAGTTTTAAAAAAACATAATGTTTATTTTCCAAAACAAAACAAAATCATTAAGTAACACTATATCACCAACACAGTAAAAACACAATAATCAAACACTAGCTCAAAATTAAAACTGTCGACAAGACGCGTGGATTGGGTGTCTCATATACAATTATAAATTAACTTAAACACCTTTACGCATCGCCATATCACACTTTATCTGGCTAATTGTACTTCTCGAATTCCTTTGCCATCCTAAACATCTCGATTGCAAATAATACAACACCGTTTCATTAAACGACATTAAATTGACAACCTTCAATAAGTAAATGCTGCAATCATTATGTTTCAATGTCTACCTTTTGATTATTACTTCAATTCTTCTTCAGAGAAACTATGTTTGTTGAAGATAATTATCTTCACTTTACACTAATAATATGTTTGAGGAGGTTATTAATGATAACAATGTTGAATTTGTCCCTTCAATTAAGTGATATAGATTTTTTTTAAAATGCCTAGATCATAGCCACAATGATAGCACATACTATACCAATTGGAGAGTTAAAAAATGGTGATTCTATTAATAATACACTAAATGGAAAAAAATTGCCCCTACGAAACACCAAGGAAAAAATAAAGTTAAGAAACACCATGGTTTTGTATGATAATCTTAGCCATTACATTAGTTGATCTAATGGTCTATATTTATTTCTACCATTCATAGGAAACAATGTGTTTTTAACATAACCTTAACCTATATATATATATATATATATAAGGGTTTGACCAAATACAAATGAAATTAACTTGCTAATTGTGAGAATAAAGTAGAGTAATTATATATACAAGTAGAGTAATTATGTAATTACATCATAGAGTAATTATGAAATTACTCTACTCTATGATGTAATTACAAAATTTACTCTACTTGATTCTCACAATTAGCACGCTAATTTCATTTGAACATTAACTTTCCCTTATAAATACATGTAGAACACATTTCAATAAAAAATGGATTTTGTTTAAAAAAAATTAAAACTTTAATTGAATTATTTTTGAAAAATGGCTTCTAAATATGTTATATGTAAAAAGCTCTAAAGAGATTATGTAAAAATGTGTTTTCTACATGAAAAATGAAGAGTTTTGCATGTAAATTGAAGAGTTCCCCACTTTTTTGAGTTACCTTTTGAACCTGCCCATATATATATATATATATATATATATATATATATATATATAGTCAGGATCGATTAAACACTTATCAATCTCGTAACCAACAAATGAGTGTTGACAAGATGGTTACGAAGGATGCTCGTGTCAAAACATAATGAACATCAAAAGCGGAATCAATGATATTCAAGGTGTTGCTAAATGAGCACAAATATAACAAACACACACAAGTCACTCAAATATTTCCATTAATATTATCTAAGAATACAATGAAGATCTATTTGGGTTTCTAGGTGGAATCTCAGGTATGAGGCTACTTTCCGTACGAAATATTCCATTTGCAAAGAAAGTTTGTCAGCATCAAATCACTCAATATTCGTTCATATTCTCTCATAAATGTGATCTAATTTTTTCTTAAATAGGCACACTTGACACCTTCTAGAAACCTTCACGATTGTTACAAAACATATTTAAACGTATTCAAAATGTTACAAGTGTAATAGGTCTTCGAGTAAGCTTTTATCTATGTCGAGCAAACCTTGTAAGCATAAGTGTGCGTGGAACAGTTCTCCGAGCAAGATTTAATTAATATATTTTCCTTTCTAAGGAAAATATTCTTCAAGCAGACTTCAATCTTCACGATAATATCAAAATTTGTTCGATAATATCCTACGAGCAAACATGTTCTTCTTGATCTCTTCAACCTTTTGTCTTTAACTTATTTAAAGAAAGTGTGCTGGTGACACTGTAGCTTGCTCGTAGAAGTCCTTAGAATAATTCCATCATAACTTCCCTCAAGTGTGCTTGAGATCACTGTTTATTGAACCTTGATCGATTCACCAAATTACTTGGTTTTAGCTTGGTTAAGTCAAGGGGTTTGCTCTGAAGCAAACCTTGATCGATTGAAGAACAACCTTGCTTGATGAAGTGTAGTTTACTCAAACTAATACTTAGAAGAATTCCAGAAGATAACCTTGCTTGTAAGTAAGATACCTTGATTGAATAAGTTCTAGGCTTGCTCGAAGTGGCAAGTTTGCTCGGATTCCATGCTTAGCCATTTCTTGAGGAGGTTGAGAAGGTTTCAATATTCCTTTTTGAAATCTTGATCCCAACACACACACACACACACACACACACACACACACACACACACATATATATGCAGAACGTCAAACGAAAATTTTATTTTAACAGTTTAGCGAGGTTCGCTCCGTTAAAATATTGCAAAATGCTATTTCTTTTTTAGGATATGTATTAAATTAGTTAGAGAATTAAAGAAATAATAAACCAGAAAAAAAAATAACAAAAAAACCGAGCTTGGGAGAATCGAACCTGCGCCTGAGGCCGGTTCAACGCGTTTACATAAATGCACCAGCCAACTGGCTTGGTGTCTAACCCGTGTATACGATTAAACATAAGTTATTTATACATATATTCAAATTATCCCTAAATCCGTATAACCCTAATCTAATCGATCCCAATTGAAAATCAGGTGCCCCCTGTCACTTGGAATTGATTACCCGTACAAAAAACGTTCAGTAATCTTATAAAAATTACCAAAAATGTAACATCCCAAATTTCGAATAACAGTAATAATGAATATTGACTCGTTATGACGGAAAAGATTTCTTGAGTTAATAAGTAAATAGTAAAATGATAAAAGGGAAAAGATATGTAGGCTAATTAAAAGGAAGTAATCATGGACCAAAAAGGAAAGATGGGCTTTAGGTCCATGGGCTTAAGGGAGTATAAATACCCCTTAAACCCTAAATCTTTCCATTTCCATCCATATTATCCATCTTATTCTCCCTACACACCTTAAACACACACAACCCTTCCCTTTTCGGCCGCAAGAGAGAGAAGTGAGATCCAAGATCAAACGAGCCAAGATCTTTGATCTATCCTCTATATTCAAGCTAGTTACAAGATCCAAGTTCATAACCAAGCTAGTCGTGACCTAGCAAACGATTAAAGGTATGTGCTTGATCTTAAAGCTTATGTTTTTATGAACGAATGATCAGGAAACTTAAACATAGAATGAAATGAGTCTAGTTAATTCATAAAGTAGCAAACTTGATGCTTAAAATGGATGAAATGGACTTATGGTTAAATACGGTTCATGAATGAAACCCTAGAACTAGCTTAAAGAACGTTTTAGGATTAAAGGTGCAATCTTTATGCCTAGGGTGAGGTTGGTTTCGAGGCCGTGATAGTAGTGGGCGTGAAACGGGTATGAATGATAATGATAAGGGATTAAAAGTTCATGATTTGAACCATAAAACGGTTAACTGGGCTAGGTGAAAGTTACAAAAATGGTAAGATGAGCTGAACACACCTCACCTGAGGGTTCTCGGCCAGAACTGGGGGTTCTCGGCCAACCCATGTTCTCGGCCAGGTACGAGATTTTGGTCGACCAAGGTTCTCGGTCAACCAAGGTTCTCGGTCAACTCAGGTTCTCGGTCAACCAAGGTTCTCGGCCATAGTTCTCTGCCAAAGAGTTCTCGGCCAGATCTCTGTTAAGTTTTGGGCTTGAGTCCAGTTGGGACCCAAGTACCATAATAGACAGTGGGCTAAGACCATATCTAATATAGAGCAAACTAGCCCATTATCTTAAACTTACCAAGCAAGCCCAACTTAGAAAATAAATTAAAATCATAATGGAAAATGCGTTAGGATGGTTAATGTAAATAAAATTTTTCAGCTCGACCCCAGCCAGGGGCTCTGCCCCTTGGACCCTGCTAGGAGCTGCTGCCCCTAGAACCCCGCTGCCAGGGGCCCTGCCCCCGGACGCCCGTTCATTGCGGGTTATATAAAGATAGAAACACGATGCGAGTAGTAATAGCGAATTGATACGTGTAATTGATATACAGATAGTCGTGCACAGCTCAAGAAGGGAATAACTATTAACGGAGAACGTAACCGCATTCAGGTGAGTTTCTAGCCCCATTCCTTGTTATGTTTTTGGGGCTGTGTGCATACTCGATGTGATTAGTTAATACACTTACCTTAAGTGGTAAGTGTATGCCTATTTATGATACATGTGATTGCTATGGAATAATGTTTGGTGGTACATGAACGATATTCGGATATTGCATGTACTTTCAGGGGATAGTTAGAGGATGTGGTTGTTTATATATATGTTGTATGTATGTTATAGAAAATGAGTATGAAAGAAAGTATGTAAAATATATAAACAAAAAGGAAGGTATGATATGAAGGAATTGACGGTAAAGTGTGGCAGACCCTAATAATATATGTGAAGAAGGGTGGCAGACCCTAATAATAACTGTGAAGGAGGGTGACAGACCCTAATAATATCTGTGAGGTTATAGGGCGAGAGGCTCTTTAAGGGTGGCAGACCCTAATAATATCTGTGAGGTTATAGGCTCTTTAAAATGTAAAGTATGTATGTAAAGAAAGATAAAGTACGAGGTACGAAAGAAAGAAAGAAAGTATGAAAGTAAGAATGAGAGTATACACTTACGTATGTTTGAAAGAAAGTAAAGAAGGACAAGTATGTAAAATAAGAATGTATTGTATGTTGATTGTATTAACTAGAACTCACTCAGCGTAGCTGACTTTTAGTATGCACGCAGGTGAGTAGAATGAGGCAGTTAGCTTGAGGGGGACACGTGGCATGGTTGGATGAAGCTGGCATCGGAAGATTCTGTTATGATGTTTTATCACTATATTTTATGTTATGTTTTATAAAGACAAATTATGGATGATTGTAACGAATGATTGACTATTTTACTTTCCGCGAAAGTTTTTAATTAACTCTAATTTAAAGAACTATGTTTATGAGTAAATCCAACACCAAAGTACGGCTACCGGTAACGTGGCCTTACAAAAAATGAGTTGGAATTGATGGAGAATGAGATGATTTCGTGTTCGGCTAAGAACTTGAATCAAACTCGATTTAGTTGAGCTTCTGAGATGCGATTGTTATGGGGTGTTTCTTTGTGAAGTATTGACGAGTATGCAGAGGAATTTAATTGAGTTTTGAACATGAATTTATAGGGTAACAAGGTTAGTTTAGGTCCGTGTTTTGTTTAATGCAGAATCGATCCAAATCGGTGAAATTAGCTGTCAGTTAATTGTTATTACCATAAATATCGATAGCGTGAACGTTGATGACTAATTGATGGAACCAAATCCCAGATTTCACAATTCAATTCAAAGACAAACAAGGGAAGGGGTTGCCAACAGGTTTGGGGAGGGAAGAGTATGGAATTGAGTTTGCAATTTGGTCTCTACTTTATTACTTGGTGATCAAAAGTTGCAAAAAGCAAAGTGTAAGGGACAAAATGCACATAATAGATACTCTAAATGCAAATAAATATAAAGAAAAATATTGTAACTAATAAGAATTCATCGTTTTTATTAATAACGAGACTTGCATACAACGAGCACATTAAATGAATACCAATATTGAATCGAAAAATAGATGAATGTCACAGTTCCAACCTCTATTAATCAATCCTGAACGATCTGATTCTTCAAGTCTACGACAAGACTCGTTTTCATCTTCTCAATATCAACCAATTCAAGAATTGTCCCCTTCAACAGAAGTAATATGCGGAATACTCGTAGCCAACGTTGTTAGGAATTAAATCCGTCATAAAGAAGTAACCGAACAGACACTCTGTATGGCCCCGATCCCAGTTTCCTACATTGGACTTGGACGTTGGATTTACTCGTGAACACAGTTTTAGTTATCAGAGTGAATTAAAAATTTTCGCGGAATATAAAGCTTCAACCATTTATTACAAAATCATAAAATTTTTGTTTAAAACATTCAAGGTGTCTTAACTTAAAACATAAATAAAACATCATGTCTTCATTCTTTGGATGTCAGCCACTCAGTCCACACCATGTGTCATCCTCAAGTCAGCTCCTTTAATCTATTTACCTGCGTGCATATTTAAAGTTAGCTATGCTGAGTGAGTTCTAGTTAATCAGGCAACATACATTTCATACACTTACTTACATACACACATCTGAAGATACATATTATATACTTGATCTGTTTACGTTTCTTTCGTACATTCATACATTCATATATACCATCTCAGATATTAATAGGGTCTAGTCCCTTGTGTCTTAGATTTATTGGGGTCTGATCCGTTCTGTCTCAGATATTATTATGGTCTGGTCCCTTCTATATATGATATTATTAGGGTCTGGTCCCTTCTATCTTAGATGTTGTTAGAGTCTGGTCCCTTCTATCTCAAATATTATTAGGGACTAATCCCTTTTTTTCATACAACCATACATACATTTCTTTACATATACATTTTATTTTATACTTTCGTACATAATCTTAACCTCATACATATATCATTCATATACATTCATATATCATACACTTACCACTTAAAGTAAGTGTACTAACTAATCACATTGAGTATGCACACAATCCTGAAAGCATAACAAGGAAATGGGGCTAGAAACTCACATGTGTCCTGTTCCTTTCTGAGTTAACGGTAATACCCCTATGTAGTTGTGCCCTGCTAGTTGTGTAATAATTATATGTATCAATTAAGTACTTCTACTATATCATACGTCTAGGTTAGTGATACCCCTATCTAACGGGGGTCCGGGGACAGCACCCCTGGCAGCGGGGTTATAGGGGCGGCATCCCCTAGCAGGGTCCAAGGGGCAGAATCTCTGGCTAGGGGAGTTAACATTAGCAATTGTTAACCCTGTGTGCTATTAATTATATTCCTAACTTGCTACTTGTTAATTGTTTATTTAAACGCATTCGGAGAGGTCCATATATTCACATATTAGTAGCCGGCGTCCGATCGCATGACAATGGTTTCACTGACAACTCAATTATGGTAACCAACGCCCGATTCGCATGGAAACAATTTATCCCACTCATCATTATTTTCTTACCAAATTACATGCTTTGGCGTAATTGTATACTGCATAAAGGACAATTTGCTTAATTTTCTTTTCTCATGTTATATTGTATTGAATTAACTGGTGTTTTACTCACTCAACCTAGCGTTGACAAAATATATCTATTTTATACGCATATACAGGTTATAGAATGAATTTTATGCAAGCTTTTGAAAGAGATTTAGATGTTGCTTTAAGTTAGAAAAATATTAAAAAGACACAACTTATCAAGACTTAGATTTGAATTTAATTGTTTTTGTTTAATGAGTTGTACTTTGTTATTTGAACATGTTTGAATATTTTATTGAATTTAATAGATATTGTCATTTTTAAATTATTGCATGATAGTACCTTGAGAGCTGTGAACAATCAATTCGCGCCCTAACATTTCCGCCTTAGGTTGGGATGTGACGTCAACAAACAATTTGATATGATCAATTTCCTTGATTATCCCGTAAATTAAGGATTTAATTATGGTATGGCGGTGGAGATCGATGCTAGTGACGGTGGGAAGGAGGGAAAATTTTGGTTTAATTGCAATTATGTCCTTGGTCTTTATATGTAGGTGCAAAAGTGGATAAATTGTAAGTTTAGGGTGCCAATTGGGTTTTAAACTCAAAGTTATTTACAAATTTAACATACTATACTTGATTAATAGTTAAATTAAACAATTAATTGAAATAGAAATACTAATAAATGTGAGACTATATTGATTGAATTACCCGAATACGAACCGGGTCGGGTAACAATTACAAATACAAGAAAAATGAAAAAAAAATGAAATGTTACAAAACTTTTCGAGAATCTATTTGAATATTGGGCGTGGGACGAATAAAAACATGGACCTCTAAAATGACGTCTCAGCTATGTGATATATAAATTTATAATTTTACCAATAGGGTTGTTTTTCAAAAACCCAAAACGAACCAAAACAATAAAATAGTAGTAAACAAGTTGCTAAATGACTTATATAGCCCAAAGCGAACCAAAACAAATAAAATCATAATAAACAAGTTACTAAAATGACTTATATAAAACATAAATGAAAGGTTTTTTCTATATATGTATGTATAAAAAAGAACACCACCTTGTGTGAATTAAACCCATGTTTTTAAAAGAACCCACATCTTCTCCTTCACTGCTCAGTTGACGCACGAAACATCCTATCATACCCGATTTGAAAATTTAGTGACCCGATTTAAGCAAAAATTGAAGGAGTGAACTAATTAAAACAATTTCGAAATTTGATTTTTAGTTTGTAAGATATTCCTGAAAAAGAACACCACCTGTGGAAATTGAACCCAAGACCTTTAATTTCATAGTCAAGCACTCTTCCAATTCAGCAACTGAGTCATTTGTAGACTTTTGTTTAAAACAAAATCATATATAAAACATAAATATAATATATATATATTTTAAATAATTATAGGCATCTCAGAAAAGTACACCTAGTCTGTCATCCTCGTCATCCTCTTTTTGAGCATGGCCTTCTTTTTACCTGAGCGAGCAACTAATCGGGTGAAAATAAAACCATGAACTTTTGGCTTGATGGAAACCAACAAAAGCGTATGCGGATAAAATATATGTTGTTTTATATGAAAGCGTATCAAAGAATCTTTGGATACAAATGTTCAACAACACATAATCTTTAGTAAATAACTATCGTATATTATTAAAATGGATTAACAAAGTTGTGATTTGACAACTTGCAAGTAGATATCGCAAAAAAAATACGCTTTTATTAGAATCTTTAATAAACAAATCCTAAAGATATTTGTTAAAATTTTAAGAACCGTTAACACAAAGTTGACCTTTTGATTCTATGCAAATTGTAACCATCATTTTTGCCATCATATCTATATAATATGAAACTATCCATAATATTCAATTAAGTTGGTTTGTTGATAGAAGCACTAAAGTATATAAAATGGGTAGTGATTCAATACCAATCCCTCAAAACGAAAAATAATATCCCTCCAATCATGGTTCATATTATTATATTTAAACAAAACTTGCATACTACACATTTAGATGAAGCAATAATTAGAGTACAAAATCACATAGATTCTTGAAGTGATGAAAGGTAATAACAGGAAGTATTAAAATTAAACTGCCACACTCCATCTAGAACGAGTTTGACATGACCGATTGAATCAGATACAAGACAACAAGAAAAAAACCATTAAAATACTTAATTTGAAATAATAAACTCAGATGCGCCTTTTGCAAGCTCTAACTTATTATGAACGATCTATGTGAGAACTGTTTGCAGATAATTGAAATAAACCCTAGAAATCGAAAAGATAACTTTATAGATTATTATGTAAAACAGAAACAAACAAACAAACAAGACTTTTAGTTTGTTAAATTCGAAAACCCTTAAATATGAAACAATTTAACAACAATATTACGATATCAATGGAAGAAGGAGGCTAGTTAAATTCGACGAGGAGACATGTGTTAGGATCTGGTACATGCACAAATACAAACAATACTGCAAGAGAAAAATAAACGAAGGTGAACACGCGACATTTACCTGGTTCGGTCTAGTCTGACCTACATCCTCGGGCTGTAACCAGGGTATTTTATTATTGTTATACCTCACTCTTGACGAATCACAAATACAACAATTACAATATAATAAGAGTGATTAAGGGTTTCTAGCTTAAGGAACAAGAAAACATAAACGGGTCCTACAAAAGATATACGGTAGACCCAAAACTTCCCATGTCTTCTATCTGTATTTAACACACTTAATCAGTCTTCAAGTAAACCATGATATATATATATATATATATATATATATATATATATATGGTGAGATTAGAATAAGAAGTGAAGTGTATCTAAGAACTGTACGAAGTTATCTGATGTGTTAAATTGTTTGATGTAATGGTTAAGATTTATGGTAGTGTTTTTTCGGGGTGTGTTTAATTTTTATACTTGTTTTATAACACTCTAGGGGCATAATCGTACAGTGTGTTATATTATATATGGAAATATGATCAATATGTAATTATCATGTTTTAATACAAATTAAAAACACAACACCAAGAACCTCACAAGATATATCATAATGTGTTTTAAATTAAATAATAATCAAATTTTAAAAACACCACCAAATTTTAATTTAAAATTAGAATACAACACCAAAAACACGAAGAACAAAAACACACCTACAAGTAATCAAAATTCTTACGTCAGAAACAACATTAATGACTAAAAACACTATATTCTGTTGGAATTGATCTGCCCAAGACACATATTAGAGTTGATGTGGCTAGTAAGTATTGATCCAAGTCGGGTTATATCCAATAACAAGCTAGACAAACACCGAGAATATTTGTTTATGTATGATATGATCATAAGTAAATGAATATTGACACTTGAGTTATTTGGAAAAGGTTTCTAAATAAAAATGTACTTGTGTAATAAACAAATCATATGGATGATTTATGTTTTATGAGAGAACATTACATGTTGTTAATTAAGTTTGTTAAATAACAATATGTGAATAATGGTTACTAAGCATGTCACCCAACATGTAATAAGTTTTGTTATATCTTATAAATATATATATGGATATATATTTATGTTATAAAACAAAATTAATAATATTAATAATGTAAAAGAATCTCTTACACTTGATATTATTTTATTATTAAAGTTGAGGTAGTGGAGACATGCAATGGATATCATTGGTGGAGAGAAAGATGTTTTTGAATAAAACCAAGTCTTTCTCTTTCCTTCTTTCATAACACATAATTAATTATACACAAGTAACAAAGGTTTCTCTCTTCTCTTTTCCTCTTGGATTTTCGGCCAAGGAAGAAAGGCAAGGAAGAAAGGGTTATCAAGTGTTCAAATCCTAGCTAGAAGTGGTGTCTTGTTGGAGCTTGGGGTATACTAGCTTGAGGAGCTTCCATATTCAAGTTCTTGCCTTTCAATCATCATCCTTTTCACACTTCTTTGGTTACTTGAAAGGTAGTTTAACATGCATGAACTTATAGTGACATGCATGTGTTTGATAGTGTGTAATTCGTATTTGGATCCGGGTTTGGGTTTTGCATGTATTGAATTGGTTCTATACACTAAAACTAACAAGATTTAAAACTTATATCCGCTGCGTTTTTGGTAAAATAAGGATTTTATCACTTTGATAATCTTGTTAAAAACCCAACAATGGCATCAAGAGCCGCTTATACGAATGCATGCTTCATTAGACCCAAAATTTTTCGGTTTTATGGTGGGTTTCACCATTTGGCCGAAAATTTTAGGGGTTTTGGTTACCCCATGGTTTTTCAAGGTTATACTTTACATGCATGTGGTAATCTTGAAAAACCAAGTCATTTGGATGATTGTTTAGTTTGTTTGGACAAAACCCGAAACTTTCGGTTTGCTTAAGCTTGGCCGAAAGTTTTGAGGCAAAAAGGGGAACCATTTTGGTCTTGTATTATTTCATATTTGGATGTGTAATAGATGTTCATAACCTAGCCATGGCCTTGTGTTTGGTTGAATGATTGTGTTGGTTGTTTGTTCATTCGATTTGGTTGTAATATTTATTTGGGTTTGTAATCTATTTATTCATTCATATGGCTTGTAATAATAAGTAGATTAGATGTATTTCTTTTACTAGAAAAATGTATTAGGATATATTTTATAATAGAAGATGCATGGATGAAAGCCCAAATAAAATGATGAAGACCACAACACCGGGAGTAAACACTTGGAGCATATGGATGCGGAATCAAGTGGGAGTTCACCGACACAAGTGCATGTTCTTTTGGGTCCCTTAGGGGAGACTTTTTGACACACTTGTCTTCGGTCAACAAGTGTGGTCAACATTAGGAGGCTATGGTTATGAAATTGTGGTTGTGTATATTTTATGCTTGCATGGTTGATTTACTTATTATTTGCAATATGGTTTGCTTAACAACTTAAAATCAACTAGCATAAAATTGGTTCCTTAGAAATCGTTAGGTAATAAAAATTGGTTTTATTAATAGCTAATGATTTCATAATAAAATGGGTTTTATTAAAAGGAATTTTGAAAATGGGTTTTTCAACTAAGTACCATACATTTGAATGCATGCAAATGAAAGGTACAATAAATAGTTTTCCAATCAAGAATTTAGAAAACTAAAATCCCTTTTAAAAACAAGTTAAACACCATCCTTTTATACGACACTTAGTCACTTGTAGACTTGATAGTGGGTTAGGATCACCTAAGCACTTTTAAGAAAACTTGTGATCTTAAGGTGATTTTACAAGTACTTTTGGCATTAGGATCACCTAACCACTTGTATGAGTAAACTCACACGTGTGTATAAGTAGGACGACTTGATTTGAAACCATGACTATAGGATCACCTTAACATGGCGTTCAAAGGTGTTAATGGGATTTAACATACCAACTAAACATATGATGTTTAACCGATCCCATAAAACTAGAAGTTGCAAAGGGTTGCAATTGTCAAACGTTGACTACCTTGTTAATTCGAATAGTAGGATAAAGGTCACCTAACTAATATTTGAATGAAACGTTGGGTCCTAGATTTTAATCAATAATTGTCTTGGAGACATTAAAGGGTATTAAAGATTAAAATATTATTAATATCGAAAATACTAATTTGAACTTTGTTAAAATTCTTTTAGATGGCCGCAAACAACGCACCGAACGCAATTATCCCACACGTGCATAATCTATCACTAAGATCCATTATGGATAAGGATCGTCTAAACTTTAACAACTTCATGGATTGGTATCGAAACTTGAGAATTGTTCTCAAGCAAGAAAAGAAGTCTTATATTTTAGACGATCCTATTCCCGATGAACCCGATGTCAACAACTTGGATGCCTATGCGGATTGGCTGAAATACAACGAGGATTCGGTGCAAGTTTCTTGCCTCATGTTGGGAACAATGATTCTCGAGATCCAAAAGGATTTCGAGAATCATGGGGCGTATGACATGATTACCCAGCTTAAGGAAATGTTCCTTACTCAAGCTCGGGTTGAGCGATTCGAAACGGTTCGAGCGCTTCATGCGTGTCATATGGAAGAAACCCAATCTGTTTCATCTTATGTACTTAAGATGAAGAGCCACATTGATCGGCTTGAACGGCTTAACTGTCCCGTCTCAAAAGAGTTAGCCACGGATTTGATCCTAAATGGCTTAACTAAAAGGTTTGAGACATTCGTCATGAACTACAACATGAACGGATGGGACAAAATCATTGGTGAGCTTCACGCAATGCTTAAGACAGCCGAAGCCGGCATGGGTAAAAAGGTTTTACCCGTTCTTGCGATCAATGAGGGTGGCTCAAAGAAAAGGCATCACCCGGAACCAAAGGCAAGGGTTGCCGTTGGCAAGGGGCAAGTCAAGAAAGGGTTCAAGGGAAAGGCAAAGGCGGAACCAAAACCAAAGAAGCTAAAGGTTAGCGCTGAGGATCCGTGCTTTGGTTGTGGTGAGATAAGTCATTGGATGAGAAACTGTCCGACCTATCTCAAGGAGTTGAAAGCTAAGAGGGATGCGGGGCAAACCTCAGGTACAACTTTCATGATTCACATTGTGTTGGTGCATGATGTCAGTAGTTCAGTGTCTAGTGTCTGTAATCGCGTTTGTAATGTTTTATGTTTTGTATAAGCGAAGTTGCTAACAAGTTCGCTGATATGGGCGAACTTGTTAGACAAGCGAAGTTAGTGACAACTTCGCCTGAACATGCCAGGCGAAGTTGTCGTGATTATATAAGCCATCTGTTACGGCTTATTAGTTAATAATTATTCATTCAGTTTTACAGAGAGTATTCGAGAGTGAGAGTCTGTAATCAAGTGATCTTCGTATCACGTGTTTAAGGTTGGTATACAACGTGTTTGATTATCGTATCGTGTGTTAACCGTATTGTTTTCTATACTCGTAACGTCTTACGTAGGGATTCTGCACCTGCGTAGTACGCGATATCTCGTGTAGATCCGGCTGGGAACCTACAATTGGTATCAGAGCTTTTGCTTGATTGTGTGGTTCGGGATTATCACGCGGGTATAGAAATCGTTCCGTTCGACTATTCGCGGGACGAGTTTTCTGAGTTTTTGTGTCATACTCATCTCCTACAAGCTTAAACAACCCATAACACATTCACAAACCTCGAAAAACCCAGAAATCTAATCTGTAGAAACTTCGTGTTCATCAGGCGAAGTTGCCGTCACTGTTACTAGGGTTTCGGCGAAGATATAAGGTTAAGCGAAGTTATCCACAACTTCGCCTACCTCTTCAAGTTCGCTTACGTTAAGCGAAGTTACCCACAACTTCGCCAATCCGGCGAATTTAAGAAAGTGAGCGACGTTACAAATTCACGCGAAGTTAAGCTTTAAGCGAAGTTATCCACAACTTCGCCTACAGAGCTGTTTGAAAATAAAATTTTTGATTTTCGGATTTCTCTGAGTTTTGAGAAAGATGTCTTCGATAAACATTACTGAACTCGTAAAAATGGAAGTAGAAGCAGGTTCGGCTACAAAGGCACCCAGGATGCTTAAGAAAACGGATTATGTAGCGTGGAAAGATCGTTTTGAACAATATGTCAAGTATCAAGATGCCAAGATGTGGGTGTGTATACAAGATGGTTACATTCCACCTACTACTGAGTATGAAGGTCGTGATCAGATCAAGAAGTACAAAGAGATGGAAGATGAAGAGAAGAAAATGTATGAAGCCGAAAGCAAAGCTCATGCAGCAATTACAATGGCTCTTCCACAAGAGATTTTGCACACTTTCAGAAAGTACAAGACTGCTAGAGAACTTTGGGAAGCTCTTGAAAACCGTTTTGAAGGCAATGTGGGAATTCGTGCTTCGAAGATTAAACTTCTAAAAACCCAATTCTCGGTCTTCAAATATCTGAAAAACGAATCACTTGATGATATCATCACCAGATATTATCATCTGATGACTGAACTCAGCAACTATTCAATTTCATACAAAGAAGATGAGATTGTTGAGAAGCTTCTTGATGCTCTCCCACCAAAATGGGAGATGTATACAGTGTTGATGAGAGAAGATAAAGACTTTGCTGACTATGACCTTGAGACAGCAGTTAACAAGCTAAGAACGTTTGAACTGAACATGGTACGAAAGAAGACACCTACCGATCAGGTTCAAGATCCGGTTATGTATGGGGCAAAGGTTAACTCAGGATCAAGTTCGAAAACGGAATCATCTGCTTATTACTCTAAGGGAGAGTCAGGCGCGAGCTCAACACATGAGGGACATGTATCTCTCAACATGAACGGTGATGTGTGCTATGTAGCTGGAGGGTCAAATGCTTCTCAACCTCAAGCGACCAAGAGTAGTTATTCCCCAAGTGTTTCAAACAACAACTACTCGAAGATGCCCATGAGTGTCAAATCTGCTGAACAGCAGTTTGCTCTCTATGCATCTTTTATTGCTTCGTATGAGAACTACATTCAGGGTAAGATCGTTGATCCTGCAGTTTTGGATGAAGACTATGACCAGATCGATGCTGATGATCTGGAGGAGATGGATCTGCAGTGACAGATGGCTATGATTGTCAGAAGGGTAAAGAGGTTCATGAAGAAGACTGGCAGGAAGTTTGTCGGTGAGAGGCCAGGGTTTGATAAGACGAAGGTTCGCTGCTACAACTGTCAGCAGAATGGCCACTTTGCAAAAGAATGCAAGAATGAACGTGTAGAACGCAGTCAGAACAGATCTACACAGCAAAGTGGTAGTGGTAATGACTATAGAGCCATGATTTCCAGACAGAACGAAGAGAACAACTGGAATCTGCATGTTGAAGAAGTATTTGAACAGGCTAACTTGGCAAACATCGAAAATGCAGATAGTGAGAAGGGAACTGGCGAAAATGAAGCCTACATGGCAGATGTAGCAGACCAGCTCTCCGAGGTAAGTACCGAACTCCCTTGTACTAAGTGTGAACATCTGTCTGAACAACTGACAACTCTAACTGATCAGTTTGTTAGTTTGGATGCGCAATATAAAACTTTAAAAGAAGATCATCATTTCACTAAAGCTAGAGAAAATAGTTACAAAGTAAGAATTAAAGCTAGTGAAACAGATATTAAAAGTCTTAAAGCAAAGCTTGCTGAAAAAATTAAAATGATTGATCTTAGCTATGAGGTTCTAGAAGAAAAAACCAAACTAATAGCTGAAAGAGAAAAACAGATAGCTGATCACCAGGTAAAAGTGGTGGAACTTAACAGGAAACTAGAGCAATTCAGAAATTCCTCCGCTATACTTGATCAC
The DNA here is from genome assembly GCF_021521415.1 of Bidens hawaiensis. Classification (NCBI taxonomy): domain Eukaryota; kingdom Viridiplantae; phylum Streptophyta; class Magnoliopsida; order Asterales; family Asteraceae; genus Bidens; species Bidens hawaiensis. The sequence goes on from NW_027491014.1 coordinate 1,045,785, forward strand.
CTCGTTAGTGATCAAGGTTCCCCAAAAAGGGGAGGAATTGGTTATCATGAAGTTCCACCACCTTTCAATCATAATTACACTTATAACCCTAGTAATCAGAAATCTGTCGATGTTGACTATGGTCAGACAGTTCCAGTTCCAGTTACTACTAAAGAACAAGAAGTTAGTAAGCCTGTGGCAAGTGTTAAGATTTCTGCTCCGAGTCCTGTCTCATCTAACTCGGACAAATCCTCTGAGTCGAGTGAGACAAATCAAGAGGAAGTGTTACCAAAGAGTGGAGAGAAAAAGAAAACATCTGAAAAGAAGTCTCCACTAAACCCGTATGTCCCACCATATGTGAGACAAACGGGCAGTAATACAGCCTCAACATCTAAGACAACTTTTGATAAGAAAGTTGAAAACAGGTGTTGTTTTAGATGTAATCAACAAGGATATCTTGTTGCTGATTGCCCTCTGAAGCAAAAATTCAGAGGTGTGAGGCCTTTAAAATCTGAGAAAAAAGCTAACAGTAATCAATTTAATGATAAAACTGAAAACCCATCGAATTTCAGAAAATGGACTAATCCAGGTTTTCAAAGAAATAGATCTCAGTTTTTCACTGGTAACACCCAAACCATAACTAATAATTCATTTAATTCAAGACGGTTTGGATGGCCTCATAGACAATCCACAAGAAGGTATCCTGTTAGGACTCACAGAAATGATTATGATACTAACTTTGGACAGCCAAGGTACGGGATGTATCGACCCAAGACCAAGAGGTCTTGGGTCCCAAGATTCTAATAATCTGCTTTAATCGTGCAGGAACAGTTGAACAGGGCTGCCAACAATCAATGGGTTGTGGATAGCGGCTGTTCCCGGCACATGACGGGTAACAAGAAATTGTTACAAGACTGGAAACCTGTTCAAGGTGGTAGAGTGAGTTTCGCAGGAGAGAGCGGTGGAAAGATCACAGGAATTGGGACTGTGACTAACGGGAAGATGACGCTAGAGAAAGTTAACTTTGTTGAAGAACTGAAGCACAATCTGCTGAGTGTTTCGCAGATCTGTGACAAGGATTATACCGTGCATTTCACGAAGAATGAGGCGATAGTGTTGTATCCTGGTTTTAAGATACCAGAGGACTGGATTGTTATGAAGGCTCCAAGAGTGAAGAATACGTATATCATGGATATGAGGTCTACTGAAATGGCCACTGAAGAATCGTGTCTTTTGTCGAAAGCGACTGAATCAGAGTCCGAATTATGGCATAGGAGAATGGGGCACATTCATCTTCGTAAGATGAACTACCTTGTCAAAAATGGGCTTGTGTTGGGGGTTCCCTTGAAGAATTTCAACTTCGAAGACAAATGCTTATCATGCAAGAAGGGAAAGCAACACAAGAAATCCCATCTCACCAAGAAGGTCAATTCAATTGTCAGTACCCTAGAATTACTTCATATGGATCTCTTCGGTCCCGTGAATGTAAAAAGTCTAGGGGGAACATCGTACTGCTTGGTGATTACTGATGATTTTTCTCGATACTCGTGGGTATATTTCCTGAAGTCGAAGGATGAAACTGTTCAGATGGTAATAAATTTGATTACCAAAGTTGAGAACATTATGGGAAAAAGAGTTAAATACATCAGGAGTGACAATAGGACTGAGTTCAAGAACTATCAGATGGAGATCTTCTGCCTACAGAAGGGGATTGAACACCAATACAGCGCACCGTATACTCCGCAACAAAATGGAGTGGCTGAGAGGAAGAACAGGACTTTGATTGAAGGAGCCAGGACCATGCTGGCTGATTCGAAACTTCCCGTGGTGTTCTGGGCTGAAGCTGTTGCAACAGCCTGTTATATCCTTAATAGAGTGTTAACTGTTAAAAGATTAAATAAAACCTGTTATGAACTAATGCATGGGAGAAAGCCCAACTTGAGTGGTCTTGAACCATTCGGGTCCCCATGTTCGATATTAAAGACCAATTCTAAATTTGGTGAAGTAGCCGACGAAGGAATCTTAGTCGGATACGTTGTTGGGACTCCCAACAGACGGGTCTTTAATACATCGAACCGCAAGGTTGAGGTGGTGTGTAACACTGATATCACAAGTTACAAATCACCAAAACCAAGCTCGGGACCCGCTGGGGTTTTTGACTATGATAGACTTTTTAAATCTTTTAACATGCCTTATTTGGATTTTGCAGAAGATGAGGAACGAATTGCTACGAAGATGATATGCGATGAGGAAGACACTTTGGTGCAAAGACCACAGTATGATGAATGTCAGCCTTCCTCGTAAAATGCTGTCAATACCCCTGCTACCTCTACTGAAGAGGAATTCATCAATCCGTTTCACTCTCAACATCAATCAACCATGGATGAGCTATCTTCGAACTTGGAAGATAATCTAAATGTCAGTTCGGTTCCGACTACGAGAATTCACAAAGATCATCCTTTGGAGAATGTGATAGGTGATCCGTCCGCCGGTGTACAAACAAGACAAAGCTTGAATGAGCACACCTGTGTTTACACAAGCATTAAAGAATCAGGCATAATCAACGAGTGCTTGTACACCTGCTTTATCAGCTAGATTGAACCAAAGAACTATCAAATGGCTCTTAAGGACAGCTCGTGGGTCGAAGCCATGCAAGAAGAGTTAGCTCAGTTTAAGAAAATGGAAGTATGGAACTTGGTCGCAAAACCAAGAAATGTGCATGCGATTGGCACGAAGTGGGTCTTCAAATGTAAGAGAGATGAAAAAGGGGTTGTTATCAGGAATAAGGCGAGGCTGGTTGTTAAAGGCTTTAATCAGCAAGAGGGGATTGATTACAATGAAGTATTTGCTCCGGTGGCAAGATTGGAAGCCATTCGACTGTTTTTGGCATTTGCTGCTCATAAGGAGATGAAAGTTTTTCAGTTGGATGTGAAGAGCGCGTTCCTGAATGGTAAAGTCGACGAGGTTGTGTATGTTGAGAAACCTCCGGGTTTTCCTGACCCTGACTTTCCCGATCACGTGTACAAGCTAAGTAAAGCGCTGTATGGACTACATCAGGCACCTCGTGCCTGGTATTCAACCTTATCAGATTACTTGCTTGAGAATGAGTTTGAAAGAGGTAAAATTGATAGCACATTGTTCTTCAAGAGAAAGGGTAGCGACTTTCTGCTGGTGCAAGTCTACGTGGACGACATTATCTTTGCTGCATCAAAGGTCGCCATGTGTCAGGAGTTTGAGGCCGTCATGAAGAAGAGATTTGAAATGAGTGCTATGGGTGAACTAACTTTCTTTCTAGGATTGCAGGTTGATCAGAAGAAAGACGGGATGTTCATTCATCAGACAAAGTATGTCCATGATGTTCTCAAACGCTTCAAGATGGAGGACAACACTCCATATGATACTCCAGTCTGCGTCAATCACAAATTAGGTGCTGATTCAGACAACGATGCAGACGTGGACCCAACCCAATATCGGGCTATTATAGGTTCTTTAATGTACTTAACTGCTTCTAGGCCTGATATAATGTTTGCTGTTTGTCTTTGTGCACGCTTTCAGGCAAACCCAAAAGAATCTCATTTGAAGGGTGCGAAGAGGATACTGCGGTATCTCAAGGGCAAACTGAAGCTGGGGTTGTGGTACCCGAGAGGAGGAGACTTGGAGCTAGTCGCTTACACAGATTCTGATTATGGAGGGTGCAATCAGAGTCGGAAATCTACAACTGGTGGATGTCAGTTTCTTGGTGGCAGATTGGTGTCGTGGCAATGCAAGAAGCAGACTTCAGTCGCAATTTCAACCTGTGAAGCAGAATACATGGCAGCATCCAACTGCTGCTCCCAGGTTCTTTGGATTCAACAACAGTTGCGCGACATGGGTCTGAATTTCTCACTTACTCCTATTTGCATTGATAACACAGCTGCTATCTCAGTAACTAACAATCCCGTAAAGCACAGTAAAACTAAACATATTGACATATGTCATCATTTTATACGGGATTGTGCTGAGAAGAAACTGATTGAGCTCGAAAAGGTTGACACGTTAGATAATTTCGCTGAATTGTTCACGAAAGCGTTTGACAAATCTAGATTTCAAAACCTTGTTGAGCTGAATGGGATGATCAATCCCGAGTAACCGTGCTTTCAATGTTTGTTTAAAAAAAAAAAAAAAAAAAAACGTCACTATCGCTTAGAATTATGTCGGTTGCCTTAGTTTGATGGACATTTCTTCGGATATGTTTGGTCCTCATTTCTACTTGTAGAATCTGAGGATAGCCATTAACCAGATGACTGAGAGTGACCGGGGCGGTTTATGATGTGTTTTTATTCTTTCGTTGAAAATTAGTCGATCATACTTAGTTAGAAGGACACATACTTGTATGTGGTCGGTCCAGCTGATCCATTGGATCTTCGGGATAGCCGTTTACCTGAAGACTTTGTTTTGGTCAGGGCGATTAATGTTAAAATTTTTCTTTTCGGGAAATGAAATTATTTTTCAAGTCTACTACTTCGTAAGAAGTTACTTTACTATGTTTAACAGAAAATTGATCCAACCTTGGAAAGTGATAGATATACTGATTCTGTGTGCTTAACTAGTGAAGTTATTAGGCTTAAAAGTCTTTAGAACAGTCATTGTATGTCATGGTAGCTTTTTATGGTGCGTAAAAGTAGAAGTGATACTAACTAAATCTACTCGATTTTACGTGGAAACTCCTTAAGAGTTGTGCATGTCTTCATACATATCTTTCCGAATGATAGGCAGAAAAGCGATTACCCAGTCATACACGAGCCTGTGAGTGTTCTGATTCCCGTGAAGATAGCTTCTCAAGACACTGCAGTGATCCAGATTCGGGACTTGCAGTTATTTTCTACTTGAAGTTGTGTATATACATGTTAGATTAAAAAAAAAAAAAATTATTCTAGAGTTCATAAGGTTAATGATTCTCAATCAAGACACAAGAAGGTGAACGGGAAACAGAGTCTAAGATCGAAGAGTAATTACTACTTAATCAGACTCTATGGGTTGAGGTCAATTCGGGGTGACTTGGGGAAAGCCAAATACGCCTTGAGAATAGATAGGAGGCATCATAATCTCTGAGTTGTTGTCCACTTAAGTTTTGAGCTTAATTGAACCTAACTCGTATCACAGAAACGATGAAAACCATTTTAAGTATATTGCCTGCTTACAACCTGTTTCTTTATGTCATAATACAGCTGAACACGGATCTGTGTGACAGTCACGAAATTAGTATGATTCCTGTTCGGATCTTTTCTAAAACATGGTAGTCCCTGTCCAGACTGAAATTTGATCCCGTGTACTTTATAGTTAAAAGTTTTTCTATTTTTGTAATTGTTTGATTTTATACCTGGTTACTTGGTCTTGATCGTATCATTTAACGCTTTAAAGGATGTTTTCTAACATAATTGCAAATTGCTCAAATTATAGGGGTTTGTTTTGAAAATTTTAATACCGGCGAAGTTGTGCCTAACTTCGCCTGCAATAGGCGAAGTTATCCACAACTTCGCCTGTAAAGTTTTGACCCTATATAAAGAAGTTTTATAGTCAAACTGTTCATTTATTTCAAAACCCAGCGAACTTATACTCACAGAAACCTAGGTGAACTTACAACTTCGATTCATCCGTGTTTCTTGTTCAAATTTCGAGTCCGATTAAAGGTGTGTAGGGTAATCGACTCATATAATCTCGTTCATTAATGTTTTTCAGAGGTCGTATCGACCCGTTTCGTGACCTCGATTATTTGAAACCTAAACACCCGATTTTCAAACTTGATATTACGTGATAGTAATTTGCATGAACGTCTAAAACTTCATAAAATCAAGTGTTACGGAGTCCTCGATCTCCGAAGTCATCATCTACACGTCGTTCAATATCCTAAACTGTTGCCGATTCAAATTCGGCGAAGTTACAGTTTAGGCGAAGTTATCCGTAACTTCGCCTGAGGTTTAACTTCGCCTGATTATTGATTTTGAAACAGTTTATGAGGCGATGTTGTGATTAGGCGAAGTTATCCGTAACTTCGCCTGGACCATTTTACATAACTGTTATCAGACGAAGTTCAAGTTGAAGCGAAGTTGTTTCCCAACTTCGCCCCACCTTTAACTTCGCCTGTACATAATAGATCACAACTTCGCTCATGGTAACAGGCGAACTTGTGATTCGCTTTGACGTTTATCTAACTTAACCTGTTTGTTGCAGATATGGGTGCTGTTGCTGGAGCAGGTGGTGCAGGCGGTGATGACGGAGGTGATCAACAAAGACAGTTCTTCCCGGGTCACAACATGTATATCACCTTAGACCCGGAGGCGAGCGGAGTTGATGATTTCCGCGAAATCATCACATTTCTGTTACGCTCGAGGATATTCCACGCCATTACAACAACTCTGCCGATATCCTTACCCAACATTGAGGATTTCTGGCAGACCGTGGAATACGACTGTAGAGTCGAGCCCCCGGTGATGCGCGCAACCGTCAACAATCATATTGTTCAGTTCTCTTCTGAATAAATCCGGGCGGCTTTACGTTTTGGGAACGAGACAAGGGATGACCCGACAGAGTTTGTAGCTCCTTTCCGCGATGGAGCATTTTTTAGGATGGGTTATTCTGGTCCCTTGGGGGATTCGCAGAGAAGGAAGGGATTTCTGCTTGACCAGTGGCGTTTTCTCATGTATGTTATGATAGTATGCATGTCAGGGAGAAAGGCGGGCACTGATGGCATGGGCGCGACCATGCAGTCAGCGATGACTGCTCTGACTTACAACAAGCGATTCAGCTTTAGTCAGATGGTCTTTTATGAGATTGATCGTCAACGAAGAGCCATGGCGCGTGAGCGGTTCATCATGTATCCAAGATTCCTTCAAATGATCTTGAATCATGTTGCTCCAACGCTTCCTCAGCGCCGTCCGATCCGATATGTTGAGAGTGTGAACAAACGGATCTTCGCCCAATGCAGATCCTCCAGTGCGAGGAGCAAACCTGAGCTTCGTCCTTGCCATACTCCACTCTTTGGGTACTTAATCAACCCGGGGTATGTGCCTGCTCGTGGGGATGAGTTTAGGGACCCGGCACCACAACAGGCAGGAGCACCTCAAGCTATACCTGCTGCTCCTGTTGTGTCACCAGAGGAGAATGTAGACCTTGATGTAGAATTTGGTGGTCAAGGCTTCTTTGATATGGATCGGGTGGATCCAGAGGAAAATGTACAGGTCTCGGTAGCCCAAGTGTCGACTGTGAATGTTACTAGAACAGCTGCTACGGTGGCTGGTTCAGATTCTGATGATGAAGTGGCAGAGGCCAGAAGGATTATGGTGACTCGAGAAAGACTACATGGGAAAAGAAAGAGAACAGATGATGATGACGAGTCAGACTATGAGGAAGAGGTACAACAGTTGATAAGGAGGTCAAGAAGGGAACGGATAGGTGCAGGATCAGGAGCCGGTGAGAGCTCTAGGGTGGTACGTTTCACTCCACCAGCACTATTCGGTATGACAATGGTTCCCTCATCACTACAGGTTACAAGGCCAAGCGCTACGGGTGTTCCCGTGGTGGCTACCTCGTCTACTTTTGGCCTCCCACCCACTACTTTCCAACTTTCGGCTCCGGAAATAGTTTCGTTGCCGCCTTCGACTGTTACTCCATCGGAGGTCGTGGCACGCTTTATCGTGTCGACTGTTGTGGCCACTGCAGGGTTATCAATGACGATACCACCTGCGGTTACGTCTATTTCTACTTCTGAGGTCCCGGTGACATCGGAAATCCCTCCTCAGTACACTCAAGACATATCTTCGATGCAACCCTCTCAGACTCAGAACGAATAGCAGCACTTGAACGGGTCGTGGCAGAACAATCAAGGGTGAATCTTATCCAGACCCTGGCTATTCAACGCCTAGTTGCAGAGAATCAGATGCAGTCGTCCCTGCTGGTAGAACATGGAAAGATCATAGATGCTCTGAAAGAGTTCTTGGCATCTCAGGGGGAGACGAGCTGTAAAGGCGACGAGTTGAGGACGAAGAGAAGGAATGATAGAGACGATGATCCCAATGCGTCGAGATGCAGGTGGTGAGCTACCAAGAACTACTCAAGCTCTTGGAACTTCCACAACTTAGGGGGAGTCAACAACTGCAGCTGGTGGTGATGATGTGGTGGTGGTGGACGTAGAGGAGATGGATGATAGCTTGGTTGGTGATGATGATATTCTACCGAGTGATGTGATAGAGAAAATTGGTGAAGAGATTGTGATTGATTATGAGATTGAAGAGGGAGAGATAGTAGAAGAGAATGTGGAGCATGACATTCCAGATGTTGAGAAAGCCGATATGAGTAAAGAGATGGCAAGTGATGAGTCTGAATGGGAAGAGCAGCCTAGATGGAAGGAAGGCTATGCTCAGTGGTTCGTCAAAACGAAGAAACCGGCGGTCCCTACAATGTTTAAGAAGAGTTACAACATTAAAGGCTATGCTGAAGCGAAGAAAGGGATTATTTGCTGGATCTATGATGAGCAGTTGAGGCTCTTCGTGATTAAAAGGTATGACGGTGTTCAGTATTTTAAAAGACTGTTAAGATCGTTGAATACACTGCCAGAATGTGAAGTGAAAGACTTAGCCAGATTGGGGTTAATCAATCGAAGTGACGCTAATATGGCTAGAGTTATTGGGAAAATTGTATGGAAAGAAAGTATAAAAGAGAAGAAATTTGAGCTGTTGAAGCCACAAAAGGGAAAACTTGTTGAAGACAAGGATAGAGGTTTGAGAGCTGATGGAAAACCTTGGATGATTATGAAATATAAACCGATCCGGTGCCTTAAAGAAGTACCGATGAAACTAATGCCCAAGGATGTGCTTAAAGACCTAAAGTGGTGGTTTGTAGATTGTGAGACAGCTGAGGCAGTGATGGAAGACGAGGATGAAAAAGAGGTGCTAAGAGTTTACGATCCGATGCATTTGGTAAACTTATCGCTAGCTGATTTGCAGGTGCTCAATGAGAAGAAAATCTTTTATATTCCTGCTTGGAAAGACGAAGCGAAGAAATATCAAAGAGTTGTCTCGGTTTGTGTTCGAGAAGGAGTGCATGCTTGAAGATAGAAGACTGATGATTACAAGACACGTGTTTGAAGCTAAAGAGATGAAGCTACTGCCAAGGGGGAGTCTGTTGGTGCATGATGTCAGTAGTTCAGTGTCTAGTGTCTGTAATCGCGTTTGTAATGTTTTATGTTTTGTATAAGCGAAGTTGCTAACAAGTTCGCTGATATGGGCGAACTTGTTAGACAAGCGAAGTTAGTGACAACTTCGCCTGAACATGCCAGGCGAAGTTGTCGTGATTATATAAGCCATCTGTTACGGCTTATTAGTTAATAATTATTCATTCAGTTTTACAGAGAGTATTCGAGAGAGAGAGTCTGTAATCAAGTGATCTTCGTATCACGTGTTTAAGGTTGGTATACAACGTGTTTGATTATCGTATCATGTGTTAACCGTATTGTTTTCTATACTCGTAACGTCTTACGTAGGGATTCCGCACCTGCGTAGTACGCGATATCTCGTGTAGATCCGGCTGGGAACCTACACATTGATGTTAATATTATTTCTTCTAACACATGGGTATTGGATACCGGATGTGGAACTCATATATGCAATTCATTGCAGGGGTTCAAAATAAGAAATGAAGTGAAGAAAGGAGATATAAGTCTTTTCATGGGCAATGGAGCAAAGGTTGACGTCCAAGCCCGAGGAGATTATGTTTTAAAACTTCCAAATGGTTTGGAAATTATTTTGAAAAACATTTTATATTCCCCTAGTTTGACTAGGAATATTATCTCTGTTTCTGTATTAAGACAATTTGGTTATGACTTTAAGTTTGTTGATAATGGTATTTATGTTTTCATGGATAATGTCTTTTATTTTAAAGCGATGCCGTTTAATGGCATTTATGAATTAATTCATGATGACTCATACATTGATAACTCGTTGTACCAAGCTAACACCAAAAGACTCAAAATGGATTTGAGTAATACTTTTCTTTGGCATTGTCGTCTTGGTCACATAAACAAGAATCGTATTCATACACTTCGAAAGAATTGTCTTTTGAAATCAAATGTTGATTCATTTGATGAATGTGAATCTTGTTTATTGGGAAACATGACCAAAGAGCCCTTTAATGGAACAAATGAGAGGGCGAAAAACTTATTAGGTATCATACATTCAGATGTATGTGGACCTTTTAGGACAATAACAAGAAATGGTGAAAGATACTTCATTACCTTTACCGATGATTATAGTCGCTATGGGTATGTGTTCTTGTTAAGACACAAAAATGAGGCCTTTGAAATGTTCAAAGTCTTCCAAAATGAAGTACAAAATCAACTCAACAAAACAATCAAAGTACTACGTTCTGATAGAGGAGGTGAATACCTCAATGATGCGTTTCTAGAACATCTTAGGAGTTGTGGGATTGTCTCACAACTTACTCCACCTGGAACACCACAACATAATGGTGTGTCCGAGAGGAGGAATCGAACTTTATTGGACATGGTTCGATCCATGATGGCTAGAAGCTCATTACCTCTATCATTTTGGGGTTTCGCTGTGATCTCCGCTGCCGTATTTTAAATATGGCACCAACCAAGAAAGTGGATAGGACACCTTTTGAAATATGGCATGGAAAGGCTCCAAAATTTTCATATTTAAAGGTATGGGGTTGTGAGGCTTATGTTAAGATCTACACCCCTGACAAACTTGAATGTCGATCCACTAAGTGTATATTTGTAGGATATCCCACGGATTCGATGGGATATTATTTCTACAATCCAAGCGAACATAAAGTGTTTATAGCTCGAAAGGCTAAGTTCTTGGAAAGAAGGTTCCTTATGGAAGGAACTGATAGAACTGTAGAACTCGAAGAGGATCGAGAACTACAAGCCGATACACGTTTGGTTGACACTAGCAATCAACAAGAGGTTGTTGAGGATGATCAAATGGTTGATCAAAACACACAAAACATTCGCAAATCTGGTAGAGTTAGCACCCCACCTGAGAGATATGGATTTTTCATGGATGGATGCTACGTGGTAGATTCGGATGAACCCACCACATACCGAGATGCAATGTCGCAATCTGATTGTGACAAATGGCTAGAAGCCATGAATGTTGAGATGCAATCCATGCATGACAATCAAGTATGGGACTTGGTTGCTCCACCTCTAAATTCCAAACTCGTTGGAAGTAAGTGGGTTTTCAAGAAGAAAACTAATATGCATGGAAACTTGGATACTTATAAAGCTAGACTTTTAGCAAAGGGTTTCATTCAAACTCAAGGGGTTGATTATGATGAAACTTTCTCGCCCGTGGCGATGCTAAAGTCTATTAGGATATTGTTTGCCATAGCCGCATATTATGACTATGAGATATGGCAAATGGATGTCAAAACTGCTTTTCTAAATGGGCATCTTAATGAAGATGTTTATATGGTTTAGCCTGAAGGTTTTGTCGATCCACAACATCCTAACAAAGTATGCAAGTTGAAGAAATCAATCTATGAATTGAAACAAGCATCTAGAAGTTGGAATCACCATTTTGATGATGAAGTTAAGAAATTTGGATTCATCAAAAACTCTGATGAAGCTTGTGTGTATAAGAAAGCTAGTGGGAGCATCATAACCTTTCTGGTATTATAAGTCGATGACATATTACTGTTTGGAAATGACATTCCAACCTTGGAAGGTGTAAAAACCTGGCTTGGAAGCTGTTTTTCCATTAAGGATCTTGGTGAAGCCGCCTATATTCTGGGAATAAGGATCTATAGGGATAGATCAAGGCGGTTGATAGGTTTGAATCAAAGTGCATACATAGACAAGATCTTGAAAAGGTTCAAGATGGAAAACTCTAAGAAAGGTTTGGTACCTATTCAAAGAGGAACGATGTTGAGTGCTTCTCAATGTCCAAGCTCAAAGGATGAGCAAGACAAAATGAGTGGTATCCCATATGCATCTGCTATAGGATCCATCATGTATGCCATGATTTGCACTAGACCGGATGTGTCATGCGCCTTGAGCATGACAAGTCGATACCAACAAAATCCGGGAACTAGCCATTGGATGGCTGTTAAGAGCATATTGAAATACCTTAGAAGGACTAAGGATATGTTTCTAATATATGGCTCTGGTGAGGAGGAACTCGTTGTAAAGGGTTACATTGATGCGAGTTTCCAAACTGATCGAGATGATTCTCGATCACAATCGGGATATGTTTTCGTTCTCAATGGTGGTGCTGTCTCATGGAAGAGTGTAAAACAAGATGTGGTAGCCTTATCCACCACTGAATCAGAATACATCGCCGCCTCATTGGCAGCTCAAGAAGCTGCATGGATTAGAAAGTTCATTACCGATCTAGGGGTAGTCCGTACCATTCAGGACCCTCTAGAAATCTTTTGTGACAACGAGGGTGCGATTGCTCAAATCAAGGAACCCCGCGCACATCAAAAGACTAGGCACATTGAGCGGAGATTTAACTACATAAAGGATGAAGTTGAAAAGGGAAAGATATGTATTCGCAAAGTTCATACTGATCAAAACATTGCAGACCCACTCACGAAACTCCTTGAAAGGCCAAAGCATGAGGGTCATACTTGCGCCTTAGGACTTCGATATTCTAGTGATTGGATTTGATCAAAATTTGTATTTGGATATTGGAACAATTTTATTTTAACTCAATCATATGGTTTTGGTTATGGTAATGTTCTTGAGTTATGTTCCATTTTAGTATGTTTAAATCCGTGAATAATTTGAATTATTCTAAACGTCCGTAGTCGTTCATATTTGTGGGAACAAATGTGAAAGTAAGACTATTATGAACTTGGAATGGTAGATACTCATGAGGTATGAATATAGCAAAGGGTTGCTGCCAAGGTTCATAGATATTTTTGGGATAAATATTGGACTGACCCACTCTCAATTTTACTGCATGGAATCCTTGGGATTTGTAATCATAAGTAAATTTGAGTAAAGGCGAACTTCATAGTATCCTCCGACCTGAGATACATATTGGGTCTTGATATTCATCGACTATTATGCTTTGACTTAGTTCTTCGCTGCTCTGAAATATGTCAGTACATAAGGCTAAGCTCAAGTATAGTACAAGGTGATAGTGTGAGACGTATGTAGTCAATATGGGATTTGTCCCTCTTATTCATTGAGAGTTAAATGTCTAAGGCCTGACAAGTTAAATCAACAGAGAATGATCACTCTGTGTCTCTGGATTTAACATGACATTTGTGGCAAAAGGATAAATGATAGTTTCAACTAAATCATTTTCAAGTATGGGACTTGAAAGGGATGATGTTATTGAATGGCACTTCGTCATGCGTATTAGGGGTAGTAAACCGTAGTTAGGCGGTATTTTCTACTTGCATCAATCTTCTATGTATCTTGTGCAAGTGGGAGATTGTTGGAATTGATGTGCCCAAGACACATATTAGAGTTGATGTGGCTTGTACGTATTGATCCAAGTCGGGTCATATCCAATAACAAGCTAGACAAACACCAAGAATATTTGTTTATGTATGATATGATCATAAGTAAATGAATATTGACACTTGAGTTATTTGGAAAAGGGTTTCTAAATAAAAATGTACTTGTGTAATAAACAAATCATATGGATGATTTATGTTTTATGAGAGAACATTACATGTTGTTAATTAAGTTGGTTAAATAACAATATGTGAATAATGGTTACTAAGCATGTCACCCAACATGTAATAAGTTTTGTTATATCTTATAAATATATATATGGATATATATTTATGTTATAAAACAAAATTAATAATATTAATAATGTAAAAGAATCTCTTACACTTGATATTATTTTATTATTAAAGTTGAGGTAGTGGAGACATGCAATGGATATCAATGGTGGAGAGAAAGATGCTTTTGAATAAAACCAAGTCTTTCTCTTTCCTTCTTTCATAACACATAATTAATTATACACAAGTAACAAAGGTTTCTCTCTTCTCTTTTCCTCTTGGATTTTCGGCCAAGGAAGAAAGGCAAGGAAGAAAGGGTTATCAAGTGTTCAAATCCTAGCTAGAAGTGGTGTCTTGTTGGAGCTTGGGGTATACTAGCTTGAGGAGCTTCCATATTCAAGTTCTTGCCTTTCAATCATCATCCTTTTCACACTTCTTTGGTTACTTGAAAGGTAGTTTAACATGCATGAACTTATAGTGACATGCATGTGTTTGATAGTGTGTAATTCGTATTTGGATCCGGGTTTGGGTTTTGCATGTATTGAATTGGTTCTATACACTAAAACTAACAAGATTTAAAACTTATATCCGCTGCGTTTTTGGTAAAATAAGGATTTTATCACTTTGATAATCTTGTTAAAACCCAACATATTCTTATTCAAACCACTAACATGTAACCGACATTTATGATTTATAACACACTATTTCAATATTCAGAAACATCTATCGTCATCACCTCACGTTTTAGAATAAAAACACAGTAGCTCACTCCGAATTTGTAAACTCGTATATCGTGGAACCATAACCAAATCTATCGAAGCATATAAGCTTTGTGAGAAAATTATCCACTTTTACTACATCAACCTGAAAACAAATGTAAAATCAACAAAAATCTACACCGTTATTCTCCCATTGGACTCACAAATCTAGACTACACATCTCCCCATATCCAAACCCCCAACTCAATTTTTGTATATTCAATTTTAAAACCATTTTCTTCAATTTATCGATTTGTTCCACCATTGTAAGGCCCCGATCCCGATGGCCTACTTGGACGTTGGATTTACTCATAAATACATTTCTAAATATCAAAGTGAATTAAAACTTTCACAGAATATAAAAAGATCAATTATTTATTACAAAATCATTCAAATATTCTTAACAATTAAACTCTTATCTTTAAACATAATTTAAAAAGTCATTTCAAAACATCACCACATTATTCTCAAGAAGCCAGCATCTTCAGTCCAATGCCATGTGTCTTCGCTCAAGCCAGCTGCCTTAACTTATTCACCTGTGTGCATACTCAAACTCAGCTACACTGAGTGAGTTCTAGTTAATCAGGCAACATACAATACGTTCTTATATTACACACTTAACCTGTTTTACTTTCTTTCATACATACATAAATATACCTTCATTCTTACTTTCATACTTTCTTTCTTTCGTACTTTCATATTTTATCTTACTTTACATACTTAGTTATACGTTTTAAAGAGCTTTTGGCCATATAACCTCACAGATATTATTAGGGTCTGCCACCCTTAAAGAGCCTTTTGCCCTATAGTCTCACAGATATTGTTAGGGTCTGCCACCCTCCATCACAAATATTATTAGGGTATGTCACCCTCCTTCACATATGTTATTAGGGTCTGCCACCCTTTACCGTCAATTCATACATACCTTCATTTTCTTTTATGTTTATATACTTTCGTACATACTCTTAACCTTTTCTATATCATGCATATATCATACAAACATCATTCACATACATTCATATATCATACTCATACATACATCATTCATAAACATTCGCACATATCATACGCTTACCACTTAAGGTAAGTGTGTTAACTAATCACATTGAGTATGCACACAGCCCCGAAAACATAAAAAGGAAAATGGGGCTAGAAACTCACCTGGCTCTTGTTTCTTTCTGAGTTTATAGAATTCCTTTCTTTAACTAGGCTTGTCTAACTGTATAACAATTACAAGTGTCAATTAACTAGCCCTATCCATATCATATCTCTAGTTTATTAAACACTCAACGAACGAGGGTCCGGGGGCAGCGCCCCTGGCAACGGGGTCTAGGGGCAGCAGCCCCTAGCAGGATCCAAGGGGCAGAGCACCTGGCTGCCATGTCAGCTTGGAAAAA
Source organism: Bidens hawaiensis (assembly GCF_021521415.1). NCBI lineage: Eukaryota > Viridiplantae > Streptophyta > Magnoliopsida > Asterales > Asteraceae > Bidens > Bidens hawaiensis. Next base: position 1,061,662 of record NW_027491014.1, read on the forward strand.
TTTTATTTTCATTAACGGTCCTTTACTAGAATTTCATAAATACCCAATTTTCATAAATGAGTTATAATTTATTCATAGTTAAGCACCATTCGTTATCCCATTCGTTATGATGAATGGTTCCATTCGTTATAATGAATGGTTTTGATCTGAGACGAATGAATGAGTAACGAATGTGTAGCATCCCGAAATTTCTAAGAATAAGTAATTAATATATTATTTATTTAAGATGAAAAAGTTTACTAAAACTTAGAGAAATAAAATAATAAAGATGGAAGGATAAGTAGGCTAATTAGATGTAATTAATTATGGACCAAAAAGGAAAGATGGGTCTAAGATCCATGGGCATAAGGGAGTATAAATACCCCTTAAAACCCTAATCCTTTCCATTTTCATACATCACTACACCATAGCCTACACCATCAAAACACACAACCCAATTCCCGTTTTTGAGAAAAACACCCACAAAGACACAAAGATTCCCGAAGATCTAGCCGTCGGATCGGTCTCAAATTTTAACCGAGTATTCATGACATATAAATGAAGTTTTCCACCGAAAAGAACTTCGATCAGATGTCGGAAAGTCCGGTTTTTATCAGTAAAACCACAGCAGCTCAAAAGTAACTGTTCAGCCGTTCCGGCGACTGTAGCGGCGGTTTCCGGCGAAGGTGAGCTGATGGGTTTGTAGATCGGGACGAGACGGTTATGTTGCCGCTTGAATCACTCAAATCGGAGTTCGTTTGATATGGTTTTGAGCATCTCAAGTGATTTCATAAAAAAACCTCAAAGGTACGTTTTTGTTAAAAAAGTTTACTTTTCATGAACGAATTTAAATGAAAATTGGTAGGATGATAGATCGGGTCTAGACAAATCTTAAAGTTGCAAACTTGAAGATGAAAATGGACTTAACGTCCTCATGGTTAAGAACGGCTCGTTTAAAATAAACCCTAGATCTAGTTTTGAACGTTTTAGCCATAAAGGTTCAAGCTTTATGCTAGAAAAGGGTTGAGTCTTGATGATGGGTTGAAAACGAATGTAAAACAGTGGTTAAACAAGCGAGATCTCGCTTTTCCGGCGAGATCCCGTTATTCCGGCAATGGCGGCGCCATAGAATGTGGTACGAGGTTTAGATCTTGTCAGGGAATGTTCTGACCTAACCCTAGTTCGTTAGCGGGAACGTAACGAACCAACCTTAGTTTGTTAACGGAGACATAACGAATTAGCAAGTAATTCGTTATGACCTTTCGTTGAGCAGAGATAACAAACTAGAGGCAATTTGTTAAATTGATTCGTTAACAGAAGCTTAACGAACTAATCTCATTTTGTTATGTTAATTCGTTAAGGAATGAATGACGGACTAAACCCAGTTCGTTAAGGGGGAACTGGCGAATGAACCCCCAGTTCGTTAAGGGTTTAGTTCGTTAAAGACCAGTTCGTTATAATGAATGAGTTCATTCGTTAAGAACCCCATTCGTTAAGGGCTGGATAATGAACTAGAAGATTGGAAGAATTACAGAAGTGGTCCCTAGACTTAGAAAAGAATGATATAAATACATAATAACCCTTGAACTTTGATAAATGGTGAAAGATACCTTTAAAGGTTAGCAAGTAACGATTAACTAACCGGTAATGATTCAATGAAGTAAAACCGGCTTAGACGTGTAAGATTAATTAAGTAGCAATGAGAATGGCTAGAGTAGTGTTTAACATCTCAACTATTAAACAGTTAGTCGCGCACAACTCAAGAGAGGAATAACCATTAGCAGAAGACGCAACCGAGATCAGGTGAGTTTCTAGCCCCATTTCCTTGTTATGTTTTCGGGGCTGTGTGCATACTCGATGTGATAGTTAATACACTTACCTTAAATGGTAAGTGTATGTCATGTATGATTTATATGTTATGTATGTATATCTTAAATGTGAATGAAAGCTTGTCGATACGTAAACGATCTTCGGATATTGCATGTGTTCACAAGGGTATATGATTATTAAATATATATGATAGAGAAAGCTTGTCGATACGTGAACGATCTTCGGATATTGCACGTGTTAACAAGGGAGGTATGTATATGATAGTTAAATGTGTATGATAGATATATGTACAACCTATGAATATGTATGAACGATTAAATAAAGTATATGCATGTTATGGGTATGTAAAGACAGTATGCACGAAGATGAAGAAAGAGGGATCAGACCCTAATAATATCTGAGATAGAGAAGAAAGGGATCAGACTCTAATAATATCTGAGATAGAGAAGTAAAAAGGGATCAGACCCTAATAATATCTGAGATAGACAAGAAAGGGATCAGACCCTAATAATATCTGAGATAGACAAAGGAAAGAGGGATCAGACCCTAATAATTTCTGAGATAGACAAGAAAGGGATCATACCCTAATAATATCTGAGATAGACAAAGGAAAGAGGGATCAGACACTAATAATATCTGAGATAGAAAAGGAAGGGATCGGACCCTAAATATATCCGAGATAGAAAAAGACAGTATTTTATATAGTATGAAAGTAATAAAGTATGAATGTATGTGTGAAATTATGTAATGAAAGTAAGTTATTAAACTAATTATTATGTATCTTCGGATGCATAATTGAAGGTAAGTGTGTGCATTATATGATATGTGATTAACTAGAACTCACTCAGCGTAGCTGACTTTTAGTATGCACGCAGGTGAGTAGGATGAGGCAGCTCGCTTGAGAGGGACACGTGGCATTGAATAAATGGCTGGCATCGGAAGACTCAAGTCGTGTTATGTTTTGTTTACTTAGTTTTTGAAAGACAAGTTGTTCGTTTAAGACAAGTTTTGGATTGTTGTGAAATGTTTTTATGAAAAATTTTATATTCCGCGAATGTTTTTATTAACTCTGATGATTAGAACTATGTTGATGAGTAAATCCAACGTCCAAATGTGAGGTACCGGTAATGGGGCCTTACAGAATGAATTAGGCCATTCGTGATTTCTTTGAGACGAATGAAAGGCTCATTAGTTACAGGAGCACACGAATATATCAATAATGAATGGTTGATTTGTTGTCTCCTCGTGACGAATGAATGAACAACGAATTAATAAGATCATTCGTTACCAGAACATACGAATGTATCTTATTTTCTATGACTACTTAACAAATGATCAACCATTCGTTTGACATAGAAAATGAGCATCAGACTTATCCAATCTTTGACTCAGATGTCAAAGTCAAAATCGTTAAGAAAAACGATGGTCAACATGCACCTGATATACGATTAACCTTCAAATCACGACAAACGAACAAAAATTTCGTATCATTAGACTCGTATTAACAGCACATACTAACCCTAATCATCTAAACATCCAAACATCGCATTTTAATGGTATGTTTGATTCATATAAAAAACGGGTTCTTTATTCAATTAATTAACATATCAAATGTTAACGGATTTCACTAAGAATCATTGTGTTTGTTTCGTCTTTATCAGTTGTATAGATCTACGGATACTAAACGAGCCAAACAAGTGTTTCGTTATAAAACATACCTTTAAACGAATCGTTTTACAAACACGATCTAGTCTTGATGTAGGTCTTGTCCATCACGACGTTCTAGCACCCACAAGCTCGGGTCTTTTCATTCGGATCTTGGCTCGGGATATAGGAGGGTGTTTGTGTGTGTATTTGAAAGTTTATGGAGGCTAAGGATAAGAATGAGGGTTTTAGGGTTTAAGGAGGTTTAAGGGGATTATATACCCTTAAGCCCATGGGCCTAAGGCCCATCACCATCCCTTATTGCATCTTTTAAATGTCCAAGCCCACACTCTAACAATTTATTTATCTAAATTGAATAACGACACATTATTAAATAAATGGAGTTTATTATTCTTTTCAAAATAAGGATGTTACAACCAGACCAAAAATCCATCGATTGCGAATCTCTGACGAACACTACAACAACCACTTCCGTCAACTGTAGCGCCTCCATTAATCGTGGTTCTCCTTGAACTTTCACCTTCAAAACCGTTGCTACCAACAATAAAAACCTCCCCCACTTCTTATGGTACTGGTTACCGTCGTCTCCTTCTTGAGTTAGGGTTACGAACCCTTCAAAAATGGAGGTACCTGGAGGAAAAGGCTGGAATTTTTTGGTGGCGGTGACCACGATGAGGGATTTAGGGCCGACGATAGTGAGAGGTTTTGAAGGAGACGTGGTGGAAGGAAGAAGGTTGGAGAGAGATTTTAGTGGTAGGGTTTGAGATTGGGAAAGAATAAATATAATAGCTTTAATACCAAAAATAAATAATCTATGGACAATCATACCCCTATATGTTTTAATGTAAGGCCCCGTTACCGGCGCCCTACATTGGATGTTGGATTTACTCATTGACATAGTTCTAATCATCAGAGTTAATAAAAACCTTCGCGGAATAATATAAACTGTCAACCATCCATTACAAACATCCATAACTCGTCTTTTAAAAACATAACATAAAACATAGTATCAAAACATCACGACAAATCTTCAGATGCCAGCCTCTTCAGTATTGCCATGTGTCTCCCTCAAGCCAGCTGTCTCAGTCGATTAGCCTGCGTGCATACTAAAAGTCAGCTACGCTGAGTGAGTTCTAGTTAATCAGGCAACGTACAATACATTCACATATTTACCTATGCACCCGAAGGTACATACCTTCCTATTTTCTTACATACTTACTTACTTACGTACTTTCATTCTTTCTTTCATAATAACATACATACTTTCATTCATAAACATACATTTTAAAGAGCCTTCCGCCCTATTACCTTCGCCGATATTATTAGGGTCGGTTCCCTACATTCGCCGAAATTATTAGGGTTGGTTCCCTACATTCGCCGACATTATTAGGGTCGGTTCCCTTTGTTTCGTACTACTATAACATATCTGTCATTTACATTCTTTCCTTGACAATACGTGCAATCTCCGAAGAGCGTTCACGTACCAGCAACATATCATACTTACATCATACTTAATCATTCATACATCATATATATTCATACTGTGACAATCGTCAATTTCAGGTTAACTCCGTTAACTCAACTCCGTCAATTCAAACTTAAGATCACTGAATCTGTAACGCACACCTCATTACATTTAAACTAGGGTTTAAATGACGCTTAACACTTACTACATGTGTAGTCTTTCGGGAATTGCACCGAAACGCAAACGAGTTGACGCAAACGATTGATGAATAAACGAAAAACGTCAAAACAGTAATTATGTGATAATTATGTGTTAGACTTATGTGTTATGTGATAACATGGTTATAAACGTTAACTCAAGATGTAAACAAGTTAGTTAAGCTAGATAAGTAATACTTAGAAGTGGAGGCGCCAAAGTGTAACATAGTATCTTTATAAATAATAATAATAATAAACCCTAACTATTATTTTCTTTCTCCCTAAATCCCGATCGGAACCCCCCCCCCCTTGGCTCTCCTTGGCTGCTGTCACCTATACACACACATACAACCATCAATTTCAACTTTTGATAGAAGATTAAGGTGCTAGGAAGGTATAAACGACTATCCTATGCATCCTTTATACTTAATTTTGATGTTTAATGGGTTAATTGAAAACCCTAGATGGCCGATTTCATGTGTGTATGTAGTTTATATGATTGTTGTTGATTTGATAATGATATGATAACTAGAATTGATATTGTTACACGTTAATTGTTGTGTCTTTGATTTGAGTTCAAACAAAAACCCTAATCATGTATGTAATGTGTAATTGATGTGCATGGGTAGTGTTTATGGAGTCTAGAGTGTTATATGAATGCATGATGGTCCATAGATAGTTAATATGTTGAGTTTGGATGCAAACAGTTTCTGGACAGATTGTGTTATTGATGTTTAATGGACTGTAACGAAGTGTAAATGTGAAAATTGGTTGAGATTATTGATACTACAGTAAACTAGGTTGTGTCTAGTTTCTAAAGAATATAAATTTGTAATTTTTTGACAAGTAAAGGTTAACTTTTATGATTTTACAAAAACGTTGTGCAAAGCTGAGCTGTTAGACCTGCTGTTAGGTTGTTTTGTAAATGTTATATCTCATGAACTACGAGACCAATTGGGTTGGTTCCACTTCTGGAAGTTGACTTATTGAGTTAGGAACCTAACCCAAGTGGTCTTGCATTTATTGGATTTTTCATTTAACGGGAATTTCAAATAACATTCTGTTGCGCATGAATTTGACTGTTATGAGTTTGCTGTAATGATTTGATGATTGTGAGAAACCTGTGTGGAATAAAAATATAATAAAATATTTTCTGGAAACCTAAGACATATATTCTTCTGTGATGATTTTTGGTAAATTAATTGAGATGCTATGATCGGTGGAATAGTACAATCTTTCAAGTAGAATTTCTGTCTCGGTGAAACTAGCTGCTGAATTGTGTGAAAATGCATGAAACATGATACTTGCTATATAATTGTTATGTTTTGACCAAAATGCCCTTGCGGGGAATAATTGCTAATTGATTGTCATGATTTGACCAAATTGCCCTCATGGGGAATAATTGCTAGTGATGTACTTTATGAAGACATGACACGTATATAATTGCTTACACATGTAACGTATCACAAATACATTGTTAAAGTCACACACGATTCACAAACGAAACACGAAACATGTTATGTTCATAGGTATTATGTGCCGGGTCTAGAGACTCGATAATATTCCGACACTTAGAAAAAATCTCTTTGTTGTTTTAGAACGCTAGAGAGAGTTTTTCTGTGACGCGCATCTTGGTGAATTATTTTGGGAATACTTCGCAAACAGTGAGTTTCACTTTCCCCTTTTAAACACTTTAAACGCTTTTCACTTGGGGGAGATAACATACTCCGAAAATGCATTTAAGATTTTGTTAATATAGATTATATATCACTTGTAAAGACTAAGTGGCAAACGCAATAACTAAAGTCCTTCATAACATCGAACCGGTTAATATTTGGATAATAGCGAGTCACTGTTGAGTAGTACTACTGGGTTTGACAACCCCACCCAACGCTAAACCCGACTGGAGGTCGAGTGGGTGTAATCTTGGCTAAACACATACCATGGTCTGGATGACCTGGTGGCAAGGCAAATGATAAACAGTCAGCTTCGGTGTCGAACACTTAGTGATACTTGTTTTATAGGCTAGCTACCTATAGATATATAATTGACATAACACTATCTGGTAACGCAAAACGCTGTAACGCAAAACGCTTAACGCATAACGCTGAACGCAAACGCTAAACATTTATTTTTATATAAACTTGTGAACTCACCAACCTTGTGTTGACACTTTTAGTATGTTATTCTCAGGTAGCAGAGGCGGGCGCGCAGTTTAGGAACATGCATTGCTTGAAACATTTTTAATTATGAAAACTTATTTTAAACTGTTATCATTGGGTTTTAAGTCGTCCTGCGTGACGCAACATTGGTATCTATGGTTTTACGCTTCCGCATTTTATTACTCGTAAACGTTTTCATGGTTTTGAAACTTTGTTTTATGGTTTGATTATAACTAATGATTCCGATCATGTTAGTTCACACCCTCTGACGGTAAAACTCCGTTAGTGGATTTTGAGGGTGTGACACATACATACAACATTCATACATCATATATATCAATCATATCATTAACTACTACCTGACGGTCCATGCAATATCCGAAGATCGTTCATGCACCATCAAGCAATCATCATACATAATTCATACAGGGCGTACACTCACCACTTAAGGTAAGTGTATTAACTATCACATCGAGTATGTACACAGCCCCGAAAACATAACAAGGAAGTGGGGCTAGAAACTCACCTTAATGCAGTTACGTTCATCGTTAATGGTAATCCCTTTATTCAGTTGTGCACGGCTGACTGCATAATAATTACATGCATTAAATAACTATCGCTAATCGTATCGCGTTTCTAGTCTAGTTATAACCCACAACGAACGGGGTCCGGGGGCAACGCCCTGGCAGCGGGGTTCTAGGGGCGGCAGCCCCTAGCGTGGTCCAAGGGGCAGAGCCCCTGGCTGGGGTCGAGCTGCCACGTCAGCTTGGAAAAATTTTATTTCCATTAACTGTCTTAACACATTTTCCATTAAGATTTTAATTTATTGTTTTATTCACTTACTCCTTCGTTAGCCCGATTCATGGTCTATTACTGGATTACTTTTACTTATCATTTTAAGCGGATTTAACGTTCAGCGAAGTTAACTTGGTGAACTTATCACTAGGCGAACTTAATCCTTAAGCGAACTTGGTAACAGGCGAAGTTCATAGTAGGCGAACTTGTATACATGCGAACTTATACCTCAGCGAATTAAGGTAGCGAACTTGTTTGCATGCGAACTTAAGGTAGCGAACTTGTACACATGCGAACTTATACCCCAGCGAACTTAAGGTGGCGATGTTAGTGGTCTGCTGTTCGCGGGTTCGTTTCATCGCACAGTTCACAACCTCAAAACACATTTTATGATTTGGCCTTAGTTCTAAACGTTTCCTTGACCGTTTGCGGCCCAATCTCAACCCATTTGTAAGATAAAGCACGAACCTTTATGGTGAACGTTAAAGAATAGGTCTAGGGTTTTCCTTTAAACTAGCCGGTTCTAACTTCGGGCTCGTTACACTCGTTTTATCATCAAGTTTACAACTTTAATACGTTTATACCCGATCTATTCCCGTTTTAAGTCTCAAGGCTAAACGTTATAAAAACGTAAACTTTTAAGATCAAAACATACCTTTATACGTTCGATTGGTCGCGTTTTGCTTGGTTATCTTGTATCTAGCTTGTATATGAGAGATCTATTGCTATTCAATGTTCGTTGGTCGTTTCACCCTCTTCCTCTCTCTCGGCCGTAAATAATAATAAGGAAGTGTGTGTGTTTTTGAGTGTGTAGGCAATATGGAAAGATGGAATGAGGATTAGGGTTTTAGGTTGGTTTAGGGGTATTTATATCCCTTAAAGCCCATGGACCTAAGGCCCATTCCCTTTAATCCATCTTAATTAGTCCAAGTCCATGATCTTCTCCTTATTAGATGTTAGTTAATATTAGTTAACACACGATAATTTAGCGCAACTTTCTTTATTTATTATTAGAATATTTAGGATGTTACATTTAATCCATTCAATGGCCAAGATTACTCCGTACACTTCTTAGACATACTTCATTTCTTATTCTACACTCACAATATATATATATATATATATATATGATTGATTTATTTATTTTGAGAACCACTTTGAGTTTTAAGAACTCAAAATAACTAAACGTAACAATTTTTTTAAAATTTTTTTACACATGTAATACGTAAGTGTAAGTAACGTGAAAAAATTACTGTATTTTTCTACACACCGAATCGATTTATTACACATGTGTAACTAACATTTAAACTTGTGTAATTATCAAAAATCTTTATTCTCACTCCTGATTATTTTATTAATCAGATTTATTCTCAGCCACATATTCAATACCCATTTTAATTGATTGTTTGGTTCGTATTAAATTCTTAAAGTTCTTACAACTCATCAAGTTTTCAAAAGATTCTTCCCATATATATATATATATATATATATATATATATATATATATATATATATATATATATATATATATATATATATATATATATATAAACGAAAACATAAATATTACAAAAAACTATTTTACACGTGTTTGCATTAAATATCAACAAAAAAAAGATACAACCTACACAATAACATATAGCCTACACTTGTTCTAAGAATAAGAAAACATATAACATAAACACAAAATTCATCATCAATAAAATACACACGCACACGAAAAACATATAACCTACACACGAAAATTTTATCCTACACAAATACAATTTATTCATACCTTAAAATTTCTTTCTATTTAAAAATAATTTCTTCTAACTCAATTTATCAATATCCATCAACACGTAGTTACATTGTGATAAATAATACAAAAAAACTATCTTACACATGTTTGCATTAAATATGAAATACATAACCTACACAAAAACATATAACCCACACTTGTTCTAAGAATAAGAAACATATAACCTAAACACAAAAAACATATAACATACACACGTGTAGGATATGTGTATCTTTGTGCAGTTTATATAATTGTTGATGTCGAATTAAATATGTAAGTTGTATGTTTTTTTGTATGTTGTACGTTTTTTTTTTGCTTAAAACAAGTGTAGGTTACATAATTTTGTGTAGGTCGTATATTTATCGTTTATATGTAATGGACACATTTGTATGTCACTTTTTTTTTATTATTTATGACAATAGTTTTTCTAGATATATCAATTGAAAAAATATATATTATGTTTTAATATTTATTGTTAAAAGTAATGCGTTGATATATGCTAATAAATTGAGTGGAAAGAAATTGTTTTTTTTATATAGAACTAGTATTATATGAATAAATTATATTTTGTTGGATAAAATGAAGAGGATGTAAATAAATTATAAAACTAAATTAGTGTTTTTGTGTTTTTAATTATTATAGTTAAATTAGGTAGATATATTTATTAGAGAGAGATTTAATATGGTTATATTAGATGTATTAATTAAAAAGAGTGAGAGAGAGAGAGAGAGAAAGAATTTATTGTTGCATTTACATGCTTTTAATTTATATTTAAGCTTTTAAAACCTAAAATAAAACTAGTAGCTCATATTCATTTCTCGCTTTTCTCGAAGTAATATCATTTCTCTCATGAACTTAAGCATATATATATATATATATATATATATATATATATATATATATTTCATTTGAGAACCACTTTGAGTTTTAACAACTCGAAATAACTCAACGTAACAATTTATTTTTGAATCTTTTTACACACATGTAATACGTAAGTGTAAGCAACGTAAAAAAATTACAGTTTTTTTACACACTGAATTGACTTATTACACATATGTAACTAACATTTAAATTTGTGTATTTATAAAAAATCTTTATTTTTTCTCCTGATTAATTTTTTAATCAGATTTATTCTTAGCCACATATTCAATACCATTTAATTGATTGTGACGTGGTTCATATGGAGTTCTTAAAGTTTTTACAACTCATCAAGTTCTCAAAAGATCCTTCCCATATATATATATATATATATATATATATATATATATATATATATATATAAGGTGAGGATCTTAAGTGAACTTTTCCAAATTGAGAATTTTGAGAACCATTTTGAATCATAAAAAGACCTTTTATAAAAATTTTAAAAAAACTATAAAACAAAAAAAAGTGAAAAAATTAAAAAAGTTAAAAAAACTAAAAATATTTATTGTTCATCCCGGTTCCATAAAAAAGCACCTAATTAAACACATATGTATATTTGTATTTAATCTCGATTTACATAATCTACACATATGTATATTATCATTCATCTTAATTGTACATATGTTTATAAAGAATAACATGTATAAAATTAAAAAAAATAAGCATTATACGTATGTGTATTATTTTGGTCAACCGATATTTTAAAAAAAATTTATGAAACCGGGATTAAAAATAAAAATTTTTGGTTATTTTACTTTTTTTTATTTTCGCATTTTTTGTATTATAAATTTTTATTTTTTTTAAAGAATTTTTTTGTGGTTTAAATTGTTTATCAAAGTTCTCAATTTCAAAATAGTTCTCACATGATCATAATCATATATATATATATACTAGTTTTTGTCCCCCGTATTATGGTGGTTGTTATAAATTATTTGTTTCTAATATTTATTTATTTTTTGAATTTTTATCTTTTTTTATTGTATGAAAGTTAATAATATACTTATGGTTTGATGATAAATTGTTTCACAAATAAATGAGATGTTATAACTCGGTTTAAAAGCTATATGGGCTTGATGAGACCACAGACCCGTTTATTTTTTTTACTACAAATTGGTTTTTTAATTATAAATAATATATATGTTTTTTAAATAAATCATATATTAATTTTTAGTATATCTCTACTTTATAGGATTATTATATCAAATATTTGGTGAGATTGGTTTTTAATGTAATGAGATGTTATAACCCGTTTAAGAAATATATGGGTTTGATAAAACCCATACCTGTGAATTCGGGTCAAATGCATGAGAAGCCTCCATTTAAAAATCAAGCAAATCTGGTGACTCTAAAAAAGGAGGGAGCGACCACATCGCGACACCTATGATTTTTAGGTTTTCGTTTATATATATATATATATATATTTAAGGGTTATCCTAAAAACAAGCAGTTCGTGGGAAGATTATGAATAAATCATAGTCATTTGATCATGTCAATCAATGGTTAATATTTAAAACTAGGTTATTGACCCGTGTACGACACGGGTGGAATATAAAAATCGTCAACTAAAGACATATTTAAGATGATAAAAGTTTGTTTCATATGTTTATTGGGAGAATTATTTGATATAATTGCAATTCTGTAACATCCCGAAATTTCAAGATAATATTAATTATATTACTTAATAATAGAGGGAAAGTTTACTCGGGTTATCTGGAAATAAATAAAAGAGTAGGAGTTGGTATGGGTCGGGCTAGTGTCGGGTAATGGACGTTGGTTATGGATTTGGATTAATTGAGATGGGTTAAATGATAATGGGATTTCAGGGATATAAATACCCCCAAAATCCCAAAATATCTTCATTTTCCCCCACTCTCCTAAACACACACATACACACACACCAAGCACACCCAAAACCGCCGCCGGCCGGGCCGAGAAAGAAGGAAGGATCGAGCGAGGTCCGGGTAAGAGAGAAAGATTAGTGGTGATACCAAGATAAACGAGATCCAAACAAGCTCAAAAGGTATGATTCTTGATCTTGGAAGTTTAAAGATCCGAGCTTTTAGTGTATAAACGACCAAATATGGTCGGGAAGTGTAGTGGGTGGTATTGAACCTTAGCAAGGGTGTTAAAATCGCCCGAAATGTTGATCAGAAACCGAAACAGCGGACATCTGGGCAACTTCGCCTTCATCTGGGCAACTTCGCCTTCAAGCGATGAACTTCGCCTGCAAGCTAAGTTCGCCTGATGAACTTCGCTTGCAAGCTAAGTTCGCCTGATGACAAGTTCGCCTGAGGTTTAAGTTCGCCTGATGACAAGTTCGCCTGAGGTTTAAGTTCGCCTGATGATAAGTTCGCCTGAGGTTTAACTTCGCCTAAAGCTAAGTTCGCCTGAGGTTTAACTTCGCCTAAAGCTAAGTTCGCCTGAGGTTTAACTTCGCCTAAAGCGAAGTTCGCCTGAGGTTTAACTTCGCCTGAAGCCAAGTTCGCCCGAGGGTTAACTTCGCCTAAAGCCAAGTTTGATTAGAAAATAAATTATCAAGCGATAAGTTAAAGTAAGCTAATACTAGGCCACCAGATTAGATCAGACGAGTATTGATACGTGTAACTTGTACAGTCAGCCGAGCTCAGATAGAGAAGGGATTTACAGCTATCAGAAAAAGAAGCAGAATTCAGGTGAGTTTCTAGCCCCATTTATGTGTTACGTTTTCGGGGCTGTGTGCATACTCAATATGTTTGTTAATACACTTATCCTAAGAGATAAGTGTATGCCTTATATGGATAATGTGAAATATATGAATGATTGCTTGATGGTACGTGAACGATCTTCGGATATTGCACGTACTGTCAGGTTGCAGTGCTAAGAATAAAGTAAGTATGTTATGTATGTTTATGTGTATGAACATGATAGAGATAATAGAAGAAAGAAATGATAACGTATGGTTGTATGGTTACAAAGAGGGTACCGAGCCCTAGTAATACTCGAGGAATGTAGGGCGTAATGCTCTTTATAACGTAAGATATGAAAGTAGATAATACTAAAGAAAGTAAGAAAGTATGAACGAAAGGATATAATTTTATGTGCATGCCGTGTATGGTATATGTGATCGATACGATTGATTGCTTGACGGTACGTGAACGATCTTCGGATATTGCACGTATCGTCAAGGGAAGTGACCAGCTCCTTACATGGATATTAAATAATAAAGTATAGTGTTCCTTTTATGAAAAGTGTAGTGTTCCTTTTATGGAAAGTATAGTGTTCCTTTTATGGAAGGTATAGTGTTCCTTTTATGGAAGGTATAGTGTTCCTTTTATGGAAGGTATAGTGTTCCTTTTATGGATAGTAAAGTGTTCCTTCTATGGATAGTATAGTGTTCCTCCTATGGAAAGTATATATATGGTAGGGTAATGGTAATGGTTCTTTTAATAGATATTACGTGACGATCCTCCTCTGGATATTTATACAAGGTTAAGGTAGTAATATGTGTCTTCGGATACGGGAAGTAATATATGAGAATAGATTGTATGTTGCCTGATTAACTAGAGCTCACTCAGCGTAGCTGACTTTTAGTATGCACGCAGGTGAGTCCATTACAGAGCTAGCAAGAGGATGATGCATGGCATGGATTGAACGGCTGGCATCTGAAGAAAGAAGTAAAGATGTTTTGAATATAAGTTTTGTGTTATGGTAAAAAGAAAGGATTTAATGTTTTGTAACAAATGATTGATGTTTTATATTCCGCGAAAAGTTTTAATAAACTTTGATTTTGAAGGACTGTGTTTATGAGTAAATCCGACGCTAAAGTAGGGCTACCGGGTTTGGGGCCTTACAAGTTGGTATCAGAGCATAAGTTCGAGAGATTTAAGCATCCTACATGCTTAGACTCGAACAGAGAATGGGATTTAAGTAAGAAAAGAAAGAAGATGCCAGTTCAAGAATGCCATGTGTCGCTCAAGCAAAAATCAGTAAAGGTAAGGTGTATGATTAAATGATATATGTTAATGAGAAAGAAAAGATACGTGAACGATAAGGATAGAGGTAATTGATTGTTTGATTTGACTAACTGCTTAAGTAGAACCAGCACAAATAGACTCATAAAGGGAAGCGAATAGGACACGGAAAGCAACGTGATCAGCTAGTCACAGCTGGCCACTGTTATTACCTGTTAGCCTTGCTATCCTTGTACTAAATAGTTCCTTGAGTGATGATGTTTGTGTTGTCCCTTTAAGAATACTGATGGCTGGAGCTGGAGAAGTTGTGGGAACTGGGGGTCGCACTGGACGTCGTGGCAGGCCTCGTCTTGTCCGGCAACCCTCGGTAGAAGAAGCTTCCCACACCGAAGATGAAGGGAGCGCCGCAGGAGGAGACCAGAACAACAACGAAGAAGTTCAACTTAGCCCTGCAGTTCAAGCAGCCATTGTTCAAGCTGTAGTTGCTGCTGTGAAGAACCTGAATCCCGAAGGATCTGCTGGAAGCCGTGAACGAACTGTTGAAGGGGCAAGTGGTAATAATAGAAAGGATGACGAGAGGGAAAGGGGTGACTCGAGTGAGGTAAAGTCTGTGAAAGATGATGATAGGGAGAGGGGTCGAGGCGGTTGCAACTATAAGTCCTTCAAAGGTTGTGACCTGCCTAAGCTGACTGGTTTAGGAGACGCAATCGCTACTCTTCGGTGGATAACCGCCATGGATAAGGTTATCCGCATTAGCGAGTGCCGTCCTGACCAAGCTGTCGGTTATGCCACTCAATCTTTTGAAGATGAGGCTATGTATTGGTGGGAGAGTGTGGAGCAGAGGAAGACCCATGAAGAGATCAAGGCGATGAGTTGGAATGACCTAAAGGACATGGTGATGAAGAGGTTCTGCGCTGATACAGAAGTTGAAAGAGTGGAGATGAAGTTTCTGAATTTGAAAGCGGGAGAGATGACACAACGGGAGTATACTACTGAATTCAACCGCATGTCTAGGTTGGTACCTGATATGGTGAACACCGAAGCTAAAAGGATCAAGTGTTACGTAAGGGGACTTCCGCGGAATGTTCGCACTTTGGTTAAGTCTAGTAAGCCCGCAACATTTGACTCGGCCGTGGAATTGGCCGAGATGATTTATGAGGACCTTGCCAACTGTGAAGGGGAGAAGATGGAACCGAAGAAAAAGAACCCAACCCCAGAACCAGAGGAAGCCAATGAGGTGGATCCACGCAAAAAGAAGGCAAGGCAAGAGGGGTTCACTGCTTGTGAAAAATGTGGGAAGAGACACCCCGGAGAGTGCAGAAAGGGATTAGGTGTTTGCTACAGGTGTGGAAGAGCAGGACATTCCTCTTGGGAATGTGATGATTACCATAGGTGTCACAACTGTGGAGGACGTGGGCACCTAGCAAGGGATTGCAAGAAGCCAAAGGGAGGACATGAAGGAGAAAAGAGTGCTTGAGGTTTAACAGATTCCTCCGTATGCTTAGAGAAGACATTCAAGAAGGCTAGATGCTAGCCATAAGTATTAAATCTATGTGTAACTTATTGATGACTCGATGCGTGTTGTTTTATGTTGAAATTTAGACTGGTGTTTATTAATTATGGTACAAATTGTCTGAATGCATGTTAGTCATGATAAATTGACGTGTTGTGATAGAGTGTCGACTTAGGCTTTAGCATTAATATGATATAAGACAAAGCCTCTTAAAGATCGAAACGAGACTTGGTACATTGAGGGCCTCATGGACAAGCTACCTTAAATAGCTAATACACATGACCACCATTCGATGACTGTAGAGTCGGAAGTAAGAAGGGTAACACAGAAAACGAAGGCGATTCAATAAAGCGTGTAAATATAAGAAGTTTTCCTTTTATAGGGAATAAGTTAGGTTTCGGGGACGTAAGATATGAAAGTAGATAATACTAAAGAAAGTAAGAAAGTATGAACGAAAGGATATAATTTTATGTGTATGCCGTGTATGGTATATGTGATCGATACGATTGATTGCTTGACGGTACGTGAACGATCTTCGGATATTGCACGTATCGTCAAGGGAAGTGACCAGCTCCTTACATGGATATTAAATAATAAAGTATAGTGTTCCTTTTATGGAAAGTGTAGTGTTCCTTTTATGGAAGGTATAGTGTTCCTTTTATGGAAAGTATAGTGTTCCTTTTATGGAAGGTATAGTGTTCCTTTTATGGATAGTAAAGTGTTCCTTCTATGGATAGTATAGTGTTCCTCCTATGGAAAGTATATATATGGTAGGGTAATGGTAATGGTTCTTTTAATAGATATTACGTGACGATTCTCCTATGGATATTTATACAAGGTTAAGGTAGTAATATGTGTCTTAGGATACGGGAAGTAATATATGAGAATAGATTGTATGTTGCCTGATTAACTAGAACTCACTCAGCGTAGCTGACTTTTAGTATGCACGCAGGTGAGTCCATTACAGAGCTAGCATGAGGATGATGCATGGCATGGATTGAACGGCTGGCATCTGAAGAAAGAAGTAAAGATGTTTTGAATATAAGTTTTGTGTTATGGTATCAAAGAAAGGATTTAATGTTTTGTAACAAATGATTGATGTTTTATATTCCGCGAAAAGTTTTAATAAACTCTGATTTTGAAGGACTGTGTTTATGAGTAAATCCGACGCTAAAGTAGGGCTACCGGGTTCGGGGCCTTACAAATTCATATTCCTAGGTAAACAAAGTACTTAAAACAAAAACTTACTAAAAAAGAATATTCATAAAACATTGTTTGGAAACATAATTTAAAAACTTTAAAAATTACAAATTCATATACTGCTAAATATTTCCTTATAAACTTTATTTGTTGTATTGTTTGTAACTTTACCTTACTTTTCCAATATATGCATTTTAATACAATATCTACTCTTCACTATTGATAAAGCAATATATTGTTGACCATAAGTAGAAAAGGGTCTCTCATATATATTCAACTCTTGCTAGAGATCTGCTTTGAGTCGTTACAGTTATATCGCGCTAATCTATTGTGTCACCAATATCACAAACGATTAACGCTGCAACTTTAGAAATGTTTGGCAGGTTGTAAGTTCGTGCATCTTTTTGCCTTGTTCCAATAATGCACAACTTTAAATCCATACCAGGATCGTTTTTAAAACAATCGCTTACCATACGGTATCCTTGAACCAAAAGATTTTGAGAATCCAACATTATCTTCAAGTAATTCTTTATTTCTTTATCTAACATTTCCGAACTTGATTCTAAGTCGGTACGTAAGAAAATGATTATGTGTTAAAAATAATAGATTGTTCATAAAAAATATTGAAAATAATAAATGATGTTTTAAATATCCACCTTGAGTCGTGACAATTATGATATACAATACGTAAATTCAGTTATTTCATATAATAATCTTTATTTATGATTTTTTAATAAGTTTTTGATATATTTATCCACTATTAATTCAAAGTGTCAAACCAAAATTTGGTGTGATTTATTATAGAAATAAAAATTCATACCGATATTATTATATTACATTTTGTGTGCATAAAAATGATATTTTCGAAAAAAAAAATTGTCGCGGATTTAAAATATAATTTTACAAAGACTAAGATTTTGTTGTAAAAAAATTATCTTAAAATAAAAAGAGAAATGTTCAACACGGGTTAGTAAATCAAAAAACCGTTTACCACACAGGTGGAAAATATATATTATGTTATACACTATAATGAATTGTAAAAAGTTGTATTTCTATAAAAAAATATTATATATGAATTATAAGGTATTTATAAAAATAAAATTACAAGTTCAATCATCTTTATAACTTAAACCATGAACCAAAAAAATGCATTAAGACTAACATGTAAAATCTATTTAATTCATATGTTACATGCCCAAAAACTTTGTAACACTAAGAAAAACGTTCAAAAATATATGCTTTAGTAGGTTGGGTTAGTGACCCGTGTACTACACGGGAGAAAATTATATAAAAAATGTCAATTATAAATATATGCTAATATATTGAAATATATTGTGAATTTTTTTACTTATATGAACTAAATAATTTTATATAAATGTTATGTTTTTGAAATGTATCCAAAAATGGAATGTGTAGTAAGTCATTGCTAATTGTCACACCCTCAAAATCCACTAACGGAGTTTTACCGTCAAAGGGTGTGAACTGGCAGGATCGGAATCATTAGTTATAACCAAACCAAAGAAAAACGTTTAAATGAAAGTAAATGCGGAAGCGTAAAACCTTAATTCAAAAGTTGCGTCACGCAGGACGACTTAAAAACCAAAAGTAACTGTTTAAGTTTAAATTTGCAGAATAAAAGTGTTTTCAATAATGCATGCTCCTAAACCGCGCGCCCGCCTCGGCTACCTGAGAATAACATACTAAAAGTGTCAACACAAGGTTGGTGAGTTCACAAGTAAGATAAGATAAATTGTTTAGCGTTTTGCGTAACCTCGTTACGACGTTTAAATGTTGCGTAACCTCGTTACGGCGTTTGAGTGTGTAACCACGTTACAACGTTTAAGTATTGCGTAACCTCGTTACGACGTTTGAGCGTGTAACCATGTTACAACGTTTAAGTGTTGCGTAACCTCGTTACGACGTTTGAGCGTGTAACCATGTTACAACGTTTAAGTGTTGCATTACCAGATAGTGTTATGTTAAATTATATATCGATAGGTAGCTAATCTATACAACAAGTATTGCTAAGTGGTTCGCGACCGAAGCTGACTGTTTATCAAGTGCCCGTCACCAGGTCCTCCAGACCATGGTATGTGTTAGCCCAAATTTACACCCACTCAACCTCCAGTTGAGCTATAACGTCGGGTGGGGTTTGTCAAACCCAGTAGTACTACCCAAAAGTGACTCGCTATTCCAAATATTAACCGGTCCGATGTGTGGGACTTCAAGTTGTTACAAATGCCGCTTAGCCTTTACAAGTGATATATAATTTATAACAAAATCTTTCATATGCGTTTATCTCAGAAAATATGTTTATCGGAGTATGTTATCTCCCCCAAGTGAAAACGTTTGAAAGCAGTTTAAGAGTGGGGTAAAGTGAACTCACTGTTTGCGAAGAATATCCGATCTAGATCACCGAGTGATGCGCGTCGTAGAAAACTCTCTAGCGTTCTAAAATAACAAAGAGATTTTCTAAGTATCGGAACGTTTAACGAGTCTCTAGACTCGGCACATAATACCTATGCACGTAACATGTTTCGTGTTTCGTTTGTGAATCGTGTGTGACTTAAACAAGTACAATTGTGATACGATACATGAGTGAGCAATTACTTTCGTGTCACGTATTAATAACACACTTATTAACAATTATTCCCGTAAGGGCATTTTGGTCAACAAACAAAGACTAACTAACCATTATTCCCCATAAGGGCAATTTGGTCAATTCATGGCAATCAACTAGCAACTATTCCCCGCAAGGGTATTTTGGTCAAAATACAACAATTATATAAAAACTATCATATTTCATGCATTCCTATACAACTCAGCAGCTAGTTTCGTTATGACAGAATTTCTACTTGAAAGATTGTACTAGTTCACCGATTATAACGTCCCAATTAATTCACCAAAAATTACCACAGAAACATACATGTCTTAGGTTTCCAGAACATATTTTATCTTATTTTTATTCCATATAGATTGTTCACAATGATCAAAACATTACAGCTAACTTTTATCAGCCAGATTCATGCACATCAGAATGTTATTTGCAATTCCCGTTAAACGAAAAATCCAATAAATGCAAGACCACTTGGGTTTGGTTCCTAACTCAGTGAGTCAACTTCCAGAAGTGGAACCAACCCAATTGGTCTCGTGGTTCATGAGATATAACATTTACAACATAACCTAACAGCAGGTCTAACAGCTCAGCTTTGCATCACGTTTTTGTAAAATCATAAAAGTATACTTCCACTTATCCAAAAATTACGAATTTATACTTCATAGAAACTAGACTCAACCTAGTTTACTGCAGTACCCACAATCTCAATCAATTTTCACGTTTACACTTCGTTACAGTCAGTTAAACATCGTATATACATTCTGTCCAGAATCTGTTCACATCAAAACTCAACATAATCACAACCTATGAACTATCATGCATCCATATAACCCTCTAGACACTATAACTACTATCCATGCATATCAATCACACCATACATACAAAATTAGGGTTTGTGTTTTAATTCAAATCAAGAACAACAATCAATCATATATCAATATCAATCTAGTTATCCATCATCATGAATTTAACAACCATCATGTTAACTCATACATAATAAAATCGGCTGCTTAGGGTTCTTAGTTAACCCATTAAACATCAAAATCAACCAACAAGAAGGTAAGGGATGATCAATTATACCTTCCTAGCACCTAGTTCTTGGATTAAACACTTGATTAGGGCTTGTATGTGTGTGTGCTTGTGGACGGCAGCCAAGAGGGAGCAAGGGAGAGGCTGATCGGTTTTTGTAGGTTTAGAATAATAATGGTTAGGGTTTAGTTAAGGATATATTTATAATAATACAAGTTACACTCTAGTCCCTAGTCTTTCAAGTGTTGTTTTTCTAGAACATTCTATCCTAACTTGCACATAATCATGACAATAATATAACACATAATCATGACAATGATATAACACATAATCCTAACACATAGTTATCACATCATTAGTGTTTTGACGTTTGTCGTTTATTTATCAATCGTTCGTGTCAACTCGTTTGCGTTTCGGTGCAAATCCCGAAAGACTACACATGTAGTAGATGTTAAGCGTCATTTAAACCCTAGTTTAAATGTAATGAAGTGTGCGTTATAGATTCAACGATCTTAAAGTTTGAATTGACGGAGTTGAGTTAACGAGGTTAACCTGAAATTGACGATTGTCACATCATTCCCATGTTAAAGAATTTTCGTCCCGAAAATTTGAGTCAAGTCGTGATGAGAGTCTGAAAGAGTAAGAAGAAAAATTTCAGTTTGTCATATCATCCCCTAGTAAAAAGAAATTTCGTCCCGAAATTTAATTCATACCTCCGGTGATGTTTGACGGTTTGCCGGGTTTCGCGGTTTTCGGTGTTTGGTTAGCCCTTCAAAAAGGTGGGGATAATTTTTCATCATTTGATCCTCGCGTTCCCACGTGAACTCCGGTCCACGTCTCGAGTTCCAACGAACCTTAACGATTGGAATTTTGCTGCGTTTGAGCGTTTTGGTTTCCCAATCCAAAACCTCGACTGGTTCCTCAATGAACCGTAACTGTTCATCAACTTGTAGTTCCTCCAAAGGGACTACTTGGGTTTCATCATATAGGCATTTCTTCAAATTTGATACGTGGAATACATCGTGTACGCCACCGAGTTCTGTTGGTAGATCCAGTCGGTACGCCACCGGACCAATGCGCTCAGTTATCCGGTACGGACCAACATATCGTGGGTTGAGTTTGTTTCGCTTACCAAAGCGAACTACACCTTTCCAAGGTGAGACTTTGAGTAACACCCGATCGTTTACTTGAAATTCGAGAGGTTTTCGGCGCTTGTCGGCGTAACTCTTTTGGCGATCTCGTGCTGCTGCCATGCGATTTCGGATTTGAACGATCTTTTCCGAGGTTTCGAGTACCAGTTCCGGACCAGTGATTTGGCTATCACCCACCTCTGCCCAGCAGAGTGGTGATCGACACTTCCGTCCGTACAGCGCTTCAAACGGCGCTACCTTAATACTTGCGTGGTAGCTGTTATTATACGAAAACTCTACCAAGGGTAAGTGGGGTTCCCAACTTTTTCCGAAATCTAAGACGCATGCACGCAACATATCCTCCAGGGTCTGAATAGTCCGTTCACTTTGCCCATCCGTCTGAGGATGGTATGCGGTACTCATATCAAGACGTGTGCCCAGTGCGCTTTGCAGCGACTTCCAAAAGTGTGAGGTAAAACGAGAATCTCGATCGGAAATGATCGAGACAGGCACTCCGTGTCTCGACACTACTTCCTTCATGTAGACACGAGTCAGTCTTTCCATTTTGTCTGTTTCTTTAATCGCTAAGAAGTGTGCCGATTTAGTCAGTCGGTCAACGATCACCCAGATGGTATCGCATCCCGTCGGTGTCTTAGGCAAACCCGTAATAAAGTCCATTGAGATTTGTTC
Organism: Bidens hawaiensis; assembly: GCF_021521415.1. Classification (NCBI taxonomy): domain Eukaryota; kingdom Viridiplantae; phylum Streptophyta; class Magnoliopsida; order Asterales; family Asteraceae; genus Bidens; species Bidens hawaiensis. The sequence continues at coordinate 1,084,588 of NW_027491014.1, forward strand.
CCATTTCCACATTGGGAGTTCCGGTTGTTGCAGTAAACCAGATGGTTTCTGGTATTCTATCTTGACTCTGGCACAAGTCAAGCATTTGCTCACGTAGGTGGCGATGTCGGCCTTCATGTTCGGCCACCAGTAAAGTGCCTTTAAATCATGATACATTTTATCTGAGCCAGGGTGGATAGAATATCGGGACTTGTGAGCTTCGTCCATCACTAGAGTTCTCAACTCTCCGTATCGTGGAACCCAAATCCGGTTCTCAAAATATCGGACCCCGTCCGATCTGGTTTCAAGTTGCTTGCTCATGCCCCGCATGAGTTCCGATGGAAGATTATCATCTTTCAAAGCTTCCAGTTGCGCATCGCGAATCTGATCGGGTAAGCTGGCATGAATCGTGAGTTGCAATGCTCTCACTCGTCTGGGTTTATCTGTTTCTTTCCTGCTGAGGGCGTCGGCCACCACATTGGCCTTGCCAGGGTGGTACTTGATGGCACAATCATAATCTTTAAGCAGCTCGACCCAACGACGCTGTCGCATGTTCAGCTCTTTCTGATCGTAGATATGTTGGAGACTCTTGTGGTCGGTGTAAATGGTAAACTTGGTACCGTACAAGTAATGCCTCCATATCTTAAGAGCAAACACTACAGCTCCGAGTTCCAAATCATGGGTCGTGTAGTTCTTCTCGTGAACCCGTAGTTGTCTAGAGGCGTAGGCTATAACTTTCTCAAGTTGCATCAGCACACAACCGAGACCTTGTATAGATGCGTCACAGTGTACCTCAAAATTTTCCGTTCCCTCGGGGAGGGCTAAAATAGGGGCGCTACAAAGCTTGGTTTTCAACAGTTGAAAAGCGGATTCTTGCGCGTCACCCCAGTTGTACTTAGTGCCCTTGTGAGTCAAAGCGGTTAGGGGTTGAGCAATCTTTGAAAATCCCTCGATGAAACGCCGGTAGTAGCCGGCCAGTCCTAGGAATTGTCGCACCTCAGTCGGAGTCTTAGGTGCTTCCCAGTTTTTGATGGCCTCTACCTTACCGGGATCGACATGGATACCATTCTCGTTTATCACATGTCCTAAAAAGTGAACCTCTCGAAGCCAAAATTCACATTTCGAGAGTTTAGCATACAGTTGTTCCTTCTTCAGCAGTTCCAGAATTATCCTTAAGTGTTCGTCGTGGTCAGTCTCGTTCTTGGAGTAGACGAGAATATCATCGATGAAAACAATCACGAACTTGTCGAGGTACGCCTTGCATACTCGATTCATGAGATCCATAAATACGGCTGGTGCGTTGGTTAGGCCAAAAGGCATAACCGAAAACTCGTAGTGACCATACCGTGTTCTGAAAGCCGTCTTTGAAATATCTTCTTCGCGCACTCTCAGCTGGTGATAACCGGATCGTAAATCGATCTTCGAGTAGTAACTCGATCCCTGAAGCTGGTCGAACAAGTCATCAATTCGGGGTAAAGGATAACGGTTCTTGACCGTCACCTTGTTCAATTCCCGGTAGTCGATGCACATCCGGAAAGTCCCGTCTTTCTTTCGGACAAACAAGACAGGGGCTCCCCATGGCGATGAGCTAGGTCGGATAAAACCCTTATCCAACAAATCTTGCAACTGAGTGGACAACTCCTGAAGTTCCGCCGGTGCGAGCCGATACGGGGCTCGTGCTATGGGTGCTGCACCGGGTGTCAACTCGAATTGAAATTCGACTTGACGAATAGGAGGGAGTCCGGGCAAATCCTCCGGGAAGACTTCTGGAAAATCTCGCACAACCGGAATGTCTTCAATTCGTTTCTCCTCCACAGGTTTCTCAACAATCTGCGCCAGAATTGCCGGATGACCCTTTCTTAAATACTTCTGTGCCTTCATAATGGTAATGATGCTGGTGGTCATGCCGCTTCTCTCGCCTCGGACCGAAATGATCTCGCCTGAAGGGGTGGTAATATGGACGATCTTATCATGACATATAATCTCCGCTCGGTTCTCAGATAACCAGTCCATGCCGACAACGACATCGAAACTACTAAGCGTAAAAGGAATAAGGTCGATGTCAAAGACATGACCTGACAATTTCAACTTACATCCCGCAAGTATATGAGTTGTTATTACAGTCTTACCGTTAGCTAATTCAACAGGAAACTTAGCGTCTAACGGGGTTGGAGTAAGGTTTAAAAGTTGGCTAAAGGCCTTTGACACAAAACTCCTATCAGCTCCAGTGTCAAACAAAACAGAAGCAAAACAATCGTTTACAGGGAACTTACCAGACACCACATGCGGATCTCTGCGGGCTTGACCTGATCCAATCACAAACGCTCTTCCTTTGCCATTTCCTCCACCGTTACTGCCACTTCCATTGCCCCCATTGTTGTCATTATGATTCAGCTTGGGGCAATCCTTCCGGAAATGACCTTCCTGTCCACATTCAAAACATCCCTTAGTCGTCATCGGTGGCTTAGGAGCACCCTTCGCCACAAGGTCTCCTCTACATTCCTTCGCTTGGTGACCTATCTTTCCGCATCTTTGACACTTGACACGGTCACACTGACCAACATGATGAAAGTTGCACCTGTTGCACTTTGGATATTTCCCAACATATCCGCTCGAAACCTGCCCGCTACCGTTGTTGTTGTTGTGGTGATTCTGAGTGTTGAAACTCCGAGTAAATTCGGGCTTACGGTAGTGGTGTTGCGGTGGGAGGTTTGAGGATGAAGATCTGGTGTTGTCAAACTTTCTCTTCCCGCTGTTCGGGTTGCTGTTGTTGTTACTGTTGCTGACGTGGTCATTACTCGGGTTGTCACGGGCTTTAGCAGTCGAACCCCTCGGTGGTAACGCACCCTGGGTCACAGCCTGATCCGTCAGTTTGTGAGCCAAACGGATCGCTTGTTGGATCGTGGCTGGTCTGGAAGACGTCACCATACCCTGAATCTGTGGTGCTAACCCATCAATGTACATCTCTATTCTCTTGCTCGGCGGATCCACCATCCGCGGACACATCACCGCCAACTCGTGCGAACGAGTAGTGTAGGCTTCAATCTCTGAACCCACCATTTTCAATGACCAAAACTCCGACTCTAACTTCGAAATTTCTTCCCTCGGACAGTACTCTTCTCGCATCATGTTTTTGAACTCTCCCCAGTTCATTGCGTTAGCCAGTTCCAATCCAAGGACCTGGACATTCGTACATCGTCTGTGGACACCTCTGAGTGTGCCTCTGGCTCAGCCGGTTCTTCCTCCGGTTCTTCTTCGGGTTCCTCCTCGGGATCTTCCTCGGGATCTTCCTCAGGTTCCTCTTCGGGATCTTCTTCAGGTTCTACTTCAGGCTCTGCCTCGGGCTCGGCCTCAGGCTCTGCTGCGTTCTGAGCAAGTTGCATTTGTAGGATATCGCAACGTTCTAATGCTATTTCGGTTCGGGTCCTTGCTTCTTGGAGTTGCTCTTGCAAGTCTATCATCTCGGCTTGCATCTTCATCATAACCTTGGTTTGTTGCTCACTAGTCTCTTGCATTTCTTTCGTTGCCGCTGCCATGCGGGCAATCTCCTCCTGAGTCTCGGTTCCATCTTTAAACAGTCTGGCAACATTTTCTCTAGTGTAGCGCATGTAACCCACATCACGCTCCAAACAAGAAACGACAGCTGCGAGAACTCGCTCCACAGGTTCGGGTATAGGTGGTAGAGTGTTAGGGTAAGCAGGGTGGTTCGGGTGAGGCAATGGGGGAACTTGTTCACGGTAGACCATACGTCTGATCATGTTGGGGTACCATTCCCAGCTAACGTTGTTGTCATACAAGCCTCCGGATAGGCGGTACCTCTTCGGTGCAGGAGCTTCGAGTTCCGGGACTACGTGGGGTGGCGAGGCAGTAGGTAACTGCGGTTCCTTCCCGTGAGAATGTGTCATCGAATCGGATGATGATGAGGGTGGCGTCGACATTTCTACAGGTAAGCCGTGTATATGCGCGCGTATGAGTAAAGGAGGTAAAGAAATAAGATTTCAAGACTACACAAACCTATGCAGTGCGTATTATTATAACTAATGGGTCGTCGCGGTTATAGTCTAGTATGCATGCGGCTTCTAGTTCGCTATAACCAATGGCTCTGATACCAATCTGTCACACCCTCAAAATCCACTAACGGAGTTTTACCGTCAAAGGGTGTGAACTGGCAGGATCGGAATCATTAGTTATAACCAAACCAAAGAAAAACGTTTAAATGAAAGTAAATGCGGAAGCGTAAAACCTTAATTCAAAAGTTGCGTCACGCAGGACGACTTAAAAACCAAAAGTAACTGTTTAAGTTTAAATTTGCAGAATAAAAGTGTTTTCAATAATGCATGCTCCTAAACCGCGCGCCCGCCTCGGCTACCTGAGAATAACATACTAAAAGTGTCAACACAAGGTTGGTGAGTTCACAAGTAAGATAAGATAAATTGTTTAGCGTTTTGCGTAACCTCGTTACGACGTTTAAATGTTGCGTAACCTCGTTACGGCGTTTGAGTGTGTAACCACGTTACAACGTTTAAGTATTGCGTAACCTCGTTACGACGTTTGAGCGTGTAACCATGTTACAACGTTTAAGTGTTGCGTAACCTCGTTACGACGTTTGAGCGTGTAACCATGTTACAACGTTTAAGTGTTGCATTACCAGATAGTGTTATGTTAAATTATATATCGATAGGTAGCTAATCTATACAACAAGTATTGCTAAGTGGTTCGCGACCGAAGCTGACTGTTTATCAAGTGCCCGTCACCAGGTCCTCCAGACCATGGTATGTGTTAGCCCAAATTTACACCCACTCAACCTCCAGTTGAGCTATAACGTCGGGTGGGGTTTGTCAAACCCAGTAGTACTACCCAAAAGTGACTCGCTATTCCAAATATTAACCGGTCCGATGTGTGGGACTTCAAGTTGTTACAAATGCCGCTTAGCCTTTACAAGTGATATATAATTTATAACAAAATCTTTCATATGCGTTTATCTCAGAAAATATGTTTATCGGAGTATGTTATCTCCCCCAAGTGAAAACGTTTGAAAGCAGTTTAAGAGTGGGGTAAAGTGAACTCACTGTTTGCGAAGAATATCCGATCTAGATCACCGAGTGATGCGCGTCGTAGAAAACTCTCTAGCGTTCTAAAATAACAAAGAGATTTTCTAAGTATCGGAACGTTTAACGAGTCTCTAGACTCGGCACATAATACCTATGCACGTAACATGTTTCGTGTTTCGTTTGTGAATCGTGTGTGACTTAAACAAGTACAATTGTGATACGATACATGAGTGAGCAATTACTTTCGTGTCACGTATTAATAACACACTTATTAACAATTATTCCCGTAAGGGCATTTTGGTCAACAAACAAAGACTAACTAACCATTATTCCCCATAAGGGCAATTTGGTCAATTCATGGCAATCAACTAGCAACTATTCCCCGCAAGGGTATTTTGGTCAAAATACAACAATTATATAAAAACTATCATATTTCATGCATTCCTATACAACTCAGCAGCTAGTTTCGTTATGACAGAATTTCTACTTGAAAGATTGTACTAGTTCACCGATTATAACGTCCCAATTAATTCACCAAAAATTACCACAGAAACATACATGTCTTAGGTTTCCAGAACATATTTTATCTTATTTTTATTCCATATAGATTGTTCACAATGATCAAAACATTACAGCTAACTTTTATCAGCCAGATTCATGCACATCAGAATGTTATTTGCAATTCCCGTTAAACGAAAAATCCAATAAATGCAAGACCACTTGGGTTTGGTTCCTAACTCAGTGAGTCAACTTCCAGAAGTGGAACCAACCCAATTGGTCTCGTGGTTCATGAGATATAACATTTACAACATAACCTAACAGCAGGTCTAACAGCTCAGCTTTGCATCACGTTTTTGTAAAATCATAAAAGTATACTTCCACTTATCCAAAAATTACGAATTTATACTTCATAGAAACTAGACTCAACCTAGTTTACTGCAGTACCCACAATCTCAATCAATTTTCACGTTTACACTTCGTTACAGTCAGTTAAACATCGTATATACATTCTGTCCAGAATCTGTTCACATCAAAACTCAACATAATCACAACCTATGAACTATCATGCATCCATATAACCCTCTAGACACTATAACTACTATCCATGCATATCAATCACACCATACATACAAAATTAGGGTTTGTGTTTTAATTCAAATCAAGAACAACAATCAATCATATATCAATATCAATCTAGTTATCCATCATCATGAATTTAACAACCATCATGTTAACTCATACATAATAAAATCGGCTGCTTAGGGTTCTTAGTTAACCCATTAAACATCAAAATCAACCAACAAGAAGGTAAGGGATGATCAATTATACCTTCCTAGCACCTAGTTCTTGGATTAAACACTTGATTAGGGCTTGTATGTGTGTGTGCTTGTGGACGGCAGCCAAGAGGGAGCAAGGGAGAGGCTGATCGGTTTTTGTAGGTTTAGAATAATAATGGTTAGGGTTTAGTTAAGGATATATTTATAATAATACAAGTTACACTCTAGTCCCTAGTCTTTCAAGTGTTGTTTTTCTAGAACATTCTATCCTAACTTGCACATAATCATGACAATAATATAACACATAATCATGACAATGATATAACACATAATCCTAACACATAGTTATCACATCATTAGTGTTTTGACGTTTGTCGTTTATTTATCAATCGTTCGTGTCAACTCGTTTGCGTTTCGGTGCAAATCCCGAAAGACTACACATGTAGTAGATGTTAAGCGTCATTTAAACCCTAGTTTAAATGTAATGAAGTGTGCGTTATAGATTCAACGATCTTAAAGTTTGAATTGACGGAGTTGAGTTAACGAGGTTAACCTGAAATTGACGATTGTCACACTAATAATTATAATATTTCATTTACTGAATTACTCACTAAACTTTCTTTGAAAATGATCAAATAAGAATGCAAGCATTGTTATGATCCTTAAACTCTTTTTGTTTTAGCTTATCACATTTAAATACAATCACAAAAATAATATAAAGAAAGTCAATTGAATGTTTAAGAATCCACTTGGTGACATCGTTAACATAAAAAGAGAAAATCAACCACAAAGTAAAAAATAAAATTAGAAATAAAATAATATATATATATATGTAAAAATTTGAGAAATCTTAAAATCACTTAATGATTTGATTAATTTAAATTTTTTTGAAAGTATTAAAATTCTGTAACAATAATATTATATAAGACATTTATGAACGTATTAAAAGATAAGTATTCAAATATTGATATTGAATAATAAAAAAATCATTATTGTAAGTCAACTCAAATATTAAATGTTACCATAATTATATTAATTATACATCTATATACCCATAAATAACTATATAATTATGGTAATACTTTGAATAACTGAATGAAAGTTTAAAAGCTGCAATATAACTTGTTAATCATTCAAAAAAATAACTACAATATAATAAAATTCTATAATACCTAAAAACAAAATATGAATAATAACGCGATAGTAACTCAGTCACCAACTCCACATATTCACTCACAAATCTGTTACCTATACAGCTTGAGAAATCTTGATTAAATAATTTAGATATAATTACAAAATTTATAATCAAATCGGTTATTTCGAAATACTCCCAAAAAAAACATTTATGATTTTTGAAACATTAAAATAGGGGGTTATTTTAGACATTAATTTTGACTTTTATGAATAATTAAAAAATAGTTAAATATAAAAAATGAAAACCTTGATGAGATGAAGAAATGAAAACCTTTAAAGGTTTGTTGCAAGATTGTAAAATTTCGTATTTAAAATAGGTTTAAATTTATTGTGAATATTAAGACTAAATTAAGGGTATTATATAAAAACATAAATAAATAAATGTATATTTTATTATAAATGAATTTTTAATTTAAATTTTGTTTCATTACATTCAATGACTCAAAAGTTAGATATATTAAATCGAAAAAGTAAGGTTGTATTTTACTAATTTTACTAAATAATTTAGACATAAATGTAAAATTTAAAACAAAATTGGTTAATTAGAAAGCTTTCAAAAATTATTGAAATGTTTTTGACTTTTGAAACATTAAAATGATGACTTTTGAAACACTAAAAAATGGTCAGATATAAAAAATGGAAATCTTGATGAGATTGAAGAGTATGAAAACCTTTAAAGGTTTGTTGCAAAATTAGTCAAATTCCGCATTTAAAAAGGGTTTAAATTTGTTATGAATATTAAGAATAAATTAAGTGTATTATAAAAACAAAAATTAATAGAAGCCAATAATAAACTGGAAACTAAGTTGTGTAAAAAAATAAAAAATAAATAAAATTAACGCACATGTTAACAATTGATAGAAGTTTCAAGATAAGATTCACACGTGTTAATAGCCAAAATAAAAACTGATCATATAAAAATGATTTAATTTACATGAACTGTGTAACCTACATAAATACATAAATAATCGTAACTTAATATCCATTGTTGTACAAAAAGAAAGCCAGTTTTCCATCAAATACTCCTTCCAGGCAATTAGCTATTTTATAAGTTCGGTCGCTATAACCTGAAATGACTAAAATTAAATTAATGTTACATAATATACATAAATACATAAATAATCGTAACTTAATATCCATTGTTGTACAAAAAGAAAACCAGTTTTCCATCAAATACTCCTTCCAGGCAATTAGCTATTTTATAAGTTCGGTCGCTATAACCTGAAATGACTAAAATTAAATTAATGTTACATAATATACATAAATACATAAATAATCGTAACTTAATATCCATTGTTGTACAAAAAGAAAACCAGTTTTCCATCAAATACTCCTTCCAGGCAATTAGCTATTTTATAAGTTCGGTCGCTATAACCTGAAATGACTAAAATTAAATTAATGTTACATAATATACATAAATACATAAATAATCGTAACTTAATATCCATTATTGTACAAAAAGAAAACCAGTTTTCCATCAAATACTCCTTCCAGGCAATTAGCTATTTTATAAGTTCGGTCGCTATAACCTGAAATGACTAAAATTAAATTAATGTTACATAATATACTATTCCGGCTAAACTAAAAAATAAATACATATATTTTGGTCTAGTTAGAATTACCAATGGTGGATAGATGTAATTAGAGAAATTTTAATCACAACCTAAATACACCATTCATTATATGAAAGATAGAGTAGTTATAGAAACTTCAACATGTAATTTGAATCTTGGAGTTTGATGTAGAACCTAAACAGATTATAGGAAAATCATATTAGAATTAAAAACAATACAAACAACAAAGTGCAAAGAAAATGAAATGACAATGACAATAGCGAATAATACAAAAGAATCGACCATTAGCGTAGAATAAATACTTTACCGGAAAATATGGAAAAGAAAGTCGGCAAAAATGGCTAAACCGCAAGAGAGAAAGAGAGAGAGAGAGAGAGAAAGATATATATATATATATATATATATATATATATATATATATAGAGAGAGAGAGAGAGAGAGAGCAAGAGGGAGAAAGATATAAAATCATTTCTATAGACCAGTCCTCTCCTGGTTTATTGTTGTCCTTCAAACGCCATAGTCTGAGTATACGAACCTTTAGTGCACAATCTTTGTTCGAAACATCCAAACCGTTGAACATGGTAATGTTTGATGCTTCCATGTTGCTGTGTAACAAATAAAAAATTCAAGCAAAGATTCAAGATTCATTAATTAACTTTTAGATGAGTTAAAAAAAATATTTATCCGTATGAAAGAAAATGAAAAACGTTGACAGTGATACAAATATGAATCGAAGAGTAAGTAAGTGAGAAGTTTGTGAATCTCTTTATTCTGGTTATAGTATATGTAGATAAACAGTATTTGTTAGAAACTTTGAATTGTTAAAAAAAAAGGAAAGGTTTAAATACAGTTAATTTAGGGAATACAATCAGGGATTTCAAAAAATGTAATTGATATTGATATAAACTTATTTTGCTACTACTAAATATAGTAAAATTAAAGAATATATTAGGGATTTGTATAATAACCAATTAATAAATATAGTAAATTTTCAGAATGTAATTAGGGATTTATTTTTAACAAAATCATAATAACTCAGAAGTCATAAATGATATAAATTCAATTATATTATAATTAATGTTTACAAAATTAGACATTAAGTTGACTACGAATTCAAATTGATATAAATTCAATTATATTATAATTAATATTTACAAAATTAGACATTAAGTTGACTACGAATTCAAATTCTGATTTTGAAAAGCTGTTAGGTATTATTAACGATAAGAATCAATAAAAATTAAAATACTTGAACACTTTGTAATTTGGAATCAATTACACATTAAAAATTTAACAAATACCATAATTGAAAATTCGAATCAATGACACATTAGAAATTAAAAATTTAACATTTAACATATAATGTAATTGAAATCTGAAATGAATTATACATTAACTATTAACCAAAGGAAACATAGGAATTATCAATTAAAAATATCAATTAACATTAACAATTAAGATTAAGAATTAAACATGCTATTCTAACAATATAAAATACTAACCTAGGATAAATAAGCATTCTATCCTAACAATATAAAATACTAACCAGAAAAAACATCAATTGACGGTAAAACAACCATCGAAGTGAAGATTCGATTAACAATCGACATGGATCTACTTATCGATTGACGGAAATCGTTTCCAGGATGTAATTGAGTATTCCGTTTATCGTCGATTGCCCTTATTTAGACGAACGACGGTGTCAATTGAATATGTCGGATCTAATCAAATCATTGTCCGATTGACATAAAATAATAGCCGATTGTATGGAGGATTTTGTTGATTAGGTAAGGTTGAATATGAAGGAAAGGGTGTAATGAAGTTGAAAGAATTGAAACTTGGAAACCGGTATTATTATTAACTTAAATGAATACATTAATTATTTTAATTATTAGGAATAAAATTTATTTTTGATTTATTTAAATGGTAAAAAAATAGAGAAGCGCAAGATAATTTTGGAAGGAAAGGTAATCTTCCAATAGAAAAGGGGAAAGTGGAGACAAACTAATTTGTTTTAATAGTATAGTAGGATGAGATGATTTAGTAAGTTTTTGAATTCTTTTAATAATTAGAATAATTAAATTAGAATAATTAATATCATAATTACATTAATAGGTTAGTTATGATGTTTGACCAGATTTTAAAAATATTCAGTGTATTTTCAAATTTCAAAAAACATACATTCAAATTTCAAAAAAACTTAAAGTAAGAAAGAAAAGTAGAGAATTAGGATTAATGTATTTTCAAATTTCGAATTACTAAAATGTAATGTTCCAAAATTATATTATTATAATGGTAATATTATTTAAATGTTGACTGTATTTTAAACATACGAAAATAAACCTATTAATGTAAAAATATAAGTTAGTAATTTATTTATTTGCAATAATATAATTAATCATCTGGGTCAACATCCGTATTTATAGTAAAGCTTAATGATGCTTAATCAAATAATATACAATAATTAATTCAAATATAGAAATTCTGTAATTAAACAATTTCCTTAATCAAAGGGGTGATTATTTCCTAAAGTTTACGTGAATGGTACAAACCGGTCAACTTCATAAATTTTCATAAGTTTTGAATTTACTAAAATGTAATGTTCCAAAATTAGATTATTAAAATGTAATATTTTTTAAATGTTGACTATATTTAAACATACGGAAATATACTTATTAATGTAAAAATATAAGTTAGTAAATTATTTATTTACAATAATATATTTAATCATCAATTATAACACCGTATATGTAATTTATAAAATAACCGTGTATCTAATATATAAAGTTATAATAAATTATGATACAATGAAATACTGAATCATATGATTGAAAGTTATAAAAATAGTCAACATAATATAATTAATAAACATTTAAATAATTAAATAATTCATATAAGGTTTGGAAAAATAACTTACTAGTTTTTTTTTATTTATTAACATTAACAAAATTTTAATATAATTGGACACTAATTATCAATTATCAAATCCAATATAATCAATTAGAATATTTAAAATCAGCACCATATATTTAAATCCATAATTGCTAAATATATTTAGAATCATCGGTCGACATCCATATTTATAGTAAATCTTAAGGATACTTAATTGGTTCGGTATTTATAAAATTTGTTCTAATTTTATATTTATGTAAAATTTATGTAGAAGATAATTATCTAAATTATCTATTATCCATTATCTAAAATACATTAAACCTGATGGGAAGAAACAAAGCTAGTGAATGAAATCAATCAAAAATCAAAAAATAAAATTAGTTTTAAAAGATAATTATAGTTATAGTATACAGAATAACAAATTGTAATTAACTATTAATTATAAATATTAAGTTAAAAAATAATTACAAAAGATTCAAAATTAAAGATTAAATGAAAGATGAAAGAGAATAATTAAAGTGAATTTATTGTATCTTAGTTAAAATTATTATTGATTTATTTTATTAAGATGGAAATTGTAAGAAATCGGGTTTTCCAAATCTAAATTACCCGACCCGTTTTCATTTTTGGAAAATTTTAATTGATACACGTCAACTTTATCGAGTTAGTATTATTTTATTCTTATTATTTATCATATATATTTTTCAAGTATACACGAAAATGACCCTAAACAATAATTTTAACCCTATGTGTTTCCAACTTCATACAACAAGGACTAAACTGCAAATATTACTATAACCCTTTTTATTTTAATCGGATATCCACGACCCATACTCGTTTTCTTGTACCCGATTATAATTCGTTTACTTGCACCTTAATTCTCGACGTTTATTTGGAAATTGAATCAATCAATGCATTATACATACCATATACAGCCTAACCGACGATTTAATTGTGTAAACTCGATCATTTTGATTCGTATTGCTTATTCTTCTAGCCGACATAAACCCGTTTATTATTAAACATGTAAACAAACATTGGAAATCAATTAAACGCGTGTATAGCATCCCTATACCAACGCTAGCCGAAATCTATAACCAATTTCTTTACAATCATCGTTTAAGTGCTGTTCGTGAGCTCGTTTCTAGCCGTTGGGTTTTGAACAAATAAATCCTTGATCTGAAATCTTTAAGGTAATTATTTGTGTTCTTTCTGTTCTTCTTGATCAACCTTCCAATAGCCCTAACGTTAATTGATTGATTTATGAACGAATTGATCAATGGTTTAATCTAGGGTTCATGATCAATTTATGTTTCTGTTTATAACTATTTGGTTCTGGTTCATAACACATGTATGCTGTATTAGCCCAGCTGGTAAACACTTAGTTCTTGGGGACGGAGATCGCGGGTTCGACCTCCTGCCACCCCGTATTTTTAGCATTTTTTTGTTTATTTTCTTTTAAATCAATTGATAAACATATATTTAATAATAATAACTGATTAAAACTATTTTATTGAAACCGACAATAAAACACTTGTTTTCTCACATATTTTGCCCGTGTATATACATATCTTTAAACATATATGTATATATATATATATATATATATATAATTATAAAACTAACAATGTTTTAAGATGCATTTCATATGATAAAATATTTTAATAATTTAATTTAACAAACTAATAATACTTTAAAAGATAAATGTTACTTGTTATATACATGATAAAATATTATAATATACTAAACTAATAATTTTATATATAACATCTTTATTAAATTAATTGTGATTAAAAGGATATAAAATTTACTTAATTATCGAGTTTTCATGAATCTATCTAGTTCATATACTTTGCATATCTGTACTTCTCTTTGTTCCTTTTAGGCTTTATTGTCAATGTGTGATTTCCCACATTCTTATTATCTCAATCACCCTTGTTCGTTTTTGTCTATCGAGGTGAGTACCACATTCCCCTATTTTACCGTTTTCAATGTTTTGGGGACATATGCGTAAATATACTTTCTCATATATACTTATACTCAAAAACTGCAACTTTGTCTTATGTGTTAACAACTTATACCTTACTTGTTTATGTGCTTATTTGCTTTGTATGCTTTCTCATTTGGAGAGGTCCAACATAATCTCAGTCTAGTATGATCATACGCCAGTCGTTAGCCTTTGTGCTTCTCGACATCTCAGTTATACTTGCCCATTTGGTTATTTTGTTATTCTCATGTGACTTGTTGCAGCTACATATTTTGTTATATATACTATATGTATAACTAAACTGGTGTATTGCTCACTCAACCTTTTGTTGACAAACTATATTATTTTCAACGTATATGCAGGTTATCGTGTGACATGATTATCAAGATTGTTTGAAGCAACTTAGGATGCATGTTAGAGAAAAGATACAAGAACTTAATTTTGAATGTTTAATATAATTATTTATTATAAATTTGATGTACATGAATATTTGTTTTATTTGAAATTATTAATTAGGTATTGAAACTTATATTGTGCATGATAGTAACCTTGAGAGCTGTTACAATTAGTTCGCGCCACGACATTTCTGCCGTAGGTTGGGGTGTGACAGATTGGTATCAAAGCCGAAGGTTTAAGATAGGTCGCTAGAAATTGCCTTAGTCACATGTCAAAATTTATGGGTTTTTAGCATTACTAGGAAACTCCTAATTTTTATTTTAACTCTTTTATAAATATATATATACATCGACTTTATTACATATATTCACTAGTGTGTATTTTATTTGTGCAATAATGTTAAATATCATATATGCAAAAGTTTTTATTGTATATATGCAATAGTGTTATATTATATGCAAAATCAAAACAAAAATCAATATAGTGCATATGTGCATTAGTGTTGTATTAAATATATGCAATAATGTATATTGCATATAAGCAATAGTGTTGGATTTGCATATATTCAATAGTATTATTGTCTAATGCAGCTGTGTTGTATTATATGTAATATAAAACTATTTTGTATATGAAATGCACATCATTACACATATGCACTACATTAACAGTTTATTTTTATTAGAAACAATATCAACTTATTAGAAGGATGAAAGAAAAAAACATTACAAACTATTTTTTAAAAAAAGATAAAAATAATTGTTTATTAGTTCTCTATTTCTTTCTTTACGAGGAGTTATCTCTAAATCTTACCCATATATATATATATATATAGGGAAAAGATTCGATACAATAATGCCTTAACGTACAATACGTACGCGAATCCATTTTTTTTTCATGAAATCGATCCATCAAATCACATCAAAGTATATCGGAATCGTCAATACATATCTAATTAATCATTGGTTCACCAAAAAAACAGTTTTGGATGGTTAATCGACCAATTTTTCACTTTTTTCACGAAAACTGTTTTTGAGCGTTTTAGGTTTTTGGCTTTGTTTTTTGCCTTTAAGCGTCTCACGTACCTATCGTACGTTAAGGCATTAGCGTACAGTAACTGCACCTTATATATATATATATATATATATATATATATATGCTTTTAGCCCGCGTGTTACCGGGTTACTTTTAGTTTTTTTTAATAATTATTATTTTTTAATTATTGTTTATGTATATTTTTCATGTAAGATGTGTTTAGGTATTAAAATTAAAGGTTATAAAATATATTATATTTATTAGTTGTAGTTAAAGTATAGTTTGTTTTGTTTTTTGTTTATATCTCAAATGGGTCTCATTGGTCTAGTAGTTAACGTGACCCAACATTTTGTTATTAAAGATGCGAATTTTCGTCTTAATATACATGCGTGCTTTAACCTTAAAGTTTATGTTTTT
This sequence comes from Bidens hawaiensis, assembly GCF_021521415.1. NCBI lineage: Eukaryota > Viridiplantae > Streptophyta > Magnoliopsida > Asterales > Asteraceae > Bidens > Bidens hawaiensis. The sequence goes on from NW_027491014.1 coordinate 1,100,387, forward strand.
ATGAATGTTTTGCCATGAAACTTGACCCTAGAGTAAATTGGACCTAGATGTTCCATAAAAATACAAACTTGATGATTTAAATGGATGAAATGGACTCATAGGTATGAGCGGTTCATAAAGGAACCCTAGATCTAGCCTAGAACGTTTTAAATGTATAAAGATCCAAGATTTACGCCTAAAACGGGTTAGATCTAGAAGTGGGTCAATGTCAAACGACCCGGTAGTCAGTTGTGGAACTCCAACGCTAGCCGAAACCCTATAACCAATTTCTTTACAATCATCGTTTAAGTGCAGTTAGTGAGCTCGTTTCTGGCCGTTGGGTTTTGAACAAATAAACCCTTGACCTGAAATCTTTAAGGTAATTATTTGTGTTCTTTATGTTCGTCTTGATCAACCTTCCAATATCCCAAACGTTAATTGATTGATTTATGAACGAATTGATCAATGGTTTAATCTAGGGTTCATGATCAATTTATGTTTCTGTTTATAACTATTTGGTTCTGGTTCATAACACATGTCTGCTGTATTAGCCCAGCTGGTAAACACTTAGTTCTTGGGGGCAGAGATCGCGGGTTCGACCCCCGGCCACCCTGTACTTTTAGCATTTTTTTGTTTATTTTCTTTTAAATCAATTGATAAACATATATTTAATAATAATAACTGATTAAAACTATTTTATTGAAACCGACAATAAAACACTTGTTTTCTCACATATTTTGCCCGTGTATATACGTATATTTAAACATATATGTATATATATATATATATATAATTATAAAACTAACAATGTTTTAAGATGCATTTCATATGATAAAATATTTTAATAATTTAATTTAACAAACTAATAATACTTTAAAAGATAAATGTTACTTGTTATATACATGATAAAATATTATAATATACTAAACTAATAATTTTATATATAACATCTTTATTAAATTAATTGTGATTAAAAGGATATAAAATTTACTTAATTATCGAGTTTTCATGAATCTATCTAGTTCATATACTTAGCATATTCGTACTTCTCTTTGTTCCTTTTATGCTTTATTGTCAACGTGTGATTTCCCACATTCTTATTATCTCAATCATCCTTGTTCGTTTTTTTCTATCGAGGTGAGTACCACATTCCCATATTTTACCGTTTTCAATGTTTTGGGGACATATGCGTAAATATACTTTCTCATATATACTTATACTCAAAAAATGCAACTTTATCTTATGTGTTAACAAATTATACCTTACTTGTTTATGTGCTTATTTGCTTTGTATGCTTTCTCATTCGGAGAGGTCCTACATAATCTCAGTCTAGTATGATCATACGCAAGTCGTTAGCCTTTGTGCTTCTCGACATCTCAGTTATACTTGCCCATTTGGTTATTTTGTTATTCTCATGTGACTTGTTGCAGCTACATATTTTGTTATATATACTATATGTATAACTAAACTGGTGTGTTGCTCACTCAACCTTGTGTTGACAAACTATATTATTTTCAACGTATATGCAGGTTATCGTGTGACGTGATTATCAAGATTGTTTGAAGCAACTTAGGATGCATGTTAGAGAAAAGATACAAGAACTTAATTTTGGATGTTTAATGTAATTGTTTATTATAAATTTGATGTACATGAATATTTGTTTTATTTGAAATTATTAATTAGGTATTGAAACTTATATTGTGCATGATAGTAACCTTGAGAGCTGTTACAATTAGTTTGCGCCCCGACATTTCCGCCGTAGGTTGGGGTGTGACAGATTGGTATCAAAGCCGAAGGTTTAAGATAGGTCGTTAGAAATTGCCTTAGTCACATGTCAAAATTTATGGGTTTTTAGCATTACTAGGAAACTCCTAATTTTTATTTTAACTCTTTTATAAATATATATATACATCGACTTTATTACATATATTCACTAGTGTGTATTTTATTTGTGCAATAATGTTAAATATCATATATGCAAAAGTTTTTATTGTATATATGCAATAGTGTTATATTATATGCAAAATCAAAACAAAAATCAATATAGTGCATATGTGCATTAGTGTTGTATTAAATATATGCAATAATGTATATTGCATATAAGCAATAGTGTTGGATTTGCATATATTCAATAGTATTATTGTCTAATGCAGCTGTGTTGTATTATATGTAATATAAAACTATTTTGTATATGAAATGCACATCATTACACATATGCACTACATTAACAGTTTATTTTTATTAGAAACAATATCAACTTATTAGAAGGATGAAAGAAAAAAACATTACAAACTATTTTTTAAAAAAAGATAAAAATAATTGTTTATTTATTCTCTATTTCTTTCTTTACGAGGAGTTATCTCTAAATCTTACCCATATATATATATATATATATATATATATATATATATATATATATATATATATATATATATATATATGGAAAAGATTCGATACAATAATGCCTTATCGTACAATACGTACGCGAATCCATTTTTTTTTCATGAAATCGATCCATCAAATCACATCAAAGTATATCGGAATCGTCAATACATATCTAATTAATCATTGGTTCACCAAAAAAACAGTTTTGGATGGTTAATCGACCAATTTTTCACTTTTTTCACGAAAACTGTTTTTGAGCGTTTTAGGTTTTTGGCTTTGTTTTTTGCCTTTAAGCGTCTCACGTACCTATCGTACGTTAAAGCATTAGCGTACAGTAACTGCACCTTATATATATATGTATATATATATATATATATATATAGCTTTTAGCCCGCGTGTTACCGGGTTACTTTTAGTTTTTTTTAATAATTATTATTTTTTAATTATTGTTTATGTATATTTTTCATGTAAGATGTGTTTAGGTATTAAAATTAAAGGTTATAAAATATATTATATTTATTAGTTGTAGTTAAAGTATAGTTTGTTTTGTTTTTTGTTTATATCTCAAATGGGTCTCATTGGTCTAGTAGTTAACGTGACCCAACATTTTGTTATTAAAGATGCGAATTTTCGTCTTAATATACATGCGTGCTTTAACCTTAAAGTTTATGTTTTTATGAATGTTTTGCCATGAAACTTGACCCTAGAGTAAATTGGACCTAGATGTTCCATAAAAATACAAACTTGATGATTTAAATGGATGAAATGGACTCATAGGTATGAGCGGTTCATAAAGGAACCCTAGATCTAGCCTAGAACGTTTTAAATGTATAAAGATCCAAGATTTACGCCTAAAACGGGTTAGATCTAGAAGTGGGTCAATGTCAAACGACCCGGTAGTCAGTTGTGGAACTCCAACGCTAGCCGAAACCCTATAACCAATTTCTTTACAATCATCGTTTAAGTGCAGTTAGTGAGCTCGTTTCTGGCCGTTGGGTTTTGAACAAATAAACCCTTGACCTGAAATCTTTAAGGTAATTATTTGTGTTCTTTATGTTCGTCTTGATCAACCTTCCAATATCCCAAACGTTAATTGATTGATTTATGAACGAATTGATCAATGGTTTAATCTAGGGTTCATGATCAATTTATGTTTCTGTTTATAACTATTTGGTTCTGGTTCATAACACATGTCTGCTGTATTAGCCCAGCTGGTAAACACTTAGTTCTTGGGGGCAGAGATCGCGGGTTCGACCCCCTGCCACCCTGTACTTTTAGCATTTTTTTGTTTATTTTCTTTTAAATCAATTGATAAACATATATTTAATAATAATAACTGATTAAAACTATTTTATTGAAACCGACAATAAAACACTTGTTTTCTCACATATTTTGCCCGTGTATATACGTATATTTAAACATATATGTATATATATATATAATTATAAAACTAACAATGTTTTAAGATGCATTTCATATGATAAAATATTTTAATAATTTAATTTAACAAACTAATAATACTTTAAAAGATAAATGTTACTTGTTATATACATGATAAAATATTATAATATACTAAACTAATAATTTTATATATAACATCTTTATTAAATTAATTGTGATTAAAAGGATATAAAATTTACTTAATTATCGAGTTTTCATGAATCTATCTAGTTCATATACTTAGCATATTCGTACTTCTCTTTGTTCCTTTTATGCTTTATTGTCAACGTGTGATTTCCCACATTCTTATTATCTCAATCATCCTTGTTCGTTTTTTTCTATCGAGGTGAGTACCACATTCCCATATTTTACCGTTTTCAATGTTTTGGGGACATATGCGTAAATATACTTTCTCATATATACTTATACTCAAAAAATGCAACTTTATCTTATGTGTTAACAAATTATACCTTACTTGTTTATGTGCTTATTTGCTTTGTATGCTTTCTCATTCGGAGACGTCCTACATAATCTCAGTCTAGTATGATCATACGCAAGTCGTTAGCCTTTGTGCTTCTCGACATCTCAGTTATACTTGCCCATTTGGTTATTTTGTTATTCTCATGTGACTTGTTGCAGCTACATATTTTGTTATATATACTATATGTATAACTAAACTGGTGTGTTGCTCACTCAACCTTGTGTTGACAAACTATATTATTTTCAACGTATATGCAGGTTATCGTGTGACGTGATTATCAAGATTGTTTGAAGCAACTTAGGATGCATGTTAGAGAAAAGATACAAGAACTTAATTTTGGATGTTTAATGTAATTGTTTATTATAAATTTGATGTACATGAATATTTGTTTTATTTGAAATTATTAATTAGGTATTGAAACTTATATTGTGCATGATAGTAACCTTGAGAGCTGTTACAATTAGTTTGCGCCCCGACATTTCCGCCGTAGGTTGGGGTGTGACAGATTGGTATCAAAGCCGAAGGTTTAAGATAGGTCGTTAGAAATTGCCTTAGTCACATGTCAAAATTTATGGGTTTTTAGCATTACTAGGAAACTCCTAATTTTTATTTTAACTCTTTTATAAATATATATATACATCGACTTTATTACATATATTCACTAGTGTGTATTTTATTTGTGCAATAATGTTAAATATCATATATGCAAAAGTTTTTATTGTATATATGCAATAGTGTTATATTATATGCAAAATCAAAACAAAAATCAATATAGTGCATATGTGCATTAGTGTTGTATTAAATATATGCAATAATGTATATTGCATATAAGCAATAGTGTTGGATTTGCATATATTCAATAGTATTATTGTCTAATGCAGCTGTGTTGTATTATATGTAATATAAAACTATTTTGTATATGAAATGCACATCATTACACATATGCACTACATTAACAGTTTATTTTTATTAGAAACAATATCAACTTATTAGAAGGATGAAAGAAAAAAACATTACAAACTATTTTTTAAAAAAAGATAAAAATAATTGTTTATTAGTTCTCTATTTCTTTCTTTACGAGGAGTTATCTCTAAATCTTACCCATATATATATATATATATATATATATATATATATATATATGGAAAAGATTCGATACAATAATGCCTTATCGTACAATACGTACGCGAATCCATTTTTTTTTCATGAAATCGATCCATCAAATCACATCAAAGTATATCGGAATCGTCAATACATATCTAATTAATCATTGGTTCACCAAAAAAACAGTTTTGGATGGTTAATCGACCAATTTTTCACTTTTTTCACGAAAACTGTTTTTGAGCGTTTTAGGTTTTTGGCTTTGTTTTTTGCCTTTAAGCGTCTCACGTACCTATCGTACGTTAAAGCATTAGCGTACAGTAACTGCACCTTATATATATATGTATATATATATATATATATATATATATATATATATATATATATATATAGCTTTTAGCCCGCGTGTTACCGGGTTACTTTTAGTTTTTTTTAATAATTATTATTTTTTAATTATTGTTTATGTATATTTTTCATGTAATATGTGTTTAGGTATTAAAATTAAAGGTTATAAAATATATTATATTTATTAGTTGTAGTTAAAGTATAGTTTGTTTTGTTTTTTGTTTATATCTCAAATGGGTCTCATTGGTCTAGTAGTTAACGTGACCCAACATTTTGTTATTAAAGATGCGAATTTTCGTCTTAATATACATGCGTGCTTTAACCTTAAAGTTTATGTTTTTATGAATGTTTTGCCATGAAACTTGACCCTAGAGTAAATTGGACCTAGATGTTCCATAAAAATACAAACTTGATGATTTAAATGGATGAAATGGACTCATAGGTATGAGCGGTTCATAAAGGAACCCTAGATCTAGCCTAGAACGTTTTAAATGTATAATGATCCAAGATTTACGCCTAAAACGGGTTAGATCTAGAAGTGGGTCAATGTCAAACGACCCGGTACTCAGTTGTGGAACTCCAACGCTAGCCGAAACCCTATAACCAATTTCTTTACAATCATCGTTTAAGTGCAGTTAGTGAGCTCGTTTCTGGCCGTTGGGTTTTGAACAAATAAACCCTTGATCTGAAATCTTTAAGGTAATTATTTGTGTTCTTTATGTTCGTCTTGATCAACCTTCCAATATCCCTAACGTTAATTAATTGATTTATGAACGAATTGATCAATGGTTTAATCTAGGGTTCATGATCAATTTATGTTTCTGTTTATAACTATTTGGTTCTGGTTCATAACACATGTCTGCTGTATTAGCCCAGCTGGTAAACACTTAGTTCTTGGGGGCAGAGATCGCGGGTTCGACCCCCTGCCACCCTGTACTTTTAGCATTTTTTTGTTTATTTTCTTTTAAATTAATTGATAAACATATTTTTAATAATAATAACTGATTAAAACTATTTTATTGAAACCGACAATAAAACACTTGTTTTCTCACATATTTTCCCGTGTATATACGTATATTTAAACATATATGTATATATATATATATAATTATAAAACTAACAATGTTTTAAGATGCATTTCATATGATAAAATATTTTAATAATTTAATTTAACAAACTAATAATACTTTAAAAGATAAATGTTACTTGTTATATACATGATAAAATATTATAATATACTTAACTAATAATTTAATATATAACATCTTTATTAAATTAATTGTGATTAAAAGGATATAAAATTTACTTAATTATCGAGTTTTCATGAATCTATCTAGTTCATATACTTAGCATATTCGTACTTCTCTTTGTTCCTTTTATGCTTTATTGTCAACGTGTGATTTCCCACATTCTTATTATCTCAGTCATCCTTGTTCATTTTTTTCTATCGAGGTGAGTACCACATTCCCATATTTTACCGTTTTCAATGTTTTGGGGACATATGCGTAAATATACTTTCTCATATATACTTATACTCAAAAACTGCAACTTTATCTTATGTGTTAACAAATTATACCTTACTTGTTTATGTGCTTATTTGCTTTGTATGCTTTCTCATTCGGAGAGGTCCTACATAATCTCAGTCTAGTATGATCATACGCAAGTCGTTAGCCTTTGTGCTTCTCGACATCTCAGTTATACTTGCCCATTTGGTTATTTTGTTATTCTCATGTGACTTGTTGCAGCTACATATTTTGTTATATATACTATATGTATAACTAAACTGGTGTGTTGCTCACTCAACCTTGTGTTGACAAACTATATTATTTTCAACGTATATGCAGGTTATCGTGTGACGTGATTATCAAGATTGTTTGAAGCAACTTAGGATGCATGTTAGAGAAAAGATACAAGAACTTAATTTTGGATGTTTAATGTAATTGTTTATTATAAATTTGATGTACATGAATATTTGTTTTATTTGAAATTATTAATTAGGTATTGAAACTTATATTGTGCATGATAGTAACCTTGAGAGCTGTTACAATTAGTTTGCGCCCCGACATTTCCGCCGTAGGTTGGGGTGTGACAGATTGGTATCAAAGCCGAAGGTTTAAGATAGGTCGTTAGAAATTGCCTTAGTCACATGTCAAAATTTATGGGTTTTTAGCATTACTAGGAAACTCCTAATTTTTATTTTAACTCTTTTATAAATATATATATACATCGACTTTATTACATATATTCACTAGTGTGTATTTTATTTGTGCAATAATGTTAAATATCATATATGCAAAAGTTTTTATTGTATATATGCAATAGTGTTATATTATATGCAAAATCAAAACAAAAATCAATATAGTGCATATGTGCATTAGTGTTGTATTAAATATATGCAATAATGTATATTGCATATAAGCAATAGTGTTGGATTTGCATATATTCAATAGTATTATTGTCTAATGCAGCTGTGTTGTATTATATGTAATATAAAACTATTTTGTATATGAAATGCACATCATTACACATATGCACTACATTAACAGTTTATTTTTATTAGAAACAATATCAACTTATTAGAAGGATGAAAGAAAAAAACATTACAAACTATTTTTTAAAAAAAGATAAAAATAATTTTTATTAGTTCTCTATTTCTTTCTTTACGAGGAGTTATCTCTAAATCTTACCCATATATATATATATATATATATATATAGGGAAAAGATTCGATACAATAATGCCTTATCGTACAATACGTACGCGAATCCATTTTTTTTTCATGAAATCGATCCATCAAATCACATCAAAGTATATCGGAATCGTCAATACATATCTAATTAATCATTGGTTCACCAAAAAAACAGTTTTGGATGGTTAATCGACCAATTTTTCACTTTTTTCACGAAAACTGTTTTTGAGCGTTTTAGGTTTTTGGCTTTGTTTTTTGCCTTTAAGCGTCTCACGTACCTATCGTACGTTAAAGCATTAGCGTACAGTAACTGCACCTTATATATATATATGTATATATATATATATATATATAGCTTTTAGCCCGCGTGTTACCGGGTTACTTTTAGTTTTTTTTAATAATTATTATTTTTTAATTATTGTTTATGTATATTTTTCATGTAAGATGTGTTTAGGTATTAAAATTAAAGGTTATAAAATATATTATATTTATTAGTTGTAGTTAAAGTATAGTTTGTTTTGTTTTTTGTTTATATCTCAAATGGGTCTCATTGGTCTAGTAGTTAACGTGACCCAACATTTTGTTATTAAAGATGCGAATTTTCGTCTTAATATACATGCGTGCTTTAACCTTAAAGTTTATGTTTTTATGAATGTTTTGCCATGAAACTTGACCCTAGAGTAAATTGGACCTAGATGTTCCATAAAAATACAAACTTGATGATTTAAATGGATGAAATGGACTCATAGGTATTAGCGGTTCATAAAGGAACCCTAGATCTACCCTAGAACGTTTTAAATGTATAAAGATCCAAGATTTACGCCTAAAACGGGTTAGATCTAGAAGTGGGTCAATGTCAAACGACCCGGTAGTCAGTTGTGGAACTCCAACGCTAGCCGAAACCCTATAACCAATTTCTTTACAATCATCGTTTAAGTGCAGTTAGTGAGCTCGTTTCAGGCCGTTGGGTTTTGAACAAATAAACCCTTGATCTGAAATCTTTAAGGTAATTATTTGTGTTCTTTATGTTCGTCTTGATCAACCTTCCAATATCCCTAACGTTAATTGATTGATTTATGAACGAATTGATCAATGGTTTAATCTAGGGTTCATGATCAATTTATGTTTCTGTTTATAACTATTTGGTTCTGGTTCATAACACATGTCTGCTGTATTAGCCCAGCTGGTAAACAATTAGTTCTTGGGGGCAGAGAGCGCGGGTTCGACCCCCTGCCACCTTGTACTTTTAGCATTTTTTTGTTTATTTTCTTTTAAATCAATTGATAAACATATATTTACTAATAATAACTGATTAAAACTATTTTATTGAAACCGACAATTAAACACTTGTTTTCTCACATATTTTGCCCGTGTATATACGTATATTTAAACATATATGTATATATATATATATAATTATAAAACTAACAATGTTTTAAGATGCATTTCATATGATAAAATATTTTAATAATTTAATTTAACAAACTAATAATACTTTAAAAGATAAATGTTACTTGTTATTTACATGATAAAATATTATAATATACTAAACTAATAATTTTATATATAATATCTTTATTAAATTAATTGTGATTAAAAGGATATAAAATTTACTTAATTATCGAATTTTCATGAATCTATCTAGTTCATATACTTAGCATATTCGTACTTCTCTTTGTTCCTTTTATGCTTTATTGTCAACGTGTGATTTCCCACATTCTTATTATCTCAATCATCCTTGTTCGTTTTTTCTATCGAGGTGAGTACCACATTCCCATATTTTACCGTTTTCAATGTTTTGGGGACATATGCGTAAATATACTTTCTCATATATACTTATACTCAAAAACTGCAACTTTATCTTATGTGTTAACAAATTATACCTTACTTGTTTATGTGCTTATTTGCTTTGTATGCTTTCTCATTCGGAGAGGTCCTACATAATCTCAGTCTAGTATGATCATACGCAAGTCGTTAGCCTTTGTGCTTCTCGACATCTCAGTTATACTTGCCCATTTGGTTATTTTGTTATTCTCATGTGACTTGTTGCAGCTACATATTTTGTTATATATACTATATGTATAACTAAACTGGTGTGTTGCTCACTCAACCTTGTGTTGACAAACTATATTATTTTCAACGTATATGCAGGTTATCGTGTGACGTGATTATCAAGATTGTTTGAAGCAACTTAGGATGCATGTTAGAGAAAAGATACAAGAACTTAATTTTGGATGTTTAATGTAATTGTTTATTATAAATTTGATGTACATGAATATTTGTTTTATTTGAAATTATTAATTAGGTATTGAAACGTATATTGTGCATGATTGTAACCTTGAGAGCTGTGACAATCAGTTCGCGCCCCGACATTTCCGCCGTAGGTTGGGGTTTGACAGATTGGTATCAAAGCCGAAGGTTTAAGATAGGTCGTTAGAAATTGCCTTAGTCACATGTCAAAATTTATGGGTTTTTAGCATTACTAGGAAACTCCTAATTTTTATTTTAACTCTTTTATAAATATATATATATATACATCGACTTTATTACATATATTCACTAGTGTGTATTTTATTTGTGCAATAATGTTAAATATCATATATGCAAAAGTTTTTATTGTATATATGCAATAGTGTTATATTATATGCAAAATCAAAACAAAAATCAATATAGTGCATATGTGCATTAGTTTTGTATTAAATATATGCAATAATGTATATTGCATATAAGCTATAGTGTTGGATTTGCATATATTCAAAAGTATTATTGTTTAATGCAGCTGTGTTGTATTATATGTAATATAAAACTATTTTGTATATGAAATGCACATCATTACACATATACACTACATTAACAGTTTATTTTTATTAGAAACAATATCAACTTATTAGAAGGATGAAAGAAAAAAACATTACAAACTATTTTTAAAAAAAAGTTAAAAATAATTGTTTATTAGTTCTCTATTTATTTCTTTAAGAGGAGTTATCTCTAAATCTTACCCATATATATATATATATATATATATATATATAGGGAAAAGATTCGATACAATAATGCCTTAACGTACAATACGTACGCGAATCCATTTTTTTCATGAAATCGATCCATCAAATCACATCAAAGTATATCGGAATCGTCAATACATATCTAATTAATCATTGGTTCACCGAAAAAAACAGTTTTGGATGGTTAATCGATCAATTTTACACTTTTTTCACGAAAACTGTTTTTGAGCGTCTTAGGTTTTTGGCTTTGTTTTTTGCCTTTAAGCGTCTCACGTACCTATCGTACGTTAAGGCATTAGCGTACAGTAACTGCACCTTATATATATATATAGCTTTTAGCCCGCGTGTTACCGGGTTACTTTTAGTTTTTTTTTAATAATTATTATTTTTTAATTATTGTTTATGTATACTTTTCATGTAGGATGTGTTTAGGTATTAAAATTAAAGGTTATAAAGTATATTACATTTATTAGTTGTAGTTAAAGTATAGTTTGTTTTGTTTTTGTTTATATCTCAAATGGGTCTCATTGGTCTAGTAGTTAACGTGACCCAACATTTTGTTATTTAAGATGCAAATTTTCGTCATAATATACATGCGTGCTTTAACCTTAAAGTTTATGTTTTTATGAATGTTTTGCCATGAAACTTGACCCTAGAGTAAATTGGAACTAGATGTTCCATAAAAATGCAAACTTGATGATTTAAATGGATGAAATGGACTCATAGGTATGAGCGGTTCATAAAGGAACCCTAGATCTAGCCTAGAACGTTTTAAATGTATAAAGATCCAAGATTTACGCCTAAAACGGGTTAGATCTAGAAGTGGGTCAATGTCAAACGACCCGGTACTCAGTTGTGGAACTCCAACGCTAGCCCAAACCCTATAACCAATTTCTTTACAATCATCGTTTAAGTGCTGTTAGTGAGCTCGTTTCTGGCCGTTGGGTTTTGAACAAATAAACCCTTGATCTGAAATCTTTAAGGTAATTATTTGTGTTCTTTCTGTATAGCACTTCAAGATCCTTCTTGGGTAGAAGCCATGCAAGAAGAATTACAACAATTTGCACGTTTGGGTGTTTGGGATCTTATCGAAAAACCTGCTAGAGTCAAGAAGGCGATTCCGACTAAGTGGGTATATAAGTGTAAGAAAGACGATCGTGGGAAACAAGGCATGATTAGTGGTGCAAGGTTTTCATCAGCAAGAGGGTATTGACTACATTGAAGTGTATGCTCCTGTTGCAAGATTGGAGTCCATACGAATCTTTCTAGCCTATGCGGCTTATAAGAACATAAAAGTCTACCAAATGGATGTCAAAAGTGCTTTTCTCAATGGCGAACTTCACGAGAAAGCGTTTGTTTTACAGCCTCCGGGTTTTGAAGACCCTGATTATCCTGACCGAGTTTATCGCTTAAACAAGGCATTATATGGTCTACATCAAGCCCCGAGAGCTTGGTATGGCATGCTCGCCGACCATCTAACGGATAATGGTTTCAAACGTGGGACTGTTGACTGCACTTTGTTTTATAAAAATATTTGTGATGATCTTCTCCTCGTTCAGATTTATGTAGATGACATAATCTTTGGGTCAACAAACGAAGCGTTGTGTAAGGAGTTCGAGAAATCAATGCAACCCAAGTTTGAGATGAGTTCGATGGGAGAGATGAACTTCTTTTTAGGGTTGCAGGTTCATCAGCCTGCGAAAGGAATCTTTATTCACCAGACAAAGTATGTGAACGACGTCTTGAGCCGATTCAAGATTACTGCTGGAAAAACCCCTTTGACTCCTCTCCCCGTGGGTTACAATTTATCACCAGATGAATTGGAGGATACTATCGATCCTACCCTATATCGTGCTATGGTTGGTTCTTTGATGTATCTTACTGCTTCTCGACCCGACATAATGTTTGTTGTTTGTTTATGTGTAAGGCCCCGAACCCGGTAGCCCTACTTTAGCGTCAGATTTACTCATAAACACAGTCCTTCAAAATCAGAGTTTATTAAAACTTTTCGCGGAATATAAAACATCAATCATTTGTTACAAAACATTAAATCTTTTCTTTGATACCATAACACAAAACTTTATTTTCAAAACATCTTTACTTCTTTCTTCAGATGCCAGCCGTTCAATCCATGCCGTGTGTCAACCTCATGCTAACTCTATAATTAGCTCACCTGCGTGCATACTAAAAGTCAGCTACGCTGAGTGAGTTCTAGTTAATCAGGCAACATACAATCCATTCTCATATATTACTTCCCGTATCCGAAGACACATATTACTACCTTAACCTTGTATAAATATCCATAAGAGGATCGTCACGTAATATCTATTAAAAGAACCATTACCATTACCCTACCATATATAATTTCCGTAGGAGGAACACTATACTTTCCATAGAAGGAACACTTTACTATCCATAAAAGGAACACTATACCTTCCATAAAAGGAACACTATACCTTCCATAAAAGGAACACTATACTTTCCATAGAAGGAACACTATACCTTCCATAAAAGGAACACTATACTTTCCATAGAAGGAACACTATACCTTCCATAAAAGGAACACTATACTTTCCATAAAAGGAACTCTATACTTTAATATTTAATATCCATGTAAGGAGCTAGTCACTTCCCTCGACGATACGTGCAATATCCGAAGATCGTTCACGTACCGGCAAGCAATCATTCATCTATTTCACATTATCCATATAAGGCATACTCATAAAATTTATATCCTTTCGTTCATACTTTCTTACTTTCTTTAGTATTATCTTACTTCCATATCTTACGTTATAAAGTGCATTACGCCCTACGTTCCTCGAGTATTACTAGGGCTCGGTACCCTCTTCGTAACCATACAACCATACGTTATCATTTCTTTCTTCTATTATCTCTATCATGTTCATACACATAAACATACATAACATACTTACCTTATTCTTAGCGCTGCAACCTAACAGTACGTGCAATATCCGAAGATCGTTCACGTACCATCAAGCAATCATTCATATATTTCACATTATCCATATAAGGCATACACTTATCTCTTAGGATAAATGTATTGACAAACATATTGAGTATGCACACAGCCCCGAAAACGTAGCACATAAATGGGGCTAGAAACTCACCTGAATTCTGCTTCTTTTTCTGATAGCTGTAAATCCCTTCTCTATCTGAGCTCGGCTGACTGTACAAGTTACACGTATCAATACTCGTCTGATCTAATCTGGTGGCCTAGTATTAGCTTACTTAACTTATCGCTTTATAATTTATTTTCTAATCAAACTTGGCTTTAGGCGAAGTTAACCCTCGGGCGAACTTAGCTCTAGGCGAAGTTAACCTTAGGCGAACTTGGCTTCAGGCGAAGTTAAACCTTAGGCGAACTTGGCTTCAGGCGAAGTTAAACCTTAGGCGAACTTGGCTTCAGGCGAAGTTATCCTTAGGCGAACTTGGCCGTAGGCGAAGTTATCCTTAGGCGAAATTACGCTTGAAGGCGAAGTTACGCTTGAAGGCGAAGTTCATCAGGCGAACTTAATCTTGCAGGCGAAGTTATCGCGCTGCAGATCTGTTTGCCCATAAATCCTTCGTTTCTTAGCCAAATAACTCGATTTTGGTACCCACGGAATCGTATGATCGGCGCCTACAAATCCCAACCATCAAATCGGCCTAAAATCGACGTTTTAGGGGTCCGATTTGGGCAGTTTGGGTTTCGGGTCCGGTTAACCCATCCAATCCTAACCATTTTCAGTAATATTAGCTTTGTTGGATTTGTTCTTACCTTACCAACTCAGATCTATCAACAAAATCTCGGGTCTCGGCTTCGAATCTTGATCGGTTAGAATGTGTGTGTTTAGGAGAGTGGGGAAAATGAAGATATTTTGGGATTTTGGGGGTATTTATATCCCTGAAATCCCATTCTCATTTAACCCATCTCAATTAATCCAAATCCATAACCAACGTCCATTACCCGACACTAGCCCGACCCATACCAACTCCTATTCTTTTATTTATTTCCCGCTAACCCGAGTAAACTTTCCCTCTATTATTAAGTAATATAATTAATATTATTTTGAAATTTCGAGATGTTACATTATGTGCTAGGTACCAAGAAAGTCCCCGAGTGACTCACCTGGCAGCGGACAAGCGTATTCTTTAATATCTGAGGGGCAATCCTGACACCGTGTTATGGTACCCCAAAGACGATACTTTTTATCTTACCGCTTATTCTGACTCAGACTATGGAGGATGCAAGACTTATTTCAAGTCTACCACAAAGGGATATCAATTCTTAGGAAGCCGGCTTGTTTCCTGGCAGTGTAAGAAACAGACAATGGTCTCCACTTCAACCGCCGAAGCTGAGTATGTTGCAGCCTCGAGTTGCTGTTCCCAGGTCTTGTGGATACAACAACATCTTTGGGACTACGGTTTGAAGTTTCTTACTACTCCCATCTTAATTGATAATTCTGTTACCTTTAGCATCACCAAAAATCCCGTACAACACTCTAAAACGAAACATATCAAACTTCGATATCATTTTGCGGGATTGCTTTGAAAAGAAATTAATTGACCTTGAGAAATTACATACTGATTTTCAAAGAGTTGTCTTATTTACCAAAGCATTTGACAAAACGCGTTTTCAATTTTTGCTTGGTTTAAATGGCCTAAAGACCTTTGCTGATATCCTAAAATTAGAATAATTATCTTTATTTTTATTTCAAATTTTATTTTGGTTTTGGCTTTTAGGGGGTGAAATAGAAAATACAAAAAGATTGTGCTTTTCGTTTGTATAGATAAAATCGAAAAACATTAAAAAATTTAAAACTTCAAAAATAGTGTGTTTTCATGGCTTTAGTCTTTATGTTTTAAAATTAAAAAGAAAAAAAACACTTTAAAATTTGAAAAGAAAAAAAGATTGTGGAATATTTTAATTTCTATTTATAAGAAAATGTTGAGAATTCAAAAATATTGTGAATTTCTCGTTTGTATAGAAAAATTAAAAAAAGATAAAAAAAAATTGTGTTTTAAGTATGTAAAGAGAAAACCAAAGAGATTTTTGCTTACATTCGTTGAAAATTATGTTTGGTCCTGATAATTTCTTGTAAATATTCGGGATAGCCATTCACCAGACAATGGAAAGTATTTGGGGCGTTCGTTAGTCTTTCTATTTTATTTTCTTGCTGAAAAATATGTCGGTTATTTAAGTTTGTGGAGCATGTCTACATGTTTTGGTCCTGTTATATACGTGTAGATTGATAGGATAGCCATTAATCTATCGACTAAAATTAATTGGGTGATTAAATTCATTTTGTTTTATGCTCCTCAAAATTTTGAGTTTTTGAAGCAAAAAGAGAAAATGATAGTACATTGATTATTTGACCCCAAATCCAGTAAGAAATAAGCTTAAAAGACTGAGTGCTTAGTAAATGGTGCATTGATAGGTCTTAAACAAGTTTTTAGAGTAAAGTATGTGATATAAACATAAAGAAAAGCGAAATTGAAAGAGGTGTTAGTCTCTAGCAAAAATCTCGGTGAGGACGGCAGAAATGTAACAACCGGTCATACTCAAGCCTTATAGCTGTTGATCACTCAAAAAATATAATAAAGCAAATAACAAGCGTTAGGATTCTGGACACTGTGAGTCTTTATGCGGCTTAATCATCTGGTATTCATAAGCATGAATATTTCACTCGCTTTTAGAGCAAACCCAAAGTCATTAAACTTGATCACTACTGTACTTCGTACAATCTAAATTACTGATTTGATCAAAATCCGTTGTTAGTCATACGTTTGTTCCTCCCTTGCGCGCGTCTCAATACCAATAAGAAACGGACCCTAGGGGATACAATGTATGTAAACCGGAAGATGGACTCGTGCATACTTACTCACAGTAAAGGAAACTTGGTGCATTGCTCAAATATTCTAACATCTTCAAAATTTTGATCAACACTATAATGGTTTAAGTCAAGTTGGGGTGATTTGGAAAAAATCAAATTACGCTTGAACCGAGATTAGGGGCTGATAGTTTCTGATATTCTGTGCGCTAATTGAACCATTAATCATATCACAAAATTGCTTGAAGACTTGTTATAAGATTTAAGTGGACAACAATATTAATGACCGACTTAACGCCAGTCATAATATCGCTGAAATATAAAACTGTGTTGGAAGGGCATATTAGTCAATAGGATTCTCTGCTCAAACTCAGCAAAAATACAAAAAAAAATGTACTGCTTTTGAAAAAACCATATAAAAAAAGTATCAGTTTAATGTTTCGGATATTTTCCTGTATATACATTCTTTAAATATTACCAAATACCAAAAATAGTTTTTATTTTCATTTTACATATTATTTAAGAGTTTCAAAACGTGAAATGTTTCGAAGGTATTTGACTATCAAGATATGGGATCTTGGTAATCCTTTTTAAATTACATTGGCTATTTATTTAATTCTTTCATTTTTTTTATTTTTTTATTTCATTAATTATTTAATTGATTAATTAAATTTTTTCATTTAAATAATTTATGAGAAATTCGTTAATTATGAATAACGAATTAGGTCATTCTAACGAATTACATCTTAGTTCGTTACCCTAATTCGCTTCCGCACTCTGTAACGAATGACTTTAATTCGTTATGCATATGTTAACGAATTAAACAATAATTAAAATGTGACTCGTCATGACACGTGTTATTTTAATCTAACGAATCATCTGATTCGTTAATTCAAAATTCAAACGAATCATCTGATTTGTTACATTGGGAATTATGCTGTCAGTATATAGGACGGCGTGCATACGAACCGTCCTACTATTCATTTTTCTCCTTCTTCACTATATACTGTTACTCCGCCGAAATTTTTCATAATTTTCAACCATTGAATTTCAACATTTTGAATACACTTTTTAGTTACTAAGGTATGCATGATCATATCTTCATGATTTTCGTCAAATATAATGATGATTTGATTGGTTAATTATAATGTTTTGTTATCGGGTGTTTGAGGTTTATTTGAGCCTTAATCTATAAGCTGTGTTACAAGTAATGGACCATAAATCTGTTACCATTATCATCGGAATGTATTTCCGAGATCCATAGTGATCCTTGATCATTTTTTGATTATTGATTGCTGGTTTAATTATTAACTTTTACTCTTGGGTTTTATGCTTTGTTTAAACCCCTACCTTAAGAGACTTATATTATGTTTTGGAACCCCAAATCGATACCACTCTAATCGCAATGAGTTTCCGAAATCCTTGTGGTTATTTGTTCGGATATCCATCGAGGATTATGGGGAATTAATATCAGATTTGTGTTTTTTACTTTTGTTGTTCTTGGTTAATTTTGACCTTGAACTTTTAAGTCAAAGATTAAGGCATTTTTGGCCATTCGGTATACTTAGCGAATTGGAACTAATTTGTGTCCAATTCGTTAAGTAAATCAAATGAACTAGAATAGCGAATCCGATTCTTTAACGAATCAGATGTGTATTCGTTAAATTATAACGAACTAGTTGATTAATTCGTTATTTATTTACTTGATAACGAATCAGATGATTCTTATAATAGTATAAGGAATCAGACTGTTTCTTTAACGAATGACATTTCAAATGTAATTATTTAATATTGTAAATTGATAAGTGTTCAAATTTACAACATTATGTTTGTATATAATTTTAAATATTACTGATTTTCAATATTATTTATTTACACATATGGCTGATAATATGGAGCAAGATCCACCAGTTGCTGAGCAACAACAGAAACAACATCAGCAGCAACAGCAACAAAATTTGCCTTTGTTACCTTATGACAAGAAACAAAATATTTGTGCCTTTGTTGGTACAAATTTTGCAGATGAAAACATCTTTGGAGGGTTATTGGAGTTTCTTCATTGCTCACGTATTCACTATGCAATCACTGCTAATCCTGACGTTCGCTTCAATATAGTTCGTCAAATTTTGGAGTACAACAAGACATATTGAAGATGAGAATCATATTACAGCCACAATCAATCAAACGCCTATTGCTGTTGATATTAGTGTGATTCAACAAGTACTTCATTTTGGTGACACTGATGATTATCCGTGTAAATTTGATAAAGAGTTGATCAAAGGTTTGTTTCGTCGTGTATTTTATGGTGGTGACATCGGAGAGTCTATGTATAACAAGAATGGGTTGTGTCCTACTTACAAGTATCTATTGAATGTGTTGATACATTGCTTGTGAGGACGTAAAGGCGGATTTGATGAATGTCGTATCATGTTGCAGTCAGCTTTTGTGGCACTTGTTCTTAACAAGCAGTTTAATTTTTCAGTGATGATCTTCTACCATCTTAAAGAAAAGTGTCTGCAAATGGTTTAGAAGAAGAAATTCTTGATGTATCCACGTTTACTTCAGTTAATTATTCAAGATTTGATTCCAAATTTGGTCATCGATCAAACATTGGTAGAGGACGTGCTAGAATTAGATCACATGACGGCTGACACGGTACGAAGAATGAAAATCTATCGAAAGGAGAGACCAAGGACCAAACGTTTGATTGGTCATATTTTGAATCCTGATTATGAATATCCTGACAATGATCGCTGGATCCATGACGATTCGGATTCTGAGCGTGAGGAGGGACCAGGTGGGAATGATGGTGATGGTGGTGGTAATGATGGTGGTGATGGTGGTTATGGTGGTGATGGTGATGCTGCTATTTTAGAACAACAAGTTGCGGTTGAAGCGGCGTTAGCTGCTACTATTGCAGCTCAACGAAAGAGAAAAGGTAAAGAGTTGGCTTATGAAGGCTCTTCTAAGCGTCGAGTGTCGGCTGGTGCTGGCATCTCGTTTGGATTTCAACCTCCAAGGTCATCCACTTCTCTACGCCCGGCGGTGCCTCTTACTACTAGCACTCCGGAGCTTACTTTGACAACCACCCTTACTTCAGATCCTAGGCTCGGTATGATTCCACATTCAGTCCTATCTAAATTGCCAATGCCTTCTACTGCAACTTTGGCGGCTTCTCCAACACCAATGATGATGCCTCCACCACAAATGGATATCTCGTTCTTGAGATTGATTCGACCACAAGGGCCTATGCAACCTACTCCTGCTTCATTTCATGTTATGCCTCCAACTCAGCAGACAAATATGTTGTTAAGTCTTCTTCATTTGTATGAAAATTAAATGTCTGCTGACCGTCTGAATCAAGAACGACTAATGGAAAATCAGAAGAAATTGATGAGCTACGTTTCTTTTTGTCAAAAGGAAACGAAAGCTCTTCGTGAGATTGTCACGTCTCAACGGGTGAAATTGAAAGAACAAGAGGATCTCATTTTGCAACTCACATGTAAAGACGATGCTTTGAAGAAGTTGAAAAATGATGATGAGGACCCTGATGCTTCAGGTGCTGGAGGAAATGAGCCGAAACAATCTCATGGTTCATCCTCAGGTGATGGCACTAGTGCTGTTGATGAATCGGGCAAGCAGATTATTGTTTATCATGATATGACTGCTGCTAAACTGATTGAGATGATTGAAGCTAATACAGTTATTTTTGTTAATGGATCGGGGGTGGTTAGAAGTGTGGTGAATAGGAACGAGATTGAGGTTGGTCAGTTTGTTGAAAGGTCTCTAACACGGGAGCAGATCTCACTATTGCTTTGTTTGAATGACGACGAGTTAACCATGTTAGAGACAGAGCCTGATGTAGAAGTAATTAATGATGAAGAGATCTTAAATGATCCGACTATTGAGATGAATACAGATTTTATTTATGAAGATGAGGAGGTCGAGGTTGAAGATGTCACAGCTGAGGATCATCTTGACCTGTTTCAACACACAAATGTTGATCAAGGTGCTCCAATATTTAATGACGAAACGTTCAAGGCAGCTGAGGACAATTTGGAAAAAGAATCGAAGGGTAAACGTGTGGTTGATACCAGATTTGATTCACTTGAAAACCCGGCTGATGCTGATATTGCAAGATGGTTTGGGTATCGAAGCAAGAAAACTCGTAAGATTATTGAGGCTTATAAGTATGTAGATCAGGAACAGAAGGATGAAGCTGTTGCTCGTCCTAAAGCCAACCAAATGACTTCATTCAAGACCGTGTCAAAGGTTCAAGGTGATATAATTTCTTGGTTATTTTATTCCGATCTTAAAGTATGTATTGTTAAATGGGAAAAGGGGTTCAATATTGTGAGAAGATAATGGATGTTCTCACTTTACCGCGTTGGGATGTTCGTACCCTCGCGTATCGTCCATTTATCAACCATGGGGGTTATTGGATAGCAGATTGGTTCTATCAAGATCTGTTAATTGAAGTCAATCATGGATTTAAGTTTCTTAAGCCTCAGGTTCCAACCCGAAAGCGTATAGAAGAAATTGATCTAAGGAAGGGTTGGAGAAAGTTGATCCTCAAGGTTAAGCCGCCTAAGACCTTGAAGCGGGTAACAGTGAAGACTTTGAATCAACACATACATCTGTCTTTCAACCGCTGGTATTACGATAACCGAACTGGCGATGCCGTCATTGTCCTGGGCAAAGGTTTGAAGATCGAGCTGATCAAGATCATTGATCCGCTGTGGCTTGTTAACTTTATCGAGACCGATAACGACGTGCTACATAAGAATAAGATTTTGTTCGAGCGCAATGAGGACTATGATCTGGCTATGCAATTCTAACGCGTTGTGCGTGTATGTTATGAGAACGAGATTCATAGTTGCAGAGATTGTCAGTCCAAGCGTTTCAAGTAAAGTAAAGACAAAGAGCTCAAGACGAGGGGGTGTCTGTTAGTACACGGTTTTGCGTCTCGAGTCTTTGTATATATCGTTTATGTATTTGTCGTTTTATCTATGTAATAAAGTATTAAGTTATTATTGTAGTTCGTTAAAGTATAGTCTAGTTAATTAAGGATGTTTAACGAACTAGATCTAAGTTAATATCCCTCCTGATTCGTTAAGGATGTCTAACGAATCAGGGGGTGATTCGTTAAGTTATTTATATTTTAATGTATGTAACGAAGTGGATGCTAGTTCGTTACGGAATGTGTAACGAACTAGATACATCTTCTATTTATAGTGGTTTCAGTCCACTGTTTATTTAAGTTTTGAGAAACATTATCGAACCTCTGCCCAAATACTCTCTCAATCTTCAAGACTAATCTTATAATACACATATATACAATTAATATACATATATAACGTTTAACTTACAATCAAGTGCAATTACGAACTAGATCCGTAATAGGTTAATTATATATATATCGGATCTGTGATCTGAGTCTGTGGGTAACGCGTTCAAACATAAATGTTAGCGTAAGATTTTGTAAGGCCCCGTTACCGGTGCCCTACATTGGACGTTGGATTTACTCATAAACACAAATCTACTAGTCAGAGATAATTAAAACATTCGCGGAATATTAAAACTTTCATAAAACATTACATAATAATTCATAAACATGTCTTATATAATCATCTTGTCTTTCAAATCAAACATTAAACATAAAACATCTTGAGTCCTCAGATGCCAGACCCTTATTCTTCTACCATGTGCCCCTGCTCAAGCCAGCTGTCTCATTCTACTCACCTGCGTGCATACTAAAAGTCAGCTACGTTGAGTGAGTTCTAGTTAATCATACATCATACAATACATATACTTACATTCAATTATGCATCCGAAGAAACATAATAATTACTTACTAATTTACCTTCATTACATAATTTCATACATACAATCATACTTTATTACTTTCATACTATATAGTTACTGCCCTTTTCTATCTCAGATATTATTAGGGTCTGATCCCTTCCTTTTCT
This sequence comes from Bidens hawaiensis, assembly GCF_021521415.1. NCBI lineage: Eukaryota > Viridiplantae > Streptophyta > Magnoliopsida > Asterales > Asteraceae > Bidens > Bidens hawaiensis. The sequence continues at coordinate 1,123,615 of NW_027491014.1, forward strand.
ATCTCAGATATTATTAGGGTATGATCCCTCTGTCCTTGTCTATCTAAGATATTATTATGGTCTGATCCCTTTCTTCTCTATCTCAGATATTATTAGGGTATGATCCCTTTTTACTTCTCTATCTCAGATATTATTTGGGTCTGATCCCTTTCTTCTCTATCTCAGATTATTATTAGGGTCTGATCCCTCTTTCTTCATCTTCGTGCGTACTATCTTTATATAACCATAACATGCATATGCTTTCTTTAATCGTTCATACATATTCATACGTTGTACATATATCTATCCTTCACAATTATATACATACCTCCCTTGTTGATACGTGCAATATCCGAAGATCGCTCACGTACCGACAAGCTTTCATTCACATTCAATATATACATAAATAACATATAAATCATACATGGCATACACTTAACACTTAAGGTAAGTGTATTAACTATCACATCGAGTATGCACACAACCACGAAAACATAACAAGGAAATGAGGCTAGAAACTCACCTGCACACGGTTACATTCACCGTTAATTGTTATTCCTTTCTTGAGCTGTGCACGACTAACTGTATAATAATTACACGTATCAACTAATTATCTATATTGTGTTTCTAGTTCAATTATAACCCACAACGAACGGGGGTCCGGGGGCAGCGCCCTTGGCAACGGGGTTCTAGGGGTAGCAGCCCTAGCGGGGTCCAAGGGGCAGAGCCCCTAGCAGGTCAGCTGGGAAAAATTTTATTTTCACTAACTGTCATAACACATTTTCCATTAGGATTTAATTTATAATTCTAATTCGTTAACTCATTCGCCATAACAAATTTCCTGTTATTCGTTATGTTTTCTTCCTTAATTCGTTATTGTAACATCCCGAAATTTCCAAAATGATATTAATTATATTACTTAATAATAGAGGGAAAGTTTACTCGGGTTATCGGGAAATAAATAAATAGAGTAGGAGTTGGTATGGGTCGGGCTAGTGTTGGGTAATGGATATGGGTTATGGACTTGGGTTATGAAAGAAGGAAGGAGAGTCCATGGGCTTAAGCCCATGATCCCTAAATGTAAATACCATTAACCACCATTTAATCCTCATTCTCACATATTCCATACACACACACCCAAAACACACACGACCCGAACCAAGATCCAAAGGCGAAAACCCGAGCTTTTCGGTGCTGGAACGTTGTGACGGACCAAAACAACATCAAGGCTTAACCGTGTTCGTAGTTCGACTCGTTCAAGGTACGTTTATAGTTAGAAATCGTTCGTGTAGGTTCGGGTTGATTTGAGAAATGATAGATCTGAGTTTGTATGGTAAAAACGAATCCAACAAAGCTAATCTTACTGAAAATGGTTATGATTTGCTGGGTTAATCGATTGATAAAAAGAACCCGTAACCTATATGCCTAAATCGCACCCTTTAAACATCGATGTTAGGTCGATTTGATGGTTGGGGTTTGTAGGCACTGGTCAGACGATCCCGTGGGTACCTAAATCGAGTTATTTGGTTAAGAAACGAAGGTGATTAAGGGATTTAAGAACGAACAGTAGCTGCAGACGACAACTTCGCCTGCAAGCTAAGTTCGCCTGATGAACTTCGCCTGCACGCTAAGTTCACCTGATGACAACTTCGCCTAAAGCCAAGTTCGCCTGATGACAACTTCGCCTAAAGCCAAGTTCGTCTGATGACAACTTCGCCTAAAGCCAAGTTCGCCTGATGACAACTTCGCCTAAAGCCAAGTTCGCTTAAGGTTTAACTTCGCCTAAAGCTAAGTTCGCCTAAAGTTTAACTTCGCCTAAAGTCAAGTTCGATTAGAGAATAGATTAAAACGACAGCCATTGTTCAAGCTGTAGTTGCTGCTGTGAAGAACCTGAATCCCGAAAGATCTGCTGGAAGCCGTGAACGAACTGCTGAAGGGGCAGGCGGTGATGGTCGGAAGGATGGGGGAGGAGAAAGAGAGGCCTCGAGTGAGGATAAGTCTGTGAAGGTCGATGACAGGAAAAGAGGCCAAGATGGGTGCAACTATAAGTCCTTCAAAGGATGCGACCCGCCAAAGCTGACTGGGTTGGGAGACGCAATCGCTACTCTCCAATGGATAACCACTATGGACAAGATTATCTGCATTAGCGAATGCCGTCCCGACCAAGCTGTGGGTTATGCTACTCAGTCATTTGAGGAAGAAGCTATGTATTGGTGGGAAAGTGCGGAGCAGAGAAAGACTAGGGATGAGATCAAGGCGTTGAGATGGGACGATCTGAAAGAGTTTGTGATGAAGAAGTTTTATGCAGATGCCGAGGTTGAAAGGACGGAGATGAAGTTCCTGAATTTAAAGGCCGGTATGATGACGCATCGTGAGTATACTACTGAATTCAACCGACTATCTAGGTTGGTGCCTGATATGGTTGACACTGAGGTCCAGAGAATCAAATGTTATGTGAGGGGATTGCCACAAAAAGTCCGCATGTTAGTCAGGGCAAATAAACCTGCTACTTTTGACTCTGCTGTTGAACTTGCAGAAGTGGTTTACGCTGACCTGGCTGAGGACGATGTGGTGGTGGAGGAAAAGAAGGAGAAGAAATGGGCTACCTCTGCTAAGCGGTCTGGCGAGATGGTGACAACAACTGATGAGAGGAAGGCCAAGGTTGGGAACAAGGATGCATGTAAGACGTGTGGGCGAGTGCACCAGGGAGAATGCAAGACTGGGACAGACAGGTGCTATCGGTGTGGAAAGAGTGGGCATTATTCTCGAGAATGCCCTGATCGTCCAAAGTGCTTCAAATGAGGAAAAGCTGACCACATGGCTAGGGATTGCAAGGAATCAGGGGCGGAAGGTGCGAAAGGATAAAGACTTGGGGAAACTGCAGAGAGGAACACTTGATGAAGGAATAATTGCTCATGCAATGGTTTTATTAAGTTACTTTTGCTTAAGGACTTGTTTTGTGTTAAGGTTTAAAACTTATGTTTATCAGTGACGTGTAATATATTGAGTTTGGTTATGAATGATTATTATGCTATGATGAAAGGTTGTTTTAGACAATAGTGTTAAAAGTACTAATCGAAGCCTTGGAAGGATGAGATGAGTCTTAGTACATCGAGGGTCTCATGGACGAGCTACCTTAAATAGAAAAAACACATGACCACCATTCGATGGCTGCAAAGTCGGGAGTAAGAAGGATAACCCAAAAGGCAAAGGCGATTCGATAAAGTGTGTAAATATAAGAAGTTTTCCTTTTATAGGGAATAAGTTTGGTTTCGGGGACGAAACCTCTTTAAGGGGGGAAGACTTGTAACATCCCGAAATTTCCAAAATGATATTAATTATATTACTTAATAACAGAGGGAAAGTTTACTCGGGTTATCGGGAAATAAATAAATAGAGTAGGAGTTGGTATGGGTCGGGCTAGTGTTGGGTAATGGATATGGGTTATGGACTTCGGTTATGAAAGAAGGAAGGAGAGTCCATGGGCTTAAGCCCATGATCCCTAAATATAAATACCATTAACCACCATTTAATCCTCATTCTCACATATTCCATACACACACACCCAAAACACACACGACCCGAACCAAGATCCGAAGGCGAAAACCCGAGCTTGTCGGTGCTGGAACGTTGTGACGGACCAAAACAACATCAAGGCTTAACCGTGTTCGTAGTTCGACTCGTTCAAGGTACGTTTATAGTTAGAAATCTTTCGTGTAGGTTCGGGTTGATTTGAGAAATGATAGATCTGAGTTTGTATGGTAAAAACGAATCCAACAAAGCTAATCTTACTGAAAATGGTTATGATTTGATGGGTTAATCGATTGATAAAAAGAACCCGTAACCTATATGCCTAAATCGCATCCTTTAAACATCGATGTTAGGTCGATTTGATGGTTGGGGTTTGCAGGCGCTGGTCAGACGATCCCGTGGGTACCTAAATCGAGTTATTTGGTTAAGAAACGAAGGTGATTAAGGGATTTAAGAACGAACAGTAGCTGCAGACGACAACTTCGCCTGCAAGCTAAGTTCGCCTGATGAACTTCGCCTGCACGCTAAGTTCACCTGATGACAACTTCGCCTAAAGCCAAGTTCGCCTGATGACAACTTCGCCTAAAGCCAAGTTCGTCTGATGACAACTTCGCCTAAAGCCAAGTTCGCCTGATGACAACTTCGCCTAAAGCCAAGTTCGCCTGATGACAACTTCGCCTAAAGCCAAGTTCGCTTAAGGTTTAACTTCGCCTAAAGCTAAGTTCGCCTAAGGTTTAACTTCGCCTAAAGTCAAGTTCGATTAGAGAATAGATTAAAACGATAAGTAAAAGTAAGCTAATACTAGGCCACCAGATTAGATCAGGCGAGTATTGATACGTGTAACTTATACAGTCAGCCAAGCACAGTTAAAGAAGGGATTTACAACTATCAGAGGAAGAAGCAGAGTTCAGGTGAGTTTCTAGCCCCATTCCTTGTTATGTTTTCGGGGCTGTGTGCATACTTGATGTGTTGTTAATACATTTATCCTAAGTGATAAGTGTATGCCATATGTGATATATGTGATGGATATGAATGATTGCTTGTCGGTACGCGAACGATCTTCGGGTATTGCGCGTACTGTCAGGTTAAAAATAAAAGTACGAATACTATATATCGAAGATGTATGAACATTACAAATGAATACTTGTCGGGGCGTGAACGATCTTCGGATATTGCATGTATCGACAAGGGGTATGGTTGTTAATGAATGATGTAAAGAACGCCTAGAGTGTTTTTATGCTATAATGTAATTATTGTATATGTGAAGTATGTGTATACAGGTACACGAATGGTATGTGAGTTCTACGTTCGACATAGTAAGTTAGGATGGCAAATCCCTCTAACTTCTGTTGGACATAGACTTGGCAGGTGATGGCGTAGTTAAGGACTGCGAGCCTTATACGTGATGTAGATGATAGATGTAAACGTAGATAGGGACGGTGGGCCTTATACGTGTTATAGGAGATAGACGCCAACGTAGATAAGGACTGCGGACCTTATACGTAACGTAGATAAGGACTGCGGACCTTATACGTAATATAGATAGGCGTCAGCACAGGAAAGGACTGTGGACCTTATACGTGCTTTAGCATAGGGGAGGACTGCGGACCTCGTACGTGCTATGAATTAGGTTGCAACATAGGGAAGGACCGTGGACCTTGTACGTGTTGTGGATGTATGATGGTATTGGGAAGGACCGCGGACCTTGTACGTACCATGAATGGTGAACATAGGTAAGGACTGCGGACCTTTTTCGTGTTCACGATCGTGAGTACAGGTATAGACGGCGGACTATGAACGTACTCTCGGTAGACTGAGGTTAGTGATTGTAGATATGTATGTATGTATGGTAGCAAGTATGTATGTAGAACAGAAGGGTAACTAGTGAAGTATGGATATGTATCTTCGGATATATATGTATGTGTTGTATTGTATGGCGTACGATTAACTAGAACTCACTCAGCGTAGCTGACTTTTAGTATGCACGCAGGTGAGTATGATGAGGCAGCTCGCTTGAGGAGACACGTGGCACTGAATAAGAGGCTGGCATCGGAAGACTCAAGACGTTTAAGTTAAATGTTTCGATTATTTTGAAAGACAAAATGATGTTTTAAGACAAGACGTGTTTTGTTATGAAATATTTTATGAAAGTTTTTATATTCCGCGAAAGTTTTAATGAACTCTGATTTGTACGAACTGTGTTTATGAGTAAATCCGACGCTAAAGTAGGGCTACCGGGTTCGGGGCCTTACAAGTTGGTATCAGAGAAAAGTTCGAGAGATTTAAGCATCCTACATGCTTGGACTCGAACAGAGAATGGGGTTTAAGTAAGAAAAGAAAGAAGATGCCAGTTCAAGAATGCCATGTGTCGCTCAAGCAAGATCAGTAAAGGTAAAGTGTATGATTAAATGATATATGTTAATGAGAAAGAAAAGATACGTGAACGGCAGGGATAGGAATAATTGATTGTTTGATTTGACTAACTGCTTAAGAAGAACCAGCACAAATAGACTCATAAAGGGAAGTGTATAGGATACGGAAAGCAACGTGATCAGCTAGTCACAGCTGGCCACTGTTATTACCTGTTAGCCTTGCTATCCTTGTACTAAATAGTTCCTTGAGTGATGATGTTTGTGTTTTCCCTTTTAGAATACTAATGGCTGGAGCTGGAGAATTTGTTGGAACTGGGGGTCGCACTGGACGTCGTGGCAGGCCTCGTCTTGTCCGGCAACCCTCGGTAGAAGAAGCTTCCCACACCAAAGATGAAGGAAGCGCAGCTGGAGGAGACCAGAACAACATCGAAGAGGTTCAACTTAGCCCTGCAGTTCAAGCAGCCATTGTTCAAGCTGTAGTTGCTGCTGTGAAGAACCTGAATCCCGAAAGATCTGCTGGAAGCCGTGAACGAACTGCTGAAGGGGCAGGCGGTGATGGTCGGAAGGATGGGGGAGGAGAAAGAGAGGCCTCGAGTGAGGATAAGTCTGTGAAGGTCGATGACAGGAAAAGAGGCCAAGATGGGTGCAACTATAAGTCCTTCAAAGGATGCGACCCGCCAAAGCTGACTGGGTTGGGAGACGCAATCGCTACTCTCCAATGGATAACCACTATGGACAAGATTATCCGCATTAGCGAATGCCGTCCCGACCAAGCTGTGGGTTATGCTACTCAGTCATTTGAGGAAGAAGCTATGTATTGGTGGGAAAGTGCGGAGCAGAGAAAGACTAGGGATGAGATCAAGGCGTTGAGATGGGACGATCTGAAAGAGTTTGTGATGAAGAAGTTTTATGCAGATGCCGAGGTTGAAAGGACGGAGATGAAGTTCCTGAATTTAAAGGCCGGTATGATGACGCATCGTGAGTATACTACTGAATTCAACCGACTATCTAGGTTGGTGCCTGATATGGTTGACACTGAGGTCCAGAGAATCAAATGTTATGTGAGGGGATTGCCACAAAAAGTCCGCATGTTAGTCAGGGCAAATAAACCTGCTACTTTTGACTCTGTTGTTGAACTTGCAGAAGTGGTTTACGCTGACCTGGCTGAGGACGATGTGGTGGTGGAGGAAAAGAAGGAGAAGAAATGGGCTACCTCTGCTAAGCGGTCTGGCGAGATGGTGACAACAACTGATGAGAGGAAGGCCAAGGTTGGGAACAAGGATGCATGTAAGACGTGTGGGCGAGTGCACCAGGGAGAATGCAAGACTGGGACAGACAGGTGCTATCGGTGTGGAAAGAGTGGGCATTATTCTCGAGAATGCCCTGATCGTCCAAAGTGCTTCAAATGAGGAAAAGCTGACCACATGGCTAGGGATTGCAAGGAATCAGGGGCGGAAGGTGCGAAAGGATAAAGACTTGGGGAAACTGCAGAGAGGAACACTTGATGAAGGAATAATTGCTCATGCAATGGTTTTATTAAGTTACTTTTGCTTAAGGACTTGTTTTGTGTTAAGGTTTAAAACTTATGTTTATCAGTGACGTGTAATATATTGAGTTTGGTTATGAATGATTATTATGCTATGATGAAAGGTTGTTTTAGACAATAGTGTTAAAAGTACTAATCGAAGCCTTGGAAGGATGAGATGAGTCTTGGTACATCGAGGGTCTCATGGACGAGCTACCTTAAATAGAAAAAACACATGACCACCATTCGATGGCTGCAAAGTCGGGAGTAAGAAGGATAACCCAAAAGGCAAAGGCGATTCGATAAAGTGTGTAAATATAAGAAGTTTTCCTTTTATAGGGAATAAGTTTGGTTTCGGGGACGAAACCTCTTTAAGGGGGGAAGACTTGTAACATCCCGAAATTTCCAAAATGATATTAATTATATTACTTAATAACAGAGGGAAAGTTTACTCGGGTTATCGGGAAATAAATAAATAGAGTAGGAGTTGGTATGGGTCGGGCTAGTGTTGGGTAATGGATATGGGTTATGGACTTCGGTTATGAAAGAAGGAAGGAGAGTCCATGGGCTTAAGCCCATGATCCCTAAATATAAATACCATTAACCACCATTTAATCCTCATTCTCACATATTCCATACACACACACCCAAAACACACACGACCCGAACCAAGATCCGAAGGCGAAAACCCGAGCTTGTCGGTGCTGGAACGTTGTGACGGACCAAAACAACATCAAGGCTTAACCGTGTTCGTAGTTCGACTCGTTCAAGGTACGTTTATAGTTAGAAATCTTTCGTGTAGGTTCGGGTTGATTTGAGAAATGATAGATCTGAGTTTGTATGGTAAAAACGAATCCAACAAAGCTAATCTTACTGAAAATGGTTATGATTTGATGGGTTAATCGATTGATAAAAAGAACCCGTAACCTATATGCCTAAATCGCATCCTTTAAACATCGATGTTAGGTCGATTTGATGGTTGGGGTTTGCAGGCGCTGGTCAGACGATCCCGTGGGTACCTAAATCGAGTTATTTGGTTAAGAAACGAAGGTGATTAAGGGATTTAAGAACGAACAGTAGCTGCAGACGACAACTTCGCCTGCAAGCTAAGTTCGCCTGATGAACTTCGCCTGCACGCTAAGTTCACCTGATGACAACTTCGCCTAAAGCCAAGTTCGCCTGATGACAACTTCGCCTAAAGCCAAGTTCGTCTGATGACAACTTCGCCTAAAGCCAAGTTCGCCTGATGACAACTTCGCCTAAAGCCAAGTTCGCCTGATGACAACTTCGCCTAAAGCCAAGTTCGCTTAAGGTTTAACTTCGCCTAAAGCTAAGTTCGCCTAAGGTTTAACTTCGCCTAAAGTCAAGTTCGATTAGAGAATAGATTAAAACGATAAGTAAAAGTAAGCTAATACTAGGCCACCAGATTAGATCAGGCGAGTATTGATACGTGTAACTTATACAGTCAGCCAAGCACAGTTAAAGAAGGGATTTACAACTATCAGAGGAAGAAGCAGAGTTCAGGTGAGTTTCTAGCCCCATTCCTTGTTATGTTTTCGGGGCTGTGTGCATACTTGATGTGTTGTTAATACATTTATCCTAAGTGATAAGTGTATGCCATATGTGATATATGTGATGGATATGAATGATTGCTTGTCGGTACGCGAACGATCTTCGGGTATTGCGCGTACTGTCAGGTTAAAAATAAAAGTACGAATACTATATATCGAAGATGTATGAACATTACAAATGAATACTTGTCGGGGCGTGAACGATCTTCGGATATTGCATGTATCGACAAGGGGTATGGTTGTTAATGAATGATGTAAAGAACGCCTAGAGTGTTTTTATGCTATAATGTAATTATTGTATATGTGAAGTATGTGTATACAGGTACACGAATGGTATGTGAGTTCTACGTTCGACATAGTAAGTTAGGATGGCAAATCCCTCTAACTTCTGTTGGACATAGACTTGGCAGGTGATGGCGTAGTTAAGGACTGCGAGCCTTATACGTGATGTAGATGATAGATGTAAACGTAGATAGGGACGGTGGGCCTTATACGTGTTATAGGAGATAGACGCCAACGTAGATAAGGACTGCGGACCTTATACGTAACGTAGATAAGGACTGCGGACCTTATACGTAATATAGATAGGCGTCAGCACAGGAAAGGACTGTGGACCTTATACGTGCTTTAGCATAGGGGAGGACTGCGGACCTCGTACGTGCTATGAATTAGGTTGCAACATAGGGAAGGACCGTGGACCTTGTACGTGTTATGGATGTATGATGGTATAGGGAAGGACCGCGGACCTTGTACGTACCATGAATGGTGAACATAGGTAAGGACTGCGGACCTTTTTCCTGTTCACGATCGTGAGTACAGGTATAGACGGCGGACTATGAACGTACTCTCGGTAGACTGAGGTTAGTGATTGTAGATATGTATGTATGTATGGTAGCAAGTATGTATATTGAACAGAAGGGTAACTAGTGAAGTATGGATATGTATCTTCGGATATGTATGTATGTGTTGTATTGTATGGCGTACGATTAACTAGAACTCACTCAGCGTAGCTGACTTTTAGTATGCACGCAGGTGAGTAGGATGAGGCAGCTCGCTTGAGGAGACACGTGGCACTGAATAAGAGGCTGGCATCGGAAGACTCAAGACGTTTAAGTTAAATGTTTTGATTATTTTGAAAGACAAAATGATGTTTTAAGACAAGACGTGTTTTGTTATGAAATGTTTTATGAAAGTTTTTATATTCCGCGAAAGTTTTAATGAACTCTGATTTGTACGAACTGTGTTTATGAGTAAATCCGACGCTAAAGTAGGGCTACCGGGTTCGGGGCCTTACAGTTATCCTAATTCGTCCCTTATAATCATCTAATTCGTCATTCCAATTTGTCATTTGAACATGACTTATTTCGTTATCTTTATCGTAATAAATTGGAGAGTAAGGAATCACCTGATTCGTTACCTGGTTCGCTATCCTAGTTCGTTAGCCTAATTCGTTATCTGACGTAACCAAACTGGATGACCCAATTCGTTATTTTGTCTTAACGAATGGTCGAAGTAATTCGTGATCTGGGCATAACGAATTAATGAACTAATTCGTTATCTTACCATAACGAATTGCATCAGTCTTATCCAGACTTTGACCCTAAAGTCAAAATTTTCAAGAACACGAATTAGTCTACCTATACCGGATCAGCAATTAAACCCTCTATTCTTAACGAAACAACATGAAATTGGTACCATTAAACTCGCAATCCAAGTGTCTACAACCCTAACCATCAAATCGGCCAAACATCCATGTTTAAGGGGTGCGATTTGTGCATCTATGTTGCGGGTTATTTTTGGTTAACAATTAACCTATCAAATGCTAATCAATTTCAGTGGGATTTGTTGTTTTGGATTCGTTTTTAACTTTCTAAAACATATCTATGATTTATAGACGTAATCTAAACCTAAACGAACAAGGTCTCGATATAAACGTACCTTAAACGAGTCGATCTACGGACATGATCTAGTATTGATGTAGTTTTGGCTCGTTACGACGTTCCAGCACCAACGAGATCGGGTTTTCGCCTTCGGATCTTGAGTCGAGATATAGGATGGTGTTTGTGTGTGTTTTTGATGGTGTAGGCTATGGTGTAGAGATGGATAAAAAGGAAAGGATTTGGATTTAAGGAGTATTTATACTCCCTTAAGCCCATGAACCTAAGTCTCATTCCATTTTTTATTCCATCTTTTAAAGTTCAAGCCCGTCATCTTATAGTTTATTTATCTAAACCGACACATGACACTTTATCGAATAAACAAAATTTCATTTATTTATTATAATCAAAAGTGGGATGTTACAGATTTTGTGAGTTTTTTTTTGCTAATTATTAGGATTTCAAAGTGATTAAACTTATGATAATTGTTAGATGGTAGTAATTATGTGCCCTAAATTGTGGCTAGCTGTAAAATGGTTGTAAGTATTCTACGGATGTAACAAATCATTCTGTGTTAAATGTTAGCGTAAGATTTCTGTTGTTGCAAGTGCATTTCTACTGGAAGGTTTTATGCATGTACACAACACACATTCTTTAGTGTTAACAATTTTAATTTTGCCTATCGTATTGTAACATGATGTTTGTAGCTGAGTGAATTTGAAGTTGTACATTTTTAAATTTAAGTTATTATCTTGTGCAAACTTTAAAGTAATCTGTATTTTAGGTTGCCCCATAATTGTGGTGTTGTCTTCGGTTATTGATTTCCATGAAGCTACATGTAGGTAGTATGAAGAAAATGTATGCAATCGTGGTTGTTAGTACTGGTTACTGCAAATTCATGTTTAAAATCGAGATCTGAAACAGTCCTAGCCCACGTAGTCTTGAAACAGTCCAAGCCCATGCAGTCTGGTTGTGGTAAGCCGAAGAAGAACGAAGCTATTTTGATGTCGTATGAAAAATGAAGGCATTGGAAGTGAGTTTTATTCTTATTTTTCACACTACACCTGAATTCTGAACAATCCGACACAAGAAAACCAAAAACCGAGAAAAAGAATTGATTTTTTCTTTTTTCCAATTTTATTTTAACCCTATGTAGTTTTCTATTTTAACCGTAATTTCTTATCAAAACCAAACTTCTACCCGAAAGCTGAGTAAATACTCACATGCTATGTAACTGCTTCCAATACATATTTATAAAAAATACTAATTATCTCTATATCTTTTTACGTGTATTTGGATAAAGATGGGATTTTGCTACTTTCAGCAACTGATTGCTACCAGGATTTAACGGATCTATATTTGTTTTCGGAGTCAAAATAACTGAAATCTGTGGTAATTATTTTTAAAAATTTAGTTATATCAAAAATTGATTATGACAGTTTTGTGTTGGTATTGTAGAGTGAAGTTGCATTGTGGTGTATGGGCTTTCAGAAAATAAGAGTTAACGAATTACCTTCTACGAGGTATAACTTTTAAAACAATCATTTTTCCACAATTTCAATTTTAAATATTTTTTGTTGAAGTTTTTAACAATTTTTTATTTTAATTTTTTGTTATAAACGATGCAGAACTTTTTTTTTTTCAAAAACAACATTATATTTAGTGATCAGGTACTCAACGGCTTGGCTAGGGCGAATATTATCGTAAGTTATGTCGCTAATAAAATAATATAAAATTATAATTCTCATATAATTAATTCATTTGACTTTCATGTTTTTGGGTTGTGTTAGGTACTGCATTTGTAAATGGTTCAACTATCTCTACCTCTCTAAGTTGTGGCAAAGGTGATACGTGAATGCAGGCCAAATAGTGGTATGTGTTTTGTAGTTGTAGGAACAACCTTTGAATGGTATGTGTGTATGTATTTGTATGCTTGTGTGTGTTTGTAATTTTGTATATGTGTGCTTGAATATGCACGTGTGTATGTGTTTGTATGCTTGTGTGTGTGTTTGTATGCTTGTACACGTGTGTGTGAATATGTACGTGTGTATGTATTTGTGTGATAACTGTGTTGTATGTTAAATTGTTAATCGAACAATTAGTTAGTCACGTTGGTTAGCTACTTATTTTGTTTTGACTCTTTGTTATCTTGCGGTTATAGAATCTGAGTTTGTGCATGTCATCCATATGTAATATCAGTGTGTGCGTATATATTTGTATATGTGCATATGTATATACGTGTATATATATATGTAAGTTGAAAAACATAAAAAAAAATGGTGCATATATAGTTAATTTTATTATTGTTGCTATCTCTATTTTCAGTTTATATTGATTGTCGCAATGCAGTACCATAGTCGGTGGCTGCTTATTTAACTGGGATGTAAGTAGTTTGTAAGTCAAATCAAAATTGGAATGAGGGATTTTTAACTTGGTATGTTGAACGAATTTATAGTTAGGGCTTTAATCAATTATGTTATAAACTCTCTATTTTAACTGGGTATGTTGAACGATTTATAAACTCATTCTGTTTGGCTAAAATGTTTAGCTAACAAGTTTTAATTGAGTTGGGTGGCCTAAACATATTATTTGGCCTGTTTGAAGAGAACCAATAAGATTCATTAATAGGTTTTCCTACACATTTGAAAGCTAGAAATTTCTTGGAAAGAAATGAGTTTTACATTAAAACTAGTTTTTTCACTCGGCGCGTTGCGCCAGGCAAGTCGGTAAACTTGGTCGGTGGTAAACCTAAGTGTTAAGCCGGTAAGTCAAAAAAAATTCGGTCGGTTCCGGTAACGTGCGTTATTATACCGTTTCCCGTCGCGAAACACGAGCTCTTCCACTAGTAATTATAAAGGCACCTTAAAAGTAAAAAAAAAAAAACTATAGAAGGAAGAAAACTTTTTTTTCTAGTAGGACTTGAACTTGAATTGCCAACGTGGAACATCCCCCTCTTAACATCAAAGCAAATCAAACTTACAAATCCATAAAACTCGATGATTGTAGAACCCTAAATTCCGAGTAAGTTGAAGATTGATTCATTTTCTAACTCCATCTATACACTTATATGAAAAAGACGATGATTTTGTTCAGATACAGAACTTGATCATAAAGTTGCAGGAGTTTAAATCGATGATTGTGAATGTTGAAATTAAGTAATTGAAGGTACGGGTTACATATTGAGAAGAATAATTTGGAAGACAAATTGAAGAAAGCTGAAGTGAAGGTTAGTTTTTGTCTGCTCTGCTCATTATCTCACCAATAGTCTATTTCTTTCAAATTTCTTGCATAAGGAAATTTTTTTGCCTAATTAGTTCTTATCAATTTTAACTAATTAGCTGTTATTTTTGATATTTTATAATTCATAGTAGTATATTTGAATGTTGGTGCTAAACATGTAGAATATAAAAAAAAATTAATTTCAATTTTTTTGTTGGACATTTATTTATTAATGTTGGAGTTCTATTTATTTAATTATGTGATCTGATATGGTAACCCTCTTTTAAAATTAAGAAAATTGAAGAAATTTGAAGTGAAGGTTAACGTACTGGAATTAAAAATTGATTAATTACAACATACATTAGAGTCAAACGAGAAGTTTGATTATGGTTTTAAGGAGAAAGAGGTAAGGAGGAGCTTTGATGCAAACGCATATTAAATGGTGATTGAACGTATTATAGATGTGTAATATTTTGTAATACACGTGTGTAATACTGTTGTAATACTAAAAAGAAATTTCTGATTTTTAGGAGAAAGAGGTATATACTAATCTGAGTCGCCAATTTGTTGTTGAAAATTGTAGTATCCATACTAGCTGGGAAATAAAACCGTCATTTTTTATATGCAGTATAGTGTCTGATTAAATGGAGTATTGTGTGCTTTGTGTCTTTAAGTTGTATCATGTTATTGATTTGATAAAATAATTTAGTTGTAACAATATATTAACTTTATAGGCATTTTAAAGCGTGTTGTTCAAGTTACAAGTTAACATGACAAACTTTTATGCGGGTCAGAGTTGAGTTGGGCCCGAAAAACATTTTTGCCCACAACTGTGTTTATACTAAGTTTTATGTAGCAATACCACAATGTTAAGCAAGTTTGAAAACTATCTATTGTCTATTTATATTTGTATCTACTTTCTGTGACTAGAGTTTATTTTTTCTATTACAGGGTGAGGAAATATGTGCCAAGCTACAAACACACATAGACGATCCATGGTACGCTAAAGCGCGTTTTGTGGCTAATTAAAGACTGATAAGTGATGATATTAGGAACTGGATAACATTGTACTTTATATTATGCATAAAAATTGTATTCATATGTTAACACAAGTGTCACAAACTACTAGTGTGATTAAAAAAAAGTTTAGTTGAATTTGTTTGAGAATGTTTTATTTTTGTTGTATATCTATAAAATTTTCAAATTCAAAGCTGGTTATTGTTATGGTTAAGTATAATATATTACTATTTTTTTTAGTTCTGGGCGGTACTTTAATAAAGACATGATTCCATTTATTTTCTATTCATATTTTGGGTGATTTCGTTTGTGTTGTTTTAGAAGTTTTGTTTGGCAGCCTACACTCTATTTTTAAGCAGTTCCCAAAACCGCCCACATTACCAATCGCTCTTTTGCAAGAACGTTTGTTTTAGCGGTCTCTGAATCGCCTAAAAGCATGAAAGTCACTGCTTAAATGTAGGTAAAATACATATTGCACATATGTAAAACAAATAAATAAGCCTATATTAGAGGTTACAATTTGAGCATAAACAAGCACCAACAATCAGTTACAAATATACATTTTGTAAAATGTAAGTAAGATATACAATAAACATACGTAATACAAACAAATAAGCATGAATTGAAGTTATGGTTTGAATATGATTAAGCACAAGTAAACAATTGAAACGGAGACAAATGAGACTTTTAGTTTTATTAACTTATTAACTCCTTTTTCAACACTGTGTTTGCTTTTTTCGTCATACTTTCTTTGATGTCTGATCTTCACCGTCCGGCTACAAATTAAAGCAAACAGTTAGTATTTAATTATACGTAATAAAGTACTAATACATATATTCACTACACTAGCACTGCATATATGTAATGCAATAGTATTGCATATACGTAGTACACTTTTACTATAAATATGTTATACAGTAGTAGTGCATATATGTAATACACTTAAGACAAACATGTAATAGTCTTTTGAAAAAATATACGTAATGAAAGCACTTCATATATGTAGTATACCTAAAGAAATGTAGCATTATCATTGTCATCACAATTTTCACATACACTACACATGTGCAATATTAATAAATACATGTGCTACATCAACATTGATAGGTTTAAACATGTTGCACATATGCAATATAATTAAGCATATACAATTGCATTAACATTACTACTTTCAGCGCTACATATATGCAATATAAGTAGACGATATTGTAAAATACGTATTTTAGGTACTACATAAATGTAATACATCAAAGGTGCATCAACGCTGCTTAAAAATGTAATGCAACATCATTTCATATATGCAATACATCAAAGGTGCATATATGTAACACATCTGCGTTGCATATGCATGTATTACATTAGTAATAAACATGTGCAATACTTGGTTAATCATTTAAAATACATGAGCTCATCAATATGTGCATCATTCATAGTTTTCATTTATAATCATTGTACAATTTTATATTTAACAACGCCATACTGTTATTCAATTAAACAAAAAAACAAAAACAGAGCCTACGAAACATGATAGCCTCTGTTTGTACTTGATTGGTGTTTAATACACCTAATAAACATTGAAAACATGAAAAATTGAGTATTAGAATCGTTTACCTGTTAGTTTTCATCGAGTTGTAGCTTGATTTTGCAGTCGATTGAGCAAAGCCTACGAAACATGATAGCCTCTGTTTGTACTCGATTTGTATTTAATACACCTAATCAACATTGAAAATATGAGAAATTGAGTATTAGGATCGTTCACCTGTTAGATTTCATCGAGTTTTACCTTTATTTTGCAGTCGATTAAGCGATTAGATGATCGAACAAGAGAATTTTGAAAACCCTAGGTTATCTCCAAAAAGACAGGGCTGGGTGTGGAAGATAACGAATGATTATAGTATTTTTTTCACTTCCATTTTTACCCTTCCTCATTAAAAAACCCCTTCCCTTTTATTTTTTCCTTTTCTTTTATTTTCACTCATCAATCATCTAAACTTAAGGGTTTTAAATGAGTTCTCTAGTTCTCTCATTAGTAGGAGTTCTCTCTAGATCCCACCCCTATATATATATATATATATATATATGTTATCTTTTATGTCTTGTGTTTTAGGAGTGTGGCATAGAGAACCAGTATGGTATTTTGGTAACTTTTGATGATCAAAACTCAACATATGCATCTCTTAAGCATCTTTAAGGATGGCTCTTCTTACCTCTAGAGGTCATTATATTTCACATATCATAGTTTATCTATTCATTATGCGGTGTAACTAAAACTTTATTCTGAATCTTTGTTAATTGTTGTGTTTGAATATTGATAAGAGTCACGTCATGTGCTTTTCACCGTATATGTGCAATAAACATGCTTAATTGAACACACACAAACTTCCTCAACAAATATAGAGCAACCCTCGTGTCCGTGTTGCCCAAGATTAAAGAAAGAATGATCGATCAATGATAATAATATGATAACAATTTGCAAAAGGTATGAAATCTTAATTGACGTTGAGGGTTTATATAGACGTACATGTCTACTGATCTTTATACAAATTACAACTTCAATCCTTCTACATTACATAAATATTAAAACTAACTAAAACATACTATGACATATTTACATAACTAACCCTAGACTTTAACTTGGAGGGATTAAATCTAACATTCACCCCCTTAATCACGAACAAGTAAGTATTCAACACCGAGCAGTTTCCTCATTGTAGTAAACTTTATTCTTGCCAATACTTTTGTTAAGATGTTCGCTCTTTGAAGTTCTCCACTTATGTGTTCAACAGTGATGTGATTGTCTTCGACACATTCCCTTATGAAATGATAATGGGTGTCAATGTGTTTACTTCTTCCATGAAACACCGGGTTCTTCATCAGCACGATAGCGGATATGTTGTCGACATATAGAGTAATCTTTTCTTCTTTCCATCTGGTGAGTTCACTTAGTAGTCTTTTTAGCCATAGTGCTTGACATGTTGCAGCCGTTGCAGCCATGAATTCATATTCACATGAAGAGAGTGCCACAGTTTGTTGCTTTTGTGTGCACTAAGTTATGGGAGAATTCCCAAAATAGAACACTATCCCCGTAGTTCCTTTTCCTTCTTCAGTATTAACACCATAACTGCTATCACTGTAACCAGTTATTTTGCATCCTCCATTCCTCTTATAAGTTATACCGAAGTCTTTAGTGCCTTTGATATAACGTAGAACTTGATTAATGGCTTTGAAATGGTGTTCTTTAGGTTCTTGCATAAACCTACTGAGTAAACCAACTGAATATAACAAATCTGGTCAAGTATGAAGTAGATACCTTAAGCATCCAATTAGACTTCTATATTCAGTGGGATCAACCGATTTTCCACCTTCGGTTTTAGTCAAGAGTGTACCAGGGTTCATACGGATTTTGGTTTCATTACTATCCAACTTTCCAGCGTTCTTTAGAATCTTTGTAATGTAACAGGCTTGCTTGATAGATATTTCACCCCCTGATTGGGTAACTTCTATACCAAGATAGTAAGCCAATAACCCAAGGTCACTCATCTCAAATTTTTCTTCCATTTGAGATTTGAATGAGTCTATTTCTGTCTTTGAAGATCCAGTTATTATTAGATCATCAACATAGACTCCAACAAGCAAAGTAGAGGTTTTGCTTTTCTTCGTATAGACTGCATGTTCCAACGTACATTTCTTAAAATCAAGTGATTTTAGACTGATATCAAGTTTCACATTCCATGCATGTGGCGCTTGTCTAAGTCCATATAATGCTTTGGAAAGTTTGTAGACATTTCCTGCATCTTGTGTTTTTACAAATCCTTCTGGTTGTGAAACATAGACTTCTTCCTTCAGTTCGCCATGTAGGAATGCGAATTTTACATCAAGGTGATGTACTTACCATCCATTATAAGCTGAAAGAGCTAAAATGAGATGAACCGTCTCTATGCGGACTACAGGAGCAAAGACTTCATCAAAGTCTATACCATGTTGTTGTACATAGCCTTTGGCTACCAAACGAGCCTTATGCTTTATTATTTCCCCGCTCGCATCTCTTTTGGTCTTGAGTGCCCATTTTAGGCCAATTGCCTTATGATCATTGGGTAATTTGGTCAATTTCCAAGTATTATTCTTGTTTATTGAGTCTATCTCAGCTTGCATAGTCTTAATCCATTTCTTGTCCTTGGCTACCTCCTTGTAATTATGAGGTTCTTCTTCAGCCAGTAAAAGTTCATTAACATCGGTGTTAATCTTTTTGGACCTTTTATACACATCTCCCAAAGGTTTAAAACCTCTCAATGGTGTATGATTGAAAGAATCTAATGAGCTATCAGTAATTGGTATATATTCAGCAACCTCGGCTGAATTTGGCTCATACACGTATGTTGGAGGTGTGACAAGATTGCTAGGAGATTAGGAGATAATGGTTCTTCATATTCTTGGTCATTATCTTTCGTATATTCATCCTCTCGAGTCACCAGGATCGTTTCATTTTTTTCTTGAGGAACTTCGTTAAAGTTATCCTCAACAATGAATCTACCCATTCAGGTTCCTCACTACCAACTTCATTCATGTACTCTTTCCAATTCCATGAATCCTTTTCCAAGAATTTTACATCTCGACTGATGCAAATTCGTTTAGTATTGGGATCATAAAGTCTATATGCTTTTGATCCTTCCTCAATTCCCAAATATACCATCTTGACACTTCTATCATCTAATTTGGCAAAATGATTTGATGGTACCTTAGAATATGCTACACAACCAAAAACCCTTAAATGTTTTAGGTTTGGTTTTCTACCTTTTAATGCTTCAAAAGGTGTAGCGTTCGTTAGTGCTTTAGTTGGGATTCGGTTTAAGACGTATATGGTATGCCTTACAGCTTCACCCCAAAAGTTTTGAGGCATTGACACAGCCTTCATTATGCTACGCGTATGTAACATCCTAGTTTTGATTATAATAATAAAATAAATGTCTTTTATTTTATATTGTGTCGTTTATCGGTTTAGTTAACAAACCGTACACGGTTGGGCTTGGACTTTAGAAGATGGAAAATAAAAAAAATGGAATGGGCCTTAGGTCCATGGGCTTAAGGGAGTATAAATACCCTTAAACCCTAAACCTCTCCATTTTCTATCCATCTCTACACCATAGCCTACACCTTGGAAAGCACACACAAACCCGAACCAAGATCCGAAGGCGAGAACTCGAGCTTGTTGGTGCTAGATCGTCGTGAAGAACCAAAACAACACCAAGGACCAGCTCGTGTTCGTTGTTCAGCTCTTTTAAGGTACGTTTATATCTATAAATCATTCATCTAGGTTCGGATTCATTTAGGAGGTCCTAGATCTGTATGAATGTGATGAAAACGAGTCAAACGAACTAATCCGTAGTAAAATCCGTTACAATTTGATAGGCTAATTGTTAGTTTGAAATACCCGTAATATATATACATAAATCGCACCCATTAAATGCGAATGTATGGATGTTTGGGTGGTTAGGGTTTGTAGGCGAGGTGATTACGAGTTGATTGATACCAAACTCGTGTGTTTTCGTTGAGATTTGAGGCTGAATTGCTAATCTGGTTCGTGTTGACTATTATTGTTCTTGACAATTTTAACTTTGACCCAAGAGTCAAAGTCTGGATACGAATATAGGCTAATTAGTCAAGGTTGGATAAGACGGAGCCAATTCGTTACCCTAAAATAACGAATCAGGTGATTCGCAATTTGTTGTGATTACAACAGCGAACTAGGTCATTCGCTACTGGTCAATTCGTTATATAAGACAGCAAAACAGACCGCGGATCAGGAGATTCGTTAATGACTAATTCGTTATATTTATATAAGATTCGTTACTCATCATTCGCTATGTTAAGCTAACGAACTAGAATGACGAATCAACTAACGAATCAGGCATGTAAGGTGACGAATCAGTAACGAATTAGTCCTAATTCGTCACGGTGAATGAGATAGCGAATTAGAAAAATAATTAAAATCCTAATGGAAAATGTATTAAGACAGTTAATGGAAATAAAATTTTTTCCAAGCTGACCTGGCAGCTCGACCCCAGCTAAGGGCTCTGCTTCTTGGACCCTACTAGGGACTGCCGCCCCTAGACCCCGCTGCCAGGGGCGCTGCCCCCGGACCCCCGTCCGTTGTGGATTATATAAAGATGGAAATACGATATGAGTAGCAAGAGAAAATTGATACATGTAAATGTTATACAGTTAGCCGTGCACAGCTCAAGACAGGATTAACTATAAACGGTTAACGCAACCGCATTCAGGTGAGTTTCTAGCCCCATTTCTTTGTTATATTTTCGGGGCTGTGTGCATACTCGATGTGATAGTTAATACACTTACCTTAAATGGTAAGTGTATTCCATGTATGATTTATATGTTAATTATGTATATCTTGAATGTGATCGAAAACTTGTCAGTACGTGAACGATCTTCGGATATGGCACGTATTGACAAGGGAGGTATGTATATGATAGATGGATGTGTATGATAGATATATGTATGAATGTGTATGAAAGAGTAAAGAATGTTATGTATGTTACGAGTACGTAAAGACAGAATATACGAAGATGAAGAAGTAAGAGATCAGACCCTAATCATATATGAGATAGAGAAGAAAGGGACCCGATAGAGAAGTAAAGAGGGATCAGACCCGAATAATATCTGAGATAGACAAGAAAGGGATCACACCCTAATAATATCTGAGATAGATAAAGTAAGAGGGATCAGACCTTAATAATATCTAAGATAGAAAAGGAAGGGATCAGACCCTAATAATATCTGAGATCAGTAAATATATAGTATGAAAGTAATAAAGTATGTATGTATGTATGTATGTATGTATGTATGAAGTTATGTGATGAAAGTAAAATAGTAACGTAATTATTATGTGTCTTTGGATGTATAATAGAAGGTAAGTGTTCGTATTGTATGTTATGTGATTAACTAGAACTCACTCAGCGTAGCTGACTTTTAGTATGCACGCAGGTGAGTAGAATGAGGCAGCTGGCTTGAGCGGGGACACATGGTGGTAGAATAAAGAAGCTGGCATCTGAAGATCTATTTGTTATGTTTTGAACTAAAAGACATGTTTAAGTTATGTTTTAGAGACAAGATGAGGAATGTTTGTAATGACTGTTGATGTTTTATATTATTCCGGGAATGTTTTAATTAACTCTGATATTTAGAACTGTGTTTATAAGTAAATCCAACACCAAATGTAGGGCACCGGTAACGGGGCCTTACAAGTTGGTATCAGAGAAAAGTTCGAGAGATTTAAGCATCCTACATGCTTAGACTCGAACAAAGAATGGGATTTAAGTAAGAAAAGAAAGAAGATGCCAATTCAAGATAGCCATGTGTCACTCAAGCAAGCTCAGAAAAGGTAAAGTGTATGGTTAAATATGTATGTTAATGTTATTTTAATTGTTAAAGAAAGGATATGTGAATGTTAGAGGTAAGAATAATTGCTTGTTCGATTGATTAACTGTTTAGAGTAGAACCAGCATAAATAGACTCATAAGAGGAAGTGTATAGGTCACAAAAAGTAACGTGATCAGCTAATCACAGCTGGCCACTGTTATTACATGTTAGCCTTACTATCCTTGTACTAAATAGTTCCTTGAGTGATGAAGTTTGTGTTTTTCCTTCCAGAGTATGATGGCTGGATCTTGGGCAGTTGTTGGAGAAGGAGGCCGCACTAGACGTCGTGGCAGGCCTCGTTGTGTCCAACGACCTTCGGTAGAAACAGCTTCCAACACCAGAGCTGTAGGAAGCGCAGCTGGAAGAAACCCTGAGGACAACGAAGGAGTCCAACTCGATCCCTTAATCCAAGCAGCTATTGTACAGGCTGTAGCCAATGCAGTGAAGAACTTGAACCCAGAGGGGTCTGCTGAAGGCCGTGAAATAACAGCTGAAGGAGCGGGAGGAGGTGGTAGGAAAGATGATGAAGGAGAAAGAGAGGCTTCGAGTGTGGTAAGGTCTGTTAAAGTTGATGAGAGGAAGAGGGGCCGAGGTGGCTGCAACTATAAGTCCTTTAAGGGTTGTGACCCGCTGAAGCTGACTGGTTTGGGAGACGCAATCGCTACCCTTCAATGGATAACCTCCATGGATAAATTTATCCGCATTAGCGAGTGTCGTCCCGATCAAGCTGTCGGTTATGCCACCCAATCGTTTGAAGATGAGGCAATGTATTGGTGGGAAAGTGTGGAGCAGAGGAAGACGCGGGACGAGATTAAATCCATGAAGTGGGAGGATCTGAAGGAGTTAGTAATGAAGAGGTTCTGTGCTGACGCCGAGGTTGAGAGGGCGGAGATGAAGTTTCTGAACCTGAAAGCCGGAACGATGACACATCGTGAGTATACCACCGAGTTCAACCGAATTTCTAGGTTGGTACCCGATATGGTTAACACTGAGGCTAAGAGGATCAAGTGTTATGTGAGGGGATTGCCACAGAAAGTCCGCACGCTAGTCAGGACAAGTAAACCTGCTACCTTTGACTCTGTTGTCGAGCTCGCAAAGATGGTTTATGCAGACCTGGCAGCGGATGATATTGTGGTGGAAGAAGAGAAGAAATATAAGAAGTGGGTCAATGTCAAACGACCCGGTACTCAGTTGTGGAACTCCAAGAAAAAGAAGCAGAAGGTGTGGGAGAAGAGGTCGTGTAAGACCTGCGGAAAGATGCACGGTGGTGAGTGCAAGTGGGGTAAAGGATCTGATGTGTGTCATAAGTGTGGTAAGACTCATGGAGGAGAGTGCAGGCTAGGGTCGAATGCCTGTTATAAGTGTGGAAAGGTGGGACATTATGCCTCAAATTGTACCGCCAAGTCCGCTTGTTATAAGTGTGGTAAGACGTGCCACTTTGCTAGAGAATGCACCGAGGGTGATGCTGGAGGTAGTGGGAAGAAGGATGCCGATCAAGCTAGGCCAAGAACTAGAGCCTACATGCTGACCCAAGAACAAGCCAAGCAGATTCCCGATGTCGTTACATGTATGTTTCTAGTAAACGGTATTTCCGCTTCAGTATTGTTTGATTCGGTGCGAACAAAAGTTTCGTCGCCACGCCCTTTAGTAAATTATCTAAAATGATATGTTGCCGAGTGTCCGAAACTTTTATAGGAGAAACCGCTAGTGACACTTCGGTTAAAATAATGAAAATGGTTAAGGATTGTAAGATAGAATTGGAGGGACATGAGTTTCCTCTTACCTTGTATGTTATAACCTTAGGAGGGTTCGATGTGGTTTTGGGAATGGATTGGTTATCTAAGTTTGAAGCTCAGATAGTACGTATGAGTAGGAACATAAGGTTAAAGTCCTTGGATGGTAGTGAAGTGACGGTTTATGGTGATAAGGAAAGTTCTGGGCTTAATATCATTTCGATGATAAAAGTTGAGGGTTTGTTGGCGGGGATGCGGTGCCTACCTGGTGTATGTTGTCAACGCTACGGCCGAGACAAAAGAAATGAAAGATGTTCCTATCGTGTGAGACTACCCAGAAGTATTCCCAGAGGATCTTCCGGGGTTGCCACCGGAGCGAGAGATAGAATTCTGGATAGATTTAGTACCAGGAGCCCAACCTGTCGCGAAAGCGCTTTACCGTCTAGCACCGTCCGAGATGAAAGAACTGATGTCCCAACTGCAAGAACTCCTCGACAAAGGTTTTATTAGACTAAGTGTTTCCCCGTGGGGCGCACCAGTGTTATTCGTGAAGAAGAAGGATGGAAGTATGAGAATGTGCATAGACTATCGCGAGTTAAATAAGCTTACGGTAAAGAATAGATATCCTTTGCCAAGGATTGATGATATGTTCGACCAACTGCAAGGTTCAAGTTGGTTCTCACGAATAGATCTCAGATCAGGCTATCATCAACTAAAGGTGAAGGAGGCAGACATCCCTAAGACAGCGTTCCGAACGCGGCATGGACACTACGAGTTCCTCGTAATGTCATTCGGTCTAACAAATGCTCCTGCAGCATTTATGGACATGATGAATAGGGTGTGTCGACCAATGTTGGATAAGTCAGTTATTGTCTTCATCGACGATATATTGATTTATTCAAAGAGAGAGTCTGATCATGCTAAGCATCTGAAAGAGGTATTGGAGATCCCGAAGAAAGAGAAGTTGTATGCTAAGTTTTCGAAATGTACGTTCTGGTTGCGAGAAGTTCAATTTCAAGGTCACGTGATTAATCCTGAAGGGATTACCGTGGACCCAGCTAAGATTGAGGCGATAACTAATTGGAAGACTCCACAGATGCCGACTGATATACGAAGCTTCCTAAGGTTAGCTGGCTACTATAGGAGATTCATATAAGGTTTCTTCAAGATAGCCGCACCGTTGACCGCTATGACCTGAAAGTCGGTAGTATTCAGTTGGGGTAAACATCAGGAAGAAGCTTTTGAGGAGTTGAAGAAAAGACTCACACAAGCTCCAATCCTTACTCTACCCGATGGTGACAAGGATTTTGTTGTTTGTGCAGATGCCTCGCATCAAGGGTTAGGTTGCGTGTTGATGCAACGAGGAAAGGTGATAGCTTATGTGTCTAGACAGTTGAAGGTCCACGAGAGTACTTATCCGACGCATGATTTAGAACTAGCAGTTGTAGTGCATGCTCTTAAGATATGGAGACATTATCTGTACGGTACTAAGTGTACTATTTACACAGATTATAAGAGTTTAAAGTACTTCTTCGAGCAGAAAGAATTGAACATGAGAAAGAGAAGATGGTTGGAGTTGATTAAGGATTATGACTGCGACATTAAATACTATCCCGGTAAAGCTAATGTGGTCGTTGACGCGCTAAGTCGTAAGAATGAGAAAGTCCTGCAACAGTTAAGTCATACCAGCTAATTATGAACTCAAGTCTTTTTTAAGAAATCATCAAGGTGCAGTCAGAGGTATTAGTAGATGAAGGGTTGAAGAAGGAAAGAATTTATGACCAATAAGATGAGTTGATGGAAAACACTCATGGTGTTAACACTAGGTTCGACCGTATGTGGATCCCACGCCATGGTGATCTCAGAGGTCGAATATTAGATGAAGCTCATAAGTCAAGATAGTCGATTCATCCTGGAGCTACAAAGATGTACCAAGATTTGAAAAGAGATTATTGGTGGCCAGGAATGAAAAACGACGTGGTGGATTATGTTAGCAAGTGCTTAACTTGTCTACAAGTCAAGGCCGAACATCAAAAGCCCTATGGGAAAATGCAACCGCTTGAGATACCTGAATGGAAATGGGAACACATCACCATGGATTTCATAACTAAGCTACCTCGTACAGCTAAGAATCATGATACCATCTGGGTGATTGTGGACCGTTTTACCGAGAGTGCTCACTTTCTGCCCATACGAGAGGCTATCTCGTCAGAAACGTTAGCAAGCTTGTTCATTAAAGAGGTTGTAACCAAGCATGGAGTGTCGTTATCAATCGTGTGTGATAGAGATACTCGGTTTACTTCGAGGTTTTGGAAGAAGTTCCATGAATCTATGGGAACGAGATTGAACATCAGTACGGCGTATCATCCTCAAACAGATGGACAGTCTGAAAGGACGATCCAAACCCTTGAGGATATGCTACGTGCCTGTGTTTTAGACTTTGGTGGAAGTTGGGACGATCACCTGCATCTTGCAGAGTTCTCCTATAACAACAGTTACCATTCAAGTATTGGTATCCCACCATTTGAAGTGCTCTATGGTAGACGATGTAGGACTCCCGTATGTTGGGGAGAGATTGGTCAGAAGGAAATGGGGAGTTTAGAGGTGGTTCTAGAGACATCTTCAAAGTTCGATCAGATTAAGGCCAGGATGAAAGCTGCCCAAGACAGACAAAAGTCGTATGCTGATAAGCGGCGACGACCGATTGAGTTTAACGTTGGTGAAAACGTGATGCTCAAGGTCTCGCCTTGGAAAGGAATCATTCGTTTCAGGAAGAGGGGAAAGTTGAGTCCGAGGTATATTGGACCGTTTAAGATTTTAGATCGCGTGGGTGAAGTAGCTTACAAGCTGGATTTACCCGATGAGACTACATCCCCGTCTCATAAAACATGTCTTGTCTCACAAAAATGTATTCTTTGCTCATTTTTGACGAACTTCGTCAAAGATAAACATAAGTTTGACACTACAATTATTAAAAGATTAATGTAAAAAAGGTTTTAAAGTACATATTACCAACATACAAAGGTACACACATACCCAAGATCACATCATAAAAACATATTACATATAGAGTAGAAACAACTGACCTTGAGTGTAGTACCAAGACACTCTCATAAGATTGCTACTTCAAAGAAATGGCACGCAACTCAAGTTGCAAGAACAATTCTCCGTTTGTAATATACGAAATTATATTATTTCTTTATTTATGTTCAAAATTGTAGATAACACATTCGTTCAATTTAGATACTTACACTTACAAATAAGTAAAACATATAGTAATATTGAGTTAAAAGTGAAGTTTCAAACACCAACAATATAGTTATCTAAAATATATATTATTACAAAAAACCATATAAATCAAAAAGTCAAACAAACAGATGTGAAAAAAAAAAACAAAACGTTACAAATTAAATAAGCATCTAAATTAAGTGAGTTATGATATGCAATTAAATCAGGAGATAAAATAATTTACAAACCCTTAAAATCAGTTATATCCAATCTGCATCAAAGAAATTATTTGACCATGAAACCCGAACTGTACTGGAATACCCCATTAAAGCATATAAGTAAATTAAAACCAATCAACATGAAATTAAATTTTAAAAATAACTGTTCGATCATTAAAGTCAAGCTCTACAAAATACCCTACTGAGGCGTTTAGCCAAAAACATTAAATTTACCATATTCAGTAACCTAATATTTAAACTTTGAAAGTAAAAAACACCTAATTCCAATAAGCTTGAAGCCTCTGATTAAAATTAAACATAAATTTGTAGATCACAATTTTGGAGTTTACAATAAAGCATCTAACATAAAATCAAGACGAATCTGGATGTGGTCAAACCTATAGAAACAAAGACTAATAGTTGTAAAACATAGTACTTGTAGCAATCAGATCTTTTAACATCGATGAATAACAACAATGGCTTTCTTGTTGATCAATTAGAGTTCGATTGTAACAAACCTCTCCAATCATATACAAAAAATAAAAAATATAATAATAATAAAAATAATAATAATAATAATAATAAATGTACATGATTTAGAAGGGTGTAAAGTTCCAGCAACTTATTCAGTCATGATTTTGTTATCGGGATGTTAAACCCCAAATGATCTTCAATAACTAACACAGGCCTAACGAAAAAAAACCCGAATAAAAAAACTAACCGAAATAACCCTATGAAATTGAAAACAACAATAATAATAATAATAATAATATGTATCATAAAAACTAAAAAAAAAGAGTGAAAAAACCTAATTAATAAAGAACTATGAATATTTAATAGTAACAAAGGCCGATCTTAATAATAAGACAAAAACCAGTTAAATTTAGGTATACATATAGATTAGGGGCAATGATACAACTTACTTATTTAGTTCGATTTGAAATTAGCATAATAAGAAAAAGACGCCTACAAAAAAGGATTCAAAATTAGTGCGTAATTAATGTGTTGCTGAAGCGATGAAATCGCACCATGGAATCATTGATTGAAAGGTAAGGTTTTGCAATTGTGAAAATAGAGAAAGACTTTCAATCCGCCATGAACTTCGCTCAATTTTCTCCCTGTTTCAATCCACACCAGCGATAAGGTGGGTATGAGCAAGGTCTCGCAGGCAGAGGAAAGAAATAAATGTTAAGATGAGTTGTTATAACCGGTGGGCTATCTGAGTTTCATTAGAAGCCTCATCCCGTCAAAGCTAATCAAACGCATAAAAAGACTCCATTTACAAATGAAGCAATCTGGTGACTTGAGATGAGGCGGGGAGTGACCAGAGAGCGACACGTAGGATATTAATGGTTTCTATAGGTTCCAAGCCGGATCTACACGGAAATATCTCGTTCTACGTAGGTGCGGAATCCCTACGTAAGACGATACCAGCGTAGAAGCGATATACGTTAAAACACTAGCTAAACACGTTACAATACCCAAAAGACACGTTGTATTGCAACTAATAACACGTGATATTCAATCACCAATTATACGTACTGGAATCGTTACACAAATCAAGCCGTAGCCTAAACCTATATACACTTCGACAACTTCGCCTAACATGCTAGGCAAAGTTGTCACTAACTTCGCTTGTTCCACAAGTTCGCTTATAACAGGCGAACTTGTGGGAACAAGTTATCTCAAACACATAAACAAATCCAACTAACACGATTACAGACACTAGATACTGAACTACTGACATCATGCACCAACAGACTCCCCCTTGGCAGTAGCTTCATATCTCTATCTTCAATCAAGTGTCTTGTAATCCCAAAAATCTCGAGTCACTAGTCTTCAAGCATGAACGCCTTCTCTGACACAAACCGAAACTACTCTTTGATATTTCTTGGCTTCTTCTTTCCAAGCAGGAATATAGAATATCTCTTTCTCGTTCAGCACCTGCAAATCAGCTTGTTCACTAAGTGCATTGGATCATACACTCTCAGCAACTCTTGTTCATCTTCATCCTCCATCACTGCTTCAGTTGTTTCACTGTCAACATACCACCATTTCAGATTCTTTATGACATCCTTAGGCATTTGTTTCATCGGCACTTCTTTTAGACACCGGATCGGTTTGTACTTCATTATCATCCAAGGCTTGCCATCAGCTCTCATACCTCCGTCTTTATCTTCAACGAGCTTTCCTTTCTGCGGTTTCAACAGCTCGAACTTTTTCTCCTTTATGCTTTCTTTCCAGACTATCTTTCCAATAATCCTAGCCATGTTATCATCACTCCTGTTTATCAACCCCAACTTGGCTAAGTCCTTCACCTCACACTCAGGCAAAGTATTCAATGACCTCAACAATCTCTTGAAATACTGAACCCCATCATAACGTTTAATCACAAAGAGCCTCAACTGCTCATCATATAACCAGCAAATAATCCCCTTTTTCGATTCAGCATACCCTTTGATGTTGTAACTTTTCTTGAACATAGTAGGGACCGCCGGTTTCTTAGTCTTTACGAACCACTGAGCGTAGCGTTCTTTCAATCTTGGCTGCTCTTCCCATTCAGTCTCATTACATTCCGTATCTTGACCCAAATCTGACTTTTCAACTGCCGGAATTTCATGCTCAATATTATCCTCCACAATCTCTCCCTCTTCGACTTCATTATCAATCACAATCTCAGCCCCTATCTTCTCGATCTCTTCCAACGGTAACACATCATCATCACCTACAACATCATCATCCAACACCTCCTCAGCATCCACTACCACCACGTCATCACCCCCCGATCTGCCAGTTCAACCAGTTGACTCCCCCTGAGTTATGGGAGTCCTAAGAGCTTGTTCAGTTCTTGGCAACTCTCCACCTGCATCTTTCGATGCATTGGGATCATCGTCTCGATCGTTTCTCTTCTTCGTCCTCAGCTCGTCACCCTTACAGCTCGTCTCCCCCTGAGATGCCAAGAACTGTTTCAAGGCATCGAAAATTTTACCGTCCTCAATCAGGAGGGACGACTGAATCTGATTTTCTGCAACGAGGCGCTGGATAGCATGAGTCTGGATCAGATTTACTCTTGACTGTTCTGCCACGACCCTTTCAAGAGCTGCTATTCTTTCTGAGTCGGATAAGGTTGCGTCAAAATCAAACCTCATATGTGAAATGTCTTGAGCGTATGGAGGAGGGATTCCCAAGGTAACCGGTACATCAGAAACCGGCGTAAAAGTAACCGCAGGTGGTATCGTAACAGACAACCCTGCAGTGGCAACCAGTGTCGATTCAACAAATTAAAACAATACTTAAACTCATTTGTTAAACAAACTCAACTAACATCCATATGGACAATCTATACAAGCTTAAATGCAACCATATCAAGTCCTATAATCAACAAAACCCATCTTATGCATTCCTATATAAACTCACGGCAACATACATACATGCATATATCCATATCATGCTTGCATGTATACTACCAAACATACTAGAATCAAACCTTAAACATCAAATAACAACTAGTATACACAAATCTTTGAACTGGGTTACCTTGGGTTTCGGATTTGGTGCCTATGGAGGTGATAATGTGACCTTGGGTTGGCTATAATCCTTCCTTTGGCTTCCTACTTCCTGTAATATGCTTAAACCTCCACCAAATACCTCCTAATCAATTGTTGTGTGTGTAAAAGTTTGAAAATGTGAGATGGTAGGAAGGTGATGGGGTGGCCGGTTATATAAAGGGAGGAAGAGAGGGGTATAGGGTAGTGAGTTGGATGGTAGAGTGTGCATGTGTCCATATTGAAGCTTCTAGGTAATCATTGCATTACTACATGTGTGTTTCTTATTGGTGGGTTTGGGAGGTGGGGTTGGATTGTGTGTGTGTGGAGGCCGAGAGAGATGGGAGAGGGAGAGGGAGAGGGAGAGGTGATTTGAATTATGGCATGTGCTAATAACTAGGTATTAATTTTTAACGTATCTCGTAATTTATCTAGCCAAACGACTTCCGTTTCTAATAATTTTTATCAGACTTTGAGCGAAATTAGATTACAGTCAATGTCTGCCTAAAAACATAATTTTCTGAAAAAATTAATGTCGGGCTCTTACGGTGTCCTCTACTGGCTTTCACACCCCGAAAACCTTAACTTAACACAGCGGAACTCTTAACTTTAATTCGTCGGGTTATGACAGACGCCGATAGTCAACAATAATAAACAATTAATAATAAAAGCATCATCTTTTATTATAAGGAAATATTTTACAACATCATAGTTTACTACACGTGCTAATGCACGGTTTACAACACATCACTTTTGTTCAAACACCCCACGCTCTCATTTCCATGCCACCTCGAAACCTTCACTTTCCTGCAAAGCATATTTAAATAATTTTTGGGTTAACACGAATGTTGGTGAGTTATTCCTGAGAAGAAAAACTTATTATATAAATATAAACAATTTATATATAAACAACACATGAATATAATGGTGTACGGCCATTATACTCCCAATTAAAGACCGATCAAACACGGTACACACAATAACGAAACCCGCATTTTACCTTTAAGCACAAAAAGCGTTAGTTGTAGACTAGCTACGAATACAACGCGTGTATGACTACCAATTTGATAACTCGAAACGTACCATACTCAAAATATTCCCACTTTTAACCCAACGCGAATGGAAGTGGGGGGCGTCACCCCGATAGATCTACCAACATTTCTATGCCCGCCGTCCGGTTAACAGTTATTTAACCAAATTGATTCATCCCACAATAACGACAATTTGTAGTATAATGCGTTTTCAAAACATATATATATAAATACGAATATAGATATACAGTATGCTTTTCGGAGGAAGGACTCACCTTTGATTTCGGGTTTTTGAATAAACGCTCGTTCCTATATTAGTACACGTTCGTTAAATATATATATTCTTATTCTAAAAATCCACACAAGCACATAACGCACAAAGTTTACTACTTATAATCTTATAATTCTATACTTAAAAATATAAACAAGTAATAATCAACTAATAATTGTTTTATTTAATAATTTAATTTAATTATTAAAATCTATAAAATTTATTACCTTTAGTTTCTGGAGTGTTTTGGAAAAATTCAAGTTATCATTTTATTTAAAATTTTGACTCTATTATAATCGGTTTTGTCGGTTTTGCCGGTTTCGTCGGTTTTGAGCTTAAAAACGAACCGGTTGCCCTTTTTATGAAACTTTTAGTTTTAAATTATCTAAAACACTTTTTATATGGTTTTTAGTCAAGTTTTATTGGTTTTTCAATAAAAATGTTTTGGTTTTTATTTTATTTCCAGTTTCTTAAAAATGCCAATTTTTAACGTTTTCGTGTCGGTTTTCGCGACACGAACCGTGTTGATTTAAGTTTTGCTATTCTTGACTTTTCTTATACTTTAACTTATGTTAAATATAAGAATATTATGACTTTAGGAGCTGTTTTAATTAAGTTCCAAAAACTAATGTCGGTTCACCTTAAAAGTCGAACTTTCCGATCGTTAAAGTCACCGACAAGCTATTTAAGTCACAATGTCAAAACCAAACCATTTGGTACAGCAAATATACAAATAATAACAAATAATATATCATCATATACATGTTTAATCATCTAGCATCAAGTATGCACATAAAACAAATTTTTAACTACACATGTTCAAGCCTTAGCTTAAGTTTTCAACTATACAATATACATGTTATTTCTTCAATCTCTACAAGGTGTTTATGTACTAAAATTTCCAGATCTTACTAATCCATAGTAACATCTTATTTCATCCCGTAATTATCCTTTAACAAACACATTCTTGATTTCTTTAACAATAAATTTTCTATTATTAGTAAGTAGCAATTTTTCATAACCTTATTATCATACTAACAATCTTTACAATGGAGTTTACTAATGTAATCCTAACCACAAGTCTTTAATCATCCACACAAGACTATGTTCACTTATCAAATCATTTTGCAAAACATCTTGTACAATTTATAAAGTTTCCTTTATTAGTAAGTTTAACACAAACTCTTGTTTATCTAAGTTATTATGTTTCATGCATCCTAGTACTTCTAGTAGATTTCATTCCTTTCCATATGTCCCATTCAATCACTTAGTTTGTCATTTTCAATCCATATAAAACAAGTATGAGCTTTATGATAAAAATCAAATTTTGTATTACTTGCATGTGTAAGTGACTTTCCATCAAAGTCAAATCCCTACACTTTTGTCAACCCTTTTCCAAGATTCTTTCAACACCATTATTATTATTACTTACAACTTTTTCAAGTAATCAAGTATGTGGGTTTTCAAAATTACCTTTCTTCTTTAACCATTTTACCATTTAACAACTTATAACTTCAATCAAATGCCAAAATCAAAACCCATGGTTCTAATGAGTGTTTTTATCCATAATCCATTTCCAATCTTTTGACCATTTTCACATTTACTTCCAATATTAAAACAATACTTAAACTCATTTGTTAAACAAACTCAAGTAACATCCATATGGACAATCTATACAAGCTTAAATGCAACCATATCAAGTCCTATAATCAACAAAACCCATCTTATGCATTCCTATATAAACTCATGGCCACATACATACATGCATATATCCATATCATGCTTGCATGTATACTACCAAACATACTAGAATCAAACCTTAAACATCAAATAACAACTAGTATACACAAATCTTTGAAGTGGGTTACCTTGGGTTTCGGATTTGGTGCCTATGGAGGTGATAATGTGACCTTGGGTTGGCTATAATCCTTCCTTTGGCTTCCTACTTCTTGTAATATGCTTAAACCTCCACCAAATACCTCCTAATCAATTGTTGTGTGTGTAAAAGTTTGAAAATGTGAGATGGTAGGAAGGTGATGGGGTGGCCGGTTATATAAAGGGAGGAAGAGAGGGGTATAGGGTAGTGAGTTGGATGGTAGAGTGTGCATGTGTCCATATTGAAGCTTCTAGGTAATCATTGCATTACTACAGGTGTGTTTCTTATTGGTGGGTTTGGGAGGTGGGGTTGGATTGTGTCTGTGTGGAGGCTGAGAGAGATGGGAGAGGGAGAGGGAGAGGTGATTTGAATTATGGCATGTGCTAATAACTAGGTATTAATTTTTAACGTATCTCGTAATTTATCTAGCCAAACGACTTCCGTTTCTAATAATTTTTATCAGACTTTGAGCGAAATTAGATTACAGTCAATGTCTGCCTAAAAACATAATTTTCTGAAAAACTTAATGTCGGGCTCTTACGGTGTCCTCTACTGGCTTTCGGTTACTTATTTTCTAATTTTCGCGATTCGAACCTTTTAAAATTAAGTTTATACACTATCTCTAATATCCTAACATAAAATTTTATTTTTCTAGGTCATCTTGACACGTTTATGAATTTATCCGTTTTGAGATGTTACCCGGTGTCAATCTGTACAGTGTCAGCTACACGACAAAATTGAACTTTTTCGGGTTCCATATATTAATATTCAACTAAAATAAAAAACTTTGGCTAAAAATATTATTCCTATATATTTACCTTACTAATTAATACACGATTTCGGTTAATATATTTACCAGATTAGTCTAATTTTTGGCGGTTGTCACATTCACCCATCCTTTTAGAAATTTCGTCCCGAAATTTAGGATGTAGTGCTGGTTTCGGTTTCTTCTGGGAAGAGGTGAGGGTATTTCGCTTTCATTTAATCCTGACGTTCCCACGTGAACTCGGGACCAAGTCTTGAATTCCAGCGAACCTTGACAAGCTTAATCCTGTTACGTCTTAGCTTCTGGATTTTCCAGTCCAAGACTTCAACAGGTTCTTCTACAAATCGAAGCTTATCATCAACCCTTATATCTTCAATAGGAACAATCAGCGATTCGTCAGATAGACATTTCTTCAAATTGGATATGTGAAACACGTCGTGTATTCCACTGAGTTCTGAAGGTAGGTCGAGTCGATACACTACCGACCCTACTCGTTCGGTGATTTTGAACGGTCCAACGTAACGTGGACTAAGTTTTCCTCTTTTACCGAATCTGACTATGCCTTTCCAAGGTGATACCTTTAGTAACACTTGGTCTCCTACTTGGAATTCCAACGTTCTCCTGCGATTATCCACATAACTTTTCTGTCTGTCGGCTGCAGCTTTTAACCTGTCCTTGATTTGAAAGACTCTGTCGGTGGTCTCTTGGACAATTTCAGGACCTGTAAGTTGCTTTTCTCCGACTTCTGCCCAACAAAGGGGAGATCGACATTTTCTTCCGTACAAGGCTTCAAACGGTGCAGCCTTAATACCGGAATGGTAACTGTTATTATAAGAGAATTCAGCTAAATGCAGATAAGTATCCCAACTACTTCCAAATTCAATGATACAGGCTCGCAGCATATCCTCCAATGTTTGGATAGTTCTTTCGCTTTGACCGTCTGTCTGGGGGTGATAGGCGGTGCTCATATCTAAGCGAGTTCCTAGGGATTCGTGAAGAGATTGCCAAAAACGAGAAACAAATCGACCATCTCTGTCAGAAATGATTGAGACCGGTATTCCATGTTTGGCTACGATCTCTTTCAGATACAGCTGAGTTAACTTCTCCATTCTGTCTTTTTCTCTAATGGGTATAAAATGAGCGGATTTAGTTAATCTATCCACAATTACCCAAATTGCATTATAACCTCGTGGCGTAACTGGCAGTTTGGTTATGAAGTCCATGGTAATATTATCCTATTTCCACTGAGGGATCTCTGGTTGTTGCAGTAATCCAGGCGGTCTTCTATGTTCAGCTTTCACTTTGGAACATATCAGGCACTTGCTGACATACACAGCTATGTCTCTTTTCAAGTAGGCCACCAATAATGTTCTTGGAGATCTTTATACATCTTGGTTGATCCTGAGTGGATCGAATATCCAGACTTATGCGCTTCGTCTAGAACAAGATTACGTAGATTTCCATAGAGTGGTACCCAAACTCGATCGAGTAGGTATAGTGTTCCATCAGACTTTGTGACAAATTCATTTTCAAGTCCTCGCAATTTCTCAAACCTTACATTTTGCGGTTTCAAAGCTTCACGCTGTGCATCACGAATTCGAGTAGTAAGACTCGTTTGAATCGTCAATCCTAATGCACTTACACGCAGAGGCTTTTCTCTTTCCTTTCGACTCAACGCATCAGCCACAACATTCGCTTTACCCTTGTGGTAACGAATCTCACAGTCGTAATCATTGAGTAATTCTACCAATCGCCGTTGCCTCATATTTAGCTCTTTCTGATCAAAGATATGCTGGAGACTCTTGTGATCAGTAAATATTGTACATTTGGTTCCATACAGATAATGCCTCCAAATCTTAAGAGCAAACACAACAGCTCCCAATTCCAAATCGTGCGTCGCGTAGTTCTTTTCATGCACCTTGAGTTGTCTGGACGCGTATGCTATCACCTTGTCTTGTTGCATAAGCACACAGCCAAGACCTAAGCGAGACGCATCACAATATACTACAAATCCATTAGTACCTTCTGGTAAGGATAAGATTGGTGCACTACACAACTTTTGTTTAAGCAATTGGAAGGCTCCTTCTTGTTTTTCTGTCCACTCATAATTCTTGTCTTTTTGGGTTAATTGGGTTAAGGGTTGAGCTATAGAAGAAAAATATTCAACGAATCTACGATAGTAGCCAGATAATCCTAAAAATTGTCGCACTCCAGTGGGGGATCTTGGTGTCTCCCAATTCTTAATTGCTTCAATTTTTGTTGGATCAACTAGGATACCATTCTCATTGATTACATGCCCTAAAAAGTGAACTTCTCGAAACCCGAAATCGCACTTGGAAAATTTGGCATATAACTTCTCTTCTTTTAGCAATTCTAGAATCAGTTTTAAGTGTTGTTCATGTTCTTTCTTGGTTCGTGAGTAGATAAGTATGTCATCGATGAATACTATCACGAATTTATCCAAGTATGGCTTACAAACTCTGTTCATAAGATCCATGAACACAGCCGGTGCATTCGTTAGGCCAAAAGGCATGACCAGGAATTCATAATGGCCATAACGAGTTCTGAAAGCGGTTTTAGGAAAATCCTCTTCTGCAACACGTAACTGATGATACCCGGACCGCAAGTAAATTTTTGAGTAATAGCTTGATCCTTGCAACTGATCAAACAAATCATCAATTCTCGGTAGTGGGTACCGATTCTTAATAGTAAGTTTGTTTAGTTCTCTGTAATCGATACACATTCGAAAAGAACCGTCCTTCTTTTTCACAAATAAGACTGGAGCTCCCCAAGGTGAGAAACTTGGTCTTATGAATCCTTTGTCTAGTAATTCCTGGAGCTGATTAGATAACTCCTGCATTTCCGATGGTGCTAATCTGTACGGAGATCGAGCTATCGGTGCAGCATCTTGAACCAGATCGATTTTGAATTCGACTTGACGCTGAGGAGGTAATCCAGGCAAGTCTTCAGGGAAAACTTCTGGAAAATCCCGTAGTACAGGAATATCCTCTATCTTTCGCTCTTTAGCCTTTGTATCGACTACATTGACAAGAAAAGCGGGACATCCTTTTCTTAACATTTTGCGAGTCTTTGTGATACTAGAGAGTTTTAACTCGGTGTTACTCTGATCACCTCGAATACTCAGAAATTGACCGGTTGGGGTTGGTAAACGAACTAGCTTTTCGGAGCATATGATTTCAGCACCATTTTTGGGTAACCAATCCATTCCTACTACTATATCAAAACTGCCTAACTCTACGGGTAAAAGATCGATTGGAAACCTAAGGTTTTCTAACAGAATATTGCAGTTTCGGACAATTTTACTGGTTTCAATTAGCTTTCCGTTGGCTAATTCTATTGAGTAATTATTGTCTAACTTGCTTGGTTCAATACCGAGAAGGGGTTCAAATTGGTCAGAAACAAAGCTTAAATCTGCTCCAGTATCAAATAGTACATAAGCATAATGATTATTAACGAGAAACGTACCGGTGACTACGGATGAGTCTTTCCGGGCCTTTTTCGCGTTCATCTCGAATGCCTTGCTGTTAGCATTTTGTACCCTGAGTTTGGGGCAATCATTTCTGAAATGCCCGATGACACCGCATTCGAAACATTCGAAAGTTCGGTTTCCTGAACCGGACTGGAAGTCCCTACAGTACTGAGTCTGGTGTCCAAATCGATTGCACTTCAGACATTTCCAGCATTCCCCATAATGACTCTTTCCACACCTGTTACAAATGAATCCTTGTCCTGATCCTCTTGCGTTCGCTGCAAACATTCTTCGTGCTCCTTGGTTTCGATTGAACTGTCCTCCTGAGTTACCATGTTTGAGTTCTCCGATTTTCTGATTTTCGGTAACTGTTTTTCGTTCAGGTTCGACGTTAGTCGCTTTCTTACCGAAGTCTTTCAGAGTTCCCATACGAAGTCTTTCACAAGGGTAAAGGGAATGTTGTGGCTGATGCGTTGAGTCGAAAGGAAAGAGAAAAGCCTCTGCGTGTAAGTGCATTAGGATTGACGATTCAAACGAGTCTTACTACTCGAATTCGTGATGCACAGCGTGAAGCTTTGAAACCGCAAAATGTAAGGTTTGAGAAATTGCGAGGACTTGAAAATGAATTTGTCACAAAGTCTGATGGAACACTATACCTACTCGATCGAGTTTGGGTACCACTCTATGGAAATCTACGTAATCTTGTTCTAGACGAAGCGCATAAGTCTGGATATTCGATCCACTCAGGATCAACCAAGATGTATAAAGATCTCCAAGAACATTATTGGTGGCCTACTTGAAAAGAGACATAGCTGTGTATGTCAGCAAGTGCCTGATATGTTCCAAAGTGAAAGCTGAACATAGAAGACCGCCTGGATTACTGCAACAACCAGAGATCCCTCAGTGGAAATAGGATAATATTACCATGGACTTCATAACCAAACTGCCAGTTACGCCACGAGGTTATAATGCAATTTGGGTAATTGTGGATAGATTAACTAAATCCGCTCATTTTATACCCATTAGAGAAAAAGACAGAATGGAGAAGTTAACTCAGCTGTATCTGAAAGAGATCGTAGCCAAACATGGAATACCGGTCTCAATCATTTCTGACAGAGATGGTCGATTTGTTTCTCGTTTTTGGCAATCTCTTCACGAATCCCTAGGAACTCGCTTAGATATGAGCACCGCCTATCACCCCCAGACAGACGGTCAAAGCGAAAGAACTATCCAAACATTGGAGGATATGCTGCGAGCCTGTATCATTGAATTCGGAAGTAGTTGGGATACTTATCTGCATTTAGCTGAATTCTCTTATAATAACAGTTACCATTCCGGTATTAAGGCTGCACCGTTTGAAGCCTTGTACGGAAGAAAATGTCGATCTCCCCTTTGTTGGGCAGAAGTCGGAGAAAAGCAACTTACAGGTCCTGAAATTGTCCAAGAGACCACCGACAGAGTCTTTCAAATCAAGGACAGGTTAAAAGCTGCAGCCGACAGACAGAAAAGTTATGTGGATAATCGCAGGAGAACGTTGGAATTCCAAGTAGGAGACCAAGTGTTACTAAAGGTATCACCTTGGAAAGGCATAGTCAGATTCGGTAAAAGAGGAAAACTTAGTCCACGTTACGTTGGACCGTTCAAAATCACCGAACGAGTAGGGTCGGTAGCCTATCGACTCGACCTACCTTCAGAACTCAGTGGAATACACGACGTGTTTCACATATCCATTCTGAAGAAATGTCTATCTGACGAATCGCTGATTGTTCCTATTGAAGATATAAGGGTTGATGATAAGCTTCGATTTGTAGAAGAACCTGTTGAAGTCTTGGACTGGAAAATCCAGAAGCTAAGACGTAACAGGATTAAGCTTGTCAAGGTTCACTGGAATTCAATACTTGGTCCCGAGTTCACGTGGGAACGTCAGGATCAAATGAAAGCGAAATACCCTCACCTCTTCCCAGAAGAAACCGAAACCAGCACTACATCTTAAATTTCGGGACGAAATTTCTAAAAGGATGGGTGAATGTGACAACCGCCAAAAATTAGACTAATCTAGTAATTATATTAACCGAAATCGTGTATTAATTAGTAAGGTAAATATATAGGAATAATATTTTTAGCCAAAGTTTTTGATTTTAGTTGAACATTAATATATGGAACCCGAAAAAGTTCAATTTTGTCGTGTAGCTGACACTATACAGATTGACACCGGGTAATATCTCAAAACGGATAAATTCATAAACGTGTCAAGATGACCTCGAAAAATAAAATTTTATGTTAGGATATTAGAGATAGTGTATAAACTTAATTTTAGAAGGTTCGAATCGCGAAAATTAGAAAATAAGTAACCGAAAGCCAGTAGAGGGCACCGTAAGAGCCCGACATTAAGTTTTTCAGAAAATTATGTTTTTAGGCAGACATTGACTGTAATCTAATTTCGCTCAAAGTCTGATAAAAATTATTAGAAACGGAAGTCGTTTGGCTAGATAAATTACGAGATACGTTAAACATTAATACCTAGTTATTAACACATGCCATAATTCAAATCACCTCTCCCTCTCCCTCTCCCTCTCCCTCTCCCATCTCTCTCGGCCTCCACACACACACAATCCAACCCCACCTCCCAAACCCACCAATAAGAAACACACATGTAGTTATGCAATGATTACCTAGAAGCTTCAATATGGACACATGCACACTCTACCATCCAACTCACTACCCTATACCCCTCTCTTCCTCCCTTTATATAACCGGCCACCCCATCACCTTCCTACCATCTCACATTTTCAAACTTTTACACACACAACAATTGATTAGGAGGTATTTGGTGGAGGTTTAAGCATATTACAAGAAGTAGGAAGCCAAAGGAAGGATTATAGCCAACCCAAGGTCACATTATCACCTCCATAGGCACCAAATCCGAAACCCAAGGTAACCCACTTCAAAGATTTGTGTATACTAGTTGTTATTTGATGTTTAAGGTTTGATTCTAGTATGTTTGGTAGTATACATGCAAGCATGATATGGATATATGCATGTATGTATGTGGCCGTGAGTTTATATAGGAATGCATAAGATGGGTTTTGTTGATTATAGGACTTGATATGGTTGCATTTAAGCTTGTATAGATTGTCCATATGGATGTTACTTGAGTTTGTTTAACAAATGAGTTTAAGTATTGTTTTAATATTGGAAGTAAATGTGAAAATGGTCAAAAGATTGGAAATGGATTATGGATAAAAACACTCATTAGAACCATGGGTTTTGATTTTTGGCATTTGATTGAAGTTATAAGTTGTTAAATGGTAAAATGGTTAAAGAAGAAAGGTAATTTTGAAAACCCACATACTTGATTACTTGAAAAAGTTGTAAGTAATAATAATAATGGTGTTGAAAGAATCTTGGAAAAGGGTTGACAAAAGTGTAGGGATTTGACTTTGATGGAAAGTCACTTACACATGCAAGTAATACAAAATTTGATTTTTATCATAAAGCTCATACTTGTTTTATATGGATTGAAGATGACAAACTAAGTGATTGAATGGGACATATGGAAAGGAATGAAATCTACTAGAAGTACTAGGATGCATGAAACATAATAACTTAGATAAACAAGAGTTTGTGTTAAACTTACTAATAAAGGAAACTTTATAAATTGTACAAGATGTTTTGCAAAATGATTTGATAAGTGAACATAGTCTTGTGTGGATGATTAAAGACTTGTGGTTAGGATTACATTAGTAAACTCCATTGTAAAGATTGTTAGTATGATAATAAGGTTATGAAAAATTGCTACTTACTAATAATAGAAACTTTATTGTTAAAGAAATCAAGAATGTGTTTGTTAAAGGATAATTACGGGATGAAATAAGATGTTACTATGGATTAGTAAGATCTGGAAATTTTGGTACATAAACACCTTGCAGAGATTGAAGAAATAACATGTATATTGTATAGTTGAAAACTTAAGCTAAGGCTTGAACATGTGTAGTTAAAAATTTGTTTTATGTGCATACTTGATGCTAGATGATTAAACATGTATATGATGATATATTATTTGTTATTATGTGTATATTTGCTGTACCAAATGGTTTGGTTTTGACATTGTGACTTAAATAGCTTGTCGGTGACTTTAACGATCGGAAAGTTCGACTTTTAAGGTGAACCGACATTAGTTTTTGGAACTGAATTAAAACAGCTCCTAAAGTCATAATATTCTTATATTTAACATAAGTTAAAGTATAAGAAAAGTCAAGAATAGCAAAACTTAAATCAACACGGTTCGTGTCGCGAAAACCGACACGAAAACGTTAAAAATTGGCATTTTTAAGAAACTGGAAATAAAATAAAAACCAAAACATTTTTATTGAAAAACCAATAAAACTTGACTAAAAACCATATAAAAAGTGTTTTAGATAATTTAAAACTAAAAGTTTCATAAAAAGGGCAACCGGTTCGTTTTTAAGCTCAAAACCGACAAAACCGGCAAAACCGACAAAACCGATTATAATAGAGTCAAAATTTTAAATAAAATGATAACTTGAATTTTTCCAAAACACTCCAGCAACTAAAGGTAATAAATTTTATAGATTTAATAATTAAATTAAATTATTAAATAAAACAATTATTAGTTGATTATTACTTGTTTATATTTTTAAGTATAGAATTATAAGATTATAAGTAGTAAACTTTGTGCGTTATGTGCTTGTGTAGATTTTTAGAATAAGAATATATATATTTAACGAACGTGTACTAATATAGGAACGAGCGTTTATTCAAAAACCCAAAATCAAAGGTGAGTCCTTCCTCCGAAAAGCATATTGTATATCTATATTCGTATTTATATATATATGTTTTGAAAACGCATTATACTACAAATTGTCGTTATTGTGGGATGAATCATTTTGGTTAAATAACTGTTAACCGGACGGCGGGCACAGAAATGTTGGTAGATCTATCGGGGTGACGCCCCCACTTCCATTCGTGTTGGGTTAAAGTGGGAATATTTTGAGTATGGTACGTTTCGAGTTATCAAATTGGTAGTCATACACGCGTTGTATTCGTAGCTAGTCTACAACTAACGCTTTTTGTGCTTAAAGGTAAAATGCGGGTTTCATTATTGTGTGTACCGTGTTTGATCGGTCTTTAATTGGGAGTATAATGGTGTATCAGAATCAGTTCTTTCAGAATCAGCCACAGTCGTAGCTGCCATCGACACATCCACACTTGAAACCTGTGCAGCCGAGACCTGTACCTCTTCCTCTGGATCAACACGTTCCATATCGAAAAATCCTTGACCGCCGAAAGCGGCTTCAAGGTCGACGTGTTCCTCCGGTGCCACAACAGGAGCAGCAGGGGAAGAGATTGCTGTACCACAGGTGGTGGTTGAGGTGCTCCAGCCTGTTGCGGTGCCGGATCCCGAAACTCGTCCCCACGAGCTGCAACATACTCTGGGTTGATCAATTACCCAAATAACGGAGTATGTCGAGGACGGAGCTCTGGTTTACTTCTCGCACTTGATGATCTACATTGGGCGAAGATTCTCTTGCTGACACTCTCCACATACTGAATCGGACGGCGCTGAGGTAACGTGGGAGCCACGTGATTCAAGATCATTTGTAGAAATCTTGGATACATCAAGAATCTCACACGCGCCACCGCTCGTC
The DNA here is from genome assembly GCF_021521415.1 of Bidens hawaiensis. NCBI lineage: Eukaryota > Viridiplantae > Streptophyta > Magnoliopsida > Asterales > Asteraceae > Bidens > Bidens hawaiensis. The sequence goes on from NW_027491014.1 coordinate 1,167,967, forward strand.
TTTGACGGTCTATCTCATAGAACACCATCTGACTGAAGCTATAACGCTTGTTGTAAGTCAGTGCCATCATTACCGATTGCATGGTCGCACCCATTCCATCCGTACCAGCTTTTCTACCCGACATGCACACGATCATCACGTGCATGAGAAAGCGCCATTGGTCTAATAAAAATCCCTTGCGTCTCTGAGTATCCCCCAATGGACCAGAATAGCCCATTCTTAAAAAAGCACCATATCTGAATGGAGCCACGAAGTCGGTAGGATCGTCTCTTGTTTCATCCCCAAACTGTAAAGCAACCCGTATCTGTTCTGACGAGAACTGCACTTCCTGATTGTTAACCGTTGCACGCATAACTGGGGGCTCGACTCTACAATCATACTCAACCGTCTGCTAGAAATCTTCTATGTTTGGTAAAGAGATGGGCAGAGTTGTAGTAATAGCGTGGAAGATACGCGAGCGGATAAGAAAAGAGATGATATCACGATAATCATCAACGCCGCTCGCATCCGGGTCCAAAGTGATGTACATATTATGCCCCGGGAAAAACTGTCGATTGTTATCTCCTCCTTCGTCACCACCAGCACCACCTGCTCCTGCAACATCTGCCATATCTGCCCCACAAGCGGTCTAAGTTAGAGAGTCGTCAAAGCAGATCACAACTTCGCCTGTTACCATGAGTGAAGTTATGATTGTGTCTGTATAGGCGAACTTAGGGAAAGGGCGAAGTTGTGAATAACTTCGCCTTTACTATAACTTCGCCTGTTATCTCTTAAAGTAAGCGAAGTTATGCCTTAGGCGAAGTTGAGAATAGGTTCGTCTAATCTTAACTTCGCCTGTGAATCTCCAGACACATAATTATTCTAAGATGATTAGGCGAAGTTATGCATTAGGCGAAGTTGAGAGCAACTTTTCCTAGACATAAGTTCGCCTGAATATGAAACGATGAATTGCAGATGTTCAACCATGGTTTGACAGGTGAATTGTTGATTGATCTCATAAAAGAATGTTACAATAACGATCTAGACTATCAAATTAGTTACGACCACGTTAAAATAAGTTTGAGAAGTGGGTGAGTAAAGGGTTTGCATGAACGAGGTCCGAAATCGAACCAAAACGACATCTAATAAACGTCATTAACAAGAATTATAAGCACCAAAGACCCTACCCACCTTTAACACGGATTGAAATCAATTAATAACAAGGTTTGATTCAATGGACAACTTCGCCGAGGGTTACACAGTGTTAAGTTCGCTGGGTATTTTGAAACGTATACAGTGTTTGACAAAAAAAATCTCTTTATATAGGGTTTAAGTTATACAGGCGAAGTTAGGGTTAACTTCGCTTACCCCTTAACTTTGCCTGTTAGACAAGTTCGCCTGTTAACACAACTCCGCTTGGTATTAAAAATTACACAACAAACCCTTATAAATCTGAACATTATACACTTAATTTTTTTTTTGAAACTTCCTTTAAAGAGTTAAATGTTACAATCAAAGACCAAGTAACCACGGTATTAAACCATAAAACGACATTCGCAATGAAAATTTCAAAACAAAATACACGGGATCAAATTTCAGTCTTGACAGGGACCAGTATGTTTTAGAAAAGATCCGAACAGGAATCATACTAATTAAGTGACTGTCACATAGATCCATGTTCAGCGGTATTATGACATAACGACACAGGTTGTAAGCAGGTAAACAACTTAGTATGGTTTTCATCGCTTCTGTGATACGGATTAGGTTCAATTAAGCTTAAAATATAAATGAACAACACATCAGAGACTGTGATGTCTCCTATCTATTCTCAAAGCGTATTTGGCTTTCCCCAAGTCACCCCGAGTTGACCTCGACCCGTAGTGTCTGATTAAACTTGTAAATACATCTTGATATTTTACAGTCTTCGTCTCGTTCTCGATCTTGCTTCTTGATTGATAAGTATAACATAATGGACTTCAGATGGCTTAATAATTTTTTTTATTTTTATTTTTATTTTTATTTTTATTTATTTTTTTAATAACAATCTACATAGCTTCAAACAGTAGACTATTGCAAGTCCCGAATCTGGATCACTGCAGTTTCTTGACACACTATCTTCTCGGGAATCAAAACACTCACGGGCTCGTGTATGACTGGGTAATCACTTTTCTGCCTATCATTCGGAAAGATGTATATGGAGACATGCACAACACTGAATGAGTCACCACTTTAAATCGAGGAGATTTAGTTAGTATCACTTCTACTTTTACGCACCATAAAAAGCTACCATAACATACAATGATTGTTCCAAAGTCTTTTAGGCCTAATAACTTCACTAGTTAAGCACACAGAATTAGTTTGTCTATCACTTTCCAAGGTTGGATCAATTTTCTTTTAAACATAGTAGAGAAACTTCTTACGAAGTTATAGACTTGAAAAATTATATCATCTCCCAAAAAAAAAATTTAAATTCTATCGCCCCGTTCAAGTCAAGTCATCAGGTAAACGGCTATCCTGAAGATCCAATGGAGCAACTGGACCGACCACATACAAATATGCGTCCTTTTAACTAAGTATGAACGACTAATTTTCAGCGAAAGAATAAAACCACATCATAAACCGCCCCGGTCACTTTCAGTCATCTGGTTAATGGCTATCCACACAATCTACTGGTAGAAGTGAGGACCAAACATATCCGAAGATATGTCCTTCAAACTGAAGCAACCGACATAATTCTAAGCGATAGTGACGGTTTTTTTTTTTATGTAAAAACTAAAAAATACGGTTACTCGGGATTGATCATCCCATTAAGCCCAACAAGGTTTTGAAAACGAGTTCTGTCAAACGCTTTAGGAAACAAATCAGCGAAATTATCTAACGAATCAACCTTTTCGAGCACTATCAATTTCTTCTCAGCACAATCCCGTATAAAATGATGACGAATGTCAATGTGTTTAGTTTTGCTATGCTTTACGGGATTGTTAGTTACTGAGATAGCAGCATTGTTATCTATACAGATAGGAGAATGAGTGAAATTCATACCGTAATCGCGCAATTGTTGTTGTATCCAAAGAACCTGGGAGCAGCAGTTCGATGCTGCCATGTACTCTGCTTCACAGATAGAGATAGCAACTGAGGTCTGCTTCTTGCACTGCCATGATACTAATCTGCCTCCAAGAAACTGGCATCCCCCTGTAGTTGACTTCCGATTCTGATTGCACCCTCCATAGTCAGAATCTGTGTAAGCGACCAACTCCAAGTCTCCCCCTTTCGTGTACCACAATCCCAGCTTAGGTTTGCCCTTGAGATACCGCAATATCCTCTTGACTCCCTTCATGTGAGATTCCTTTGGGTTTGCCTGAAAACGGGCACAGAGACAAACTGCAAACATAATATCAGGTCTAGACGCAGTTAAATACATTAAAGAACCTATGATTGCCCGATATTGGGTGGGGTCCACGTCTGCATCACTGTCTGAATCAGCACCCAATTTGTGGTTAACGCAAACAGGAGTATCAAATGAAGTGCTGTCCTCCATCTTGAAGCGTTTGAGAACGTCTTGGACATATTTAGTCTGATGGATGATGTCGTCCACGTAGAAAGAATGTGGTTAACACAATGTGTCCTCCATCTTGCTGTCCTCCATCCTTCTTCTGATCAACCTGCAATCCTAGAAAGAATGTTAATTCACCCATTGCACTCATTTCAAACCTCTTCTTCATGACTTCTTCAAATTCCTGACACATTGCGACTTTTGATGCAGCAAAGATGATGTCGTCCACGTAGACTTGAACCAGAAGAAAGTCTCCTCCATTTCTCTTAACGAACAGTGTGATGTCGATCTTTCCTCTTTCAAACCCATTCTAAAGCAAGTAATCAGATAAAGTTGCATACCAGGCACGAGGGGCCTGATGTAATCCGTATAGAGCTTTACTTAGTTTGTACACGTGATCGGGAAAATCTGGGTCAGGAAAACCTGGTGGCTGCTCAACGTACACAACCTCATCGACTTTACCGTTAAGAAATGCACTCTTCACGTCTAACTGGAACACCTTCATCTCATTGTGTGCAGCAAATGCCAAAAACAGTCGAATCGCTTCCAATCTTGCCACAGGAGCAAACCTTCATTGTAGTCGATCCCTTCTTGCTCATTAAAACCTTTTACAACCAGCCTCGCCTTGTTCCTGATGATTATTCCTTTTTCATCTCTCTTGCATTTGAAAACCCATTTGGTGCCAATCGCATGCACATTCTTCGGTTTTGCAACCAATTTCCATACCTCCATCTTCTCAAACTGGGTTAACTCTTCTTGCATGGCTTCGACCCACGAGCTGTCCTTTAGAGCCATTTGATAGTTCTTTGGTTCAATCTGGCTGATGAAGCAGGTGTACAAGCATTCGTTAACGATGCCTGTTTCTTTAATGCTTGTGTAAACACAAGTGTGCTCATTCAAGCTTCGTCTTGTTTGTACACCGTCGGACAGATCACCTATCACGTTCTCCAAAGGGTGATTTTTGTGAACTCCAGTAGTCGGAACCGAACTGACTTGCAGATTATCTTCCAGGTTCGAAGAGAGTTCATCAATGGGTAATTGTTGTTGAGAGTGAAAAGGGTTGTAAAATTCTTCTTCAGCAGAGGCGGCAGGTGCATTAACGGCACTTGACGTGGAAGGTTGACTTTCATCGTGTCGTCGACGTAGTACAATGTTTTCCTCCTCGTCATACATGATCTGTGAGGCAATTTTCTCATCAACTACTGCACAATCCAAATAAGGCACATTAAAAGATTTAAACAGTCTATCATAGTCAAAAGCTTCAGCGGGTCCCGTGCTGGGCATTGGTGGTTTGTAACTCGTGATGTCGGAGTTACATACCACTTCAACCTTGCTGGTCGATAGATTAAAGACTCGTCTGTTGGGGGTCCCAACAACATATCCGACTAAAATACCTTCGTCGGCTTTCTCACCAAATTTTGAGTTTGTCTTTAATATCGTACATGGGGACCCGAATGGTTCGAGACCATTCAGGTTTGGCTTTCGACCATGCATAAGTTCATAACAAGTTTTATTTACCCTTTTAACAGTTAAAACACGATTAAGGATATAACAGGCTGTGGCAACTGCTTCAGCCCAGAACACCACGGGAAGTTTAGCATCAGCCAGCATAGTTCTGGCTCCTTCAATTAGCGTCCTGTTCTTCCTCTCAGCCACCCCATTTTGCTGTGGAGTATACGGGGCGCTGTACTGGTAATCTATTCCTTTCTGTAAGCAGAACATCTCCATCTGGTAGTTCTTGAACTCTGTCCCATTGTCACTCCTGATGTACTTAACTTTTCTCCCCACAACATTTTCAACCTTGGTTATCAGGTTAATAACAAACTGAACCGTCTCATCTTTTGTCTTCAGAAAGTATACCCAAGAGTATCGAGAGTAATCATCAGTTATCACCAAGCAGTATGATGTTCCACCTAGACTCTTTACATTCACGGGACCGAAGAGATCCATGTGGAGTAAGTCTAGGGTGCCGACTATTGAATTAAACTTCTTGGGGAGATGAGGTTTCTTGTGTTGCTTTCCCTTCTTGCACGATAAGCATTGGTCTTCAAAGTTAAAATTTTTCAAGGGAACACCAAGCACCAGCCCATTCTTGACAATGTAGTTCATTTTTCGAAGATGTATATGCCCCATTCTTCGATGCCATAACTCGGACTCTGATTCAGTTGCTTTTGACAGAAGACATGACTCATCTGTTGCCATCTCAGTCGACCTCATATCCATTACGTATGTGTTCTTTTCCCTTGGAGCCTTCATCACTATCCATGCCTCTGGTATCTTAAAACCAGGATACAGTACAATCGCTTCATGTTTGGTAAAGTGCACTGTGTACTCTTTGTCACATATCTGAGATACACTTAACAAATTATGCTTCAACTCCTCAACGTAATTCACCTTTTCTAACTTCATTTTACCATTTGTCACAGTTCAAATCCCAGTAATTCTACCACCGCTCTCTCCAGCAAAGCTTACTCTACCTCCCTGAACAGGTTTCCATTCGTGTAACAAATTCTTGTTACCAGTCATGTGCCGGGAACAGCCGCTATCCACAACCCACAGATTGTTTACAGCCCTGTTCAACTGTTCCTGCACAATTAAAGAAAAGGATTAAAATCTGGGGACCCAAGACCTACTGGTCTTGGGTCGATTAAATCTGTTAAACTGCATCACGTACTTTGGTCGTCCATAGTCAGTTTGATAATGACTTCTGTAAGTTCTGAAAGGATACCTTCTTGGAGATTGACTATGAGGTCATCCAAACCTTCGTGACTTAAATGAATTATAACCAGTGGTTTGGTTGTTAACAGGGAAAAACTGAGATTGACATCTTTGAAATCTTGGTTTAGTCCAATGTCTGAACATTGGTGAATTTGCATTCTGGCTATTATAATAATTACTGTTCGGTTTATTCTCATTTTTCGGAGGCCTCATACCTCTGAATCTCTGATCTAGAGGGCAATCAGCAATCAGGTGTCCTATTTGATTACATCTGAAACAACTCCTGTGTTCAACTTTCGTCTCAACAGTTGTTTCAGATGTTGAGGTTGCATTACTGCCCATTTGTCTAACATATGGTGGGACATACGGGTTTAGTGGAGAATTCTTTTCAGTTGGTTTATAGTCCTCTCCACGTTTTAGTAACACTACCTCTTCTTTTGGCTCACTAGATTCGGATGTCTTGTCCGAATTTGATGAGACAAAACTAGGAACAGAAATCTTAACATTCGAAACAGGCTTACTCGTTTCGCTTTTACTAACTTCCGGATCTTTAATCGTAACTTTAACAGGAACTGTCTGACTAATCTCAACATCAACGGATTTCTGATTACTAGGATCATATGTATAGTTATGATTATAAGGTGGTGGAACTTCAGAATATCCAATTCCTACCTTTTTAACTGGGGAACGTTGATCACTTACGAGGTGATCAAGCATTGCAGAGGAATTTCTAAACTGCTCAAGTTTTCTGTTTAGTTCCACCACTTTCACCTGGTAGTCAGCCATCTATTTATCCCTTTCAGCAATTAGTTTGGTTTTCTCTTCTAACACTTTATAGCTAAGATCAATTACTTGTATTTTTTCAGCAAGACTTGCTTTAAGACTTCTGATATCTTTTTCACTAGCCTTAATCTTTACTGAATAACTATTTTCTCTAGTTTTAGTGTAATGATGATCTTCTTTTAACGTGTTAAATTGAGTGTCCAAACTAACAAACTGATCAGTTAATGTTTTCAATTTCTCAGACAGATTTTCACATTGCATACAAGGGAGTTCAGAACTTACCTCTGAGAGCTGATCATTCACCTCTGCCATATAAGCTTGATCTTCTCTAGTCTCTCTGTAGCTTCCTTCAATTTCGATGTTAACCAGGTTGGCCTGTTCGAACACTTCCTCAACTTGCAGACTCCAATTGTATCCCCCGTTCTGTCTGGATACCATCGCCCTATTCTCATTACTTTCCCCATTCGGTTGTGTTGGCCTGTTCTGACTACGTTCTACTCTTTCATTTGTGCATTCTTTAGCAAAGTGGCCATTCTGTTGACAGTTATAACACCGAACCTTTGACTTATCAAACCCTGGTCTTTCGCCAACGAACTTTCTACCAGTTTTCTTCATAAACCTTTTAACTCTTCTTACTATCATCGCCATCTGCCACTGCAGATCCATCTCTTCCAGATCATCAGCATCGATCTGATCATAGTCTTCGTCTAAAGTTGCAGGGTCAACAATTTTACCTTTGATGTAATTTTCGTAAGACGCAATGAAAGATGCATAGAGAGCAAACTGTTGTTCAGCAGATTTAACACTCATGGGCATCTGAGAGTAGTTGTTGTTCGGAACACTCGAGGAAAAACTACCAGTTGTTGCATGAGGTTTAGAAGAATTTGTTCCACCAGCTACGAAACACAAATCACCATCCATGTTGAGAGTTACATGACCATCATTAGTTGAGTTAGAGCTCGAGTCTCCCTTTGAGTAGTAAGCAGATGATTCTGACTTTGAACTTGAACTTGAAGTAACTTTCGCACCATACATTCCCGGATCCTGAACCTGATCAGTTGGTGTCTCTTTTCGAACCATGTTAAGTTCAAAAGTTCGTAGTTTATTGACTGCTGTTTCCAAGTCGATGTTTGCAAACTCTTTATCTTCTCTCATCAAGACAGTGTACATTTCCCATTTCGGTGGGAGAGCATCAAGAAGTTTTTCTACGATCTATTCTTCTTTATAGTCAATCGAATAGTTTCTGAGTTAGGTCATCAAGTGGTAATACCTTGTGATGATATCATCAAGTGACTCATTCTTCAAATACTTGAACACCGAGAATTGGGTTTTGAGTAGCTTAATCTTGGATGCACGTATCCCCACATTACCTTCATATCGGTTTTCAAGCGCTTCCCATAGATCTCTGGCGGTTTTGTATTTCCTGAAGGCGTGAAGAATCTCTTGTGGAAGAGCCATTGTTATTGCAGCATGAGCTTTGCTTTCTGCCTCATACATCTTCTTTTCTTCCTCTTCCATCTTATTGTACTTCTTTATTTGTTCACGACCCTCAAACATAGCCGTTGGTGGAATGTAACCATCTTGAATGCACACCCACATCTTAGCATCTTGATATTTAACATATTGTTCAAACCGATCTTTCCAAGCAACGAAATTGGTACCCTTAAGCATTTTCGGAGCCTTAGTAGCTGAACCTGCTTCCACCTCCATTTTTACCAGTTCCGTAATATTTATAGAAGTCATCTTTGAAAGAAATACGAAACGAAAACACAAAGAAACCCAAAAAAAAAATTTTTTTTTAATTATTCTGAACAGTACCAGTAGGCGAAGTTATATTTAACTTCGCTTAAGTCTTAACTTCGCTTGATTACTCAACTTCGCTGAAACTCTTAACTTCGCTTTCTTCTTAACTTCGCCTGATGTTAACTTCGCTTGGAGACAACTTCGCTTAAGTTAAGCGAACTTGTGAAGTAGGCGAAGTTAATGATAACTTCGCTTAAACTTATATCTTCGCCTAAACCCTACAAACAGTGGCGGCAACTTCGCCTGATGAACACAACATTTTTGCAGGTTTGATTTTGACGTATTGCGAGGTATTCGAAGGTGTAATAGGTTGTTTTTGATGGAGGGAGGTGAGTAGGACACAATAACTCGGTATTTCAACGTAAACTCGTCCCGTGAATAGTCGAACGGAACGATTTCTACACCCGTGTGATAATCCCGAACCACACAATCACGAGCAAATGCTCTGATACCAATTGTAGGTTACAAGCCGGATCTACACGGAAATATCTCGTTCTAGGTAGGTGCGGAATCCCTACGTAAGACGATACGAGCGTAGAAGCGATATACGTTAAAACACAAGCTAAACACGTTACAATACCCAAAAGACACGTTGTATTGCAACTAATAACACGTGATATTCAATCACCAATTATACGTACTGGAATCGTTACACAAATCAAGTCGTAGCCTAAACCTATATACATTTCGACAACTTCGCCTAACATGCTAGGCGAAGTTGTCACCAACTTCGCTTGTTCCACAAGTTCGCTTATAACAGGCGAACTTGTGGGAACAAGTTATCTCAAACACATAAAAAAATCCAACTAACACGATTACAGACACCAGATACTGAACTACTGACATCATGCACCAATAGTTTCGTTCGTATTACGGGGTTATTTTATTTACTTAGGATTCGATGATGAAAATTGTTTCACAAATAAATTAGATGTTATAACCGGTTTAAAAGTTATATATGTTTGGTAAAACCCATGACCTGCTTCTTATTTTTTTAATATAAAACTGTGTCTTAATTATAAATCATATCTTTATTTAAAAAAATAAATATTAATTTTTAGTAAATCCCAATTTTATAGGATTTTCATATCAAATAGTTGGTGAGATTAATTTTAAATTTAATGAAATGTTATAACCCGTTTAAGGACTGTCTAGGTTTGGTAAGAACCATACCCATGAATTCGGGTCAAATGCATGAGAAGCATCCATTTAAAAATTAAGCATTCTTGTGGTTTTCATAAAAAGAAGAATCGACCACATCGCGACACTTAGGATTTTTGAGCTTTCGTTTATATATATATTACTAGTTTATATCCCCCGTATTACGGGGGTTGTGTTTCATTTTTCGTGTCGAATATTTATTTATTTTTTTTGGATTTTAATTTTATGTATTGTAAGTAAGTTAATAATATACTTAGGGTTTGATGATAAAAGAGTTTACAAATAAATGAGATGTTATAACCTGGTTTAAAAGCTATATGGTTTGGTGAGAACCAAGACCCGTTTATTTTTTAGACTATAAAATTGTTTCTTAATTATAAATAATATATTTTTCGAAAAAAACAAAATCATATATTAATTTTTGGTATATTCCTATTTTAAAGGATTTTCACATCAAATATTTGGGAAGATTAATTTTTAATATAATGAGATGCTATAACCCATTTAAGGAATATATGAGTTTGGTGAGACCCATACACGTGAATTCGGGGCAAATGCATGATAAGCCTTCATTTACAAATAATGCAATCTGATGGCTTCAAAGAATGTAGGGAGTAACTAGAGAGTGACACATAGGATTTTAGAGCTTTCGTTTATATTATATATATATATATATATATATATATATATATATATATATATATATATATAATAAAACAATACTTATTCATTAATAAATAAATATATAAAAATACTATTCTCAATTCTATCAGCTTTTGACTTTCATTTTCACTTGTAATGTGTCCTTATCTTGAGTGCTAATTTGTCTCGTCATATTTTGTCATCTCAAATATGTTTGGTGTAAGTTAAGATCTTTGGATCCTCTCTTGTGCATAATAGTTGAACCCTCTTTGTTGCTAAAAACCCAACAATCTTTAGTTTTCGGGTCAAAGTCTTCGAAAACACCACTTCTTCGTGGCTCCCATGGTCGTGGCATGCTCCTTCTTGGTCCAGGAATGGGATTTATTTGTTCCATAGAGTGATGGTTTTAGAGAAAAAAATGTAAAAGTACGATGGACATAGAGGAAAAGAGGGTACTTGTATGTTTGATGAAATTTATTTTGTAAAGAAGTACGTTATTTTATTGGGTAAAAAAAATGACCGTTAAATGTTCATATTCAACACACATGTTATCTCTCACATTGGTTGGGAAGGAGAATGAAGTTTTCTTTATAAGAAGGAAAATACATTCCCCATCATAACGTGTTTCGGGCGCCAAATGGTATTATGAGAGAACTCCACAGTTAAGCATGCTCAGATGGAAGTAGTATTAGTATGGGTGACTTCATAGGATGTCTTCACCTGAGCACCCAAAAGAAAATTCGTGAGACGATGGTTGGACGTGCAAATCAGATAGTATTATGGTACGGCGGTAGCTGGGCTGTTACAACAAAACATTCGGATTCCCCAATCCAATTTCCTATTGAAACTAACCGCGGCATACGATGTTACTGACCTAGCCGAATGTAACCGGTTCCAACCCGACCTCCACTAAGATACCCTAACAATCTAATTTCATAATATAACATATATATATATATATATATATATATATATATATATATATATATATAACATCGCTTCATCAAAGTATGTCTAATCTGGCTATCCTACAACTAACTTTATTTTAAATCATATCACATACATGATCATAACTATATACTACAAATATCTTTATATGTGCATATAACATTATGAAATTCTCCGATTTATATATATATATTCGAAATGGTGGTTGTTTTTTTTCTAGCAGACGACCTTTGATGAAGTACGCTTCATTTATATAAATAAAAAATAACGAGGTATCGCTGTTTAATGTGAAGGTGACTTGAGGGGTATGTTTGGCAGAAAGCTTTTAGGAGTTTTTATAACCTTTTAGGTTCAAACTTTGAAGAAAAAGCTCTTACTCAATTAAAATGTTAGGCCCAAGTTGTGTTTAGTCTCTTGTATTTAATTATGCTTTGACGTTTTTATAAGTTAGCTAGTCGGTTTATCTTTCCTTGTAAGTTTGGGCCCGAGGCCTTGTAATATGAACCCATTGGGACGTGATCAATAATACAAGATGATGCAGGAGCACACACACTATAAATAGTGTGTATATCACATGCATACACAACCATATGTCAATTTGTGCAACCTTATCCATATATTTCAAACTCTCTCTTCTCCTTTCTCTCATCCACCCTCACGGTAATATTATAATCAAACAAGATCTGAGATCTCGGTTCCTCACTAGTGATTTCCGCTAGCTAGTGTTGAGATTGATCCAAGTAGACTATTGTTGTGTTGTTTGATCCGTCAATAGGACCTACATAAAAGTCTTGTTTGGTTCAAGGAGCTTGGAGCTTTTATGTTAGGAGAAAAGGCTTAAAACTTCTACTAGTAGCGTTTAAAAAGAGCTACAAGCTTTTAGTATTTTAATTTACTTAAATGACCTTCCAAAATAAATACATTTACTATTATTGTTTTTAGTTATGCCCATTTTAATAATTTTATACATTTTATTAAAAGCTCCAGCTACTCTGGCAAACATCTAAATATATCTAAAAAGCTACAACTACCAGCTTCAAGCCACCAGCCACTAGCTTCCAGCTACAGCTAGCAGCTATTTTTGCCAAACATTAGGAGCTTCTTGTTTCAAGCTTTTAAGAAAAAAAAAACTATTACTTTAATTAAAATTCTTGTTTGGTTCAAGGAGCTTGAAGCTTCTAGTTTCACACTACGACTAAAGGCCTTTGGGATGCCTTGGTGAGAAAATTTAAGGGAAATACTGAGATGAGAAACATCAGAAAGGGTATGCTAAATGGTCAATTCAACATGTTTAATCATGTGCAAGGGAAATCAATCACAAGCCTCATTCATAGATTTGAGATATTGAATACAAAAATCAAAAGTGCTGGAATTGAGTATGATCAGATTGAAATCAATGACAAGTTGTTAAACTCCCTTACTTACTCATGGAATTGCAGTGTGATTACAATAAAGAGAATAACTAACCTCCATATCACTACTCTTGCTAATTTGACATCCATCATTAAGTCATTTGAGATGGATGATAAACTTAGAATGGGCAATCACATCAGTTCTCTTAATCATGCTGGGATGTTCACTAGGTTTGGGGTAAGCACAACCTTTTTGAGCCATTCCCATCATACTGCTCATGCTACCGACTCTGCCTTCAAAACAACTGCAACTCCACAAGCACCATCAAGTTCAATTTCTTTTCAAGATGTTGTCGATAAAGCTGTTGAACACGCTTTGAAAGCTGATGGGATTAAGAAACCCACAAGCAGCACATCCTATTCTGCTCCTCAAGCTCTTCTAGCTGATGGTTCCTGTGTGGTACTATTTCATGCCTTTATGGAAAGCCATGAGGAGCTGCTTCAAGGAAAACTGCTTCCTCCTTCGTTTGAACAAGGAGATATTCCCGTGATCAACAAGAAAGATCTCAAGAAAATGGACATCAAGTATCAGATGGCCATGGCTATTCACATGGCCTCAAACTTCATGATGGAAAGAATAGCTTTAAAGACTCTGAGAGGAATGGTATGGGGTTTGATAAAGAAAAGCTTCGATGTTACAACTGCAACGAATTGGGTCACTTTGCAAGAGAACGCACCAATCCACCCAAGGAAGCAAATGACATCAAGATCACCGAAATTTCTGATAATTAGGGTACCGGGAGAAGTGACAAAAGGGTTGTCCCAAGATACTCCTCAAAATCAAGAGTTCCAAGATTCGGTCAAGGATGCACATCCAAAGGGAACTCAGAGTCAAGCTCAAAGGCAACGATCACCTATTAACAGCTGATGCAACACAACCAGATTGGGAAGGTGACCAATTTGAAGAGCTGATCAATCCATTGACCTTTGCTGGGATGGAATTTTCACATGAAGTTAGTACCTTATCAAGTCCTACTGCTGACACACCTAAATTTGTCTCTGACATTCCCGAGGTACACAAACTTTGCACTCAAACATGCATTGATATGGTTATGAACTATAGAACTCATAATGCCGCCCTCATAGATGAAAACCTTAGTCTTAAATGCCAGAACAATGATCTTAGAAAAGCTGAAAAGATATATGCCACTAGGATTAAGACTCATAACAATGATATTGCTAAACTTGATGAAATGTTTTTCAGTCTAATAAACTAGCTGAGCACCATGAATGACGTGTTATTGAATTAAATGCTAAAATTGAGAAGTTAGAATTAAACTTAGCTCAAAGAAAAATAGCTGTGAAAGGTTTGAGTTAGCCTCTGATAAATTAAATGGAATCATTGGGCACAAATTGGGGTGAAACAAAAGACAGGCATAGGCTATGATAACACAGCTGTTCCACCGCCTTTTAATGAAAATTATACTAGCTTGCCTCACTTTAGTTTCAATACCCCACCTGAGGATGAGATGGTCTATGGTATTGCTCATGTGCCAAAACCAAAGACATATGTTCCTCATTTGTCCAAAACCGTTGATCCAGTTATTTCAACTGTTATTCCTAATGGTAGTTCATCTTCTTTGGCAGGTTTTGTAGATAGGATTGATTGTGTGGGAAAGAACACGGGTTATGGAGAGAAAAAATTCTTAAATTCAATTTTTAATTCTCGTGTGAATCTAAACCATTAGTTGTTAACCCTGTCTGTAAAAATAATACTTTGAAAAACATTTTGAATGATCATGTACTTTGCGAGAGTGTTGATGTTGGCACTTCTAATGATTTGAATGAAAATGATGTTTCTGTGTCTGATAGTGATTGTGAAACTGTATTTGAAGAAACTTTTAGTGATTGAAACGTGCAAGAAAATGTAATCGTTGAAACAAATGTACCTAGTTGTTCATCAACTGATTGTAAAGTTGAGAGAAATAAGAATAAAAGAAATAGTTTTAAAAATGAAAAGGCTAGCACATCCAGTAAAATACGTTCCATCACATAGAAACTCTTGTGTAAGGCCCCGGTCCCGGTGCCCTACTTTGGTGTTGGATTCACTCATAAACACATTTCTAAATATCAGAGTGAATTAAAACTTTTCGCGGAATAATTAAATAACAACCATTCGTTACATGAGTTTTAAATTTTTAACAATATAAATATAAAACATGTCTTCAAGTTCAAAACATCATAAATTAAGTCTTCATATGCCAGCTTCTTTATTCTTCTACCATATGCCCCTCTTCAAGTCAGTTGTCTCATCCTACTCACTTGCGTGCATACTGAAAGTCAGCTACGCTGAGTGAGTTCTAATTAATCAAGCAGCATACAATACATTCATATACTACGTACTTAACATGCTTTACTTTCTTTCATACATACATAGGCACATACCTTCATTCTTACTTTCATACTTTCGTTCTTTCATACTTTCTTGTTTTAGCTTACTTATACATTCATAATTATTTCTACGTTTTAAAGAGTCTATCGCCCTATAACCTCACAGATATTATTAGGATCTTGCCACCCTCCTTTCACATATATTATTAGCGACTACCACCCTTCTTTCACAGATATTATTAGGGTCAGCCACCCTTCTTTCACGGATATTATTAGGGTCTGCTACCCTCCTTTCACAGATATTATAGGGTCTGCCACCGTCTTACCGTCAATTCATACATACCTTCCTTTTATAATATATTTATATACTTCATACATATCCTCAACTCTTTTCTATATCATTCATATATCATACATACATTATTCATAAACATACACAGATTATTCACAAGTATTCATATATCATTCACTTACCACTTAAGGTAAGTGTATTAACTAATCACATCGGGTATGGACATAGCCCCGAAAACATAACAAGGAAATGGGGCTAGAAACTCACCTGAGCTCGGTTCCTTTCCGAGTTAATGGTAACTCCTTTCCTTAACTAGGCGCGGCTGACTGTATGAAAATTACACGTATCAATTATCAATCACTACCCATATCATATTTCTAGTTTAATGTATCAATGT
The DNA here is from genome assembly GCF_021521415.1 of Bidens hawaiensis. NCBI lineage: Eukaryota > Viridiplantae > Streptophyta > Magnoliopsida > Asterales > Asteraceae > Bidens > Bidens hawaiensis. The sequence continues at coordinate 1,183,986 of NW_027491014.1, forward strand.
ATGCATGAAAGAAAGTAAAGCAGGTTAAGTACGTAGTATATGAATGTACTGTATGTTGCTTGATTAACTAGAACTCACTAAGCATAGCTGACTTTTAGTATACACGCATGTGAGTGGGATGAGACAATTGGCTTGAAGAAGGGCACATGGTAGAATAATAAAGAAGCTGGCATCTGAAAACTTAATTTATGATGTTTTGAACTTAAAGACATGTTTTATATTGTTTAAATTTGAAGACTTATGTAACGACTGGTTGTTATTTACTTATTCCGTGAAAAGTTCTAATTCACTCTGATATTTAGAACTGTGTTTATGAGTAAATCCAACACCAAAGTAGGGTATCGGGACCGGGGCCTTACAAGTTGATATCTAAGCATAAGTTCGAAAGAAATAAGCATCTTACATGCTTATACTCGAATAAAGAATGAGAGTTAAGTAAGAAAAGAAAGGATATGCCAGTTCAAGAAAGCCATGTGTCACTCAAGCAAGCTAAATAAGGTTCATGTACATGATTAATTTCATGTATAATGTAAGAAAGTTAGCTTAATTGCTAGGGATAGGATTATTTGATTGTTTGATAGATTGATTAACTGTTTAAAAGTTGAACCTAGCACAAGTGGACTCACAAAGGGAAGTGCATAGGACACGGAGAGTAACGTGATCAGCTAATCACATCTGGCCACTGTTATTACCTGTTAGCCTTACTATCTTTGTACTAAATAATTCCTGAGTGATGAAGTTTGTGTTTCCTTAAAGAATACGAATGGCTGGAGCAAGAAAGGTTGTTGGTTAGGGAGGTCGTACGGGACGGTGTGGTATGCCTCGTATTGTCCGAGAACCTTCTGAAGAACCAGTTACTAACACGAGGGAGGGAGGAAGTGCAACTGTGCGAGGTCAGAGCAACAATGAAGGGTATCAACTTGATCCTGCTGTTCAAGCCGCCATTACTCAAGTTGTAGTTGCTATAGTGAAGGATCTGCATCATAGTAAGTCTACCGAAAGCCAGGAAGGAGTACTGAGAAGATAGGGGAGAGTGATAAGAAGGGTGATGAGAATTAGAGAGGTGACTCGAGTGAGGTTAGATCTGTGAGAGTTGGTGAGAGAAGGAGGGCCGATGTGGGTGTAACTATAAGTTGTTCAAAGGTTGCGACCCACCAAAGCTGACTGGTTTGGGAGATGCAATCTCTACTCTCCAATGGATAACCTCCATGGACAAGGTTTTCCAAATTAGTGAGTGCCGTCCCGACCAAGCGATGGGTTATGCTACCCAGTCGTTTGGTGATGAGTCTATGTTCTTATGGGGAACGGTAGAACAGAGAAATACTCGAGAAGAGATTAAGGCTATGAGTTGGGATGACTTGAAGGAAATAGTTATGAAGCGGTTTTGTGCTGATGCTGAGGTTGTGAGGGCTGAGATGAAGTTTCTGAAGTTGAAGGCGGGGAAAATGAAACACACGAGTACACTACTGAATTCAACCACATGTATAGGTTAGTTCCTGATATGGTGAACACTGAAGCGAAAAGGATCAAGTGTTACATCAGAGGATTTCCATAGAACGTCTGCACCTTAGTCAGCGCAAGTAAACCTGCAGCTACTTTTGACTCTGTTGTCGAACTCGCAGAGATGGTTTACGATGACCTGGTTGTGGACGATGTGGTTGTAGATAAGAAAGAGAAGAAATGGGTTGCTCCTACTAAGCAGACCAGTACTCAAATGTGGAACGCTAGAGTTAAGAAGCAGAAGGTGTGGGAGAAGAGATCGTGTAAGACATGCGGGGAGATGCACGGTGGTGAATGCAAGTAGGGTACTGGCTCTGGTGTGTGCCACAAGTGTGGGAAGTCTCATGGTGGAAAGTGCAGGCTAGGGTAAAATGCATGTTACAAATGTGGGAAGATAGGGAATTATGCTTATGAATGAAACGTCGATCCCACATGTTACAAGTGCGGTAAGAAGGGTCATATGGCAAGGGAATGTGTCGAAGTCGAAGGAAGTGGGAAGAAGGATGTTGACCAAGCTAGGCCAAGGACCAGGGCCTACATGCTCACCAAGGTATAGGCTAAACAGATGCCAGATGTTGTGACCATGTACGGTTCTAGTAAACGGTATTTCCGCTTCTGTATTGTTTGAATCGGGTGTGAATAGAAGTTTTGTAGCTACGAAATTTAGTAAGTTAAGCAAAAATGAAATGTTGTCGTGTGCCTGAAACTTTTACCGTAGAAATCGCTAGTTGTAAGTCCCCCCGGGGCGTTGCCGATCGATACGAGATCCGCACGAGGTCTAGGAGTGCAGAATCCTCCTAGACTCGTTTATTGGTGTAAAGATGAAGAACACAAACACGTACACGAACAAATACAAGAACGGGATAATCAAATCTACAGATTCTTATATAATAATCAAAACACGTTACATACCGTAACCAAACAGAAAACACGACTGACCCGAGGTGAGCTCTACCTCGGGTCGTCTCACACGACTCTCCTTGTCTCTTACTCTCTCTAAACAAACAAACTGCTCAAAACACACACTAATTTCTGGATTACTAAACCTAAACAAGACACACGTATATATATATAAAACATTCTCGGGCCTGGGCTTCAGTAGGCGAAGTTGTTATAACTTCGCCTATGGCGAAGTTATTCTAACTTCGCCTATGGCAGAAGTTGTTACAACTTCGCCTACGGCGAAGTTGTTATAACTTCGCCTATGGCGAAGTTGTTCTAACTTCGTACTTCGTTTCCGCTGATCAGAATTGCATAGCGACGGTCACAAAATGCACCAACAGACTCCCCCTTGGCAGTAGCTTCATGTCTTGATCTTCAAGCACGTGTCTTGTAATCTTCAATCTCTTGGTCTTCATGCATGTACTCCTTCTCTCATGCATACCGTGACTACTCGCTGATATTTCCTCGCTTCGTATTTCCAAGCAGGAATATAAAATATCTTCTTTTCATTTAACACCTGCAGATCAGCTTTCGATAAATTAACAAGATGCATCGGATCATACACTCTTAGCACTTCTTGTTCATCTTCGTCTTCCATCACGGCTTCAGCAGTCTGGCAATCAACATACCACCATTTAAGATCTTTCAACACATCTTGAGGCATAGTCTTCATTGGAACCTCTTTCATACATCGAATCGGTTTGTACTTCATTACCATCCATGGCTTGCCATCTGCTCTCATTCCTCTTTCCTTATCTTCCACTAGCTTTCCCTTCTGTGGCTTTAATAACTCAAACTTCTTTTCTTTAATACTTTCTTTCCACACGATCTTCCCAATAACTCTGGCCATGTTGTCGTCGCTTCTATTAATCAACCCCAATCTAGCCAAATCCTTCACCTCACATTCAGGCAATGTATTGATAGATCTCAACGTCCTCTTAAAGTATTAGATCCCATCATATCTTTTCAACACGAACACTTTTAACTGTTCATCATATAGCCAACAGATAATTCCTTTCTTTGATTCAGCATAGCCTTTGATATTTTAACTTTTCTTGAACATGGTTGGAACAGCAGGCTTCTTAGTTTTGATAAACCAATGAGCATAGCCTTCCTTCCATCTAGGCTGCTCCTCCCATTCTGTATCATCACCTGCTGTATCTTGACATACATCTGACTTTTCAACTTCAGGGATCTCGTGTTCAACATTCTCCTCAACTATTTCACCCTCTTCAACATCATCTTCAATCACTATTTCAGCACCAATCTTTTCAATCTCTTCGACTGGTAGAACATCATCTTCACACATAAACTCATCATCCAACATATCATCATCCAATTCCTTCAAGGCATCGATCACATCATCTCCCATCTCCTCGTCATCTACCATCACCACCTCATCACCACCAGAACCGCCAGCTGCACCTGCAGACTCCCCCTGAGCTGTGGAAGTCCCAAGAGCTTGAGTAGTTCTTGGCAACTCACCACCTGCACCTTTCGATGCATTGGGATCATCGTCTCTGTCATTCCTCTTCTTTGTCCTGAGCTCGTCGCCTTTACAGCTCGTCTCCCCCTGAGATGCCAAGAACTCCTTCATAGCATCTATAATTTTTCCATGTTCAACCAGGAGGGACGACTGTAGTTGATTTTCTGCTACTAGGCGCTGAATAGCCTGGGTGTGGATAAGATTCACCCTTGACTGCTCTGCCACGACCCGTTCCAGTGCGGCTATTCTTTCCGAGTCTGATAGAGTTGCATCGAAATCGAACCTCATATGCGATAAATCGTGAGTGTACTGAGGAGGGATTTCCGATGAAACCGGGACATTAGAAGCAGCTGTCGACGTAACCGCAGGTGGTATCGTGACCGACAACCCTGCAGTTGCAACGACTGTCGACTCAACAAATTGTGCAACCACCTCTGAAGGAGTAAGAGTTGGAGGTGGTAAAGACACAATCTCCGGAGTCGTCAGCTGGAAAGTAGTGATAGATGGGATGCCAAAAGAAGATGATGTAGCCACCATGGGAACATCTGCGGCGCTTAAACTTGTAACCTGTACTGATGTAGGGACAATCGACATACCTGACAGTGCGGGCGGAGCGAAACGTACGACTCTTGAACTCTCACCTACTCCCATACCTGCACCTGTCCTGTCCCTTCTTGAACGTTTGATCAACTTATGAATGTCTTCTTCTTCTTCTGACTCACTGTCGTCATCCGTCCTCTTTCTCTTCCCATACGTTCTTTCTCGAGTCACCATCATACGTCTTGCCTCATCCATTACTTCATCAAAATCTAAGTCAGCCACTGTCGTAGCTGCTCTAGTAACATCCACCCTCGAAACTTGTGTTACCGAGACCTGTACATCTTGTTGAGGATCAACTCGGTCCATATCGAAGTAGCCTTGACCTCCAAACACTTCATCAAGGTCCACTTCCTCCTCCGGTGACACAACAGGCGCAGCAGGTATATGTTGAGGTGCTCCTGCCTGTTGTGGTCGAGGGTCTCTGAACTCGTCCCTATTGGCAGGAACATACTCCGGGTTGATTAAATACCCAAAGAGTGGATTATGCCTGGGACGGAGCTCAGGTTTGCTCTTCGCGCTCGATGTCCTGCACTGAGCGAAGATACGTTTGTTCACACTCTCCACGTATCTGATCGGGCGGCGCTGAGGTAGATTTGGAGCTACATGGTTCAAGATCATCTGGATGAATCTTGGATACATAATGAACCTCTCACGCGCCACTGCCCGTCTTTGTCTATCGATCTCATAGAAGACCTTTTGTGTCGATCTTGGATACATGGTTCTATCGATCTTTTGTGTTTGTTAGAATTGAGAGCAACGGTCAAAGGGTAGACTGTTGGTGCATTTTGTGACGTCTTTGTCTATGCAATTCTGATCAGCGGAAACGAAGTACGAAGTTAGAACAACTTTGCCATAGGCGAAGTTATAACAACTTCGTACTTCGTTTCCGCTGATCAGAATTGCATAGCGACGGTCACAAAATGCACCAACAGTCTCCCCTTTGACCGTTGCTCTCAATTCTAACAAACACAAAAGATCATCTGTTACACGACATGCACCAACAGTCCCCCTCTTAACTGATGATCTTCTGTTTGCAGTCAACCAGCCGTGTCTGAATCTGTCATGTAGCTTCACAAATCTACCAATCACCCAGCGTCTTCCATATCAGATCTTCCCTTCAGTGTAAGCTTCTCCGACTATAACGATTGAGGTCTCCTGCCTGTTGTGGTCGAGGGTCTCTGAACTCGTCCCCATTGGCAGGACCATACTCCGGGTTGATTAAATACCCAAAGAGTGGAGTATGCCTGGGACGGAGCTCAGGTTTGCTCCTCGCGCTTGATGTCCTGCACTGAGCGAAGATACGTTTGTTCACACTCTCCACGTATCTGAACGGGCGGCACTGAGGTAGATTTGGAGCTACATGGTTCAAGATCATCTGGATGAATCTTGGATACATAATAAACCTCTCACGCGCCACTGCCCGTCTTTGATTAACGAGAAAAAAAAAAGAGTGTTTTGGAGTTTTCGTCTCTATGGCCAGGTGTACACGATTATTGTGAGACCGGAGATGTTGTTCCGTCAACGAGTGAAACTTGTTATCTCTGGGTCTTACGTGAGAACAAATACGTGTCAACTCTGGATATGGAGTTGAGTTTGTGAATGGGATATTGATTGAAACTGGATATTGACACATATTTGGGTGTTTGTGGGCAATGAAATTGTTGTTGTTCGAGGTTGACCAACTGAAGAAAGTCAAATTGAACAGAAGGTTTTTGTCATTACTGGATTGCGGTCAGAGCATATTATTTATGTTATTTTTAAGGCGTTCGAGAATTGGATCCTGAAACGTGATGCTTATTTATTAGAGTGAAAATTCTGGAACAAGTTGGATTTAATCGGGAACTAAAGTGTTTATGTTCTTGATCGTTATCCCTGGTGATTGAAGATGCTTCGGATTAATTAATGGTCATGTGTTAGATTCTGTCAAGGTGGTTTTGTGATGAAATTGATCACTTGATGTTGAGTAGTTGAAGATTAAACATTTTCGTATGCCGACGAGTTGGTGAAGTTGTGGAGGAAGCCCAACTTCACGTGTTGGTGAAGTCAGATGGACTCACGTGATTGGTTGAGATGATCTATTGGCACGAGGATGCATGCATTTCAAAGACCTCAATCGTTATAGTCGGAGAAGCTTACACTGAAGGGAAGATCTGATGTGGAAGACGCTGGGTGATTGGTAGATTTGTGAAGCTACATGACAGATTCAGACACAGCTGGTTGACTGCAAACAGAAGATCATCAGTTAAGAGGGGGACTGTTGGTGCATGTCGTGTAACAGATGATCTTTTGTGTTTGTTAGAATTGAGAGCAACGGTCAAAGGGGAGACTGTTGGTGCATTTTGTGACCGTCGCTATGCAATTCTGATCAGCGGAAATGAAGTACGAAGTTAGAACAACTTCGCCATAGGCGAAGTTATAACAACTTCGTACTTCGTTTCCGCTTATCAGAATTGCATAGCGACAGTCACAAAATGCACCAACACTAGTGAAACCTCGGTTATGATTATGTGAATGGTTAAGGATTGTAAGATAGACTTATGGGACGTAAGTTCCCTGCAACCTTGTATGTTATGACTTTAGGAGGGTTTGACGTGGTTCTGGGAATGGACCAGCTATCTAAGTTTGAGGCTCAGATAGTGTGTAAGATTAGGTTAATAAGGTTAAAGTCCTTAGATGGTGGTACGGTGACGATTTATGGTTATATATAAAGTTCAGGGCTTAATGTCATTTCGATGATAAAAGCCAAAGGTTTGTTAAGGTGAGGGTGCGGTGCCTACCTGGCATATGTTGTCAAAGCTACAGGCGAGACGAAAGAAGCGAAAGATGTTCATGTTGTGCACGACTATCCAGAAGTGTTCCTTAAGGACCTTCCGGGGTTGCCACAGGAGCTGGAGGTAGAATTCCAGATAGACTTAATACCAGGAGCACAGCCTGTCGCGAAAGCACCATACTGCCTAGCGCCATCCGAGATGAAAGAATTGATGACCCAACTATAAGAACTCCTCGATAAAGGTTTCATTATGCCGAGTGTTTCCTCGTGGGGCGCACCAGTGTTTTTTTGTTAAGAAGAAGGATGGGAGTATAAGAATTTGTATAGAATATCGTGAGTTAAACAATATTACGGTGAAGAAAAGATATTCGTTGCCACGGATTGATGATTTGTTTGATCAACTACAAGGTTCGAGTTGGTTCTCAGGAATAGACCTTAGATCAGGCCATCATCAGCTGAACGTGAAAGAGGCAGGCATCCCTAAGACAGCGTTTCAGACGTGGTATGGACACTACGAGTTACTCGTGATGTCATTCGGTCTAACAAATGCTCTCACAACATTTATGGCCATGATGAATAGGGTATGTCGGCCGGTGTTAGACAAGTCAATTATTGTTTTCATTGATGATATATTGATTTATTCAAAGAGCGAGTCTGACCACGCTGAGCATCTAAGAGAAGTATTGGATATTTTGAATGAAGATAAATTGTATGCTAAGTTCTCGAAGTGCGCATTCTAGTTGCGTGAGGTACAATTTCTAGGTCACGTAATCAATCCTGAAGGGACAACTGTGGACCCAGCTAAGATTGAGGCAATAATGAACTGGAAGACTCCGCAAAACCCGACAGATATACAAAGCTTCTTAGCGTTGGCTGGCTATTATAGGAGAGTCATCGAAGGCTTCTTTAAGATAGTCGCACTGTTGACCGGTATGACCCGAAAGTATGTAGTATTTAGTTGGGGTAAGTTTCAGGAGGAGGCTTTTGAGGAGTTGAAGAAAAGACTCACGCAAGCTTCAATCCATGCCCTACCCGGTGGTGACGAGGATTTGGTTGTTTGTAGTGATGCTTAGCATCGTGGGTTAGGTTGCATGTTAATGCAACGAGGAAAAGTGATAGTTTATGCGTCTAGACAGTTGAAAGTTCATGAAAGTACTAACCCGACGCATGACCTAGTGTTAGAAGCAGTAGTGCATGCTCTCAAGATATGGAGGCATTATCTATATGGTACTAGGTGTACTATCTATATGGTCTGAAGTACTTCTTCGAGCAGAAAGAGTTGAATATTAGACCGAGGTGATGGTTGGAGTTGATCAAGTACTATGACTGTGATATTAAATACTATCCTGGTAAGGCTAATGTGGTCACCGACACACTAAGCCGTAAGATCGAGGAAGTCATTGCAATAGTAAAGTCTTATAAGTGGATCGTTAACTCAGATCTCTTCGCAGAGATCATGAAGGTACACTGCCACCTCAGCTTGCTGATCACAAGTGATATGGATCCAGCATCAGCTGCTGGATTATGGTTTGAATTTCTGTAACACCCCTATTAAGTATGATAATGAGGCAACAGTTTGTATTGTTAAAAATCGGTCTAACACTCAAAGACAACACATTGACATCCAATTCATTTCATTCGTGATTGTATGACCGGAAACTTGTCACCATTGTTTGCGTCGACACGAACTACAACTTTGCAAACTTGTTTACAAAATCCTTTGATCGTGCCTGATTTTTATATCTTGTTGAGTATTTGGGCATGATCTCTTTTATTCAAAATGTATTTTATGTTTATCTTTTTGTATATAAATTTGTAAATATTTTTCTAATATGTCACAATTTTGGGAGAGAAAATGAGTTAAGTTTAACTCACCAAAATGAATTTTAATTTATTTAAGAAAAACAAAATTAAGTCATTTAACTTACCAAAAATATTTTATACTTTACTTTATATTTTATTATATATTTTACCAAAAGTGTTTTACATTTTGTTTAGAAAAAGTTAGAAAGATATTCTCTTATTTAGAGGGAGCTCCTGCTTAGAGGGAGTCGGATAATTAAAATTACAAAATTTTGAGAAATTGATCCGACCTATGGAAAATGATAAAATGATCCTAGCACATGGAAAGAGTAGATCTAAAGCCAACAAGATCATTGCTTGATGTATAGATAGGTTTGACAAATGAATAAGTGTCCAAGTGATGAAAACCTAAATTCGGGCCTATGCTAGTGGCTACTCTATTATGAAGCGGTTACCAACTCCAATATAAGTCATATCGATGAAGGCAAAAATGTTAATAATCAGTCTTACACGAGCGCGTTAGTGATTGATCACCATAAGAATTATTCTTGCTTTAAATACAAATATTGAAAATCAAAATGTTAAAGTAGAAAAACTGCAAAGTGCTTAAAAGTATTTAAAAATAAAAAAAAAATTGATAAGTAACAAACAAAGAGGGTATATTAGAACCATGTAACGTGGGGAAAACAAGTAAGTCCAAAACACTTTATATGAAGGCTTGTTAGTCCGGATGGCAAGTAATTCCATGGTTCAACCTTAAATTGTTTGAAAGATCATTTGCAAAAAGTTTAAATAAGCTTAAAATGTTTTGATTAATCATTAGGGGTAGGGGTCAAAGTCAATTCAGGGTGACACTGATGAACACAAATTATACCCGAGGTATGACAGAGTTTCTAACATGTTGGATTAAATGGGGACCACATAACCTTCGTGCTTAATACATACCTTAACATATCACATTAACATCAAAATACTTGTTAAGTTTATAAAGGACAAATTATATCTACAATCGACATTGGGTTATTGGCATAATAACATCTAAATATAAGTGCGATCTAGGACATAGATAATGTGATTCCATGTCGAGATCTTTGTCACAAAAAAATATAGGCAAAATAAAATGATTGATATAATATTAATTTCATCTTTACTTCAAATTTTATTTTTAATTTTCTTTTGTTTCGTTTTGTTTGCATCTTAAGCATCTTTAACCTTGTATTATTGTCACACCCCCATCTAAGGCCTAGGAGTATGACCCATAAGGTGGTATCGTAATTGTAAATAAATCAGAGTTACGTTAAGTTTGCGGAAGACTTATAAATTTTAAGGATCGAAATATAATATTTACATAAAAGACGGGATTATAGAATACCCGTTTGAGTTAACAAAAGATTACTTGTTTATGTTACAAAACCACCATATATTAAGTTTTACAAAATAAAATCCGAGCCATCGGATATATAAGCACTTCGTCACTTCAAGTGCTAAACTTGTTCACCTGCAAAATGTAAGAAAATACGTCAACAACGAATGCTGGTGAACACGCTGACGCAAAGATAACTCTTTTACTTTATTACCCCTCAAGACTACGCCTGCCTTGGACCAACGTGGCTTAGGAATAACAAAGTCAAATAACACATTATAAACTAGAGCCTCTACACTAGGTCACCTCACTAACACCGCAGCGTTCGACTTCATTAAGTACCCGTAAATATACACATACGGTCGTACTCCCTGCAGGAGAGCGTCCTACGACCAAGGGTGGTGCGATCATGCCCATACATCGCATAGTACCACCTATGTAAGGATCCAGATATATGTATACCATAGCCTGAGGGCTAGGTTCATACCCATAGTTATAACGGTTTTAGGAACACATAATTCCATGTAAACAATTTCATATAACAAGTTGACTTATTTTGAAAACAAGTTTAAAAGTTTGGGGGCGTATTCACCTTATCTCTTTAGGATTGGCTTCACTCACCTTCCAAGGGTCTTTCCCTTTCTTTATCTTGAACCTATAGTTACGAGTATAAATATTTGTTAGTCGGATACACGATCCGGCTTAAGACCTTTAGTCTTATATCTCAATCCTCGATTGAACCTTTAGTTCAATTCTTATTTACTTGAAAACCTCTTGTTTAAAAGTAAATTAAAAACCTTTAGTTTATAATTAAAAAAACCCGACGTTTCTTCTTCTCTAAGAAACATAATCTTTTCTTTTATTATTTAAGAATACTCTTTATTCATTAAATAATATTTTCATAACAAAGAATATAATCATATATACTTACACACATATATATGTATCACAATATTCAACAATCAAACTTTCATTCATTTCTTTGTTATGTTTTCTTTTCTTTTTTTTTATCGAGGTATCGAGTGTATCCTCGACTTGAGGCTTAAGCCTTGAATATTATATTGAATTTGATATTACGCCTAACCTTAGTGGCGTACCGAAATCCTAGGGACTTGAGCAGCACTCCGTCGCCGCTTTTCTTCTCGATCGTCAAACGATTATACCAAACTTCAATACTCGTTGACACGCTTATCGAGATTCATTGACATTTCAACAACACCTTCTTGGTATGTGGGTGGAGGGTAGTACAAACTCTAAGGAAACGTCGATAAACAAACGAGAGATTCGAGGCACTATTATCGAGGAAACGAGGCACAAATTTCGAGGTATTCTAGTGAGAGAGTAGAGAGATGTGAGAGCTGAATTGGTGTGCAGAAATGAGCTGCCCATGGCCGCTATTTATAGGCCTCAAATTGGTTCCCATCGCGGTACGCGATGGGTCCTTCAGCAGACCTATCGCGTACCGCGATATAGGTTTGCTGACGCACAGCGTAGACCTGCCACGTGTCGACACGTGGCAGGCACCGCTCCACGTGGCAGCAGTGTTGCCACGTGGTGACACGTGGCAGCACATGGTGCCACCGTGTGCCACGTGGCACACGTGTCACACATTGTCAGACACTCCATCGCGGTACGCTATGGGTGTCTCTTCTGACTCATCGCGTAGCGCGATGGGTCAGGAAAACCAAATTTTCATTTTTAACCCTCAAGTTTGGATTTTTGGCAATTTTAGTCCCTAGACTTTAGAAAGTTGATACTTTGAACTTGAAATTTTCGCGTTGTTACAATTATTTTTAAACTTTATTTTATTTTTATTTGTTATTTTATTTTTTTTTCTTTCTTTTGTTTTAATTTTTCTCAAACTTTAAAAATGGTCTTTATTTTGTTTGAATATTGCGTTCAATGTAAAGGTTATTTTGCAAAGTTTGTTAAGTGTCGGTCCAAAAATATATATCTTATATATATTTAAAGTATTTGAATTCGGTGGGTAAATGTTTTATGGGTTTAAATTTGTAAATATTTCATAGTTCGGGGGTGAGAGTGTAAAATCGTTTAAAATTCGAGATGTTTTGACCTTATCGTGGCATAGGCTGACTCTATAAATATGGACAACCCAAAATATCTTCACTCATTCACTTTCACTTCTTCCAAATACTCTCACTTTCTCTCTCTACCTTTTTCTTACCACAGCCTCATCTCTTTCAAACAAGTACCCTAGATCTAAAGGTTAAAACAACAATATACTTCTTAATCATACTTGATATTCATCAAGGATGAATCCCCCACCAGTGGTATTTCATATTTTATGATTCATATCTTCTTGATCTTGTTTCTGGGTTCAAGAACAGTTCCGTAAAGAGTTCCTGGCGGAACTGTTCGAATCCTGTTGGGTTATTATACATTGATCTTTGTACAAATTGAATATACTTGGTCATAATATCATTCGGATTTTTCGTGTTGATTTAAATGAGTTTTTATTAGGATTTGTATAGTTTTTGTGTTTTAAGGGTTTATCGGATAACTTTGGGTCTAATTGACCCAAGTATCTTGTTTGAAGGTGGGTTGTGTTTACCCAGAAATTCATAACGAGTGGGTTTGAACCCAGAAATGAAAAGGGGATTGAATATAAGAAGTTTGGCAATATTCAGGATTCTAATCGAATATACATTCGATTAGAACTTTCTGGGTAAGAAAATCGTTTAAGGACGGGGTAATCGGCTAAAGATGTAATCGAGTGTGTACTCGACAAGAAATGATTTGTTTTGAAAAGTTGTGTAAGGGCAAAGTAGTCGAATGCACATTCGATTAGAAATTGGTTTGATCAAAAAATTTATAAATGACAAAGTTTTCGAGTGGAGATTCGATTAGGAAACATCTGAGTGTGAAAGTTGTTCATAAGTTCCATGTAATCGAATGGCAATTCGATTAGAAAAGACTTATTCATAAAATATGTTAAGGATCATGTAATCAAACCATCAGTCAATTAGAAAGGACTTGGTACATAAATCTACTAAGGAAACTCTAATCGAATAGGAATTGTAATCGAATCGAATTGAAAATCTAATCTAATAGAATGACCATTCGATTCGATTAAATCATCATTCGATTAGATTAGAAATTTGTATTCGATTATATTTCATGACACTTGTAAAATTTTAAATGTTTTTAAATCAAATCTAATCCAAGTTATAAATTATTTTAAATGAATACACATTCAATTAGATTAAATTGAAACTCGATTAGGTCAGATTCAAATTCGATTATACAACTTTATACTTGTCAGAATTTGAACATTATTAAAATTCACATATAATGTTATGATTCTGATTCGATTCGATTAGATGGGGCTTGGAAATTCTTCTTATCTCTTCACAAGTAATACAACAGAACTTAAGGACATTCGATTCGATTACATCATACTTAGGCTGTTTTCATAATTCAACTTCAAACATGATTTTCTTTGTAAAGTTTTATTTTTTACTTTTATTTTTATTTTGTTAATTTTATTTTCCATTTTTAGTTTTAATTGGTCTCTTATTGTTTTTATTTGCGATATCTTCCCTCATATTGGAAGCTCCTTTTTCACATTGTTGCTAATTGTTTGTCGTCACAGAAAAGGGGATTTGATAAGCTGAATGCAGATTGGGTTGGTGTTATGCTTTTCTTGACACACAATAAGAAGGACATCAACTCCAGATTTTTGTTCAATACATGTAGCTCAATGTGCTTGCCAAGAAGAGAAGGATGATGTATCCTAGATTTAATCAACTTATTCTGGATGATTTAGAGGCTGTTTGGTTCATTCAGATCTGAATGAGCCTCTATCTCATTTAGAAACAACAACAAGTCTGAATGATTCAGACCTAATTTTAACCATTCAGATGTTTTTCTGTTTGGAACCAAACAGTCTGAAGTCTGAATGAATCAGATGTAAATATCTGAATGGTTCCATTGAGATGTAAACAAACAGCCCCTTACTTCCCTACACCCCAAGACCTATGTTTCTGGAGGAAGCCAATGAAGAAGGAAAGGTTGTTGAACCATATGAGCCTCATCATGTGAAGATGGTTTGGCAATCAATATTTAAGGCTATGGTTGAACCTATGGGAAGGAGTGTGTATACGTACCAAGGAGATAAGCCTGGGGTGAAGTTTGGTTAGTTTGCCGAGACTGAACCGGAGAGTGATGAGATGAATGTTGAGGCAGAAGGTGAGGAGGAACACGATGAGCCTGTGGATGAGCCTGAAACAACTAAGGCGGAACTGGAGACAGATGTGGAGGTTGAGCACCGGTCAAAGCGCAAGCATGATAAAGGGTAAAGAAGGGTTGGTGAATCATCAAAGAAGCCTGATGCTGATACTGACACCAAGGAGGAAGAGCTAGAGCGTCCGTTAAAGTGTTCAAAGCGGACAAAGGACTCAGAGAAGTCTACCTTTGCAAAGATGCATAGTCTTAAGGTAATCTTTCCTTTGAATGCTGCTATGATTAGTGAATCCTTAGCATCCATACCATCTACCACACAAACCACCACACCTCAAACCACCACCATAGTTGACCCTCATGTAGGAACACCACCACCCCAGCCAAAACAATTGAGGAACTTAAAGCCAAAAATTAAGTTTACCAAAGCCCAAACCAAAACCCCATCAAAAACCCAATCCAAGACCAAATCAAAATCCCCATCCAAGACCCAACCAAAATTCATACTTAAACCCAAAACCAAAACCATGCCCAAATCAAAGACCTCAACCCTTAGAGACGAACTCATTACACCACCTGAAACATCACCAACCAGATTAGACGAGCCCTTACCATCAATCTTAGAAAACCTACCCTTAACCACCCAAGCAAAGACCGAACCATTAACCCAAGCCTTATCACCATCTAGGACTACCACACCTGTTACCTCACCCACATATCAATTCAATTCACCGATTAGAGGAACATCATTTTGGACCTCTACTTTCACATCATCCATTTACTCACAAGCCACCACATCAACCTTAGAAACCTCAACCGAGCCTACAAGCTTACCCTTAACCTACCAATATCCTTCCCAACCCAAACCTTAACCATGCCCATTCCAACCACACATTCCTCAACCCTAAAAATCCCTATCATAGCAGCCACTCTCATTTCAAGTGGCAAGACGAGGAAGTCACTAGTGTATCAAGACCTATCTTCGACAGGATTAGAGCACTAGAGGAAGCAAACGAGAACAGAGAAAAATGTGAGCTCTTTTTGATCAAGTTTGTTAAGGATCAACAAGCGATAAATGAGGAAGTGACCAGGCAACGAGATGCTCTAGCTAACAAAGTAGCTCGATTGGAAGAAAGCCGAGATCTGGACAGAGCTAGAATTGAAAGTCTGCAAAGCTTGATTAATAATCTTCAATATAGAATCAGCAATCAACAAGATTTGATTAATCAAAACTCTTTGCGAAACGCTGAACATCATGATGAGATTGAGCGACTTCAATCAAGACTATCTGGGTTAGAGTCTGATCTTCCATCCTCCTCCATCTTTGCAAACAACATTAGGAGGGAATTGGACTCTACGCTTAATCGTGTGTTGATAGACTTTGAGCGCCTGGGGTCAAGAGTTGGATTATTGGAGATGGGTCCAGTTCTTCTAGGGACGTGTACAGACTAATGGGTGAAAGTGTAGGCTGCGAAACATGGTTGAGCAGCTTGAAGGTAAAATTGAAGACCAAAACGACTTCAATAGCAATCGGAATTGTGTAAATGAGTCCCTCGTCAACCGTTATCTCACAGTTATGGAGGTAATGTGCTTGACCGATGAAAATGTAAACAACTTGAGGACTCATTTGATGGAAACTTTCCAAGGATTCTTACGAGCGAATGAGCCAAGGACTGAGCAGAGTAGTGAACGAAGAATAGCTCTTGCTAATCTAGTCGTTGATGCTGAAAGGGTCAGATCTCAAGGTAAGCTTCATGGATTCCTGTATAGTAATGAGTCGAGGAAAGAAACTGGTGAAAGCGATTCGGGTGTGAAAGTTAGTGTTGATGAGCCGATGAACGTTGTGGAACCATAGTGAGTACTGAGCTTGCTGTTACTACTGCCGCTACAATTGGACCGGTCAATTCAAAAAGTTCCCGACTTGTTGCAATCACTTCGGTTGAACAAGTAAGTGCTCCTTCTAACACTGCTATAGTTCCTATTGTTCAACAACCATTAGCTCAAGGATGTGGTGGAGATGATGGTGATGGTGACGATGATGATGAACCCGTTGATGAAGATGATGGTGATGATGATGAGGATGCGGAGAACGAGGATGATGACGACAATGCCATGAGTATGACAGTTTCGATGAACCTCGTTATGGAAACGGGAATGATGATGATGACAGTGACGGTGATGATGTCACTGGTGGAAATAAGGGAGAAGAACAGGAGCCACCAAGTGAGGCTCAGAAAACCCGTGAGACGCTGCAATCGAGGCTGAAATAGCCTCTGCTTTTAAAATTTATTCTTTTGCATATACCATCTCACCCGTTCAAGAAGTCGTGGAAGGAAATAATGATGATAGTGATGATGGAATAAACTACTCCCCTAATCTGGACACTCCGGAAAGGGTGATTGAAGAGCCTGCAGTTCAAGAGATAGTTATCACTCCCTCAGCCAAGTCTGCTCATAGAAAGACAAGAAAACGCATCAAATACTACAACATGAGCAGAATGGCAAACATGAGATGGAGATCAAAGTTGTATCATGATGACGCTCCAATTCTTTACGCAAAGTGGCACAAAGACAACAATAGTTGGGCTGTCCGACAAGCCAGTGGCGACCTGACATATCTCACATATAGAGATATGTACTCTCTGTCTATAATTGATATGAACTACTTCAGAAGGACAACGGGTGGAGGCGAATAGGAAGACACTTTAGAGAGCTGGTTTATGCAATTTCTGAAGCACGAATGGAAGGACGACTACCCAAACTTTTCGTTGAACCCGAGTAGATCATTTAAGTCAAAGGAAGTCAATCCCGTTACCGGAACGAAGATAAATGGATGGAGATACAAGATGCCAGAAAATCATGGAGAACCAATATTTCATGGCATGCCCTTTGATGATAATCTGCTTTATGATTTCATTTCATGGGAGTTTGATAACGAGAAGGATGAGGTGAGAATTCACTGTGACACACTGCATAACCTCAACTTTTTCGATAAGCACGAGTTGGCAAGTTTTGGCAAGGATCATATGCTCAAGCTTTATAGATCACCCTTGTGCACAATTGAAGATGTGCGTCGGGACTATACAATGCTATCATCGGAAAATTCAACAAGTCCGTACATATTCTTGTTGAGAAGCAACCGTTTGATCACGATGAGATATTCAAGTACGAGTCCGAAACCGAATGAAGACACAGGCTAACGGAATAAATACCAAATACTAGAGGGAGATTGTTAGGCCCATTTTGTGTTTAATATTTTGTATTTAATTATGCATTGACGTTTATATAAGTTAGCTAGTCGGTTTATCTTTCCTTGTAAGTTTGGGCCCAAGGCTTTGTAATATGGAGCCCATTGGGCCATGAATTATACAAGATGATGCATGAGCACACACACTATAAATAGTATGTGTATCTCATGCATACACAACATTTTGTCAATGTGTGCAACCTTATCCATATATTTCAAACTCTCTCTTCTCCTTTCTCTCTTCCACCCTCATGGTAATAATATAACCAAACAAGATCCAAGATCTCGGTTCCTCACTAGTGATTTTCGCTAACTAGTGTTGAGATTAATCAAAGTAGACTAGTGTTGTGTTGTTTAATCCGTCAATAGGACCTACATAAAAGCCTTGTTTGGTTCAAGGAGTTTGAAACTTTTAGGTTAGGAGAAAAAGCTTAAAGCTTCTACTAGTAACGTTTAGAAAGCGCTGCAAGATTTTAGTTTTTTATTTTACTTTAATAACGTTCCAAGATAAATACATTTACTATTATTGTTTTTAGTTATGCTCATTGTAGTAATTTTATACATTTTATTAAAAGCTCCAGCTACTCTGTCAAACATTTAGATATATCTAAAAAGCTACAGCTACCAGCTTCATGCCACCAGCTTCCAGCTGCAGCTAGCAGCTAGTTTTGCCAAACATACCAACGTTTGGTTAAGAGCTTTTAGGAGCTTTTAGTTTCAAACTTTTAAGAAAAAAGTATTACTTAATTAAAATTAGTGTTTGGTTCAAGGAGCTTGAAGCTTTTAGGTTAAGAGAAAAGGTTTAAAGCTTGAAGCTCTCACTAGTAAAGTTTAGAAAAAGCTATAAGCTTTTATTATTTTAAATTACTTAAATATCCTTTCAAAATAAATAAATTTACTATTATTTTTTTAGTTATTCCCATTTTGGTCATTTTATACATTTTATTAAAATCTTCAACTACCCTGCCAAACATATATTTGGTTGAGAGATTTTAGGGGCTTATAGCTTTAAGCTTTTAAGAAAAAATTCATACTCAATTAAAAGCCTTGTTTGGTTGAAATAGTTTGAAACTTTTAGGTTAGAAGAAAAAGTTTACAGCTTGAAGCTCATTCTAGTAGCGTTTAAAAAAAGCTAAAAGCTTTTTGGGTTTTAAATTACTTAAATAACAATCCAAAATAAATACATTTAGTATTATTTTTTAGTATGTCCATTTTGATCATTTATACATTTTAATAAGGGAAAATTCAAAAATAAGCATTTATGAAAACAAATTTCAAGTTTTAGATGTCATTTTCAAGAAATTCCAGAAATATATATTATGAACTAGTCGTGACAGGCATATTATGATAACATAAGAGTAGTTTGTAGAACCAATTGAAACTTGTCACATGTTCTTAAACTAACCTTAACGAGCATGTTCACTAATCATTTACTCGTCGTGATTAAATAAGTTTCATGCATCGTAATTAACACCCACGAGTAATTCATAAGTCATTTATTTGCGATGACTAATTCACCCGGTTTACATTCACTACACGAGTAGTTTATTAGTAGTTAACTTGTCACGACTAGTTTAACCTTACAATCTACTCGTCGCAACTAAATGGCTTATGAATTACTCGTGGGCGCTGATTACGAGGCATGAAAATTATTTAGTCGTGAAGAGTAAATTATTGGTGACAGTGCTCGTTACGATAACTTTCAAGACATGTGGCAAGTTTTAATCGGTTCGACAAACTACTCGTCACGAATAGTTTATAATACATATATCTGGAATTTCTTACAACTGACACTTAAAACTTGAAATTTGTTTTCTTAAACGCTTATTTTCGGAATTCTCTAATTTATTAAAATGTTTCGGTTACTCTGCCAAACATCTTAGAGGATTAGATTTTAAACTTGACTATAATAAGTCAGCTCAAAAGACGGGACATTTTTTACTATTTAGTTAAATCACTACGTCTAGAAAGTCTTACAGATTTGTCATATTATTTTACTTGAAAACCACACGATATCAACCAAATATATAGAGAAAATAAGACAATTATTATATAGACACCGATCATATGTATATATTATATCATAGCTCTAATGTAAATTTGAGTTTTCCATATAATCTTATAATGAATAATCTGAAATATTGAGTTATAACTTTTTGTTTAAAACGGCTTCTATATAATTTGTATTCAACCTAAATATATTCGACCTTGTTTAAACTCTCCATACTGCTTGTAGTGGTGTTTATCGAATCGAATATTAGTTATTCGGGTTGTTTGGGCCGGTTTGTTCGGATTTGATGTGAATTCACATGCATTAAACCTAAGTCCTTTAGCAGTTGCAACTTTTTTAGAGAGGGACATACAATTTAATGAACCAACATGGCAACAAGTTATTGTTTCCTTGAAAATTTATACCATCAAGTAGTGTAAAATATTGAAAATAAAAACAGAAAAAATAATATAATTTTGAGAGAAGAAAACGTGATCAGGGAACACAGAATCTCAAAACTGCAAAATTCAAAAGCTTCACGCTTTCAATGATCAAAGTTTAATCAAACCGTAGATGTGCGTACGTTACATCATTCTAAAATTTACATAAATTCATGCATCTATGATTAAAATCCAAACATTTAACTCATGAATTCACATAAACCAACAAAAACCCAACTTTAATTTAATATGAAAAATCTGCTTTTTTTTTTGCTTACTTTTTAGAGAGAGAAACATATGACCATGAACTTGCTGACGTGCTATAGGGTTTCAACTTTTAGAGAGAGAAACATATGAAATTCATATATTCATTTTTAGATTATTTCTACATTCATCACCGCTATAAAAAAACAACTAATAAAAGAAATAACTAAAACATAACAACGATCAGAACTAATTATAAAAAAGATTCGAAGAACAAAATCAACAAAAGTTTAAACACGGATTATTTTTTCAGTATACTGAACAAACTATTTAACACGGGTTTGTTTCGATAGACTGAAACAAACCCGGTCCAAGTTTGTTGCGGCAAACCGGGTTTCTTGAGAGCCACGTATCGGCGCATTGTATATGAAACCCATAGTTAGATCCCGGAACCACCCTCGCGGGTTCCTCCGCCTCGATATCGTCCAAACAGATTGAACACTCACTTGAAAACCCTAATTGGTTTCCTGTGGCTGTTGGAAGTTTGTCGAGTTCCTCCGCGGAAAGACCATTTCCGGTGGTGGGTTTTGGCGGAGGAGGAGTGTTGGGAAGATGAGTAGCGGCGTACCATAGCAAGCAAACGTAGATAAGGAACACCACAGTCATAATGGCGGACGGTAGAAAGAGGGCGAGGTACAAAGAATACATCGTTTTTAGCGGTATCGTACGCACCTTGGTGCACGATAAGGTTTCAGAAGTGGTGATGAAAACTAGCTTTAAGTGCACCTTTGGGTTTTGTTACTAGGAATATGAGGTGTCTTTGGTAAGCAATGCTTCTAAATTTCTCAATAAGTTTAGATGGTGAAAATTCTCAAAATAGACATTTATGAAAACGTTTTTCAGGTTTTAAGTGTTATTTGTAAGATATTCTTAAAATAGGTATTATGAACAGTCGTGACGGGTAGTTTATGATTACACACGAGTAGTTTGTAGAACCAGTTAAAACTTGCAACGTGCCCTTAAACTAACCGTAACGAGCATGTTCACTAATTATTTATAAGTCATTTACTCGTGACGACTAGTTTACCTGGTTTACATTCTCTACACGAGTAGTTTATTAGTAGTTAACTACCCGTGACTAGTTTAACCTTACAATCTACTCATCGCGACTAAAACTTATGAATTACTCGTGGTAGTTGATTACGAGGCATAAATCTTATTTAGTCGTGACAAGTAAATGGTTGGTAAATTTGCTCGTTACGGTTTGTTTAAAGACACTTGTCAAGTTTTAACTGGTTATACAAACTACTCGTCACGACTAGATTATAATACCTATTTTGAAAAGTTCTTCAAAATGGCACCTAAAACCTGAAAAACGTTTTCATCAACGCTTACTTTGAGAATTTTTCCTTTTAGAAGTTGTAATCCTATGAATAAACATATTCTTTAATTTAAACGTGAAGGTATAATTAATATCATATTAAACAAAGTTCTCTAATTT
The DNA here is from genome assembly GCF_021521415.1 of Bidens hawaiensis. Lineage (NCBI taxonomy): Eukaryota > Viridiplantae > Streptophyta > Magnoliopsida > Asterales > Asteraceae > Bidens > Bidens hawaiensis. The sequence goes on from NW_027491014.1 coordinate 1,206,031, forward strand.
GTTGTAGAGCAATAGTTCTAGATTTCTTTATAATTTTAGAAATTTTGTACTTGTATAAATATATACATATCTTTCAGTTTAAACGTGTTGGGAAAATTCATCAAATATATAACAAAATTTTCTAAGTGTTGTAGTAAAGTAACTTTAAGTTATATGTTTCCATTTAATTCACTAATTTAATTATTTATTTTATTGTTTTGGAAAAGACAAATTTCTTGTACATGGAACCTTTGTTTGTTTAGGAGACTTTTATCTATGTTACTTGATCACCAACCGTATGACATATATTTTATTTAAATGTTCTTACTTATAGTTATGTCTCCATTATATATCCCCACAATTTATTTAGATGGTCAACATTAGTATTCAAATTTTATGCATGTTCAATTGAAAACAATCTGATACAGGAAACACTTAATAATAAACAAGGTTCATATATATGTAAATTTATATATCTTTAGTTTAGGTAATTTTTGAAGATCTAATGAGCGTTGGAGAAGAATTGTGATTATTAAGTAGGATACTTATGATATTTGTTTACTACTTAGGTAAATTTAAAACTGATGCATCATTTTCTTATATAACCATCTACAAAACTCTTTTTCTAGAATTATATATGTCAAGAACAGCTTACAAATAAATTATATATTTCGTTCTTTATTTTGAAGTGTTCATGGAAGTGGTCATGTGGATACATGACCACTTCAAAATAAAGAACAAAATATATAATTTATTTGTAAGTGGCTCTTAACATATATATATATATATATATATATATATATATATATATATAATATGTATAGTTGGTACTAAAGATATTTTCTTGCAATATATTTAGCATCAGTCATCTTTTCATGTCGTCCTCAGGAAATATTAAAAAACGACTTATGTAAATGGAATTTTTGGTTGATGGTCGTTATGTAGAACACGACACCGAGCGCATGCATGTGTCTAAAATGTGTGTGTGCACGTTAGAAATATAAGTGTATTCATACTTTTTGTAACACTTCTAATTACGATAGATTTTTCTCTATTAAAGGAAACATACAAGATTGCATCTTCATTATTTCTTCATCTTGGTTCTAAGATTGTTACCGTCGTCAAGACTGACATCTCCTCTTCTTATACCCACTAGAGTGTAGCGAAGGATACCATTTGGTGGTGGGCCTTCCACCCAAAATGGCAAGCTCATTACATCCTTTAATCCATTCCATTACATTAACTAACATACAAGTCATTTGACGTACTAACTGATGATTATAATAATGAATAAACTATAACGATGAAAAAATATCATTGTTGACAAATATTGCCAATAAAAAATATCGAAGCCGAAAAAAACGGAAATAACTATCATATTGGTTACGCGTTTGGATCCCGTGGTTCTTGATTCCATTATTTTTTCCGTGTCTAAAAGGAAATGTATAGATCGATTACTTAGTGTGTTTTCAGTTATTTTGTTGTAGAATATATATACCATAGGATTTGAATTTGTTACCGGCTATATAGATGATAATTGCCCCTGCCTTGAGTCTGACCATGAGATAGGATTTCTAGTTTCCTAGTTATCTTTTGTCATGTTAAGTGTTCTGTTATGTGACCATCAATCAGTTCTTAGTGATTTAGACTTCATGTTGCGCGCTTAGAGTTTTAGAACGATCTAGATTTGATTATCCCATTATCTCTATAGTTGCTAGTACCAACTTTAGCATAATAGCTATAATATTGAGACTGACCATGTGATGTGTCATTTAGATACCTTGGTAGCTAGACCTTACCTTCGTGTGCATCATCCACCCCTTGGGTGTATCAAGGAGGGTTAGTAACACTAACCATGTGATCTAGCTTCTCTAGAGTTGTTATCTTTAGATAACCGATATATCATTTGATGATGAGGCTAGTTAGTTGTTAACAGGATTCCAAGTCTAGATGATCACTTTCTCATATTAGATAGTTCCGTGAATTTGTGTAGCTTTCCGTCTAGTTTTCACAATTTTATTCTTTTTATTTATTTTTCGTTTTTCTTTGTTAATTAGTATATATAATTAAAATTAATCAGATTAAACGTGTGTTCTCTCTATTGTATATCATAGTTCTTAATGTAAATTTGAGTTTTATTTATCTGAATAATCAGAAATATTAAGTTACAACTTTCTGTTTTTGAAACGACTTCTATATTATTATTTGTAATCTACTCAAATATATAACTTCGATAACTCTCCTTACTTGCTTGTGGTGAATTCACATGCATTAAAACCCAAGTCCTTTAGTAGTTACAACTTTTTTAGAGATGACACACAATTTAATGAACAATCAAGTTCATTGTTTGCTTGGCAAATTTATATCATCATATTGTGCAAAATATTAGAAAATAAAAATAGAAAAAATAATAATAATTTTATAAGAGAATAAAAAGTCTTTTTTTTTAACATTTAGAACTATACCCTCAATACCCGAGTTAGTCTTTCTAAGACGGGATATCAATCGTGCACTTGGAATTTGGCATTGCCTGATTCATCAAGAAACATCATCAAAGAGAAAACTCGTTAATGTGGGAGTGACCAGCAAAGAGCACAAACTTTCTAAGACAGGAAAAAATCAAAAAACTTCACGCTTTCAATGATCAAAATTTAATTAGATGTTCATGTGTTACACCATTCTTAAATTCACATAATTAATTGATGAATCCATGATCAAAATCCAAGCATTTAAGTCATGAATTCACATAAATCAACAAAAACTCAACTGTAATTTCGGCTGAAAAACGTTCTTTTTCTTTACATTGTAGAGAGAGAAACGTATGACAATGAATTTGCTACAGGGTTTCAACTTTTAAAAGTTCATTTATTCATATTTAGATCATTTCCAAATAAACATGACCGCTATCAAAAAAAGAAAATTAAAGAACTAAAAAATAACAAAGATCAAAACTAATAATTATTTAACCGATCTGAAGAACCAACAAAGCAAAATTTTTAACATGGGTTTGTTTCAGCGTACTGAAACAAGCCCGGTTCCAGTTTGTTCCGGCAAACCGGACAAACCGGATTCCTCAAGAGCCACGTATCGGCGCATAGTAGATGAAACCCATGGTTACATCCCGGAATCGCCCTCGCGGGTTGCTCGGCCTCGATATCTTCCAAGCAGATTGAACACTCGCTTGAAAACCCTAGTTGGTTTCCTGTGGTGATCGGAAGTTTGTCAAGTTCCTCCTCGGACAGCCCATTTCGGGTGATGGGTTTCGCCGGAGGAGTAAAGGGAAAGTGAATAGCGGCATACCATAGCAAGCATATGTAGACAACGAACACCACGGTCATAATGGCGGACGGTAGAAAGATGATGATGAACAAAGAATACATCATCTTTAGCGGTATCGTACGCACCACGGTGCAGGATAAGGTTTCTGAATTGGTGATGCAACCTTGAAATGCACCTTTGGGATGTCTATGAACAATGTTGCTGATTTATATATGAGGTGGCTTTGGTGAGCAACACTTCTAGAATGCTTTAGAATTTTAGAAATGTTGTAAAAGATTATCTTTTGATTTAAACGTGATGGAATAATTAATCAAGTATTAAAGAATATCGAACCAAAGTTACTTAGAATTATATGTTTCTATTAAATCAACATAATTTGTTTAGATGTGTTCAATAATATTTTTAAAAAAAGTTGATTAGAAAAACAAATAAATAAATAAATAATTAGGTATTCAAAATAAATAATAAACAAGGTTTATATATGTCTAATTTAGGAAACTCAATTTTATTAAAATTACTTTTACAAAAAGAAGATCTAGTGAACTTGTAGGGGAGAAGATTTGTGAGTAGGTTTAAATATGATATTAATTGTTTGCTATTTGCTACAATTATACATGTTAAGCATTACATATAAATATATTATATGTCTTGTTTGTTATCTAAAATTTATCCTCTATAATGAACCTACTTATATATATAATTCATATATTTTATAAAAGGTAATAAAAATAAAAAGTGTGAGAAGCCATAAATAATTGACATGTGTCAAGTGGGGACCAAAAGAAAAAGGGTATAGAGATAATTGTACACATTTTCTCTCTCCACATACAATGCACGTGTTAATACCCCCATCATTTTAGAACGTTTATAAATTTTTCGTATGATATTTTTTTTTTAAAAAATTCATCATAATAACAAGCGTTTTTTTTATTTTTAATATGAGTATGATTATTGTTATATAAAATTTAAAACAAAAATCATGGCATTGTGTCTTTTCGCACAGCATTGTGTTTTTTTTTGTCATTGTGTCTTTTCGCTTATCATTGTGTCTATTTTCGTCATTGTGTCTTTTCACACACCATTGTGTCTTTTCGCTTATCATTGTGTCTTTTTTCGTCATTGTGTCTTTTCGCACACCATTGTGTCTTTTCGCTTATCATTGTGTCTTTTTTCATCATTGTGTTTTTTCGTCATTATGTCTTTCAACTCATCATTATGTTTTTTTAAATACTAATAACACCGTTGTGTAATAATAATATGTAAAAATAACGATAAAATAACAACAAATTATCTAATACATAAAACACAATGATTAATGCATGTTAGGGGTGTGTTTTTTATCCGTACCCAAATAAGGAACCCGAACTGAAGCGGCCCGAGACCCGAGTAACCTGATCCGAATTCATCCGAACCGAACAAACTCCTAACCCGAACTCGAGATAAAATATTCGGGTCGGTATTTGGGTTAAAATAACCTTATTCGGGTTTACCTGAATAACCCGAAGTATGATACATCTAGTATGTATCCTAATTTTTATAGGGTAGTTTAGCGGTGAAGTAACATAGCAACCATATGTATTCTTGTTCGGTTGTTCTTAATACTCCAACTAATATTTGGATCTATCACATTGGATCCTAATGTATTAATTACCATAAAGCATGTTGAGAATATATTTTCAATTTAAAACTTAAATAGTAAAGTATTTAAACCAATACGTATTGGACATGTTTCTTCAATCTACACAGGTATTGATCCACACTCCATCCCGTCTAATGAATGCTTGTATGATAAATTTCAGGTTTTGCTAAATATTATAATTCATTATTGAATATGGTTGCATATTACGGTTTTATAACAGCTTAGAATATGGTTTTTGTTTTTAATATTTTTAAAGGTGGATAAATTTTTTTAATTTGTTAAACCCGAAACCCGACCCGAATTAACCCGACCCGCTTAACCCGAAACCCGAACAAACCGAACTTATTTGGGTCGGTTCTTGGGTCAATTTGTTATGAGCTCAAACCCGAACAACCCGACCCGAACAAACCGAAACCGGAATAAATAACCCAAATAACACCCCTAATGCATGTTGTACAATAACTTGAAACGTAAAACACTATGGTGAATACGTATAACACAATGGTGAATACGTATAACACAATGACCTAAAACGTAAGACACAATGGTGAATACGTATAACACAATGACTTGAAACGTAAAACACAATGGAAACAACATATTACACAATGACTTGAACATAATATACAATGAACGCAATACTATTTTTCTCAAATTAAATGAATTTGTCATATGTCAATCCGAATAAAAAACAATGAACGTATTACACAATGACTAAAAGTTAATGACGAACAAAACGACATAATGACGTAATATTTGTTTTAATTTCTGTCTTTAATATGAGTACTAATTGAAAAATATAATGATCAAAATCTATAATACAATTCATATGAAAACTCAACTAAAAGACACAATAAACAACAAAAAAACACAATTAAAAAAACTCATTAATTTTTTTTTATTTTTATAAAACAATATGATACTCATATTAAAGATAAAAAAAACGCTTATTATTATGGTGAATTTTTTTTAAAAATAATGTCGTATGAAAATGTTATTGACATTTTAAAATGATGAGGGAATTGACATGTGTCTTGCATGTGGAGAGAGAAAGTCAACAAAGGTGGGTTATTACCTTCATGCTCTTTCCATCAATTTTTATTTATTAAATTAATCTCAGTCATTCAAATCTAAGATCAATTGACTGCATTCCTTCCCACCCTTCTCATTTTTGTTATCCTTTGTATTTTAACTTTACCCATAATTCATATAATATATATTGACGATATTTTCTCGTGATATATATATCCTCGATTAGTTATATTTCCAGGTCATCATCTGAAAACATTAAAAAACGATTGACGTAAAAGAAAATTTTGGTTGATAGCCATTATGGAGAACACGACACCGGGCGTGGTGTGTCTAAAATGTTTGTGCGCACATTAGAAATCAGGGGTATGGAGACGACAAGTCGTCGCTATAATGCGTCATATCAGACATTCTTTCTTGTAGTGTCAGTCATCTTTCCATGTAATCATCTGAAAACATTAAAAAACAATTGACGTAAAGGAAAATTTGGATTGATAGCCGTTATGAAGAACATGACCGGTCAAGAATGTGTCTAAAGCGTGTGTGTGCACGTTAGAAATACAAGTGTACATGTTTTTATTACTTTTAATCACGATAGCTCTTTCTTGCTTAAATAAAAGATACAATATTGTCTCTTCATTATTTCATCATAACATTTCCGAGTTTGCTATCGCCGTCGTGACTGACATCTCCTCGATCTTCTTACACATCATATAGAGTGTTGAGGTGGTTATATTTGTGAATAAGAGTACACGGAGTAGCACGTTTCGTCAACTCTTTTATAAGAATATAGATGAGTGCTTTTTAGGGCTCCGCTTTGTTAGTTAGTCTTTCGTATTTGTTTGAAATATTCACGATGTAACGATCTTTTGTCAAATATCTTATCCTTTCACCCATTCTTCTCTCTACTCTGTCTCCTATTTTACCACTTCGGGTAATAACCAACAAAAACAACATCCAAGATCTCGGTTGGCTATAAGTGATTCCGTTAGCTTGTAGTCAGAGATTGATTTAAGAACTTTTAGCTCTTTGATCCGTTTATAGGACCTACAATTGGTATCAGAGCTTTCGGCTCTACTAGTTGTAGTTCTTGGGTCACAACCTTGGATTTTGGTCTTTTTTGTGTTTTGAAGACTTGCGTTCAAGTGTTAAAGTGGGTATATAGGTTCACTTGTTATTGTAGTTGGGTATGCAAGCTTGAAATAAGGTTGTCTGAAGTATTTGGGCTTGAAAGAAGTGGGTTCGTGTGTTCTCTTGTTGTTAAAAGTTTTTAGATTCAAGAATATTGTGTGGTTTAAGCTTTTGTTTTTGAAGATCTAAAAATGTTCATCCCATTCCACTTGAGTTTCTATAACTGGCTAAAAGTGTACTTGTGTGAAAAGACGTGCAAAAAGTGAAATTGTACTTTCTGAAAAAACCAATCGAATCGAGACCAACAAAAGCGGAGTGAATGCATGATCTAACAATGAATGATGACCTCCCCAGTGCTTTTGTCGAACTCCTAGTCAATGAAGTCATGGAGTATGTTGGGATTAAAAGGTTCTCCATGGTAGATTGGTTGTCTATCATTAGGCATCTTGAATCTCCATCCTTTTCTTCTTTTGCCGATGACTGGATCCACTTCAGTTGGGTGCAAATAAGATCTACCCTTGTTGAGCTTGAAATTTGGGTAGTCATTCTTCCATTCCTTTCTTAGAAATCGCTTAAACCACCCCTCCAACTTCTTTTCACTAGCTCCTTTACCCACGATTCTTATAAAGTAATTCATGTCCAGTTGAGACAATGAATTCATCTCCGAGTAGTGCACGTAGGTAAGATCTCCATTCGCACGTCTAATAGCTCATGTTTTGTTATCAGCGTGCCATTTGCAGTAGAGAATGAGAGAGTCATCGTGGTATGGGTGGTTTCGACATATGATGCTGCAAACTTTGTTGACACACTGCCACCTTTTCCTTCTTGGTTTTGGCATTCCAGAAGTATCAGCAATAGGAAGAGAGACAACTGTAGCAGTCTCTTGATCCGGATCTCTGGTCTCCTGTTCAGGTGTATCTGGATTTGGAGAGTAGTTGATGTCATCATCAACTCCGCAGATTTCCAATGCTTCCTTGATGATGACTGGGTACCTGCACATTTATCAGTATTAAATGTTTATCATTAATTATTTTTAACATTTTTTTTTTAATTTTTTTAACCTTTCGTGTATCACATGGGCTCTATCCTAGTAAATAAATAATTAATAACAAGGTTTATATATGTTTAATTTAGTGAACTCAATTTTATTAAAATTGCGTTTATCAAAAAAGATTATCCAGATTTGAAGATCGGTGAACGTTGTGAGGAGAAGATTTGTGAGTAGGATACTTACGATATTAATTGTTTGCTACTTGCTTTAGTTGCACTACAAAAAAGTTGACTTTTAGCGGCGACAAAATTCGTCGCTAATGGACCAATATCGCCACTAATGTGTCCCCATTAAATCCGGTGGTGGATGAAAAGAGAGAGATCGAACAAATTAATTTGGAAGAGAGAGATAGGTATTTTAGGGTTAATTAGGGGAGACGCTCCGGTGGATATAAGCCCACCTATTTTTTCACTATGTCGTCGCTATTAATAGTGTCGCAGCTAAAGACGTCACCACTAATTGAGAGATTTCTTGTGGTGTTAGAATGTCAAGCACTACATACAAAAAAATTATATGTTTCATTCGTTATTTAAATTTGTCCTATAATGAACTTACTTATATATAATTCATATAATTGATATTAACAATATTTTCTCGTGATAATATATATATATATATGTATATATATATATATCATCGATCGGTCATCATTCCATGTCATCATCTAAAAACATTAAAAAACGATGACGTAAATGAAAATTTGGGATAATAGTCATTATGTAGAAAACGACACGGGGCATGTGTGTGTCTAAAACGTGTTTGTGCGCGTTACAAATACAAGGGTATGGCGGCGACAAGGCGTAGCTATAATGCGTCATATTATGCAGTATTTCTTGTAGTGTCAAGTCATCTTTCCATGGTGTCATCTGAATACATTAAAAACCAATGGACGTAAATGAAAATTTGGGTTGATAGCCATTATAGAGAACACGACACCTGGCATGTGTGTGTCTTTAACGTGTGTGTACGTTAGAAATACAACTGTACATGTTTTTATTACTTTTAATTATGACAATTCTTTCTTGATTAAATAAAACAAACAATATTGCCTCTTCATTATTTCTTCATATAACATTTTTGAGTTTGCTATCACCGTCGTGACTGCATCTCCTCGATCTTCTTACCCATCATTTAGAGTGTTGAGGTGGATATATATAGTTATGAACAAGAGTACACGGAGTAGCACGTTTCGCCAAATCTTTTATGAGCATATAGATGAGTGGTTTGATCTACAAAAGTCAATAAATACAAAAAGTTCATTCATAACATAATGTGAGTCACACCGTCATATTTTCTAGTACTTTAATGTAATTTTGCAATTAGGTATGTAAGTATTTGAGGTGTCATTACCCTAGAAGTTTTCACGGTAAGATTAATTAACCATTCACAATATATTTTGTAAACATGCGAAATTTTGTTAAACATGCAACACAAACTACGTTCGTTACATAAACTTTGTCCATCTACTAGATTACAAATCATTAATTTCAACATATTTGTCTTGAAAACATAAACAATATTTCAGCCTCATCCAATGCCATCATACCCACTAGCCAGGGGTGGATCCACACAGGTTCGATCGAGATCCTGAGACATCAATGCTTTTTAAAAATTCTTTAGATACGGTATATTAAATTTTATAAGGACCCTAAAAAAATTAATACTTAGAACCAATACTATTAAACTTGAAATGATATAGTGAAAAATTTCTTGTTTTACCTTTGAGAGGTTGTATGTTCAAGCCTTACTATGCTCTTTTTTGTTGTTTTTTTATCCTAGTCAATATTAGTTGTTATTTAGTTAGGATATTGGTGCATTTCGTTAGTTTCTCTCACGTAGTCATTATATATCAACATGCAGCATATATATTGACAACATGGGTTTTTGCATATTCTTTTATTATTTATTTTGTTTATGCATATTATAATTAATCGTTTCTTTGTGATAGATTTAGTTTTTCATGTTATGGTCTTGTATGTGAGACTATATATATATAGCTTACGTTTATGTTTTCCGGGTATGAATAAAAATAAATTAAAAGTCTACGTTCTATCTAGTTTCTAATTTGGATTATTTCTGCTTTCTCAATTCGAATGACACCGTATTTCTGTGTTTTATTATGTTTCTCGCCTCGACCCAGCCACTGCCACTAGCCATCATACCGAGCAAACATGTTTAATGCAATCCCTACAAATCTATAATTAATTATAAGAGATCTATGACAATTAATATATATGAATAATATAGAGATGCTTAGTCACAAATCGCTATGGAGAGATCAACGGGTTTAAGTTAAAGCGTTTACCTTTTCATGTATAGCGTTGTTTATATATATCTCTCTAAGATTGGCAATACCCTTGGGTATATAATTAAGGTTGAAAGTGATTCTCTGTGTTCATATTTTATAAAATTATTATTATTATTATTTATTTTTTTGTGTGCATTATTCACCATATCCAATCCAACAGTGAGACATTAGGTTGTAATTCAGCCAAATTCTAATTGAGCGTTTAGAATGATTATGCTCGATATATTATATATTCTTCTTTTGGGAGATTGTTAGGAAATATCATTTGTAAACTTCTACATATTTAGACAAGTTTTGAAGATACTTTCGAAGACAGAAGTTTGATACTGTGAGTAAAGTTCGGAACTTTTGACTTTTATTCCAGACATCTGAAAAATTCTTTAAAAGGACACTTTACATTTAACTCAGAAGAAGCAACTAAGTTTTCCAAGACATAGTATAGAAGTAATGTCCCAAAAAGACCTAAATACCCTTAAATATCATCCGCAGGTCAATGGGAAGCTTCCTATGATCCACCCGCGGGACATATGGATCACTCGCATAACTCGAATAAGGAAGAACAATCTTATATCGTATGCGGAAACGTTCAGGCGTCCTCATATGTCATCCGCACGATGAAACATTTATCCGCTAAAAGGATCCAGAGGCAATGCCGTCAGGACAACTGTAGTTAACTAATTACTTTCTAGAAGATTTGCCAAGATGCTTTCTTGGGCAATACGTGATCTCCCAGCTAATGAATAAAGGACACATGTCAAGGCCGTTATAATTGTGCACATGGCCAGGTTATTCACCAACCTATTGCATAAGGGCACGTGTCCAGGTTGTTATACATGCACATGCGACGCATAGCTAAACCTATCACTCGGACACGTGTCCGGACGGTTATGAGAGCGTCTTCTTAAAGGACAGCTGGCTCAATCATATTCCCCCCACTCTTTGGCTCTAAATACCTTCTCGATCTTCATGAGGTATTCATTCACACTCACTGTACTCTCTCTACACTTAAGTCCTTTCTTTACATCAGGACGGTACTTATTCTCATGCCGGAGGGTGGTTACGGGAAGACCCCCCCTCTTGTCCTTCCTGGAGCGAGCCCAAGGTATCTGTTTTGCAGGTTCCGGTCACTGGACTTTGGGAAGTTGTGCTCATATCGTAGTTGGTTGTTATCCGTATCCTACCCTGTAGACTCATTGGATCTAGGACCCGTGAAGGGGAGTAGATCCGTGTTTCTTCATTGGTGTCATCCTTGCTTTTGTTAGAACAACAATAACTTTTTGTGTCTGTTTCGTTGTACGATATGAGTCAATTTCCTGAAGGGCCGACGGGAACCCCTGCACCTGCTTCACGCGTACTGATACAGAGACGCGTGGAGGAACAACTTCAAGTATTATTGCACGTGTCACGGCTCCTGGTTCATGAACCGCCGATGTAACACCTGGAGGTTTTACCTTAGAACATGTTACAACACCAGTCGTGTAATAACCCGGTTTTTCTCGTTTTGATTTACGAACTAGAACCCGACCCGTTTTGTTATTCGGATTATTTTAATCAATAAAGTTAGTGCATGTTTATTACTTAATCGTTATTTATTAAATGTATGGTATATTATTATCCATTTTATTCATCTAACCCGTTTATACTTGGATCCAAACCCAACCCGAACGCGAATTGATTAATTATAAACCCTAACTTATTCTTGAGCCCAAATCCATCAACCAAAGTCTAATTAGGTGTTCCTAAACCCTAATTCGCATCTAGCCGACCCTAATCCCTCATTCAATTACGTTTAGAAGGTTCTAGAACTTGGCACGTAGCTTATTATCCACGTTATAAACCCAAATCCCTAAATCTATATAAACGATGTTAATATTCCAATTCAATTCATGCCTACGATCCCCTAGCCGTCGCCAACCATACCCCCATCGTTAATTTGATTATAAGGATCTGCTACTGCTCGTTCATCAACCAATTGCGCCGGCTCTGTTCTGTCCTCGTTCACCATCAATCAAATCGCTAACGAGGTAATATTTTACATCATTAAGATCGCGTTTTCATGTTGATCAAAATCCCCAATGTCAATTGAATTATTGTTAACGGATTGAACGAGATTAGTTTCTAGGGTTTATATAGTCTAATTGTTCATATTTTCTTGTGTATTTAATTAAGCAAAACCGGTTTGCCTTGCATATGGTTGGTTAGCCCAGCAGGTTAGACACTTGGGTTACGGTGGGGCAAGTCGCAGGTTCGACCCTCTGCACCCCCTGGTTTTTAGATTTTTTTTATTTAATTCTTTTAAATCATTTATTACGTATAATATTAATAATAACAATTAAATAAAACTATTTTATTTAAAAACCGACTTTATAATACTTGGTTTTCTCATGTTGATGTATATAAAAATCAAGTAAACTATATATAAATATGTATATGAAACTAAAAATAATATTTTCCAATATATGATTTATTAATTTAACTAGTTATTTTATATAATAAATATTTATGTATAATAGTATATTATTAGTATATTATTAATGGCTATCGAGTTGTTATAATCGATCTTATACTTTACTTAGCGTATCCATATTTCTCTTTTCCTTATTAGGATTTATCGTCAATGTGTGATTTCCGCATATCATCATTCTTAATATTCTCATTCACTTTGTTCGTCTATCGAGGTGAGTACCACATTCCACCTTTTTACTCGTTTTATCACTTTTTGGGGATATATGCGTAAATATACTTTTCATATATACTTATACACATAACTGTGACTTTGTCTTATGTGTTAACAACTTATCCCTTACTTGTTTATGTGCTTATTTGCTTTGTATGCTTTCGCATTCGGAGAGGTCCAACATAATCTCAGTCTAGTATGATCATACGCCAGTCATTATAGCTTTGTGCTTCTCGACATCTCAGTTATACTTGCTTATTTGGTTAATTTGTTATACTCATATGACTGGTTGCAAATACATATTTTTATTTATACTTTGAACTTATGTGTTGCTCATTCAACCTTGTGTTGACAAAACTATTTTATTTTCAACGCATATGCAGGTATTCGTTTGATGTGAAGTACAAGAACACTTAAGGATTTATGCTAGAAGAAAAACTTAATAAGATGTATTGTTATTGATTGATATATGTACCCGTGTATTTGAATTTGTATAGGTAATTGTTATTTGGAAATTTATTTAATAGATATCAACACTTTTAATAATGCATGATAGTAACCTTGGGAGCTGTGACAATCAGTTCGCGCCTCGGCATTTCCGCCGTAGGTTGGGTGTGACAAGTCGGTTTCGCTCCTACTAATTTGGGACGTGTCACGGCCCCAGAAGGCTCTAATCTAGGAGACTTGGGGTGAATTATGATGGTAACTCGCCGGACTCGTTCAGAATTGGGTCTGGAAGAAGATTCCTGGGATTCTGATCCGGAGAGAATTCATCGTCATAATTCCAGATCCATAGGACTCTTGTCTCCGGACGAATGGCTCCGCAATCAGCAAGAGAATGTAGTCGTCGAATATGAGCGTAGGGTACGCAACGAGCATTTCTATGCTCGTACTCTGACTTATGATGACTCACCCAGGAGGTCTCTTTCTCCTCCACCAACAGTGAGAGGAAGTCAGGTCCGTTATAGTCAACAAACGGAACAAGACCTTGGTGAAATACGGAGGTTACGTTCCCGTCCTCGTATGGACATGCGGATGCCGTCTTATGCGGATGAGTTCGATAGTTATGATTCGACATATCACCCAGGTGATTACAGTTTTTATAGTGGTGATAGCAGGCTGCGTTCGCGGGAAAGGATCAGTCGTCCGCGGGACGTAGTCCGCTATACTCAGTATCACAGTGACGCGGAAGAAGATTCCATTAACCGTATCGCCCAACAGCTTTTGCTGAAAAGTCAAAGTTCATCGCACGTATCACGACATCACCTTTTCCAGTCAATGCTAAAATACCTACATCGGTGGGTAAATATAATGGAATGACCTATCCGAGCTATCATCTCCAAAACATTGTGGCGGTAGGTGGTGTTAGTGGATGGACACTCCCCTATTGGTGTCATATGTTCGTATTGACACTAACAGGGGCAACACGTGAATGGTTCGAAAAATTACCAGACGGTCAAATTTCCAGTTGGGATGATCTGGTGTAAAAATGTGACATTCATGACAAAACGAGGTACACTATATTCATTATGTAACAAGTAAACGATAAATCGGTTAATTCGTAGTGCTTAAACGAGTAACCGACCGATACTAACTCTGACTCGTATACATACTGGGGGGTCATATACGAGTTATATATATGTTATAGAGGCTAACATATTGATATTTAGGCGTCGGTACGTTTAAAACTCTTTAAACGAAAAAGGTTTCGTTTATCGATACGCTATAAGCTTAAACGCAATCGTTAATATCAAAACAAGCATTGTAGCATCCGTTAAGCCGAAAAAGATTTATAAAACACTTATATGACATGTTCTAAGCCATCCGTGAAAATATTTTGGAATTTTACAACGAGTCAATACGTTTTTCTTATTTTACAAAAACAAGCTGAAAAACACACGTTTTTACGTTATTTCTCACACCCGAATTAATTTTTTTGCGAAAAACCGAACCCGAACTAAACTTGAAGTGGGCTTTTCATGTTTGGGCTTGTATGTATAATTTAGTGGGCCAAAACAGCCCATTAGGGGCTCCATCAAAGTTCCGATAGGAACATAGCCACCATACCCCACCTTTTTTGTTTTATAAAGCTTATACTTGAAGCTTTATTATTCATTTCAACTTTCAACATATTTTGAAGTCCAAGCAGCTCTAGTTCTGCTCTTCCAAACCCCTGCCCAAAACCCTAAGGTAAGATCAAAGTTCATAAAGATTTAACTAAGTTTGATGCTTATAATTAACATATAAACATGTTTTAGTTAGTTTTAAACATGTTTAACCATCCAAAAACCCTAAAAATCAAGTAAAATTATGTTTTGATGTTAAACATGTTTACAAACCAGGAACATATACTTTTTTGGTCAAAAACGCGGATTAGAACATGAATACAACGTTTTTACGGTTAGAAAGTTCGGTTTGAACCCAAAACCGAAACCCTAATTATCAAGGCTGTTACATGGATGATTTATGCTTGGTTTGATGTTATATGATATGTAGATATACTGAGTTTGCAACTCGAGACCCGGAAAGTCGTTTAAGCTAGCAAAATTCATCGAAAACCGACAAGGTAAACCCGTAACACTCGTTTAGGGGCTGTTTAGTATTAGGTTGTGACGTGCTTGTTTTTAGCTTGTGAAAATTTGCAGGGACATTAGGGATCATATAAATGAGTCCCTGTTCAAATTTGGTGATTTTTCGATAAACGGAGAATATTTGGTGAATTTATTCCCGTTTATGAGCGTTTATTTGGGAAAAATAGCTAAACTTATTGAAAAATTATGAAACTTGGTTTTGGAGTTTGATATGGGATGGTAAGATCACTGGTAAAGTTTGGGAATCATTGGAAATGCCTAAGTATGGTTTGTGCAATCATGGTTTAACCGAATTTTAACAGCCGAAAAACGCACAAAAAGGCATTTTGTCAAAGGAGTTAGGTTCTGGAAATTTTGCAGGGGCTATGTAATGACATTGAGGCCATTGGTAAAAATTATTGGATTTTTCGGAGGTTGTTTAATATAAACGGGCCATTTATTACACGATTATAACCTATTAAATGAATTTTTATAAATAAATAAATAATCATAAAATTACTGGAAATATTTTTATAAAATTCTCCATGTCTTAATGTATTTTTACAAAAATTTACATAATTTATATGTAATTACATATTTAGTTATGATTTATTAAAGATTTAAATTATAACTGTTTTAACGAAACCGGCAGTTTTGTGTTTAACGGACTGACTGGTATGTCAAAATTTCAAAAGTGGTCAAATATCATATTTTTGAATGATATTGATAAAAAAGAACTTTTTACGAGAATTCCGGACAATTCGGGTGGATTGTACGCGTTTTGTATAATCAAACCCGTAAGAAAACGGAAATGAACCCTGCAATCAAACCAGACATCGAAACCTTAAAATTCTTTCATAAATCAAATCATTTTATCAGTCAATATATTTACTTAAGTTTTATATGATCTTACCTAATCCCGAAACGTATAAACGATCAACTGAGCTAGGCTCGGAAAACGGTGAAACTGAGCCAAATCCAGTTTTAAACATTTCATAGTATACAACGTCACAATCTAAGACTATGGTCATGTTCTGGGCCTAACAGCTATACCCAGATTATCTATACAGGCCGACTTAGCTTGAACACTGTACTAGTACTAACGATACAATACCGTTTATAGGAATCAGGTTATAAACGAGGCATCTAACTTATCGATACGTAATTTCTGTGCGAACTACAATAAGGTGAGTTTCACGACCCCCACTTTCTAAACTGTTTTACGAACTTTTGGGGTGGAAAGCATGTTTATACACGTTATCGATCTGAAAACGATTCGGGACATAAAATATCTGAACAATTATATATGAAAAGTCCCTACAAACATAATAATTGACTACGTGCTGATGAAAGATGATTATTATCATTAATTGAAGATAATACGAATTTGCAAAACATAATGAAATTACACGTAACAGCAGGTTTATACAAACATGTTATGTAATGTTAAACATAACTAATTTTGGAGACAACGTGGTCTGTAATGGCCATGGGGATAACGTGGCATGTGATGATTATGGGGCTATTGTGGGCGGAAGGGGGCCACAATAGTAATAAACTAAAGTTGAGTATGGCTTATGAGCCAAGTTCTGCTGCAACTTATAAACAAAAGTTGAGTATGGCCTATGAGCCAAGTTCTGCTGCAACTTATAAACAAAAGTTGAGTATGGCCTATGAGCCAAGTTCTGCTGCAACTTATAAACAAAAGTTGAGTATGGCCTATGAGCCAAGCTCTGCTGCAACTTATTAAACGAACTAACTTGATTATGACATGAATATTAAGAAGATAATGTGATTATGCGTATTGAGGGCGGATGGGGAGTCACAGTAATTGGTGATACGTGATAAATACTATATGTGCATATGTGTCTATATACATGCTATGTGATTAGCCGTAAGAAATACTATGTGTAGAATATATTAATTATTTGCGTGTACACTGTATAATGTTTGAGTTTACATGGAATCATTGTGAGTGGAAGTGGGACCACAGTGGTTGAGTTCATGTGGAACCGTTTTGGGAGGAAGGGGATCCACAGTGGTTGGTTAACACGGAAATTGGAAACAGGTAGTACGAACAAACAATCACGATTTTACTGAAATTTCGAATTTATATTATAAATTTACATGTGTGCATATGCACACACAAGGATATGGCTGCATATATTTATACAAACGTAAAATGCATATTTTTACATACGCGCGTACATACAAATTATGACTGTGTGGTACGCAGAACTGATTTCGTTAAACTTATGAAACTCACCAACTATTCGTAGTTGACCTATTTTAACATGCTTTTCAGGTAATCAGATATGAGAAGTAATTTTCTGTGCGTTACGTATCTGATTGGTGGTTGCTGTCATGGGCATTTGAGTTAGAAGTAAAGTAATTGAAGAACCGGTTTGATAGTATCACCTAGTTTGTAAAAGTTGTTAGAACGATATAATATATTGTAAACTAGTTAGTAATGTTTCTTTATGAACAATGTATTTGATACCAGTTGTATCTGTTGCATTTCCGTTTTACGCTTCCGCAATACGCTTAACGGGGTGTGACAAAAAATCTCCCAACAGTTCAGCCAACAAAAGAAACACACTCGTGATCAGTCAGAAATTTTGGATGTTATCCGCCGAGATAATGAATCTGTGGAAGATTTCATTACCCGATTCAATGATGAAAGTCTGAATATCGGCGGAATCAACAAATATATGCTTCGCGGTGCTTTTCGCAAAAATGTTAGATGTGACGCGTTGATCCGCACGTTAACTGGCAGAGATGGAATCCCACAAGAATGGGACGATATCATGACCGCGGCAAAGTTGTATGCCAGAACTGAGAAAACCTTAGGGTACAATAATTCAATGCAGAAGCAGAAAGTGGAGTTCAAACTCCACGGCCAAATAAACAGGCAAAGGGAATAATCTGGTCTAGACTTCAGCCGAGCGCGGAGGTATCAAAACCATTTGACGCGAGATCTTTGATTGGTAATAAGAACAAGCAAAATTTTTCAGCACGGTCCTCCAACAGTTGGACTCCATTATCGAATACACCTTCAAAAATCCTCACTATAGAGAATGTGAACTTCAGGAAGCCTCAACCACTTACAAGAAGGTCTTTCCTTGATGCCAAGAAACACTGCTCATTCCACAATGACATAGGACACAACACAAACGAGTGTGTGGCCCTAAAAAATGAAATCGAAGAAACTGTGAAGTACGGGAAACTTGAACATTTGGTCAAAGGTACAAAATTGGGGACTGATAAAGCTCCCGCGTGAGATAATTAGGGCCCACCCAAAAAGCAAGTCAAAGATTTAAATGTCCACATGATTCAAGGCGGACATAGAGTGGGAGGAAATAGGAGAGAATTCTTAGACGAGGAATGGAAAAATGAACCTGTAATTTTTCCACGAGTCAAAGGTGGACCATGCAATAGGAATCCTTTGATAATCACTGCCCTCTTTGGTCATTACCGATCGTAGTATGTTTTCTTTGACACTGGTAGTACATCTGACATTATGTACAAATAGTGCTTCGAACAACTCGATGATGAGGATAAGGAGAGATTGAAACCTATTCATGCCCCCGTATCCCGATTTGGAGGCGAGGTGATGCACCCGCGGGGGGTGATATCTTTCCCGGTCACTCTTAATGACGGGATTCATTCAAGAACCGAGGAAGTCAAATTTTTGGTCTTACCTGCAACTTCCAAACATGACATCATTCTAGGGCGGGAAGCAATTGGTGACTTTAATACTCACCCGTCCACGACTCACGGTGCGGTAAGAGATCCAACCCGCACCGGCGTGGCAATCATTCATGTCAATCGACACTGCTTCGCAACTGAAAGTTCAAAGCCTAGCAAAGTTCCAAAACAGGCTCAGAGGACTGAACTAGAGAAGTGGGTTTTGAACATAAAATTCCTAATCAGACAGTCGTAATCGGACCCGCTTCGCAACTGAAAGTTCAAAGCCTAGCAAAGTTCCAAAACAGGCTCAGAGGACTGAACTAGAGAAGTGGGTTTTGAACATAAAATTCCTAATCAGACAGTCGTAATCGGACCCGCTATTTCAGAAATAGTGAGGACTTTCTTAAAGCAGTTATTGACCAAAAATATGGACATCTTCGCCTAGCAACCCGCGGACATGACTGGTGTCCCGCGGAGTATTGCAGAGCATAAATTAAGGGTAAACCCGATGTTTACACCAATTGTACAGAAAAAGCGAAAGATGGGTCCAGAACAGACAAAAGCTATGAATGATCAAGTACAAGATTTGCTTCATGCTGGAATCATCTGAGAGATCAAATACCAAACATGGGTGGCTAATCCTATCATAGTTCCAAAGACTAATGGAACTTGGCGAATGTGCATAGACTTTAAAGACTTGAAAAAAGCTTGCCCAAAGGATTGCTATCCATTACCTGAAATTGATCTCAAAGTGGACGTTGTGGCTCCGTTTAAATTCAAGTGCTTCCTCGACGCCTACAAAGGCTATTATCAAATCCGCATGGCAGCTGGTGATGAGGATAAAACAGCATTTCATACTGACCAAGGCACTTTTTGTTACAAAATGATGCCTTTCGGGCTAAAGAACGCGGGTGCCACATATCAGCGGTTGATGGACCAAGCATTCAAGAATCAGATTGGTCGAAACCTGGAAGTCTATATGGACGACTTGGTAATCAAGAGCATTGAGGAAGATCAAATGCTAAGAGACATTGAAGAAACTTTCGAAACTCTGAGGAGTATTAATATGAAGCTGAATACGGCTAAATGTTCTTTCAGGATGGAGGAAGGAAAATTTATTGGAGTCATTGTTACGGGTGCGGGTTTTAAAGCCAACCCGGATAAAGTCCAGGCAGTAGCCCGCATGCCTTCTCCCTCATCCCTCAAGGAAGTACAAACACTCAATGGAAGATTGGTAGCACTAAACAGATTCTTGGCAAACAACGCAGCTAAATCTTACCCGTTCGTTTCAACTTTGAGAAATTGCCTCAGAAAGGCACAATTCAAGTGGATCGCGGAAGCTAAATAAGCAATTCAAGAGGTCAAGAAATGTTTGATGGAGTTGCCCACTCTGACAGCTCCTTATGCAGGAGAACCTTTGAGTTGTACTTATCGGCATCTAATATTGCTATCGGAGCCGTACTATTGACAGACAGAAAGAACGTCCAAACACCAATCTATTATGTCAGTAGACGTTATCAGATCCAGAGACCAGGTACTCAATGTTAGAAAAACTTATTCTAACACTGGTCTATGCAGCCCGACGTCTCCACAGGTACTTTCAGGGGCATCCCATAAACGTATTGACTGGGTATAAACTCAAGAACGTATTGAGTAAATCAAAATTATCTGGACGGTTGGCAAAGTGGGCAATCGAGCTAGGTGAACACGCGATAGAATATAAACCTAGACCAGTAATTAAAGAGCAAGTGTTGGCGGACTTCGTCACTGAGGTTCCGCAACACAAAGAAAAAAAATGTTTGATTTGTGCAGCAACCCCAAGCACCTCCTGAACAAGGAAAAATTTGTTCACTATTCATGGACGGGGCTTCAAGTAGCGAGGGATTTGGCCCAAGCCTCAGGCTAGTCAATCCCGAAGGCCACGAATTTACATACGCCATAAAGTTAGACTTCAAAAGTACTAATAACGAGACGGAATATGAAGCTTTTCTGGCAGGCCTGCGGATAGCCAAGAAGCTTGGGGTGAAACATTTGGAGGCACGGGTGGATTCCATGTTAATTGCTGGGTAGATTAACGGAACTTAGGAAGCAAAAAATGATGTTATGGCTTCATATCTGTCACAAGCAAAGAACTTAATCTGTTAGTTTTCCTCTTTCAACATTGTTCACATCAAAAGGAGTGAGAACAAATTAGTAGACGCCCTCAGCAAGTTAGCCTCAATGAATTTTGAGCACTTTGCTAAGGATATTCGTGTTGAAGTCCTGGATCACCCATCCATTCCACAACATCAAGTTTTGGTAATTCAAACTGGCGTGGAATCTTCGATGACACCGATCATAGCTTATTTGTCGTCAGGAGATTTGGCAGCAGAAAAAGCTATAGCACGAAAAATCAAACACAAGGCCTTAAATTACCAGATGAATGATGGGGTTTTATACCGGAGATCCTTCCTGGGCCCATTATTACGATGTGTAGACGCGGAAGATGCGAATTATCTGATAAGAGAAGTTCATGAGGGCATCTGTGGCCTACACGCGGGCCCAAGGATGGTGGTAGAAAAGATCATGAACGCGGGGTATTACTGGCCAGGGATGCACTTGGACATTGTGCAAGAAATCAAAAAATGCGATTCTTGTCAGCGTCATGCTCCCAACACCCTGCGTCCGAAGAATGAGCTGATATCGGTGACGTCCGCTTGGCCATTCTAAAAATTGGCTATCGACTTTCCCGGAAGCCTCTGGACGAGTCAAATTTTTGATAGTGGCCATTGATTACTTCACCAAATGGGTGGAAGACAAGCCGGTTGCATCAATCACGACATCAAGCGTTAAGAAATTCCTTTGGGAATTTATCATTTGCCGGTTTGGTCTTCCACAGGAACTGGTAAGTGACAACGGGACCCAGTTTGCGGATGGTGGATTACAAGAATGGTAGAAAGAACTTCAAGTCATTCAAAAGTTTACATCTGTAGCCCATCCGCAAGCAAATGGTCAGGTTGAACGGACCAACCGAACAACCAAGGAAGGGATCAAAGCGAGGTTAGGAACAAAACAGACAGGCTGGGTTGACGAACTGCCCCATGTACTTTCGGCCTTCCGCACCCCAAAGTATTCTAGTAATTCTGAGATGCCCTTTAGTCTAACCTATGGCACTAAGGCCATGATCCTAGCCGAAATCGGGATTCCATCCGCAAGATTCTTGATGATTGCTAATAATGATCATGAACTCCGGATGAATCTTGACCTTCTTGAGGAAAGGAGGGAACTAGCATTGATCCGCGAGCATAATTATAAACGCCAATTGCAGAAATATTATAACTCGCGGGTCCAAAAATGCACATTTGATGCGGCAGACTTTGTCTTCCGCAATAACGAGGCTTCTGGCCAGGAACTCCCGGGCAAGTTAGCCCCAACTTGGGAAGGCCCTTACAAAATTAAGCAAGTCTTGTCCAAGGGCGTTTACAAGTTAGAGAATTTGGACGTGACTGGGATCCCTAGTACTTGGAACGGGGCTCAGTTAAAGAAATTCTACATATAGCACGTACATTTTCTTTTCATTTTTTGGCCTGTATGCCTAAATAGACTAGGAGAAAATATGTAATTTCATCTTTTGTAATTCGGCTTATGCCTGATCTATGAAAATTTTATTCTAGTTTCATGTAATACGTATTTCCATTATTGTGTAATCCTTTATTGACAAGAAATAAGATCCTACAAACACTTATATTATGAGGAATAAGACAAAGTGTACCGGATGGAACAAGACTTCTTTTATATGTGCAAATGGGATTACAAAAGGTTGACAAATTACACAAGAAAGAACCTAAATCTACGATGCCGCGTCTTCATTCTCTGCATCGTCACCTTCGGCATCATCTTGATGCTCTTATTCATCCTCTTCAATACCAAGAAGAGATTTCAACTGGTCTATGATGTCTTCTTTATCCGCAAGGTCAGATATTTGCCCTGCGATGGAGAACTTTAAGTTATCGAAGGTTTTTGTCTTCTCGATAAGAATCTTGGCAGTATCCTGGCCGAACAAAGCAAATTCCTCTGGAAGTCTACCATCTTCTGCAAATTTGAAACCTTCATGGAAACCTGTTTGTCGGCCGGCTTGAGAAGATGCGTTCAAAAGGACGGCAAGGCAGTTCCCAAGTTCATCGCCTTCTCGAATATGTGCGATAACCTATTTAGAACAAAGCGTAAACAAGAGTTTCGCATATGGTCGTAACATAATCCAAAGTAACAAATTACCTGGGGAACACCTTCTTCTAACAGCCACCTCCTATCCGCCTTAGCCCGGATAATTTCCATTTTGTGTGTTACACACTCCAGGGCTTGATCCCTATTCTTGGCAGCAAGGGCGACAAGGCGTTCGTCCTTAGCAGCTGATTCAGCCTTCAAAGACTTTATTAGCTCATCGCGTTCATTCAGTTGCTGCTGTAAAGCAATATTGGCTTCCTTAGCAACCGAACAACGAGCTTTCTCAGCTTCCAGAGTTATCTTGGCATCCGCCAATTGGCGCTTAACATCTTCAGCAGCCAGGCGGCTCTCCTGAGCTTTTTTCTTCGCCTCTGCAGCTTCTCTCTCCGCCTGCGCCGTCTAGGCCTCCAGCTCCTCCCACGTCTAGTTCATACCCAACCAATCCCGGCATATCTCCTTGCTGGTAGAGAAATCATTCGCCAAACAATAAGAATAAGAGTTTAATAACTCTTGGCGAATGCGTTTACGTTGTCGCTCCCTCTCCGCGGGAGGAAGGCTTTCCGGCAAATATTCCAAGCATACGTCCGCGTTGCCAAAAATGGTATCTTCGTGTAAATCCCAACGCGGACGATGCACTGGAACTCCCTCGTCATGAGGAGGTGAAGATGCCTGCTGCCCATACGAGAAAGCTCTAACTCCCCCTGATCTTTAAAATGATGAACAGTGGAGAAAGGCACCGAGACAATTGGATTTTCATGATCCTCATTCTACCCTCCCCGGAGAGGAGAAGAGTCGGTAATTATGATTGGATCTTGAGCAATTCTTGGTGAAAAGGATGAGGGAGAAGAAAGAGGAGTTGATCCTCTTTGGTCTGCAAGACCCTTGGAGGAACCTTCGAAATACCCTGCAAGACAAAGTCCAATTAAAACAAACATATACACTGATTGGTAAACATAGCAATATCGACATTACCTAGAGTAGCAGCCGTCGGTGCAAGCTATTTAAGACGCTCTTCAATCGTTGCCCCCTTGTGTTTTTTGGTGGGGGCAGGCTTAGTCGTCCAGGCTTTGCTTTTTCCAGTCAATTTGGGAACACCCAATTTAACTTGGCAGTCGTCCTCAAAGACGACATCAGATGCTCGATGCTCCTCTATAGAGGCAGCATCTTCAACCAAACGTTCACCCTCAGTGGTGACGTCAGCATCCCTTTTGCTTTCCGTATCACCAGCGGATGGTTTCTGGGTACGCTTGCGGGTTAAACCTATAATGGGTCGTGAGGCATCCAAACATTCAGTAGTGTCAGCAGAAAATTCTTCTTCACTGGGTGATGACTCTTCATTAGAAGAAAGGAGTACTATCACCCCGCTAGAATTAACAACAATAATAAGACGGGGTTTTAGAATTCCCTCACCTTTTTCAACAAATTCCTCACCTTGAGCAAACATTGCCTCGGAAACCATGGGTTCCGGGCGGAGTTTGGTGGAGAATATAAAGTTGTGGCGGGTGCGTTAAAGGATCAGTCCATCTCTTGGATCAACATGACGACGAACCATGAGACCTTCCTCATGGTCCAGAAGGGTGCTGAACACTGAACCCTCACCTGCATTTACAAACAAAAACAAATTAGAATTTGAACAGAGCCTTACAGTAGTCAAAGAGAAATCTTAATCTTGTCAGGCTTCTCATAGTAGGGTTCCAAATCCGGGAAAGGCCACAATCTACTCATCTTGGCACTCACCATCGCCCCCCTCATGAATCGATCGCATAGGGGTGGGCGTACTGGTTAAATTTGTAAACCATGGAACATCCAATTGGGTCATAGCTTGGATCGTTGGCATGGCCGCATATGATTTACGATCTGTCATTGTAAATGGGATGACATCCTCCTGGATCCAGAAGAATCTCAGTTTCCACTCATACAGATTGCGGTACCATTCAGTACCAAGCACCCCCTTCCAGGTGGTGGCCCAACTATACCATCCATCACGGAAAGTCATCTTATAAAACACCGCAAACATCCGAACGGATGGGTCCAATTTGCGGGCTTGGCAACAGAATTCGAAGTGTCGAATCCTTAACATCCCAAGAGGATGAATCTGGGACAAATGGATCCCATAAGTCGTCAAAATCGACTGAATGAATTTTGTTATTGGAAGCCTAAAGTTCCATGTGGTAAAGAAATCGGTGTACACGGCCATTTTGTTTGCCGGAGGATTGGTCGCAATAGCACCGTCCGCCGGACGTTCCGGTTCCCACTCCGGTGAAATACCATACACGTTAACAACATCATTATAGTCCTTCTCCTTCAAATTAACAACGACTTCGTGAATCGTAGGAGCACTCTTTTTATCTCCCGCCATCTAGAAAGAAGAACTTGAATATAAAGAAGGAAGGATCGAAGGAAGAAAGCTCAGATATGTTGTCAAAAGGGAGAGAAATAAGAAATATCAGTGAAGAGATAAGGACAAAGTGAAGGAGATAGTTGTATTTATACTAATCTCAATAAGTGCGACTGATTGATTACCAGTGGAGAGAGAAAGGGTAGACCAATTGTTGATGGACACGTCAAGCTAGAAAAACGAAAAAGTAAAAACGCATTATCGAAAGGCGTCTTACGCGTCTTGTCAGTTGCCACACAACGTTTCTCTCTCGGCCACGTCGTTTCAATTTACACCATTTGCAAAAATCCGAATAAATACCCCATGGGGTAACAACCCTATAAGAGGAACAATATAATACCCGCAAAAAGATCTTTTCATTTCATGATCAATAAATATTTACGGCATATGGTAAGAAATTACTAGAAAGTTCAAAAAATAATCTACGAATCTGGAGCAGACTCATCCTCGGGTAGAGTGTCTTCTGGAGGAGTAGGAGGAGTGCCTTCTGAATCTTCTTCCAAATATTCTTTAAGGCACTCCACTCCATCACTCGCCATAGAAAACTCTGGGAGCATTTTCTGCAATGGGAATGTGATGTTATCATATTCCTTGATCCGCATATCATATTCTTGAGTAACGTCCAGGCCATAGAATGGATGTTCCTCAAAAGAGCGGTTTGCCTGGACATACGTCATCTCTTCATCAAACCCTGTCACGCGACCGGATGCGAATGAGGCCTTAAGCAGAAAAGCAAGACTGTCCGTCAGCTCAGGTCCTTCCTTAATACGTGTAATAATCTGCCGCGATAAAAGAAAACTTGTCAAACAAATGACAAACAAAAAGTGTCACAACGACAGGACAGTGAGGGAACATACCGCAGTAAGACCTCGGCCTAACAGCCACCGTCGATTTTTCTCGACTCGTTCCGCCCGTTCTTGGAGTTCACGAAACCTGTCGGCTATCTTTTGTTTATCG
Source organism: Bidens hawaiensis (assembly GCF_021521415.1). Lineage (NCBI taxonomy): Eukaryota > Viridiplantae > Streptophyta > Magnoliopsida > Asterales > Asteraceae > Bidens > Bidens hawaiensis. Next base: position 1,232,942 of record NW_027491014.1, read on the forward strand.
TTAAGAGACTCAGCCGCACGAGCTTCCGCTTCATCACGAGCTTGCAGAAGAGTGTCATAGGCAGCTTGCATCTCAGCAGCATTTTTATCTTTCAGATCAGCTCGCTCCTTCTACAGTTTCAACTCTGCCTCAAGTTCCTGAATTTAAGCACCTTGGCGAGTCACTTGGCTCTCTAAAGCTGAATTGGTTTCAAGTGCCGTGGCCAGGTCCTCTTTCCTCCGTTGAGCTTCACCACGAGTAGATTCGAGGAGAGAACTTTGCCTCTCAAAAGCTTCTTTCTACTGGCGAGCACCAGTGGAATGTCGATCTTTTTTGTTCCTCAGGGCAACTTCAGCATCAGATAATTTCCATTTTGCTGTGTTAGCCGCTGCGCGATGCTCGTCAGCGTCTTTCTTGGCGTCCTCAGCAGCTCGGGTCTTCTCACCAAGCTTCCCGCCTATCGTACTCCATTCACGCAATATTTCCTGCCCGCAAGCCAAAGTGTTAGCTAGGGACGAGGAATAATCCATATGGATGTCCTGGCAAGAACGTCCACGCTACTGGATTTGTTCCGCAGGCAGTACGCAATGGTTAATAAATGCCGCACATACATCTGGGTCTGTAAAATGAGACCCATTCACAATATCCCAATGCTGGGTAAATAGGTGATAATCCTCACCCGGATTCGGTTCCCATTAGTAATCCGAGCTCGTCGGTTGGGAACGAACAGGGATGGAGGAGGATGGGCGAGGGACATCTTGTGTTGACACCCCCTCAACATTCAGTAGAGGGTGTTGAAACTGAGAACCCTCTCCTTCACCCTTGGAAAAAGGTGAAGACATGAAAGGAAAATGTGGAGGAGATCGAGGGGAAAACTCAGGTGCCTTGAATCCCTCCTTATCTATCACCTTTCCATTTGAACTCAAAGCGTCTCCAGTTTTAAATACATAATCCAGTGGATCTTCGACTTCCGGTGGGGGAACTGGAGCTCCTTGATTTTTCGCAAGTGGAGGAGTTGGTGGTCTAGATTCTTTCTTGAGAGGAGGTGATGGCAACTTCTTGCTGACTGGAATAGAAGATGGTAATTTTTCACCTCCACCAACAACAACAAATGGATCTACACAATTAAAAGACACATGGGTATCAATCAAAGTTCAAGAATATATATGTATATGCATATATATATATATATATATATATATTACTATAACTTACCATCCATATTCTTCATACGGTCCGCAAGACTGATTCTCTGTTTCTTTGGCTGCTGCGTCCGGCGCCTCTTTGTCACGGGTCCTTTATCGGTAGCACCCGCACGACTCGCACCCGCGTCACTTGCCAACGAAACCCAGAAACTCCTTTTCTGCTCTAAATCTGCCAGTAGACGCGAAACAAAAGAAATTTAAGAAGCACTGTCGGAAACATCTTCAGAGGAAGACTCGTCACTCGAGGAAAGAATGACGATCACCCCGTCTGAAGTAAGAACATTGAGCGGAGAAGGATTAAGGACATACGCACTTGAGAGGTGAAGGGCGTCCGAAGCCATTGGCTCAGCGCGTACCCTGGTGGGAAAAAGGAAGAGCTTCTTAGTCTTCTCAAGGACAGGCAGCTCTTTAGCGTCACGAATACGCTTACCCGTGCACCCTCTACCCTCGAAAAGGACATTTAACATTGGTCCCTCGCCTGGAAAGGCACACGAAAATAAGTTAGCAAAACAGTTACATATGTAGTCAAAAAGAGAAACCAAAGAGTAACTCACGTTCATTTAAACCCGTGAAGACAGGCTCCAGATCTTGGAATGGCCATAGGGCACTCATGCCCGCCCACACTAGGGCCTCCTCCTGCAATGCCTGCATGTGAGATGGCTCCGAAATTAAGACACGGAACCACTCCTTGCCTTCGTGGGCGGACGTAACAACCTCCGACAATGCCTCGTTGGCCGGACGACGAACCATAGAATCTGGTATGACGTCCTCAGAAATCTTGAAAAACTTGCCATTCCAATATTTGGAACCTCCCTCAATCACCTGGCCGATAATCCTTTCGGCTATCGGCTGACATTTAAACCAACCCCCACGATTGGACATCCCATAAAAAGCCGGAAATCTATCGACCCGTGGCAGCATTCCATGTGTCGTACACACAAATTCGAAATGACGAATTTGCATAACGATACGAGAATGTAGTTGAGATAAATGAACCCCATAGGCAGTTGAGACTTTCATGAAAGACTTGGTTAATGGTAACCGAAAGTTTCCACAAGTAAAGAAATCAGCGTTTACAGCCATCTTGCCTATCGGAGGCAGACTGGCAACAAATCCAGCAGTAGGAAACTCAGTTCCCCACTCGGGTGGAATACCATACAGATGAATCAACTCTTCATACTCAGATCGATCCCAGCTAACTTCCATCGCGTCAATACTTGGTGTTAACAATTGACTAGCCATTGGTTCAGTAAGAAATGGGAAACAATGAGCAATTTTGAAAATAATCAAGAGATTATTTTGTTGGAACAAGAAAATTGAGAGAAGAAAGAAAGAAAATCAAAGGGGATAAAACTTCAAAAAATATTATCCTACACTACTTATACCCATTGCAATTAATGCGACGGGATATGAACAGTGGAAAGAGAATGTTAGTGCACGGTTTTGCGTCTCGAGTCTTTGTAATTATCGTTAATGTTTATTTGATTATTTTAATGTAATATTTAATGTTTATTTATCTAATTCGTTATGTTCGGTCTAGTTCGCTAGGGAATGTTAGCGAACTAAGACTAGTTCGTTAAGGTTAAGTCTAGTTCACTAAAGATGTTGGCGAACTAGGACTTTATAATGTATTCCCTCCTGATTCGTTAGGGGATGTTAACGAATCAGGGGGTGGTTCGTTAAGTTAATTTAGTTAACGAAGGGGATGCTGGTTCGCTAGGGGATGTTAGCGAACCAGATCGTCTTCTATAAATAGTGAACTACTGTTCACTTGTAAAATGTGGAAGTTTTGAGAGAACTAATTATATTCAGAAAGTTTAAAGTATTCTTTCTCTATCTCAAGCTTCACGATTAATATTATTGATAATATATACTACATAACAATCGAACTAAGGTATTAACGAGTTAGATCCGTATAATTAATGTCAACATATAGATCTGGATCAGATCTAAGATATTGATTAGAACGAGTTGTTAAGTTTAAGGGATCAAACAAGTGGTATCAGAGCTTTCGGGGCTCAATTCACTTGGTTTCATTGTTATTTTTATAATTTTTGTGTTTATTTTCTGTTTGAATTGATTTTGAATCGATTTGAGTTGATTTGGATTGAATATGGTTGGATTAGAGTGATTTTGGTTTAGTTAAGGTATTATTGAGGTTCAATTGTGTGGAATTGGATTGTGAATTGGATTTGTGATGTGTATTGTGTTTTCGGTTTGAGTCCGTGAACAGGGGTTTTGTTTTGGTCGAAATTGGTTCGTGTATGGTGTTAATCGATTACGAGATGAGTCGAGTTGAATTCGCGTTGTGATTACGAAGAGTTTGGTATATTATTTGTTTAGATTGGTTAAGAATTGAGTGAGTATTACGGATCTGGACTTGATTTGTTTCTGGTTTTGATCTTCATATTTCTGGAAAATTGTTCTTGAATGTTTGAAGATTTGAAGATGAATGCGATTCGCTATAAAGTTTCAAGCGATTCGCTATGTCTTTAATTTGATTCCCTATCATTTCTTGCCATTCGCTAATCAGTTCGCTAGCTGATTCGTGTGAGTTAACTAATTCGTGTTATCTAGTTCGTTAACTAGATAACTGATTCGTTTGACACGTGTTTGTCTTGGAATTTGTGCCATAACAACTTTTTGCCACGTTGCAGAAAGGAATCAAGTTTGTTACAAACGGTTGTAACAACCTGATTCGTTACATTGTAATTCGCTATAGTGTTGATTCGCTATCAACTGTAGCTGATTCTTTATTTTAATTCGCTAAGATCTTCTTAGTAATTCGTTAAGTTGACTTGGTCAATTCGCTTGATCAATTCGCTAAGTTGACTTGGTCAATTCGTTTAGTCAATTCGTTAAGTTGACTTGTGATTCGTTAAACCTTCATCACATTCGTTATCTGTTTCGCCATTTGGGTGATTCGTTAAACTTATTTGTGATTCGTTAAAGTTGACTCGCTTGGTTGACTTTTGATTCGCTAACTCATTCACCTCATTCGTTAAGACTTGATTCGTTAAGTCTCATTTCGTTACAACTAATCATAGTTCGTTACAACTGTTCACCATTCGCTACTACTGTTCACTGATTCCTTAAGATATTATATTATTTGATTAATTTTCAAAGATGGCTGGTATGTATGCATTGGCGTCTCAAAATATGTTGATGCAATAGATGTTACAACTTGATACCGAGATAGGATCACATTCTAAATGTCCAAGATTGATGAAGTTCAGTGACTTTGCCAAATGGGAACCTCGTTTTCGTGCACATTTGGGATCTGTTCATCCTGACTGTTCATATTGTCTTGATGAGGTTTATGTTGCACCAATGATTGGTGATGATACTATTGGGTATACTAATAAAGCTGTCTCTCAATACTCACAAGAAGAAAAGAAAGCTTTAGAAATCGAGATAAAAGCATATTCTACTTTGACTATGGCTTTACCAGAGAATATTTTTCATCAAGTTGGAAGTATCAAGAGATGTGCATCTTTGTTTCAACATCTGCGTATGAGAAGCATGGGAAACACAGCTGAGAGTAAGAAAGTGATGCTCAAGTTTCAATTTCGAAACTTTAATTTATTGAAAGGAGAAACAGTTGAAGAGATGACTACAAGATTTAGTCACCTAATTGCTGAAATGGATAAAATGAAAATGGAAATTTCTGAAAGAGATAAAATTGACACTATCAAGAGTGTGCTTCCTAGTTCCAATTCAACATTTCTCATGGTTTTGAAAGAGAATGATTATTTTCTGAATGAAGATTTGACAGCACTTGAAATTCTACAAAAGATCGAAGCTAGAGAATATGATCTTAAGTGTCAAAAATCTTCCAAAGAAAATCAAGATCCGGCTTTCTATGGTGGAAGTATGCCTCTGAGTTCAACGATTTCACCTATCACTGCTTTTCTTACTCATGCCGCAAGTGAAAAAGAATATGCTATATTTAATGATCAAAAAGTTTGTTTCTACTCTGCTGGTAATTCAGGTGGTTCTGGAAGTTCTACTAGTACCACCTAGTGTGAATATGAATGAAGCTGAGCAAAACTTTGCTTTTCTGACGGCATTTATGTCTTCATATGAAAACTTGGTGAGTAGTAAAATTGCCACGAGTGAGTTAACAGATGAGGATTATGATCAAATAGATCCGGATGATCAAGATATCATTGATTTGAAATGGAATATGGCCATGATCATTCGTAAAGTTAAAAGATTCATGCAGAGAACTGGAAAAGATCTTCCAGCGTTAAACAAGAAGTTGGGTTTTGACAAATTAAAGGTGAAGTGTTATAATTGTCAAGAATTCAGGCATTTCGCGAAGGAATGTGACAAACCAAGAAAAGAATACACTGGATCTCGTGGTCAAAGTCAAAATGCTTCTTCACCACGGGGTAGTGATGCTGAAAAGAAACCATCTTCTTCAACAACACAAGCAATGTTAGCAGACGGGACTGATTGGTCACAACGGCTACTATGCAATGATGTTCAAGCAAATTTAGCTATGTCTGGGTTACATGAAGATTGTCAAGATGCTACTGGTAGTGTGATGTCTTCAGATAATGATTCTGGATCTGATTCTGACGATTTTTGCGACAAGCCTTCTGAATCAATGTTTGCTTGCATGGCTAAGATCAATGAGGTTAGTAATTTTATTTCTTCTACTTCATTTGTTAAAGCATCATGTGTTGACTGCGAATCTAGCAATTCTAAGTTAGAAGCTTTGAAAAAACAAAATGATAATCTTATAAGAGAAATTGCTTCTCTTAAGGACACTTATCGACAATCTCTTGAGTCTCAAATGAAATCTCGAGAAAAGATTGAAGCATTGTCGACAAGTAATCATGATCTCAAAGCTGAGTTATCTTGAAAATGACCATAAATGACCAAAAGTTTCAGGAAATCTTGAAACATCGTTCTAAGATAACTGAGCTTGAGAATGAGGTTCTTGAGTTGAAGAACAAGTTGGGTAAATTTCGAAATTCTTCATTTTTATTGAATGAAATTATTGAAGTTTCTGGAAAACAAAAAGATTCTAAGAAAGGTATTGGTTTTGTTGAAATTCCACCACCTTTTCATAATGATTATAAAATTAATCATTTTTCAAGAAAAGAAGAGGATTTGATTCAAAAGGAATCTGTGATTTCTGAAAAACCTAAAATGGTTAAACCTGAAATTGTTAAACCCCAAATTGCTCCTCAAAAATCTCATGTCCAAAGCAAAAAGGTGTTTGTTGAACACAATGACGAGGTCATTATCGAGGATGTGTTTGAACCATAGATTATACACAAGAATAAGAACATTCCCAGTTCTAATCATATTCTGTGCGAACCTTACGAATTTGAGGAAGCAGTGTATGGTTCACACAAACCTCAAGAGAAAAAGGAAAATTCAAAGAAAGTGAACTCTATGAAGGCAAAGAAGTCAGTTAAACCGAAAATTTCTGATGAGGAATTAATGCGTTTCATTAATCCTTCTAGTTCTAAGCCATCTGCTGCTAGAGTTTTTAAGTTAAAAGGAATGGACACAATGTTCACTGAAGAAGATATTCCAATTAGTATCATTAAGCCTGAACTTATTGAGAGTGTTTTTGTCAATGAAACTTCAAAAATTCAAGAACTTGAACGTGTGTATGCTCAAACGAAAACATCAGTTCAGTGTGATTCATTGACTAAGGCAAAACAATTTTTAAAACAAGCTAAGAAGATTAACTTTGTTAAGTCAACTGGAACAGATACACTAAAAAGTTTTTCAAACAGTTCTAATTTAGATTTTTATTTAAAGAAGAAATCTGAATTATCTGATGAGTTTGCTAAGAGCATGACTAAAAATGTGAGTCATCATCAATCATCTGCATCATTTATTCCAATTTCTTCTAAACATCATCATGTGTACATGCGAACGTGTTTTTAATGCGGTCAACAAGGTCATGTTGTGAAGAATTGTAATCAACAGAACTTTCAAAATCTTCATCCTTTTATCAAGGACAAATCTAAGCCAATTCTAGTGGTTAAGGAGATTCTGAAATGACCAGTGTCGTATGCTGATGATACTCATATTTTGTTTTATGATGTGAATCCTCGGAAGGTGTTTCATATCAATGAGACACACGGTCAAGTGAAACCAAAATTCATTCCAACTGAACCTATATGTCAAAACAGGAATTCAAACATTGTTCAGGCAGCGTACTTAAGACGAAAGTCTAAGAAGCCTGTAACTTATTCACAAGTGGCTGAACAACAATTGAAAACTGTTAAAGTTAATGATTAAAGATAAAACCAAAAGGTGCCCAAGACTGAGGCCTGGGCTGCCTTTTTGAACTAATCATTTTTGTTTTTGTGTAGGGTTCATCCAAGACCATTTCTAGTGAAAACTGGATCATGGATAGCGGATGTTCTCGTCATATCACCGGAAATCTCGACCTATTAACCAACGTAAGAAATATTCAAGGGGGTTATGTAGCGTTTGCTGGGAATTCTGGGGGCATGATCACACAAGAGGGTGATGTTTCAAATGGTTATATTACATTTGAAAAAGTAAATTATTGTGACAAGGTTGATCATAACTTATTGAGTGTATCGCAGATTTGGGATATGCGTCTCCAAAGAAAAGAGTATTTAATTTTTCATCTGGCTGTGTTGAAGAATGGTACCCTGTGGACTGTCAAAAGTACACAACTCCTCCTCAAGGGAAAGGTCCAGACTGGATGTTTGACTACGATAGTTTATTCAATTCTTTTACTCCTTCGACTGATCACATCGATGAAGATCTGGTTAGAGCATACTTTGAAGAACACTTGAACATTCCAAGCTCTTCAAGTTCTAATGCAGATGAAGTTAAACCCGATGCTACAACTGAAGAATCTCAAGTTGCTCCTCCAGTTGTTATTGATTGTGCTTCTACTTCTTCTGATGATGATCAAGCTGAGATTCAAGTTATTGATCTTGATAGTGATAATGCTTCATCTCCCGAGTTGGGTGAACATTACATTAATTTATTCGATAATGTTGTTGTTCCTGAAAATCCTACTCTTCGAATTCATGGATATCATCCACAGGACAACATCATTGGAGAACTTGATGTGGGCGTCCGTACACGTCATCAAGTTGCTTCGTCAAGTGACAATAACGTATTGTGTGCTTACACTAATTTACACTCTTCGGGAATTGTGAATATTGATAAATTCAATTGCTTTCTATCTCAAGTTGAGCCAACGACAGCTCGTAAGGCACTTGAAGATCCTTCTTGGGTAGAAGCTATGCAAGAGGAATTACAGCAATTTGCACGATTGGGTCTTTGGGATTTAATAGACAAGCCTGCTAGAGTCAAGAAAGCTATTCCGACTAAGTGGGTTTTTAAATGTAAAAAGGACGATCGATGGGTGATTGTCAGAAACAAAGCACGTTTAGTGGTGCAAGGTTTTCATCAGCAAGAGGGTATTGATTATACTGAGGTATATGCTCCAGTTGCAAGATTAGAGTCGATTCGGATCTTCCTGGCTTATGCTACTTACAAGAATATCAAGGTTTATCAAATGGATGTTAAAAGTGCTTTTCTCAATGGTGAACTACATGAGGAAGTGTTTGTTCAACAACCACCTGGTTTTGAAGATCCTGATTATCCTGACCATGTTTACCGTTTAAACAAGGCCCTGTATGGTCTACATCAAGCCCCGAGAGCTTGGTATGGCACGCTCGCCGACCATCTGACTGATAATGGCTTCAAACGAGGAACTGTTGACTGCACTTTATTTCATAAAACTGTTGGTGATGACCTTCTTCTAGTCCAGATTTATGTTGATGATATTATATTTGGGTCTACAAACGACACTTTATGTAAGGAGTTCGAGAAGTCCATGCAAACAAAGTTCGAAATGAGCTCGATGGGAGAGATGAATTTCTTTTTAGGGCTGCAGGTTCATCAATCTGATAAGGGAATCTTCATTCATCAGACTAAATATGTGAACGACGTCTTGAGCCGATTCAAGATAACTGCCGGAAAAATCTCTTCAACTCCTCTTCCAGTGGGTCACAATTTATCACCGGATGAATTGGAGGATACCGTTGATTCGACCACGTATCGTGCTATGATTGGTTCTCTAATGTATTTAACTGCTTCTCGACCCGACTTAATGTTTGCTGTTTGTGTATGTGCTAGGTACCAAGTTAGTCCCCGAGTGACTCACCTGGCAGCGGTCAAGCGTATTTTGCAATATCTACGGGGAAATCCTGACATCGGGTTATGGTACCCCAAAGATAATACTTTCCATTTTACCGCCTACTCAGACTCAGATTATGGAGGATGCAAGATCAACTTCAAATCAACGACTGCAGGATGTCAATTCTTAGGAAACCGGCTTGTTTCCTGGCAGTGTAAGAAGCAGACAACGGTCTCTACTTCAACCGAGCTGAATATGTTGCAGCCTCAAGTTGCTGTTCCCAGGTTCTGTGGATACAACAACATCTACGCGACTACGGTTTGAAGTTTCTTACTACCCCCATCTTGATTGATAATTTTGCTGCTATAAGTATCACTAAGAATCCCGTACAACATTCTAAAACGAAACATATCGAGATTCGATATCATTTTATACGGGACTGTTATGAAAAGAAATTAATTGATCTTGAGAAAGTACACACAGATTTTCAAAAAGCCGATCTATTTACCAAAGCGTTTGATAAAAAACGTTTTACTTTTTTGCTTGGTTTAAATGGATTGAAGACCCTTGCTGAGATCCTAAAATTAGGATAATTATCTTTTAATTGCTTTATAGATTTATTCTTATTTTTTGTTATGTTTTAGATTTTAGGGGGGAGAAAAGTATAGAAAATACAAAAAGAATGTGTTTTCATTTGTATAGATAAAATCCAAAAACATTAAAAATTTTCAAAATAAAAAAAAAAAATTTTGAAAAACCAAAAAGAATGTGACTTATGTTTTTGTACAGAGAAAAACCAAAAAGATTTTTAGATTATTTTCTCGCTGAAAATTACGTCGGTTATTTAAGTTTGTGAAGCATGCTTGCGTGTCTTGGTCCTATGATTCACTTGTGAATTGAAGGTTAGCCATTTATTTATTCACTTAAGTTAACTGGGGCGATTAAATTTATCTTTATTTTGTTTTTATGCTCCTCAAATTTTGAGTTTTTGAAGCAAAAAGAGAAAATGATAGTACATTGATTTTTTTGACCCCAAGTTCAGCAAAAAGTAAGCTTAAAAGACTGTGTGCTTAATTGTATTGGTGCATTGGTAGGTCTTAAAACAACCCAGTATAGTAAAGTATGTGATATAAACATAAAGAAACGCCAAATTGATGGGGTGTTAGTCTCTAGCAAAAGTCTGGGTGAGGATGGCAGAAATGTATTAACCAGTCATACTCAAGCCTTATATTTGTTGATCACCCAAAAAAAAATCAAATAAAGCAAATAACAAGCGTTAAGATTTTGGATATTGTGAGTCTTTATGCGGCTTAACCATCTGGGTATTCATGTGCATGAATATTTCACTCGCTTTCTAGAGCAAACCCAAAGTCATTAAACTTTATCACCGCTGTATCTCGTACAATTTACATTACTGACTTGATCAAAATCCGCTGTTGGTCATACAATTGTTCCTCCCTTGCGTGCGTCTTAATACCATTAAGAAACGGACCCCAGGGGATACAATGTATGTAAGCCTACAGATGGACTCGTGCATACTCACTCACAGTAAAGGAAACTTGATGCATTGCTTAAAATTTCACAATTGGTATCAAAAATTTTGATCAACAATATAATGGTTTAAGTCAAGTTGGGGTGATTTGACAAAAATCAAATTAAGCTTGAACCGAGATTAGAGGCTGACAATTTCTAATATTCTGTGCTTTAATTGAACTATTTAATCATATCACAAAAATACTTGAATGTGTGTTATTAGATTTATATGGACAACAATACCAATGACCGACTTATCGCCAGTCATAATATCGCTGAAATATAAAGCTGTGATGGAAGGGCAGTTTGGTCAATATGATTCTCTGCTCAAACTCGACAAAATTACAAAAAATATGTACTGGTTTTTGATAAAATCTTTGAAAAATACAAAAAGATTGTCTATTTTTATTAGTTCGGATATTCGTCTGTAAATACATTCTTTGATTCTTTAATTTTTTTACAAAATACTAAAAATATTTTCGTTTTCTTTATACAAAATATTTAAATAAATTTTAAGTTTCGGTAATCTGGAACAATTTTAACGTATTAGGTTGTCGGGGTATAAGGGTTTCTCGATAATTTAACTTATTGATTTATTTCATTATTTTATTCATTTATTTATTTATTTAATTTAAAATTAAATAAAAGGGGTTTAATTCGCTAAAATCTATTCGTTATGTATGGTTAACGAACTAGATGATTCTTTAGCGAACTAGCATCTGGTTCGCTAACCTAATTCGCTTCCGCACTCTGTAACGAATCATCCCTTCGTTATACATATTTAACGAATCATGACACGAATCGTGTCTTGATTCGCTATCTTTAATTTAACGAATCACATTGTGATTCGCTAACATAAGGTAACGAATTGAGTTAGCGAATGGGCTAATTCGCTAACTTTAAGTTAAACGAATCGTCTGATTCGTGCAAGCTGTACCTAGGGTTTCGTGCACTGCTATATAAGACAAGATAACGAATAAGCAGTTCACTGTTCGTCTTCTTTCTTCACATTTCAGAAACTATTCAAATTCTCTCTGATATTTTCGATCTTTGTGTTTGAACATTTCAAATATTATTTTGAGTTTCTAAGGTATACATGTGTTTGGCGATATCATTTTCGTCAAAAATGACATTGATTTAAGTGTTAAATTATGATATTTCAGAGGTTTAAGGGTTTTGAACTTTAGAAATTCGTTTGTGTATAATTTATGTTATTATTTGTCTGATTTTGATATTATTTTGATCGGAATCACTTTCCGATACTCTTAGTGGACTCTAATCATCTTTTGATTATTTTTTGATGGGTTAATTATGGTTGTGTGTTCTTGATGGTTACTGTTGGTTCGTTGATCCTTAGTACATATAGGTAATGAGTCTCAATCTCATTCACCAACATTAATGAATGTGTTTCCGAGCTCAACGAGCTAATTATCGTGATAGTTCAACGATGATTATTGCCGAATTGAATCTGGGTTAAGATATTGACTATTATTGTTCTTGATAATTTTGACCTTGACTTAGTGGAGTCAAAGAAAAAGTCTTAATTTTGACCATTCGTTAGTCTTAGCGAATTGGAACTGTTTCGTGTCCAATTCGTTAAGATTTCACACGAACTAGTTTAGCGAATAAGACGTCACATGAATCAGAGTGTGATTCGTTAAAATATAACGAACTAATGTTTAGTTTGTTAAACTTAATTAGTGATTCGCTAAGTCCAGTTCGTTAAGTTATTTACTTGATAGAATCGCCTGATTCGTTATCTTTGTATAACGAATCAGTGTGATTGTTAACGAATGACAATAAAAAAATATGTATATTTTTATTAATTAACTAAATTGAATATTCAATTGATTTAATTAAAGAATTTAAATTGTCTAATACACGTAACTAGACTAAATACATATATCTTTTTAATATATTGTGTGCTATCTATTCTTATATACGGTTTTTAATTTATATAGTAACAATGGCTGATCAAGAACAACAAATTCAACCTCCACAAGAACAAGCATCACAGGAACAACCTCGTCAAGAACAACCACAAGGACAACCCCCACAACAAGCTCAACAGGCTGAAATGGTTTTATTACCATTTGATAAGAAGCACAATATCTGTGCTTATGTTGATCACGACGTGGCTGATTTAAGGACGTTCGGAGCCATGTTGAATTTCTTACGCCATTCGAAGATACATTATGCAATCACTGCTAAACCTAAGGTGTATCTTAGTATTATCAGACAGTTCTGGAACACGGCAGTATATGTTGAAGAAAGTAACTGGGTTCAAGCTACAATTAATCAGCTTCCGATCACGATTGATGTTGAGGTCATTCGTCGGGTACTACAATTTGACGTTAGTGACGATTACCCGAGTGAATTTGACAGGACGCTGGTTAGGGGGTTATTCACCAGATTAAATTATGGGGGTGATATTCGTCGATCAATGTTGAACAAGAATGGGTTGTGTCCACCTTACAAGTACTTGCTGCATGTTTTGCTTCATTGCTTGAGTGGACGTCGCGGTGGGTTCGATGAATGCAGATTAAGTTTACAATCGGCATTTGTTGCTTTAATCCTGAACAAACCATTCAACTATTCAGAACTCATATTTGATCATTTGAAAGAGAAAGTTCAGCAAACTCTACCATCAAAGAAGTTCTTGATGTATCCACGCTTTCTACAATTAATTATTCAAGATTTGATACCGGATTTGGTGATAGTAGATCGTTAGTGAACGATGTTCTAGATAGGGAACATATGAAAGCTGAAACGGTGCATCGTATGTTGATTTATCGAAAGGATAAGCCACAAGACAAAAGGATGATTGGTCATATAATCAATCCAGATTATGTATGTCCTCCTAATGAGCGCTGGATCCATGATGACTCGGATTCTGAGCGTGAAGGGGGAGAAGGTGGGAACAATGATGATGGGGATGATGATGGTAACGATGGTGATGGTGATGATGGAGCTGGTGAGCGAGCTCTGAAAGAACAACAAGATGCAGTCGATGCTGCTCTAGCTGCCACCATGAAAGCTCAGCAAGAACGAAAACGAAAAGGCAAGGCTGTAGCTACTGATGAGCCACCTAAGAAGCCCCGTGTGTCTTCTGGGGCTGGTGTAATTATTGGAACACCACCACCTCGTCAATCAACTCCTCAAAGCTCGGCGGTGCCGCTAACTACTAGCACCCCGATGCTCACATTGAAAACGACGATGGTGTCACATGAGAGGCTCGGCTTGATTCCTCAAACGGCGTTGACCGAAATACCGAGGCCTCCTGCTGTGCTGTCAACTGTTTCTTCCACCACTCCAATGGGACCTCCTCCTCTTCCAACAACTACTTTTCCTCCGCCTCTACCTAGTGATGTCTCTTTCATGAGAATCACTCGGCCTCAGGGACCTATTCAACCAGTTCACCCATCTATATACAATTTGTCACCTGGCGGTCAAACGGAAATGCTGCTTAATCTGTTACACTTATATGAAAATCAAATGGCAGCTGACCGACTCAATCAAGAACGACTCATGGAGAATCAACGAAAAATGATGAGTTACATTTCGTTCTGTCAGAAGGAGACCAAGTCGTTGCGTGCGATTGTTGAGTCTCAGGGGGTGAAATTAAAAGAACAAGATGAGTTAATTTTACAACTAACTTGTAAAGAAGATGCCCTCAAGAAACTCAAAAATGATGATGATGATCCTGACGAGTCTGATGCAGGAGGTGAGCCTAAACAATCACATGGTTCATCCTCTGGTGCTGGTGTGAGTGGCACTGATGATTCAAACAAACAGATAATTTCATTTCAAGATCCAACAGCGGCCAAGCCGATAGAGATGATTGAGGCTAACACGGTAATATTTATTGATGAATTGGGGATAGTTAGAAGTATGGTGAACAAAGATGAGATACAGATCGGTGAGTTTGTGGTTAGATCTTTGACAAGGGAGCAGATCTCGATTCTACTTGGGCTAAATGACGATCAGCTGACTGCATTAGAGACTGAGTCCGATGTCGAGGTGATCAATGAAAATGAAATGGAAGATGATCCAGTATTTATGAATACAGATTTTATTTATGAGAACGAGGAGATTGAAATGGAGGATGTTACAGCTGAAGAGTACCCGGACTTGTATCAACACGCAAATGTTGATCAAGGTGCTCCGGTATTTCATGAAGACGTAATTAAAGAAACTGAGGATGATTTGGAGAAGATTGTGCAGCGAACGGTTCCTTCACTCAAAGAAGTGACTGATGATGACATTGAAAGATGGTTAAAACGCCAGAAAGTGGGTAAGATCATCAGTGCTTTTCGATATGTAGATAAAGAAAGAAAGGAGACTGCTGCTGCTTGGATTGAGGCAAATCAGATGACTACCTTCAAGACTGTTTCTAAGGTAGATGGTGACATTGTCTCCTGGCTCTATGATTCAGACCTTAAGGTATGTATTGTTAAATGGGAAAAAGGTGTGCAATATTACGAGAGGATAATGGATGTTCTGACACTACCGCGTTGGGATGTACACACCCTCGCGAGATGTCCATTTATCAATCGTGGGGATAACCGAACTGCTGAGTGGTTTCATCAACACTTACTGTTCGAGGTCAATCATGGATTCAAATTCTTCAAGCCCCAGGTCCCAAGACGTAAACGTACTGATGAGATTAACCCAAGGACTGGCTGGAAGAAACTTGTTTTGAAAGTGAAGCCACCAAAGACAATGAGAAGGGTTCCTGTGAAGGCAATGCCGCAAGATATTTATCTGTCCTTCAACCGTTGGTACTATGACAATCGTACTGGCGAGGCCGTTATTGTTCGTGGTCGAGGACTACAGACTGAGCTCATCAAGATAATCGATCCGATGTGGTTGGTTAATTTATCAGAGACAGACAATGACGTGCTACACAGGAAGCAGATTTTGTTTAAACGCCAAGAAGATTACGACCTGGCTATGCAATTCCAACGTGTTGTTCGTGTATGCCATGAACATGGGATTCATAGTTGCAGAGATTGGCAGACAAAGCGTTTCAAATAAGTTAAAGACAAAGAGCTCAAGACGAGGGGGTGTCTGTTAGTGCACGGTTTTGCGTCTCGAGTATTTGTAATTATCGTTAATGTTTATTTGATTATTTTAATGTAATATTTAATGTTTATTTATCTAATTCGTTATGTTCGGTCTAGTTCGCTAGAGAATGTTAGCGAACTAAGACTAGTTCGTTAAGGTTAAGTCTAGTTCGCTAAAGATGTTAGCGAACTTGGACTTTATAATGTATTCCCTCCTGATTCGTTAGGGGATGTTAACGAATCAGGGGGTGGTTCGTTAAGTTAATTTAGTTAACGAAGGGGATGTTGGTTCGCTAGGGGATGTTAGCGAACCAGATCATCTTCTATAAATAGTGAACTACTTTTCACTTGTAAAATGTGGAAGTTTTGAGAGAACTAATTATATTCAGAGAGTTTAAAGTATTCTTTCTCTCTCTCAAGCTTCACGATTAATATTATTGATAATATATACTACATAACAATCGAACTAAGGTATTAACGAGTTAGATCCGTATAATTAATGTCAACATATAGATCTGGATCAGATCTAAGATATTGATTAGAACGAGTTGTTAAGTTTAAGGGATCAAACAGAGAAAACCATCGCCCAATTAACAGACGCCACGTCACGCGGGAAATTTGAAAAAGGGAAAAAGGTGCACAGTCGGGTACAGTGACAGTCGGCATAAACGTCCCATCATTTGACCACGCGCCTGCGAGTGGTCAACTTGTCCTTTTTCATGATTATCCACAGTTCCAACAGAAGATATTTCTACCAACTTGCAAATTCAAAAACCCCCAAATATGTATTAAGTTCAATATTTCACCCACATAGAAACTTCACGCGGAAGACACACTGGACTGGGGAGACTTATAGAGGTAGGGTACCAAAAAGACCCAAATACCCTTAAATATCACTCGCGGGTCAATGGGAAGCTTCCTACGATCCACTCGCGGGACATATGGATCACCCGCGTAACTCGAATAAGGAAGAACAATCTCATATCGTATGCGGAAACGTTCAGGCGTCCTCATATGTCATCCGCACGATGAAACATTCATCCGCTAAAAGGATCCAGAGGCAATGCCATTAGGATAGCTGTAGTTAACTAATTACTTTATAGAAGATTTGCCAAGATGCTTTCTTGGCAATACGTGATCTCTCAGCTAATGAATAAAGGACACCTGGCAAGGCCGTTATAACTGTGCACATGGCCAGGGTTATTCACCAACCTATCGCATAAGGGCATGTGTCCAGGTTGTTATACATGCACATGCGACGTATAGCTAAACCTATCACTCGAGGACACGTGTCCAGGCCGTTATGAGAGCATCTTCTTAAAAGACAGCTGGCCCAATCATATTCTCTCCACTCTTCGGCTATAAATACCTTCTCGATCTTCATGAGGTATTCATTCACACTCACTGTACTCTCTCTATACTTAAGTACTTTCTTTACATCAGGACGGTACTTATTCTCACGCCGGAGGGTGGTTACGGGAAGACCCCCCCCCCTCTTTTCCTTCCCGTAGCGAGCTCACAGTGTCTGTTTTGTAGGTTCCGGTAACTAGACTTTGGGAAGTTGTGCTCATATTGTAGTTGGTTGTTATCCGTGTCCTACCCTGTAGACTCATTAGATCTAGGACCCGTCAAGGGGAGTAGATCCATGTTTCTTCACATAGTCTTCACCAACTGAAGTATAAAGTACAAATATCTATGGAATTATGGTTGTTTGAAACAGTTTATTAAGACAATAAGGTGTCAAATTATCAAATGGATCACTAGGATTGAACTACCTAAGAAAAAAGACAGTAATCATATTTGTTGTTGATGTGTGCAAAAAGGTATCTAATAATATAGTAGTTTATTACACATGCAGTTTTACTTGTATAAGAATAATTTTACCAACTACACACTCAGACAAGTACGTCTATCGTATATAATAAAGCTAAGGTAAGAACAATATTTCATTCCATGGATGTAATTTTGCAACTACTAATACTAAGTATTTTATCAATATTTAACCTAATATTCAAATAGTACTAAGTTCAATACTAGAGTAGAATACCTAAAACAAAATAATGAAAAATAGGAAGACTAAATTGATATTTCGAAAGTCTAATGAGAGAAAACTACCGTCTAGGTGTCAACTCGTTTGAACCAAATAAAGACTATAGTGATTTACCTTAATCGAGAGAGCTATTCCTTATATAGCTAAGTCCCGGACTCCTGATTCGAGCACTTACGCAAGTAAATTAGCTAGGTACCAATGGTGCATGTTCATTATGATGAAGCATTGATAACTGTTTATATAAATGCTAAAACAAAATGGATCCTTATCATGCTTGTAATCCTAGCAATAAATAGGCTAGACACTATAAGCACATGGTAGATACCTTAAGACATAAGGTATTAAAGCAACCATTGAGTTAATCCCGCTATGGTTTGAAACCGCCCACACAAAGGATAATGAAATCACCTTGCTATCACATGTCTAGAAATAATGAAATAATGAATGGGTTATACTCTGTTATAAAATTGCGTACCTGCTGATGAATTCAATCAGAGATGCAAACCTCTAATATTGATTTCAATCTTGGTTTCTTGAATAATTGCCTGGATTAATCTCTGAATCGTGAATCACTTTCAGATAAACCAATTTATGGGTTACACACAATGATTTATCGGATAAGACAGAGATTTTTCTGTACATGGAATTGGTTTTGATGATTATGTGATGATGAAGAACCAGAGAAAGTAACCGTCTCTTCTGTTCTATCTATTCGATCGACATAATCTTGTTCTCAAAGGAATGAAAATATTGATTAATATATTAGTCCAAACCTAATCCCTTATGAGCCCAAATGAATTCATTAAAAGCCCATTTAACATTACACTTAAGCCCAAGTATAAAACCGAATAACAAAGTCTAAATAACATTATTGTTAACCAAGCCCGCACTACCGCGTCGCCTAACTCGTTTAATCTCTAACGTTATTTCCTCGATCGACAAGTTAATCCAATAACACTAAAATATCCAACATACTCCAGTTAACTCTTAGATTGCTACCTTTATTAATTTTCTATTTTTATATGTCGTATGTTTGGAGTTTGTAGTTTTGGTTTAGCCTGAGGTTTTTCTTTTCCATGGTCCATGTCCAGGGAAGGGGAAATGCTCTTTTATGTAATCTTTGTTCTAGTGTTGATGAAATTTAACGTTTGCCAGACTTCTACCTTTTCCCAATAAACACATGGAGTACATCTACTACCTAAGAATCAATTTAACCACATGCTAATGTTGGGTTCGTAGGCCTTTTATTGCCCGGTTTATTATTTGAAGTCTAAAGGGCAGACGGGTGTAGGGTGGCCAGACCGAAGCCTAACCCGGTTTAGGTTTCTTATTTAATAAGATACAAACCCTAAGTGTATCTCTATATATTCGATGTTATGTACTTGTAATCATTGTCACCCAATAAAGATATACCTAGTTGCCACCCGTGGACGTAGGTCAGTTTAGACCGAACCACGTTAAATCCTCGTGTCGTTTATTGCTTTCGCGTGTGTGTTCGGTTCATGTGTGTGGTTAATGTAGGTTCCCTGGACGGATCGCACGAGATATCTCGGTCTACTCAGGTGCGGAATCCCTGCGTAGATCGTTACGAGTATAGAACACGAATCACACGAAACGAACACACGTTATATATTATAACTCAAACACGTGATGTAATATCACTGTTACAGACTCTCGTCCTCACGTTACAATGAACTTGAACAACTGACACAAACTTAAACAACGATTCCAAACCAAGCCGTAACCTAGGACTATTTATTCACGACAACTTCGCCTGGCATGTTCAGGCGAAGTTGTCCATAACTTCGCTTGACTAACAAGTTCGCCTGTTAAGCGAACTTGTCAGTAACTTCGCTTAAACATACAAAACATAATTAAACATTACAGACTCGATTACAGACACTAGACTATGAACTACTGGCATTATGCACCAACAGACTCCCCCTTGGCAGTAGCTTCATATCTTGATCTTTAAGCACTTGTCTTGTAATCTTCAATCTTGTATCTTCACGCATGCACTCCTTCTCTAACACAAACTGACACAACTCTTTGATACTTCCTCGCTTCGTCCTTTCAAGCAGGAATATAAAAGATTTTCTTCTCATTGAGCACCTGCAGATCAGCTTGCGAAAAGTTTACCAAATGCATCAGATCGTAAACTCTTAGGAGCTCTTGTTCATCCTCGTCTTCCATCACTGCCTCTGCTGTCTCACAATCCACATACCACCACTTTAGGTCTTTAAGCACATCCTTGGGCATAAGCTTCATCGGTACTTCTTTCAAACACCGGATCGGTTTATACTTCATGACCATCCAAGGTTTTCCATCAGCTCTCAAACCTCTATCCTTGTCTTCAACAAGTTTTCCCTTCTGCGGTTTCAACAGCTCAAACTTCTTCTCTTTTATACTCTCTCTCCATACAATTTTCTCAATGACTCTAGCCATATTATCGTCATTTCGATTGATTAACCCCAATCTGGCTAAGTCTTTCACTTCACATTCCGGCAGTGTATTCAACGACCATAACATTCTTTTAAAATACTGAACGCCGTCATACCGTTTAATCACAAAGAGCTTCAACTGCTCATCATAGATCCAGCAAATAATCCCTTTCTTCGCTTCAGCATAGCCTTTAATATTGTAACTCTTCTTAAACATTATAGGGACCGCTGGTTTCTTCGTTTTGACGAACCACTAAGCATAGCCTTCCTTCCACCTAGGCTGCTCTTCCCATTCAGTCTCATCGATTACTGTCTCATTACCCATATCTGCTTTCTCCACACCTGGAATGTCATGCTCCACATTCTCTTCTACTATTTCACCTTCTTCAACATCTTCTTCAATCACAATCTGAGCTCCAATCTTCTCAATCTCCTCAATTGGCAGCACATCATCATCAAACAACACATCATCACTAAACATATCATCATCTAATTCTTTCAAAGCATCAATCACATCATCTCCCATTCCTTCATCATCAACCATCACCACCTCATCACCACCAGAACTGCCAGCCGCACCTGCAGACTCCCCCTGAGCTGTGGAAGTCCCAAGAGCTTGAGTAGTTCTTGGCAACTCACCACCTGCACCTTTCGATGCATTGGGATCATCGTCTGTATCATTTCTCTTCTTTGTCCTTAACTCGTCGCCTTTACAGCCTGTCTCCCCCTGAGATGCCAAGAACTCCTTCATAGCATCTATAATTCTCCCATGTTCAACCAGGAGGGATGACTGTAGTTGATTTTTTGCATGTAGGTCCCCCCCGGGGCGTCGTTGATCGATACGAGATCCGCATGAGGTCTAGGAGTGCGGAATCCTCCTAGACTCGTTTATTGGTGTAAAGATGAAGAACACAAACAAGTACACGAACAAATACACGAACAAATACAAGAACGGGATAATCAAATCTGCAGATTCTTATATAATAATCAAAACACTTACATACCAAACATGAAAACAAATGACACGGCCGACCCGAGGTGAGCTCTACCTCGGGCCGTCCCACACGGCTCACTCTCTCGGTTTCTCTCTAGCTAATTAAACTTATCACACAATACTCTGATTTCTGGATTACTAACCCTAAACACGACACACATATATATATAAACTTCACGGGCTTGGGCCTGTAGCCGAAGTTGTTACAACTTCGCCTATGGCGAAGTTGATATAACTTCGCCTGTGGCAGAAGTTGTGCTAACTTCGCCTATGGCGAAGTTGTTCTAACTTCGCCTGTGGCGTTCCGCTGGTCAGAATTGCATAGCGACGGTCACAAAATGCACCAACAGACTCCCCTTTGACCGTTGCTCTCAATTCTAACAAACACGAAAGATCATCTGTTACAAAAACATGCACCAACAGACTCCCTCTTAACTGATGATCTTCTGTTTGCCCTTCAACCAGCCGTGTCTGAAACTGTCATGTAGCTTCACAAATCTACCAATCACCCAGCGTCTTCCATATCAGATCTCCCTTTCAGTGTAAGCTTCTCCGACTATAACGATTGAGGTCTTTGAAATGCATGCATCCTCGTGCCAATAGATCATCTCAACCAATCACGTGAGTCCATCTGACTTCACCAACACGTGAAGTTGGGCTTCCTCCACAACTTCACCAACTCGTCGGCATACGATAAGGTTTAATCTTCAACTACTCAACATCAAGTGATCAATTTCATCACAAAACCACCTTGACAGAATCTAACACATGACCATTAATTAATCCGAAGCATCTTCAATCACCAGGGATAACGATCAAGAACATAAACACTTTAGTTCCCGATTAAATCCAACTTGTTCCAGAATTTTCACTCTAATAAATAAGCATCACGTTTCAGGATCCAATTCTCGAACGCCTTGAAAATAACATAAATAATATGCTCTGGCCGCAATCCAGTAATGACAAAAACCTTCAGTTCAATTTGACTTTCTTCAGTTGGTCAACCTCGAACAACAACAATTTCATTGCCCACAAACACCCAAATATGTGTCAATATCCTTTTTCAATCAATATCCCATTCACAAACTCAACTCCATATCCAGAGTTGACACGTATTTGTTCACACGTAAGACCCAGAGATAACAAGTTTCACTCGTTGACGGAACAACATCTCCGGTCTCACAATAATCGTGTACACCTGGCCATACAGACGAAAACACCAAAATACTCTTTTTTTTTTTTTTTTTAAACTCGTTAACTTCGCCTAAAGTTAACATCTCTCCTCCTTAACTTCGCCTGTCCATAACTTCGCCTGGCTGATAAGCGAACTTGTGAGGTAGGCGAAGTTGTGGATAACTTCGCTTAACCTTATATCTTCGCCTAAACCCTACGAACAGTGATGGCAACTTCGCCTGGTGAACAATAACTTCGCCTGCGGCGCTGTTCGGCCAGAAACGCACAGAAACGTGCCAGAAACACCAAAACGCAGATCTCGAACCATAGCATAAGAGCCTAAGGCTCGGATACCAATTGTAGGTTCCCTGGACGGATCGCATGAGATATCTCGGTCTACTCAGGTGCGGAATCCCTACGTAGATCGTTACGAGTATAGAACACGAATCACACGAACACACGAAACGAACACACGTTATATATTATAACTCAAACACGTGATGTAATATCACTGTTACAGACTCTCGTCCTCACGTTACAATGAACTTGAACAACTGACACAAACTTAAACAACGATTCCAAACCAAGCCGTAACCTAGGACTATTTATTCACGACAACTTCGCCTGGCATGTTCAGGCGAAGTTGTCCATAACTTCGCTTGACTAACAAGTTCGCCTGTTAAGCGAACTTGTCAGTAACTTCGCTTAAACATACAAAACATAATTAAACATTACAGACTCGATTACAGACACTAGACTATGAACTACTGGCATTATGCACCAACAGTTAATCCTAACAAGTGGTATCTAGAGCTTAGGTTCGGGATCACACGAAGAACACGGGAACCAGCCGAGTCGCCTCCAAACCTTCCGCCGCCGCCACCCTACTGTGCTAGGGTTCCGCCGCCGCTACGGTTTTCTGATTGTCGTTAGGATATACGTCGCCGCTGTTTCGCCGTCGCTATCTAGAGCTTATCTTCGGGATCAAACGAAGAACACGAGAACCAGCCGAGTCGCCGCCAAACCTTCCGACGGCGCCACCCTACTGTGCTAGGGTTCCGCCGCCGCTACGGTTTTCCGATTGTCGTTAGGGTATACGCCGCCGCTAAAACCAGCCCGACCGACCGCGACTAGGGTTCAGTTTGAAAGTAATAGACCACCGTTTACCGCCACAAGAATTCGTTGTGTTAGGCAGTTAAGCCAACGAGCGAGATTTGCAGAAATTTGAAGTCAAAAGAACGAGCCAAGAACCGTTGAGTCGATCAAGACCCTATTTTTGTTGAAGAACAGCTGTCAAGTCAGAATAAATCGTTTAAAGAAACGAAGAACCAGTGCCAACGGCGTTTGTCAGGTTTTATCGTTTAAGTTTAAAGTTTCAATTTTATGATTTTTTAGTTCATTATTCCGCTGCAAAGTTTAAAGTAGGTTGATTACTTAAAAGAGTTCAGTACAACAATCGTTAAGTTCAAGCTCGTGTTGTTGTGTATGTCTCTGTTTTTTTATCTAGTTTTTTTTAGTCATTGTCATGGCAGAAGACGGAAATGTTTCGATACAGAAGTTTGACAGACAGAAGTTTGGTTGGTGGAAGATGCAGATTGAAGCGCTAATTTGTCAGAAAGACTTGGATGTATTGTTAGAGGATGAAAAACCAGAAAAGTTGTCAGAAGCCGAGTGGAAGAAGTTAGACAAGAAAGCCAGGGCTTGTATTACACTATCATCGTCGGAAGATGTGGCTTTTAACGTCATGAAAGAAACCACAGCGGGTGGTATCATGGATGCACTATCCAACATGTATGAGAAGCCTTTGGCAGCGAATTAAGTCTATCTTATCCGAGAGCTAGTGATAACAAGAATGAAAGAGGGTCGATCAGTTACAACGCATATCAATAATCTTAACTCAAATCTCTTCCGCTTAGTGTCAGTCGGCATTAAGTTTGATGATGAAGTTCAAGTTCTTTTGTTGTTATTCTCTTTGCCCGAAAGTTGGTCGCAAACAGTGACTGTGGTTTGTAATTCATCTACAAAAATTACTTTTGATTGGATTCGGGATTTGATTCTTGGAGAAGATTCAAGACGCAGAAATTCAGGTGAATCATCAAGTGACATATTAGTCACAGAAGGTAGAGGTAGGGGAAAACAACGAGGCAGTGGGAGCAATACAAGGAATCAGTCTAAGACTCGTAAAGATATTGAATGCTGGGGTTGTAAAGAGAAGGGATACTTCAGGACTCAGCGTCCGAATGGTAAGAAAGAGGTGAACGTTGCAGAAGACGACACAAATGACAGAGTCAGTAGTGATGAGTTTTTAGTTCTTAGTGTTGAGAATAACATTCGTTCTTGGGTGATGGATTCCGGTGCATCGTTTCATGCCACTCACTGTAGTGAAACGATGAAGAATCTAAAGTTTGGGGATTTTGGAAAGGTTCGACTAGCAAACGATGATATTCTAGAAGTTACGGGTATGGGAGATGTTGATTTGATAACTTCAGCAGGTACTTCTTGGACTTTGAAAGACGTGAGGGTTATTCCAAGTTTAAAGAAACGTTTGATTTCAGTTGGGCAGTTAGATGACCGGGGGAACGATGTTAAGTTCGAGAATGGGCAGTGGAAGGTAGTCAAAGGGAATCTCGTGGTTTCTCATGGAAAGAAAATGAGTTTGTTGTATATGGTCGAAATGTCACCGAAAGGAGTGGATCCAGTTTTGGTGAAAGACAAAGTCCGGTTCACACAATCTCGTGGGCAGAAGAAGGTTCGTTTTGCAAGTAACAATCCCAGAGAAAAAGTGAAGATTTAGGATGAACGATCTAGGAAGGTTAAATCAGTCAAAGGATACCGTGACAGTGGGAGCACAGGTCGTGTTTCAGTTATAGGTCCAGGTCGACAGTGGATTAAGAAAACCAGTATTTCAGCTGTAAAAGTCTTTCCAGTGGATTACTTATTGAATTTAGAGAGTGTTTGTTCTCAGGGTATCTCAGGATCCGGTAGTTTGTTTCCGTGGGAGCCGGTAGGGACAGAGAACGGGTCAGGGGCAGTTTTAGCCGTGACTGATGTGTTGGAGCTCTGGAGAGCTTCAACGGGCCTACTGGTTCATTGATGAGAAGGCGGTGGCAACTAGAAGATGTTAAGATTACAGAAGTACGATGGGGGGGAGTGTAGGCGAGAGTACTCAAGGCCTCCGAGTGGGAGATTTTTGGGTTCCTAGGCCTTGTGTGGCCCAGGTTATTATTTGAAGTCTAACGGGCAGAAGGGTGTAGGGTGGCCAGACCGAAGCCCGACCTGGTTTAGGTTTCTTGTTTAATAAGATACAAACCCTATGTGTATCTCTATATATTCGATGTTATGTAGTTGTAATCGTTGTCACTCAATAAAGATATACCTATTTGCCACCCATGGACGTAGGTCAGTTTAGACCGAACCACGATAAATCCTCGTGTCTTTTATTTCTTTCGCGTGTGTGGTTAATCCTAACAGCTAATTGTAAGGCCCGTTTTTGTTTAATTATTAAGTCTTTCGTATTTGTAACTTGCTAGTTTACGTTTATGTTTGTTTACGTTTGTATGTTTGGGCCCGAGGCCTTATGTATTAGAAGCCCATTGGGCCATATCTATGAAAGAGTGTATGATAATACACACACACTATATAAAGTGTGTGTATACCATTCACAAAGGCAACCATTTGCAAAACCTAATTGTCTATACACTTACAAACTCTCTCTACCTCCCCCACCCTCAAACTTTCGGCCCATATTATACCACCACAAGATCCGAGATCTCGGTCCTTACTAGTTGTTTCCGCTAACTAGTAGAGAGGTTGATCCAAGACAACGAGTTCTTAGTTTGTTGTGTTGTTTGATCCGGTCACGAGACCTACACTAATAGTAAAGAATAACAAAAAATAAGCATTATATACACCATAATAGTTTAATTAACTATTTACTAAGACTAGATAAATTTCTCAATCAACATATGTCATGTAAGTATGGTTAATTCGTTAAAAACCTAGATGATAAACCAATTTAGATGCCCGTATTCAACTCTAATAATGCAAAATGATGAATAAACGAAAACATGACACAAAACGGAAAGGTAAAATGAGTTACAACTTTTGTTTCTATATTTTTTCGAGAACGGATCATACACTACATGAAAAATGGCTTTTAGCCACACATGTGGTCTGGATGATTTGCCAAACTTCTGTCTAAATGTGTGGCTAAAGGTCTCTTCGCCCCACATTTGTTATTCGTGCGACAAAAAAAACACACCTGATGGAACCTTTAGCCACACTTATTCAATTCGTGTGACAAAAAAACACAGTTGTTCGAAACTGTTAGCCAAACTTTAACAAAAAAATGTGACAGTTACTAGCCACACTTAAAATAGTGTGGCTGAATGTGATCTACAGCCACAATAGGTTTCAATGATGTGGTTGGATGCTCGTACATATTGTCACACTTACGGGTCAATGTGACCATATAACATTGTTTGTTAGCCACTTATATGCTTTTATGTGTGACTTAAAGCTAACGATGGCATTAAAATAAAACACGTGACTATTAACATTTAATGGTCACACTTTAATTATTTCATATGTGGTTAAAATCTAATATATATGGTCACGCTTACGTGTTTATGTGACCATTAAGCATTATTTGATAGTCGCTTATAATATTTGATGTGTGGCTAAAAGCTAATAGTGACAGCAAAACAACAAATGTGACTATTATTAGTTAACGGCCCCACTTTATGCTTCATGTGACCATCACCTTCACCTCCTCCCAATTACAAACCTAATCGATATGCATTGATTGAAGCTCATTACTCTTCTTCATCACTTTGATTCTTGGTCCAAACTTTATCAACCATCTTGCGATCAAATCTAACGGGGGGTTTTTACATGATTAATCCTAGAGATGTCATCAATATGTTAGGGTTTGAGTTTTGTTGAGAATAGTTGGGTGACAGATTCGTTCTCATTTATTGATTGGTCTTTAACTTGATTTTAAATAATGATTATTGATGGATTCTTTATTTTAGGATATAGTATTCTGAGTATAGTTTCCAGAAAGGTAAATTTTGTAATTTTTGGATGAGTGTTGAATCCCTTTTATGATTTTACAAAAACATATGTCAAAGTTGACTCAAGGAGTTATATTCTGGTCCATTTTTCAGACACCCTAACTCCCTAATGACAAACCCAAACGGGTTAGTTTCACTTCTGGAACTTAGTATTATGAGTTTAAAAGATAACCCAATTGGTCTTACACAATTTGATTTAATGAGTTGATAGAACCATTAAACTAGTTTTTGTTGCGCAATCTGCTGAACTGTTAGTACCTATCTGTAATGGTTGAATTATTGTGAATTTTGTATGCATGAGAAAAATATAATAAAAACTGTTTGAAAAACCTGATTCATATATCCTACTGTGGTAAATAGTTTAGAATTTATCCTTATTCTTGTTTTTATGAATAAAATCAGTTTGTACATGCCATAATATGTCTTGTGAACTAAACGATCATAAGTTAAGTTGTATTATGAATATTTGGTTGCTTTGTCATGATATGATGTGTGGATACATGTTAGGACTTTTGGTACTGTTGACATTACTTATTATCACCAATGATTCGTTGGTTCAAGTTTGTGTTTGTGTGTGAGTTCATATATGAGTTTTGGTACTGTTGACATTACTTATTATCACCAACCGTTCAAATATGTAATTGTTGAATTATTGTGAGTTTTGTATGAAAGAGAAAAATATAATAAAAATTGTTTGAGAAACCAAATTCATATATTCTGCTGTGGTAAATTTTGTAGAATTTATACCTAATCTTTTCTAAGTGAATAAAATTAGTTTGTACATGCTATAATCTGTCTTGTGAACTAAGTGATCATAAGTTAAGTTGTATGATGAATGTTTGGTTGATTTGCCATGATACGATGTGTGAATACATGTTAGGACTTTTTAGTACCGTTGACATTGATTATTATCACCAACGAGTAGTCGATTCAAGTTTGTGTTTGTGTATACATTATATCTAATGTGATTGTTTTGCATATTTAACTTTTACTTTTTATTTTATACAGATGATGTATCGTTGGGATCTAGACAATGAACAAATCATATATAACGGATTCTGTAACATGATTAAGGTTCGGTTTAGGGACATTATAAGTGAGTGGAGATTAAATTCTAAAGAAAAAGCCAAGTCAGCAGGGCATATTATTGGGGACAAAGAATATAGATTCGACATAATTTTTAAATTTTCTCTGAATCTTGTGGCTCGTGGCATATGGGAGCAACTTTGTTTAGTAAGGGTGTTCGTACATTATTTTTTATTTTTATCTACGAGCACCCGTACTTGTCTTTGAGGTTTCTCCTCACATTAACCCTTTACTAGCTATGATGCTAATATTTTAACAATTTTAGGTTCAAAAAGTTAGAGCCAAAATGGAAAAAGAACTAGAAAATGAAAGGAAGTCAAGAAACGAGTTGGAAGAACGAATGGAACCAATGGAAAAAGAAACTTAAGGAAAATGAAGAAAGTAGGACAAAACAGTTTGATGAGTTTATGAGAAAGTTTGAGGTCGGTAGTAATTAGTAGTAGTTTCAAATATTTTGAATTTATAACTTATTAGTGAAGGTTTGTTAATGTAAACCCGTTTTGAATTTATGTTATTGGGTTTGTTAAACTTATGAAAAACCATGTTTTGAATTAATTCTAATGTGTTTAGTTACATTTATAAAGTTATGCTTTGAAATATTTATATTATGCATTGTCTGACACGTTTCCGACGGAAAGGAGCGTAGGAAACAACCCAGTTATCTAGTAGTGATATGCGACCAAAGCTTATACAACAGCCACACTTAAATTATTATGTGTGACTAAATGTTAGACAATAATCACACTTAAAATTGAAAAAAGTTTGGGTGATTAAAATTAACCATTAGCCACACTTACAATAAATTCATGTGACTATATAATAGAAAATGTCACACTTACTATAAATTGATGTGGTCATTACTACCCTTTAGCCACATTTATCTATGTGTGACCAAAAGTATGATAGTAGCCACACTTTATATTACAAAAGCATTATGTGTGACAAACGGTAAGACAATGGCGTCACCAAAACTACAAAAGATTGTTTGAGTGGCAAATCACATTTTTAGCCACATTAACAATAACCTCCATTGTCTATATGATATGATTAGCCACAGAATACATCACTATGTGTGACGAAAAGTTTGACAGTAGCCACACTTTAAATTACGAAAAGCATTATGTGTGACAAACGGTAAGACAATAGCCACACTATAAACTACAAAGGAGTGTTTGAGTGGCAAGTAAACATTTTTAGCCAAATTTAATATAACATCTATTGTCTATATGATATAATTAGCCACACTATTATTAAATTCAAGTGTCCCTTGCTTTGCTATAGCCACACAGTATATGTCACATTCTCGTTTCCACAACCCTATTGGCCACATTATTATAAAATTCATGTGGCTAAAACATGAATTCATGTGGCTCTATACGTGCAATGGTCACACCTAGTAAATAGTCATGTGGCCATTTTCTACCATTTAGCCACACTTATTGGAGAGGTTTCTTGATGGCCAGCAACTAAAGCTGGTACCATTTAGCCACACTTATAACCACTAAGGCCACTAAAAACTATGTGTGTCATACCTACGATGTCGCGACCTTTGGTCACACATGACCTGAACCAGACATGTGTGGCTAAAGGCCTACGACCACACTTTTTTCGTGTGACCAAAGGTCATTTTTCACGTAGTGATATAGTCAATCAATGGCACCTTTTTTGCTCCAGCTTCATTAGAAATCTTTCTTCTAAAAGGCCTCGAACAGTGGCATATGGGGAATCAACCTTCCTAAATGTGGCCGTCGTTTTCTTTATATATCAATGTGTTTATGGTTTAAACGTACCGATACACAATTTGTATAAGAGAACATAGCTTATATTATGGTTTTCTTCTTTAGACTTGTTATGGCTGATTGAGATGCACAAGGACCTACCTGTTGGGTTTAATGTGGAGGCTCAATTGTTTTGGGTCTGGTTCAAGAGAACTATGGAGCAGAAAATTATAGATCAAATGGGTTGGCCCGCTTTGTTTTAATTAAAGCCCATATTAGTTTTCTTGGTGAACAAGTGAAAAACCCTAACTTGTATCTATATATTTTTATTCTTTTACTTGTAATTCCTTATCACGAGTGAAGCAGAACACAATAATAATAGAATCCTGGTTGCAGCCCGTGGACGTAGGTCAGCCGACCGAACCACGTAAATCTCACGTGTTCATCTTCCTTTATATTTTTCTCTTGCATATTTTTTGTGTTTGTGTGTGTGTTGCAATACCCGAATCCCTAACAATTGGTATCAAGAGCCAAAGTTACGGTTACACACTGGAGAACACGATTTCTAGAGTTGTTTGGATCGAAGGGTTAAGTTTTTTTTGGCAGCCGCCCATTAAAGCCCAAGTTTTTGGATCGAAGTTCGTCGTTCAACAAACCCACGTTTACATAAGAAAAGAAAAGGAGATTAATTTCTTTGTTTTGTTTGTTGACCAAGCATTTTCTTTTCTTTATTTGTGAGATTAAAAAATCACCACCGCCAAGACATATTATATATCAGTTAATTGGGCAGGTTCGAAAAGCAATGTTTCTTTGCTTTTGTATTTTTTAGCCCTTTCTTGATTAGAAAGAAACCAGGAAACAAGTTTGTGTTTTTTGTTCGTTTCAGTTTCTGATTATTGATTAGGTTTGGGGTTGGTTCGTGAGTTTGTAGCGGTTTTTTTTATAATTATTGGGTTTTGGAGTAGTTATCCGGCAGTTTAGCTGAGTGGTTTTGTGGTGATTAGCGAGGGTTACTTTCTTTGTCCGAGATTATTTTATCTGATTTTGTTACCGAGATCCAAATTAGTGAATTCTCAGTTTGAGATAATGGCTGAGAGCGGAAAACTTCAGATTGAGAAGTTTGATGGTAAAGACTTTGGTTGGTGGAAAATGCAAATGGAGGATTTGCTAGTTCAGAAGGATTTGGAAATGGTATTGGGTGAAAGACCGGAAAAGATAAAACCAGATGAGTGGGAGACTATGGATAAGAAAACCAAGGCAGTTATTATATTGTCGTTATCGAAGGATGTTGCGTTCAACATCTTGAAGGGAATCACGGCGAATGGGATAATGAATGCTTTGTCTAATATGTATGTAAAGCCTTCGGCGGCTAATAAGGTTTTCCTAGTTCGTGAACTGGTGAACACGAAAATGAAAGAAGGAAGTTCAGTTACAGTGCACATCAACAAATTAAACTCGATTTTGTCAAGACTTTGGTCAGTTAGTAACAAATTTGAGGATGAGGTTCAGGCTTTAGTAATGTTATCGTCCTTTCCTGATAGCTAGTCAGTGACTGTTACAGCGATTACTAGTTCTACCAATGAGTTCACTTTTGATGGGATTCGAGATCTTATTTTAAGCGAAGATGTCAGACGAATAAATTCAGGTGAATCATCAAGTGATTTAATTTATGTTGGCAGAGGAAGGAAAAATAACAGAGGTTGTGGGAGCGGTAACAGGAAAAGAAGTCAGTCTAGGACTTGGAAGGATGTGGTATGTTGGAACTGAAATGAAGCGGGACACTGTATGAATCAGTTTTCGAATGATAAGAATGAAAAGAAAGAAGTAAGCACTACAGAAGAATGCTCAGAGGATGAGTGTTTAGTTCTTAGTGTTGAGGATAATGTTGATTCTTGGGTAATGGATTATGGTGCTTCATTTCATGCTTCCCACAACAGTGAAGCATTGCAGGATTTAAAGGAAGATGATTTTGTTAAGGTTAGACTGGCGAACAATGTTGTTCTTGATGTTACGGGTATGGGTGACATGAATTTAGTTACTTCAGCCGGTTCATGGATCTTGAAGGATGTCAGAGTGATTCCAAGCTTAAAGAAAATGTTGATTTATGTCGGGCAGTTGAATGAACAGGGACATGAGGTTAAATTTGGGAACGGGCAGTGGAAAGTTGGAAAGGGAAATCTTGTCATATCTTGAGGAAGAAAGAGGGGTTCGTTGTATAAGGTCAGTTTATCGTCTGAGGGAGTGACCGACCCAGTTCCGACAAAGACCAAAGTCCGTTTCACAGAGTCTAGTGGGTAGAAGAAGGTTTGTTTTGAAAGAGATAAATCCAGAGCCACGGGTTAATTTCAGTTTGAACATGCTAGAAGAGGTTTAGAAAACACAGTCATAGGTTTTCGTGACAGTGGGAGCACTGGCGGTCAGTCAGTTAAAGCTTTAGCCAGAGTTACTAGAAAGTGGGTTAAGAGAACCAGTATTTCAGTGGTTAAAGTCTCTCCAGAAGATTACATGCTTAATATGGAAAGTGTTGTTTGTTCTCAAGGAATTCCAGGATTCGCCAGTTCGTGTAAGTGGGAGCCGGTGGGGACAAAGAACGAATCAGCGGCAGTTGCAGCCATGACTGATTTGTTGGAGCTCGGGGGAGCTGCAACAGGCGTTCAGGTTAACTGATGAGAAGGCAGATACAACTAGGAAGACGAGGAAGATTACTAGAGGTACAAGCGATCATCGGTAGGCAGTTTAAAGATTGTCAAGCCTCCAAGTGGGAGATTGTTGGGTTTAATGTGGAGGCTCGATTGTTTTGGGTCCGGTTCAAGAGAACTATGGAGCTGAAAATTAGAGATCAAATGGGTTGGCCCGCTTTGTTTTAATTAAAGCCCGTATTAGTTTTCTTGGTGAACAGGTGGAAAACCCTAACCTGTGTCTATATATATTTATTCTTGTACTTGTAATTCCTCATCATGAGTGAGGCGGAAAGCAATAATAAAAGAATCCTGGTTGCAGCCCGTGGATGTAGGTCAGCCGACCGAACCACGTAAATCACGCGTGTTCATATTCATTTCTATTTTCTCTTGCAGATTATTTGTGTTTGTATGTGTTGTAATACCCAAATCCCTAATACTACCTACGGTCCGTATAAGATTATGTGGTCCATATTGATTACGAGTGTCTAGTAATGTTAACCTACGTTGACTTTAGCTCCAATCCTTGGATTTTCTTCATAAAATGGTCCTAATATTATAAACCACTTGCAAATTACCAATCTAAACAATTAATCACTTAATCATATCAAAATTGTTATAAAAAAATCAATAAATTTGCATCGATACGGCATAAAAACATGTATAGTTTTTTACGCATGAGTCACTCAACCTCAATGTGACACCCAAAATTTTCATGTTAGCTCCGTTAACTAAACCCAGTTAAATCATGTTGACTGTGCTTGTAAACCCAGTTAATTTTGTTAACTACGTTAATGTACTCTCATGCATGTAGTGTCATGTATGCATACTTTTGAGATAATCGTGCCGTTGGTGACCTAAACAAAAGTAACCTGTTACACATGTTATAATGAACATGATTTATTACATGTACCTTATATGATAGGTATAATCGGAGAAAACGTAAATCCCAACTCGGGTCGTTCTCAATATGCCTCAAACCGTGTCCCGGGCAACGGCGCCAAAAACTTGATGTGTGTCTAATGATGCTCTTTCTAAGTAACTCACAACTAAGCTTTAAATTTATAAAACAAGACTCCTAAAGAAACCACACAAAACCGGCAAGTGTACCGATCACTAATAGTATAGAACTAAGGAAGTCCGAGTATCGAACACAAGGACACGTAAAACGTTTTTAATACTTAACCCTAACCAAGACTCACCTAAGAATATTTAAATGATTTTTAATAATTAACCACTTGACCTAACTTACTTTAACTAAATAAATTAACTAAACTTAACTTAACTTAACTAAACATTTGATAAAACTTAGAGACTTAACTGCAATCGGAGAAAACGTCTACCTAGGTAAGAATCATATTGAAGGTATAATAAGATAATGGATTGAAGAATCTCACGACACCGGTTTCTAAGGATGACACAACTAAGGTTCACTCAAGGAAGCTAGATCACCTCTCGGTCTCACCAATAAACTCTAACTTACAACAAACCAGGAAACGAATTATTAAAGTGTTCTAATGCCGACTCTCCTCTCGGACTCACCAACACACTATCCTAATGGAGACGAATACTACGCCTCCAAGGATAGAGGAACAATTTAGTTTAACTTAAACTAGATCAACTAATCGCTCACAAACCCAAACCCGACAAGAACCGAACCGGCTCTCGCACGATCCTAGTCCTAACAAGCAAAAGCTATGAGACGAGTTTACTTCCTATCATCTCTCGGTCTCTAAGAAGGTGTTCACCCGCTGCATCTAATTAATTAACATAACCACTTAAACCCTACAGTTGATCACCCTGCAAACAATCTCTAAACACAAAGTAAAGAGTTCAAACAATCTAAAATCAATCAAAACCAATTCAATCAATAAAAGCAAGAGGTATATGAGTATAATTAATAAAAACACAGCCAATAAACACAACCTAATTCAATGTTAAACCAAACTTTTTATTAATAAATCAAGTCATGATGATCAACAATCCATATTATTCACTAAAACCAAACAATAAACATCTAACCTAGGTAGAACTAACAAGTTTAGCCTAACATGATATTCGGACAGCAGCAAACACTTAATTTAAACATCATATAACTCAACCAAAACATAATTAAACTCATTCAATAATCAATATCAATCAAGCACAACTCAATCTTCAATTCAATTGCAAAACAATTCAAGTTGAAAGAATAATTTAACTAGTTATGAGTCTTGAACAATAGAACAAAGTTTATGGATGTAATACTTAAGATTATGTCCGAGTTTCTTGATGAATATGGTCCCTAGCTGCTGTACCAAGTTGTCCTAAGCCTCCTTCTTCTTCACTTGGTTACACAAGATGCAAAAACGACTTTCTTTGGAACCCTAGAACCTGCCGATCGAAAGTTTTTTGGACGGTTGCTACTGATTTCGGGATTTAAAGGCTGGTTAGGCTTTGTTTTTTTGTTAATTAACTTAATATAATAACATGTAAGGCTTCGATCTTGTGGGCTTGGGTCGGGCCTTGAGTTTTAGTCTTCAATCTTGATCAAAAAGGCCCCTAGAGTCTTCAAACTTTAACTTTTCTCCCTTAAAACTCAAAACCCACAATCAATTATCAATTTTTGTAAGATCATGAAAAAACAAGCCATAACTCATATTTATTATACTATTAAGCACTTAAAACTTGAAATCTATTATCACTCAATAATAAACCCTAGTTGCCCCCGTGGACGTAGGTTACACACTGTAACCGAACCACGTAAATCTCTCGTGTTTCTTTGTCCTTTTATTTCTGTTCGTGTGTGTGTGTGTTTCGATACCTAACAATTGGTATTAGAGCTAGGCTGGGCTCTTGAACATCGAAGAACACCAACTCAGCCGTAACCCACCCCAAAACCGATCCTAGCTAACTGCTAGGGTTTTGCAGGAAGATAACCAAGATCTGTTGCAGCTACCAAACATAGCTGCTGCTGCTGCTGATCAGTTTGAGAACTGAACTGCTGCTGTTGTTGGTTCTATTCAGTCCAGAAACAGAAGTAATGGCTGAAGACGGGAAGACCAGAATTGTGGTATTTGATGGGCGAATTTTGGATGGTGGAAGATGCAAATCACGGATTTGCTAGTACAAAAGGATTTGGATTCGGCTCTAGGGACTCATCCTACACCGATAACACTAGCTTGGACAACACTTGACAAGAAGGCTATGTTAACAATCCGGCTTGATCTATCTATGAATGTTGCATACAACATCCTAGAACAAACCACATCGCGTGGGATTATCAAACATGTACGAGAAGCCGTCTGCTGCCAATAAAGTGTTCCTAATATGGGAGTTAGTAAAACGCGCATGAAAGAGGGAAGTTCAGTTACTGCTCATATTAACCTGTTTAATTCTCACTTGTCTCGTTTGTCTTCCGTTAATTTCAAGTTAGATGATGAACTACAAGCGTGCCTACTTTTATCAAAATTACCTGACAGCTGGTTAGGAACAATCACTGCAGTTACCGGGTCAGTTGGATCTTAAGCTCTCACGTTCAGTAAGGTTTGTGATTTGATACTAAGTGAGGATTCAAGAAGAAGAAGCACTGGAGAGACAAGTTCATTACTCAGTACAGAAGGTAGAGGAAGAAACAGTAGTAGGGGAGGAAACAGGGGAAGATCAAAATCTAAACGAAGAAGTAAGTCAAGATCAGCAAAACCAAGGAAAGACATAGTTTGCTGGAACTGTGAAGAAAACGGGCACTTCATAAGTCAATGCACCAACCCACCTAAAGAAAAGAAAGAGGTGAACCCTGCCACATCAGCATCAGATGATCCAGATGATGCGCTTATATGTTGTGTCGAGAATCCTGTTGAAGACTGGATTATGGATTCAGGAGCATCTTTTCATGTTATTTCTTGCACGAAGATGATGAAGAAACTACGAACAGGTAACTTTGGTAAAGTTCGTTTGGCTAATAATCAATGTCTTGATATAATAGGAATGGGAGACATAGACTTAAAGACTCCATTGGGAACCACTTGGACCTTGAAAAATGATCGGGTCATTCCAGGTTTAAGGAAGATGTTGATATCCATTGTTAAGCTTGATGATGAGGGATATAATGTCACCTTTGGTAGAGGACAATGGAAAGTAGTGAAAGGTAGTATGGTGATTGCTAGAGGTAAGAAAAGAGGTACTTTATATATGGTTGAAGTACCAGATGAAGGGGTTAATGTAGTGACTAGTGGGATGAGTCAATCAAAGTTATGGCATCAACGACTCGGTCACATGAATGAAAAGGGGTTGAAAATGCTTGTCGCTAGGGGAAGCTTCCAGAGTTGAAGAGGGTCGAGTCTGAGTTTTGTGAACCGTGCGTCTTTGGCAAGAAAAAGAAGGTAACTTTTGCGAAGACAAGTAGAGCACCAAAAGCTCATAAATTAGAGCTAGTTCACTCAGATGTATATGGACCGACATCGGTCTCTTCAGTTGGAGGATCTCGATACTAAGTTACCTTCATTGATGATTCAACACGCAAGGTATGGGTTTACTTTCTTAAACATAAATCTGAAGTTTTTGGTACTTTTAAGAAATGGAAATCTGTTGTTGAACTTGAAACTGATTTGAAAGTTAAGTGCTTAAAGTCCGACAACGGAGGAGAATACATCAGCAAAGAATTTATTGATTATTGTGTTGAAAGAGGGATCAAGATGATAAATACAGTTCTGGGAACTCCGAAACATAATGGGGTTGCAGAGAGGATGAACAGAACATTATGTGAGACAGCCTGAAGTATGAGATTGAATGCAGGGCTCCCAAAGATGTTCTGGGCTGATGCAGTTAATACTGCAGCTTATCTTATCTTATTAACCGTGAGCCCTCGGCACCGTTGGGATTCAAGATTCCTCAAGAAGAATGGAAGGGTAAAGCTGTAAAGTATGATCACCTAAGAATTTTTGGGTGCAGTGCTTATGACATTAATCCAGAAGGTGACAAGTTAGATGCTATAGCAAAGAAGCACACACTCATTGATTTCGGGTCAGAAAAGATGGGCTATAGGCTTTGGGATTTGAAAGCAGAAAGGTATTCAAAAGAAAGCACGCCGAATTCAATGAAGCAGAGCTGTACAAAGAGAGAAATTCAGTCAACTTAGAGCTTCAGACAGAAGAGGTTGAGTTTGAAACCACAAGTCAGAGAAAGAACCAGTTACAGAATCTGTAGCAGGTCCTGAAGATGATTTAGATCCCGAGTTTGATAATAATGACGGTGGAGTTGAAGAACCAGTGGGGTCTTCAGATAGTGGTAGTTCAGAGTCTGAAGAAGACCAGCCTCCACAATAGCCACAACAACCTGACAAGTGGGTCAGAAGATCCACCAGAGCTACTAAACAGCTGGATAGGTTCAATCCCGTTCGTACAAGTCCTTCGGTTAATTATCTTCTTTTAACTGATAATGGCGAGCCTGATTGCTACTCTGAGGCAGTTAAGGTAAAAGAATCGTTCCAGTGGGAGCAAGCAATGAAAGAATAAATAGGCTCTTTAGACAAGAACAAGACTTGGGTTCTTGTCAAGCTTTCGCAAGACAAGAAAGATCTTATAAATAAGTAGGTGTACAGGATCAAAGATGGGAACGATGGAGACAAGAGGTATAAAGCTCGTTTAGTGGTTAAGGGGTTTCAATAGAAAGAGGGGGTCGATTACCGTGAAATTTTCTCTCCATTTGTGAAGATGACTACTATCAGGGTGGTTCTTGGTATCGTTGCAGCAGAGAACTTACATTTAGAGCAACTAGATGTCAATACAGCTTTCTTACATGGAGATCTTGATGAAAAGATCATGAAACAACCAGAGGGTTTCCAAGTAAAAGGTAAAGAAAATTGGGTTTATAAACTAAAGAAGAGCTTGTATGGTCTAAAACAAGCACCGAGATAGTGGTACTTGAAGTTTGATGAATTCATGGAGAGAATAGGTTTGAAGAGTTGTGAAGCTGACCACTATTGCTATCTAAAGAATTTCAGAAATTCCTACATCATTCTACTTCTGTATGTAGATGATATGTTGATAGCAGGGTCTGACGTGAATGAGATTAGCAAGTTGAAGAAACAAATGTCTAAAGAATTTGATATGAAGGATTTAGGTGCAGCCAAGCAGATACTCGGGATGAGTATTACCAGAAACAGAAGAGTTGGTTCACTAACACTATCTCAGGAGAAGTACATAAGGAAAGTGTTAGAGAAATTTAAGATGAATGATGAGAAGACTAAGACTAGAAATACTCCATTAGGAAGTCACTTGAAGCTTACCAAACAACAATCACCAAAATCTGTAGAAGAAAAATCAGAGATGACTAAGGTTCCTTATGCATCAGTGGTTGTGAGTCTCATGTATGCGATGGTGTGCACTCGACCAGATATAGCTCATGTTGTTGGGGTAGTCAGTCAATTTATATAAATCCTGGTAAAGAACATTGCGAAGCTGTCAAGTGGATACTCAGATACTTGAAGGGTACCCAAAAGATGGGGTTGTTATTTAAGGGTAAAGATACTTTGCTCAGAGGTTATACTGATGCAGATTTGGGAGGTTGCATAGAGACATACAAAATCACTACAGGGTATGTTTTTACAGTGGGAGGCACAACAGTGAGCTGGAATTCAAGACTTCAGATAAGTGTGGCTCTATCAACAACAGAGGCCGAGTATATGGCTGTTGCCGAAGTGAGCAAATAATTAATTTGGTTGAAGAATTTTCTTGAAGAATTAGGAAAACATCAGCCTGATTACTTGTTGTATTGTGACAACGAGAGTGCAGTGAAGCTTGCTAAGAATCTTGTCTATCATAGCAAGACGAAGCACATTGGGAGAAAGTATCACTTTGTTAGAGAATTGATTAGAGATGGAACAATCAGTTTGAAGAATATCCCAGGTGCTAAGAAGCCAGAAGATATGTTAACCAAGTTTGTGGTGATGGATAAGATGAAGCTTGGCATATCTTCAGCTGGTCTCTAGGAATAGTTGAAGAGAATGGGGTAACTAGGAAAAACTGAAGATACGGGGAATTCTTCATTTTAAAGAAGTACAGAAGAGATGGTGCAATTCGAGGTCCGAAGACACCAAGTGGGAGATTGTTGGAGATGTGTTGTCTTCATGATGTGCGTAAATATATATATAAATAAAACGTGAATCGCAACTAAGCTTGAAAAACCAAACAATCTATCATAGTTCACACAAACGGCAAGTGTACTGGTCGCGTATAGCAAAGATGAGGAAAGTCCGGATATAGAACTCGAAGACATGTGAGAACGGCTCAGATTATAAACCCTAATCCAAGTCCTGTCTTAAAATATTTAATTGATTTTATTTTTTTATATTTTATTTTATACTAATTTAACTAACTTACTTAACTTATCGAAACCAACAAGAAAACTTAACAGCACTAACGGAGCTCTTAGCAAATATGGAGAAACGACTACCTAGGCAAGAATCATACTAACAGTTCAACGGCTAATAGAATTAACTAATCACACAACACCGGGATCTTAAAATAATCAACTAAGGCTTATTAAAGTTCGCTAGATCACCTCTCGGTCTCACCAACTAACCCTCACAAATCTAAGAAGATTGAATAAATGCACCGGGAAAAAGATTACTAAGGTACCCTAATGACGCATCTCCTCTCGGACTCAACGACACAAAACCCGCTTAAAATTGGTAGTAGCAATTAAAGGGATAAAGGGGTAACAATATTTAACTTGATTTAAGACACATATTTGCACGCAAAACTAAACCGGACAAGACTGAAACTCGATCTCTCGCAATTCTAACCTAGCCGAATAAAGACGTGAGACAAACCGACTCCCTATTACCTCTCGGTCGCAAGGAAGGTGAAACTATTGAATTTTAATAATTAAACGTACTCAGGATTCCTATGGTCGCGCTAACCACAATGAGATAAAAAAAACACCAAGTCTAAGACCCAAGCATAGAACTCTAACCAAACGACACACAATCAATCAATCAAAGTAATATGCGGAATCAATAAGCAATAATTATATTAAAACAATATTTAACACATCAAAGATTAAATTATATAAAGCTTTTTAATAATAATACGTCGTGTAACTGATAAAAACAAAATAAACCATCAAGCAATGTCAATATTCATCTCAATCTAGGTAGTACAAATAGTTTAGCTACTCATAATAATAATAAAAGAGTCGTATTATAAATAATAGCCAAACTCATGTCTAACAATTATTGAATGAAATAAATAGTATTTTAACAAGTAAAACCGAACAAAGGACGAACCAATTAATGCTCCAAAACTCTTTGATCAATGTTTCCCTGCTGCTACCTTCCTACGATCGAACCTCAAAGGGTGTTAGGGTTTAAATAATTTTTTTGTTATATATATTTGTTTGTTCACGACACTAATCACCAGCAACCAATCATATAATTGGTGGTCTCCTTAAAACAAATAAAAACCCTCTTGCTCCCCCACTAGCCAACCAAATTCAATCACAAACTTTACTTGTTTCTTTTTGGTGATACTTACGATCGGCAGAAAACAAGTAGGCAGGTTAGGTTTTTTTTCTTATGTTATATTATATAATAACATTTAAGGTTTTAAACCAATGGGCTTTTGGGTCGGGATTTAACTTGGTCTTCAAAACTTGATCATATAAGCCTCTTATGTCTTCCAAAACCTGATCCTTTTCTCCTTTAAAACTCGTAACCTACACAAAATAATAAACTTTGTAAGATCAAGTTAAAACGAGTTAAAAATATTATTTATTATATAAATAAGTAATAAAAAAGATGATAAAAAGGTATGGAAAATAGGTGTGTTTACAACACATCAAACATCCCCACACTTAAGACTTTTTCGTCCTTGAAAAAGTTTGATGCAGTTGAATCAAATTCGGAAAATTACAGTCTTACAAAAACATATAGGTTAATTTATAAAGCTCAGAAAAACGCAGAAACCGTGATCACCGATATTGTTGTCCACTTAAACCCATGCCTTAATCTTTACCGGGACAAATAAGATCCGACAATAATATTACTCAGTGGTTTACACAGTTAAGACCCGCTTATTTTCAGCTTTTACCGGACCATATCACCCCAACTTGACTTAAACCTCAACATTAGCAGATTTAAAACTTTTGTTGCTCTATTTTTATGAATAGTTAAGACAATCAATGGTATTGTTTATCCACCTAAGCTTAAGCATCAAAGTCTACCAAACAGCCATTAGATATGATTAAGGTACAATTAATTAATAGCTAGTGTTCCCCACAACATGACACACCCCCGTTATCAAGCAATACACCGAACCATTACAATAGGTGAGCATGAAAAATTTCATCTGTAGGGCTTACATGTAGCGTGTCCCTTGTGGTCCATTTCTCAATAGGACGCGAGCAAGGGGACCCACCATGGCTAACAACGTGGATGATCAAGTCCGTAGTGTATTTGTACTTTTGTACTTTTGTGATCTGTTTATAAAACTTATGTGGCAGAAAACTGCGGGTTTGCTCTTTTTAGCTTTATTTTAAATATTCACAACCCCACTTAGGAACTGTGAATACCCAGATGAAAAGATTGCATACAGACTCATGGTCTCCAGATCCGTGGCATCCCATCAGTACAAGATTTAAGGTTATAAAACCATACACGCCAATGAGGTGTAAAATACTAGACTAGCAGTTTAAGATTTATATCACATGCTACACGGCATACTCTAACGTTAAACCTATCCAAGCATCATATGATAATGTATCCACATTTTTAAAACTTTTCATTTTTCATACCAATAATTGAGGCTTGACTATGGCCCGACCTTGCATTACTTATCTTCCACGGACAAAACGCTTTACCCACAAAAGATTTCCGTTTTAACCATTTTATCAAATTGCCCTTTCATTCTCAAGGC
Organism: Bidens hawaiensis; assembly: GCF_021521415.1. Lineage (NCBI taxonomy): Eukaryota > Viridiplantae > Streptophyta > Magnoliopsida > Asterales > Asteraceae > Bidens > Bidens hawaiensis. The sequence continues at coordinate 1,275,991 of NW_027491014.1, forward strand.
TGAGCCTATCGACACATCCCAAGTTAAGTGTGTTTTCTTTTATTTATCTCATATTATTAGTAGATTAAAAAACCAATTTCCGATAAAATCATCATCTCCCACTTTAACGCAACAAAAAATAACTTCAAGGGACATTTTCTTTTAATTTTTTTTTAAATATTTTTTCATCATTTTTTTAATAAAAATAAGTACGAAAACGGAAAACAAAAACTAAGTTAAAACTTTTTATTTTTTATTATTTTTTTCCTACAACTAAGTAAAATAAATTCTCATCCCCACTCTTAGAACGAAATCGTCCTCGATGAGAACAAGGAAAAGAAATAAAATAAAATAAAACTTAAAGTATTCAAAAGTAAAACAGAGAACGGGTTACTCCCCTGGTTTATATGCAGAATCTTCACCAGCTGTGTATCATTCGAGCGACCGTATAGCATTTCATTCGCGGCCGCAACCTCGGGAGAACCAATTCCAAAACGCCATCAGAGCTACCATGCGCATGATAATACCTGTAATAACTCAAACTCGCTCGCATGTAGCGGCGAACAAAACAGAAAACCAAACATAAGAAATAAACATCTTTTTGTGTTTTTGTATTTTTAAATTTTTTTTTTAAATTTATAATTTTTTTATTTTAATAAATAACAAACGTAAAATAAATAAAACAGATAATAAAGAAAATCATAATACACACTATACAACTCGAGCTGTCTCCCGAGTGATGCATCCAATATGTCTATGCCTCGGTGAATGAGTCAAGGTAGAACACCTCGACTCTCTGATCAGCAATTGGCTCGCCTATGTAGTGCTTCAACCTGTGACCGTCACCTTGAACTTACCACTTTCGTCTTCAATCTCAATTGTGCCATACGGGAATACCTCAGTAATGGTGAACTGGCCTGACCATCGGGAATTCAGCTTCCCAGGAAATAACCATAATTGAGAATTCAGCAAAACCCTATCCCCACACTTGAACTGTTTATCACCTCTCAACTTCCTATCATGCAGCTCTTTGGTCTTCAACTTATAATTGTACGAGTGTGCATATGCATGATCGCGAAGTTCCTCTAACTCATGTATCTGATGGAAACGATTCTCGCCCGCGGATGAAAGATCGAGGTTAACTGTTTGAAGCGCCCAAGAAGCACGGTGCTCCAACTCAACAGGTAGATGGTAGGCTTTCCCATAAATCATCCGAAACGGTGTGGAACCGGTCGGATTTTTGTACGCTGTACGGAAAGCCCACAAAGCATCATCTAGTTTGTCGGACCAATTCTTTCGGCTTAGCCCAACCGTCTTCTCAAGAATTCATTTGATGCCCCGGTTACTCACTTCCACCTGTCCACTAGTCTGTGGTGGTAGGCAGTCGCAAGCCGTTGGGTGACCCCATAGCGTTGCAACGCCTTCTACATCTACGTGTTGCAGAAGTGACTACCTCGATCGCTGATCAAGGCTTTCGGTACACCAAAAAGAGAGAAAATATTTTTCAGAAATCTCACTACAACTCGGGCGTTGTTAGTGGGAAAGGCTCTCGCCTCGACCCACTTGGAGACGTAATCAACCACGAGTATGTACTTGTTCCCTCTAGACGACGGGAATGGGCCCATAATATCAATACCCCAAATGTAAAAACCTCGCAAACCTGAATGGTAGTTTGGGGCATCTCATTTCGGGATGAGATGTTACCAACACGCTGGCATCGGTCACAGCTTTTGACGAACGCATGAGCATCTTTGAAAATCGAAGGCCAATAGAATCCTGAATCGAAGACCTTCTTAGCAGTAAGATCAGCACCATGGTGACCTCCTGTCGGTCCCTCATGACAGTGGCTCAAAATCCGCCACCCTTCTTCAACATCCACACACCTCCTCACAAGCTAATCAGTACCTATACGAAGAAGAAACAGGACGTCCCAGATGTAGAATTTTACGTCAGCAAAGAATTTCTTCTGTTGCTGGTGAGACATCCTCTTAGGGAGGGAACCGTCGACAAGGAAGTTCGCTATATCGGCGAACCACGGGTAGCCGTCATCCTGGGCTTTGACAAACAAAAGATTCTCTATCGGGAAATGGTCATTGATGTTGACCCAGCATCCTCATTCTCGGCTCTCTCAAGACGTGACAAGTGATCGGCCGCTACATTCTCGACTCCCTTTTTATCACGGATTTCAATATCAAACTCCTGAAGCAGCAGGATCCATCAGATTAGACGAGGCTTAGCGCCCTGCTTGCTGAAAAGATAACGAATGGCAGCATGATCTATGTAGACGACTGTTTTGGACAGAACAAGATAGGACCTAAACTTATCAAATGCAAACACCACAGCTAACAACTTTTTCTCGGTGGTGGTGTAATTCTCCTGAGCAGTGTTTAAGGTTCGACTGGCATAGTAGATCGGGTGGAAGTGCTTCTACTACCGCTGTCCAAGCACTGCTCCAACGAAATAGTTGCTCGCGTCGCACATCAATTCGAATGGCACAGGCCAGTCGGGAGAAATTATGATCGAGGCGTTAACGAGTTTGTCTTTTAGAAGATCAAACGCCTTGATACACAGTTCAGAGAAGACAAATGGAGTGTCTTTATCTAGTAGCTTGGTCATTGGTCTCGCGATTTTCAAGAAATCTTTAATGAACCGGCGATAGAAACCAGCATGACCTAAGAAGCTACGGATGGATCTCACAGAAGTGGGCGGGGGAAGATTAGAAATGGTTTCAATTTTAGCTCGATCGACCTCGATCCCCGCACTTGCCATCCGATGTCCTAGAACGATGCCCTCGCGTACCATGAAGTGACACTTCTCCCAGTTGAGGACTAGGTTGGTGTCGACGCAACGAGCCATCATCCTATCAAGGTTGGAGAGACAATGATCGAAAGAATTCCCGAAGATAGAAAAATCGTCCATGAAGACCTCCATGGAATCCTCGATCATGTCGTGAAAGATCGCCACCATACATCGCTGGAAAGTAGCTGGAGCGTTACAGAGTCCAAAGGGTATACGTTTGTAGGAAAACGTGCCGCAGGGGCAGGTGAATGTGGTTTTCTCCTGATCATCGAGAGAGATCGGGATTTGGAAATACCCGGAGAAACCATCCAGAAAACAGTAGTACTGCTGACCCACCAAACGCTCAAGCATCTGATCAATGAAGGGTAGAGGAAAGTGATCTTTCCTAGTGGCATCGTTCAGTCTGCGGTAGTCAATGCAGACTCTCCAACCGGTCACGATCCTAGTGGGAATAAGCTCGTTCCTTTCATTGGTGACGACAGTCATGCCACCCTTCTTGGGAACCACTTGGACCGGACTCACCCAGGCACTATCAGAGATGGGAAATATGATTCCCGCATCAAGGAGTTTGATGATTTCTTTCTTAACGACCTCTAGCATTTTCGGATTAAGCCTCCGTTGAGGCTGAACGACGGATTTGAAATTATCCTCCATGAGGATTTTATGAGTGCAGAACGAGAGATTAATCCATTTTATGTTGATAATCTTCCATGCTATCGCCTCCTTATGCGCTTCCAGCACCTTCAACAACTTCAACTTCTCGAATTCCATTAAGGCAGACGCGATGATGACAGGTAACTTCCTCTCCTCATCCAGAAATGCATACTCCAAATGATCGGATAGATCGTTAAGTTCTAAGGAAGGAGGAGGGCTCTCAACGGAAGGTCGGTCTCTCGGATCGTCTCGCACGATCTCAACAGCTGACTCTGAATCTAGGGGTGGTGACACGGTGTCATCCATCAATGGTGTAGCGGTCTGGAAACCATCTCGACCTTTGAAATCTCCCTATCGAGAATCTGTGGGTCCAAGGTAGGTCCTCCACAGATGTCAGTGAAAAACTCCCGCACATGCGATACGATGGTGTCAACGAAATATAGGGAGTCATCCGCCGGCCGACTTGGGGTGCTTGAGTGACTGTCTTACGTCAAAGGTGACGTTATCATCCCCAACTCTCAAAATCAGTTTGCCCTCACGGACGTCGATCAACGCCTGTGCGGTGGCAAGGAATGCTCGGCCTAAAATGAGCGGGATACTATCATCCTCATTCATATCCAGAATGACAAAGTCCTCCGGGAAGATGAACTTGTCGATACGAACGAGCATGTTCTCGACCACCCCTCGCGGGTATTTCATGAAACGATTAGCAAGTTGGATACTCATTCGGGTTGGCCTAGGTTCGCCAAGACCCAACTTACTAATAACAAAATACGGCATAAGATTGATGTTGGCCCAAAAGTCGGCCAAAGCATGTCGAACCGTATCGTCGCTTAAGATGCAGGGAATTGTGAAACTCCCAGCATCAGCCATCTTTTCAGGCAACTTGCTCTGCAACACTGCAGAGCACCCGTCACTCAACGGAATAGAAGAGACCTCAGCTAGCTTCTCCTTATTGGAAAGAATGTCTTTGAGAAATTTGGCATTTTGGGCATCTGAGTGAGCGCCTCAATGAAAGGAAGGTGAAGATGTTTGAGAAGTTCAAGGAACTTGGAGTTTTGATCCTCGTCTCTGTCCGATCGAAGTCTCCCAGGATAAAGCAGTTTGGGTTTGTAGACTCTGAGTGGTGGGTTAGATGATGATGAAGGTTTATCGGCTAGCTTCGTACTCGCTGGAATAGTCTGCTGGTGTGCCTCGGCCAGAGGAGGCTCCATCTGGATCTCCTCGTCCACCTGCTCCTCTTTATCGACCGCAGGTGTGACAACTCTCGAAGGATCCGCCTCTCTTTCTCTTCTTTCACCACTTCTAATAGTCACTGCTTTGGCGAATCCTCTCGGATTTTTCTCAGTGTTACTCGGTAGTGAACCTGGTGCTCTCTCAGATAACTGGCTGGCAATCTCTCCAACGTGACGCTCAAGATTAGCGAGAGACGTGGCTTGGTTCTTCAGTATAGCATCGTGTTCCGCGAATTTTGCTTCATTTGTCACTCGGTTTCTCTCATCTCGCTTCAGCAACTCATCCATCATATCCTACAGTGAGGCTTTCTTTTCCTCTCTCCCCACTTACTCCAAACTATCCTGACCTGAACTCACCTACCCAAATAGATTATCTCGATGCTGGTTTTGGTATTGGGCTTGGTAGCCACTGGCTTGTCCCCTTCGATAGTTATTCTGATTACTCCATCCAGTGTTTCCGCCGAAGACGGGGTTTTGATATCTCAAGGGGTTGTTGATGAAGTCAACCTCCTCCTGGTTGCTACCCGGCTTAACAGGACAGTCAATGGTGTCGTGACCCCCTCGGCAAACCTCACACTTTGTTACGCTCTTAACAATAAGATCTTTAACGAGTTTGTTCAAAGCACCAATTTGCGCATGAATGCTAGTGTTCGAATCAACCTGAAGTACTCCTCTCGATGACCTGGAAGAATTTCTGCCCTCGTGCCCCTCGTAGCTCGCTGCTAGATCATCAAAAAGGACGACGCACTCATCCGGATCTTTGTTTTTAAGGAGGTTCCCGTTAGCAGTCTGGTTCAACATCTCTCTCACGTGCTGTGTGGCTCCATTGTAGAATTTCTCGATGAGCATCCACTTGTCTAAACCGTGGTGAGGACAACTAAGAAGGAGGCCCTTGAATCTTTCCCAAACTTCCCCAAAAGACTCGCCGGGCCTCATGCGGAAGGAACAAATCTCCTCACGGAGTCGAGCGGATTTAGATGGCGGAAAGAATTTGGTCATGAATTTCTCTTGAAGGCCCGCCCAAGTGGTGATGGATCCAGCAGGTAGTGACTTCAGCCATTTGTAGGCCTTACCGGAAAGTGAGAAGGGAAAAAGACGGAGATAGATGGCTTCATCGTTCATGTTGCCGATATTGAATGTTTCGCAGATTTGAACAAACATGTCGATGTGGTTTGAAGGATCTTCGCTCTCTAGCCCTTCGAATTGGAGTGCGGTTTTGATGAGTTGCAAGACGTGGGCATGAATGGACCAGTTGCCAGCGGCGGCACCGTTCGGTAAGGTGATGCTTGAATGAGGATTCGTTGTCGGCCTACCATAGTCAGCTACTACTCTCCTAGGTGGTTGGTCACCCATGTTCCTACCCCTAGAAGAAGTGGAACAAACAGAAGAAGAGGAATCAGAACCTGTCGGTGAAACAGAACGCTCTCTCTCGGGCTGGACTTTCTCGGTATCGTCAAACGTTTCAAGCTTCGGCGGTCCTTGTGAGCAGGTATGATGCATACGACTAAAAAGAAAAACTAAAATTAACTAGGCTAAAATTAAACTAAAAACAAATAAAAGCTAATAAGCAAGTAAAAAGGAAACAGGTAAGTCTCCAAACTTGGGTCATTCTCTAAGCGCCTCAAACCGTGTCCCCGGAAACGGCGACAAAAACTTGATGTGCGAAAATATATATATAAATAAAACGCGAATCGCAACTAAGCTTTAAAAACCAAACCATCTATCCTAGTTCACACAAACGGCAAGTGTACATGTCGCGTATAGCAAAGATGAGGAAAGTCCGGATATCGAACTCGAAGACACGTGAGAACGGCTCAGATTATAAACCCTAATCCAAGTCCTGTCTTAAAATATTTAATTGATTTTATTTTTTTATATTTTATTTTATACTAATTTAACTAACTTACTTAACTTAACGAAACCAACAAGAAAACTTAACGGCACTAACGGAGCTCTTAGCAAATATGGAGAAACGACTACCTAGGCAAGAATCATATTGACAGTTCAACGGCTAATGGAATTAACTAATCACACGACACCGGGATCTTAAAATAATCAACTAAGGCTCATTAAAGTTCGCTAGATCACCTCTCGGTCTCACCAACTAACCCTCACAAATCTAAGAAGATTGAATAAATGCACCGGGAAAAAGATTACTAAGGTACCCTAATGACGCATCTCCTCTCGGACTCAACGACACAAAACCCGCTTAAAATTGGTACTAGCAATTATAGGGATAAAGGGGTAACAGTATTTAACTTGATCTAAGACGCATATTTGCACGCAAAACTAAACCGGACAAGACCAAAACTCGCTCTCGCGCAATTCTAACCTAACCGAATAAAGACGCGAGACAAACCGACTCTCTATTACCTCTCGGTCGCAAGGAAGGTGAAACTATTGAATTTTAATAATTAAACGTACTCAAGATTCCTATGGCCGCGCTAACCACAATGAGATCAAAAACACCAAGTCTAAGACCCAAACGTAGAACTCTAACCGAACGACACACAATCAATCAATCAAAGTAATACGCGGAATCAATAAGCAATAATTATATAAAAACAATATTAAACACATCAAAGATTAAATTATATAAATCTTTTCAATAATAATACATCGTGTAACTAATAAAAACCAAATAAACCGTCAAGCAATGTCAATATTCATCTCAACCTAGGTAGTACAAATAGTTTAGCTACTCATAATAATAAAAGAGTCGAGATAAATAATAGCCAAAACTCATGTCTAACAATTATTGAATGAAATAAATAGTATTTTAACAAGTAAAACCGAACAAAGGACGAACCAATTAATGCTCCAAAACTCTTTGATCAATGTTTCCCTGTTGTTGCCTTCTTACGATCGGGCCTCAAAGAGTGTTAGGGTTTAAATAATTTTTTTTTGTATATATTTGTTTGTTCATGACACTAATCACTAGCCACCAATTATATAATTGGTGGTCTCTTTAAAACAAACAAAAATCCTCTTGCTCCACCACTAGCCAACCAAATTCAATCACAAACTTTACTTGTTTCTTTTTTGTAATACTTCCGAACGGCAAAAAACAAGTAGGCAGGTTAGGATTTTTTTTTCTTATGTTATATTATAGGAAAATTGGTTTTAGATAATCCCAACTATGCCCTATTGGCAAATAATAGTCCCAACTTAACACTTGGCTGGTGGCGGTCCTAACTAAACATGTATTTGTTTTTAATGGTCCATGACTAACGAAGCCTTAACTCCGTTAGTATGATGCTGAGTTGGCATGCCATGTTGTCAAAAAAATCTTATGTGGCATAGAAGTGGCCCCCAATCCCCATCCCTTACATCTTCCTTCCTTCCTTCCTTCTTCTTCTTCTTCTTCCCCTAACCCTCAACATCCACCTTCCACCAGCAACCTGCAACCACCGCCGTCATTGACCTACAACCACCACCACCTTCAAACCCTAATTGGAATCAAATTAAAAGCTAAAAACGAAGAATTAACAACATAGATCGACAATCCATTTGGCATGCCTGACCCGTCAAACAAAACCCGGTTAATAAACATGGTGATATGGGGTCAAATAGTAAGGGGCCAACGGATTCGGGTCGGGTAAGGAAGAGGAACAATCTGATGCTTCGTCATTGTGGTATAAATCCTAAATCACGGGTATATTTTACGTTTTCCGACCCGTAGTTAGTCGTTGTTGGGTTTCAATTCAGAATCCTTGGTTGCGGCGGGGTGGCACTGGTGTGGTGGTTAAGCAGAGTTCTAGCGGCGGAATGCCGAAATGCCGGTCGGATTGTCGGTTATTGCGTTTGTTGACTGTGGTTGGCTATGTCTTTGTGGTATATGCTCTAGGTGGCTTTCATTATTGGGACATTAGAGGAGAGAGAGAGAAAGAGAGAGAAGATACTATGCCACGTAAACTGCCACGTAATGAGTTTTTTGACAACATGGCATGCCAACTCAGCATCATACTAACAGAGTTAAGGCTTCGTTAGTCGCGGACCGTTAAAAACAAATACATCTTTAGTTAGGACCGCCACCAGCCAAGTGTTAAGTTGGGACTGTTATTTGCCAATAGGGCATAGTTGGGATTATTTAAAACCAATTTTCCTATATTATATAATAACATGTAAGGTTTTACACCAATGGGTTTTTGGGTCGGGATTTAACTTGGTCTTCAAAACTTGATCATATAAGCCTCTTTTGTCTTCCAAAACCCGATCCTTTTCTCCTTTAAAACTCGTAACCTACACAAAATAATAAACTTTGTAAGATAAAGTTAAAACGAGTTAAAAACATTATTTATTATATAAATAAGTAATAAAAAAGATGATAAAAAGGTATGGAAAATAGGTGTGATATACAACACATCACTTCAGCCCAGCCCATCAGCCCATTTATGGGTTAGTCAAAAGTTAGAGGAGAGGCAGAGACGGGCCTAGCCAGCCCTTAATAGCTCAAGCCCAGTTTGTTAGTTTCTTGTTCAACAAGATTAGCAAAGGGTTAAACTCTAATTAGCTAGACTATAATATATCTCTTGTACTTGTAATCTATTATCACTCAATAATAAACCCTAGTTGCCCCCGTGGACGTAGGTTACACACTATAACCGAACCACGTAAATCTCTCGTGTTTCTTTGTCCTTTGATTTAAGTTTGTGTGTGTGTGCGCTTCGATACCTAACAATAGTAATGGAAAAACATGAGTTTGATTTGGTGAAGTGATCTATTGGTGATTTTGGAGTATATTGATATGAAAATCATGATTGTTGTGCACATAGGTTTAGATCTGCTTGCTGACAGATTCTGTAACCTAGGTTGTTAATTGTATAACTTGTTGATATGTTAGTGTTTTTATGAACCACCATTGTATAACATGTTGATATGTTAGGTCTTATATACAAATTCATCTTTATGAACCACCATCTCCTTGAGCTATAGAAGCCTTTTGTATCACTTTGGCAATGGTAGTTGTACCTATTAATAAGCTTATCTGGAAATAAGATTGAACTATTGAGACTCAACTCCTTTACTACTTTTGAAAGTTTGTCATTTCTTTACATCAATGGATGCTTATATTATAATGGTTTCCCTAAACTCTTAAAAAGTCGTAGTTGAATACATCAACTTTTACAAACATTGATCGGATATTCTTATGACAAACCTCTCGGTTTACTTTATCTTAATAACTCTAATCAAGTGAATACTTGAATCTCGTTTGGTTCCCAACAACATTAAAACCGTTAATCTCAGCACTTCCTATTTACTTATATTGTAAAGCGGTCAGACGCTTTCACTATCAAGAAACTATGGTTATAGTTTTTGTATATCATAATCAAAATTTCGAGTACGAAATTTCTTTCAACAAGGGGATGATGTGACAAATGAAAAAATATTCTTAAATACAAGCAACACTGCCCAAATATTAGTGGCACAAACATATAGACTGAAAGCCTACTGATGTACTGAATGTACTGTGAACAAATATATAGACATGAAGTCTAAAGAATTTACTAAGACCAAACATATAGACGAAAGTCGACTGGTGTACTTAGTAGCATATCACTTTTCGGGACGAAAATTCTTTCAATAAGGGGATGATGTGACACCCGGATTTTTCATGTTAGCTTCATTAACTAAACCCAGTTAAATCATGTTGACTGTGTCTGTAAACCCTGTTAGTTATGTTAAGTACGTTAACGAACTCTCATGCATGTAATGTCATGTATGCATACTTTTGATATAGTCGTGCCGTTCGTTACCTAAACAAAAGTAACTTGTTACATATGTTATAATGAACATGATTTATTACATGTACCGTATATGATAGGTATAATATGTTATGTACTTTATATGTTACATGAATAGTTGTTTTATGCTTATGTGATTTATAAGAAAGTCAGACGATTAAACTTGCTACATTATATGATATGTTACATGTTATGTTATCTAGCTAGACCACTAAACTTTTGATAATATATCACATAAGAATTACTTTTAGGTCTTGTAACATGCTACATGTAGTGAATAAAAGTTAACCTAAGGTGTTGATTTAATAAATTTATATTAAAGGTTATTATTACAAACAAGTTACAAACCCCTTAGCCTTCAAAAACTTCTCCTTTCCCTTTCCCCACTTTCTTTGGCCGAAACTTGTCCCTCACACAAGCACACTCATCTTTTGCAACATTCTCTCTAATCTATCCTCACAAACTCAAGGGTTTTGGTGATTCTTGGAAGCTAGGGTGTTGAATCCTTGGATTAAGCAATTAGGTAATCTTGTTTAACCTATATTTCCTTTATGTTTTAATATTAGAAGTATGAAATTTGTATCCAAATGATTTGGATTACAGATATAAATAAAGAATGATCAAATTTTGATTGGTTAAAAGTGTGTATCATGTTTTGGTATAAAAGTTTGAGTTTGTTAAATTGGTGATTGTGTTATAGTATAAAAGTTTGAATCCCTTTATGAGTATTTGTTATTTGATGAATTTGAGATAGTAATGGAAACACATGAGATTGATTTTGTGAAGTGATCTATTGGTGATTTAGGAGTATATTGATATGAAAATTATGATTGTTGTGCACATAGGTTTAGATCTGTTTGCTGACAGATTATGTAACCTAGGTTGTTAATTGTATAACTTGTTGATATGTTAGTGTTTTTGGTTTATTCTTTATTCTAAGGTCGCGTACTTTGGGTCTAGTTTACAAAAAGTCAAAAAGCATAATTTTTGAATTATGTTGACTAGATTTTATTAATTTACAAATCGGGTTGCAATCCTGATTAAAAAAGTATTTTTCGGATCTGTTTTGTAAATTGTGTAATTTGTAATTGAATATGTATAATTGTGTGATTCCGCTTCTGGAATGTCATAAATTGAATTAAGAATCCAATCCAATTGGTTCTGCGTCAACTGGACAAATATGAAATTTTTGGCAAATATTTACATTCTGTTGTGTGCTGATAAAGTAGCTGAAAATAGGTTGTTGTTTTGTATGAATTTTCATGATGTTTGTGAGTGTTGCAAAATTACAAGAAAATACCAAGATGTAACTTATACTAGTAAGTCTCTGTGTAAATTATTTGGTAATTTATTTACATGTTTTGGTTAGTTAGAAAAATAGGTTTTGATGACTTAAAAATATACTAAAAATTTGTCCACCATGCTATTTGGTAAAATAGATATGATTCTTGCATGAATTGTTGTGTGGAATTGGAATTTGACTTTATTGGTCAACTTGAAACTATTTGACTAAATGTTTAGACTTACTTGTGAATAATTGAAATTGGTAGATGTTGGACTTAGTCATAGGATTGCATGAAAAGTGGTTAACTGCAAATTACATGATTGGTTGTTAAGTCATGACTCAGAATATCATATGATTATTTTAAGCCTTCCTAATTGGTCAAAGTCACCAACGGGTCGTCGGTCAACATTTGGGTCAACGGTCAATATTTTGGTCAACGGTCAACACTTTTAGTCAACGGTCAACAACTTGGACCTTTGGTCAAAGTCAACTGAAAGTCAAACTTTGGTCAAACTTTTAATAATATATGGGATTGTTTGTATACTAAGGATTCTAGGAATCGCTTAGCAAATACTTATAGTGCTTGTACGATTTAGGCACTAGAACATTTTGTGACGTAAAGCAGTGACTTCTATTTTAAACCGTATTCGAGGTGAGTTTCACTGTCCCTCTTTTTACTTACTCCTTTTGGGGGGAAAAGCATGCATACAAAACTTTTTGGATATTGTAGAATTTGTTAATACCTCATGTGTGCATAGTGAACTTAAACTGAAGTCCCCCACCCACATTGGACCGTTAACAATTATGCATTGCCTGGGTAATGAAATGTGTTACTACTGGGTTTGACGAACCCCTCGGGGCTCTCGGGAGAGGGAGTGTCGGGTGTCTTCATTACTAGAAACGCAATATGCACTAGTCGTATTAGACTCCGTGGGTGGGAACAAACTAACAAGTCAGCCTCGGTCACAATGGAACTTACACTAATATAACATGATTACTAGCCTAATTATCAGTGGTATTACTAATGCATACATTATTCATTACAATGTTTACTTACTTATTGGTTTGTTTTGGCAAACTTGTTTTAAACTCAAACCTGTGAACTCAACAACCGTTGTGTTGACCCGTTTAGCATGTCTTTCTTAGGTGTTTAAGGTGCACATGAGAAGTTGAAATGAGTCTAGGATGCATGGATTCCACTAAGCATCGGATTATGTTGGGAGTATTTAATGAAATGTTATGTCTGGGCGTCTTGACACGCATTCTGGGTTTTTAAGTGTTTTCATAAATTATACGCTTCCGCAAATGTATAAACTTTATTGTAAATGTACTTACCTCATTTATTATGAACAATAATATTTAAATAATTTCCATTATAAATTGGTTGTTCGTTATGGCACATGGCTAAATCGCGGTATGTCACGTGCCTCATGGTAAAACCCCGTTAGTCAAAAATTGAGGGTGTGACACTCAACTTGACTAAGATGGTTCACCTATTTAAGCATAGTCACCCGACCTCAGCAATCCAAGTGTGCGGATAACACATCCAAATACTTCATGGTTGTTTTGTTAAAAAATCTACATATATGCAGAGTTTATTGTGTGGACAATTTATTGAATATAAAGTCTACATTATATATATTCATGTTTATTCTTTGTATGTGTATATGATAATCATGATTTCTCATTCGATACAAATCATTTATCATTTGTTGAGATCATTACTCGTCAAACCCATACTATAGACCAACACGTATGCTATCAAAATTTGATTGACGCACAATGACCTTTTTCGGGGGTGAAAAACAAAATTAAAGCTGAGAAAGTGTTTTAAACAATTCAAAAATAAACCCCAGTTAGCTTTTTCTACCCTATTCAATCTAGTGTTGTTTACGAACCGAGCTGAACTGAACGCATGTTTGCTCATATTAGGTTTGGTTTGAAAGCGAGCTGAACCGAGCGGATTGAATTTACAGAATCGAGCGATATATTTATCCTTAACTTAGGGTGGTTTGGTTTGGCTTGGTTTTACTTGGTTTCATACAAAGTTTTAAATTTTAAATTTCTAAAACTAAAAAATATCATTAATTCAATACTTTTCAACTCCAAAATGTCTAGATTTTCAACTCTAAAATATCTAAAACTCAAAGTTAACAAGAAAACATATATAAAACGAGCGGCTAGGGTTTAAAATTTAATTTGAAGTCAAAACAAAAGAGGGAAATTTCAAAAAAAATTAAAAATATTTTATTTTTATATCTATACATTAAATATATATATATATATATATATATATAATTCAAGCAAAAACGATCCGAACCGTACTGAGTGAGGCTTTGCTCATGCTTGGTTTGTTTTCAAACCGAACTGAGCCGAATGACTTATTTTCAAACCGAGTTGATACCAAATGGGCATTTATCGAGCAATTTCCGAGCAAACGGTGAGTGAACGTCAAGTGCGAGCAATTTAAACAACTCTAATTCAATGTGACAAATACTATTTACAATCCAACTCATTTAATTTTGGACAACCTAAGGCCTAACCTGACAAGTACAGCCCGAGACCGATCCAACCTCCGGTTTAATATTCTGTAAATTTCTTTCACTTCAGCCTTTTTCAACTTTCGCAGGCCCATTATGTAACCCGCTCTGAAAGGTTAATTTCTTCTCTTTTATAATTTGCTTTTAATCTTATCATATATTTTGTGTACATATTTTCAACTCTTTTTAAGTGTTCTTAGATATATTTATTTTTTATTCAATCAGTTTTTATTAGAATGGTTTTATTCAATCATTTAATCTACTTAATTTAGGTGACCCACGTGAGTACATTTTATGTATGTAGACTAAATCAATGATTGATATAACAATCACACGTTTTGGCCTAAAAAAGCACCTCTAGGAGTAGTCAGAATCATTGGCACCTATAGTGAGGGGTCAACCGTCCTTAATGAAATAATAATAATAATAATAATAATAATAATAATAATAATAAAATCACAAGTTATTATTTGAATGTTTCATGCATCATGATGCTAGTAAGTTAATGACCTTATATGATATTTAGTTTAATTAACTTTTTCTTATATAGTCTAAACTGGACTGAAAAAAAGAAACTATTAAATAGATAACCAGCTTAAAAAAATTTAATCCGACTCTTATAAAAAATTTAGGAATTCGTCACCTATAAGAACTCAGAATACATTGTATTTTGTGGTAAGGTATTAGGGGGGAGGGGTGGTGGATGTGATGGCATCACTCATCACACACCCCATCTAATCCAATGGTGTCACATCACCAACCCCAAATCCATCAAATTTTGATGGAATATGGTAGGGGTGGTGGTGTGGTGTGATGGACAGCTCATCCGGCCACTTTCACCGGACCTTTTTCCGTCCAATTTTCCGGCCAAACATCAACCAACCAACCACCAACCACCAACCTTTTTCCGGCCACCTTCATCCTTTTTCCGGCCAAACACCAACCAACAAACCACAAGATCCGTACCCGACGACACTACCAACCACCAGATCCGTTCATCACTGAGCTCCGGCAAGAAAAAAATCACCGGAATGGACCATTTTTTCCGGCCAAACACCAAGCAACCAACTTTTTCCGGCCAAACACTCGCCCTCCAACGTTCCATTTCCTCGATTTTCACCCCATCTCACGCGTGATGGCCATCACGCAAATCTCATCACTCAAGCTTGACAAAGCACTGGTGGTGGTGTTGATAAACCCATCACGCGTCATGGGTGCTCCATCACGCGGTGCCCCGGGTGCCCTTATAGAAGGTGGCATGCACTTAGACATGCATGAAGTAATCATAAAGGAAAAGATTGCGTGTACCGTGCGAGACAAGAAACTTATGTGTCAGCTTCATAAATCACAACTGCCTACTTCTATTGTCATGCTATTCTGCCGTTTCTGTATATTCAACATTACATAAATAGTCCTTCAAGTTTATCTCATTAATAACTTTTGACCACAAAAAGTTTTATTATAATATTCCATGCCAAATGTCGAAGAACTCTCCATAGTGTGCACTGCAGTGTTGAACTGAAGAAATTTTCATTATTTTTGAACAACTTTTATTAAAATGGGCAAATTAGGAAGCTGTTATAACAAAAAAACACACAAACTTAAGATGGGAAATTACATAATTTGTTTTATTGATCGAGAACTTATTTTTAATCCAAAGATAATATTCAGACTTGATATCTTCCAAAATATTTAAACCAGTAACGTCATTATCATCAAAAAGAACCTCATTTCTCATATTCCAAATACTCTAACAAGACGTCATTATGATCCCCTGTAAACATTAATTTCATGTTGCTAATTGGTGTTGTTTTGTGAACTTCCAATACATCACGACTCGTAAAAGCAAATATCAGAGGGATCATATTCTTAAACCACGAACTAATAAAGCTCCATAACTGCGTGGAGCTAATAAGACGCTCTGTTTGCGTTGCGCGCATATAATGTATATATGTGTGAACCCTCGGGTGGGCAAAAGTGAAATTGCATTAATTTTGACGTTATTTTACTAATCTCCTGAAAATAACGTTAAAAGTGTCGGAAGCTTAATCAGGCCTCATGTGGTGGCGTTGATAGCCGAAAGACAAGGGTACATGCACCGGTCAGCCGGTATCCTGATGGTTGAGCGTTATGTGCCTTATGTCCAATGCTTGATGCAAAACTACTATCGAGTCAAGGGGTCTCACCGGAAGCAGCCTCTATATCCCTATGGGTAGAGGTAAGGCTGTCTACATCTTACCCTCCTCAGATCATACCATAGCTTTGCTATTGGTGGGATATACTTAGTACGATGATGATGATGACGACGACGATGACGGTGACGACGTTTATTTATTTTTTTGTGTGTTTGAAAAGTGTTGGTAATTGATTTTTGGTTATGGGATTTATAGTTTAGGATTATTTTTTGAGTTGAAATTATATTTTAGAAACTGGTTCAAGTCGACAGGTATTACCGGTTGTACTAGTACTATGTCTCAGCCGACCCGATACACTATAGAAGCCTGTTTTTAAAACATTGCTCGTCATAGCGGCGTGATCTGGAATATAAGATTTGGGCATGTTACAGTATGATTCCATGGGTTATTTACTTATTAAGGTATGAACCGTGATTGATCAAGCCCATATCGATTACTTGGTATAATTTGGATAAGGATTGGGTCAAATATATGATGGTAAATTGGTAATGACACTTACAATACTCGTTGGGCTCAAGAGAAATGGAAGTTTTATTGGTTGGGATATAAATACGCCCAATTATAATGAGTGAGGGTGTTCTTCGGGTTTGTTTTTCGAGTTTCGGATTTCCCAGGTCGGGTTCTTCAGGTTTCATTTTAATTTTAAACCTTAAACTCAAACCAAATCTCTCACGAGTTTTTTCTTGTTTGTGTTATTTGGGTTTGGGTTTTTACGGGTTTTGTTAATCAGGTTTCGGGTATCTAAGAAAAACAAAAGGAAAATAAGATAAAAGGAAAAGAAAAGAAAAGTTACAACGTGAAAGCTAAAGCAACATATTTTTTCTTTACTCGTTACATAAAACTAAATAATAAACAAAAATAACCTGATAAAATAGCATATTCCTCTATTACGGGTGTTATTAGCCATAAATATAAAAGATATGTAATAATAAATAGTTGATCAATCACAATAGATGGAACATGAACATGTGGTAATGTATAGAATGTTTCGTATACGGTGTATAAACCAAATAGTAATAATATCATGTCTTTAAACAAATAGTTTAATCAGGTTTTTCGGGTTAACCCAAAACCTAGAATTCAAACCCAAAAACCAACCTGAACTACTTTAGTGGGGGTTTGAGTTTTTTATGGGTCGGGTTAGATTTCTTGGGTTGGATTTTGGGTATAAGTAACAACACTATTGTTCCAAAACGTGTTCTTCCGGACACGTAAACCGGCCCACACCAGACCGTCTCAGGTCCATCACGTGAGAGGTAAATCAGCCTCACTCATGTGATTGTTTCAGGTCTTACGCCCCCTTAACCAACTGAGCTACACAGCGGGGACAAGTAACAACACTATGTGGCATGAACTGGGGGCTGTGGCCCGTGGGTTTTGTTAGTAAGCATTCTAACATAGGATCAGGGGCGTAGACACTAATAAGTGAGGGGTGTCCCCCGTCCCCTGTGAAATTTTTTTTAATGTTAATATACCGAAAAATTTCCGACCGACCCCTGTAAAATTTTCGCACCGAACCCTATGAAACTTTGAAGCCGTACCCTGAATAATTTCGAGACGACCCCCATGAGATTTTGAGACTAACCCTAACAAAAAATACAATAACTTTATAAATATAATTATATAAACATTATATAAATAGTTTTTTCTATTAAATTTGACTTTAATATTAACAAATCCATTAGTCCAATATCTAATCCAATTTTTAAGCCCAAAACCCAATTCAAACCCCCTACTCAATTTTCAGCCCAAAACCAAAAATCCCATTCTAACGTCTAAATATTTTTTTGATCGTCTTTGCTGCCTCACTTCGTCCTTTCGATGGATGATGACTACATTAACATACTAACGCCAAGAAAAAAAACAAACATAAAAAATCACCACTATTATGAGTATGATTTCTTCAATGCGGTTCTAGATTTGCAAATCCAAGAGTTTGGGGGACCGTTTTAATGAGGTAACACCAACTTACTTGTTTCGTTGAGTTGTTTGACTCCTTGTGATAATTTCTGGGCATTTTCTATTCCAAAAATATTACGATTAGTCGAGTTGTACCCATATGATTTTGATGAAAGTGATAAAAGAAGACTCCCGGTTGAACTCGCGACATGCATTGATAATTTGAAAGGAGATAAATGATTTAAAAACTTGAATGGTTTAGCAAGTCTTGTTCAATTGATGGTTCAAACAAAGAAACACCATTCCTTTGCATTGGTGTATCGTTTATTAAAGTTAGCTCTCGTATTACCCGTCACAACCGCAACCGTTGAAAGGTCCTTTTCGGCGATGATGTATGTGAAGTCCGATTTGCGTAATCGAATGGGTGATGAAAATTTAAGTGACAGTTGTATTTGTTACATTGAGAAAGACTTGCTTGTCAATGTTTAAGTAGATGATGTAATGGTTAGATTTCAAAAAATGAAAACTCGTAGAGAACAACTTTAATATGTTTGTTATATAATATTTTGTTTGGTAATCTTTTTTTTATATATATGACCCGACTCGACCCGATTCGACCCGACAGTTGTATTAGTACCGACCATAAAAATTCCCGACCTATGTGAGAAAATGTTCAGGATCCGCCACTGCATAGGATATTAGGCTTTTTCCTGAGATGGGGCATTTTAATAACCTGTTTGGCTGGGCTTGTTGGCCAGGTCAATATTCAATGGAAAGGTAACCAATTCTAGAGGTGAGCGATTTAAAGAAATCAATTCTTGATGGTGAATGTGTTTATGCAGGGGCGGACATACCCCTTCCCTTTCCGTACAGGGGTCAAACAAAGTTAGTGTTATTATAGGGTTAAAATCCTGATCGACCCATGTGAAATTTTGACATCGACCCATTTGGAATTTCGAAATTTGATGGGTGATGAAAGAAAAGTAGAAGAAATAGTCCGGAATATTTTTCTACGGCTTATGCAAAGGTGGCAGTGGCGGATCTAGAAACTTTGCTCAGTGGGGGAAAATCGTTAAAAGGATCGTGTTTTGTCCTCTTTTACAAAGTGGGGGATAAAACGTGCTTTTTATATCAATCTTTCGTTCTTTCTGGAAAGTTATGACCACGAATGAAAACTATCGAAATCAACATAACGAGATTTGAAAGATGGTGCTTTCGTTTCACAAATCTATCTATAGCATCAAATATAGAACCCAGAAGTTGATTTTGAAACAACCGCCAAAAATTAGACTAATCTGGTAATTATTTTAACCGTAATCGCGTATTAGTTAGTGAGATAAATATATAGGGATAATATTTTTACCTAAAGTCTTTGATTTTCGTTGAGTTTTAAAATATGAAGCCCGAAAAAGTTAAATTTTTTCGTATAGCAAGCACAGTACAGATTGACACCGGGTAACGACTCAAAACAAATAAATTATTAAACGTGTCAAGATGACCTCGAAAAATTAAATTTTATATTAGGATATCAAAGATAGTATATAAACATAATTTTAGAAGGTTCGAATCGCGAAAATTAGAAAATAAGTAACCGAAAGCCAGTAGAGGACACCGTAAGGACCCGCATCAAGTTTTTCATAAAACTATGTTTTTAGGCAGACATTGACTGTAATCTAGCTTCGCTCAAAGTCTGATGAAAATTATTAAAAACGGACTTTATTTAGCTAGATAAATTACGAGATACGTTAAACCTTAACACCAAAACTATACCACCTATATTATTATTAATCACAAAAACCCTTCCACTCCCCTTTGTTCCAGCCGACCCACCCTCACACAAACTCCAACCCACTTGCATTATAATATTATTTATATACATACATACAATGATTACTTGAGGTTACTTGTAAGAACTATAACACTCCAACACAACACCCTAGGATACAATTCATCAATCCTATACCCCTCTCTCTCCCCATAAAACCGTATACATCATCATCCTCATATTATCACCATTTTGAAAATCACCATACATCCATTGTTGAAGATTAAGAACCTTTGGTGGAAGTTTAAGCAAATAACAAGGAGTAGAAAGCGAAGGAAAGGATTATAGCTAACACAAGATCACATTATCTTTCCCTTAGGAACCAAATCCTAAAATCCAAGGTAACTCACTACAAGATTTGGATATATTATTTGTTATATGATGTATAATGTTTGATTTTAGTATGCTTGATAATGTGCATGCAACTATAATATTGATGTATGTATGCATGTGTGTGACCCGTGAGTTTGTGTGTGAATGTATAAGATGGGTTTTGTTGATTATAGGACTTGTTATGGTTTCATATTAGCTTGTTTAGATTGTCCATATTAGAGGTTACTTGAGTTTGTTTGACAAATGGGTTAAGTATTAAAAGTAAATATGTAAATGGTCAAAAGATTAAAGATGGATTATGGGTACAAACACTCACACTGGATGTGGGGTTTGGTTTGGGTAATGGTATGGAGTTATTAGCTTGTTAAATGTTAAAATGGTTAAGAATAGTTGACAAATTTGAAAACCCACTTAGTTGATTTACTAGAGATTACTTGAAAAGTTGTAAGTAATAATAATAATGGGTTTTTAAAAGGTGAACAAGATCTTAGAAAAAAGGTTGACAAAATGGTGTAGAGATTTGTTTATTTAATTTTTCCAAAAGGTTTACTTACACATGCAAATAATACAAAAACTTGATTTTGGTCATAAAGTTCAGGCTAAGGGTAATGGGGCTTGGTTGAGCCCCAAGTGATCCAATCAAAACTCGACACGTAGGCGATGACATGTCACTGGATCAAGCCTCTCAACCACGCCCCATAGGGTTTAGTGGGGCTTGATTGCCCACCCCAAGTATTTAATCCACCCCCATGGTCAAAATCTTGTTCAAGCCCCGTGGTCCGGACCACGGGGTCCGTTCGCGCCCCGGTTCTCTTAGGTGGTGTAGTGGTGTGCGCGAGCCACCTAGGTTGCCACATGGATCACGCCCCCCCCCCCATCCTCCCCCCCACTACCCTTAGCCTCATACTTGTCTTATATTGATTTTTGGTGTGGATTGAAAATGACAAAGTAAGTGATTGAATGGGACATATGGAAAGGAATAAAATCAACTAGAAGTACTAGGATGCATGAAACTTGGTAACTTAAACAAACAAGAATTAGTCTAAGACTTACTAATAAAAGAAACTTTGTAAATTGTACAAGATGTTTTGTAAGTTGGTTTGATAAGTGAACATAATCATGTATAAGTAATTAAAGACTTGTGGTTAGGATTACTTTAGTAAACTCTATTGTAAGATTGTTGGGAAAATAACAAGATTGTTAAAAATTGCTACTTGCTAGTAATAGTAACTTTATTAATGGGTAAATGGAAAATCTAAGAACAAGTGTTTAATAAATTGTTAAAAGCTTTCTATCAAACTAGTTGAATGAGATAGATATAAGTTACACCTAATTACATTTGAAAGCTTGAAATGAATGAAAGTTGTTAAAATAACCGATTTGCTAAATATAGAAACTTTGTTGTTAAAGAATCAAGAATGCTTTTGTTTAAAGGATGATAATGGGATGGATTAAGACTATATTATGGGTTGTTAAGATCTGGAAAGTTTGGTACATAAACACCTTGTAGAGATTATAGAAACGACATGCTCATTGTATTGTTGAAAACTTAAGCTAAGGCTTGAGCATGTGTAGTGAGAGATATGTTTTGAGTGCATACTTAGTGCTAGATGATCAAACATGAATATGATGATATATTGCTTGTTATTATATGTATATTTGTTGTACTAAATGGTTTAGTTTTGACATTATGACTTAAATAGATTGTCGGTAACATTAACGGTCGGAAAGTTTGACTTTTAACGTGAACCGACATGAATTGTTGGAACTGATTTAGAACAGCTCCTAAAGTCATAATACTCTTATATTTAAAATAAGTTAAAGTATAAGAAAAGTCAAAAATAGCAACAGTTTGTGTCGCGAAAACCGACTTGAAAACGTTAAAAATTGACATTTTAAGAAATTGGCAACAAAATAATAACCATATCATTTTTATTAAAAAAACTAATAAAACTTGGTTAAACATTATATTAAAAGTGTTTTTGATAAATTAAAACTAAAAGTTTTCACGAAACAATAATCGGTTCGTTTTTAAATTAAAAACCGACGAAACCGACTAAAATAGAGTCAAAATTTGGAATAAAATAAAAACTTAAAATTTTTAAAATACTCTAGCAACTAAAAGAAATAATTTTTATAAATTATAATATTTAATTTAAATTATTAAATAAAAACAATATTTGGATGTTAATTACTTGTTTATATTTTAGGTGTTTATTTATATAATTATAACTTAGTAATTTTTATGTGATGTATGCTTGTGTGAACTTTTAGATTAAAGTTATATATATATATATATATATATATATATATAAATAGAAAATGGTTCAAATAAAAAGAAGTTGTTTCCTAGGAATGGTAAGAACCAATAGAATTTTGACATTTGGCATTAAAATCTATGGTGAAAGAATAATTTTAGGAAACTATGTCGGTTATAATGGTGAAAGAGTAATTCTAGGAAACTATGACGGTTTTTGGTAATTTTAAATCTAAACCATTGATTGATATGATCCAATGGCTATGATTTATTCTTAGACTTCCTAGAAAACTACTTATTTTTAGGATAACCCTTCCATATATATATATATATATATATATATATATATATATATATATGGTAAACAAATTTTGGTCAAACCCGAACTTAAAATTAACGAACGTGTACTAATATAGAACACAAGCATTTGGGCGCTTACCAAAATCAACAATGAGTTCTTCCTCCGAAAAGCATTATACTTTACAAACATTGTATATCTATATTCGTATTTATATATATGTTTTGAAAGAGCATTATACTTTACAAATTGTCGTTATTGTGGGATGAATCAATTTGGTTAAATAACTGTTAACCAAATTAAGGGCACATAAATGTTGGTAGATCTATTGGGGTAACGCCCCCCACTTCCATTCGCGTTTGGTTAAAAGTGGGAACATTTCGAGTATGGTTCGTTTCGAGTTATCAAATTGGTAGTCATACACGCGTTGTACTCTTAGCTAGTTTACAACTAACGCCTTTTGTGCTTAAAGGTAAAATGCGGGTTTCGTTATTTTGTTGTACCGTGCACAGATCGGTACTGTTGGGAGTATAATAGCCGTACGCTAGTATATTCATGTTTTGTTTATATATAAATTGTTTATATTTATATAATAAGTTTTTCTCGGAAATAACTCACCAACATTCGTGTTGACCCAAATATTATTTAAAAATGTTTTACAGGTAAATAAAGATTTCGCGAGGAGGCGTGGAGCTAGGCGTAGGTGTTTGAATAAAAGAAATGTATGGGACCGTAATGTAGTTTTTATAATAAAAACTATGTAAACTTTGATATTTAAATAATATGTTTAATATTATATATTAAACATTGTGTTATTATGTTGGCTATCGGTTACAACAACTTTAACTGCCCGAAAATTTATTTAGTTGTAAAGACTTCCGCTGAAATTATTATTATGAGGTTTTCGGGATGTGATAAAGGTTGGTATCAGAGCCAATCGTTATAGTGAATTAGAAAATTTAAAATTCCTAAACTATAACCGAGTATTCAAACACACGCTCGATCCCGCCTCGCGAAACAAAGGTAAAAGTGTAAGTAAATATATATATTTAGTTGTCTATATATATTTATATATTATGATTACTAAGGATTGACTTTATATTTCAGATGTCTTCACCATGTATTCCAGATACCGGAAGTACCCCACCCTAAATTATTCACATATATTATCCCGAGCCCATTTCTCACGGGCCTCACTTAGATGAGAGCTCAAGGAAAATGACCCGTGATGAGTATGAAATGGAACCCACTCCTTTCATTCCACTTACCATTGACTAACTTTTGTTGTGATGTTTGGTTGGTAGTTATATGTAATGTTAAGACTTTTTAAGACTTTATTTGGCAGGAGTAATATGGGGAAACCCAAACTATTAGGTATAATAGATATTATTCCAATTTTGTTGATTTGTAATATTAATAGGTACCCAACCTAAACTATTTTGTATGTTATGGTTGTTTAGTATTTTTGATCCTATTTAAGTATTATGGTTGTAAGCTAAATTATTTTCTTTATGTAAAAGAATTATGGCACCTCAAACAAGGAGAACCGCTACTAGCCAAGCAACCGGAATGCCATCGTCACAAGAGGAGTTGGCGCAACTAATCGCGCAACATGTCAATTCGGCACTCGAACAACAAAACGTGGACCGAACCGCGAATCGAACTATCCGAAATGATATCGGGACCGGAACGCAAAGCTGTACATATATTTGTTTTATTAAAAGGACGAAAATTTTTATAAAGAATTCCATAGGATTTTAACTAGTAAAATTCAATAATTAACGATAACAATTGTTAGCAAATTATGTTAAAACGGGTAATCTTGTGCCCGGGTGCACTTATAAAACTTTTCATGGGTGTAAACCCAAAGCTTTTATCGGGGCCGAAGGACCTCTTGAAATTGTAAGGTGGATAGAAAAGATGGAGTCGGTTATGAAAATTAGTGATTGTACCCCCGCACAACGAATCATGTATGGGGTTTGTTCATTCGAGGACGAAGCCTTGGAATGGTGGAATTCACTAATTCAAAACATGGGAGAAGATGTGGCTTATAATCTAACTTGGAATGAACTAAAAGAATTGTTATTAAAAGAATATTGTCCTAGAAACGAACTTCAAAAGATTGAATATGAATTTTGGACACTGAAAATGGAAGGTGCAGACATCGGCACGTATACTTCTCGATTCAACGGACTGGCAAGACTGGTACCACGACTGGTTACACCAAAGTATGTTCGAGTCGAGAGATACATTTGGGGTTTAACGCCTGAAATTCGAGGCATGGTTACTTCCTCGAAACCAACCACCATCCAATCTGCCCCAGAATTGGCAAAGACCCTAATCGATGATGCGGTACAAATGAGAACATTGAAAGTGATGGATAAGAAGCTGGTAGATTCCATCCTGGATAAAAAGGATTCCGGAACGATTCCAAAGCCAGCCGACCAGAAAAGGAAATGGATCGATAACTCTGGAAGGCAATTCCGAAAGAAACCGAATTCCAGGGGAATGTTTACGGCTAACATGAGTAGACCGAAGAAAGGCGCGGTTCAAGCCTCTCAGTGCAACAGGTGTGGAAAGAGTCACATTGGAGAATGTTGGAGGTGTCACTCGTTTAATCGGTTTGGACACCAGACTCAGTACTATTTTAGTAAGGATCTCTGTCCGGTTCAGGAAAACCGAATGCCGGATGCTTTATATGCGGAAACATGGGGCACTATCGAAAGGACTGCCCGAAACTTAGAACCCAGAACGCTAAAGGTAGAGCCATCAAGATAATTGCGAAGAAAGCCAGGAAAGACTCCTCGGTAGTCACTGGTATGTTCCTTATTAATAGACACTATGCTTACGTATTATTCAATACCGGAGCCGATTTAAGTTTCATTTCCAAACAATTTGAACCCCTCCTTGGTATAGAGCCCAAGAAGTTAGATTCCAAATATTCTATAGAATTAGCTAACAGAAAGACGATTGAAACTGGTGAAGTCGTGCGAAACTGTAGTATCCTCTTAGAAAACCACACATTCAGTATCGATTTGTTACCTGTCGAGTTAGGTAGTTTTGACGTAGTTGTGGGAATGGACTGGTTATCCAAGAATCAGGCTGAAATTGTTTGCTCAGAAAAGTTGATTCGTTTACCACTCCCAAGTGGTGAAACATTGACTATTCAAGGAGAGCAAGGTAACTCAGATCTAAAGCTTACAAGTATTATGAAGACACGCAAGATACTACGCAAGGGTTATCCAGCATTTTTGGTAAACGTTTTGGATTCTAAAGCTGAAGGGCAAAAGATTGAAGACATTCATATAGTAAGAGATTACCCTGAAGTTTTTCCTAAAGATTTACCTGGTTTAACTCCACCAAGGCAAGTTGAGTTCAAAATCGATTTAGTTCAAGATGCAGCACCTATAGCCCGATCTCCGTATAGATTGGCACCGTCGGAAATGCAGGAATTATCGAACCAACTTCAAGAACTGCTAGATAAAGGATTCATTAGACCTAGTTTTTCCCCGTGGGGAGCACTGGTTATTTTTGTGAAAAAGTAAGACGACTTGTTTAGAATGTGTATCGATTATCGTGAATTGAACAAACTAACCATTAAGAATCGGTATCCCTTACCGAGAATTGATGATTTGTTTGACTAATTGCAAGGATCCAGTTACTATTAAAAACTAGATCTGCGATCTGGATATCATCAGCTATGAGTTGCTGAAGAAGATGTTCACAAAACTGCGTTCTGAACCCGATATGGCCATTATGAATTCTTAGTCATGCCTTTTGGTCTAACAAACGCACCCGCTGTGTTTATGGACCTCATGAATAGAGTTTGTAAGCCATATTTGGATAAATTCGTGATAGTATTCATTGATGATATACTTATTTATTCACGAACTGAGAAGGAACACGAGCAACATCTGAAGTTAATTCTAGAATTGTTGCGAGATGAGAAGCTATATGCTAAATTCTCAAAGTGTGAATTATGGATGAGAGAAGTACGCTTCCTTGGGCACGTGATTAATGAGCAAGGTATACACGTAGATCCCTCAAAAATTGAAGCAATCAAAAATTTGGAGACACCAAAGTCACCTACCGAAGTGCGTCAACTTTTAGGTCTTGCTGGGTATTACCAGAGATTCATCGAGAATTTCTCTAAAATAGCTCAACCTTTGACGCTATTAACCCAAAAGAAAAGGAAGTAAAATTGGACCGAAGATCAGGAAGAACCTTTTCAGATTTAAAACAGACTTTATGTAGCGCGCCTATCTTGTCCATATCAGAAGGAACCGATGGATTTGTAGTATATTGTGATGTGTCTCGCTTAGGTCTTAGTTGTGTGCTTATGCAACGAGACAAGGTACTAGCATACTCATCAAGACAGCTCAAGGTACATGAAAAGAATTACATGACTCATGATTTGGAATTGGGAGCGGTAGTGCTTGCTCTCAAAATTTGGAGGCATTATCTGTATGGAACGAAACGTACAATATTTACTGATCATAAGAGTCTCCAGCATATCTTCAGAAAGAGCTAAATATGAGGCAACGTCGATGGGTAGAATTGCTCAATGATTACGACTGTGATATTCGTTACCACCCAGGTAAAGCGAATGTTTTGGCTGATGCATTGAGTCGAAAGGAAAGAGAAAAGCCTCTACGTGTTCGTGCATTAGGATTAACGATTCAAAAGAGTCTCGCTAATCGAATTCGTGATGCACAGCGTGAAGCTTTGAAACCGCGAAACATAAGGTTTGAGAAATTGCGAGGACTTGAATGTGAATTCGTCACAAAATCCGATGGAACATTATATCTAATTGATCGAGTTTGGGTACCACTCTATGGAAATCTGCGTAAACTTGTACTAGACGAAGCGCATAAGTCTGGATACTCAATCCACCCTGGATCCACCAAGATGTACAAAGATCGACAAGAGTATTATTGGTGGCCTAACTTGAAAATAGACATAGCGGTATATGTCAGCAAGTGCCTGACATGTTCCAAAGTGAAAGCTGAACAAAGAAGACCGCCTGGATTACGGCAAAAACCAGAGATTCCCCAGTGGAAATGGGATAATATTACCATGGACTTCATAACCAAACTGCCAGTTACACCGCGAAGTCACGATGCTATTTGGGTAATTATGGATAGATTAACCAAATCCGCTCATTTTATACCCATTAGAGAAAAAGAGAGAATGGAGAAGTTAACTCAGCTTTATCTGAAAGAGATTGTAGCCAAGCTTGGTATACCTGTCTCAATCATTTCTGACAGATATGGTCGTTTTGTTTCTCGTTTTTTGCAATCTCTTCACGAATCCCTAGGAACTCGCTTAGACATGAGCACCGCCTATCATTCTCAGACAGAAGGTCAAAGCGAGAGAACTATCCAAACATTGGAAGACATGCTGCGAGCCTGTATTATTGATTTTGGAAATAGTTGGGATACTTATCTGCCTTTAACTGAATTCTCTTATAATAACAGTTATCACTCAAGTATCAAAGCGGCACCGTTTGAAGCTTTGTACGGAAGGAAATGTCGATCCCCTCTTTGTTGGGTAGAAGTCGGAGAAAAGCAACTGACAGGGCCTGAAATTGTCCAAGAGACCACCGACAGGGTCTTTCAGATAAAGGACAGGTTAAAAGCTGTAGCCGACAGACAGAAAAGTTATGCGAATAATCACATGAGACCGTTAGAATTACAAGTAGAAGACCAAGTGTTACTAAAGGCACCTTGGAAAGGCATAGTCAGATTCGGTAAAAGAGGCAAGGTAAGCCCACGATACGTTGGACGGTTTGGAATCACCGAATGAGTAGGGCCAGTAGCCTACCGACTCAACCTACCTTCAGAACTCAGTGGAATACACAACGTGTTTCACGTATCCAACCTAAAGAAGTGTCTATCTGACAAATCGCTGATTGTTCCTATTGAAGACATTAGGGTTGGCGATAAGCCTCGATTTGTAGAAGATCTTGTTGAAGTCATGGATTGGAAAATTCAGAAACTAAGACGCAACAGGATAAAGCTAGTCAAAGTTCGCTGGAATTCTAGACTTGGTCCCAAGTTCACGTGGGAACGACTGGATCAAATGAAGTTGAAATACCCCCACCTCTTCCCTGTAGAAACCGAAACTAGTACTGTGACAACCGCTAAAAATAAGACTAATCTGGTAATTATCTTAACCGTAATCGCGTATTAATTAGTGAGATAAATATATAGGGATAATATTTTTACCTAAAGTTTTTTATTTTAGTTGAGTTATAAAATATGAAGCCCGAAAAAGTAAAATTTTGTCGTGTAGCAAGCACAGTACAGACTGACACCGGGTAACGACTCAAAACAAATAAACTCATAAACGTGTCAAGATGACCTCGAAAAATTAAATTTTATTTTAGGATATTAGAGATAGTATATAAACGTAATTTTAGAAGGTTTGAATCGCGAAAATTAGAAAATAAGTAACCGAAAGCCATTAGAGGACACCGTAAGAACCCGACGTCAAGTTTTTCAGAAAACTATATTTTTAGGCAGACATTGACTATAATCTAGTTTCGCTCAAAGTCTGATGAAAATTATTAAAAACGGACTTCATTTAGCTAGATAAATTACGAGATACGTTAAACATTAACACGTAAACTATACCATCTATATTATTATTAATCACAAAAACCCCTTTGTTCCAGCCGACCCACCCTCACACAAACCCCAACCTACTTGCATTATAATATTATTTATATTCATACATACAATGATTACTTGAGGTTACTTGTAAGAACTATAACACTCCAACACAACACCCTAGGATACAATTCATCAATCCTATACCCCTCTCTCTCCTCATCAAACCGTATACATCATCATCCTCATATTATCACCATTTCAAAAATCACCATACATCCATTTTTGAAGATTAAGAACCTTTGGTGGAAGTTTAAGCAAATAACAAGGAGTAGGAAGCCAAGGAAAGGATTATAGCTAACACAAGATCACATTATCTTTCCCTTAGGCACCAAATCCGAAAATCCAAGGTAACCCACTTCAAGATTTGGATATATTAGTTGTTATATGATGTATAAAGTTTATTTTAGTATGCTTGATAATGTGCATGCAAGTATAATATGGATGTATGTATGCATGTGTGTGACTCGTGAGTTTATGTGTGAATGTATAAGATGGGTTTTGTTGATTATAGGACTTGTTATGGTTGCATATTAGCTTGTTTAGATTGTCCATATTTAGGTTACTTGTGTTTGTTTAACAAATGGGTTAAGTATTGAAAGTAAATATGTAAATGGTCAAAAGATTAAAGATGGATTAGGGGTAAAAACACCCACATTGGCCGTGGGTTTTGGTTTGGGTTATGATATGGGGTTATTAGCTTGTTAAATGTTAAAATGGTTAAGAATAATTGACAAATTTGAAAACCCACTTAGTTGATTTACTAAAGATTACTTGAAAAGTTGTAAGTAACAATAATAATGGGTTTTGAAAAGGTGAACTAGATCTTGGAAAAAGGGTTGACAAAATGGTGTAGAGATTTGTTTATTTAACTTTCCCAAAAGGTTTACTTACACATGCAAGTAATACAAAAACTTGATTTTGGTCATAAAGTTCATACTTGTCTTATATTGATTTTTGGTGTGGATTGAAAATGACAAAGTAATTGATTGGATGGGATATATGGAAAGGAATAAATTCAACTAGAAGTACTAGGATGCAGGAAACTTGGTAACTTAAACAAACCAGAATTAGTGTAAGACTTACTAATAAAAGAAACTTTGTAGATTGTACAAGATGTTTTGTAAGTTGGTTTGATAAGTGAACATAATCTTGTATAAGCAATTAAAGACTTGTGGTTAGGATTACTTTAGTAAACTCTATTGTAAAGATTGTTGGGAAAATAACAAGATTGTTAAAAATTGCTACTTGCTAGTAATAGTAACTTTATTAATGGGTAAATGGAAAATCTAAGAACAAGTGTTTAATAAATTGTTAAAAGCTTTCTATCAAACTAGTTGAATGAGATAGATATAAGTTACACCTAATTACATTTGAAAGCTTAAAATGAATGAAAGTTGTTAAAATAACCGATTTGCTAAATATAGAAACTTTGTTGTTTAAGAATCAAGAATGCTTTTGTTTAAAGGATGATAATGGGATGCATTAAGACTATATTAGGTTTGTTAAGATCTGTAAAGTTTGGTACATAAACACCTTGTAGAGATTATAGAAACAACATGCTCGTTGTATTGTTGAAAACTTAAGCTAAGGCTTGAGCATGTGTAGTGAGAGATATGTTTTGTGTGCATACTTGGTGCTAGATGATCAAACATGAATATGATGATATATTGCTTGTTATTATATGTACATTTGTTGTACCAAATGGTTTAGTTTTGACATTATGACTTAAATAGATTGTCGGTAACATTAACGGTCGGAAAGTTTGACTTTTAACGTGAACCGACATGAATTCTTGGAACTGATTTAGAACAGCTACTAAAGTCATAATACTCTTATATTTAACATAAGTTAAAGTATAAGAAAAGTCAAAAATAGCAAAACTTGAACTAACACGGTTCGTGTCGCGAAAACCGACACGAAAACTTTAAAAATTGGCATTTTTAAAAAATTGGCATTTTTAAGAAATTGGCAACAAAATAAAAACCATAGCATTTTTATTGAAAAACTAATAAAAATTGGTTAAAAATTATATTAAAAGTGTTTTTGATAAATTAAAACTAAAAGTTTTCACGAAACAATAACCGGTTCATTTTTAAGTTCAAAACCGACGAAACCGGCAAAACCGACAAAACAGACCAAAATAGAGTCAAAATTTGAAATAAATTAAAAACTTAAAATTTTCAAAATACTCCAGAAACTAAAAGAAATAATTTTTATAAATTATAATATTTAATTTAAATTATTAAATAAAAACAATATTTGGATGTTTATTACTTGTTTATATTTTAGGTGTTTATTTATATAATTATATGTTAATAATTTTTATGTGATGTGTGCTTTTGTGAACTTTTAGATTAAATTTATATATATATATATGTGTGTGTGTGTGGTAAACCAATTTTGGTCAAACCTGAACTTAAAATTAACGAACGTGTACTAATATAGGACACAAGCATTTGGGCGCTTATCAAAATAAAAAATGAGTTCTTCCTCCGAAAAGCATATTGTATATCTATACTCGTATTTATATATATGTTTTGAAAGCGCATTATACTTTACAAATTGTCGTTATTGTGGGATGAATCAATATGGTTAAATAACTGTTAACCAAATTAAGGGCACGTAAATGTTGGTAGATCTATCGGGGTGACGCCCCTCACTTCCATTCGCGTTGGGTTAAAAGTGGGAATATTTAGAGTATGGTTCGTTTCGAGTTATCAAATTGGTAGTCATACACGCGTTGTACTCTTAGCTAGTTTACAACTAACGCCTTTTGTGCTTAAAGGTAAAATACGGGTTTCGTTATTATGTTGTACCGTGTACAGATCGGTACCGTTGGGAGTATAATAGCCGTACACTATTATATTCATGTGTTGTTTATATATAAATTGTCTATATTTATATAATAAGTTTCTCGGAAATAACTCACCAGCATTCGTGTTGACTCAAATATTATTTAAAAATATTTTACAGGTAAATGAAGATTTCGTGAGGAGGCATGGAGCGAGGCGTAGGTCTTTGAATAAAAGAAATGTATGGGACCGTAACGTAGTTTTTATAATAAAAACTATGTAAACTCTGATATTTAAATAATATGTTTTATATTATATATTAAACATTGTGTTATTATGATTGGCTATCGGTTACAACAACTGTCACCGCCCGAAAATTTGTTTAGTTGTAAAGACTTCCGATAAATTATTATTATGAGATTTTTGGGGTGTGAGACTTTTAAACCAAGACAATAAGGAATTTAGATTGGCATGCCACTGGTGCAAAAATGGAATTGGGCACATAAGCATTTATTGGTGGACTTTGAAGGACTTTTTGATAAAACAGGGTTTTAAATTAGCTTTTAGAAGGAAAAAGTATGGGACTTTTGTGGCTAATGAATAAAACTCAAGGGGATATCTTTAATATTAAATCTAATTTTACAAGAAATATACAAATAAACTTATGAAATATGCACATAAACTCAAGAGTTGAGTGGGGGCTAATACCACCATACCCCCCCCCCACCAAATATAAAGTCAATCCGCCACTGAAAGGTGGTCTTAATGGTGTTATTTGGAAGATAAAGATGAGAATGAAAAGCTTGCAGGGTGATAGGTGTCCTAATTGATTTTCACTAAATAGGTTTTTTACAATGTATTTGAGGCCTAGTTAAAAGGTACTTATTTAGACTTTAAAATGTTTAATGGGGCCATGGCCATGAATGCTTTATTTGAATATTTTAGACATCAAAATCCATTATCATTGTGTGTATATACATACATATATATATAGGTATTTGATCATTTCAGAAGTTTATTAGAACGAGAAGTGCGAGAAGTGAATGTGTAACTCCATTAATCCCTAATTTCACTCCCTTTCATATGTGTAGGTGCATATGTATGTGTGTAGGTACGTATGTTTGTATATGTGTATGTATGTTTGAATGTGTGTAGGTACATAGGTTTGAATGTGGATCGGTATATTTATATGTTTGTAGGTAGGTTTGAATGTGTAATTAAGGCATAAATACAACCAACCTACATATGTATGCAACATTATATGAAAGGAAGTGAAATTAGGGATTAATGAGGTTATACCTTCACTTCTCGTACTTCTCGCAAGATCCATCCCCTATATATATATATATATACACTAATAGAGAACCCGCGCAATGCGGCAGGGAAAACAATTCACAAAGTTATTTTTTTATGTGCTCGTATAAACACTTTCTTGTTGCAGCGGCAAGTTTTCTATTAGGGTCTTATCGATGAATAGATTGCGAAGATCATGTATAGATATAGATTACCCACTCGTAATGTTTTTCAATGATTATCATACCATTCTCATAATTGTCCCAAAGGTTCAAAACACACCTTACTAATTTGATTGACTATGTAAAAGTCAAACACGGTCAAATGACCAAAAAGTGCCCAACACGCTTTCAGTATGCAAAAGCTCAAAAGCCTACAGAATTTGATTGACCATATCATTTAGTTGTATGCCATGATTTTTAATAATATTACCGTAATATCTAATGACCAAAATACCCTTGACATGAAAATGATCAAACTGGCTTTCAGAATTGAAAAAATAAGAAGTGAAAGTTAGTGCTTACACTTCACAACTGAATTCCCCTTAGAACCTTATCTTACAAGTGTGAGATAGTATAATGATCAATATCAATCTAAATTTGGGGAATGTTCTCTTTGTAAATGAGACTTTTACATGTACATATATATTGTGTGCAGGACCAGAAGTTTGTTAACACCCAAACGGATTGGACTGTTAGATTTAATCTCTCCAAGTTAAAGTCTAGGGTTAGTTATGTAAATATGCCATAGTATGTTTTAGTTAGTTTTAATATTTATGTATTGTAGAAGGATTAAAGTTGTAATTCATATAAAGATCAATAGACATGTACGTCTATATAAACCTTCAACATCAATAAAGAGTTCGTACCTTTTGCAAATTGTTATCATATTATTATCATTGATCGGTCATTCTTTCTTTAATCTTGGGCAACAATTGGCATCAGAGCCAGGTTAATTGCTCTCAATTGAAATCAATTGCCGACAGTTTTTTCTTTGATTCGATTTGGGTTCTAGAAATTGTTTGTGGAATTGTTTGAGACGTCAACAGAAGAATCAAAATCAAATTCATTCAAATCGTGATTTACATCTGTGATCTTTTCTGAATTGTTTAGAAAATTTTAACGATTGAAGCCGGCCCGTAACCAGAATCGTTGTGATTCTTATTTGTTGATTAATTCAATTTGATCGAATTGTTATTTTCGTTTTCTGAAAATTACAGTCAATTGAATTCGTTTTTTTATAACAAAATCAACGTTTGTTGATTATTATTGGTAGTCGAGATCTCTTAAAACCGCCAGACTTGGTTTTTGGTACAAGATAATTTGTTTATTATCAATAAAACACCAAGTGGATTGTTTTAATAATTTGTTGAAAACAAAATTTTTTGGTTCCTGTTTTGTTGTGAATAACTAGTTAGCTCACACGCCGCGTTGCGGCGTAGCTAGGCTGCCAACCGAGTGTTTAGGTGCAAACTTGTTACTTTTTGTCCACATTATTGTTGCTGACATAAGTTGCATTTGATGATAGGTGCTACATAAGTTCAAAAGGATAGATGCTAACACCCAAGTTCTCATTTATGGTTTGTTCGGGTAATTTTGGGTTTACATACATAAAACTACATGTTTATATTTAAGTTTTTTTTACAAAAATATGGCCTTGTCTAGCCAAAATCGCCGCCTTTGTTGCTTGTGTCGCCATGTGTTAAATGTGACACTAAGGGTTTGTCATTCATGTTTTAGGTAAGGGACTTATTTGGCACAAACTTTTATTTATATATGTTTTGACCTGTTTTGTCTTGATATCATATTTGAGTTGGCCATGATAGTTTTTTTATGCTGTCTTTTAAGTAGCTAACTGTCAGTATGAGTGACTATCTGAAAAGGTTTAGCAGGTTGGGGTTAGGGGTATATGAATGAGGCTGCAGGTAAGGGACATATTTGTAGTGTTTTTCATATGAGTTTTGACGAAAGCGGGCTTCATATAACTTTTGAATTGGGCGTTGTATGTTTTTAGATGAATAATTTGTTTATGTTATTGGTTTGTACAATGGCATGCTTAAATGTATCAAAGTTTAGTCAGTACCTGGTATTTCTTGAATAGGCCTTTTCGACTTGGGTATGATGTTGGTGGTGGCAGCCCTATTGGTGCGGATGACGAACTTGATTGATGAGTGTTGTTGGATGTCTTTGAAATCTTGTTGATGGGAACTAACTTGTTAGCACCTATCACCAACTACATGCTGCAAAAAATTATTAACTTCGTGACATAAACCAAATAAATGTGTAAAAAAACACTAATAAAGAAACACGCCATTCCACATGTCCCAATTTCCATCATAATCAAGCTAAAAAGCCTATGAATGTTTGTAGCGTGTAGGTAACAAAACTCTCAAAACATTGACTTGTACAAATGCATTTAACACATGCCAACATACATAAGTACTAATTTGTGTCATACATTAAATGTCAACAAAACATCACACCACTCATATCGCCGGCTAACAAACGAACGATATCAAGTAAGGATGAACAACACGGATACTGGTACCAACTTTTGAGATGGATATTTTCGGCACTGGTACCCGCTAATCCCTAATATCAAGTTACAAAACAATTTAACGCATACCACGCAAAGAAAAGAAAATGCATTTTTTGTTGGGAGCATGTATATTAACAACAAATCTGTTGCCGGAAGTGTTTGAGCACACGCATCTTATTTTAAACTTATATAAACCTCAAGCTTCAATGAATCACCAAATAAAAAACTAAATTAGTAAAAGCTCCTTGCTGGAAGATAACTATGTAAAGCATCTAATCAAGCTACTGACATGTATGTTCAATATATAAAGCAAAGCAACGCTGCAAGCATTTCACCGAACACTTTGTCGCAAATTTCATACGCGGTATTTCTGAAAACAAAATAAGTGGCTTGGTGCAAAAAAATAAAATAAATAAATAACACAACAGCATAGGCATTTCATCGAACAACTTGTGAGCACAACCAAATAGGGATTTAAATGAAACAAACAAATTAAACCAAGATCAGCGAGATAGAAACACACAACCATGAAAATAGTTTACATAAACATGCCAACATATGGCCTGAAACTCAGATCACTATAACAGCGACATCCTTCTTTATCATCTGTGAAGCTGAAACAACACCGCTAAATTAGCCACAACAGTGTCATCAATGTGATTGGACGCAAATCGAACAATTATGTTTGTTTAAGCATAGATAATGTGTATATAGGTTGTACATGAATAGAATGACTATGTAAAGATTTGAACCAAAGATTTTCTCCCAGTAAGTTGGTTTATGCATTTAACACGTAAATTATGTCTCTTTTTAAGATTAAATTAGGCTACATCTCACCTACTAAGTTGTATATATTTTATATCAACTGTAATGTGGTATAAATAACCTCACTAATCAATTCAATCAAGTTTATGTTAATGCAACTAATTACAGGACCTATCAAAGATAAAAAAAGGCAACTAAAAAGTTCATAGAATAATGAAAAAGATTAAAGAAAATAATCACAGAAATTGGGTTTACAAACTACTCATCTAACGAACACAATAAGGGCAAGATAAGCTCACATTAAGATATTAGGTTGAAATTGATTCGGATTTTACATTTTGGAGAAAGAATTGCTAACCTTGTGAAAATCTGAAGCGGTAGCAAATTGAAACCTAGTCGACATGAACGGACCAATATCGCAGGCATGAAGTGAATTACCGCACGAAATCGATGCAGATAAAGAGAAAGAGTGGAGATGAAAAACCTTGGGTACAGAGCAGAGGTGGCGTGACCATCGGAATACAGTAAACATGAGAATGTGGAGAATGGCGGTCCAATTATATTATTGTACATCGACAGATGCAGACTTTACTATTTTTGATGCACAGATCTCCCAATATTGTAAATATATAAATTAGCATAAAGGGAACCATATAACATCACATATTTTGTGGTGTGCATTTGTTTGTTTCTTTTCACTCCATCAAACAGAAAAGAACCCACACACAATTTGTATTTCTGGAACAAAGAAAACCACAAACGCATTTGTTGTGGTTTGTTACAGATTGTCCTTGTATTAAATTACCCTTAAAGTATTCAAATAGTACTTTGATATTAACCAAGTCAGATCGTAGGAATCTGCTAAAGTTGGTTTTAATTATAAAACTAAATCATTTTGATACATTAAACCCGAAATCAGATCGTTGGAATCTGTTACTGTAGTGGTTTAATCATATACGAATAAGGATTCGTTATTTATTTTTAGAACCGAGTTTTGCTGTAAACTTTTGAAGACGGTTCTTATAAGTTTAAGAGGTTAAACTTAATTATCCAAAACCTTGTTTATACTTTGTGTATAATAAGTATTATAATCTTTAAAGGAAACCATGCCGGAAAGTCCAAAGGATAATAATGCTATTGTAATGCATAAAGAACCGGGATCATCTTTTTCGAATTTCCAATGCCCAATGTTAAAATCAACTAACTATACAACATGGGCAATTCGAATGAAGACCATGCTGGATGCAAATGGCCTCTGGGAGATTATAGAACCCGATGAAGAAACAATAGTAGATGTCAAGAAAGACAAATATACTATTGCCTACTTGTTTCAAACGTTACCCGAAGATTTACTCCTACAAGTTGCAGACTGTAAAACTGCAAGAGAGGTGTGGGATTCATTAAAAACCAGACATATTGGTGCAACACAAGTGCAAGAAGCACGGTTGCAAAGCATTAAGTATGAATTTGATAAATTACAAATGAAAGATGATGAGACTATTGATTCTTTCACATTGAGACTAACAAATGTTGTTAGCAAAGCAACTAGTTGTGGTGAAAAGATTGATCAACCACGCTTGTAAGAAAAATCTTAACCTCAATGCCCGATAGGCTTTTGCATATAATTTCTTCGATTGAGCAATTTACTGATCTAAAGCAAGTAACCGTGGACGATATTATCGGGAGGCTTAACCTATGAGGAAAGGATTAAATCCAAAAGAGGAGTTGTGACCAACACTCAGGACAAA
Organism: Bidens hawaiensis; assembly: GCF_021521415.1. Classification (NCBI taxonomy): domain Eukaryota; kingdom Viridiplantae; phylum Streptophyta; class Magnoliopsida; order Asterales; family Asteraceae; genus Bidens; species Bidens hawaiensis. The sequence goes on from NW_027491014.1 coordinate 1,314,844, forward strand.
CTCTTGTTCACACACCATGACAAGAATAAGGGTCATGGGAAAAATTTTGGAAATCATGGACCAAAGAGGTTCAATACATCACGAAAGAATTGGCGTGATGGCAAGGGAAAACATGTTGATAAGGATGAAAAATCATCTCAACATTCCCATTACAATAAACCTAAGAAAACTCAAAGAGATTTGAGTTAGGTTAAGTGCTATAAATGCAAGCAGGGTGGGCATTATGCCAACACGTGTCCTCAAAGGGATCAAACACATGATCAATCTAACTTAGTGGAAGAGGACGAAGAACCCACATTTTTGATGGCAGTTCTTAGTGAACATGAGATCCATCAAGAAATTTTCCTAAACGAAAAGGAAATTAAGCCTAATCTATATACATCTATCAATGAGAGTCTATGGTACTTAGACAATGGTGCAAGTAACCATGTGACTGGTAATAGAAATCATTTGAAAGAACTAGACGAAAATATCTCCGGACGAGTTCGTTTTGGTGATGGTTCGTTTGTAGATATTAAAGGGCGAGGCTCAATTCTGTTGGAATGTAAAAATAAGGAACAGAGAATTATATCTCATGGTTACTACATTCCAAGTTTGAAAAGTAATATTCTGAGCCTTGGACAATTAACAGAAAACGGCTGTAAAGTTCTATTGGAACGTGACTCTCTATTCCTATATGATCATAATCAACATTGCTTATGAAAGTCACACGCTCAAGGAATAGACTTTACAATATAAATCTAAAAATTGGTGAACCCGTTTGTTTATTGTCCAAATTAGATGACGAGGCGTGGCTGTGGCATGCTCGGTTGGGTTATCTGAACTTTGACGCAATAAAGTCAATGACTCATAAAAATTTGGTTCAAGGGATTCCTCGTATTAATCATGCAAGTCAAGTCTGTGACGCATGTCTCTTGGGAAAGCACATTAGAGCCCCATTCCCGAACCTAACCAAGTTTAAATCAATTAAACCATTAGACTTGGTTTATGGAGACCTTTGTGGTCCTATATCACCACCTACTTATTCTGGAAAGAAATATATTTTCTTACTTGTAAACGATTGTACTCGTTACATGTGGGTATATTTCTTAACTTCTAAAGATCAAGCTTTTGAAGTTTTTAGAGAATTTAAAAGGATGGTGGAAAACGAGGTTGGAACAAAATTAAAAATGTTAAGAACTGATAGAGGAGGAGAGTTCACATCGAGTGAATTCCATCAGTTCTGTAAAGATAATGGTATAGCCAGGCAACTTACAGCACCCTATTCACCACAACAAAATGGTGTGGTGGAACGTAGAAACAGAACTATGTTATCTACTATGCTGTAAGGCCCCGTTACCGGTGCCCTACATTTGGTGTTGGATTTACTCATAAACACAGTTCTAAATATCAGAGTTAATTAAAACATTCGCGGAATAATATAAAACATCAACAATCATTACAAACATTCATCATCTTGTCTTTAAAACATAACTTAAACATGTCTTTTAGTTCAAACCATAACAAATAGATCTTCAGATGCCAGCTTCTTTATTCTACCGCCATGTGTCCCCGCTCAAGCCAGCTGCCTCATTCTACTCACCTGCGTGCATTCTAAAAGTTAGCTACGCTGAGTGAGTTCTAGTTAATCACATAACATACAATACGAACACTTACCTTCTTTTATGCATCCAAAGACACATAATAATTACGTTACTATTTTACTTTCATCACATAACTTCATACATACATACATACATACTTTATTACTTTCATACTATATATTTACTGTCCATTCTATCTCAGATATTACTAGAGTCTGATCCCTTCCTTTTCTATCTCAGATATTATTAGGGTCTGATCCATTTTCCTATGTCTATCTCAGATATTATTAGGGTCTGATCCCTTTCTTGTCTATCTCAGATATTATTAGGGTTTGATCCCTCTTTACTTGTCTATCTAAGATATTATTATGGTCTGATCCCTTTCTTCTCTATCTCAGATATGATTAGGGTCTGATCATTTACTTCTTCACCGTCGTACATTCTGTCTTTACGTACTCGTAACATACATAACATTCTTTACTCTTTCATACATATATCTATCATACACATCCATCTATCATATACATACCTACCTTGTCAATACGTGCAATATCCGAAGATGGTTCACGTACAGACAAGCTTTCGATCACATTCAAGATATACATAATTAACATATAAATCATATATGGCGTACACTTACCATTTAAGGTAAGTGTATTAACTATCACATCGAGTATGCACACAGCCCCGAAAATATAACAAAGAAATGGGGCTAGAAACTCACCTGAATGCGGTTGCGTTCACCGTTTATAGTTAATCCTGTCTTGAGCTGTGCACGGCTAACTGTATAACATTTACATGTATCAATTTTCTCTTGCTACTCATATCGTATTTCTATCTTTATATAATCCACAACGGACGGGGGTCCGGAGGCAGCGCCCCTGGCAGCGGGGTCTAGGGGTGGCAGTCCCTAGTAGGGTCCAAGAAGCAGAGCCCTTAGCTGGGGTCGAGCTGCCAGGTCAGCTTGGAAAAAATTTTATTTCCATTAACTGTCTTAATACATTTTCCATTAGGATTTTAATTATTTTTCTAATTCGCTATCTCATTCTCCGTGACGAATTAAGACTTATTCGTTACTGATTCGTCACCTTACATGCCTGATTCGTTAGTTGATTCATCATTCTAGTTCGTTAGATAAACATAGCGAATGATGAGTAACGAATCAACTGATTCGTTATATAAATATAACGAATTGGTCATTAACAAATCTCCTGATCTGCGGTCTGGTTTGCTGTCTTATGTAATGAATTGACCAGTAGGGAATGACCTAGTTCGCTGTTGTAATCACAACGAATTGCGAATCACCTGATTCGTTATTTTAGCGTAACGAATTGGCTCTGTCTTATCCAACCTTGACGAATTAGCCTATATTCTTATCCAGACTTTGACTCTTGGGCCAAAGTCAAAATTGTCAAGAACAATAACAGTCAACACGAACCAGATTAGCAATTCAGCCACAAATCTCAACGAAAACACACGAGTTTGGTATCAATCAACTCGTAATCACCTCGCCTACAAACCCTAACCACCCAAACATCCATACATTCGCGTTTAATGTGTGCGATTTATGTGTATATATTACGGGTATTTCAAACTAACAATTAGCCTATCAAACTGTAACAGATTTTACTACGGATTAGTTCGTTGGACTCGTTTTCATCACATTCATACAGAACTAGGACCTCCTAAATGAATCCGAGCCTATATGAATGATATATAGATATAAATGTACCTTAAACGACGCGAACTACGAACACGATCTGGTCCTTGGTGTTGTTTTGGTTCTTCACGACGACCTAGCACCAACAAGCTCGGGTTCTTGCCTTCGGATCTTGTTTCGGGTTTGTGTGTGTTTTCCAAGGTGTAGGCTATGGTGTAGAGATTTATAGAAAATGGAGAGGTTTAGGGTTTAAAGGTATTTATACTCCCTTAAGCCCATGGACCTAAGACCCATTCCATTTCTTATTTTCCATCTTCTAAAGTCCAAGCCCAACCGTCTACAGTTTGTTAACTAAACCGATAAACGACACAATATAAAATAAAAGACATTTATTTTATTATTATAATCAAAAGTAGGACGTTACAAGTCTTCCCCCCTTAAAGAGGTTTCGTCCCCGAAACCTAAGTATTACATAAACAAATTCGGGTAAACTTGTGCATCTCATCCTCAGCTTCCCAAGTAGCATCTGAACCCTTGCGATGCTTCCATATCACTTTCACTAAAGGTATAACCTTGTGACGGAGTTGCTTTTCCTTGCGGTCAACTATCTCAATTGGTTGCTCGATGTAATTCAATTGTTCATCAACCTCAATGTCCATTAATGGCACGTGAGACGTGTCATCAGCTAGACATTTTTTCAGATGAGAAACACGGAAGGTTGAATGAATTCCTTCTAACTCTTCTGGCAATTCCAGCTTATAAGCTACTTCACCTACACGATCTATAATTTTAAACGGTCCAATGTACCTCGGACTCAATTTCCCCCTGTTTCTAAAACGGATGATTCCTTTCCAAGGAGAAACCTTAAGCATCACACTGTCACCAACGTTGAACTCAATCGGTCGTCGCCGCTTATCAGCATAAGACTTTTGTCTGTCTTGAGCAGCTTTCATTCTTGCTTTAATCTGATCGAACTTTGAAGATGTTTCTTGAACCACTTCTAAACTTCCCATCTCTTTCTGTCCAATCTCTCCCCAACATACCGGGGTTCTACTTCGTCTACCGTAAAGCATCTCGAACGGTGGCATACCGATACTTGAATGGTAGTTGCTGTTATAGGAGAACTCTGCTAGATGCAGATGGTCATCCCAACTTCCACCAAAATCTAAAACACAAGCACGTAGCATATCCTCAAGGGTTTGGATCGTCCTTTCAGACTGTCCATCGGTTTGAGGATGATACGCCGTACTGATATTCAATCTCGTTCCCATAGCTTCATGGAACTTCCTCCAAAATCTCGAAGTAAAACGAGTATCTCTATCGGACACGATCGATAACGGTACTCCATGCTTAGACACAACCTCTTTTATAAACAAATTTGCTAATGTTTATGACGAGATGGCCTCTCGTATGGGCAGAAAATGAGCACTCTTGGTCAAAAGGTCCACTATCACCCAGATGGTATCATGATGCTTAGCTGTATGAGGTAGCTTAGTTATGAAATCCATGGTGATGTGTTCCCATTTCCATTCAGGTATCTCTAGAGGCTGCATCTTTTCATAAGGTTTCTGGTGCTCTGCCTTCACTTGCAAGTAAGTTAGGCACTTACGGACATAATCTACTATATCATTCTTCATGCCTGGCTACCAGTAATCTCTTTTCAAATCTTGGTACATCTTCGTAGCTCCTGGATGAATCGAATACCTTGACTTGTGAGCTTCATCTAAGATTCGACCGCTGAGATCTCCATGGCGTGGGATCAACATACGGTCAAACCTAGTCTTACATGATGAGTGTTTTCCATAAACTCGTCTTTCTGACCGAAAATCCTTTCTTTCTTCACTAGCTCTTCATCTACCAAAACTTCAGACTGTACTTTGATGATTTCATCGAACAAACTTTATTTTATAATCAACTGGTATGACTTCACTGTTGCAATGACTTCCTCATTCTTACGACTTAGCGCGTCGGCGACTACATTAGCTTTACCAGGATAGTATTTAATGTCACAGTCGTAATCCTTTATCAATTCTAACCACCTCCTCTGTCTCATGTTCAGCTCCTTCTGCTCGAAAAAGTACTTTAAACTTTTATGATCCGTATAATTTGTACACTTAGTACCATACAGGTAATGCCTTCATATCTTTAAGGCATGCACTACTGCTGCTAGCTCTAAATCATGCATCGGATAAGTACTCCCATGAACTTTCAACTGTCTAGATGCGTAAGCTATCAACTTTCCTCGTTGCATCAACATGCAACCTACCCCACGATGCGAAGCATCCATACAAACAACCAAATCCTCGTCACCATCGGGTAAAGAAAGGATTGGAGCTTGCGTGAGTCTCTTCTTTAACTCCTGAAAAGCCTCTTCTTGAAACTTACCCCAACTGAATACTATCTACTTTCAGGTCATACCGGTCAACAGTGCGGCTATCTTGGAGAAACCTTCGATGAATCTCCTATAGTAGCCAGCTAACCCTAGGAAGCTTCGTATATCAGTCGGATTCTGCGGAGTCTTCCAATTTTTTATCGCATCAATCTTAGCTGGGTCAACGGTAATCCCTTCATGATTAATCACGTGACCTAGAAATTTCACTCTCGCAACCAGAACGCGCATTTCGAAAACTTAGCATACAACTTCTCTTCCTTCAGAACTTCCAATACTTCCCTCAGATGATCGGCATGATCAGACTCGCTCTTTGAATAAATAAATATAATGTCGATGAAAATGATGACTGATTTATCCAACATTGGCCGACACACCCTATTCATCATGTCCATAAATGCTGCGGGGGCATTCGTCAGACCGAATGACATCACGAGGAACTCGTAGTGTCCATACCGCGTTCGGAACGCTATCTTAGGGATGTCTGCTTCCTTCACCTTCAATTGATGATAGCCTGATCTATAATCTATTCGTGAGAACTAACTTGAACCTTGCAGTTGGTCGAACAGATCATCAATCCTTGGCAAAGGATATCTATTCTTTACCGTAAGCTTATTCAACTCGCGATAGTCTATGCACATTCTCATGCTTCCATCCTTCTTCTTCACGAATAACACTGGTGCTCCCCACGGGGAAACACTTGGTCTTATAAAACCCTTGTCGAGGAGTTCTTGCAGTTGAGACATCAGTTCTTTCATCTCGGATGGTGTTAGATGGTAAGGAGCCTTTGCGACGGGCTGGGCTCCTGGTACTAAATCTATCTGAAATTCTATCTCTCGCTCCGGTGGCAACCCCGGAAGATCCTCTGGGAATACTTCTGGGTAGTCGCGCACAATAGGAACATCTTTCATTTCTTTTGTCTCGGCCGTAGCGTTGACAACATACGCCAAGTAGGCACCGCACCCTCGCCTTAATAAACCCTTGGCTTTTATCATCGAAATGACATTAAGCCCAGAACATTCCTTATCACCATAAACCGTCACCGCACTACCATCCAAGGACTTTAACCTTATTATCCTACTCTTACACACTATCTGAGCTTCGTACTCAGACAACCAATCCATTCCCAAAACCACATCGAACCCTCCTAAGGTCATACCATACAAAGTAACAGGGAACTCATGTCCCTCTAACTCTATCTTACAGTTCTTAACCATTCTCATTATTTTAACCGAGGTTTCACTAGCGGTTTATACTACAAAAGTTTCAGGCACTCGGCAACATTTCATTTTAGCTAATTTAATAAATGACATGGCTACGAAACTTTTGTTCGCACCTGAATCGAATAATACTGAAGCGGAAATACCGTTTACAAAAAAACGTACCTGTGACAACATTTGGAATCTGGTTGGCTTGTTCCTGGGTTAACATGTAGGCTCTGGTCCTCGGCCTAGTCTGATCCGCATCATTCTTTCCACTCCCTCCAGCTCCACCACCGGTGCATTCCTTGGCAAAATGGCCCGGCTTACCGCACTTGTAGCATGCGGGCTTTGCAGTACAATCGGGAACATAATGTCCCACCTTCCCACACTTATAACACATATTCGACCCAAGCCTGCACTCTCCTCCGTGAGCCTTACCACACTTATGACAAACATCAGATCCTTTACCCCACTTGCACTCACCACCGTGCATCTTTCCGCAGGTCTTACACGACCTCTTCTCCCACACCTTCTGCTTCTTTTCCTTGGAGTTCCACAACTGAGTACCGGGTCGTTTGACATTGACCCACTTCTTATATTTCTTCTTTTCTTCCACCACAATATCATCCGCAGCCAGGTCTGCATAAACCATCTTTGCGAGCTTGACAACAGAGTCAAAGGTAGCAGGTTTACTTGTCCTGACTAGCGTGCGGAATTTCTGTGGCAATCCCCTCACATAACACTTGATCCTCTTAGCCTCAGTGTTAACCATATCGGGTACCAACCTAGAAATTCGGTTGAACTCGGTGGTATACTCACGATGTGTCATCGTTCCGGCTTTCAGGTTCAGAAACTTCATCTCCGCCCTCTCAACCTCGGCGTCAGCACAGAACCTCTTCATTACTAACTCCTTCAGATCCTCCCACTTCATGGATTTAATCTCGTCCCGCGTCGTCCTCTGCTCCACACTTTCCCACCAATACATTGCCTCATCTTCAAACGATTGGGTGGCATAACCGACAGCTTGATCGGGACGACACTCGCTAATGCGGATAAATTTATCCATGGCGGTTATCCATTGAAGGGTAGCGATTGCGTCTCCCAAACCAGTTAGCTTCAGCGGGTCACAACCCTTAAAGGACTTATAGTTGCAGCCACCTCGGCCCCTCTTCCTCTCATCAACTTTAACAGACCTTACCACACTCGAAGCCTCCATTTCTCCTTCATCATCTTTCCTACCACCTCCTCCCGCTCCTTCAGCTGTTATTTCACGGCCTTCAGCAGACCCCTCTGGGTTCAAGTTCTTCACTGCATTGGCTACAGCTTGTACAATAGCTGCTTGGATTAAGGGATCGAGTTGGACTCCTTCGTTGTCCTCAGGGTTTCTTCCAGCTGCGCTTCCTACAGCTCTGGTGTTGGAAGCTGTTTCTACCGAAGTTCGTTGGACACGACGAGGCCTGCCACGACGTCTAGTGCGGCCTCCTTCTCCAACAACTGCCCAAGATCCAGCCATCGTACTCTGGAAGGAAAAACACAAACGTCATCACTCAAGGAACTATTTAGTACAAGGATAGTAAGGCTAACATGTAATAACAGTGGCCAGCTGTGATTAGCTGATCACGTTACTTTTCGTGACCTATACACTTCCTCTTATGAGTCTATTTATGCTGGTTCTACTCTAAACAGTTAATCAATCGAACAAGCAATTATTCTTACCCCTAACATTCACATATCCTTTCTTTAGCAATTAAAATAACATTAACATACATATTTAACCATACACTTTACCTTTACTGAGGTTGCTTGAGTGACACATGGCTATCTTGAATTGGCATCTTCTTTCTTTTCTTACTTAAATCCCATTCTCTGTTCGAGTCTAAGCATGTAGGATGCTTAAATCTCTCGAACTTTTCTCTGATACCAACTTGTAAGGCCCCGTTACCGGTGCCCTACATTTGGTGTTGGATTTACTCATAAACACACTTCTAAATATCAGAGTTAATTAAAACATTCCCGGAATAATATAAAACATCAACAGTCATTACAAACATTCATCATCTTGTCTTTAAAACATAACTTAAACATGTCTTTTAGTTCAAAACAGAACAAATAGATATTCAGATGCCAGCTTCTTTATTCTACCACCATGTGTCCCCACTCAAGCCAGCTGCCTCATTCTACTCACCTGCGTGCATACTAAAAGTCAGCTACGCTGAGTGAGTTCTAGTTAATCACATAACATACAATACAAACACTTACCTTCTATTATACATCCAAAGACACATAATAATTACGTTACTATTTTACTTTCATCACATAACTTCATACATACATACATACATACATACTTTATTACTTTCATACTATATATTTACTGATCTCAGATATTATTAGGGTCTGATCCCTTCCTTTTCTATCTTAGATATTATTAAGGTCTGATCCCTCTTACTTTGCCTATCTTAGATATTATTAGGGTGTGATCCCTTTCTTGTCCATCTCAGATATTATTCGGGTCTGATCCCTCTTTATTTCTCTATCGGATCCCTTTCTTCTCTATCTCATATATGATTAGGGTCTGATCCCTTACTTCTTCATCTTCGTACATTCTGTCTTTACGTACTCGTAACATACATAACATTCTTTACTCTTTCATACACATTCATACATATATCTATCATACACATCCATCTATCATATACATACCTCCCTTATCAATACGTGCCATATCCGAAGATCGTTCACGTACCGACAAGCTTTCGATCACATTCAAGATATACATAATTAACATATAAATCATACATGGAATACACTTACCATTTAAGGTAAGTGTATTAACTATCACATCGAGTATGCATACAGCCCCGAAAATATAACAAAGAAATGGGGCTAGAAACTCACCTGAATGCGGTTGCGTTCACCGTTTATAGTTAATCATGTCTTGAGCTGTGCACGGCTAACTGTATAACATTTACATGTATCAATTTTCTCTTGCTACTCATATCGTATTTCTATCTTTATATAATCTACAACGGACGGGGGTCCGGGGGCAGCGCCCCTGGCAGCGGGGTCTAGGGGCGGCAGTCCCTAGTAGAGTCCAAGAAGCAGAGCCCTTAGCTGGGGTCGAGCTGCCAGGTCAGCTTGGAAAAAATTTTATTTCCATTAACTGTCTTAATACATTTTCCATTAAGATTTTAATTATTTTTCTAATTCGCTATCTCATTCACCGTGACGAATTAAGACTAATTCGTTACTGATTCGTTACCTTACATGCCTGATTCGTTAGTTGATTCGTCATTCTAGTTCGTTAGCTTAACATAGCGAATGATGAGTAACGAATCTTATATAAATATAACGAATTGGTCATTAACGAATCTCCTAATCCGCGGTCTGGTTTGCTGTCTTATATAACGAATTGACCAGTAGCGAATGACCTAGTTCGCTGTTGTAATCACAACGAATTGCGAATCACCTGATTCGTTATTTTAGGGTAACGAATTGGCTCCGTCTTATCCAACCTTGACTAATTAGCCTATATTCGTATCCAAACTTTGACTCTTGGGTCAAAGTCGAAATTGTCAAGAACAATAATAGTCAACACGAACCAGATTAGCAATTCAGCCTCAAATCTCAACGAAAATACACGAGTTTGGTATCAATCAACTCGTAATCACCTCGCCTACAAACCCTAACCACCCAAACATCCATACATTCGCATTTAATGGGTGCGATTTATGTGTATATATTACGGGTATTTCAAACTAACAATTAGCCTATCAAATTGTAACGGATTTTACTACGGATTAGTTCGTTTGACTCGTTTTCATCACATTCATACAGATCTAGGACCTCCTAAATGAATCCGAACCTAGATGAATGATTTATAGATATAAACGTACCTTAAACGAGCTGAACAACGAACACGAGCTGGTCCTTGGTGTTGTTTTGGTTCTTCACGATGATCTAGCACCAACAAGCTCGAGTTCTCGCCTTCGGATCTTGGTTCGGGTTTGTGTGTGCTTTCCAAGGTGTAGGCTATGGTGTAGAGATGGATAGAAAATGGAGAGGTTTAGGGTTTAAGGGTATTTATACTCCCTTAAGCCCATGGACCTAAGGCCCATTCCATTTCTTATTTTCCATCTTCTAAAGTCCAAGCCCAACCGTGTACAGTTTGTTAACTAAACCGATAAACGACACAATATAAAATAAAAGACATTTATTTTATTATTATAATCAAAACTTGGATGTTACATACGCGTAGCATAATGAAGGCTGTGTCAATGCCTCAAAACTTTTGGGGTGAAGCTGTAAGGCATACCATATATGTCTTAAACCGAATCCCAACTAAAGCACTAACGAACGCTACACCTTTTGAAGCATTAAATGGTAGAAAACCAAACCTAAAACATTTAAGGGTTTTTGGTTGTGTAGCATATTCTAAGGTACCATCAAATCATCTTGCCAAATTAGATGATAGAAGTGTCAAGATGGTATATTTGGGAATTGAGGAAGGATCAAAAGCATATAGACTTTATGATCCCAATACTAAACGAATTTGCATCAGTCGAGATGTAAAATTCTTGGAAAAGGATTCATGGAATTGGAAAGAGTACATGAATGAAGTTGGTAGTGAGGAACCTGAATGGGTAGATTCATTGTTGAGGATAACTTTAATGAAGTTCCTCAAGAAAAAAAATGAAACAATCCCGGTGACTCGAGAGGATGAATATACGAAAGATAATGACCAAGAATATGAAGAACCATTATCTCCTAATCTCCTAGCAATCTTGTCACACCTCCAACATACGTGTATGAGCCAAATTCAGCCGAGGTTGCTGAATATAGACCAATTACTGATAGCTCATTAGATTCTTTCAATCATACACCATTGAGAGTTTTTAAACCTTTGGGAGATGTGTATAAAAGGTCCAAAAAGATTAACACTGATGTTAATGAACTTTTACTGGCTGAAGAAGAACCTTATAATTACAAGGAGGTAGCCAAGGACAAGAAATGGATTAAGACTATGCAAGCTGAGATAGACTCAATAAACAAGAATAATACTTGGAAATTGACCAAATTACCCAATGATCATAAGGCAATTGGCCTAAAATGGGTATTCAAGACCAAAAGAGATGCGAGCGGGGAAATAATAAAGCATAAGGCTCGTTTGGTAGCCAAAGGCTATGTACAACAACATGGTGTAGACTTTGATGAAGTCTTTGCTCCTGTAGTCCGCATAGAGACGGTTCATCTCATTTTAGCTCTTTCAGCTTATAATGGATGGTAAGTACATCACCTTGATGTAAAATCCGCATTCCTACATGGCGAACTGAAGGAAGAAGTCTATGTTTCACAACCAGAAGGATTTGTAAAAACACAAGATGCAGGAAAGGTCTACAAACTTTCCAAAGCATTATATGGACTTAGACAAGCGCCACATGCATGGAATGTGAAACTTGATCTCACTCTAAAATCACTTGATTTTAAGAAATGTACGTTGGAACATGCAGTCTATACGAAGAAAAGCAAAACCTCTACTTTGCTTGTTGGAGTCTATGTTGATGATCTAATAATAACTGGATCTTCAAAGACAGAAATAGACTCATTCAAATCTCAAATGGAAGAAAAATTTGAGATGAGTGACCTTGGGTTATTGGCTTACTATCTTGGTATAGAAGTTACCCAATAAGGGGGTGAAATATCTATCAAGCAAGCCGGTTACATTACAAAGATTCTAAAGAACGCTGGAATGTTGGATAGTAATGAAACCAAAATCCGTATGAACCCTGGTACACTCTTGACTAAAACCGAAGGTGGAAAATCGGTTGATCCCACTGAATATAGAAGTCTAATTGGATGCTTAAGGTATCTACTTCATACTTGACCAGATTTGTTATATTCAGTTGGTTTACTCAGTAGGTTTATGCAAGAACCTAAAGAACACCGTTTCAAAGCCATTCATCAAGTTCTACGTTATATCAAAGGCACTAAAGACTTCGGTATAACTTATAAGAGGAATGGAGGATGCAAAATAACTGGTTACAGTGATAGCAGTTATGGTGTTAATACTGAAGAAGGAAAAGGAACTACGGGGATAGTGTTCTATTTTGGGAATTCTCCCATAACTTAGTGCACACAAAAGCAACAAACTGTGGCACTCTCTTCATGTGAATATGAATTCATGGCTGCAACGGCTGCAACATGTCAAGCACTATGGCTAAAAAGACTACTAAGTGAACTCACCGGATGGAAAGAAGAAAAGATTACTCTATATGTCGACAACATATCCGCTATCGTGCTGAGGAAGAACCCGGTGTTTCATGGAAGAAGTAAACACATTGACACCCATTATCATTTCATAAGGGAATGTGTCGAAGACAATCACATCACTGTTGAACACATAAGTGGAGAACTTCAAAGAGCGAACATCTTAACAAAAGCATTGGCAAGAATAAAGTTTACTACAATGAGGAAACTGCTAGGTGTTGAATACTTACTTGTTCGTGATTGAGGTGGTGAATGTTAGATTTAATCCCTCCAAGTTAAAGTCTAGGGTTAGTTATGTAAATATGTCATAGTATGTTTTAGTTAGTTTTAATATTTATGTAACGTAGAAGGATTGAAGTTGTAATTTGTATAAAGATCAATAGACATGTAAGTCTATATAAACCCTCAACATCAATAAAGATTTCATACCTTTTACAAATTGTTATCATATTATTATCATTGATCGATCATTCTTTCTTTAATCTTGGGCAACACGGACACGAGGGTTGCTCTATATTTGTTTAGGAAGTTTGTGTGTGTTCAATTAAGCATGTTTATTGCACATCTACGGTGAAAAGCACATGACGTGACTCTTATCAATATTCAAACACAACAATTAACAAAGATTCAGAATAAAGTTTTAGTTACACCGCATAATGAATAGATAAACTATGATATGTGAAATATAATGACCTCTAGAGGTAAGAAGAACCATCCTTAAAGATGCTTAAGAGATGCATATGTTGAGTTTTGATCATCAAAAGTTACCAAAATACCATACTGGTTCTCTATGCCACACTTCTAAAACACAAGACATAAAAGATAACATATATATATATATATTTATATATATATATATAGGGGTGGGATCTAGAGAAAACTCCTACTAATGAGAGAACTAGAGAACTCATTTAAAACCCTATGAGTGAAAATAAAAGAAAAGGAAAAAATAAAAGGGAAGGGGTTTTTTAATGAGGAAGGGTAAAAATGGAAGTGAAAAAAATACTATAATCATTCGTTATCTTCCACACCCAGCCCTGTCTTTTTGGAGATAACCTAGGGTTTTCAAAATTCTCTTGTTCGATCATCTAATCGCTTAATCGACTGCAAAATAAAGGTAAAACTCGATGAAATCTAACAGGTGAACGATCCTAATACTCAATTTCTCATATTTTCAATGTTGATTTGGTGTATTAAATACCAATCGAGTACAAACAGAGGCTATCATGTTTCGTAGGCTTTGCTCAATCGACTGCAAAATCAAGCTACAACTCGATGAAAACTAACAGGTAAACGATTCTAATACTCAATTTTTCATGTTTTCAATGTTTATTAGGTGTATTAAACACCAATCAAGTACAAACAGAGGCTATCATGTTTCGTAGGCTCTGTTTTTGTTTTTTTGTTTAATTGAATAACAGTATGGCGTTGTTAAATATTAAATTGTACAATGATTATAAATGAAAACTATGAATGATGCACATATTGATGAGCTCATGTATTTTAAATGATTAGCCAAGTATTGCACATATGTATTACTAATGTAATACATGCATATGCAACGCGGATGTGTTACATATATGCACCTTTGATGTATTGCATATATGCAATGATGTTGCATTACATTTTTAAGCAGCGTTGATGCACCTTTGATGTATTACATTTATGTAGTACCTAAAATACGTATTTTACAATATCGTCTACTTATATTGCATATATGTAGCGCTGAAAGTAGTAATGTTAATGCAATTGTATATGCTTAATTATATTGCATATGTGCAACATGTTTAAACCTATCAATGTTGATGTAGCACATGTATTTATTAATATTGCACATGTGTAGTGTATGTGAAAATTGTGATGACAATGATAATGCTACATTTCTTTAGGTATACTACATATATGAAGTGCTTTCATTACGTATATTTTTTCAAAAGACTATTACATGTTTGTCTTAAGTGTATTACATATATGAACTACTACTGTATAACATATTTATAGTAAAAGTGTACCACGTATATGCAATACTATTGCATTACATATATGCAGTGCTAGTGTAGTGCATATATGTATTAGTACTTTATTACGTATAATTAAATACTAACGTTTTGCTTTAATTTGTAGCCGGACGGTGAAGATCAGACATCAAAGAAAGTATGACGAAAAAAGCAAACACAGTGTTGAAAAAAAGGAGTTAATAAGTTAATAAAACTAAAAGTCTCATTTGTCTCCGTTTCAATTGTTTACTTGTGCTTAATCATATTCAAACCATAACTTCAATTCAAGCTTATTTTTTTGTATTACGTATGTTTATTGTATATCTTACTTACATTTTACAAAATGTATATTTGTAACTGATTGTTGGTGCTTGTTTATGCTCAAATTGTAACCTCTAATATAGGCTTATTTATTTGTATTACATATGTGCAATCTGTATTTTACCTACATTTAAGCAGTGACTTTCATGCTTTTAGGCGATTCAGAGACCGCTAAAACAAACGTTCTTGCAAAAGAGCGATTGGTAATGTGGGCGGTTTTGGGAACTGCTTAAAAATAGAGTGTAGGCTTCCAAACAAAACTTCTAAAACAACACCAACGAAATCACCCAAAATATGAACAGAAAATAAATGAAATCATGTCTTTATTAAAGTACCGCCCAGAACTAAAAAAAATAGTAATATATTATACTTAACCATAACAATAACCAGCTTTGAATTTGAAAATTTTATAGATATACAACAAAAATAAAACATTCTCAAACAAATTCAACTAAACTTTTTTTTAATCACACTAGTAGTTTGTGACACTTGTGTTAACATATGAACACAATTTTTATGCATAATATAAAGTACAATGTTATCCAGTTCCTAATATCATCACTTATCAGTCTTTAATTAGCCACAAAACACGCTTTAGCGTACCATGGATCGTCTATGTGTGTTTGTAGCTTGGCACATATTTCCTCACCCTGTAATAGAAAAAATAAACTCTAGTCACAGAAAGCAGATACAAATATAAATAGACAATAGATAGTTTTCAAACTTGCTTAACATTGTGGTATTGCTACATCAAACTTAGTATAAACACAGTTGTGGGCAAAAATGTGTTTCGGGCCCAACTCAACTCTGACCCGCATAAAAGTTTGTCATGTTAACTTGTAACTTGAACAACACGCTTTAAAATGCCTATAAAGTTAATATATTGTTACAACTAAATTATTTTATCAAATCAATAACATGATACAACTTAAAGACACAAAGCACACAATACTCCATTTAATCAGACACTATACTGCATATAAAAAATGACGGTTTTATTTCCCAGCTAATATGGATACTACAGTTTTCAACAACAAATTGGCGACTCAGATTAGTATATACCTCTTTCTCCTAAAAATCAGAAATTTCTTTTTAGTATTACAACAGTATTACACACGTGTATTACAAAATATTACACATCTATAATACTTTCAATCACCATTCAATATGCGTTTGCATCAAAGCTCCTCCTTACCTCTTTCTCCTTAAAACCATAATCAAACTTCTCGTTTGACTCTAATGTATGTTGTAATTAATCAATTTTTAATTCCAGTACGTTAACCTTCACTTCAAATTTCTTCAACTTTCTTAATTTTAATAGAGGGTTACCATATCAGATCACATAATTAAATAAATAGAACTCCAACATTAATAAATAAATGTCCAAAAAAAAATTGAAATTAATTTTTTTTCATATTCTACATGTTTAGCACCAACATTCAAATATACTACTATGAATTATAAAATATCAAAAATAATAGCTAATTAGTTAAAATTGATAAGAACTAATTAGGCAAAAAAATTTCCTTATGCAAGAAATTTGAAAGAAATAGACTATTGGTGAGATAATGAGCAGAGCAGACAAAAACTAACCTTCACTTCAGCTTTCTTCAATTTGTCTTCCAAATTATTCTTCTCAATATGTAACCCGTACCTTCAATTACTTAATTTCAACATTCACAATCATCGATTTAAACTCCTACAACTTTATGATCAAGTTCTGTATCTGAACAAAATCATCGTCTTTTTCATATAAGTGTATAGATGGAGTTAGAAAATGAATCAATCTTCAACTTACTCGGAATTTAGGGTTCTACAATCATCGAGTTTTATGGATTTGTAAGTATTGTCTTGGTAATTAGGGTTCATAATTGCACAGTGATTTGGGGAGCCGAACATACCTTTGAGATGTATTGGAGAATCAAATTGACAATTACACCCCTCTAGTTTGGAGTTCTCTAGTTCTCTCCCTAATATGTAGTTCTCTCTTGATCCTTTACCTATATATATATATATATTAAATAATGATTTAAGAATAGTGTTAGCAAATTGGAACATATACCATGTCACCCTTTTGTGTTACATCCCTACTTTGTCTATAACAAACATCATATTTCAGAATTTATCATCATCCTTCATCACATAATCAATATGGATTTTCATATCCTATCATCAGACTATACAAATCAAATATTCATAAATAAGATAATTCAATATTATAAGATATCCCATTACTAACACACATTCTATCAAGATTTCTAAGTTAAAACACCATTATCTAATAAGTTTAAAAGAGAAGTTTGGTGACACAATTTTTATTTTTGATTATTTTATTTAGTTTTCCTTTGTGAAATAAATTAGAAATAAGATTTGTTAACAAAGTTTGATTTGCTTTGATGTTAAGAGGGGGATGTTCCACATTGGCAATTCAAGTTCAAGTCCTACTAGAAAAAAAAGTTTTCTTCCTTCTATAGTTTTTTTTTTTTACTTTTAAGGTGCCTTTATAATTACTAGTGGAAGAGCTCGTGTTTCGCGACGGGAAACGGTATAATAACGCACGTTACCGGAACCGACCGAATTTTTTTTGACTTACCGGCTTAACACTTAGGTTTACCACCGACCAAGTTTACCGACTTGCCTGGCGCAACGCGCCGAGTGAAAAAACTAGTTTTAATGTAAAACTCATTTCTTTCCAAGAAATTTCTAGCTTTTAAATGTGTAGGAAAACCTATTAATGAATCTTATTGGTTCTTTTCAAACAGGCCAAATAATATGTTTAGGCCACCCAACTCAATTAAAACTTGTTAGCTAAACATTTTAGCCAAACAAAATGAGTTTATAAATCGTTCAACATACCCAGTTAAAATAGAGAGTTTATAACATAATTGATTAAAGCCCTAACTATAAATTCGTTCAACATACCTAGTTAAAAATCCCTCATTCCAATTTTGATTTGACTTACAAACTACTTACATCCCAGTTAAATAAGCAGCCACCGACTATGGTACTGCATTGCGACAATCAATATAAACTGAAAATAGAGATAGCAACAATAATAAAATTAACTATATATGCACCATTTTTTTATGTTTTTCAACTTACATATATACATACACGTATATACATATGCACATATACAAATATATACGCACACACTGATATTACATATGGATGACATGCACAAACTCAGATTCTATAACCGCAAGATAACAAAGAGTCAAAACAAAATAAGTAGCTAACCAACGTGACTAACTAATTGTTCGATTAACAATTTAACATACAAAACAGTTATCACACAAATACATACACACGTACATATTCACACACACGTGTACAAGCATACAAACGCATACACAAGCATACAAACACATACACACGTGCATATTCAAGCACACATATACAAAATTACAAACACACACAAGCATACAAATACATACACACATACCATTTAAAGGTTGTTCCTACAACTACAAAACACATACCACTATTTGGCCTGCATTCACGTATCACCTTTGCCACAACTTAGAGAGGTAGAGATAGTTGAACCATTTACAAATGCAGTACCTAACACAAACCAAAAACATGAAAGTCAAATGAATTAATTATATGAGAATTATAATTTTATATTATTTTATTAGCGACATAACTTACGACAATATTCGCCCTAGCCAAGCCGTTGAGTACCTGATCACTAAAAATAATGTTGTTTTTGAAAAAAAAAAAGTTCTGCATCGTTTATAACAAAAAATTAAAATAAAAAATTGTTAAAAACTTCAACAAAAAATATTTAAAATTGAAATTGTGGAAAAATGATTGTTTTAAAAGTTATACCTCGTAGAAGGTAATTCGTTGACTCTTATTTTCTAAAAGCCCATACACCACAATGCAACTTCACTCTACAATACCAACACAAAACTGTCATAATCAATTTTTGATATAACTAAATTTTTAAAAATAATTACCACAGATTTCAGTTATCTTGACTCCGAAAACAAATATAGATCCGTTAAATCCTGGTAGCAATTAGTTGCTGAAAGTAGCAAAATCCCATCTTTATCCAAATACACGTAAAAAGATATAGAGATAATTAGTATTTTGTATAAATATGTATTGGAAGCAGTTACATAGCATGTGAGTATTTACTCAGCTTTCGGGTAGAAGTTTGGTTTTGATAAGAAATTACGGTTAAAATAGAAAACTACATCGGGTTAAAATAAAATAGGAAAAAAGAAAAAATCAATTTTTTTTCTCGGTTTTTGGTTTTCTTGTGTTGGATTGTTCAGAATTCAGGTGTAGTGTGAAAAATAAGAATAAAACTCACTTCCAATGCCTTCATTTTTCATACGACATCAAAATAGCTTCGTTGTTCTTCGGCTTACCACAACCAGACTGCATGGGCTTGGACTGTTTCAAGACTACGTGGGCTAGGACTGTTTCAGATCTCGATTTTAAACATGAATTTGCAGTAACCAGTACTAACCACCACGATTGCATACATTTTCTTCATACTACCTACATGTAGCTTCATGGAAATCAATAACCGAAGACAACACCACAATTATGGGGCAACCTAAAATACAGATTACTTTAAAGTTTGCACAAGATAATAACTTAAATTTAAAAATGTACAACTTCAAATTCACTCAGCTACAAACATCATGTTACAATACGATAGGCAAAATTAAAATTGTTAACACTAAAGAATGTGTGTTGTGTACATGCATAAAACCTTCCAGTAGAAATGCACTTGCAACAACAGAAATCTTACGCTAACATTTAACACAGAAAGATTTATGTTACATCCGTAGAATACTTACAACCATTTTACAGCTAGCCACAATTTAGGGCACATAATTACTACCATCTAACAATTATCATAAGTTTAATCACTTTGAAATCCTAATAATTAGCAAAAAAAAAACTCACAAAATCTGTAACATCCCACTTTTGATTATAATAAATAAATGAAATTTTGTTTATTCGATAAAGTGTCGTGTGTCGGTTTAGATAAATAAACTATAAGATGACGGGCTTGAACTTTAAAAGATGGAATAAAAAATGGAATGGGACTTAGGTTCATGGGCTTAAGGGAGTATAAATACTCCTTAAATCCAAATCCTTTCCTTTTTATCCATCTCTACACCATAGCCTACACCATCAAAAACACACACAAACACCATCCTATATCTCGACTCAAGATCCGAAGGCGAAAACCCGATCTCGTTGGTGCTGGAACGTCGTAACGAGCCAAAACTACATCAATACTAGATCGTGTCCGTAGATCGACTCGTTTAAGGTACGTTTATATCGAGACCTTGTTCGTTTGGGTTCGGATTACGTCTATAAATCATAGATATGTTTTAGAATGTTAAAAACGAATCCAAAACAACAAATCCCACTGAAATTGATTAGCATTTGATAGGTTAATTGTTAACCTAAAATAACCCGCAACATAGATGCACAAATCGCACCCCTTAATCATGGATGTTTGGCCGATTTGATGGTTATGGTTGTAGGCACTTGGATTGCGAGTTCAATGGTACCAATTTCATGTTGTTTCGTTAAGAATAGAGGGTTTAATTGCTGATCCGGTATAGGTTGACTAATTCGTGTTCTTGAAAATTTTGACTTTAGGGTCAAAGTCTGGATAAGACTGATGCAATTCGTTATGGTAAGATAATGAATTAGTTCATCAATTCGTTATGCCCAGATCACGAATTACTTCGGCCATTCGTTAAGACAAAATAACGAATTGGGTCATCCAGTTTGGTTACGTCAGATAACCAATTAGGCTAACGAACTAGGATAGCGAACCAGGTAACGAATCAGGTGATTCATTACTCTCCAATTTATTACGATTAAGATAACGAAATAAGTCATGTTCAAATGACAAATTGGAATGACGAATTAGATGATGATAAGGGACGAATTAGGATAACGAATTAAGGAATAAAACATAACGAATAATAGGAAATTCGTTATGGCGAATGAGTTAACGAATTAGAATTATAAATTAAATCCTAATGGAAAATGTGTTATGACAGTTAGTGAAAATAAAATTTTTCCAAGCTGACCTGCTAGGGGCTCTGCCCCTTGGACCCCGCTAGGCCTGCTACCCCTAGAACCCCGCTGCCAAGGGCGCTGCCCCCGGACCCCCGTTCGTTGTGGGTTATAATTGAACTAGAAACACAATATAGATAATTAGTTGATACGTGTAATTATTATACAGTTAGTCGTGCACAGCTCAAGAAAGGAATAACAATTAACGGTGAATGTAACCGTGTGCAGGTGAGTTTCTAGCCTCATTTCCTTGTTATGTTTTCGTGGTTGTGTGCATACTCGATGTGATAGTTAATACACTTACCTTAAGTGGTAAGTGTATGCCATGTATGATTTATATGTTATTTATGTATATATTGAATGTGAATGAAAGCTTGTCGGTACGTGAGCGATCTTCGGATTTTGCACGTATCAACAAGGGAGGTATGTATATGATTGTGAAGGATAGATATATGTACAACGTATGAATATGTATGAACGATTAAAGAAAGCATATGTATGTTATGGTTATATAAAGATAGTACGCACGAAGATGAAGAAAGAGGGATCAGACCATAATAATAATCTGAGCTAGAGAAGAAAGGGATCAGACCCAAATAATATCTGAGATAGAGAAGTAAAAAGGGATCATACCCTAATAATATCTGAGATAGAGAAGAAAGGGATCAGACCATAATAATATCTTAGATAGACAAGGACAGAGGGATCATACCCTAATAATATCTGAGATAGAAAAGGAAGGGATCAGACCCTAATAATATCTGAGATAGAAAAGGGCAGTAACTATATAGTATGAAAGTAATAAAGTATGATTTTACGTATGAAATTATGTAATGAAGGTAAATTAGTAAGTAATTATTATGTTTCTTCGGATGCATAATTGAATGTAAGTATATGTATTGTATGATGTATGATTAACTAGAACTCACTCAACGTAGCTGACTTTTAGTATGCACGCAAGTGAGTAGAATGAGACAGCTGGCTTGAGCAGGGGCACATGGTAGAAGAATAAGGGTCTGGCATCTGAGGACTCAAGATGTTTTATGTTTAATGTTTGATTTGAAAGACAAGATGATTATATAAGACATGTTTATGAATTATTATGTAATGTTTTAATATTCCGCGAATGTTTTAATTATCTCTGACTAGTAGATTTGTGTTTATGAGTAAATCCAACGTCCAATGTAGGGCACCGGTAACGGGGCCTTACAAAATCTTACGCTAACATTTATGTTTGAACGCGTTACCCACAGACTCAGATCACAGATCTGATATATATATAATTAACCTAATACGGATCTAGTTCGTAATTGCACTTGATTGTAAGTTAAACGTTATATATGTATATTAATTGTATATATGTGTATTATAAGATTAGTCTTGAATATTGAGAGAGTATTTGGGCAGAGGTTCGATAATGTTTCTCAAAACTTAAATAAACAGTGGACTGAAACCACTATAAATAGAAGATGTATCTAGTTCGTTACACATTCCGTAACGAACTAGCATCCACTTCGTTACATACATTAAAATATAAATAACTTAACGAATCACCCCCTGATTCGTTAGACATCCTTAACGAATCAGGAGGGATATTAACTTAGATCTAGTTCGTTAAACATCCTTAATTAACTAGACTATACTTTAACGAACTACAATAATAACTTAATACTTTATTACATAGATAAAACGACAAATACATAAACGATAGATACAAAGACTCGAGACGCAAAACCGTGTACTAACAGACACCCCCTCGTCTTGAGCTCTTTGTTTTTACTTTACTTGAAACGCTTGGACTGACAATCTCTGCAACTATGAATCTCGTTCTCATAATATACACGCACAACGCGTTGGAATTGCATAGCCAGATCATAGTCCTCATTGCGCTCGAACAAAATCTTATTCTTATGTAGCACGTCGTTGTCGGTCTCGGTAAAGTTAACAAGCCACAGCGGATCAATGATCTTGATCAGCTTGATCTTCAAACCTTTGCCCAGGACAACGACGGCATCGCCAGTTCGGTTATCGTAATACCAGCGGTTGAAAGACAGATGTATGTGTTGATTCAAAGTCTTCACTGTTACCCGCTTTAAGGTCTTAGGCGGCTTAACCTTGAGGATCAACTTTCTCCAACCCTTCCTTAGATCACTTTCTTCTATACGCTTTCGGGTTGAAACCTGAGGCTTAAGAAACTTAAATCCATGGTTGACTTCAATTAACAGATCTTGATAGAACCAATCTGCTTTCCAATAACCCCCATGGTTGATAAATGGACGACACGCGAGGGTACGAACATCCCAACGCGGTAAAGTGAGAACATCCATTATCTTCTCACAATATTGAACCCCTTTTCCCATTTAACAATACATACTTTAAGATCGGAATAAAATAACCAAGAAATTATATCACCTTGAACCTTTGACACGGTCTTGAATGGAGTCATTTGGTTGGCTTTAGGACGAGCAACAGCTTCATCCTTCTGTTCCTGATCTACATACTTATAAGCCTCAATAATCTTACGAGTTTTCTTGCTTCGATACCCAAACCATCTTGCAATATCAGCATCAGCCGGGTTTTCAAGTGAATCAAATCTGGTATCAACCACACGTTTACCCTTCGATTCTTTTTCCAAATTGTCCTCAGCTGCCTTGAACGTTTCGTCATTAAATATTGGAGCACCTTGATCAACATTTGTGTGTTGAAACAGGTCAAGATGATCCTCAGCTGTGACATCTTCAACCTCGACCTCCTCATCTTCATAAATAAAATCTGTATTCATCTCAATAGTCGGATCATTTAAGATCTCTTCATCATTAATTACTTCTACATCAGGCTCTGTCTCTAACATGGTTAACTCGTCGTCATTCAAACCAAGCAATAGTGAGATCTGCTCTCGTGTTAGAGACCTTTCAACAAACTGACCAACCTCAATCTCGTTCCTATTCACCACACTTCTAACCACCCCCGATCCATTTACCAAAAATAACTGTATTAGCTTCAATCATCTCAATCAGTTTAGCAGCAGTCATATCATGATAAACAATAATCTGCTTGCCCGATTCATCAACAGCACTAGTGCCATCACCTGAGGATGAACCATGAGATTGTTTCGGCTCATTTCCTCCAGCACCTGAAGCATCAGGGTCCTCATCATCATTTTTCAACTTCTTCAAAGCATCGTCTTTACATGTGAGTTGCAAAATGAGATCCTCTTGTTCTTTCAATTTCACCTGCTGAGACGTGACAATCTCACGAAGAGCTTTCGTTTCCTTTTGACAAAAAGAAACGTAACTCATCAATTTCTTCTGATTTTCCATTAGTCGTTCTTGATTCAGACGGTCAGCAGACATTTAATTTTCATACAAATGAAGAAGACTTAACAACATATTTGTCTGCTGAGTTGGAGGCATAGCATGAAATGAAGCAGGAGTAGGTTGCATAGGCCCTTGTGGTCGAATCAATTTCAAGAACGAGATATCCGTTTGTGGTGGAGGCATCATCATTGGTGTTGGAGAAGCCGCCAAAGTTGCAGTAGAAGGCATTGGCAATTTAGATAGGACTAAATGTGGAATCATACCGAGCCTAGGATCTGAAGTAAGCGTGGTTGTCAAAGTAAGCTCCGGAGTGCTAGTAGTAAGCGCCACCGCCGGGCGTAGAGGAGTGGATGACCTTGGAGGTTAAACTCCAAACGAGATGCCAGCACCAGCCGACACTCGACGCTTAGAAGAGCCTTCATAAGCCAACTCTTTACCTTTTCTCTTTCGTTGAGCTGCAATAGTAGCAGCTAACGCCGCTTCAACCGCAGCTTGTTGTTCTAAAATAGCAGCATCACCATCACCACCATAACCACCATCACCACCATCATTACCACCACCATCACCATCATTCCCACCTGGTCCCTCCTCATGCTCAGAATCCGAATCGTCATGGATCCAGCGATCATTGTCAGGACATTCATAATCAGGATTCACAATATGACCAATCAAACGTTTGGTCCTTGGTCTCTCCTTTCGATAGATTTTCATTCTTCGTACCGTGTCAGCCGTCATGTGATCTAATTCTAGCACGTCCTCTACCAATGTTTGATCGATGACCAAATTTGGAATCAAATCTTGAATAATTAACTGAAGAAAACGTGGATACATCAAGAATTTCTTCTTCTAAACCATTTGCAGACACTGTTCTTTAAGATGGTAGAAGATCATCACTGAAAAATTAAACTGCTTGTTAAGAACAAGTGCCACAAAAGCTGACTGCAACATGATACGACATTCATCAAATCCGCCTTTACGTCCTCAC
This sequence comes from Bidens hawaiensis, assembly GCF_021521415.1. Taxonomy (NCBI): domain Eukaryota; kingdom Viridiplantae; phylum Streptophyta; class Magnoliopsida; order Asterales; family Asteraceae; genus Bidens; species Bidens hawaiensis. The sequence goes on from NW_027491014.1 coordinate 1,340,625, forward strand.
AAGCAATGTATCAACACATTCAATAGATACTTGTAAGTAGGACACAACCCATTCTTGTTATACATAGACTCTCTGATGTCACCACCATAAAATACACGACGAAACAGACCTTTGATCAACTCTTTATCAAATTTACATGGATAATCATCAGTGTCACCAAAATGAAGTACTTGTTGAATCACACTAATATCAACAGCAATAGGCGTTTGATTGATTGTGGCTGTAATATGATTCTCATCTTCAATATGTCTTGTTGTACTCCAAAATTGACGAACTATATTGAAGCGAACGTCAGGATTAGCAGTGATTGCATAGTGAATACGTGAGCAATGAAAAAACTCCAATAACCCTCCAAAGATGTTTTCATCTGCAAAATTTGTACCAACAAAGGCACAAATATTTTGTTTCTTGTCATAAGGTAGCAAAGGCAAATTTTGTTGCTGTTGCTGCTGATGTTGTTTCTGTTGTTGCTCAGCAACTGGTGGATCTTGCTCCATATTATCAGCCATATGTCTAAATAAATAATATTGAAAATCAGTAATATTTAAAATTATATACAAATATAATGTTGTAAATTTGAACACTTATCAATTTACAATATTAAATAATTACATTTGAAATGTCATTCGTTAAAGAAACAGTCTGATTCCTTATACTATTATAAGAATCATCTGATTCGTTATCAAGTAAATAAATAACGAATAAGATAACGAATTAATCAACTAGTTCGTTATAATTTAACGAATACACATCTGATTCGTTAAAGAATCGGATTCGCTATTCTAGTTCATTTGATTTACTTAACGAATTGGACACAAATTAGTTCCAATTCGCTAAGTATACCGAATGGCCAAAAATGGCTTAATCTTTGACTTAAAAGTTCAAGGTCAAAATTAACCAAGAACAACAAAAGTAAAAAACACAAATCTGATATCAATTCCCCATAATCCTCGATGGATATCCGAACAAATAACCACAAGGATCTCGGAAACTCATTGCGATTAGAGTGGTATCGATTTGGGGTTCCAAAACATAATATAAGTCTCTTAAGGTAGGGGTTTAAACAAAGCATAAAACCCAAGAGTAAAAGTTAATAATTAAACCAGCAATCAATAATCAAAAAATGATCAAGGATCACTATGGATCTCGAAAATACATTCCGATGATAATGGTAACAGATTTATGGTCCATTACTTGTAATACAGCTTATAGATTAAGGCTCAAATAAACCTCAAACACCCGATAACAAAACATCATAATTAACCAATCAAATCATCATTATATTTGCGAAAATCATGAAGATATGATCGTGCATACCTTAGTAACTCAAAAGTGTATTCAAAATGCTGAAATTCAATGGTTGAAAATTATGAAAAATTTCGGCAGAGTAACAGTATATAGTGAAGAAGGAGAAAAATGAATAGTAGGACGGTTCGTATGCACGCCGTCCTATATACTGACAGCACAATTCCCAATGTAACGAATCAGATGATTCGTTTGAATTTTGAATTAACGAATCAGATGATTCGTTAGATTAAAATAACACGTGTCATGACGAGTCAGATTTTAATTATTGTCTAATTCGTTAACATATGCATAACGAATTAAAGTCATTCGTTACAGAGTGCGGAAGCGAATTAGGGTAACGAACTAAGATGTAATTCGTTAGAATGACCTAATTCGTTATTCATAATTAACGAATTTCTCATAAATTACTTAAATGAAAAAATTTAATTAATCAATTAAATAATTAATGAAATAAAAAAATAAAAAAAATGAAAGAATTAAATAAATAGCCAATGTAATTTAAAAAGGATTACCAAGATCCCATATCTTGATAGTCAAATACCTTCGAAACATTTCACGTTTTGAAACTCTTAAATAATATGTAAAATGAAAATAAAAACTATTTTTGGTATTTGGTAATATTTAAAGAATGTATATACAGGAAAATATCCGAAACATTAAACTGATACTTTTTTTATATGGTTTTTTCAAAAGCAGTACATTTTTTTTTGTATTTTTGCTGAGTTTGAGCAGAGAATCCTATTGACCAATATGCCCTTCCATCACAGTTTTATATTTCAGCGATATTATGACTGGCGTTAAGTCGGTCATTAATATTGTTGTCCACTTAAATCTTATAACAAGTCTTCAAGCAATTTTGTGATATGATTAATGGTTCAATTAGCGCACAGAATATCAGAAACTATCAGCCCCTAATCTCGGTTCAAGCGTAATTTGATTTTTGCCAAATCAGCCCAACTTGACTTAAACCATTATAGTGTTGATCAAAATTTTGAAGATTTTAGAATATTTGAGCAATGCACCAAGTTTCCTTTACTGTGAGTAAGTATGCACGAGTCCATCTTCCGGTTTACATACATTGTATCCCCTAGGGTCCGTTTCTTATTGGTATTGAGACGCGCGCAAGGGAGGAACAAACGTATGACTAACAACGGATTTTGATCAAATCAGTAATTTAGATTGTACGAAGTACAGTAGTGATCAAGTTTAATGACTTTGGGTTTGCTCTAAAAGCGAGTGAAATATTCATGCTTATGAATACCCAGATGATTAAGCCGCATAAAGACTCACAGTGTCCAGAATCCTAACGCTTGTTATTTGCTTTATTATATTTTTTGAGTGATCAACAGCTATAAGGCTTGAGTATGACCGGTTGTTACATTTCTGCCGTCCTCACCGAGATTTTTGCTAGAGACTAACACCTCTTTCAATTTCGCTTTTCTTTATGTTTATATCACATACTTTACTCTAACAACTTGTTTAAGACCTATCAATGCACCATTTACTAAGCACTCAGTCTTTTAAGCTTATTTCTTACTGGATTTGGGATCAAATAATCAATGTACTATCATTTTCTCTTTTTGCTTCAAAAACTCAAAATTTTGAGGAGCATAAAACAAAATGAATTTAATCGCCCCAATTAATTTTAGTCGATAGATTAATGGCTATCCTATCAATCTACACGTATATAACAGGACCAAAACATGTAGACATGCTCCACAAACTTAAATAACCGACATATTTTTCAGCAAGAAAATAAAATAGAAAGACTAACGAACGCCCCAAATACTTTCCATTGTCTGGTGAATGGCTATCCCGAATATTTACAAGAAATTATCAGGACCAAACATAATTTTCAACGAATGTAAGCAAAAATCTCTTTGGTTTTCTCTTTACATACTTAAAACACAATTTTTTTTTGTCTTTTTCTAATTTTCTATACAAACGAGAAATTCACAATATTTTTGAATTCTCAACATTTTCTTATAAATAGAAATTAAAAAATTCCACAATCTTTTTTTCTTTTCAAATTTTAAAGTGTTTTTTTTCTTTTTAATTTTAAAACATAAAGACTAAAGCCATGAAAACACACTATTTTTGAAGTTTTAAATTTTTTAATGTTTTTCGATTTTATCTATACAAACGAAAAACACAATCTTTTTGTATTTTCTATTTCACCCCCTAAAAGCCAAAACCAAAATAAAATTTGAAATAAAAATAAAGATAATTATTCTAATTTTAGGATATCAGCAAAGTTCTTTAGGCCATTTAAACCAAACAAAAATTGAAAACGCGTTTTGTTAAATGCTTTGGTAAATAAGACAACTCTTTGAAAATCAGTATGTAATTTCTCAAGGTCAATTAATTTCTTTTCAAAGCAATCCCGAATAAAATGATATCGAAGTTTGATATGTTTCGTTTTAGAGTGTTGTACGGGATTTTTGGTGATGCTAAAGGTAACCGAATTATCAATTAAGATGGTAGTAGTAAGAAACTTCAAACCGTAGTCCCGAAGATGTTGTTGTATCCACAAGACCTGGGAACAGCAACTCGAGGCTGCAACATACTCAGCTTCGGCGGTTGAAGTGGAGACCGTTGTCTGCTTCTTACACTGCCAGGAAACAAGCCGGCTTCCTAAGAATTGATATCCCTTTGTGGTAGACTTGAAATAAGTCTTGCATCCTCCATAGTCTGAGTCAGAATAAGCGGTAAGATAAAAAGTATCGCCTTTGGGGTACCATAGCACGGTGTCAGGATTGCCCCTCAGATATTAAAGAATACGCTTGTCCGCTGCCAGGTGAGTCACTCGGGGACTTTCTTGGTACCTAGCACATAAACAAACAACAAACATTATGTCGGGTCGAGAAGCAGTAAGAACATCAAAGAACCAACCATAGCACGATATAGGGTAGGATCGATAGTATCCTCCAATTCATCCGGTGATAAATTGTGACCCACGGGGAGAGGAGTCAAAGGGGTTTTTCCAGCAGTAATCTTGAATCGGCTCAAGACATCGTTCACATACTTTGTCTGGTGAATAAAGATTCCTTTCGCAGGCTGATGAACCTGCAACCCTAAAAAGAAGTTCATCTCTCCCATCGAACTCATCTCGAACTTGGGTTGCATTGATTTCTCGAACTCCTTACACAACGCTTCGTTTGTTGGCCCAAAGATTATGTCATCTACATAAATCTGAACGAGGAGAAGATCATCACCAATATTTTTATAAAACAAAGTGCAGTCAACAGTCCCACCTTTGAAAGCATTATCCGTTAGATGGTCGGCGAGCATGCCATACCAAGTTCTCGGGGCTTGATGTAGACCATATAATGCCTTGTTTAAGCGATAAACTCGGTCAGGATAATCAGGGTCTTCAAAACCCGGAGGCTGTAAAACAAACGCTTTCTCATGAAGTTCGCCATTGAGAAAAGCACTTTTGACATCCATTTGGTAGACTTTTATGTTCTTATAAGCCGCATTGGCTAGAAAGATTCGTATGGACTCCAATCTTGCAACAGGAGCATACTTTTCAATGTAGTCAATACCCTCTTGCTGATGAAAACCTTGCACCACTAATCATGCCTTGTTTCCCACAATCACCCCACGATCGTCTTTCTTACACTTATATACCCACTTAGTCGGAATCGCCTTCTTGACTCTAGCAGGTTTTTCGATAAGATCCCAAAAACCCAAACGTGCAAATTGCCGTAATTCTTCTTGCATTGCTTCTACCCAAGAAGGATCTTGAAGTGCCATTCGAGGAGTCATTGGCTCACCTTGGGATAGAAAACAAGTGAATTTAGCAAGATTTACAATTCCCGATGAATGTAAATCTGCATAAGCACATAATACATTGTTTTCACTTGATGAAGCAACTTGATGACGTGTTTGAACTCCCACATCAAGTTCTCCAATAATATTTTTATTTGGATGATAATTATGAATCCTAAGAGCGGGATTCTCAGGAACATCAACAATTTCAAGTAAATTAGTGTAATGTTCACCCAGGTCGTGAGATTAGACATCACTATCAAGTTCGATAACTTGATCAACAACTGGATGGTCATCAGACGAAGTAGATGCATTATCAAAGAGAACTGGAGAATCATTATCAGGATCTTCAATTTGAGCATCGGTTGGAACTTCAACATCATTAGAACTTGAAAATCTTGGAATTACCAGTTGTTCTTCAAAATAAGCACGGACTAAATCTTCATATGGTTGATTAGTTGTTGGAGTAAACGAATTAAATAAACCATCATAATCAAACATCCATTCGGGACCTTTCCCTTGAGAAGGAGTAGTGTACTTTTGACAGTCCACATGATACCATTCCTCAAGACAACCAGACGTGAAGTTAAATACTCATTTCTTAGGAGAAGCATACCCCAAGAAATACCCTTCAATGGATTTTTCATCAAACTTGCCCACATCCCTTTTCAACATCGTACAAGGACACCCAAACGGTTCCAAGTACTTTAAATTAGGTTTACGATTATTCAACAACTCATAGCTTGTCTTCTTGAGTCTCTTAACAGTTAGAACCCAATTGAGTGTATAACAAGCAGTATTCATCGCATCATTCCAAAATTGGACAGGAAGCTTTGAATCAACAAGCATAGTTCTAGCAGCTTCAATCAACGTTATGTTCTTTCGTTCAGCAATACCGTTTTGTTGTGGTACGTATGGGGCACTGTATTCTCGATGAATTCCCTTTTGTAAACAAAAGAAATCCAATACAGTATTTTTAAATTCAGTACCATTGTCACTTCGAATTCTCCACACTTTCTGTTTGTATAGTGATTCGATCTTAGTAATTAAAGTTTGAACAAGAATCGGTGTTTGATCTTTCGAACTCATAAATAAGACCCATGAGTATCGTGAATAATCATCAGTAACTACCAGGCAATACCAATCTCCGGAAATACTTGCATGATTCACTGGACCGAAAAGATCCATATGAAGTTGCTCAAGAGGAATATCAATGGAATTTAATAACTTAGAAGGATGCATCTTTTTCTTCTGTTTGCCCTTTTTGCAAGCAATACAGTGATCGGATAACTTAAAGTTCTTCAAAGACACACCTTCAAATAAATCATTTGCCATTAAATAGTTCATCTTACGAACATTAATATGGCCCATTCTACGATGCCATAGAATAGAATCTTTCTCGGTTGCTTTCGGGACAAAACATGTTTCGATCAATGTTGATACTTTAGAACTCATATTTAAGACATAAATATCATTTGATCGGGGTGATCTCATGATAACCATGTCCTCGGGAATCACATACCCCGGTTTCAAAATCAGACACTCTTTATCTGTAAATATTGTATTGTATCGCTTGTCACATATTTGCGACACACTCAATAAATTATGGTCTACCTTGTCACAATAGTTAACCTTCTCAAAAGTAATATGCCCATTCAAAACATCACCTTCTTGTGTAATCATACCCCTAGAATTCCCAGCAAACGCCACAAAACCCCTTGAATATTTCTCACATTTGTTAAGAGGTCGAGATTTCCAGTAATATGACAAGAACATCCACTATCCATAATCCAGTTTTCACCAGAAATGGTCTTGGATGTACCCTACACATAAACAAAAATGATTAGTTCAAAAAGGCAGCCCAGGCCTCAGTCTTGGGCACCTTTTGGTTTTCTTGAGAAAAGTTAAACTTAGTTGAATTCAACTGTTGTTCAGCAACTTGAGAATAAATTACAGGCTTCTTAGACTTTCGTCTTAGATAAGCTGCTTGAACTACATTTGAGTTCACATTTTTGCATAACGGTTCAGTTGGAATAAACTTTGGTTTAATATGACCATGAGTTTCATTCACATGAACAACTTTTCGAGGATTCACGTTTGAGCACATGATGTGAGTATCATCATCATTTGACACAGGTCGTTTCGGAATCTCTTTTATCAAAGGAACTGGTTTTGATTGATCTTTGATAAATGGGTGAAGATTCTGAGAACTCTTCTGACCACAGTTTCTCACCACATGTCTTTGTTGACCGCAAAGGAAACAGCTTCGCATGTCCACATGATTTTGTTGAGAATTGGTAGTAACATATAATACAAAAGGTTGATGATGACTCACATTCTTTGTAAAATTCTTAGCTAAATCATCAGGTAACTCAGATTTCTTTTTCAAATAAAAATCTAAGTTAGAACAATTTGAGAAAATTTTCAGAGTATCTGTTCCAGTTGACTTTACAAATTGGACTTTCTTAGCATGTTTTAAAACTTGCTTAGCTTTAGTCAAAGGATCAGATGAAACTGATGTTTTAGCTTGAGCATACCGACGTTCAAGTTCTTGAATCTTAGAAGTTTCATTGTGAAACACACTCTCAATCAGTTCCGGTTTAATGATACTTATTGGAATGTCTTTCTCAGTGAACATCGTGTCAATTCCCTTTAATTTAAACACACGACCAGTAGATGGTTTGGAAACAGTTGGATTTATGAAACGCAACAAATCCTCATCAGAAATTTTGGGTTTTTCTGGTTTCTTAGCCCTCATTGGTTTGATCTTAACATGATTATCTGGTTTCACCTGAGTTGTGTGCGAACCATACACAGCCTCCTCAAATTCATGAGGTTCACACAGTATGTGATTAGAACTTGGAATGTTCTTGTTCTTGTGTATGATTTCAGGTTCGAACACATCCTCAATGATGACTTTGTCAAAATTTTCAACAAAGACTTTGTTGCTTTGAGCATGAGGTTTCTGAGTTGTAGCTTGGGTTTTAACAGTTTTAGGTTTAACTGAGTTTGCCTTTTCTGAAAACACGGGTTTTTTAACAATCACATCCTCTTCTTGTCTAACAAAAGGATTTGGTTTGTAATCATTTTGAAAATGCGGTGTAATTTCAATAAAACCCATTCCTTTCTTTGAATCTTTTTGCTTTCCAGATACTTCAATTATTTCGTTTAGCAAAAAGGAAGAGTTTATGAATTTACCCAATTTGTTCTTTAACTCAAGAACCTCATTCTCAAGTTCGGTTATCTTTGATCTATGTTTCAAGATTTCTTGAAATTTTTGATCATTGATAGTCATTTTAATCGATAACTCAGCCTTAAGATCATAATTACTTATAGTTAAGGCCTCAATCTTTTCTCTTGAATGCATTTGTGAGGTTAAGGATTGTCTATAAGTGTCCTTTAAAGAAACAATCTCTTTTAGCAAATTATCATTTTGAAGTTTCAAGGAATCTATCTTAGGCATATTGAATTCATAATCAGCACATGAAAAATTACCAGATAACGTACCTCATTTTGCTTAGCCATGTAAGCAGATGTGGTTGAATCATTGATTTTTGCCATACACGCGAAAGTGGTTGGAAGCTTTTCACTTGAATCATCTGAATCAGATTCAGTATCAGCATCCGAAGATAGTTCACTTCCACTTGCGTCTTGAAAATTCTCAGAAAATCCAAACATTGCCAGATTCGCTTGATTGTTATTGCACACCAATCTTTGTGACCAGTCATCCCCATCCAAGTCAGACAACATTGCTTGGCCTCCAGAAGATGATGGTTTTGTTTCAGAAGAATTTCCCACATCACTTCCACTTTTACCAGATTAGTTCTGATCTTGCTTTCTAGGACCAGTATACTCCTTCTTCGGCTTATCACATTCTTTAGCAAAATGCTCGAATTCTTGACAGTTATAGCATTTTACCTTTAATTTATCAAAACCCAACTTCTTGTTCAATGAAGGAAGATCTTTACCCGTTCTTTGCATATACCTTTTCACTTTCCTGACTATCATAGCCATATTCCACTTTAAGTCCATCAGTTCCAAATCATCAGGAACAATTTGGTCATAGTCTTTATCAGTTAAATCGCTTGTGGCAATTTTACTACTAACCAAATTCTCATATGAAGTCATGAAGGCAGATAAGAAAGCAAAATTTTGTTTAGCCTCCCTCATGTTCACATTTGGTTGTGATGATAATTGATTTGAAGGTGATGAATTCCCAGACCCTCCAGATGAACTAGTATTACCTGCTGTGTAGAAACAAGCACGTGGATCACTATAGATAGTTGTTACATTATCGCTTGCAGTTTGCGTTAGGAATGCAGTGATAGGAGAAATGGTTGAACTTAATGGCATACTTTCACCATAAAATGCAGTATCTTGACTATCTTTTGAAGACTTTTGACATTTAAGATCGTATTCTCGTGCTTCGATCTTTTGCATAAATTCTGATGCCGTCAGATCTTCTTTGTTGAAATAATTATTTTCTTTCAGAACCATCAAGAATGTCGAATAAGAACTCGGTAGTGCACTTTTAATGGTGTCAATCTTGTCAAGTTCAGAAGTTTCGAATTTCATCTTCTCCATCTCAGCTGTCAAATGATTAAACCTTGTTGTCATCTCTTCCACAGTTTCACCCTTAAGTAGATTAAAGTTTCTAAATTGAAACTTAAGCATAACCTTCTTACTATCAGCAGTGTTACCCATGCTTCTCATACGAATGTGTTGGAATAGAGAAGCACATATCTTAATGCTACCAACTTGGTGAAAGATGTTTTCAGGTAAAGCCATAGTAAGAGTAGAATAAGCTTTTGTCTCAATTTCTAATGCTTTCTTTTCTTCAACCGAATATTGCGAGATAACTTTAGGTGTAAACCCAATAGTTTCATCTCCAATCATTGGAACAGTATAAACTTCATCCAAGCAATATGAACAACCAGGGTGAACTGATCCTAGATGAGCACGGAAACGGGGTTCCCATTTAGGAAAATCGCTAAATTTCATCAAACGTGGACACTTTGAATGTGAACCGATCTCGGTATCCAGTTGCAACATTTGTTGCATTAACATATTATGGGAAGCCAGTGCATACATACCAACCAGGTTTGCTAAATTACAAAGTTCTCAAACTTCAAGGATTAAAATTGAAAATTATATTAAAGAACTGTAAGCAGTAGTAACGGACTGTGAACAGTAATTGACGAATCACAACTTAACGAAGTTAAGATTGATTAGGTGACGAATCAGGAACAGTAGTTTTGACGAACTGATTCAACGAACTAAGTCAAATAACGAATTAAGTGGTCAAACGAGAATAAGCTACAGTTGATAACGAATCAACTTGTAGCGAATTAAGTAGTTACAACGGTTGTAACAAACCTCTGACAACAAATGCCACGTGGCAAAAGTTGTTATAAAAACAGTTACGAGATGAGACACGTGATAACAGCTACCACGCAAGTATTAAGGCAGCGCCGTTTGAAGCGCTGTACGGACGGAAGTGTCGATCACCACTCTGCTGGGCAGAGGTGGGTGACAGCCAAATCACTGGTCCGGAACTGGTACTAGAAACTTCGGAAAAGATTGTTCAAATCCGAAATCGCATGGCAGCAGCATGAGATCGCCAAAAGAGTTACGCAGACAAGCGCCGAAAACCTCTCGAATTTCAAGTGAACGATCGAGTGTTACTCAAAGTCTCACCTTGGAAAGGTGTGGTTCGCTTTGGTAAGTGAAACAAACTCAACCCACGGTATGTTGGTCCGTACCGGATAACTAAGCGCATTGGTCCGGTGGCGTACCGACTGGACCTACCAACAGAACTCAGTGGCGTACACGATGTATTCCACGTATCAAATTTGAAGAAATGCCTATCTGATGAAACCCAAGTAGTCCCTTTGGAGGAACTACAAGTTGATGAACAGTTACGTTTCATTGAGGAACCAGTCGAGGTTTTGGATAGGGAAACCAAAATGCTCAATCACAGCAAAATTCCAATCGCTAAGGTTCGTTGGAACTCGAGACGTGGACCGGAGTTCACGTGGGAACGCGAGGATCAAATGATGAAAAAGTATCCTCACCTTTTTGAAGGGCTAACCAAACACAGAAAACCGCGAAACTCGGCAAACCGTCAGAAATCACCGGAGGTATGAATTAAATTTCGGGACGAAATTTCTTTCTACTAGGGGATGATATGACAAACTGAAATTTTTTTCTCTTACTCTTTCAGACTCTCATCACGACTTGACTCAAATTTTCGGGACGAAAATTCTTTAACATGGGAATGATGTGACAATCGTCAATTTCAGGTTAACTCCGTTAACTCAACTCCGTCAATTCAAACTTAAGATCACTAAATCTATAACGCACACTTCATTACATTTAAACTAGGGTTTAAATGACGCTTAACACTTACTACATGTGTAGTCTTTCGGGATTTGCACCGAAACGCAAACAAGTTGACGCAAATGATTGAGGAATAAACAAAAAACGTCAACATAATAATTATGTGATAATTATGTGTTAACATATGTGTTACTTGATTATATTGTGTGTAATGCTAAACAAGAAACAAGAACTAAGTTAGTTAAGTTAGAAAAACAACACTTGAAAGTAGAGGGACCTGAGTGTAACTTGTGTGTCTATAAATATAACCTTAAAAATTAAACCCTACTATTATTATTATTAATCCCAACCCGATCGCCCCCCCCCCCCTCCCCTTTGCTCCTTGCTGCCGTCGACTTCCACACACACATACATCAAGAAATCAAATGTTTAATCCAAGAACTAGGTGCTAAGAAGGTATAATTGATCATCCTTTACATTCTTGTAGGTTAATTTTGATGTTTGTTGGGTTAACCACAAACCCTAGACCTGCCGATTTTGTGTATGTAGATAGCTAACATGATTGTGGTTGATTGAATGATGATTTGATAAGTAGATTGAATCTTGTTGCATGTTGATTGTTGTGTCTTTGATTTGAGTTCAAACACAAACCCTAATCAAGTATGTAATATGTAGTTGATGTGTATGAATGGTGTTTATGGAGTCTAGAGGATTATATGGATGCATGATAGTTCATAGATTGTTATTATGTTAAGTTTGGATGCAAACAGATTCTGGACAGAATGTGTATACGATGTTTAAGTGACTGTAACGAAGTGTAAACGTGAAAGTTGGTTGAGATTGTGGGTACTGCAGTAAACTAGGTTGAGTCTAGTTTCTATAAAGTATAAGTTTGTAATTTTTGGACAAGTAGAAGTTAACTTATATGATTTTACAAAAACGTTGTGCAAAGCTGAGCTGTTAGACCTGCTGTTAGGTTATGTTGTAAATGTTATATCTCATGAACTACGAGACCAATTGGGTTGGTTCCACTTCTGAAAGTTGACTCATTAAGTTAGAAACCTAACCCAAATGGTCTTGCATTTATTGGATTTTTCGTTTAACGGGAATTGCAAATAACATTATGTTGTGCATGAATCTGACTGTTATGAGTTTGCTGTAATGATTTGATGATTGTGAGAAAACTATTAGGAATAAAAATGTAATAAAATATGTTCTGGAAACCTAAGACATATGTGCTTCTGTGATGATATTTGGTAAATTAATTGAGTTGCTATGATCGGTGAAATAGTATAATCTTTCTAGTAGGATTTCTGTCTCGTGGAAAATAGCTGCTGAGTTTTTGTGAAAATGCATGAAATATGATACTTGCTAATTTATTATCGTGTTTTGACCAAAATGCCCTTACGGGGAATAATTGCTAGTAGTGTACGTTATGAATACATGACACGTATATGATTGCTTACACATGTAACGCATCACAAATACATAGTTAAAGTCACACACGATTCACAAACGAAACACGAAACATGTTATGTGCATAGGTATTGTGTGCCGGGTCTAGAGACTCGATAATATTCCGACACTTAGAAAAATCTCTTTGTTGTTTTAGAACGTTAGAGTAAGTTTTTCGGTGACGCGCATCTTGGTGATTTATTTTGGGAAATTCTTCGCAGACAGTGAGTTTCACTTTCCCCTCTTTAAACTGTTTTCAAACGCTTTTCACTTGGGGGAGATAACATACTCCACAACGCATTTAAGATTTTGTTATAAATTATATATCACTTGTAAAGGCTAAGTGGCAAACGAAACATTTGAAGTCCTACACATCGAACCCGGTTAATATTTAGAATAGCGAGTCACTGTTGAGTAATACTACTGGGTTTGACAAACCCCACCCAACCCTAATCTCGACTAGAGGTCGAGCGGGTGTAATTTTGGCTAACACGTACCATGGTCTGGAGGACCTGGTGACAAGGCACTTACTAAACGAGTCAGCTTCGGTGTCGAACACTTAATAATACTTGTTGTATAGATTATCTACCTATCGATATATAATTTGACATAACACTATCTGGTAACGCAAAACGCCGTAACGTGGTTACGCAAAACGCTTAACGCAAAACGCTGAACGCAAACGCTAAACGATTTATTTTTATATAACTTGTGAACTCACCAACCTTGTGTTGACACTTTTAGTATGTTATTCTCAGGTAGCCGAGGCGGGCGCGCGGTTTAGGAACATGCATTGATTGAAAACTCTTTTGTCCTGCATACTTATTTTTAACGATTATCTTTGGTTTTAAGTCGTCCTGCGTGACGCAACTTTTGATTAAAGGTTTTTACGCTTCCGCATTTAATTACTCGTAAACGTTTTCATGGTTTTGAAACTTTATTTTATGGTTTGATTATAACTGATGATTCCGATCCTGCCAGTTCACACCCTCTGACGGTAAAACTCCGTTAGTGGATTTTGAGGGTGTGACAGATTGGTATCAGAGCCATTGGTTATAGCGAACTAGAAGCTGCATGCATACTAGACTATAACCGCGACGACCCATTAGTTATAATGATACGCACTGCATAGGTTTGTGTAGTCTTGTAATCTTATCTCTTTACCTCTTTCACTCATACGCGCGCGCATACACGGCTTACCTGTAGGAATGTCGACGCCACCCTCATCATCATCCGATTGGATGACGCATGCTCACGGGAAGGAACCACAGTTACCTACCACCTCACCACCCCGAGTAGTCCCGGAACTCGAAGCTCCCGCACCGAAGAGGTACCGCCTATCCGGAGGCATTTACGAAAACGATGTTAGCTGGGATTGGTACCCTAACATGATCAGACGTATGGTCTATCGCGAACAAGTTCCCCCGTTACCTCACCCGAACCACCCTGCTTATCCCAACACCCTACCACCCATAACCGAACCTGTAGAGCGATTTCTCGCAGCCGTTGTTTCATGCTTGGAACGTGACGTGGATTACATGCGCTATACTAGAGCCAACGTTTCCGGACTGTTGAAGGACGGAACCGAGACTAAGGAGGAGATTGCCCGCATGGCAGCGGCAATAAAGGAAATGCAAGAGGCTAGTGATCAACAGATGAAGATTATGATGAAGATGCAAGCTGAGATGATAGACTTGCAAGAGCAACTCCAAGAAGCAAGGACCCGAACCGAGATAGCTCTAGAGCGTTGCGATGTCTTACAAATGCAACTTGCTCAGAACGCAGCCGAACCTGAGGCAGAGCCTGAAGTGGAACCTGAAGAAGACCCCGAAGAGGAGCCTGAGGAAGATCCCGAGGAAGATCCCGAGGAGGAACCCGAAGAAGAACCGGCTGAGGAGGAGGCACACTCAGAGGTGTCCTCAGATGACGACATCTAGTAATGATGACACTTAGATGAAGGGGTTGTCTCCATCCGAACTATTATTTTTCTATGATTTTTAAGGATTGATTGGAAATACTTTGTAGCGAATACAATGGTTTTAATCATGAACTTTTATTTAGACTAATATGTGGTTGTGATGTGATGTTGTTTCTTATTTCTTTCTTACCTATCTTTTTATTACATGTATGGTGTGTTATATATGAAAGAAAAATTCATGTCTAACATTTTATACTGTGATTCTAGGAAATGGCTGGAGAAACGCTGGACGAGGACGTGGTAACATCAGCTTGACTGCAGCTGAACTCCAAACTCTGCTGAACGACCATGTTGCGGCCGCTTTAGCCGCCCACGTTCAGAATCAAGCTGGAGGTCCGAGTGGAATGTGTACCTTCAAGAACTACCTTGACTACAAGCCCAGTACGTTTAAGGGCACTGAGGGAGCTATAGGCTTCCTGCGTTGGACTGAGAAGGCTGAGTCGGCATTTGAGATGTGCAATTGTCCCCCTGCCAGTAGGGTCAAATTCGCTGCTGGGACACTTGAGGATTCCGCCCTCACTTGGTGGAATTCAAACGTCCAGATCCTTGGGTTGGAACTGGCTAACGCGATGAACTGGGAGGAGTTCAAAAACATGATGCGAGAGGAGTATTGTCCGAGAGAAGAGATTTCAAAGTTAGAATAAGAATTTTGGTCGTCGAAGATGGTGGGTTCGGAAATCGAAGCCTACACTACTCGTTCGCACGAGTTGGCTGTGATGTGTCCGCGGATGGTGGATCCGCCGAGCAAGAGGATAGAAATGTACATTGA
This sequence comes from Bidens hawaiensis, assembly GCF_021521415.1. Classification (NCBI taxonomy): domain Eukaryota; kingdom Viridiplantae; phylum Streptophyta; class Magnoliopsida; order Asterales; family Asteraceae; genus Bidens; species Bidens hawaiensis. Next base: position 1,356,245 of record NW_027491014.1, read on the forward strand.
TGGATTAGCACCGCAGATTCAGGGCATGGTGACGTCTTCCAGACCAGCCACGATACAACAACCGATCCGTTTAGCTCACAAACTGACGGATCAGGCTGTGACCCAAGGTGCGTTACCACCTAGGGGTTCGACCGTTAAAGCCCGTGACAACCAGAGTAACGACAATAACAGCAACAGCAACCCGAACTGCGGGAAGAGGAAGTTTGACAACACCAGATCTTCATCCTCGAACCTCCCACCGCAACAACACTACCGTAAGCCCGAATTCACTCGGAGCTTTAACACTCAGAATCACAACAACAACAACAACGGTAGCGGGCAGGTTTCGAGTGGATATGCTGGGAAATATCCAAAGTGCAACAGGTGCAACTATCATCATGTTGGCCAGTGTGACCGTGTCAAGTGTCAGAGATGCGGAAAGATGGGTCACCAAGCGAAAGAATGTAGAGGAGACCTTGCGGCAAAGGGTGCTCCTAAGCCACCTATGACGACGAAGGGATGTTTTGAATGTGGGCAGGAAGGTCATTTCAAAAAAGATTGCCCCAAGCTGAAACAGATTGACAACAATGGGGGTAATGGAAGTGGCAGTAATGGTGGAAGCAATGGCAAGGGAAGAGCGTTTGTGATTGGGTCGGGTCAAGCCCGCAATGATCCGCACGTGGTGACTGGTAAGTTCTCTGTAAACGATTGTTTTGCTTCGGTATTGTTTGACACTGGAGCTGATAGGAGTTTTGTGTCGAAAGCCTTTAGTCAACTCTTAGACGTAACTCCAATTCCGTTAGATGCTAAGTTTCCTGTTGAATTAGCTGACGGTAAGACTATAGTAACGACTCATGTACTTGCGGGATGTAAGTTAAAACTGTTAGGTCATGTCTTTGACATCGACCTTATTCCTTTTACGCTTAGTAGTTTCGATGTCGTTGTCGGCATGGACTGGTTTACCGAGAATCGAGCGGAGATTATATGTCACGACAAGATAGTTCACATTTCTACCCCTTCCGACGAGATCATTTCGGTCCGAGGCGAGAGAAGCGGCATGACCACCAGCGTCATTACCCTTATGAAGGCGCAGAAGTATCTACGAAAGGGTCATCCGGCAATTTTGGCGCAGATTGTTGAGAAACCCGTGGAGGAGAAACGAATTGAAGATATACCTGTTGTGCGAGACTTCCCGGAAGTTTTCCCGGAGGATTTGCCCGGACTCCCTCCTATTCGTCAAGTCGAATTTCAAATCGAGTTGACATCCGGTGCAGCACCCATAGCACGAGCCCCGTATCGGCTCGCACCGACGGAACTTCAGGAGTTGTCCACTCAGTTGCAAGATTTGTTGGATAAGGGTTTTATCCGACCTAGCTCATCGCCGTGAGGAGCCCCTGTCTTGTTTGTCCGAAAGAAAGACGGGACTTTCCGAATGTGCATCGACTACCGGGAATTGAACAAGGTGACGGTCAAGAACCGTTATCCTTTACCCCGAATTGATGATTTGTTTGACCAGCTTCAAGGATCGAGTTACTACTCGAAGATCGATCTGCGATCCGGTTACCACCAACTGAGAGTGCGCGAGGAAGACTTTTCAAAGACGGCTTTCAGAACACGGTATGGTCACTACGAGTTTTCGGTTATGCCTTTTGGCCTAACCAACACACCAGCCGTATTTATGGATCTCATGAATCGAGTATGCAAGGCATACCTCGACAAGTTTGTGATTGTTTTCATCGATGATATTCTCGTCTACTCCAAGAACGAGACTGACCACGAAGAGCACTTAAGGGTAATTCTGGAATTGCTGAAGAAGGAACAACTGTATGCTAAACTCTCGAAATGTGAATTTTGGCTTCGCGAGGTTCACTTTTTAGGACATGTGATCAACGAGAATGGTATCCATGTCGATCCCGGTAAGGTAGAGGCCATCAAAAACTGGGAAGCACCTAAGACTCCGACTGAGGTGCGACAATTCCTAGGACTGGCCGGCTACTACCGGCGTTTCATCGAGGGATTTTCAAAGATTGCTCAACCCCTCACCGCTTTGACTCACAAGGGCACTAAGTACAATTGGGGTGACGCGCAAGAATACGCTTTTCAATTGTTGAAAACCAAGCTTTGTAACGCCCCTATTTTAGCCCTTCCCAAGGGAACGGAAAATTTTGAGGTACACTGTGACGCATCTATACAAGGTCTCGGTTGTGTGCTGATGCAACTCGAGAAGGTTATAGCCTACGCCTCTCGACAACTACGGGTTCACGAGAAGAACTACACGACCCATGATTTGGAACTCGGAGCTGTGGTGTTTGCTCTTAAGATATGGAGGCATTACTTGTACGGTACCAAGTTTACCATTTACACCGACCACAAGAGTCTCCAACATATCTACGATCAGAAGGAGCTGAACATGCGACAGCGCCGTTGGGTCGAGCTGCTCAAAGATTACGATTGTGCCATCAAGTACCACCCTGGCAAGGCCAATGTAGTGGCCGACGCCCTCAGCAGAAAAGAAACAGATAAACCCAGACGAGTGCGAGCATTGCAACTCACGATTCATGCCAGCTTACCCGATCAGATTCGCGATGCGCAACTTGAAGCTTTGAAAGATGACAATCTTCCATCGGAACTCATGCGGGGCATGAACAAGCAACTTGAAACCAGATCGGACGGGGTCCGATATTTTGAGAACCGGATTTGGGTTCCACGATACGGAGAGTTGAGAACTCTAGTGATGGACGAAGCTCACAAGTCCCGATATTCTATCCACCCGGGCTCAGATAAAATGTATCATGATTTAAAGGCACTTTACTGGTGGCCGAACATGAAAGCCGACATTGCCACCTACGTGAGCAAATGCTTGACTTGTGCCAAAGTCAAGATAGAATACCAGAAACCATCTGGTCTACTGCAACAACCGGAACTCCCAATGTGGAAATGGGAACACATCTCAATGGATTTTATTACGGGTTTACCTAAGACACCGACGGGATGCGATACCATCTGGGTGATCGTTGACCGGTTGACTAAGTCTGCACACTTCCTAGCAATTAAAGAAACGGACAAAATGGAAAGACTGACTCGTGTTTACATGAAGGAAGTAGTGTCTACCCACGGAGTGCCTGTCTCAATCATTTCCGATCGAGATTCTCGTTTCACTTCGCACTTTTGGAAGTCGCTGCAAAGCGCACTAGGCACCCGTCTCGATATGAGTACAGCATACCATCCTCAGACGGATGGGCAAAGTGAACGGACTATTCAGACCCTGGAAGGATATGTTGCGTGCATGCGTTTTGGATTTCGGAAAAAGTTGGGAACCCCACTTACCCTTGGTAGAGTTTTCGTACAATAACAGCTACCACGCAAGTATTAAGGCAGCGCCGTTTGAAGCGCTGTACAGACGGAAGTGTCGATCACCACTCTGCTGGGCAGAGGTGGGTGACAGCCAAATCACTGGTCCGGAACTGGTACTCGAAACTTCGGAAAAGATTGTTCAAATCCGAAATCGCATGGCAGCAGCACGAGATCGCCAAAAGAGTTACGCAGACAAGCGCCGAAAACCTCTCGAATTTCAAGTGAACGATCGAGTGTTACTCAAAGTGTCACCTTGGAAAGGTGTGGTTCGCTTTGGTAAGCGAAACAAACTCAACCCACGGTATGTTGGTCCGTACCGGATAACTAAGCGCATTGGTCCGGTGGCGTACCGACTGGACCTACCAACAGAACTCAGTGGCGTACACGATGTATTCCACGTATCAAATTTGAAGAAATGCCTATCTGATGAAACCCAAGTAGTCCATTTGGAGGAACTACAAGTTGATGAACAGTTACGTTTCATTGAGGAACCAGTCGAGGTTTTGGATTGGGAAACCAAAACGCTCAATCACAGCAAAATTCCAATCGCTAAGGTTCCTTGGAACTCGAGACGTGGACCGGAGTTCACGTGGGAACGCGAGGATCAAATGATGAAAAAGTATCCTCACCTTTTTGAAGGGCTAACCAAACACAGAAAACCGCGAAACTCGGCAAACCGTCAGAAATCACCGGAGGTATGAATTAAATTTCGGGACGAAATTTCTTTCTACTAGGGGATGATATGACAAACTGAAATTTTTTTTCTCTTACTCTTTCAGACTCTCATCACGACTTGACTCAAATTTTCGGGACGAAAATTCTTTAACATGGGAATGATGTGACAATCGTCAATTTCAGGTTAACTCCGTTAGCTCAACTCCGTCAATTCAAACTTAAGATCACTAAATCTATAACGCACACTTCATTACATTTAAACTAGGGTTTAAATGACGCTTAACACTTACTACATGTGTAGTCTTTCGGGATTTACACCGAAACGCAAACAAGTTGACGCAAACGATTGAGGAATAAACGAAAAACGTCAACATAATAATTATGTGATAATTATGTGTTTACATATGTGTTACTTGATTATATTGTGTGTAATGCTAAACAAGAAACAAGAACTAAGTTAGTTAAGTTAGAAAAACAACACTTGAAAGTAGAGGGACTTGAGTGTAACTTGTGTGTCTATAAATATAACCTTAAAAATTAAACCCTAACTATTATTATTATTAATCCCAACCCGATCGCCCCCCCCCCCCTCCCCTTTGCTCCTTGCTGCCGTCGACTTCCACACACACATACATCAAGAAATCAAGTGTTTAATCCAAGAACTAGGTGCTAGGAAGGTATAATTGATCATCCTTTACATTCTTGTAGCTTAATTTTGATGTTTGTTGGGTTAACCACAAACCCTAGACCTGCCGATTTTGTGTATGTAGATAGCTAACATGATTGTGGTTGATTGAATGATGATTTGATAAGTAGATTGAATCTTGTTGCATGTTGATTGTTGTGTCTTTGATTTGAGTTCAAACACAAACCCTAATCAAGTATGTAATATGTAGTTGATGTGTATGAATGGTGTTTATGGAGTCTAGAGGATTATATGGATGCATGATAGTTCATAGATTGTTATTATGTTGAGTTTGGATGCAAACAGATTCTGGACAGAATGTGTATACGATGTTTAAGTGACTGTAACGAAGTGTAAACGTGAAAGTTGGTTGAGATTGTGGGTACTGCAGTAAACTAGGTTGAGTCTAGTTTCTATAAAGTATAAGTTTGTAATTTTTGGACAAGTAGAAGTTAACTTTTATGATTTTACAAAAACGTTGTGCAAAGCTGAGCTGTTAGACCTGCTGTTAGGTTATGTTGTAAATGTTATATCTCATGAACTACGAGACCAATTGGGTTGGTTCCACTTCCGAAAGTTGACTCATTGAGTTAGGAACCTCACCCAAGTGGTCTTGCATTTATTGGATTTTTCGTTTAACGGGAATTGCAAATAACACTATGTTGTGCATGAATCTGACTGTTATGAGTTTGCTGTAATGATTTGATGATTGTGAGAAAACTATTAGGAATAAAAATGTAATAAAATATGTACTGGAAACCTAAGACATATGTGCTTCTGTGATGATATTTGGTAAACTAATTGAGTTGCTATGATCGGTGAAATGGTACAATCTTTCAAGTAGGATTTCTGTCTCGTGGAAAATAGCTGCTGAGTTTTTGTGAAAATGCATGAAATATGATACTTGCTAATTTATTATCGTGTTTTGACCAAAATGCCCTTACGGGGAATAATTGCTAGTAGTGTACGTTATGAATACATGACACGTATATGATTGCTTACACATGTAACGCATCACAAATACAAAGTTAAAGTCACACATGATTCACAAACGAAACACTAAACATGTTATGTGCATAGGTATTGTGTGCCGGGTCTAGAGACTCGATAATATTCCGACACTTAGAAAAATCTCTTTGTTGTTTTAGAACGTTAGAGTAAGTTTTTCGGTGACGCGCATCTTGGTGACTTATTTTGGGAAATTCTTCGCAGACAGTGAGTTTCACTTTCCCCTCTTTAAACTGTTTTCAAGCGCTTTTCACTTGGGGGAGATAACATACTCCACAACGCATTTAAGATTTTGTTATAAATTATATATCACTTGTAAAGGCTAAGTGGCAAACGAAACATTTGAAGTCCTACACATCGAACCCGGTTAATATTTAGAATAGCGAGTCACTGTTGAGTAGTACTACTGGGTTTGACAAACCCCACCCAACGCTAAACTCGACTGGAGGTCGAGCGGGTGTAATTTTGGCTAACACGTACCATGGTCTGGAGGACCTGGTGACAAGGCACTTACTAAACGAGTCAGCTTCGGTGTCGAACACTTAGTAATACTTGTTGTATAGATTAGCTACCTATCGATATATAATTTGACATAACACTATCTGGTAACGCAAAACGCCGTAACGTGGTTACGCAAAACGCTTAACGCAAAACGCTGAACGCAAACGCTAAACGATTTATTTTTATATAACTTGTGAACTCACCAACCTTGTGTTGACACTTTTAGTATGTTATTCTCAGGTAGCTGAGGCGGGCGCGCGGTTTAGGAACATGCATTGATTGAAAACGCTTTTGTCCTGCAAACTTATTTTTAACGATTATCTTTGGTTTTAAGTCGTCCTGCGTGACGCAACTTTTGATTAAAGGTTTTTACGCTTCCGCATTTAATTACTCGTAAACGTTTTCATGGTTTTGAAACTTTATTTTATGGTTTGATTATAACTGATGATTCCGATCCTGCCAGTTCACACCCTCTGACGGTAAAACTCCGTTAGTGGATTTTGAGGGTGTGACAGATTGGTATCAGAGCCATTGGTTATAGCGAACTAGAAGCTGCATGCATACTAGACTATAACCGCGACGACCCATTAGTTATAATGATACGCACTGCATAGGTTTGTGTAGTCTTGTAATCTTATCTCTTTACCTCTTTCACTCATACGCGCGCGCATACACGGCTTACCTGTAGGAATGTCGACGCCACCCTCATCATCATCCGATTGGATGACGCATGCTCACGGGAAGGAACCACAGTTACCTACCACCTCACCACCCCGAGTAGTCCCGGAACTCGAAGCTCCCGCACCGAAGAGGTACCGCCTATCCGGAGGCATTTACGAAAACGATGTTAGCTGGGATTGGTACCCTAACATGATCAGACGTATGGTCTATCGCGAACAAGTTCCCCCGTTACCTCACCCGAACCACCCTGCTTATCCCAACACCCTACCACCCATAACCGAAACTGTAGAGCGAGTTTTCGCAGCCGTTGTTTCATGCTTGGAACGTGACGTGGGTTACATGCGCTATACTAGAGCCAACGTTTCCGGACTGTTGAAGGACGGAACCGAGACTAAGGAGGAGATTGCCCGCATGGCAGCGGCAATGAAGGAAATGCAAGAGGCTAGTGATCAACAGATGAAGATTATGATGAAGATGCAAGCTGAGATGATAGACTTGCAAGAGCAACTCCAAGAAGCAAGGACCCGAACCGAGATAGCTCTAGAGCGTTGCGATGTCTTACAAATGCAACTTGCTCAGAACGCAGCCGAACCTGAGGCAGAGCCTGAGGCCGAGCCTGAGGCAGAGCCTGAAGTGGAACCTGAAGAAGACCCCGAAGAGGAGCCTGAGGAAGATCCCGAGGAGGAACCCGAAGAAGAACCGGCTGAGGAGGAGGCACACTCAGAGGTGTCCTCAGATGACGACATCTAGTAATGATGACACTTAGATGAAGGGGTTGTCTCCATCCGAACTATTATTTTTCTATGATTTTTAAGGATTGATTGGAAATACTTTGTAGCGAATACAATGGTTTTAATCATGAACTTTTATTTAGACTAATATCTGGTTGTGATGTGATGTTGTTTCTTATTTCTTTCTTACCTATCTTTTTATTACATGTATGGTGTGTTATATATGAAAGAAAAATTCATGTCTAACATTTTATACTGTGATTCTAGGAAATGGCTGGAAGAAACGCTGGACGAGGACGTGGTAACATCAGCTTGACTGCAGCTGAACTCCAAACTCTGCTGAACGACCATGTTGCGGCCGCTTTAGCCGCCCACGTTCAGAATCAAGCTGGAGGTCCGAGTGGAACGTGTACCTTCAAGAACTACCTTGACTGCAAGCCCGGTACGTTTAAGGGCACTGAGGGAGCTATAGGCTTCCTGCGTTGGACTGAGAAGGCTGAGTCGGCATTTGAGATGTGCAATTGTCCCCCTGCCAGTAGGGTCAAATTCGCTGCTGGGACACTTGAGGATTCCGCCCTCACTTGGTGGAATTCAAACGTCCAGATCCTTGGGTTGGAACTGGCTAACGCGATGAACTGGGAGGAGTTCAAAAACATGATGCGAGAGGAGTATTGTCCGAGAGAAGAGATTTCAAAGTTAGAATAAGAATTTTGGTCGTCGAAGATGGTGGGTTCGGAAATCGAAGCCTACACTACTCGTTCGCACGAGTTGGCTGTGATGTGTCCGCGGATGGGGGATCCGCCGAGCAAGAGGATAGAAATGTACATTTATGGATTAGCACTGCAGATTCAGGGCATGGTGACGTCTTCCAGACCAGCCACGATACAACAACCGATCCGTTTAGCTCACAAACTGACGGATCAGGCTGTGACCCAAGGTGCGTTACCACCTAGGGGTTCGACCGTTAAAGCCCGTGACAACCAGAGTAACGACAATAACAGCAACAGCAACCCGAACAGCGGGAAGAGGAAGTTTGACAACACCAGATCTTCATCCTCGAACCTCCCACCGCAACAAAACTACCGTAAGCCCGAATTCACTCGGAGCTTTAACACTCAGAATCACAACAACAACAACAACGGTAGCGGGCAGGTTTCGAGTGGATATGCTGGGAAATATCCAAATTGCAACAGGTGCAACTATCATCATGTTGGCCAGTGTGACCGTGTCAAGTGTCAGAGATGCGGAAAGATGGGTCACCAAGCGAAAGAATGTAGAGGAGACCTTGCGGCAAAGGGTGCTCCTAAGCCACCTATGACGACGAAGGGATGTTTTGAATGTGGGCAGGAAGGTCATTTCAGAAAAGATTGCCCCAAGCTGAAACAGATTGACAACAATGGGGGTAATGGAAGTGGCAGTAATGGTGGAAGCAATGGCAAGGGAAGAGCGTTTGTGATTGGGTCGGGTCAAGCCCGCAATGATCCGCACGTGGTGACTGGTAAGTTCCCTGTAAACGATTGTTTTGCTTCTGTATTGTTTGACACTGGAGCTGATAGAAGTTTTGTGTCGAAAGCCTTTAGTCAACTCTTAGACGTAACTCCAATTCCGTTAGATGCTAAGTTTCCTGTTGAATTAGCTGACGGTAAGACTATAGTAACGACTCATGTACTTGCGGGATGTTAGTTAAAACTGTTAGGTCATGTCTTTGACATCGACCTTATTCCTTTTACGCTTAGTAGTTTCGATGTCGTTGTCGGCATGGACTGGTTATCCGAGAATCGAGCGGAGATTATATGTCACGACAAGATAGTTCACATTTCTACCCCTTTCGACGAGATCATTTCGGTCCGAGGCGAGAGAAGCGGCATGACCACCAGCGTCATTACCCTTATGAAGGCGCAGAAGTATCTACGAAAGGGTCATCCGGCAATTTTGGCGCAGATTGTTGAGAAACCCGCGGAGGAGAAACGAATTGAAGATATACCTGTTGTGCGAGACTTCCCGGAAGTTTTCCCGGAGGATTTTCCCGGACTCCCTCCTATTCGTCAAGTCGAATTTCAAATCGAGTTGACACCTGGTGCAGCACCCATAGCACGAGCCCCGTATCGGCTCGCACCGGCGGAACTTCAGGAGTTGTCCACTCAGTTGCAAGATTTGTTGGATAAGGGTTTTATCCGACCTAGCTCATTGCCGTGGGGAGCCCCTGTCCTGTTTGTCCGAAAGAAAGACGGGACTTTCCGAATGTGCATCGACTACCGGGAATTGAACAAGGTGACGGTCAAGAACCGTTATCCTTTACCCCGAATTGATGATTTGTTTGACCAGCTTCAAGGATCGAGTTACTACTCGAAGATCGATCTGCGATCCGGTTACCACCAACTGAGAGTGCGCGAGGAAGACATTTCAAAGACGGCTTTCAGAACACGGTATGGTCACTACGAGTTTTCGGTTATGCCTTTTGGCCTAACCAACGCACCAGCCGTATTTATGGATCTCATGAATCGAGTATGCAAGGCATACCTCGACAAGTTTTGATTGTTTTCATCGATGATATTCTCGTCTACTCCAAGAACGAGACTGACCACGAAGAGCACTTAAGGGTAATTCTGGAATTGCTGAAGAAGGAACAACTGTATGCTAAACTCTCGAAATGTGAATTTTGGCTTCGCGAGGTTCACTTTTTAGGACATGTGATCAACGAGAATGGTATCCATGTCGATCCCGGTAAGGTAGAGTCCATCAAAAACTGGGAAGCACCTAAGACTCCTACTGAGGTGCGACAATTCCTAGGACTGGCCGGCTACTACCGGCGTTTCATCGAGGGATTTTCAAAGATTGCTCAACCCCTCACCGCTTTGACTCACAAGGGCACTAAGTACAATTGGGGTGACGCGCAAGAATCCGCTTTTCAATTGTTGAAAACCAAGCTTTGTAACGCCCCTATTTTAGCCCTCCCCGAGGGAACGGAAAATTTTGAGGTACACTGTGACGCATCTATACAAGGTCTCGGTTGTGTGCTGATGCAACTCGAGAAGGTTATAGCCTACGCCTCTCGACAACTACGGGTTCACGAGAAGAACTACACGTCCCATGATTTGGAACTCGGAGCTGTGGTGTTTGCTCTTAAGATATGGAGGCATTACTTGTACGGTACCAAGTTTACCATTTACACCGACCACAAGAGTCTCCAACATATCTACGATCAGAAGGAGCTGAACATGCGACAGCGCCGTTGGGTCGAGCTGCTCAAAGATTACGATTGTGCCATCAATTACCACCCTGGCAAGGCCAATGTAGTGGCCGACGCCCTCAGCAGAAAAGAAACAGATAAACCCAGACGAGTGCGAGCATTGCAACTCACGATTCATGCCAGCTTACCCGATCAGATTCGCGATGCGCAACTTGAAGCTTTGAAAGATGACAATCTCCCATCGGAACTCATGCGGGGCATGAACAAGCAACTTGAAACCAGATCGGACGGGGTCCGATATTTTGAGAACCGGATTTGGGTTCCACGATACGGAGAGTTGAGAACTCTTGTGATGGACGAAGCTCACAAGTCCCGATATTCTATCCACCCGGGCTCAGATAAAATGTATCATGATTTAAAGGCACTTTACTGGTGGCCGAACATGAAAGCCGACATTGCCACCTACGTGAGCAAATGCTTGACTTGTGCCAGAGTCAAGATAGAATACCAGAAACCATCTGGTCTACTGCAACAACCGGAACTCCCAATGTGGAAATGGGAACACATCTCAATGGATTTTATTACGGGTTTACCTAAGACACCGACGAGATGCGATACCATCTGGGTGATCGTTGACCGGTTGACTAAGTCTGCACACTTCCTAGCAATTAAAGAAACGGACAAAATGGAAAGACTGACTCGTGTTTACATGAAGGAAGTAGTGTCTAGACACGGAGTGCCTGTCTCAATCATTTCTGATCGAGATTCTCGTTTCACTTCGCACTTTTGGAAGTCGCTGCAAAGCGCACTAGGCACCCGTCTCGATATGAGTACAGCATACCATCCTCAGACGGATGGGCAAAGTGAACGGACTATTCAGACCCTGGAAGGATATGTTGCGTGCATGCGTTTTGGATTTCGGAAAAAGTTGGGAACCCCACTTACCCTTGGTAGAGTTTTCGTACAATAACAGCTACCACGCAAGTATTAAGGCAGCGCCGTTTGAAGCGCTGTACGGACGGAAGTGTCGATCACCACTCTGCTGGGCAGAGGTGGGTGACAGCCAAATCACTGGTCCGGAACTGGTACTCGAAACTTCGGAAAAGATTGTTCAAATCCGAAATCGCATGGCAGCAGCACGAGATCGCCAAAAGAGTTACGCAGACAAGCGCCGAAAACCTCTCGAATTTCAAGTGAAAGATCGAGTGTTACTCAAAGTGTCACCTTGGAAAGGTGTGGTTCGCTTTGGTAAGCGAAACAAACTCAACCCACGGTATGTTGGTCCGTACCGGATAACTAAGCGCATTGGTCCGGTGACGTACCGACTGGACCTACCAACAGAACTCAGTGGCGTACACGATGTATTCCACGTATCAAATTTGAAGAAATGCCTATCTGATGAAACCCAAGTAGTCCCTTTGGAGGAACTACAAGTTGATGAACAGTTACGTTTCATTGAGGAACCAGTCGAGGTTTTGGATTGGGAAACCAAAACGCTCAATCACAGCAAAATTCCAATCGCTAAGGTTCGTTGGAACTTGAGACGTGGACCGGAGTTCACGTGGGAACGCGAGGATCAAATGATGAAAAAGTATCCTCACCTTTTTGAAGGGCTAACCAAACACAGAAAACCGCGAAACTCGGCAAACCGTCAGAAATCACCGGAGGTATGAATTAAATTTCGGGACGAAATTTCTTTCTACTAGGGGATGATATGACAAACTGAAATTTTTTTTCTCTTACTCTTTCAGACTCTCATCACGACTTGACTCAAATTTTCGGGACGGAAATTCTTTAACATGGGAATGATGTGACAATCGTCAATTTCAGGTTAACTCCGTTAACTCAACTTCGTCAATTCAAACTTAAGATCACTAAATCTATAACGCACACTTCATTACATTTAAACTAGGGTTTAAATGACGCTTAACACTTACTACATGTGTAGTCTTTCGGGATTTGCACCGAAACGCAAACAAGTTGACGCAAACGATTGAGGAATAAACGAAAAACGTCAACATAATAATTATGTGTTAATTATGTGTTAACATATGTGTTACTTGATTATATTGTGTGTAATGCTAAACAAGAAACAAGAACTAAGTTAGTTAAGTTAGAAAAACAACACTTGAAAGTAGAGGGACTTGAGTGTAACTTGTGTGTCTATAAATATAACCTTAAAAATTAAACCCTAACTATTATTATTATTAATCCCAACCCGATCGCCCCCCCCCCCCTCCCCTTTGCTCCTTGCTGCCGTCGACTTCCACACACACATACATCAAGAAATCAAGTGTTTAATCCAAGAACTAGGTGCTAGGAAGGTATAATTGATTATCCTTTACATTCTTGTAGCTTAATTTTGATGTTTGTTGGGTTAACCACAAACCCTAGACCTACCGATTTTGTGTATGTAGATAGCTAACATGATTGTGGTTGATTGAATGATGATTTGATAAGTAGATTGAATCTTGTTGCATGTTGATTGTTGTGTCTTTGATTTGAGTTCAAACACAAACCCTAATCAAGTATGTAATATGTAGTTGATGTGTATGAATGGTGTTTATGGAGTCTAGAGGATTATATGGATGCATGATAGTTCATAGATTGTTATTATGTTGAGTTTGGATGCAAACAGATTCTGGACAGAATGTGTATACGATGTTTAAGTGACTGTAACGAAGTGTAAACGTGAAAGTTTGTTGAGATTGTGGGTACTGCAGTAAACTAGGTTGAGTCTAGTTTCTATAAAGTATAAGTTTGTAATTTTTGGACAAGTAGAAGTTAACTTTTATGATTTTACAAAAACGTTGTGCAAAGAGGAGCTGTTAGACCTGCTGTTAGGTTATGTTGTAAATGTTATATCTCATGAACTACGAGACCAATTGGTTGGTTCCACTTCTGAAAGTTGACTCATTGAGTTAGGAACCTAACCCAAGTGGTCTTGCATTTATTGGATTTTTCGTTTAACGGGAATTGCAAATAACATTATGTTGTGCATGAATCTGACTGTTATGAGTTTGCTGTAATGATTTGATGATTGTGAGAAAACTATTAAGAATAAAAATGTAATAAAATATGTTCTGGAAACCTAAGACATATGTGCTTCTGTGATGATATTTGGTAAATTAATTGAGTTGCTATGATCGGTGAAATAGTACAGTCTTTCTAGTAGGATTTCTGTCTCGTGGAAAATAGCTGCTGAGTTTTTGTGAAAATGCATGAAATATGATACTTGCTAATTTATTATCGTGTTTTGACCAAAATGCCCTTACGGGGAATAATTGCTAGTAGTGTACGTTATGAATACATGACACGTATATGATTGCTTACACATGTAACGCATCACAAATACATAGTTAAAGTCACACACGATTCACAAACGAAACACGAAACATGTTATGTGCATAGGTATTGTGTGCCGGGTCTAGAGACTCGATAATATTCCGACACTTAGAAAAATCTCTTTGTTGTTTTAGAACGTTAGAGTAAGTTTTTCGGTGACGCGCATCTTGGTGATTTATTTTGGGAAATTCTTCGCAGACAGTGAGTTTCACTTTCCCCTCTTTAAACTGTTTTCAAACGCTTTTCACTTGGGGGAGATAACATACTCCACAACGCATTTAAGATTTTGTTATAAATTATATATCACTTGTAAAGGCTAAGTGGCAAACGAAACATTTGAAGTCCTACACATCGAACCGGTTAATATTTAGAATAGCGAGTCACTGTTGAGTAGTACTACTGGGTTTGACAAACCCCACCCAACGCTAAACTCGACTGGAGGTCGAGCGGGTGTAATTTTGGCTAACACGTACCATGGTCTGGAGGACCTGGTGACAAGGCACTTACTAAACGAGTCAGCTTCGGTGTCGAACACTTAGTAATACTTGTTGTATATATTAGCTACTTATCGATATATAATTTGACATAACACTATCTGGTAACGCAAAACGCCGTAACGTGGTTACGCAAAACGCTTAACGCAAAACACTGAACGCAAACGCTAAACGATTTATTTTTATATAACTTGTGAACTCACCAACCTTGTGTTGACACTTTTAGTATGTTATTCTCAGGTAGCCGAGGCGGGCGCGCGGTTTAGGAACATGCATTGATTGAAAACGCTTTTGTCCTGCAAACTTATTTTTAACGATTATCTTTGGTTTTAAGTCGTCCTGCGTGACGCAACTTTTGATTAAAGGTTTTTACGCTTCCACATTTAATTACTCGTAAACGTTTTCATGGTTTTGAAACTTTATTTTATGGTTTGATTATACCTGATGATTCCGATCCTGCCAGTTCACACCCTCTGACGGTAAAACTCCGTTAGTGGATTTTGAGGGTGTGACAACGATTCGGTTGATGCTTGTAAGAAATACTCTTCTTAACGGACTTGCATAACCCACAAAGAATCCTACTTCCGATTTCGCACCAAACTTGCCATCAGGATCCAGAACCGTAAATTATGCCAAATGGTCCTAGCCACTTCCGATTTGGCTTTCTTCGATTCAAAAGTTCAAAGCAAGTTTTCCTAAATTTCTTAACAGCGAGAACACGTTTTAGTGTATAACATGTAGAAGCCACAGCCCCAGTCCAAAATTTACAGGCAGTTTTGAGTCGGCTAACATGGGTCTAACAGTCTCAATAAGAGTTCTATTCTTCCTTTCAACGACCCCATTTTGTTGTGGACTGTAGGGTGCACTAAATTCATAAAGAATACCATGTTTGATGCAATACTCCGACGTCTTGTTATTCTTGAATTCGGATCCATTGTCACTTCGGATTCTTCGAATCGGTAGTTTGTACAAATTCTCCAACTTTTTATACAAGATCATTAGATTTTCAAACATCTCATCTTTGGATTCTAAGAACATCACCCACGAGAATTTTGAATAGTCATCGGTAACCACTAAAGAATAAAGTTTTCAAGAGATACCTTTGACATTCATGGGTCCAAGTAAGTCCATATAGACTCTTTCAAATGGAAAGTTGATTGAATTCAATGCTTTTGATGGATGAGTCTTCTTTTTTAGTTTAGCCTTTTTACAACTCAAGAAATCATCACTCAAATGAAATCCTTTCACATTCACCCCATCAACAAGTTGATTGTGAACTAAGTAGTTCATCTTTCATAAACGAATGTTAGAGCATTAATGTCTAATGCTAGGTCTTATGGGGTTATTATGTAACATTTGTATTGAAAAGGGCTGAAATTGTCAAGTTTATAAAGATGTAATGAACGTTTAAGTCAAGATTCAACGTATAAGACCTATACGAAGCATATAAGTCTTATAGGCTGACTTTAGACTTATACGTGTCACTGTTTAGTATAAATAGGATGATCATGCCATTATTTGTTATATCAATATATGAAGTTTATGAGTGATTATGTTGTGAATCCTTTATGATATTATTCCATGATATTGTTTAGTATAACAAATACAATTTAATCGATCCTTATCATATTGTTTACACGTATATGATGTTTTGCATGATTTGGATCATGTTCATTCAAGTGGTATCAGAGCTATAGGCTCATATTTGCTACTGATAGCAACACTTTCATTGAATTAAAGATAAAGTTTTGAAGATTCAAAGTCATAAGCCGATCACATATTCTTCAATTAATCTTTTGTTCATGGATCAGTTACCAATTACTTCGGTGAACATGTCCGTTATTACTTGATTATCACTTCTGCATGGGTAGTTTGGTAAAATTCAAGCTCAAATTCAAGATTTTAATCAAAATAGTTTAACAGAATGAAGCAACATGTAAGTTGTCTGCAAGCATTTAAGTTTGGTTTTTCATACGTATAAAGTTGGAATTGGATGTATAAGTTGTTACAAGTTGCTAATACACGTGTAAACGGACGTATAAGTCAATTGTTGGGTTACACACCGTATAAGTCATTTATGTACTAATACACTTGGGAAGTTACACGTCCGTATAAGTTTTTGTCAAAACTTATACGCCAATCAGAAGGAACATATACACCTGTTTATGCTGTTTTCTTGGATTTTGTGCAAAGATGGAAGATTTAAATGTGTTTGTGACACACACGTCACCGATAATTCAGAATATTAACTTGGAAAACGAAATGGGAACATCAACCAAGCCCCCGAAGCTACTTAGGATGGAAGACTATCCTAGTTGGGCATATAATTTGAAACTAATGTACAAGCAGTGAACTATGACACTTGGGAAGCTGTTGAGGTTGAATATATCATTCCAAGAAATGAGAATGGCACAAGTCATTGATTATCTCAAATTCCTAAAGCTAACAAGGCAAGATTTATTCGAGAGAAAAAGATGATGAATTTGTTTTAACAATCAATCAAATCTGAGATCTTTCAGTTATTACAACACAACGGTTCATGTCATTCAATATGGGAAGCTTTACTAAATAAAGATAGAGGGAATACCGATAGGAGAAAGTCAAAGATGGCTTTGTTAAAGAAAGATTTTAAAATATTTAACATGGTCAAAGGTGAATCTATGGCTCAATTGACTGAGTGTTAGTACACGGTTTTGCGTCTCGAGTCTTTGTAATTATCGTTTTGTATTTATCGTTTTATTTAATGTAAATGATATTTATATTAAGTCTAGTTCGTTAATGAAACTGTCTAGATTGTTAAGGATGTTTAACAAACTAGACCATTAAGTTAAGTTACCTCCTGATTTGTTAAGGATGTTTAACGAATCAGGTTGTGGTTCATTAAGTTTATTTGTTTAATATATTGTAACGAAGTGGGAGGCTAGTTCGTTACAGAATGTGTAACGAACTAGACCCATCTTCCTATAAATAGAGGTTCATCCTCTTCATAATTTAAGTTTTGAGATTTAACATATTGAACCTCTGTCCAGATTTCTCTCAAGCTTCATCTTAATTAATATCTCCATAATATATATATACACATACATATACAATTGATACTAATATATATATATATATATATATATATATATATGTATACATAATACATAATCATTAAGAGCATCATGAATTAGATCTGTAATTGTTATTAGATCCTAGATCTGAGATTAAGGGTTTTACAAGTGGTATCAGAGCTTTCGGCGTTCGATTGCTCATAATTTGATTATTAATTCGTTAACTAAGGAATGTTATTTGTTATTTTGGTATTATAGTGTATACGGTTTGAGTTTGGATCAAATTCAGTGTTTATTTGATTGGGATATGGATTGATTTAGATTGGATTTTTGTTTGTTAAAGTATTGGGAAGGTGTTGTGGTTAGGAATTGGGAATTGGATTAGTTGGTATTGATTTCGTTTGGATCGGGATTTTGGCCGAAAAAGAGTTTTGGTTTTGGTTGATTTGGTTACGAGTTAAGAGTTGATTGATTACGGTATGGATTGATCTGGATTCGCGTTGTGTTTCCGAGTATTTTGATAGATAATTTGTGTGATTTGGTGAGTTATTGGATGAGTATTACATATTTGGTTAAGTGGTTTGTGCTCTTAGATTTCCAGATTTTCTGGAAAATGGTGATGAAGATTTGAAGATCTTCATCACCTGTTCAAGATTCTTCTTCGTTAACTTTAATTCATTAGAGCGATTTGTTAGATTTAATCAATTCGTCATCTGGTTCGTTAACTAGTTCACTAACTTTCAGATTCGTATTCTCCAATTCATGAGACACGTGTCTAATTCGTTAACCTCGAATTTAACAAACTTTTTCCATGTGGCAATAGTTGTTAGAGTTTGTTATAACCGTTTTAAAAAACTCATTCGTTATAGTTGATTCGTTATCAACTGTAGCTAATTCGTTATTTTGGTTCGTCACCTGCTTCGTTAAGCTTTACTTAGTGATTTGTTACTTGATTTGCTAAGTAATATTAGTGATTCTTTACCTTAATTCATCACGTTGAATTCAGATTCGTTAATCTGATTCGTTGACCTATTTTGTCAAACTAATTCGTTAATTTTTACTTAATTCATTGACCCAGTTCGTTATAACCTATTTCGTGTGACACTGTTCTTAATTCGTTACTGCGATTACATTTAATTCGTTATATTTGATTCGTTAACAAACACTGTTCATAGTTCGTTAAGACATTTCCAATTTTAACCCTTGAATTTTGATTTTCTTGTTATTTTTCAAAATGGCTGGTATGTACGCATTAGCTTCTCAAAATATGTTTAGGCAACAAATTTTACAATTGGACTCGGAGATTGGATCTCATATCAAGTGTCCTAGATTAATGAAATTTATTGACTTTGCTAAATGGGAACCCTGTTTCCGTGCTCATTTGGGTTCTGTGCACCCGGATTGTTCTAATTGTTTGAATGAAGTGTATAATGTTCCCATGATCGAAGATGAGACATTTGGATTCACTCCTAAAGTTATCTCAAAGTATTCTCAAGAAGAAAATAAAGCTTTGGATATTGAAACCAAATCCTACTCAACACTTACAATGGCATTACCTGAAAACATATTTCACCAAGTTGGTAGCATTAAAATTTGTGCTTCGTTGTTTCAGCATAATCGTATGAGAAGTATGGGTAATACTGCTGAAAGCATGAAAGTGATGTTAAAGTTTCAATTTAGAAATTTCAATTTTCTTAAGGGTGAAACTGTTGAAAAGATGACTACACGATTTAATCATCTGATAGCTGAAATGGACAAGATGAAGTTGGAAACTTCTGAAGTTGATAAAATTGATACCATCAAGAGTGCTTTACCGAGTTCCTACTATACTTTCTTAATGGTATTGAAGGAAAATAATTATTTCAGTAATGAAGATTTTGTTGAAATTCCAAGATAACCAAGCTTGAGAATGAAGTTCTTGAGTTGAAAAACAAGTTGGGCAAGTTTAGAAACTCGTCATTTATGCTAAATGAGATAATCGAAGTATCTGGTAAGCAGTAAGATTCTTAAAAGGGTATAGGTTTTGTTGAATTTCCATCACCATTTAACAATGATTATACAGCAAATCCTTTTGCTAAGAAAGAAGAAGATGTGATTATGAACGAATCTGTTGTTTTTGACAAACCTAAACCAGTAAAATCTTAAAGTGTTAAAGCTCAACCATCGACTCAAAAACCTCATGTTGAAAGCAACAAAGTTTTTGTTGAGAATGTTGATAAAGTCATCATTGAGGATGTGTTTGAACCTTAAGTAATGCACAAGAACAAGAACATTCCAAGTTCTAATCACATTCTTTGTGAACCTCATGAATTTGAGGAGGTTGTGTATGGTTCACACACAACTCAGGTGAGAAAAGAAGATCATGTTAAGTTTAAACCAGTGAAATCAAAGAAACCAGAAAAGCCCAAAATTTCTGATGAGGATTTGTTACATTTCATCAATCCTAATGTTTCTAAGCCATCAACTGGTCATGTGTTTAAATTAAAAGGAATAGACACGATGTTCACTAAGAAAGACATTCTGATTAGCATCACCAATCCGGAACTGATTGAAAGTGTCTTTCACAATGAAACCTCCAAGATTCAAGATCTTGAACGTCAGTATGCTTCTGCCAAAACATCAAACACATCAGATCCACTGGTTAAAGCTAAACAAGTCTTAAAAAACGTTAAGAAAGTTAAGTTTGTAAAATCTACTGGAACTGACACTTTGCAAAGCCTTTCAAACTGCTCTAATCTTGATTTCTATTTGAAAAAGAAATCGGTGTCGTCTGATGATTTCGCTAAAAGTTTTACTAAGAGCGTGAGTCATCAATCTTCTATGGCATCTGTTTTTGCTAAATCTCAAACTGATCGTGTGGACATGCGAAGTTGTTTTCTTTTTGGTTAACAAGGTCATGTTGTGAGAAACTGTGGACAGAAGAAATTTCAGAATCTTCATCCATTTGTCAAGGACCAATAGAAACCAGTTCCTTTGATAAAGGAGATTTTGAAGCGACCTTTGTCGTGTGATGATGATACTCACATCATGTTCTCAAATGTGAATCCAAGATAGGTTGTTCATGTGAATGAAACTTATGGTCAAGTTAAACCGAAGTTTGTTCCAACCGAGCCAATATGCAAGATCGTGAACTCAAATGTCGTTCAAGTAGCCTATCTGAGACGAAAGTCTAAAAGGCCAGTAACCTATTCTCAAGTTGCTGAACAACATTTGAATTCGGCTAAGTTTAATGTTTCTCATGAAAATCAAAAGGTGCCCAAGACTGAGGCCTAGGCTGCCTTTTTAAACTAATCATTTTCTTTTGTGTGTAGGGTACATCCAAGACCATATCTGGCGAAAACTGGATTATGGATAGCGGATGTTCTCATCATATTACTTGAAATCTCGACCTCTTAACAAATGCGAGAAATATTCAAGGGGGTTATGTGGCGTTTGCTGGGAATTCTGGGGGTATGATCACACAAGAAGGTGAAGTTTCAAATGGTCATATTACATTTGAGAACGTCAACTATTGTGACAAGGTAGACCATAACTTATTAAGTGTGTCGCAAATTTGTGACAAGAAATACACTACAATATTTACCGATAAAGAATGTCTGATTCTGAAACCAGGATACGTGATTCCCGAGGACATGGTTGTCATGCGATCACCTCAATCGAATGATACTTATGTCTTAAATATGAGTTCTGAAGTATCAACATCGATCGAAACATGTTTTGTCTCAAAATCAACCGAGAAGGACTCTATTCTATGGCATCGTTGAATGGGTCACATTCATGTTCGAAAGATGAATTATATAATGGCGAATGATTTAGTTGAAGGTGTGTCTTTGAAGAACATTAAGTTATCCGACCACTGTGTTGCTTGCAAGAAAGGCAAACAGAAGAAAAAGTCACATCCGTCTAAATTATTGAATTCCAACTCCTCCTGAACGACTGCATATGGATCTTTTCGGTCCAGTGAATCGTGCTAGTATATCTGGAGATTGGTACTGTCTTATGGTTACCGATGATTATTCAAGATACTCATGGGTCTTATTTATGAGTTCGGAAGATCAAACACCTGTTCTTGTTCAAAACTTAATTACTAAGATCGAAAAACTATACAAGCAAAAAGTGAGGAGAATTCAAAGAGACAATGGTACTGAATTTAAAAACACTGTATTGGATTTCTTTTGTGTACAAAATAGAATTCATCGAGAATACAATTCCCCATATGTACCACAACAAAGCGGTGTTGTTGAATGGAAAAACGGAACTTTGATTGAAGCCGCTAGAACTATGCTTGTCGATTCTAAGCTTCATGTAAAATTCTTGAATGCGGCAGTGAGTACTGCTTGTTATAAACTGAATCAGGTTCTAACTGTTAAGAGACTCAAGAAAACGAGTTATGAGCTTTTGAACAATCGAAAGCCTAACTTAAAGTATTTGGAACCTTTTGGGTGTCCTTGTACGATGTTGAAAAAGGATGTGGGTAAGTTTGATGAAAAAGCTATTGAGGGGTATTTCTTGGGTTATGCTTCTCCAAAGAAAAGGGTATTTAATTTCACTTCTGGTTGTCTTGAGGAGTGGTATCATGTGGACTGTCAAAAGTACACCACACCTCCTCAAGGGAAAGGTCGCGACTGGATGTTTGACTATGATGGATTATTTAATTCATTTACTCCAACTACTGAGCAACCTGATGAAGACCTGGTTCGTGCATACTTTAAAGATCAATTGGTAATCCCAAGGTTTTCAAGTTCTAAGGATGTTGAAGCTCCAACCGATGCTCCAACTGAAGATACTCGTGAAGATTCTCCAGTTTATTTTGATAATGCATCTACTTCTTTTGATGATAATCAAGTTGTTGATCAAGTTATCGAACTTGATAGTGATTATTCGTATCATGAACATGGAGAACATTACTCTAACTTATTCGAAAATGTTAATGTTCCTGAGAATCCCATTCATAGGATTCATAATTATCATCCAAAAGAAAACATCATTGGAGAACTTGATCCGGGCGTTCAAACACGTCATCAAGTTGCTTCTTCGAGTGATAATAATGTATTGTGTGGTTTTGCAGATTTACATTCTTTTGGAATTGTAAACGTTGCCAAATTCACTTGCTTTCTATCCTAAGTTGAGCCAACGACGACTCGTATGGCACTTCAAGATCCATCTTGGGTAGAAGCTATGCAAGAGGAATTGCAACAATTTGCTTGTTTGGGTGTTTGGGATCTTATAGGCAAACCCGCTAGAGTTAAGAAGCCTATTCCAAGTAAGTGGGTATTTAAATGCAAAAAGGACAATTGTGGGGTGATCAAGGCACGACTAGTGGTGCAAGGTTTCCATCACCAAGAGGGTATTGACTACACTGAGGTATACGCTCCGGTTTTAAGATTGGAAGCTATACACATTTTTCTGGCTTATGAGGCTTACAAGAATATTAAAGTCTATCAAATGGATGTTTAAACTGCTTTTCTCAACGGTGAACTACACGAGGAAGTATTTGTGTTACAGCTTCCTAGTTTTGAAGACCCTGATTATCCTGACCGAGTTTATCATTTAAACAAGGCGATGTATGGTCTACATCAAGCCCCGAGAGCTTGGTATGGCACGCTTGTCAACCATCTGACTGATAACGGATTCAAACAAGGGACTGTTGACTGCACCTTATTTTATAAAAATATTGGTGATGATCTTCACCTCGTTCAGATTTATGTCGATGACATTATCTTTGGGTCAACAAACGACGCGTTATGTAAGGAATTTGAAAAGTCAATGCAAACCAAGTTCGAGATGAGTTCGATGGGAGAGATGAACTTCTTTCTAGGGTAGCAGGTTCAACATTCTGCGAAAGGAATATTCATTCACCAGACTAAATACGTGAACGATGTCTTGAGCCGATTCAAGATTACTGCCGGAAAAACCCCTTCTACTCCTCTCCCCGTGGGACACAATTTATCACCGGGTGAATTGGAGGATACTGTCGATCCTACCCTCTATCGAGCTATGATTGGTTCTTTGATGTATCTTACTGCTTCTCGACGCGACATAATGTTTGCCATTTGTTTATGTGCTAGGTACCAAGCTAGTCCACAAGTGACTCACCTGGCAGCGGTCAAGCGAATTCTTCAATATCTGAGGGGCAATCCAGACATCGGGTTATGGTACCCCAAGGACGATAACTTTGATCTTACCGGTTATTCTGACTCAGACTATGGAGGATGCATTATTAATTTTAAATCGACTACAGCAGGGTGTCAATTCTTAGGAAGCCGACTTGTTTCCTGGCAGTGTAAGAAGTAGACAACGGTCTCCACTTCAACCGCCGAAGCTGAGTATGTTGCAGCCTCGAGTTGCTATTCCCAGGTTTTGTGGATACAACAACATCTTCGCGACTACGGTTTGAAGTTTCTTACTACTCCCATTTTAATTCATAACTCTACTGCCATTAGCATCACAAAAAATCCCGTGCAACACTCTAAAACGAAACATATCGAAATTCGATATCATTTCATACGGTATTGCTTTCAAAAGAAATAATTGATCTTGAGAAAGTACATACTGATTTTCAAAATGTCGATCTATTTACCAAAGCTTTTGACAAAACGCGTTTTCAATTTTTGTTTGGTTTAAATGGATTAAAGATCCTTGTTGATATCCTAAAACAAGGATAAATATCATTATTTTTGGTTTATTTTTACTTTAAATTTTATTTTGGTTTTGGATTTTAGGGGGTGAAAAATAGAAAATACAAAAATATTGTGCTTTTAGTTTGTATAGATAAAACACAAAAACATTGAAAAATTTGAAAAATAAAAAATATTGTTTTTTTCATGTCTTTAATGTTTTTCTTTAAAATTTTGAAAATCCAAAAACATTTTAAAATCCGAAAAACCAAAAAGATTGTTAAGTTTTATTTTATTTATAAGAAAATTTGAAAAATTCAAAAAGATTGTGAATTTCTCGTTTCTATAGAAAAATCCGAAAATGACAAAAAGATTTTTTTTTATGTATGTAAAGAGAAAAACAAAAAGATTTTTGCATACGTTCGCTGAAAAGTATGTCAATTACTCATATTTGAAGGACATATACTTGTAAATGTTTGGTCCTGATATTTACACGTAAATGTTCGGGATAGCCATTTACCTGACAATGGAAAGTAGTTGGGGCATTTGTTATGCGCTTTTACTTAATTTGCTCGCTGAAAATTAGGTCGGTTATTTAAGTTTTTAGAGGATGCTTGCATGTATTGTTCTGTTATCTACTTGTAGATTGATAAGATAGCCATTAATCTGTAGAGTGAAAGTGATTGGGGTAATTAAATTCACTTTGTTTTATGCTCCTCAAAATTTTGAGTTTTTGAAGCAAAAAGAGAAAATGATAGTACATTGATTGTTTGACCGCATATCCAGCAAGAAATAAGCTTAATAGACTTAGTGCTTAATCATTGGTGCTTTGGTAGGTCTTAAACAAGCTATTAGAGTAAAGTATGTGATATAAACATTAAGAAAAGCCAAATTGAAAGAGGTGTTAGTGTCTAACAAAAATCTTGGTGAGGATGGCAGAAATGTAATAACCTGTCATACTCAAGCCTTATAGTTGTTTGATCACCCAAAAATATAATAAAGCAAATAACAAGCATTAGGTTTCTAGACACTGTGAGTCTTTATGCAGCTTAATCATCTAGGTATTCATAAGCATGAATATTTTACTCGCTTTTAGAACAAACCCAAAGTCATTAAACTTGATCACTGTTGTACTTTGTACAATCTAAATTACTGACTTGATCATAATCTGCTGTTAGTTACACATTTGTTCCTCCCTTGCACACGTCTCAATAACAATAAGAAACGGACCCCAGGGGATACAATGTATGTAAGCCGACAGATAAACTCGTGCATACTCACTAACAGTAAAGGAAACTTGATGCATTGCTCGAAAATTCTTTAAAATTCAAATTTTGATCGACACTATAATGGTTTAAGTCAAGTTGGGGTAATAAGGCAAAAAATCATATTAAGCTTAAACCGAGATTAGAGGCTGATAGTTTATGACATTCTGTGCACTAATTGAACCATTAATCATATCACAAAAATGCTTGAAAGTTTGTTATAAGATTTAAGTGGACAACAATAACAATGACCGACTTAACGCCAGTCACGATATTGCTGAAATATAAAACTGCGATGGAAGGAAAATCTGGTCAATATGATTCTCTGCTCAAACTCAACAAAAAATCCAAAAATTTATGGTGGAATTGATTACAAATCGTGATCCTTTGTTTGGTTATCGTGAATTGATCCTCGTGATCCAAAAATTCATGGTGGAATTGATCCTCGTGATCCTTTGTTTGGTTATCCATCGTTGTTTATGGTGGAATTGATTACAAATCTGCAATTTTGACTTTTCATGTTCTTGGTGATTTTGACCTTGACCAAATCAGTCAAACATTAACGCCATGTTCTTGAGTTTTTTTAAAGGAGGGAAAGGAAAAGAAAATTAAGGAAAGTTAAAGTGTGGGTGTTCTTGAGTTTTTTTAGGATGGAAAGGAAAGGAGAGGGAGGAGTTAGGAGGGATTAAATTGATGTTTTTTCCCAATAAGTTATCCTCCAAAAAATGGAATGATTTCTAAGGATAAGTTTTTTCCCAATAAGTTATCCTTTCCTTTCCTCCAATTTCCTTCCAACTCAAGAACACAACTATTAAAAAAATTTCCTTCCCTTCCCTTTCTTATCCTTCCCTCTCCTTTCCTTTTCTTTCCTTAGTTAAAAAACTCAAGAACAAGGCGTAAGCTTAATTGGCCATTCGTTAGTGTTTAACGAATTGGAACTCATTCCTGTCCAATTCGTTATACAAATTACACGAATCAGGATAACGAATCTGTCTTTATAACGAATCAGACTTTCATTCGTTATTTATAACGAATTAAACTTTAATTCATTACCTTTTATTAAGTGATTCGTTATTCCTAATTTGTGCACAATTTACTTGATAGCGAAGTAGCTGATTCGCTATAACGAGTCACCATTCGTTATAACGAATCAGACCTTTTAACGAATGACATGTTATTTTAATTTTAATCTTTTAAATTATCTTAATTTTCACAATTAGTTTAAATTAAAAGTTTAGATCATTAAGTTAAAATTTATACGTTTAATTATATGGTTATTTGTAATCACTGACTCTCGAATTTGTTTATATAGTATTATGGCCGATAACATGGAACTAGATCCTCCGATTGCAGACCCGCAACAACAACAACAACAACAACAAGATATGTCGTTACTTCCGTACGACAAAAATCATAATATTTGTGCTTTTTTCGGTACGAACTTTGCAGATGAAGATGTAATCAGTGATTTATTGACGTTTATTCTCCGTTCGGTTATTCATCATGCGGTAACTGCACGACCAAAAGTATACTTTGGCATTATTCGTCAGTTTTGGAATACAGGTAGATACCTTGAAGCTGATATCATAGTGTAGCTATTGTCAACCAAACGCTTATCACTGTTGCCACTGATGTTATTCGACGAGTGCTTCGATTTGGAGACACTATCGATCATCCTTGTGAGTTCGACAAAGGTTTGATCCGAGGTTTATTTCGTCGAGTATTTTATGGTGGTGACCTTGAAGTATCTAAGTATAACAAGAATGGATTATGCCCTACGTACTAGTATTTATTACATGTACTAATCCATTGCTTAGGAGGACGTAAAGGTGGCTTCGATGAATGCCAGATTATGTTACAATCGGCATTTGTCGCGTTGATTCTGAACAAGCCATTTAACTTTTCGGAGATGATTTTCTATCACCTTAAGTAAGAATGCCTTACTGTGGTTCAACGTAAGAAGTTTCTGATGTATCCTCGATTTCTTCAGCTGAATAATTCAAGATTTGATTCCGAATTTGGCTATCGATCAAGCCCTAATGAATGATGTGATCCCACTTGAACACATGTCTGCTGATATTGTACGTTGAATGAAGATTTATAGAAAAGAGACACCACGGACCAAGCGTTTGATTGGTCATCTGGTGAATCCAGACTATGTATGTCCTCCCGATGATCGCTGGATCCACGATGATTCAGATTCTGAGCGTGAGGACGGAGTAGGTGGGAATGAGGGTGATGATGATGATAATAATGGTGGTGATGGTGGTAATGGTGGTGATGGTGATGCCCATGCTCAACAACAAGCTGCGGTTGAGGCTGCGTTAGCTGCTGATATAGCTGCTCAACGCAAAAGGAAAGGAAAAGAATTGGCTGGTGAAGGATCGTCTAAGCGACGAGTGTCGGCTGGTGCTGGCATTTCCTTTGGAGTTCAACCTCAACGTTCGTCTATGCCTCAAAGACCGGCGGTGCCGCTTACTACTAGCACCCCTGAATTAACTTTGACAACCATGCTTACGACGGATCCAAAGCTTGGCATGATTCCACAATCTGTTTTATCTACTCTACCAAGGCCTACTCTTCGGTGGTTTTCCAACACCGGAGATGATGCCTCCACCTCCAATGGATATTTCATTAATGAGGCTTAACCATCCTCAAGGTCCAGTTCAGCCTATCCCTGCCTCGTTTCATGCTATGCCTCAGGATCAGCAGACGAATATGCTTTTGAGCTTAATTCATCTTTTTGAAAATCAAATGTCTGCTAATCGTCTGAATCAAGAGTGTTTAATGGAGAATCAGAAGAAGTTGTTGAGCTATGTTTCTGTAACGATTCCGGCAAATTCAGGTATACCCTAGCCGGAATATACTATTTACGTGTTATTCAATGCTGAATATATGAATTATAATATGTTTATACGAGTATATAAGATTCACAGTACGAATTATACTCGAATATACAGCTAGTCATATTGAAATTACGATTAATCGATGAACGGTTATTGAAACCCGAACGAATCGGGGATTACATTATAGACGAAATATATAATGTTTAGTGATGTGTACGAAGTATTAAAGCTTCGGGATAAGTGAATTATAGCACAGAAAAAGGATTTCGATTTATTAGTACGTCGGTACGATAAACGAAACCTTTAACATCAAACCAAGCAAGAGACGATCGATCAAGCCGAAAAAGATGCACAATTACCGACAATATGATGTGTTAAGTCAATAAATGTCATGGTTTAAGTTTTTAAAGTTTTTAAATCGGTATTATATAAATTTAAATTTTAAGCCGAAAAACGACCGTTTTGGCCTCGTTTTGAGCGGAATTAAACGTTTAACCGAAAAACGAACTGAACCAGATTATCCACAACATTATCCGGATTACACAATCCGAATGTGTGGCCAAGGTTGAAGATGTTGGCCCCACCCCACACCTTACTAGGACCGATCGGTCCAATACACACACCAAAACATTTCATTTTCTTTTTTTAACATCCCAACTCTCCAAATCCTCTCAACCCTACATACATTCATCCTAAATCCTTGAGTTTTAAGCAAGAAACACAAGGTAAAAACAGGGTTATAATGATTAATTCATAGTTTTGATTCCATAATCTTGAGAAAATGAGGTTTCAAATGAAAATTGGGTGAAAACCCGAGATGAAACCGATTCTTGCATGATCAAGTGATGTATACAAGTTATACAAGGGATCTTGGTCCAAGAAAGGAGTTAAAAGAGTCAAAAACGAATTTTTACGGTTAAAATCTTTGTTTTGATGTCTTAACCGAAACCATGAAAGAAATGGCTTGATTGTGGGTATAACTTGCTTGGTGTGGTGTTGTTGTGCTTGTAGGTGTTGTATCTAGTTGCTAGCAAAGGCTAGAAAGCAAGATCTTTGCGATCTAAAGCTAGAAACACAAGGTAGTTCGGTTTTTCGTATGATTTGTAAGATTTGGACAGATTGTGGTAGACTTAGAGTTGAGTCATGAAATTTCACAGAGATGATCTACACATGAAAATATGAGATCTGTGAAATTTTGGTAATTTTTGGATAAAGGATGAATATTTGGTGAATTTAATGCTCGGTTTTGGCTAAAAACGGTGAAAAATAGCTACACATCATGAACAATTCTGGAAAACTTTAGATAAGCTTTTTATAACATATAAAAGTCACACACAAAATTTCAGGTCCATTGGAGAAGTCTAAGTAGGCTTTCCGGTAAAACGAGTCCTAGGGTTTTCTAGCTCGGTTTTGGTGAAAATGGCATGAAAAATAAGTTTTTGGTTCTGTAAAATTTACTGGGAACTATATGGATGGCAGGAGTCATCCCAGAAAAATTTGGGATTTTTCTAAGGTCGTTTGGTATTTTCGACATATTTGGTGTTTAAAAGACGTTTAAAAATAGATAAATAAATGTTAAATATAGAAATTAAATCTGGAAATATTTTTATTAAATTCCTTACTGTCAAAAACTGAATTTTGCAAAATTTCAAGATCCGAGACTAAACGGATATTTATTTGTGCTAAATGGAACTTAAAAACAAAATTTTAAAGCTTAAAACGCGTAAACCGGCAAAGTTCGCGTAAGCGAGCTGACTGGTGTATAAAAACCTTAAAAATGGACTATTTTCCTGAAACTAAGTTAATCAAGTGAAAATAAATCATCCGAAAATAATTCGGATGATTTGGGTAATTTTACCCGATTTAGCAGTTTCCGGTGTATTAAAGACGGAAACGGGCCCCGCGGCCAAACGGGGTGTCTAAACCGAGCTCTAATTTCACCACTTTAATTAAAATATCAATAACAACTATTTTCGGGTCGTATGTGGCCAAACTCATTTTTGAAAACATAAAGACGAATAACCGTGCTAGGCACGCAAAACGAGAAAACAAACTAATGGTAGTTTTGACTAAAGAACTCTAAGTGATATCACAATCTAAGTCCTGAGAAGTGTACCGGGGTTAACATTGTCCCCGGATCGTGTACGGTACTGGGTTAACAGTGTCCCCGGACGTACCGGTTAACACGAATTTAAATTATATTAATAGAAATTGTGTAGTAACGACTTAGGGATCGTATTACAGATCCGGACAGGTAGCCGTGCACAGTATTACATCTTTGCTCACAAAAGTTGAGTTTTCACGAGCCCCTTTTACTGAACTGTTTTAAATATTTTCCCGGGGGCGGAAAGCATGTTTATATCAAAATGTTTAAGTACATGCTGATCGCATGGAAATGAATGTATTTATATATGTTTTATTGTACGGGAATCGTACGGAAATGTACTAAGATGGTAATTGTCTGAGTTGCTAACATTGTAAGGCCCCGCAACACGAGTGATTAGCTAAAAGCCGGTAGAGTGTGAATAGTACTATTGGTCTGACAAACCCAACTGGTCCGGCATGGATTTGCTGATGTTTCCCAGCCAGTTGCACATGTCTATTTTGGGTGTTATATATATTTTGCTATGTAATGTTAGACATAGCGGTTTGGGGCAGTTCCGTGGACGGGGGATATGTCACGGGTCCGTGGGCGGGGGATATGCCACGGGGATTGTGTGTGATAGTCAGAGGTTTCACTTGTGGGCTCAGCATAATTACATCGCTAATATATGATTTATTATAATAAATTGTCAATGTTTATTTAAATCTGTGAAACTCACCAACTATTCGTAGTTGACCCGTTTTTCTTTCCATGCTTTCTAGGTACCCCCAAATTGGAATGAGTGATACGTGCTTGATGATGTGTGCTATTTGTGGAAGATTAAGGATCTATATTTTGCATTAAATATGTTAATGTACTATCGGTAAAACTTATGTGATAACACCTAGATAGTAACGAAACTCGGAACAATGTAATTCGTTTAAATTAATGTAGTGGTGTTTTCTTTATAAGCAATGCTGTTGATATCAGATGTGTCTGTTGCATCCCGTGTACGTTTCCGCTGCGGTTACGGGGTGTTACAGAACTTGGTATCAGAGCCATTGGTTATAAAGAATTAGGATGTCTTTAAAAGATACCTAAAATATAACCAGTAGCTCAAGTGTTATAGGATCTGAATATCAACTAATAAATTATTGTGACGAGGTCTGGATGAACTTGGATGGATAAGTGAGTTATTATGGTCCGGAACATAATAACAGACTTGTCCGCACGAGGGAACTCAGGGGAAGTCATGGGGGACTTTAATAGGTAAAATCGGCAACATATGTGTAAGTACACATTTAATAGGTATAAATGTGTGTATATTAATTTAATTAGGATTTACATTATGAAAAGGACTATATGTTTGCTAACTTGTGTACAGGTAAGCATGACAAGATCACGAAGTTTATCTGTAGAGGAGGACCCGGAGGAGGCCAGTTCCGGGGACTCTAGGAGTGTACGCTTAGCTTCCAGCACCGAGCCTTCTGAGACTAGCCTTAGGAGTGCTAGCTTGTCCTCCCCTACTAGGGTTACCAGGTCTCCCACCCCACCCGCACCTCAGGTCACCCTCACCCCTCCCAGACCTGGTCCCCGCCTCACGGCGCGGATCAGTGTCCCGTATGTTCCACCTACCTTTACCCCACCCAGATCCACTTACCACAGAGGCGAGTCCTCCCGCCCCCAGCCCGGGCCTGTGCCGCCACCTGTGTGGGGTACCCCCAGGCCAGTGAGGGACGAGCGTCCCTCCACCGAGGCGGCGTGGCTCCGGGTGCTCACCGAGCGGATGAATGAGCACACCACCGCCTTGACGGTGGGTATTCAGAGGAGGAACCACTTGGTGGATTGCATACTGGACAGCCAGCATGCGATCGCGCAGCTGAGGAGGGAGGACGCCTACTCCCTGGGGTTGATTGACCGGATGGAAACACGGATCCGGGGTTTAATGGCAGTGATTGTGGGGATGGCGGCAGTGTTGGTGTGGTTGGTATACCACCGTGATTAGATCATGTTAGAGTGGTGGTAGTCAGGGGCCGCTTTTTGGTACTCCGTGTAAGCAGTTAGTGGTGATGCTAACATAGAGTGAATCTTGGGTAGTTATAATACAACCACTGGCCCTTAGGGGGGTCTCTTTTGGGGTATATCATTATAGATACTTTTGGGTATCATTCAAGCACTGACCCATTGCGGGTTATGTCGAGATGATGCCGACATAGGCCCTTTGTAGGAAAACTTAACTTATGTAATGATGACAGGAAAAGTATGTGAACTGACATGGATGAAATATGTACTAATGTTTGTTAATGAATGGAATGTTTGTTGTGTTTTATGATTGGAATTTGTATTAATTATATATACTTTCTTGATGTTGTGTAGAATGGCACCAAAACGTTCAGCCCAATTGTCGGAAGTGGACGTGAGTCGTTTGATTGCTCAACAGTTAGAGGCGGCGATACCGGATATAGTATCGCGCATCGCCGCCAGTATTAACAATTCGGCCAATCCAACCCCTCCGAGCAATCAAACGACCACCAATAATGACGGGGAACAAAATGTTAATCCTCCACGGAATGATAACACGATTCCGAGTAATGACGCACCGCCTAGGGTGGTCGTTACAGACAGTAATGGCCCTATACCTACGGTAGAGACGAACTGTACTGAACCGATTCGTGCATCCAGGGGATGTTCGATCAAGGACTTTATGTTGTGCAAGCCCCTAGAGTTTAGCGGGTCTGAAGGACCAAATGGGTTGGTTAAGTGGATTGAGAAAATAGAGGCTGTTGTGAACATCAGCAACTGCCCTGAGGATTACGTTGTTAAGTATGCTACCTGCACGTTCACGGACCATGCCTTGACATGGTGGAACACCATAGTGCAGACTCGTGGTCAGGCGGCGACAAACCGCATGACCTGGACAGAGCTCAAGGCTCTCGTACTGGAACATTTCTGCCCGAAAAACGAAATGCAAAAGTTAGAAAACAAATTGTGGAACCTGGAGATGCAGGGGGCAGACCACTTAGGTTATACAAACCGATTTAATGAATTGTCGCGATTAGTTCCATGGTTGGTCACCCCAGAGTCAAAGAGGGTTGAGCGTTATATATGGGGACTAACTCCACTAGTAAGGAGTATAGTCAACTCTGGGGGACACCAGACGTTTGAGAGTGTGGTGACGCAAGCTGGTATCGTCACATACGATTTCGTGAGGAGTGGGTCACTGAAGGTGGCAGGAGCGTCTGCTGGGGGAAAGCGAGGTATGTATGACAATAGGATCCGGGAGAAGCAGCAAAGTAAACGTGCTAGGCCCGCTGCCCAGAACTACACCATGACTAGTTCAGGCGGAAGGCAGGAATCGCAGAAAGGGACGTTCCCTAAATGTGGGAAATGCGGTTGCCAGCATGGTGGCGTGTGCAAGGAGGTAGTGTGCCACCGGTGTGGCAGGAATGGGCACTACGCACCGAGTTGTGGGACAACCCTGAACAATCTGAACCGACAACCGCAACCTATCCGTGCGCAGCCATTTAGGACCCAACCAACCAGACAACAAAACCCACAAGGAAACCAAATGATGACCACTAGCCATGCTTGCTTTGAATGTGGCAGCACAGATCACTTCAAGAGAAACTGTCCGAGGCTGAACCAGGGAGGAAATGGGAGACAAGCAGTGGGTCAGGCATCGTCGTCCAATACGGCGAGAGGCCGAGCTTTTGTGTTGGGGGCGAGTGAAGCACGCCAGGACCCCAGCGTAGTGACAGGTACATTCCTCGTCTCTGATCATTAAGCTTCTGTATTATTTGATACAGGCGCCGATAGAAGTTTTGTTTCTGTCATGTTTCTATCAATAGCAAACCTTCCGATTAGTGAAACCATAGAACCTTATACTGTAGAAGTAGCTAACGGTAAAACCATGATAGTTAATCAGATATTTCGGAATTGCCCTTTTATTCTGAACGATCAATCCCTTCCGATTGACTTGTTACCGGTAGAATTGGGTAGTTTTGACGTGATAGTGGGAATGGATTGGTTAGCACGTAACAAGGTAGAAATAAACTGTGAAACGAAAATCGTCAAGATCCGGGTGTCGGATGACGAAGAGGTGTTAGTGCAAGGAGAGAAGTCGGGCACAATGATACCATTTATATCCCACCTCAAGGCGTTAAAATATATACGCCAGGGATGCGTGGCGTATCTAGCAAGCTTGACGGCCACCGATTCTGATGAGAAACGGGTGGATGATATCCCGGTGGTACGCGAGTTTCCACAAGTTTTCCCAGAAGAACTTCCTGGATTACCGCCAACCCGACAGGTCGAATTCAGAATCGATTTATTACCTCAAGCTAGCCCTGTTGCTAAAGCACCCTACCGACTTGCACCATCCGAGATGCAAGAATTATCCAATCAGTTGCAAGAATTGTTGGATAAAGGATTTATACGTCCTAGTTATTCCCCGTGGGGTGCACCTGTACTATTCGTGAAAAAGAAGGACGGGAGCCTTAGAATGTGCATTGATTACAGGGAATTGAACAAGTTGACAATCAAAAATAGGTATCCTCTCCCCCGAATCGATGATCTGTTCGACCAACTACAAGGTGCGAGCTACTTCTCAAAAATAGATCTTAGATCGGGATACCATCAGGTTAGAATTCAGGAGGAGGATATCCCAAAAACCGCATTCCGGACTCGCTACGGCCATTACGAATTCTTAGTTATGCCTATCGGGCTAACAAATGCGCCAGCAGTGTTCATGGATCTCATGAATCGAGTCTGTAAACCCTATCTCGACAAATTTGTCATAATGTTTATTAACGATATTCTGATATACTCGAAGAGTAAAGAAGAGCACGAGCAACACTTAAGATTAATTTTAGAGCTTCTTAATCAGGAGAAGTTGTATGCAAAATTCTCCAAGTGTAACTTCTGGTTACAAGAAGTGCAATTCCTTGGTCACGTTATAAACCATCAAGGAATACACGTTGATCCAAGTAAGGTTGAAGCAGTTAAGAATTGGCAAGCGCCTAAATCGCCAAAGGAAATCCGCCAATTTTTAGGCTTAGCGGGATACTATCGTCGATTTATAGAGAACTTTTCCAGCATCGCCCAACCTTTAACCCTTCTGACTCAAAAGGATCGAAAGTATGAATGGGGTGAAGAGCAGGAAACGGCGTTTCAAACGCTAAAACAAAGATTGTGCCAAGCGCCGATCTTAAGTCTCCCCGACGGAGACGATGGTTTTGTCGTGTATTGTGACGCATCCCGGAGAGGGTTAGGATGCGTGTTGATGCAAAATAATAAGGTTATAGCCTATGCTTCTCGACAGTTAAAAATACACGAGAAAAATTACACTACTCATGACTTAGAACTGGGAGCAGTTATCTTCGCACTTAAAATCTGGAGACATTATCTCTACGGTACAAAGTGCACCATCTTCACCGATCATAGAAGTTTGCAACACATATTCGATCAGAAAGAACTGAATATGAAGCAACGAAGATGGGTCGAGTTATTAAGCGACTATGACTGTGACATCCGTTATCACCCCGGCAAAGCTAACGTCGTAGCCGATGCCTTGAGTAGGAAGGATCGGGTTAAGCCATTGCTAGTGCGAGCGTTGGGGATGATAGTCCAGTCGAACCTTTCGGATTTGATTCGAGTCGCTCAACGCGAGGCGTTGAAAGAGGAACAAATGGAAAAAGAAGGACTTTACGGTAACGAGAAGAATTTCGAACAGCGCGTGGACGAAATTCTCTATTTCAAAAATCGGATTTAGATCCCGACCCTCCATGACCTTCGTGAATTAATCATGGACGAAGCGCATAAATCGAAATATTCCATACATCCGGGATCGGATAAGATGTACAAGGATGTAAAGGAGTTCTACTGGTGGCCGGGTATGAAAAAGGATATAGCCACCTACGTCGGCAAGTGTACGACGTGTGCGAGGGTTAAGGCGGAGCACCAGAAACCCTCGGGGATGTTACAACAACCGGAAATTCCTGAATGGAAGTGGGAGCGGATCACGATGGATTTTGTAACACATCTCCCCAAGACGTCCCGAGGACATGATGCAATTTGGGTAATCGTGGATCGATTAACCAAAACAGCACATTTTATCCCGATTAGAAATAATTATAACACGGAGAGACTTGCGCAGATTTATATAAATGAAATTGTGTCTCGTCATGGGATACCCATCTCAATCATCTCCGATCGGGATAGCCATTTCACCTCCAAGCTTTGGCAAGCTGTGCAAGAAGCGCTGGGAACGCGTACTAATCTAAGCACAGCTTACCACCCTCAGACCGATGGTCAGTCTGAGAGGACCATCCAAACCCTGGAGGATTTGCTTCGTGCATGCGTACTGGATTTTAAGGGAAATTGGGATCAACATCTCCCACTCGTTGAATTTTCCTATAATAACAGTTACCATAGCAGTATAAAGGCAGCACCTTACGAAGCATTGTATGGACGGAGGTGCCGATCACCACTCTGCTGGACTGAGGTGGGCGACGCACAGGTTATTAGATCAGATCTGGTCCAGGAAACGACCAGCAAAATTCTTGAAATTAAGAACAATTTGAAGGCCGCACGGGATCGGCAGAAGAGTTATGCCGACACCCGTAGAAAACCGTTATCATTTGAGAAAGGTGATAAAGTGTATTTGAAAGTATCACCTTGGAAAGGAGTAGTCAGATTTGGAAAGGCGGGGAAGTTAGCCCCTAGATACATTGGACCATTCGACATTACTGCAAAAATCGGTCCTGTAGCATACCGATTAGAACTGCCTGATGAACTGAGTGCAGTTCACAACGTGTTTCACGTGTCGAACTTGAAAAGGTGTCTGTCGGATGAGACATCGGTGTTACCCTTAGAGGGTGTCCAAATAAGTGATAAGCTTAATTTCGTAGAGGAACCCATAGAAATAGTGGACGGGAAAATCAAGCAACTTAAACACAATAAGATCTCGTTGGTCAAAGTTAGATGGAACTCGCAACGAGGCCCAGAATATACATGGGAACGAAAGGACGAATTTCGGAAGAAATATCCCCACCTATTTCCGCAAAAGGAAGTAGTTGATGCGTAAAATTTCGAGGACGAAATTTTTGTAACGGGGGGAGAATGTAACGATTCCGGCAAATTCAGGTATACCCTAGCCGGAATATACTATTTTCGTGTTATTCAATACTGAATATATGAATTATAATGTGTTTATACGAGTATATAAGATTCACAGTACGAATTATACTCGAATATACAGCTAGTCGTATTGAAATTACGATTAATCGATGAACGGTTATTGAAACCCGAACGAATCGGGGATTACATTATAGACGAAATATATAATGTTTAGTGATGTGTACGAAGTATTAAAGCTTCGGGATAAGTGAATTATAGCACAGAAAAAGGATTTCGATTTATTAGTACGTCGGTACGATAAACGAAACCTTTAACATCAAACCAAGCAAGAGACGATCGATCAAGCCGAAAAAGATGCACAATTACCGACAATATGATGTGTTAAGTCAATAAATGTCATGGTTTAAGTTTTTAAAGTTTTTAAATCGGTTTTATATAAATTTAAATTTTAAGCCGAAAAACGACCGTTTTGGCCTCGTTTTGAGCGGAATTAAACGTTTAACCGAAAAACGAACTGAACCAGATTATCCACAACATTATCCGGATTACACAATCCGAATGTGTGGCCAAGGTTGAAGATGTGGGCCCCACCCCACACCTTACTAGGACCGATCGGTCCAATACACACACCAAAACATTTCATTTTCTTTTTTTAACATCCCAACTCTCCAAATCCTCTCAACCCTACATACATTCATCCTAAATCCTTGATTTTTAAGCAAGAAACACAAGGTAAAAACAGGGTTATAATGATTAATTCATAGTTTTGATTCCATAATCTTGAGAAAATGAGGTTTCAAATGAAAATTGGGTGAAAACCCGAGATGAAACCGATTCTTGCATGATCAAGTGATGTATACAAGTTATACAAGGGATCTTGGTCCAAGAAAGGAGTTAAAAGAGTCAAAAACGAATTTTTACGGTTAAAATCTTTGTTTTGATGTCTTAACCGAAACCATGAAAGAAATGGCTTGATTGTGGGTATAACTTGCTTGGTGTGGTGTTGTTGTTCTTGTAGGTGTTGTATCTAGTTGCTAGCAAAGGCTAGAAAGCAAGATCTTTGCGATCTAAAGCTAGAAACACAAGGTAGTTCGGTTTTTCGTATGATTTGTAAGATTTGGACAGATTGTGGTAGACTTAGAGTTGAGTCATGAAATTTCACAGAGATGATCTACACATGAAAATATGAGATCTGTGAAATTTTGGTAATTTTTGGATAAAGGATGAATATTTGGTGAATTTAATGCTCGGTTTTGGCTAAAAATGGTGAAAAATAGCTAAACATCATGAAAAATTCTGGAAAATTTAGATAAGCTTTTTATAACATATAAAAGTCACACACAAAATTTCAGGTCCATTGGAGAAGTCTAAGTAGGCTTTCCGGTAAAACGAGTCCTAGGGTTTTCTAGCTCGGTTTTGGTGAAAATGGCATGAAAAATAAGTTTTTGGTTCTGTAAAAATTACTGGGAACTATATGGATGGCATGAGTCATCCCAGAAAAATTTGGGATTTTTCTAAGGTCGTTTGGTATTTTCGACATATTTGGTGTTTAAAAGACGTTTAAAAATAGATAAATAAATGTTAAATATAGAAATTAAATCTGGAAATATTTTTATTAAATTCCTTACTGTCAAAAACTGAATTTTGCAAAATTTCAAGATCCGAGACTAAACGGATATTTATTTGTGCTAAATGGAACTTAAAAACAAAATTTTAAAGCTTAAAACGCGTAAACCGGCAAAGTTCGCGTAAGCGAGCTGACTGGTGTATAAAAACCTTAAAAATGGACTATTTTCATGAAACTAAGTTAATCAAGTGAAAATAAATCATCCGAAAATAATTCGGATGATTTGGGTAATTTTACCCGATTTAGCAGTTTCCGGTGTATTAAAGACGGAAAAGGGCCCCGCGGCCAAACGGGGTGTCTAAACCGAGCTCTAATTTCACCACTTTAATTAAAATATCAATAACAACTATTTTCGGGTCGTATGTGGCCAAACTCATTTTTGAAAACATAAAGACGAATAACCGTGCTAGGCACGCAAAACGAGAAAACAAACTAATGGTAGTTTTGACTAAAGAACTCTAAGTGATATCACAATCTAAGTCCTGAGAAGTGTATCGGGGTTAACATTGTCCCCGGATCGTGTACGGTACTGGGTTAACAGTGTCCCCGGACGTACCGGTTAACACGAATTTAAGTTATATTAATAGAAATTGTGTAGTAACGACTTAGGGATCGTATTACAGATCCGGACAGGTAGCCGTGCACAGTATTACATCTTTGCTCACAAAAGGTGAGTTTTCACGAGCCCCTTTTACTGAACTGTTTTAAATATTTTCCCGGGGCGGAAAGCATGTTTATATCAAAATGTTTAAGTACATGCTGATCGCATGGAAATGAATGTATTTATATATGTTTTATTGTACGGGAATCGTACGGAAATGTACTAAGATGGTAATTGTCTGAGTTGCTAACATTGTAAGGCCCCGCAACACGAGTGATTAGCTAAAAGCCGGTAAAGTGTGAATAGTACTATTGGTCTGACAAACCCAACTGGTCCGGCATGGATTTGCTGATGTTTCCCAGCCAGTTGCACATGTCTATTTTGGGTGTTATATATATTTTGCTATGTAATGTTAGACATAGCGGTTTGGGGCAGTTCCGTGGACGGGGGATATGTCACGGGTCCGTGGGCGGGGGATATGCCACGGGGATTGTGTGTGATAGTCAGAGGTTTCACTTGTGGGCTCAGCATAATTACATCGCTAATATATGATTTATTATAATAAATTGTCAATGTTTATTTAAATCTGTGAAACTCACCAACTATTCGTAGTTGACCCGTTTTTCTTTCCATGCTTTCTAGGTACCCCCAAATTGGAATGAGTGATACGTGCTTGATGATGTGTGTTATTTGTGGAAGATTAAGGATCTATATTTTGCATTAAATATGTTAATGTACTATCGGTAAAACTTATGTGATAACACCTAGATAGTAACGAAACTCGGAACAATGTAATTCGTTTAAATTAATGTAGTGGTGTTTTCTTTATAAGCAATGCTGTTGATATCAGATGTGTCTGTTGCATCCCATGTATGTTTCCGCTGCGGTTACGGGGTGTTACAGTTTCTTACTGCCAAAAGGAAACAAAGGCCCTACGTGAGATTGTTACGTCTCAGGGGGTGAAGATTAAAGAGCAGTAGGAACTTATCTTGCAACTGGCATGCAAGGATGACGCACTGAAAAAGCTTAAAAATGATGATGAAGATCCATATGAGTCGGGTGCTGGAGGAAGTGAGCCGAAACAAGCTCACGGCTCGTCCCCTGGTGCGGATACGAGTGTTGTCGATGATTCGGGAAGCAGATTATTGTTTATCATGATTATACGGCTGCTAAACCCATTGAGATGATCAAGACTGATACGGTCATATTTGTTGATGGATCGGGGGTGGTTAGAAGTATAGTCAATACTGTTGAGATTGAGGTGGGACAATTTGTTGAGAGGTCACTAACACGAGAGCAAATTTCTATATTGCGTGGTTTGAATGACGATGAATTGACCATGTTAGAGGCTGTGGACGATGTGGAAGTTGAGAACGATGAAGAGATCTTAAATGATCCGACTATTGAGATGAATACGACTTTTATTTATGAAGACAAGGATGTGGAGATTGAGGATATGACTGCTAAGGAATACCCTGATTTGTTTCAACATACCAATGTTGATCAGGGTGCTCCAATATTTACTGAGGAAACCGTCAAAGCAGCAGAAGATCATCTGGAGAAAGTTTCAAAGGGCAAGAGTGTAGTTGATACAAGATTTGATTCGATACGAGACCCAACTGTTGCTGATATTCAGAGATGGTTTGGTATCGTAACAAGAGATCTCGTAAGATTATTGAAGCGTATTGTTATGTGGATAAAGCATAAGGTTGAAGCTGTCCCTCGCGCCAAAGCAAATCAGAAGACATCCTTCAAACCTACATCTAAAGTTCAAGGTAATATTATTTCGTGGCCCTTTGATCCTGATTTGAATGTTTGTATTGTTAAATGGGAGAAAGGCATCCAATATTATGAAAATATTACCGATGTTCTCTCATTACCGCGTTGGGATGTTCGTACCCTCGCGTGTCGGCCATTCATAAACCGTGGGGGAGTTCGACATGCAGATTGGTTTCATCAACATCTACTATTTGAGGTCAACCATGGGTTCAAGTTTTTCAAGCCATAGGTTCCAACTCGCAAGCGTATCGATGAGATAGATCCAAAGACAGGTTAGAGGAAGTTGATTCTTAAAGTAAAGCCGCCAAAGACTATGAAGCGTGTGTCGGTGAAAACGCTGAATCAACACATGTATTTGTCTTTCAACCGCTGGTACTACGACAACCGAACTGGCGAGACCGTTATTGTCTTGGGTAAAGGCTTAAAGACCAAGCTGATAAATATCATTGATACAATGTGGCTTGTGAACTTTACATAGACCGACAATGACGTGCTTTCAAGAATAAGATATTATTTGAGCATCGTGAAGACTATGACCGAGCAATGCAGTTTCAACGCGTTGTTCGTGTGTGTCATGAACATGGTATTCACAGCTGCAGAGATTGGCAGAGCAAGCGCTTCAAGTAAATTAAAGACAAAGAGCTCAAGAAGAGGGGGTGCCTGTTAGTACACGGTTTTGTGTCTCGAGTCTTTGTAATTATCATTTTGTATTTATCGTTTTATTTAATGTAAATGTTATTTATATTAAGTCTAGTTCGTTAATGGAACTGTCTAGTTTGTTAAGGATGTTTAACTAGACCATTAAGTTAAGTTACCTCCTGATTCGTTAAAGATGTTTAATGAATCAAGAAGTGGTTCGTTAAGTTTATTTATTTAATGTATTGTAACAAAGTTAGAGGCTAGTTCGTTACGAAATGTGTAACGAACTAGACCCATCTTCCTATAAATAGAGATTCATCCTCTTTATAATTTAAGTTTTGAGATTTAACATATCGAACCTCTATCCAGATTTCTCTCAAGCTTCATCTTAATCAATATCTCCATAATATATATATATACACACATACATATACAATTGATACTAATATATATACATAATACATAATCATTAAGAGCATGATGAACTAGATCCGTAATTGTTATTAGATCCTAGATCTGAGATTGATTAAGGTTTTTACACTGAGAGATACTCTTATCTTATGAATGAGATGAAAAGATTGGGAATTGATAAAGAAGAGTATGAATATGTTGATAAGCTTGTTGATTCTTTATCTAATGATTGGGAAACCTTCATAATGATTCAATAATTAAACCCGATCAACTATGCAAGAATGACTCTAGCCCGATTCATTGAAAAGTTGGAAGCACATGAACTTGAGATTCGTAAGAAACATAAGATGAAGAATACATCAGTAACCCAAGATATGTGGTTGTACTTTAACTCATCACAATCGGTGATTGCCCCTAGCCATAAGATTCAAACTGCTTATGTTACAAATAGTAGTTTTGGTGGGAGTTTTCATTCGAGTCAACCTTCCAACATACCTTATTCCACAAGTTCTTACACTGGAACTAATTTAACAACTTCTTATGCTTCTGATAAATCTCCAAAGCCCGCTAGTCCACCATCCGATGTTGTTCAATGCAACATTGCTGTTAATATCAAGAACAACAATGGACTGACAATCGAAAACGTTTAAGAACATATGGATTTCTTAGGATCTGTCCTTGAGTCATATGAGTGTTTGATTGCTGGGCGTATTGGTAAGTACAACATGACTAAGATTACTGGTAAGAACTGTCTTGATGGGACAACTTTAAAACTCGTATTTGACAAGTCAAAGATCCGATGTTTTCAATGCAACGAGAAGGGTCATTTCAAAAGGGAATGCACAAATCCAGAATTTGATGATGCTAGTCCTAATACTTTTGGTAGGGACTACATTCGTCAAGCCATCTATCATCAGAGTTCTCCTGCAATAGATGAATCATCTAAGAAGAATGAAACCTTGTCATCAAAAGCGTGTCATGCACAATTGGATGAGAGTTTTAATTGGAGTTCTATTGTTCATCGAGAAAATGTTGCTGAGGTGATTGATGAGGAAGCTAGAAACATGTATGTGTTTCAAATCCAAGTAAAGATGAGAAAGATGTGGAAATTGAAGAGATTGTTACTGATCAAACTGATGCTGAAAATATTGATGTTGCTGATCAACAAGAGAACAATACTGAGGAGATGTCAAGTGATCCCGAGGGGACAGAATCTCAAAAGTGTTTTGAGTCGATTCCAAATGAATTCTTTAAATCATTTTTGCCACCTGATGTCTTTGAAAGTTTTGCAGGATGGTTCAATGGTGAGGAAGTACCTCATGGAAAGATTGATTTTGAAATTGATGATGAAGAATATGAGAGTGTAGCAACTGATAAATTAGCTGCAAAGATTGAAGAGATGTGTGATGATACTGCGCCGGCTGAAGGAATTCCAGCGACATTTATTATTAAAGATCTTGAAGTAGAGTCTGCTAATCATGCTTTCATGATTGGACAGGTAAAATTCTCTACTAATGTTTGTTAGTGCACAAAATTTGACACCGTGGATATGTTATCCTGGCATAAGTTTTGGATCATTTATCCTTAGCGAGTGTTCTAGATCCTGTCAGGATCAAGGATCCACAGTACTTATTATTAACTAACGGTTGTTTCATGTGTATAAAATTATAATTGACAGATGTAACGGCTAAGAGACCTGGTCTACCCCCTGTTCCGCAGCCTGAGTGATGGAGCACGTGGTCAAAGTGGCTGTTATGTTTATATTGAAGACATGGCGGATTTTTAGGGATTATTAGTTAATAGTCTTTATTATTCATAACTCCATTGAGTTATTATCTTTTATGTATATATTAAGGTTATGATCAGCTAGGAAAGGACAACCCAACACACCCAATACACTCTGCTCTCTACGAACACAGCAATACAATGCACACTTAGAATTATTGTAAACACTGATCATAATCTCCAACCTTGTATCCTCATTTTTTCATATTAATAAACTTGACGGTGATAGTCTTCACCGTCTGAGGGTTTTTTGTGCCGGAGATTATTATAATCACATACCATCCGACCAAAGATTACATTGTTAA
This sequence comes from Bidens hawaiensis, assembly GCF_021521415.1. Classification (NCBI taxonomy): domain Eukaryota; kingdom Viridiplantae; phylum Streptophyta; class Magnoliopsida; order Asterales; family Asteraceae; genus Bidens; species Bidens hawaiensis. The sequence continues at coordinate 1,401,036 of NW_027491014.1, forward strand.
TCCTTGACCGAAGCAATTCGACCAAAAATTACCTTGCTAGTTTTTGACCGAAGTAAGATTATCATAATCAAGGGTTTTTCCCTCGTGATCAAATCCTTGTGTTTATCATTATTTCGTTTACATATTCATTATTATCATCATAGCACTAGACCTCACAATTACGAATTTGGATACATTATCCTTGAGTGATTTTTATCAAAAAAATTTGACGCCCACCGTGGGGCAATTGGTGCTATAATCCGGATTATTTCCTATCAATTTTCAACTTTTCATAGCCATATCACCATCAATGGCCTCTCAATCAACCTATGCTTCATCAACCATGCCATCATCGGTTTCTCTCTCATCAAGATCTTTGCCGCCGATGACTCCTCCAATTACGGGAGCACCAAGGACCACCGCGGCTGGAAACAAGACACAAATTCCAGTCTTCCAGAGCTCAAAAACCACTGCTGCCACTTCGGTGGTCAAATTTAACAATGATGTTTCTACAATGTTTTCACAGGTTAAGGCATACATGGAGCAGCAGAACAAAACTAACCAGAGGATCCTACATGAAATTGAAGATCTCAAGAAAAGAAAGAGGCCATCGAAGGATCAGACTCCCTTGATGCCTAGGGTGCTGGATTTCACTGCTCCAGGATCCGTGGCTCAACATACTCAAGGATCCTCGATCCTTCAGCAAGGATCATCCATCCTTCAACCAGGGTCCGTGGGTCAACAAACTCAAGGATTCTCGTTCTTTCAGCCAGGATCATATATCCTTCAACAAGGGTCCATGGGTCAGCAAACTCAAGGATCCTCGATCCTTCAACAAGGATCATCCGTCCTTCAACAGGGGTCCATGGGTCAACAAACTCAATGATCCTCGTTCTTTCAGCCAGGATCATCTATCCTATAACAGGGGTCCATGGGTCAACAAACTCAAGGATCCTCGTTCGTTCAGCGAGGACCATCTATCCTTCAACAAAGGTCCATGGGTCAGAAAACTCGAGGATCCTCGTTCCTTCAACAAGGATCCTTTGGATTGTATACTCAAGGATCCTTCAGCTCCTAACCTCAAGGATCCTTCTGGCAGAATCAAGGATCCTCAGGAATTCACCATCAAAGGTCTTCTGAGGTCCATGAAGGGGACATCATCCCCATCCCGACCATTGCCTCTGTTGGACCAGCTACTATAGCAGATGCCTCTTATCTTAACTACACTTACGGGATGCCAACGTTCAACCAACCAAGAGGTAACGCCTATAATCACATATCCTCAAACACTAACCTTGGCTCTATGCAGGATACAGGTATCAATCAGGCTATGGCTAGGGAACTTCATAAGCTTAAGGATATGATATCAAGCGTGCCAATAGTGGTCCGTCCGATTCCAGAAATACTAGAAGGGAGCCACAAGTTGTCCAGATTTGCTCCACCGATATGCGATGCGGAGATCCCGAAACGCTTTCAAACCCCCAACATGAAGGTGTATGATGGGACCACTGATCCGGAAGAACAAATGGCTCAGTATAGGGAAAGGATGGAGATCAATCCAATTCCTGAAAGACTCAAGGAAGCTTGTCTATGCAAGGGTTTCGGATCCACATTAACAGGATCTGCACTTAAATGGCTGCTAAGTCTTCCTCCTTATTCTGTTACTTCTTTTTCACATCTAGTTAACTTGTTCAACAGTCAGTTTGCTTATAGTAGGAAATTCGAAAAATTAACTAGCGATTTATATAGATTTGTTCAACCTTATGATGAATCCCTAAGGGATTTTGTTACAAGGTTTGGCAGGGAAGCTTTAGAGATTCCTAATCTTGATATGGCTACGGCTGTTGAGGTATTCAAGATGGGACTACAAAGGGGCTCCCCATTTTATGACGATCTTGTGATGAATTCATGCAGGACGTTAGATAAAGTAAGAAACAAGGTACTCAGGTTTAGAAGGCTAGAGGATGATAAGAAGATCGAAGAACGGTTAGGGGTTCCAACAAAACAAGAATCACCTAACAAGAAACAAGGATCCTCATTCAGGAAAAACAACTCGAAGCTGTACTCCAAATTCAACAACCAAAATGTCTGGGCAGTTGAAGAAGGAGAAGATGATGAGGACTACCCAAGTATTTCCGATTTTGCTTCTCTGTTGATACTCATGGCTTAATTTGTGCAATGAAGGATCTTGGAGAGAACGCAAGGTGACCCCGGAAAAATGAGAAGTCAACGACCTTCAAAGACAAAACCAAGTGGTGTGCATTCCATGAAGACTTTGGCCATCAGACCGATGATTGTATTGGTTTAAGGAGGGAAATTGGATACCTCCTAAGCAAAGGCCATTTCAAAGAACTATTGGGAAGAAAAAAGTAGAGGATCAAGGATCCGGAGGATATCCCGCAAAAAGCAACTCCGCCCCCACCAGATGCACAAGTAATCAACTTTATCTCCGGTGGCTCAGATATATGTGGCACTTCCTTCCCCACAGCCAAGAGGCACGCTAAAGAAACAAAGTTAGAGAATGGGGAACGACCAGTCATCTCCACTACTTTAACAACTGATAAAAGAATCTTCTTTGATGAAGAAGATAAAACCAGCATCCAGGATCCTCACCATGACGGTTTGATTGTTACTTTGTTTATTATTAACCATTATGTACGCAGGATCCTAGTAGATGGTGGGAGCTCGGTCAATATCATCCAACACAATGTGCTTCAGAAGATGAACATACCAGACTCGGAGATCATTCCGAGGACGTCAGTGTTAGTTGGTTTCAGTGGAGAAACCAAGAAAACATTGGGGGACATTAACCTCCCAAGAAAACATTGGTGCACAGAAATTTGACACTGTGGATATGTTATCCTGGCATATGTTTTGAATCAGTTATCCTTAGCATGTGTTCCAGATCCCGTCAGGATCAAGGATCCACAGTACTTATTATTTACTAATGGTTGTTTCATGTGTATAACATTATAATTGACAGATGTAACGGCTAAGGTCTACCCCCTATTTCGCAGCATGAGTGATGGAGCACGTGGTCAAAGTGGATGTTATGTTTATATTGAAGACATGGCGGATTTTTAGGGATTATTAGTTAATAGTTTTTATTATTCATAACTCCATTGAGTTATTATCTTTTGTGTATATATTGAGGTTATGATCAGCTAGGAAAGGACAACCCAACACACCCAATACACACCTAACACACTCTGCTCTCTACGAACACAGCAATACACCACACACTTAGAATTATTGTAAACACTTATCATAATCTCCAACCTTGTATCCTCATTTTTCATATTAATAAACTTGACAGTGATAGTTTTCACCGTCCGAGGGTTTTTTGGGCCGGAGATTATTATAATCACATACCATCCGACCAAAGATTACACTGTTAATCCTTGACCGAAGCAATTCGACCAAAGATTACCTTGCTAGTTTTTTACCGAAGTAAGATTATCATAATCAAGGGTTTTTTCCCTCGTGATCAAATCCTTGTGTTCATCATTATATCGTTTACTTATTCATTATTATCATCATAGCACTAGACCTCACAATTACGAATTTGGATACATTATCCTTGAGTGATTTTTATCCAAAACAATGTTGAACATTATTGTGAATCATGTGATGAAAAAGATTTTGTCATTAACTCACTAAAAACATATTACAATAACATGTTTCAAGACTATAAAAGAATTAAAGAATCTTTTGATAAACTTCATAAATGTGAGAAAAGCTTGTGGGTGAAAATCCTACAATATGAGAAAATGATTTCTATGCTAACTCACACAGTAAAAGATAAACAAATTGCTATCAATAGGCATGTTGATGAGAAAGCGGAATTAAAAAGGAACTTCAATTGATTAAAATTGAAAGTGAAAGAGTTGACACTAAACTTAAGGTCTATTCCGCATAATATGTTCTTGATCACATTGTTCCATAGCATTCTGTTGAGAACAAAATGGGTGATTCAAAATATCATGTTGTTCCGCAAACTATTTGGAGTTTTTATGTTCCAAAAAAACCTGAAGGGTTTCTTAAGGCGATGAATGTGGAGACTGGTTCACCACATCATGATGTTTCATCATCTGTTTCATGTGATGAGCAAAATGTTAAGTCTTTCAACAACTCTGAATCTGAGAGCGAAGTGGGTAGGAGAGTTGCTGAATTTGTGTTTTCTGAAACAAGTGATAAATCTGTTAAAACCATATCTGAAACTCAAACATGTATTAAAACTGGTAATCAGAAATCAAAATTTGCTAAAACCAGTTTTTATTACAAAAGAAAAAGTATTGGGTTTAAGGAGGGTAACCAAGATTCTGTAAAACCAAATGTTCGTTTATTAAAGGTGAGACTTCTGAGTAGGAGATAGAGGCCATCTTTACAAGGAAATCAAATGATGAATTTTATAAACTCAAATCTGAAAGAGAAAAACAAGAGAATCATGTTCATTCGGTTAACAAGTTTGTTGATAGGAGGAAGTGTTTTTCAGTTGTAATGAGGAAGGACATTTGTTCTATTCATGTCCTAAAAGGTTTCTCAAGAAAGGAAACATGTGGTGAACAGAAAACCACATGTGAAAGTTCCATTTGTTAGATCTACATCTCCACCCGTCAATATTTTAAAAAGGGGAGTAGATAAGGAACTTGTCAAAAAGTTTTTTGAAGTAGGTGTTCAAACGTTAAGAAAAATGATGGTTTTTACAAGAAGACAAGTTCTGTCGGGCAAAACTGGTGGTTAAGGGTAAAATTAAAGATAAATATGTTACTTCAACCACTGTGAATGAAGCTAAGTCTTGTAAACTTGAGATAGATAAGGGAGTTGAACCTTTAAAATCCGAGTTTTCTAATCACTACAACAAAAAGGGTTTTTAGGATCATTTTGTGGGACGCTTGTAAAATAGGGTCCTAAAATCTATTTAATAGGACAAATGAACATTTGGGGTCCTTATACAACATACGCTACAGAACCGGTGTCCTAAAAATTATTTAATAGGATGGGTGATTCTTTGGGGTCGTATTATCATATAATTTAATAAGAAACTTAAAATGTAAATTCTAATAAAGTAATCTATAAGACATGTAATTGTTAGTGTCCCATTATATGGCAATGTAATAGGACACTTTATCACTAGAGGTCTTACTTTAACATAACTTAATAAGACACGTTGTAGTTAAGTCATAAATGTTCAGTGTTATAGGACCCTTTCTAGTCGAAGTCATATAAGAACATAACTTAATAGGACATTTTACACTATGGTTATATAACTTTAACCTTTATGAGATGCATAATCATTGTAGTGTTATTATGATACACCGTAATAGGACATTTGATATTTTAGTCATAAAACATCTGGTTTATAGGATGCTTATTCGGTAGAGTTTTATTATAACATAACTTAAAAGGACACTTGACACTTGAGTCTTATAAATTTATAAACTCGGGATAGTGTTTTGGTCTTAATGATTGATTATAATTTGGTTTGTGTTAAAAGGTTCTTTTAAAGCCAAAACTCATTCGAAAAGGGTCATTCATGTAAATATGATTAAATATAATATTAACAAAATAACAAAACCCTAACTCCCATCCCAAAACCATTGACACATCTATGCTCCCTCTCTTTCACGATGTCAAACACCCAACAAACCCTAATCACCTTCAATTTAATCTTAATCTTAAAATTAGAGGTGTCTTTGAGTGATTCACACGATTCCTAATGTTAATTGGTAAGTTTTATGTATCAGTTTTTATGTTTTGATGAGTTATTGTGAAGCACTAAATGTTCAATCTCTGTAACTTTGATGATTATAATTTTAATTGATGATTTAGAACCCTATGGATGACATAAACATGTTAGGGTTTGAGTTTTGATGACAACAGTTTGCTGACAGATTTGTTCTTGTTTATTGATTTTCTATCTTAATGTTAAACGATGATTATTGATCGATTCTTGTTTCTAGGATATAGTAGTCTGATTCTAGTTTCCAGTAAGGTAAATTTTGTAATTTTTGGACTAGTTTTGAATAGTTTTTATGATTTTACAAAAACATGTGTCAAAGCTAATGTGGAGATTCAAATTTTGGTCTGTCTTCCCGACATTATTACTTGAGATTAACGAAGCCAAATGAGTTGGTTCCACTTTTGAAACTTATTATTATTAGTTTATAGGATAATCCAGTTGGCCTTGCACAATTTTGATAAATGAGTTGAGAGAACCATGAAACTACTTTTTGTTGCGCAATCTGATGAACTGTTGGTACCTATCCGCAATGACTGAATTATTGTGAGTTTTGTATGAAAGAGAAAAATAAGATAAAAATATTTTGAGAAACCTAATTTTTATATTCTATTGTGGTAAATTTTGTATCATTTACCCTTAAGTTTTTCTTAGTGAATAAAATCAGTTTGTGCATGCCAAAATCTGTCCAGTGAACTGAATGATTATAAGTCGAGTTGTATGATGAATATTTCGTTTCTTTCCAATGATATGATGTGTTGATACATGTTAGAACTTTTTGGTACATTTGACATTACTTATTATCACCAAAGAGTTATCGTGTCAATTTTGTGTTTGTGTGTTAGTCCATACTTGGGTATTAGAGTCATGTGTTGTTGAACACATTCTCATAACTTAAACACTTGTATTAGGTCGTTAGCGAGTGAAGTGCATCCTTTTGATTTTGAGAAAAGTCTATTACACGCGACACCAGGTGAGTTCTTGCTTTTTCCTATTTTTTTTCTAGAAAGAAAACACAAAACAATTTTCGTATACTTGTTTTCATTTGTGATGCTTATCATATGACCGAGCCTCATCCTCAAGATATGTATATTTTTTTGTTGGCTGGTTTATAAATGAAATGAAGATTAAGCATGTGATTGATGTATTTATGTTTATCATTAGGTATCAGTGTCATTTTATGCATAGAGAAAGCATTGTCGCAAGTTGGGATGAGGAGTGAGGATGTGAACTACATAAATGTGCATGCTACATCAACACCCGCCGGTGACCTCAAGGAATACCCCAAACAGAGAAATATGTGTTTTTTTACCATATTATAAAAAAACTTTTTTAACATTTTGCAGTTGTGAGTGAACTCTACAAAATCGATGATCGGTCACCTTCTCGGAGCAGCTGGTGTTATAGAAGCCGTTGCAACTGTACATGTAATACTTTGTTTATGTCATTGTGTGATGGCAAGGATTACGAGGACGGATGAAGGTCAGTATATTAGTATTCTAGTCTTTTAAAAGTGTTATTTTTTTTTCCATTTTCTATAAATTATTTGTTAAGTACACTTGAGAGTGAGACTCGGCCCTTGGGACACAGTCTATTTATTGTATTGAGAGTTAATTACACGGATGATTAAGTCACTTTGACACATTCATCCACTTTGATATGTCGTTCATTTGACCTCAAGTCCTACATGCACTAAAGGGCTTTTGACAACACATATCACACATATTATTACGGTTTTTGTTAGCACCAAAGGGCTTTGTATTAATGTTGACTCTGTTATGGCTTATTTATTTCAATTGCTTCCTGATTTTAACAAGGGGATCTTGCTTTATATTAATTATTAATGGTGACTAACCAACATTTTTCTGTGTTTTGATCAGTGGCAGAGAATTCTAGCTTACGCCAGTGCTATTGAAGGTTTGTAGCTGTTGGGTCAAGAATTTGACCCAAATGAGGAGATTTGACCTAAACGAAGAATATGGAAGATTGGAATCTTCTTAACCTCCTCAGAAACTGCTAAGTATTGAATCCGAGCACACCTTGGACCTTCGAGTAAGCTTTTACTTAGCCGAGTACGAGATTTGCCTTCCGAGCAAGGTTTACTTCAAATAGTCTTCTTAAGTGGATATCCGAGCAAGGTATGCTTTTTAGTGATTTCCGAGTAAGGATCATTGATTTAGCATATCCGAGTAAGGTTCACTTTGTCAAGCAGGATTGTTCTTCAAGACCAAGTATTTTACTCTTCCGAGTAAGGTATGGTCACCAAGTCCAAGAAGCCAAGTAATTGGAAGACCGGGCAAGGTATTCTTTAATAATTATGGTCCGAGTATACTTGATGAGTTAATGGAATATCTTTAAGTTATATCGAGTAAGGTTCTGCTCAAGTAAGGTATGTATTCTCGAGTACGCCTTATCAATAAGTTATTCAATGACAATGAGCCGAACATGACCATAGAAGAACAAGGTTGCTCGTAAGGATTTGTCGGGCAAAGTTTGATAAGTCCAAGAAGATTGAAGTCTACTCGGTGAATATTTTACTTGGTAAAATATTCCTTAAGTAAAGTCTACCCGAAAAATGATCCCGAGTACACTTCTATGTTTACCAAGTCTGAAGGAAGGCCGAGTACACTGCATACTCGGAGACAGAAGTTTAATGAAAAGCCTACCCGTAAGACTTGTTTTACACTTAGTTTTATTTTTGAATATGTAATTTGAATATGTACTATCGGATAGGGTTTCTAGAAGGAATGACAGTTGTCCTAGGTTGGCAGGCCTATAAATAGAATAATTAGGGCACGCCGCCAGAAGACACGCATACGCACAACGGACACGACACATTAATTGAGAATATTTTGTGCGTGACGGCTGTCCGAGGATTCCTTATAAACCCTAAATCGATCACTCCTTTTGTATGATTAACGTTATATAAATGGAAATCTTTTGAGTGAATCCTGTGTGTGTCTTCGATCTTTGAATACTCATTGCAACCGTATGTTTGTTATTGATTCCGCCTTTAACAAATGGATATCTTTCTAAATACATCAACCTGTCATTAACTCTCTTGTCGACACGATTAATTTTGTGTGAGTTATGACATGATTGATTAAAGATCCGAGCCGAATCGACCATCAAGAATTCGGGACCTGACTAGTGGTATCAGAGCCTGGGTTACCGAATCGTTCAGACTATCTGCTGAACAGATTAATTTCGCTCTTGAATCCACCACGGACGTTAAACGATGAAGTTCGTTGAAATTATTTTTGGGGGTTTTGAAATTATTTGATGATTCGGAGAAAAGTATATGGATTGATGTTTGGGTTGATGACTCGTTTGGCGATCCAACATCAATTTTATGTTTATTGGGTCAAAACGGTCCAGATCTGATGTAATTGTGTTATTTGGCTCGTTTTGGGGCAACACTGTTCATCTGATTATTTTTAGATCTGAAAAGGTTGATTATGATATGAAGATAGGTTTCTTTGATTTCGAGATGACTTGGATAGGACTATAGTGATTAATTTCAGATTACGAAATTTGATTTTTGGATCTGAATAATTGGGTTTTGTGTGCTCGTGCTGCACAAACAGTAGATGTGAGTTGAAAAATATTGCCGATGGTACAAACTGATAAGGAGAATGTACAAGTCAAGAATGAACATGTACTGAAGGCAATTTCATCATTGTTTGCTGCAGCAGATGCAAAGTGAATATTCGAGCAGGTTCTGCAAGGGCAAATCAGTGACTGATGATGCAGAAATGAAGTTTTGGTGTCTCGAGCACACTATGAAAAAAAAATAAGATTGCACTCGAGTATGGAAAAATGACTAAGTGTTGCTTCGAGCACAGGAGGTGTTTTGCCCAAGCACATCTTTGTTTTGTTCGAGCACAGGTTATTTCGAGCACATCTTATATCGAGCACATCAAATTCGAGCACACTTTGTGAAACTCAGAGCATATCCTTTGTCTTCTCAAGAAAACTATCTTTAAGTCTCGAGCACACTTTATTATTTATTCGAGCAGACTCTTTTTCGAGCATACTTTGTTTTGTCTTGAACAATTATGCTTGTGAAGAGAAAACTCAAGTTTGTGTCGAGCACACCCTTGCTCCCGAGCACACTTTTGCTCCCGAGCATGCTTAGTGTTAAGTGAGAAAATGAAAAATCACAAGTACTCCCCGAGCACACCCTTGCTCCCGAGCACACTTTGCTCCCGAGCATGCATGGTGGAAAATGAAAAAGCACTAAGTATTCCCGAGCACACTTGTACTTCCGAGTACACTTTGATCTCCGGGTACACTTTGTGTACTCGGTGAAAAATTGAAAAATCACAAGTGTTTTTGCTTCCGAGTACGCTTCAGCTTTCCAAGTACACTTTGATTTCCGAGTACGCTTCAGCTTTCCGAGTACACTTTGCCTTCCGATTACACTTTATGCTAGTGCCAAAAAAAAAAAATTGCTAGGAATTTACTCGGAGTATACTTTGTGCTAGGAAAAGTGCTCCCAAGCACATTGTGTGCCAGGAAACAGAGTTTGTGAAACATTTCAAAGTTTTGAAGAAACTTTTGAGATTTTTGGTTCCGTTGACCATTTGACCAAGCTGTTCTCTACGGAAGATATATACCATGGGTATTTTGGTAATTTTTCTCCAATCATCAACAAGCTTATGGAATTCAAACCTCATCCAATTTCATGACTTCATCAAAAGCTTTACAAGAACAAGTGTTGACCAAGCTTAAGGATTTAATCATTTTTAGTGTCAACCAACTTGAAAGGATGAGAAGATAGAGTCATCACGAGTAACAAGTTGAAAGGATGATCAGTAGAGTTCAACTTCCTATGAAATAGTCACTTGAACAGTCAAGAACGGGTTATGGTTGACTTGAATTCTATTTTAATTCAGGGAATGGTTTGAAGATGATTTACAGGGGAAGACACAAATTTGAAGAATTAAAGATTATTTGATGATCACATTGAGTTTATTTCTTTTTGTGATAACCTTGTTACTTGAAGTTGATCTTTGAAGTTCAAAGCCTCGTTCATAAGCCCTTACAACTATATCCAAAAGTGATATAAGAGTGATGATTTGAAATGGAAAATGGGAGAAGCTTAACGTGAGGGGGAGAATTTCAATGAAAGACAACGAGTTATGAGGTCATCATGGAAGAAATTCGATGGCATCGGTCTAAGGGGGAGATTGTTGGGACTTATATTTTAGACCGACGCATCGAATTAATCTTTGGGTGAAAAATATATTATTTTGGTCTCAACCAAGGGTGGATGGCTTGAAGACCAAGTCATGCTAGGCTAGTATAAATAGATGTTTTTATTCATTTGTCTTGTATGAGTGACTGTATTGTGTATGTGTGAGATTTAGGATTTTATCCCTTTGAGAGAGTCTCTGCCGCCAGGATGAGCTCTCCTGGTGGCGGCTGAGATATTTCTTAATTGATTGTATGTATGACTGTATGTATGAGTGTTTCATCTTAAGAATTTGGTCTCAACTGGGAACATTTGTGGAATACTGAATCAAGTGAAAGAACAGGACAAATACAAGACAGTTCCACCTCCATTCAACAACAACTTTATGCCAAAGGTTGACAAAGAGAAAAGAGATGCATTCTCACAACAATTCAAAGATGTCTTTCAAGACAGGGAAGAATTTGTTGATTTATACAAAAAGGTAGAAGTGAATGAAGATGGAGAGTTTGTGATTAAGAAAGAAGTGAAAATGGAAAAGTCAATTGGAGTTCAAGTCTCTGAGGATGACTTTGATTCAGATGAATTGGATCAAGATGATCTAAGTGATTTGAGTGATCAAATTACTGAAAAGGAAATTCAAGCTGCTGAAAAAGGAAGAAAGTATAAAAACCTGAATCTGTTGATAAACTTCCAAAGTATCCACCAATCCCACCAAAATCAAAGAAACAAAATGATAACATTAAAAGGGAACATGTCTCTTTTGATATCTGTGAAAGGAGAAAGATAAACTACAATGCAGTCAGACCTCGAAGCAAGACTGTATTGAATAGGATAAAGCAGAACAACAAGAAGAAGAAAGTGAATGAAAAGACTGATACAGAAATCTTTATCCCAGTTTATCCAATCTTTTCTAGTCATGAAGTGTTAGATGTTGGAGAAGTGGAGACAATGGAAGAATATGAGAAAAGACAGTCAAGGGTTAGAGAAAGCAGTGATGAAGAACCTATGATTATGAAGAAGATTGTCTTTGTCAAAAGCAATGTTGAAAGACAAGACATCAAGATTGAGGAATTTGTTCCTTTTTCAATTGACTTTGATGGTTTGAAGAATCAGAAGACTTTAGGAGTCAATACACCTAAGCCAAGTGAAAGATTCAAGAAACCAAAAGAACATGAAGTCTTCAAAGGAAAGGTTTGGTGCAGAAAATGTGATGAATATGATCACCACACAGATTCATGTCATGAAAGATTCAAACTCAAACCATTTCATGTACCAGAAGGAAAAATGTATGGTCAAGACTTTGCATTGTACAAACAGAAATATGAATTGTATTTGGGAAAAGGAAATGTCTATGGAAAGAAGACAATTAATGAAGAGAATGTTGAAATCAAAGGAAAGAAACATGTGACTGAGTGTGCAAGAAGAAGTAAGTCACCACAGAAGCACAAGAAGATGGCAAAGAAGAAAAATCAGTCATTGAAGATTAATCAAGACATTCAATCAGTTAAGTCTGATGAATCATATGGATCATCAAACAATGAAAAGACAAGAAGAAAAGATACTTATCAGAGAATGAAATCAACTAAGCTTACTGGTGATGAGAAGTTCTTGATGAAACATGGATATGAACCACAAGGTTAACTTGGAAACCTAAAGCAGAAACTAAAATTGAAGCTGTGGCTGATGTAAGAGACTACTCAGAAACAAAGGACTATGTCTTGAAAGAAAATGTCACTGACTCAGTTGAGCCTCAATGTTCAGTTTCACTTTTCAAAACACCAAGAGAATGTGGATATGAAACTGATCATTCTGATAATCTGGAAATCACTCATGCAGATCCTGAATATACAACACTCACTTCCCAGGCTGTCACTGAAATTGACACTGATAAGTTGCAAGTTGATGAAACTTGCACCTCATCACTTAACTAATCAAATTTCTCTTTGTGCAGGAACAGTCCACTCCATTGAATGACATATGGTATATGGATAGTGGTTGTTCTAGGCACATGACTTGTGACAAGAGGTCACTTGTGAACTATGAAGAGAAATATGAAGGTCCTGTTGCCTTTGGGAGTGATGAAAATGGTGGAAAGATTGTGGGTAAAGGAATCTTGACAAATGGAAATGTGTCATTTGATAATGTGTTTCATGTTGAGGGACTTCAATACAATCTTCTGAGCATAACACAGATGTGTGATAAAGGTTACAAAGTTAGTTTTGATGATTCTCATTGCTTCATCTTAAAACCTGAATTTGTGATTCCACCTGAGATGATTATGATGATGGCACCCAGAAATGGCAACTTATATGAGTTGAATATGAAAGAAGCCATTTCAAGAGGTGGTGCATGTTTTGTTTCCAAAGCCACTGAAAATGAATCAAAATTGTGGCATAGGAAATTGTGTCATGTAAACTTAAAGAACATGAATAGACTGGTCAAGGGTGAACATGTGTTTGGTTTACCTACAAGAGAATTTAAGTTTGATGATCACTGTGATTCATGTCAATAGGGCAATCAACACAAGTCTACTCATAAGACAAAGCTCATCAATTCAATTGATCAACCACTTGGGTTACTTCACATGGATCTTTTTGGTCCTGTGAGTGTGCCAAGTATTGGAAAGAAAAAATATTGTCAGGTGATCATTGATGACTATTCAAGATATACTTGGGTCTATTTCCTAAGTACCAAGGATGAGTCTGCTGACTTGATTATGAGTTGTGTTACAATGATTGAGAACAAGCTGAATAAGAAAGTCAAAATGATGAGAAGTGACAATGGTACAGAGTTCAAAAATGGAGTTATGGAAGAATTCTGCACAAAGAAAGGAATATTTTAACAATTCTCAGCTCCTAGAACTCCTGAACAAAATGGTGAGGCAGAAAGAAGAAACAGAACTTTGATAGAAGCTGCTAGAACCATGTTGACTGATGCAAATCTGCCTGTCACTTTTTGGGCTGAAGCAATCAATATAGCATGTTATGTTCAGAACAGGGTACTTGTAAACAAAAGGCATAACAAGACTCCATATGAAATTTTCAATAACATAAAGCCTTACATCAAGTTTTTAAAGCCCTTTGGTTGCAAATGTTTTCTATTGAACACTAGAGATTATTTGAACAAGTTTCAAACTAAGTCACTAGATTGTTTCTTTGTTGGATATTCTACTCACTCAAAGGCATACAGAGTTTATGTGAAAGATCACATGAGTGTGATAGAGTCACCTGACATCATTTAATGAAAATCAATTCAATACAGTCAGTGGTGCAACATGGCTGTTTGATCATGAGAGACTAATAAAGTCATTCAAGATTTATTCAGAAGACTTTGATGATTCATTCTAAAAGACCAGTGTGATTGAAGAGAATAAGAAGAAAGAACTGGACTTGGAAGAATTGTGGAAGAAGGTTGCTAGAAAAGAAAAGGAATACACTTTGTGAAGAGCTCCTCAAGCAATGCAATTGAACAAGATCTGGAGATAACAAGTCAAGACAGTCCTAATGTACAAAATGATCATGTTCAGAATGGGAGTGACACAGGCAACCAATCAAATGAAGATGAAGCTGCAACAACAGCAAGATTTCAAGACTTGTTTCAAAGCTTGAATCTGGGAAACAATGGTGCATCTATTTCAGAACAATACAATGATGAAGCACCAGAGTTTCATGATGCAGAAGCTAATTTGGTCATTGAAGAAACTGAACTTAATGAATCAAATCTTGACACAAATCTATCTACAAATATGATAATACAAACTCCTACTGTTGAAAAGAATCATCCTGCTGAAAATATCATTGGTGACTTGCATGAAAGAGTAACAAGGAGTCATTCTGAGATAGCAAACATCTGTCTTTACTCTTGCTTTCTATCCCAATCAGAACCAAAGAATATTGCTCAAGCTTTAAAAGACAATAGTTGGGTAGAGGCTATGCAAGAGGAATTGGCCCAGTTTAGAGATTTACATGTATGGGATCTTGTAGACAAGCCACATGACAGATTTGCAATTGGAACCAAATGGGTAGTCCTAAACAAAAGGGATGAAAGGGGTTTGGTGATTAAGAACAAAGCAAGACTTGTAGCACTGGGATGTCTTCAAGAAGAAGGGATAGACTTCGAGGAAGTATTTTCACCAGTTGCAAGACTGGAAGCCATAAGAATTTTCCTTGCATATGCTGCCTCAAAGAACATAAGAGTATTCCAGCTTGATGTTAAATCTGCATTCCTAAATGGAAAGATTGATGAAGAAGTGTATGTGGCTCAACCACCAGGTTTTGAGGATCCCATGTATCTAAACAGGGTGTATAAGTTAAACAAAGCCCTTTATGGATTGCATCAGGCTCCTAGAGCATGGTATGATGAGCTATCAAATCATTTACTTGAAAATGGTTTCACAAGGGGAGCCATTGACAAGACACTCTTCTACAAAAGAAAAGGGTCAGATTTGCTGCTTTTACAAATCTATGTTGATGATATCATCTTTGGATCAACAAATGAAAATATGTGTTTGGAGTTTGAAGATGTGATGAAGTCCAAGTACAGCATGAGTTCCATGGGTGAAATGAACTTCTTTTTGGGACTGCAGGTTCAACAAAAGGCTGAAGGGATCTTCATTCACCAAACTAAGTATGTGCAGGACATTTTGAATAAGTTCAACTGTCATGATTACAAGACTGCTTACTCCAATGGACACCAAAGAAAAGATGATAGCTGATGAAAAGGGGGAGTCAGTTGATGAGCATGAATACAGAGCTAAGATTGGATCTCTGATGTATCTTACTGCAACAAGACCAGATATCATGTTTGATGTGTGTGTGTGTGCTAGGTTCCAGTCAAATCCAAAAGTCTCCCACATGAATGCTGTTAAAAGAATATTCAGATACCTGAAGGGAAGAACAGACTTAGGGATTTGGTATCCAAAGAACCAATCCTTTGATCTGATTGCATATACAGACAGTGATTATGATGGATGCAATATGAGTAGAAAGTCAACATCAGGGGGATGCCAGTTTTTGGGAGAAAGGCTAGTGTCATGGCAATGCAAGAAACAGACTACTGTATCAATCTCCACTGCAGAAGCTGAATATGTTGCTGCATCTGCCTGCTGTGCACAAGTTCTCTGGATTCAAAATCAGATGCTGGACTATGGTTTGAATTTTCTAAACACCCCTATTCTGATTGATAATACTGCTGCATATTTTACTGTTAAGAATCCTGTGCAACATTCTAAGACTAAGCACATTGAAATCAGACATCACTTCATCAGAGATTGCAGTGAAAAAGGTTTGATTGAGATGCAAAGAGTTGATACAAGTGATAATTTGGCTGACCTATTCACCAAACCACTTGATAGAACCAGGTTCAACTTTCTTTTGAAAGCCCTGGGGATGATCAACTCTGATGAAATCTGATTAAGGATGTGTGCATGGTTGGGTACCTCTATGTGCTTCTTGAATATTTTGTTAGAGGTTACACTTGCTGAGTATGTTGCTGAATATGTTACTGAGTATGTTGCTGAATATGTTACTGAGTATGTTGTTGAATATGTTACTGAGTATGTTGCTGAATATGTTACTGAGTATGTTGCTGAATATGTTACTGAGTATGTTACTGAATATGTTACTGAGTATGTTAAATGTTATGTGACTGCACTGTTTCTATGTGTGTCTCTCTGTGATAACTGATTATTTTGTTAGAGATTACACATATTGATTATGTTATATGCTTTGATTATGTCACTGTTTTGATGTTAACTGATAGGTTCTTGAGTAACTATTTGTGTAATTTGTTTGAAATTGATGGTAATTCTTGACTATCATGTTAACTGATCTGATGTTATGATAGGTAGTTTGATCTGTTTAGGTGAAACTGAATGCTTATATGATGTCATGAGTAATCAGTGTTTATGGTTACTTGCATATGTTCTTAATCTGATCTTCTGAAGTTGTTAAGATAGGATAGACATTGAATGAGTTTACTGTCTGTTTTTCTTGATGATGTTAAGAATGATTAAGATTTGAGTGTGTGATGCAACTGTTTGTGTCAAAATGTGTTTTATGTCAAAATTAAGTGATTCAATGAAATTTATAATGAACTTTGCATAAATACTATATTTTGGTCAAAACATGAGCAAGTTGTTTAATGGTGTAGAGATATGATAAGATTATTCAGTTCAAGCTTTTAAGAAGCTTAAAAGAAAGTTTTTTTTTTTAAAAGGAAAGTCTCAAGTAGTTATTTTTGCTGAAAATTATGTCATTTGCCCAGTAAGAAGGACATGCACCTGTGTATGTTTGGTCCTTAAATATCTCCAGATTCAACAGATAGCCATTGACCTGAAAACTGAATGCATTTGGGGCAATTATGACTTATTTCTTATTTCTTCACTTAAAACTATGTCAATAACTCTGACTTTGACAGGACATATATTCACATGTATGTTTGGTCCTGTTAACCACTTTTGGTCAAAACAGGAAAGCCATTAACCTGATAAGAAAGAGATATTGGGGTGATTGAATATTAAACTGTGTTTTTGGGAAATGATAGTACATTAACTACTTAGCTGATCATATGGAATTAATAGGCTAAAAAGATCTTAGAATAGTCATTGACATGTATGGTTGCTTTCCTATGATGATGTAAAATCTAAGGTGATATAAACATAATGAATATGCTAATCTTTATGTGGAGATGCATAGTTGTTTTGCATGTCTCAAGATAGATCTCTCCGAATGATATGGCAGAAAAGTGATTACCCAGTCATACACGAGCCTGTTTTTATTTGGTCAACCAAAATGAAACATTTTTAAATATGACAAAGAACATGCTTTAAGAAAATTTGAGAAAATATCAAAAACAAGGGGAAGAATGAATAAATCAACCAAAAGTTGATAAGTGTTTTAAATGTTTTATCAAACAAGAGGGTTACAACAAGAACTACAAAGATGTTGGCAAAATCTGTCTCATCTTGAATGAAAATATCTCTATATATGTTTGAATCTAAAAAAATGCAAAAATACAATAAGTTCTGTCATACAAAAAAACTATTTTTGACCAAATACAGGAGGTTGGAGTCAAATTGGGGTGATCTGGAGAAAGCTAAATAAGCTTTGAGAAGAGATATGAGGCATCATAGCACAGTGTTGACCATTATTGAATTATGCTCAAATTAAACTTTAATCATATCACCAAAGAAATGAAAATCATGCTAAGTTTATACCTGCTGTTAGCCTATCTAAGTTGTCATAATAATGCTGAGAGTGAAGTAATGAGATAGCTACTTAGTCAATATGATCCCATTCTTGAGATCTTTTCAGTTTATAAAAGAAATGGTTTAGAAATGAAATATAACTAAAATTTGATCTCTAAATGCACCATTTGCACTTAAACTATGTTCTGAAATGATACATAACTTAGAAATGTCTTTGACAAGTGGTTTAAGTCAAAAAGTTTTGCATTTTGCCTAAAATAGGTTGAATATGTAAGTTCGAGTAAGGTTTGATGATTTATAACCTTCTCGAGCACAAACTGTTTGAATATGTATTTACGGGTAAGGTTTAACCTTTCCGAGCACAAAACACTTGATTATGTGTGAATATGTAAGTTCGAGTAAGGTTTGATGATTTATAACCTTCTCGAGCACAAACTGTTTGAATATGTATTTTCGGGTAAGGTTTAACCTTTCCGAGTACAAAACAGTTGTCTATGTGTGAATATCTTGTTTCGGGTAAGGTTTGACAGTTTTCAACCTTTCCGAGTAAGCTTAGTCATTTCTGACTAACTTTATGATTTTCGAGCATACTTTGAAGTGTTTACACTTTTCGGGTAGAGTACACTGTTGCACTCACTTTCCCGAGTAAGCTTGAAATCTTGAGATGATTATGTGTTGAAATAGCTATCTTTTAACAAGAAATTCTTGTTTCGAGCAAGCTATGCATGTTATATGCTGGTTTCGAGTAAGCTATGCATGTTATATGCTGATTGTGTTTACAAGCAAACTTTGTGAACTTGAGTAAGTACACCGAGTAAGCTTTGTGTGAATATGTTGTTAGGAAAGACTTGTTAATCTTTCCGGGCACGCTTAGATGTTACTGTTTAAGTTTGTCATTATTTCGGGTATGGTTTGATATGATAAGTTCCCTCGAGCAAGGGCATACCTGATGATTGAATGTGTTTATCCTAGCGAGTTCAGTGCTAACTTAGGATTTTCGAGCAAGCTCTATGAAATTTTAGACTATCGCACACTTAACTGTTTATGTGTTTAATTTCATTTCGAGCATGCTCTGTGATATTTGTGGTTATGATTTTATTGAAATTACAAGTGTTTTCGGGAAAACTTTGTTTTCCAAGCACACTTTATATTTCGGGTACACTTGTGTTCCTTCAATATACTTGGTAGTTTCAAACTTTAACTTTCCGAGTACACTGTCTGCTAGAATTTCTTTTCGAGCACACTTTGTACTATATGGAAGTTATTCGGGTATACTTTGCATAAGATTGTTGTCCGAGCACACTTTACACTTGAAAGAGTGCTCGAGCACACTCTTCATACAAGCATACTTGAATGAATGCATTGATTGAATATGTGAGTTAGTATGATGAAATTGTTTAGAATCATACTTGGATGAATGCGTTAATTGAATATGTGAGTTAGTATGATGAAATTTTTTAGAATCATACTTGGATGAATGCATTAATTGAATATGTGAGTTGGTATGATGAAATCATTTAGTGATTCATACTTGAATGAATACGTTGTTTGAATATGTTAGTTAATATGACAGAATGTGACTATGATTTTTAGGGTTCATGCTAGATAAGTTTTAATTTGAATTTGAAAAATCTTTGTGAGGATTTTAATTGATTCTTTGTAAGAATGTTTATTTGATAACTATATTTGATTATTTGTCTTGTGATTAATTTCTCAAGAAATCAAGTATTTCGGGTAAGCTTTCTTCATTATGTCTTAACTTTAAATTAATTTACTTGATCAAGCATGGTTTGAAAATAAAAGAATTCGGGCAAACTTTGTATATTCCAAATTGAAAATTATTCCGAGTAAAGTTTGACCGAGTAAGGTTTGTTAGTGGAAGTAGACCGAGTAGACTTTGGATATATTAAGCTTTCGAGTAAGGTCTTATGATCTTAAATGAAATTAAATGTTTTTAATATATCAAGTGGATAATGTTACTGGGTGACAGCTAATAATTCACAAAATGACAAAAAGCATTTAAAACTCACTTTCAAAATAAGTATAAAAGAGGGACTTAGGCAAATTTCTTCAACATTATTTTCTTCTCTCTCTCTCCTTCCACTGCAAATCCTTCCTCACTAAGAAACATAACCGACTTATCGAATTCAACATTAATCCAAACCCTAATTTTTATCAGCCACTAATTCTAACTCGGTATGCATTAAATATTATGTTTTCCGATAACGATTAGATTGTAATGTGACTTGATTATGTTTTCGAGTACTAACACTCTGTTTATGTGTTTAGGTTATAAATTTGTCGAAGAGCAGGTTCTTGAAGATTTCTCCCTATCTTCTTCATTTTTATACACTGAAATTGTCTAAAGTATTAAACTTTATGTCTAATTTCACTTTGAATGTGTTTGTTTATGTATTACAGATATGGCAGACAACGAGCCAAAGTATGTTTTTGAGCCAAAGCACAACATGTGCGCGTTACTACAAGTCACACCAGAGAATGAACCTATGGCTCGTATGATTTTATGGATGGCGCAGTCAAACATCAGCTTTGCTCTTACTGAAAGCCCAATTATTTATATAAATCACTCCTTGGATTTCTGGAGATCAGCAGAGCTCGTTGAATATGTAAATGGAAAACGAATAGAAGCAACCGTGGCCAGACAGGAGATCCAGATCGCTGAAAGGTTGATCAGAAGGTGTTTGAGACTAAATGACGATGATCACAATCACATCAACTTCAATACAAAGCACTTATTGAAGATGTTTAAAGAAACGATGGGGTATCAAGGAAATGTCCATGAAGGACAGTTTCAGAAGGGTTTATTTCCAATGCTGTACAGATTTCTGATTCACCACATTATTCATGGATTTGCTCCGAGGAAGGGATCATGGACTCTGATGAGTCTTGATCTAGCAAATGCCACTGTTGGAACAATTTTTGATCTGCCCTTTAACTTTTCCAAGATGATTTTTGATAGGTTAGTGGGGAATCTGAAGAAACCAGAAAGAAAAAGATTTTTACAGTACCCAAGATTCCTGCAGATCATTTTCAACAACACATTACAAGATTTACCAACAATTGGAGTCACTCATAAACTGCAAGATCCTGATGCATACAAGAGAATAAAAAATCCAGGTGTCTCAAATAACCTCAATGCAAATGTTCCATTTGAAATTTTACCTTGGTTGTTAAACCATGATTTGGCTATAATGCCTGTGCCTGAGCTGAGCTCAGAGGAGGAAGAAGGGGGTAATGATGAGAGTGCTGAAGGAGACTCTGATGATGATGTTGATGGCAATGACGGTGGAGATGATTTGGAGATGGAGATTATGGCACCTGTACAGGGGGAGCAAAGAGAAGAACTTGAACAACCAATTCCAACACTACCATTCTCACCACCACCAATCTCACCACATCAAACACCACCTCAAACCCTTACCCTAGACCAACCAGAAACATCTACACATCAATACACACATCAATCACCAACACCACAAACACCTACCACCAACCAACCTGACTTTGAACCATTTACTACATCAAACCCTACAAGTCCACATGATGATATGTTCCAAAGAAATGCTGAATTGATGTTTGAAAATGATGAATTGAAAAAGACAAGTTGAGGAGGTTAGGGATGAGAATGTTGATTTGAGAAGAAAGAATGAAGAGCTAACTAGTGAAAATGAAATGTTATTGAAAAGGTTAGCTGATGCTGAATTGATGATTCGAACCCTGGTGCAGGAGGTTGAGAAGACCTCAGCTTCCCCAAAACAGGGGGAGATTATAGATGATGATGATGATGTGGTTATGGCTGATGCTATAAGTGTTGAAAATGTTGATGGTTTGAAGATGATCATGAATGAGTATGATGATAGTGATGAATCTGTAATGGATGTGAGAGAAGAAGTAACCAATGATGATGAGAATGTGTTAACAGAAGAATTGACAGAGATTATGGATGAGGAGATGAGTGTGGAGAATGTAAATGTGAATGCTGCTACTGAGGAACTAGAACACACTGAGCCAAATGATGATCAAGAAGCTAGTTCCAAGAGGGTAGAGCATGACTCTGAATTGGAAAACTTATTTAGAGAGATTGATGAGTTTGGAAGTGATGAGCAAGAGGATGAAGAAGAGGTGAGAAAAAGGAAAGAAAAGGGAAAAGGTTTAGCAACTGATGATGAACCTATTGTATATGTTGAGAAGGATGTATCCTTTGTAGATACTGCTGCTGCTGCTGCTATTGCTGAGAAAGAAAGACTTATTAAAGAGTCAATGGAAAGGGAAGCAATTGCCCATTCCTTGACAGAAGAAGAGTTAGCACAGCAGGACCTATTGATCAAAGAAGCCAATGTAGCAAAAGAGATATTTCAAGATGTGGCAGATCAAGAGGTGATTGAAATTTTGGTAAATATGAACAAAAATCAAGAGTTTGATGACTCTTTGGGAAGGGTGGTCAGCAAGTTTCAGGAGCAACAATCTGAGACTGCTGAACCATCAACCAATCTAAATACTGATATGATTCCTGAAGAGGAAATTGGTGAGTCAATTGCATCTATGGCTGCCAAGAAATGGGTTGAACAGGTAAAAGAGGACTTGAGAAAGAACCCTACTAGTAACTGGCCAGAAAGAAGTTTTGAAAAGACTTATCAAAGAAGGAAGAGATCTGCTGAGCAGGCTGAAGCTGAAAAAGCTGATAGGAGGGGTATATGGGATGAAAAGAATAAATGTTATGTGGAGATCCCAGAGGATGATGAACCAATCAGGGCAATCCCTTTACAAACACTGAAACCAGGAGAAAAATTACCATGGGTCCCTGATGTTAATGTTTCTGATGAAAATGAAAATAATGATGAACCAGATCATCCTGCCTCTGATGAACCCAAAATAGATGCCATGATTGATTTATCAGATGAGGAGGAGGATGACTCTGAGGAGTCTGATGAAGAGAATGATGACAACCCTGATCAAGGAGAAGAGAAAGTTGGTACAAGCTCCACTGCTGAGACCCCTCAAGCTGAAAAGATTTATATTCAAAGAGGCAACATTGAAATCAATACAGAGGAAGCCTTAAAGAAGGTTGAGAAGAGAAAGAAAAATGCTGAGCATTATAAAACTTATTTAAAAGTTAGAGGCTATCCTGAAGCTGCCTTGGAAAAATACACTATTGACCAAATTCAAGATCTTTACAACAGTTAGAAAGAGATAGTTTCAGAAAAGTTTGTAAAACAGGATGATAAGGTTGAATTGGAAGAGTTAAAGAAGAAATATGATGGTATGTGTGGATACCTGCTTGAGAAAGGCATGAAGCCTGAGATTGTAAGAAATCTGAGTAAAGAGGCAGTATTTGACCAATATTCCAAAAGGAAAGAGAAAGAATTAAAAAGGGTCTATATTGAGAGCTCAATCTTAAAAGAAACATCTGATGAGCCACCTGCCAAAAGAACAAGAAGACTCAGGACTGTAAGGGAAAAGGAGATGGAACAAGAAAAGACAACTGATCAACCTCCAATCCCTCAGCCAGAACAGCCTGAGGTTAAACCTGATGATGAACCATTCATGCCTTGGGAGAATGAGGAAATGATCAGCATCCTAAGAAACATAATGATAAACAAGAGAGGGATGACTGAAGCAGATTTTAATGTTTTGGAGAAAGAGGATTTGAAGACTCTTTTCTATCTGCAAAAAGATGAGTGGGAAAAGGCATTGAGGGAAGGAGAAAATCCCAGATATTATGTTGATGGCAGATTTGTACCTGCTGGACTGGCAAGAACTCCAGGAATGATAAAAATGTTAATTGAACTGGAGGCTGCAGGACATGACATGGTGGAGATAGCCAACCTTCCCACTGAGATGGTGGAGGCTATGTATGTGAAGACATTTAACTTGGGACCTCAAAAGCCCAAGAAATCAATTCCACTCAAACCTCCACTCCATCAAAGACTCCCAAGAGGAAGAGGCCAAAGAGGAAGAGGAGAATTAAGCAGCTCAGTACAACAAAGAACAAGACCAAAATCTGGTGTGGATCTACCAAGAGAGCTCTACTATGATTCTGTAACTGATACTTTGAAGGTGATTATGGAAAGTAGGCAGTTGAGGGAAATTATTGTGAGAAGTGACTTCAGAGAATACAATGAAGAACAACTGAGCAGAATGGAGTCACTTCATCTTTATGATTTCAGGGACAGAAGCAGATCTACAGGTAGGCAAATGAATGACTTATCTAAATACCTGTATGTGCAAGCTGGAAATGGGTTCAGATTCTTGAAAGACAACATAAGCAGAGGTGTAGCTTCAATGAACAAAGCAAGAAGATCTGCAAAGGTAAAGAAGATGGATATTGCTGAAAGAGACTTTAAGATGTATGTCAGAGATGAAGACCCACTGTCCAATATGAGTAAGTGTATAAGTTTGAGAAGAAGAATGAAAAGGCCAAACTACACTGTACAGAAGAATGGCATCATTGCTCAAGTTGAATACAAGGAAAATGGAGAATATGCATTGATGAATTCTGATGGAAAGGTGCTGGCTGTGATAAAGAGAGATGCAGATCTTGCTTGCTTGCACCATGAAGATCTAGCTGATATTAGAGACTTGGTGATACCAGAAGGACATACTCAGTACCAAGTTCTCAATATCTTCAGAGAAAGAGCTGCATCAGTAATCCAGCTGAGAAGACAAGCAGCCTACAACGAAAGAAGAAGACAAAATAGATAGAATAGGCTTTGCTATGTAATGTCTTCGGACAGCTTTTGCTTATGTAATTTTTACTTATGTAATTTGATTATGAAATTTGATGTGTATTTTGCTGAGTGTAAGTAACCATAGAGTGTTTTGGGTCAGCTGAGGTGTTCCAATCTAGGGGGAGATTGTTGGGTCAAGAATTTGACCCAAATGAGGAGATTTGACCTAAACGAAGAATATGGAAGATTGGAATCTTCTCAACCTCCTCAGAAACTGCTAAGTATTGAATCCGAGCACACCTTGGACCTTCGAGTAAGCTTTTACTTAGCCGAGTACGAGATTTTGCCTTCCGAGCAAGGTTTACTTCAAATAGTCTTCTTAAGTGGATATCCGAGCAAGGTATGCTTTTTAGTGATTTCCGAGTAAGGATCATTGATTTAGCATATCCGAGTAAGGTTCACTTTGTCAAGCAGGATTGTTCTTCAAGACCAAGTATTTTACTCTTCCGAGTAAGGTATGGTCAACCAAGTCCAAGAAGCCAATTAATTGGAAGACCGGGTAAGGTATTCTTTAATAATTATGGTCCGAGTATACTTGATGAGTTAATGGAATATCTCTAAGTTATATCGAGTAAGGTTCTGCTCAAGTAAGGTATGTATTCTCGAGTAAGCCTTATCAATAAGTTATTCAATGACAATGAGCCGAACAGGACCATAGAAGAACAAGGTTGCTCGTAAGGATTTGTCGGGCAAAGTTTGATAAGTCCAAGAAGATTGAAGTCTACTCGGTGAATATATTACTTGGTAAAATATTCTTTAAGTAAAGTCTACCCGGAAACTGATCCCGAGTACACTTCTATGTTTACCAAGTCTGGAGGAAGGCCGAGTACACTGCGTACTCGGAGACAGAAGTTTAATGAAAAGCCTACCCAGAAGACTTGTTTTACACTTAGTTTTATTTTTGAATATGTAATTTGAATATGTACTATCCGATAGGGTTTCTAGAAGGAATGGCAGCTGTCCTAGGTTGGCAGGCCTATAAATAGAATAATTAGGGCACGCCACCAGAAGACACGCATACGCACAACGGACACGACACATTAATTGAGAATATTTTGTGCGTGACGGCTGTCCGAGGATTCCTTATAAACCCAAAATCGATTACTCCTTTTGTATGATTAACGTTATATAAATGGAAATCTTTTGAGTGAATCCTGTGTGTGTCTTCGATCTTTGAATACTCATTGCAACAGTATGTTTGTTATTGATTCCGCCTTTAACAAACGGATATCTTTCTAAATACAGCAACCCGTCATTAACTCTCTTGTTGACACGATTAATTTTGTGTGAGTTATGACATGATTGATTAAAGAGAGCCGAATCGACCATCAAGAATTCGGGACCTGACAGTGGCTGATAAAGGTGGTTGCACGAAGTCATGGAGGTTTTAGATGATAGTTGTTATTTCTGTTAAACTGAATGTTTTAATAATATGTATGTTAAAAAAATGAATAATTTAGACTAATGGTCAAGGTGGATGCTTTAGCTGTTCTAGCTATTTATAAAATGGTTCATTGTTTGGATATGTTGTTTATTTGCTCACTTTTTCTGGTCTAGCTATATTTTTATTTGTCTTTTAAGGTGGTTGATTTGCCGCCATATTTGATTGAAAAACGTCATATTTCCTCTCTTTTTTTTTGCACTGGTGATTAGGTAAGCACATGTCAAAACATTGTAAAAGTGTCATAATATGTTTTTAATAGGATGCTTTTTGGGTTGTTAACGAATATATTATGCGACCATAAAATTGGTTTCATAATCTTATTTGGTATATCAGGACTTGTTTCTTGGTACTAAAGTACCTATAATGTTACACCATAAGGGTCTTATAAATTAATTTTTAAGGAAGCTTGTATTTGTATCAAAAGATTAAAGGTATGAAGCACATGTTAAAACATTGTAAAAGTGTCCTAATATGTTTTTATTGGGACGCCTTTTCGGTTGTTAATGGATATTTTATGCGACCATAAAATTGGTTTCATAATCTTATTTGGGATATCAGGACACTTTTTGAGTTCTAAGACTTATTATGACCCCTTTACATGATACGCTTTTCTCGTTGGTCCTATTAAATGAAAGGTCCTATAAAATAGCATTTTAGGATGCTTTTGTGCGTACTAAAAAGCTCTTTTTGTTGTAGTGTAATTAATTTAAATCATGCTCATCGGTTGATTCTTTGACTGATCATGAGGATGATAGTTTTGATGACTGTTTCTATGAGAAATAGAAACAACTTAATACCAAGAAGGCTTGGGTTTCCTTGTTTCACTAACTGCATATTTTTGTAGGGGCTTTCTAGATTTAATGACTCATATTGAATTATGGATTATGGAGCCACTCGACACATGACAGGAACTCTTCATTTACTAAAGAATGTAAAATCAATTCGAGGAGGATATGTGGGGTTTGTAGGAAATCAAGGGGGACAGATTGTCGGTGAGGGTACTTTATCAAACGGGAAAGTAATGTTCGAGAACTTGAATTACAACACTGAGCATGAGAATTATTTGCTGAGTATCTCCCAAATTTGTGATAAAGGCTTTTCAACACACTTTACAAGTCAAGATTGTATGATTCTGAAGCCTGGTTATACGATTCCAGAAGAATGGATATTGATGAAAGCACCAAGGGAGAATGATCTCTATGTGCTTAACATGAGTGTTGCTTCATCCACTCAAGGTAATGTACAATGTTTTGTCACCAAGGCGTCTAGAAAAGAGTCGTTGTTATGGCATCGTCGAATGGGTCACATCAATGTTCGCAAGATGAATTATCTGGTTCGCAATCAACTGGTTGAAGGATTAAATGTCAAGGGTTTTCATTTGAGTAACAAAAGAAGAAGTCGCACGCGACAAAGTCTCTCAATTCAATCAACTTAACTTTCGAGAGGGTTCATATGGATTTGTTTGGGCCTGTGAATGTCAAAAGTATCACTGGAGAACTATACTGTTTGGTGGTCACTGATGATTACTCACGCTTCACGTGGGTCATGTTTCTTGAATCGAAAGATGAGGCTTTCGACAATTTGATGTTCTTATTCAAGAAGCTTGAGATGTTATATAATCTGTCAATCCGAAGAAGCAAAAGCGATAATGGTATCGAGTTCAAGAACAACCATATGCTTCCATACTGTAACGAGCGTGGTATTCTTCATGAGTTCAGTGCACCTTATACTCAACAGCCGAATGGAGTTGTTGAACGAAAGAATAGGACTTTGATTGAAACAGCTAGGGAGATGTTGGCTGATTCGAAGCTCTCTGTTAGCTTTTGGTCAGAAGCTGTTGCCTCAGCTTGTTACACTTTAAATCATGTTCTGACTGTAAAGAAGTTTGGCATAACCTGTTTCGAGCTTCTTAATACACGAAAGCCTAACTTGAAGTGGCTTGAGCCGTTTGGATCGCAATGCAATGTGCTTAATCTTATTATGCAAGTACAACATGTGGACTGTCATTGATATGCTACTCATATTCAAAGAAAAGGAGATACATGGATGTTCGATTATGACAGCTTGTGGAATTGCTTTTCACTTGAAGAATAAATTACTGATGAAGCAGGCGCACTGTTATTTCAACAATGATAGTATGAAGAAACTAATGAACAAGTTACAACACCAGAAGTTCCAATCTTTAATGATGATCTTGCATCTAATGTTGATGAACGTGTTGATGATACGCCAGCCACACCATCTTTTGACGATGATGGTGAAGATAATAATGACATGATTGAGTCTTTGATTCAACCAACACCTGATCCTCTAACTTCTGATCCTGTGATTTCTGATGAAGTGGTTGGTGATGAGAATGTCACGAATCTTCCTAATGATGTGATAATTCCTGACGAAGTTATGCCTCGAACTTTATCATATCACCCGGAAGAAAATATTATTGGGGATCTTAATTATGGAGTTCATACTCGAAGTCAGATTGACCAAAGTCTTAGTTGTTATTATACTCAAGTTGCTACACTTCATAACCGGTTCTTGTTCAAATGTTTCATTTCACAAATATAACCGAAGACATACAAATAAGCATTGACTGAAGAGAGTTGGGTTAATGCAATGCAAGAAAAATTGTTGTATTTTGAAAAACTTGGGGTATGGAAACTTGTGGATCTACCTGATGGTAAGCGATGTATTAATACCAAGTGGGTCTTCAAATATAAAAGAGACGAAAATGATATAATTGTCAGAAACAAGGCACGATTAGTGGTTCTCGGTTTCGATCAAAGGGAAGGAATTTATTACAACGAGGTTTACGCTTCTATTGCTAGACTTGAAGCTATTCGGATTTTCTTAGCCTTTGCATCTTGGAAGGGATTCAAGGTCTACCAGTTAGAAGTTAAGTCTACTTTCCTGAACGAAAAATTGGGTGAAGAAGTCTTTGTAGGACAATCACCAGGGTTGGTCGATCTTACTCAAAAAGATAAAGTGTACCTTCTCGAGAAAGCGCTTTATGGTTTACATCAAGCCTCGAGAGCTTGGTATAACACATTGCCTAAACACTTGTTAGACAACAACTTTGTTCGTGGCACTGTGGACTGTACACTCTTTACAAAGGAAATAGATGGTCATCTGCTGATAGTCCAGGTCTATGTGGACGATATCATTTTTGGGTCAACTAATGATGTTTTGTGCAAAGAATTTGAGGAGGTTATGAAGTCAATGTTTGAAATTAGCGCTATGGGAGACTTGAAGTTTTTTCTAGGATTGCAAGTCGAACAACTTTCTTATGGGATCTTCATTCATCAGATAAAATATGACAAGGATATCCTAAAAAAATTAAACATGGCTGACTCATCGCCGAGGAGCACTCCTATCCCGCTAAATCAAGGAATTAGTCCTGATCCCACCAGGGAGAAGGTCTACGAAACACTCTACCGTTCTATGATTGGTTCCCTCATGTATCTCACTGCATCAAGGCCAGACATCATGTATCCGACGTGTTTGTGTGCCCGATATCAATCCAGTCCAAGGGTTTCTCACATATCGTTGGTGAAGCGGATACTACGGTATCTAAAGGGGTGTCCAGGAATTGGTCTTTGGTATCCTCGAGATGATGTATTTGAGCTGAGAGCATTTTCTGAACTATGGTAGCTGCAAGTTGAACGCGAAATCTACCGGCACTGGCTGTTAATTCTTTGGTAGAAGGTTGGTGACATGGCAGTGTAAGAAGCAGACGACTGTGTCGCTATCGACCTGTGAAGCAGAATATGCAGCTGCTTCTAGCTGTTGTTCCCATGGATACAACAACAAATGCATGACTATGGTTTGAAATTTCTTACTACTCCTACTTTTGTAGATAATACTGCTGCTATATCCATAACTAAGAACATGGTTAGTCACTCAAAAACTAAACATATTGACATACGGTATCACTTCATTTGTGACTGTTACGAGAAGAAGTTGATTACCGCAGACAAAATTCACACCGATGAACAAAAAGCTGACCTTTATACTAAAGCATTCGATAAAAACATATTTTTTTATTTGTTGGGCTTAACAGTATAAAGAACATGGGCAGTGGGAAAGGGAGTAATCCCGAGGTTATGGATTCCGACCTTTGAGTAACCATACACCAGGTCAAATTTCATTTGTAAATATATTTTTTTAAATGGTTTTTTATTATAGAGGGAGAAATTGTTTGGAAAAATACAAAAACATTTGAAAAATCTTAAAAGTCAAAAACATTTGCAAAAGTATAAAAGGCAAAAACATTGAAAAATTAGCATAATACAAAAACAATAGAAAATTGCTCCTCAAAATGAGTTTTGAAGCATAAAAGGAAAATGATAGTACATTAATCGTCTTGTTCCAAATCCGGTAAATTGAAGCATAAAAGTCTATTGCTTAATGTTCGGTGTATGGGTAGGCTTTTGAACAAACAAGTAAACGAAATAAGTGATATAAACACAAATTGCCATGTTGAAAGATGGGTTAGTGTTTTGGTCAAAAATCAACTAAGGATAATTTAACCAAATTCGTAATTGTGGGACTTGATGTTTGTGATTGTATATGTAATATGTCGATGAACACAGAGATTGTTTTGGTCAAAAGCCCTTGATCTTCAGAGGATCGCCGGCATAAAAATATCGGGTGATGACAAATCGTCTATCACCAATTTATTAATCAAAAATCGGGTTACAAATGGTGAATATTATGATCAATGATTACAAGATTGCTAAGTGTGTGTGAACTTCTAGAGAGAGTTCTGAGTAGTGTTTATGAACGTGAAGTAACAAGTGAGTGACCTAATTGATCATAATCTCTATAAATAATAAAAATATCTATAACTATATTCCCTATAAATCGGCCACTCTTCCACTAGCTCCTTCAACGCCTTTTGACCACTTGCTAGAAGTGTCCAGTGGTGAGATATAAGATGGACTTGGTCATAGAGCCGTTATACCTATTGATCACAACACCACTCAAACACAATCGTTAGTAAACAGACAATACTGATGATCCTTGATCCTTCACAACCGGGAATATATCTCAAGGATAATTGATCCATTAGTCACTTAAGGATAGAGGATCCTCAACATAAAATCTATGCCCTAACAGTTAGTATTCTAGCAAAATTCTTGGTAATGAAGGAAGAAATGTAATAGCCTGTTATACTCAAGCCTTATGTTTCAGTAGATCACCAAAAATAAAGTGTTAATAAAGTGTTTTAAGCGTCTAGTACACAGTCTACATGTCAATGGTGTATAGTTTTATGGCCTTAAATCATGTATTGATGGGATGCATTAGGTTTCTGGAGTCATGAGGTCTTTATTTCATCTGGGTATTCATTGCGATGAATATTTAAAATCCTGCTCAAAGGAGCAAACCCTGATAAGTCATTAAACTTTGATCACTAGGTACTAATGTACAAAATTAACTACTGGCTTGATCAAAAAATGTTAGTCATACAATGTTCCTCCCTTGTGCACGTCTTAATACCAATAAGAAACGAACCGCAAGGGATACAATGTATGCAAGCCGACAGATGAAATCATGCATACTCATCCTTGGTAAAGGAAACTTAGTGTGTTACTTGATAATGGGGGTATGCCTTGTTGTGGAAAATTTTTTCTATGATTGCCAAATTTAAAAGTTTTAAATGTTTTGATATGTTGGTTCTAAGGTTTAAGTCAAGTTGGGGTGACATGGTAAAAATCAAATTAAGCCTGAATCAGTGTTAGAATCTGATCATCTTCTGATATTATGTGCTTAATTGAACCTTAATTATATCACTGATGTCTCTGAATATTTTGTTATAAAAGTTTAAGTGGATAACAATACCCATAACCGGCTTAACATCAGACATAATAACGATGAAAACCGTGATGGAAGAACGGATAGATCAATATTATTCCTTGTTCAACTCACATAAATATGTTTCTTTATGTTTGATATATTTCTTTTTACAACTTTTCGTTCATAAACCAAAAGATTTTACATTTCAATATTATTTTCGATTTTGATGAATGGTGGTTCGGGTATGGATATCCAAGATCGAGTGGTTGTTTCTGGAAAATCTTTTCAAAATTAGGATTTTAAAGTTCAAATGAATTTTTTCAAGGTCATTAATTTGGACTTGATTAATTTAAAAAATTGTGAAAATGGTTGTTAAAAATCAAATGTGTTCAAAAATTCAAAAAGATTCATCAAGGTCATTAATTTGGACTTGATCGGGATCATTCGTGTGAAATTTATCAAAGATTAATCATTTGAAAAATGCAAACGTATAAGTAATTAACTTATATGGCGTATAAGTCTTTTTAGCTTATACGGCGTATATGTCAATTAACTTATACGAGCGTATAAGTGTTACATACATATACTACTTATATGCAATCCATTTGATTATCTGTTTATCCATTTGTTTCACTAGAGAACATACATGTCGTTCTTATCTCGTCCGTATAACTTGTCCATTTGATTCCATATAACTGTAATTTGTGATTCTTGTGGTTTATTTGCACACTACAAGAATTAATCAAGGTATAAATCAAGCTTAAATGTTAGATCTGTGTTGATTTGATATGTTGTGAACAGTACCAGACGTATTGAGCTAAATTGGACATGTTTTTGATCTGTGGACATAGGGTTTCTGTTCTTATTTTTATCTAGATGTTGTTCCGAACACTATGGTCTATATTGATTTGATTATCATTGTTTATTAAGTCCAAATTGTGTTTGGCCTAGGTTTAGATATGAACGCATAAGACTCTAAACTTATCCGGCGTATAAGTCTTATAGCTTATACGGCGTATAAGTGTTATTATCATATACGTTGAATGGTTACATATGGAATTATGTGTGTACTTTGTTATACGCTGAACTGGATTTACCCGAACTTGCACGTGATGTAGACTTATACGTGTAAAATACTTACCCGTTCATTTTAAGACTTACACGGATACCTTGTTATACGTTGAGTTGTACTTTTCTGTTCTTAACACTTACACGTTGAATCATACTTATACGGTAAAAGACTTACATGTTGATACAATGTTATACAGTAACAGACTTACACGTTGAAAGA
The DNA here is from genome assembly GCF_021521415.1 of Bidens hawaiensis. Lineage (NCBI taxonomy): Eukaryota > Viridiplantae > Streptophyta > Magnoliopsida > Asterales > Asteraceae > Bidens > Bidens hawaiensis. The sequence goes on from NW_027491014.1 coordinate 1,434,436, forward strand.
TAGTTACACGTTAATTTGATCTTATACGTGTGGTTGAGATTATACGTATATAAGACTTATCCGTTATTATTCATGCATATACGTGTATACACATACAAATTTTAAATTTTTATAAATCTTACTAACATGTTATCTTGTTTGTTTGTTTTTTTTGTGTGTGTGCAGATGGTAAAAGTCAAAGATTTTGATGCTAGTCATAAAATCTGTGCTTTTCTAGACGGATCGGATGTCAAGATGGAGCCGTTTCGTATAATTTTACCATTCTTGGAAAGATCGAGGATCTTTAAAGCAATTACTGCTAATATGGTGATAATCAAGGATCTTTTTGCTGAATTTTGAAAAATGCCAAACTTGAAGGAGAATGTATAAAGTCAGTTGTTAAGAAGAGAAGTTTATCATATCTGAACAAGTGTTAAAGGATGTTTTGGAACTAGGTGATGAATCTACTGATCCTACTTCGTTGGACGAAAGGATGGTGAAAGGTTGTTTACTGAGAATGGATTACAAGAAAGATTTTGATAGGGGTTTATTGAAGACTGGGTTGTCAAGACCTTATAAGTTCTTGGTGCATTTGATAGTACATCATTTTGGACATAGAAAGGGTGGTTATGAAGAGATATTGGATTACCAAATGTGCATGATGGCAGCTTTATACTTGAACTTGAAGTATAACTTTTCTAAAGTTATAAATTCGAGCATATGAAGCTCAACTTTGATAACCAATGGCTTATGTACCCAAGGTTTGTGCAACTGATTATTGATCATCAATTTCCTAATATTGATAAAGGGTGAGGAGATGAAGCTGGCACATATGTCTGTTACTGGATGTGCTAAGCTTAAATCTAACAAGCATAAATCTAAAGATGAAATTCCTAAATTTCATGCTTCATTCAGACATTTGTTGAATCCTAATTATGTTGCTCCGACGAATAATCAGTGGAGGAAAGAGGACAGTGATTCAGATAGGGAGAACGAGAATGTCAGAATGTGGTTATGTACCTTTGGGTGGTAAATGGCTTATAACAGCTGAAAATGATAAAGCTTGAGGTCCACAGAAGGTCAAGAGGAAACATAAACGTGTAATTAAAACTGAAGTTGTTACTCCTCCTGCTCCTATTCCAGATCCTCTTATTGCTCAACAACAACATGCTGCTGATGAACATGTTGTTGTTAATAAAACTGTTTATGATGAAGAAACATAATCTAATCGTGAGATTCTGAAGGAAGTCTTATTTGATCCTCGAGCTATGCATGATATTCATAAGGAGAGGCGATCAAAGAAAAATTATGATGAAAAAGATGACACATATGTTCATGAAGATGAAACTAGCAAGCCTTAGAAAAAAAGAGTAAAGCCCATGGTAAAAAGATCTATGATTGATTCGTGCTTGGTGGAAGAACCTGAGGATGCTGAAGTTACTTAAGAAGCATCAGTTGATAAAACTCCAGAGGTGGCTAAGTCACCTGAAGCTGAAAATACACCTGTTTTTGTGGTGAATTTGGATGATGCTATTGATCAGTTGATGAAAACTCCAACAGCTCAGAATTTATCAAAGACAACTCCTATTCCTAAAGAGTTTGTGCATCAACAAACACCGAAAGCTGATCCAAAAGTCGCTCAATAATCGTTTTCTGATATCTATTTGCAAATAGATGGTCCATCAAGAGAGGAGGTTGATTTGTTGAAAGAAAAAGTTGCAGATCAAGATGTTAAAATGACCGGTCTTATTAAAGAGAATGATCGAATGAGGGATGATAATGTTGATATAAAAAAGAGGTTGGAAAATAGTGAGAAGAAAAAGAAAACTTGCTGATGATCTTTTATATGAGCATATGAAATACTTCATGATAATTGAGAAGAAGTTCGGGATTAGATTGAATTCTGAGGTGGATCAAGCTGAAGCAAGTGATACTCTAATTGAAAGAGTTTATGGTGGTGATATTGGGATTGCTGAAGGATTATTTCAATTTAAATATGATAGTGGAAAGGATGAGGAGAAAGGCAAGTTTAAAATTGAAGAACCTATTATTGTTGATGATGTTGTAGAAGCTTTCGTGCAAGATGGGGAATCTAGTCATGCTAATGTACATGTTACTGAACCTATAATTGATCATGTGATTGTACAACCTATTGAACAACAAACTGTTCAAGTTGTTGATGAAATAAAGGTTTTAGAGGAGGAGCAAGAAGAAAAGGAAGATGAGGAGATGGTAGATTTTGGAGATTCGGATGATGATGATTATCATGATTTAGATGATGATGATGATGATGATGATGATACACCTCAAGGCGGTGCAGGTGCGGTTGCTGGCAAGTCTGATTAGAAATTTGACTCTGTTGGTGGTGATGTTCAACAAGATGAACCACAACAGGAATCAGAATCTAAGAATGCACCAGCTGATAAGCCTTTGGAGGAATTAGAAGATATAATTATTTCTAACTTTCGTGTTTCTAATATGGTGGATGAACTAGAAGAGGGGGAGATTCCTGTAGACAAGTCTGAATTGGCAAAGATGTTAGCGGTTTATGTTGAGGACTTAATATTTGATTTTGAGAAAGATGTACCTGAACCAGATATTCATGAAGATTGGTTGAATACTGATGTAGAATTTATAAATAAACTATAAGCTGTGAAGTATGTTGGTGAGAACGAGGAGTTTGATACGTTTGATGAAGTCTTTGACAAGGAAATAGAGATGGAACCGAATCCTAATAAACAATCAAAGAATATTAGTAAAGATGAAATAAAGGATTGGTTTCCAGATCATGTTGAGATTCCTAAACAAGTTTATCTGAATCCTGAGAAATATCATCAGAAAACTCAGAAGGATGTTGCGATGGGGAAATGTCTGAGTATTTCTTATCTAAGTAAGATTCGAAAGATTGGAATATGTAAACTATTTGGAGTACAATACTTCAATAGTTTAATGGAGATGAAAAGTTTGACGTGGTTTGATGCATATGATATTTGTATGCATTATAATCTTCAGTGTAAACCAAAGATTGGTCCGGTAAAAGAGATTTGGGAATTTATGGTTAATGAGGCAAAACGTGGTTTCAAGAAATGGACACCTCAGTTTCGTAAGGTGTTCAAATCAAGAAATTGTAAGAATTCATAAGGTGAGTTGATTAGGACGTTGAGGTATACAAGGCCAGATTCGCTATGCACAATATTGTTGTACCCAATGGAACAGGATTTTCATCCTTATTTCCTTTGTTGGTCCTATTTAGCGTTGACTGGTGAAGCGAGTATCTACTTGGATCGTGGGAAAGAAAAATAAGATGTTATTCGAGTTTATGATACAATGTAATGACAAGAAAGTGAAGACACAAGCCGACCAATTCCCGAAAGTTGTGGATTTGTGCTTTGATAAGAAGATACGATCTGGTAGAGCTTGGGAAACAAATTGGAGGCCAATTAGTGAAGAACAAGAAAAATTGGAGGTTGAGTTGGAGGCTAAACATCAAGATCGAGTTACTCAGGAATCGTGGAATAGATTTCAACATATGCCTGTTGGAGTTTCTCGTCCTACATCACAACAAGGTTCCACAAAGCCGTCTTTTGAAGAAGTTTCAAGGAAAGAGTATCGATAAAGAGTTTTTGGTATGGATTGAAGAACTAGCAATATCCAAGGGGGAGTTTGTTAGAGAATTAATGTCTAATGCTGGGTCTTATGGGGTTATTATGTAATATTTGTATTAAAAAGGGCTGAAATTGTCAAGTTTGTAAAGATGTAATGAACGTATAAGTCAAGATTCAAAGTATAAGACTTATACGGAGCGTATAAGTCTTATACGCTGACTTTAGACTTATACGTGTCATAGTTTAGTATAAATAGGATGATCATATCATTATTTGTAATGGTTCTGATTTTGTACTCACATTGTTATATCAATATACGAAGTTTATGAGTAATTGTGTTGTGAATCCTTTATGATATTATTCCGCGATATTTTGTAGTATAGCAAACACAATTTAATTGATCCTTATCATATCGTTTACACGTACATGATGTTTTGCATGATCTGGATCATGTTCTTTCAATGAATATGACCCATTCTCATGTGCCATAATATAGATTCTTTCTTTGATGCTTTAGAGACAATACATTGAACAGTCTTGGTTATCGTGCTAGCAACACTCATGTTGAGAACATACAAATCATTCTCTCGTGGTGCATTCATCAAAACCCATTCTTCCGGTATTTTGTACCCGTTTAAAAATAATGCACTCTTTGTTGGTGAAGTGTGTGGAGAAGCCTTTGTCACAAATTTATGATATGCTCAACAAATTTTTCTCCAATTCAGCAATGTAATTGACCTTATCAAACATTACTATCTCGTTTAACAGTATTCCTTCACCCACTATTTGACCTCCTTGGTTACCAGCAACTCCGACATAGCCTCCTCTAATTGATTTGACATCTTTCAATAAATGAAGAGTACCAGTCATGTGTCTAGAAGCTCTACTATCCATTATCCAACGTGAATCATTGGATCTTGGAAGCCCCTACGCACCAAGTAACCATTTAGTGAAACAAGGAAATACAAGCCTTCTTGGTCTTGGGTTTTTTGAATTTCTCATACAACATTTCCTCACACAATTCATCACATTCACTATCTATTGATGAAATATATGAACAAAAACTAGAAGCATCAGAAATCTTACTTGAAACATCAGAATCCTTACTAACAACATCAGAAACCTTACACCCTTTAGGTATCATACTAGGTTCCAAATCACCATTTTTGACTTTAGCTACCCATTTTTGACCCTTAGTGTACTTCTTGACATAGAATTTCTCATTTTTCACAGTAGAAATTTCACCAACTTCAAACACACTTGTGGCCACATTTGCTTCTCTTTTAAGAATTTTTGTTGGTACGAAACTATGTGGAAGTGTTTGATTCACTCTTATTATAAACTTTAACCTCTTTCTTATGAACATGATCGTTTTTAAATCGATTAGGACAAGCATAAAACAAATATCCAGTTTCGTTGCAAATAAAAACATCTTTTCAGGTATACTCCATCTTCAACCGGTGAAAATCGATTCTCAATTCGATCAAGTTGTTTTTTAAAAAAATATATATATATTTTTCATTACTTTGTTTTCCAAAAACAACATCCTTTTCTGATTCAATCATTCCTGCCTTAACAAACATATTTTTTTTAAAGGTTTAACTTGTATCTTGTTATAAAAACTTGTTTTAGCGAATCTTTTGTTCTCAATTTTAAGTACACAAGTTTCAGATTTATCAGACACATTCTCATTCAACACCTTTTCAGTAACTTGAGCAAATACCTCACTCTCACACTCAGAACTATTTACAGATTTTCAAATTCAACATTTATCGAATCAGGAAAACATATTTCAGAATCACTCTTTGGAGCATTAATCTCCAAGTTCAACGCCTTAAGAAAACCTTTCAATTGTTTTGGAATGTATGAATCCAAATTAAGGAACTGAGTGTTAACCTAAACTTGTTTGTTCTTGATCACCATTAGTCTTTGTAGGAATTATGTGATCAAAAACATATGATGAGATCGAATAACTCTTTAACTTTTGACCAACTTTTTCAGTTTCAATTAGGACAGATTGTAACTCTTGCTTAAGAGCGGCATTATCATCAATATTTCAATTGATAGCTATCCGTTTATCTTGTAGAGTGTGTTTCAACATGAGAATGGTTTTCTCATCTTGTTGAATTCGGTTCCACAAACTTTTTTCACATTTTTGTAATTTCTCAAAAGCTCCCTTTATTTTATTAATCTCTTTAATAGTATTATCAAAGTTGCTTTTAAGTGTTTTGATTTCAAAATCTTTAATCTCACATTCTTCACAATCTAAATCACATTTATCACATTTAAACATATTAGATTGTGGAAATACCCGGTTTGCCATAAGTGCATGTTGATCAATCTTTTCAACATCTACCAAGCTTTTCTTTCTTGATTCTTTTTCTTGAGATTGAACTTGCTCTTGTTCTAGTTCATCATCGTCTTCCCCAAAATCAATTTTACTATGTGGTACTTTTTCTCCATTGAACCAACCTGCAAAACTTTCTATTATATCAGGTGGAAAAATCGATTGGAAAAATCAGAGGGAATAGGATGAATCCTGTCATATGTGTATGTTTAACATCCTCAAGCTCTTTCTTGATGTCATCAACCAATTCCTCATACTGGTATACGTCAGCAACCTTTTCAATAACCTTTACTTTCTAAGCTACTTTTTCAACCTCTTGAACACTTTCATCAGCAACATCTTCAAATACCACAGAAACATTCGCTTGTTGAACATAATAGTTCCAATTGAACCCCTCATCCACTGGAGCAACATGGTATGCTTTTGAAGTTGATGCTTCAACTTCAGCTTCAGTCGGTTTCTTTCTAGCTTAAGAAGATTTGTTACGAGAATTTTGATGATAAATAGCTTACCAATTATAATCTCTTCCAAACGGATTGGCACTACTATCACCAACTTCTTTGTTTGTATACTCCCATTTTAAAATTCCCTTTTTCTTTGCTTCGAAAGCATCTCATTTTAGATTTATCAAAACCTAACTTTGAAGATGTACCATCAAGACAGTTTTTCCCAATTATTTCTTTGAACCTTTGAGCTCATCTGATAACACTTGCCATACACCATTTAATTTGTAGCATTTTCATTTCTTTAGAATCAATTTGATCATAATCCTTATTCGTCGTGTTATAGTTACCTATTCTTCTAGCAATCAGACCTTCATACGATTCCAAAACAGATCCAAGAAATGCCATATGCTCTTTGACATTATTAGCAGTTAAACTATTTGAATTCTTGAGATTTACAGTAATGTTACATTGTAAAACATCAGGATTTGGGTTCTTTCATGGAGTATTCTGCTCAGTAGGCAAAGTTCCAGAATAGTTTAATATATTGTGGAGTTTGAGTAGTTTGAAATCCACCAAATAAATTTCCCACAAATGCAGTTCCTACGGTGCATAATGTTGTCTAAATTTTTGGACTAAAAGTAGGATTGTCATACAGTCCAATATCTTGAACGGCTGCCGAACTCTTCATTTTCTGTTTCTTACTCAATTCCAATTCTTGTGCCTCTAACTTATCAATGAATCTAGAAAGAGTGAGACGTGCATAAGCAACCGGATTTGATTGTTGAATCATTATAAATGTCTCCCACTCTTCTAGTAATGCATCAGCTAATTTATCGATATATTCATAATCAGTCTTGTCAATCCCCATCCTTTTCATTTCATGAACTTGGTGACAATATGTTTCGATCAATTGAGCGAATTATTCACCTTTAGCCAAAGTAGAGATATCATATTCTTTCTTTAACAATGGCATCTTGGACCTCCGCGTATCAGGATTTCCTCTATCTTTGTTAAGCAATGCTATCCAAATAAAATAACAAGATTCATTGTGAAGTATCTGAAATATTTCATCCTTGATTGATTATTGAAAGAGATTCAACGTCTTTTTCTCTCTAATGAACAAAGCCTTTTCATCCTCAGTAACTTGTTCCTCCTCTACAGCCAACCATGTATCGTAACTTCCAGCTTGCACATGAGTCTCAAATTTATCTGCCTACTTCAAATAATCCGCCATTTTGAGAAGTTTTGGAGGCTTGTTAGTAGTTCCCATTTCATTGACAAAGTTTACACTTTGAAGAAGGGTTGACGGTTGTGACACAAACGCGTTCAAATTATCCATTTTGTTCAAAATAATCTAAATAGCCCGTATATGTTCAATTCCACGGATAAGTCAATTCAAACGGATAAGTCCAATCAACATATAAGTCTAGTCAACGGATAAGTCATATATGTCGTATATGCCTTATACGCTACAAGAAACCAACTTATACGTCCCTATATGTCTTATACGCTACAAACTTATACGAAGGATATGACATATCCACTATAGTAACCCAGAAACATAATTTTGTAATTTTGATAATGCATATGATCTTGTTTTGAACTGAAACTTGGTAGGATTGATCAAGAACTGTAGGCGATCATAATATGTAAAAGTCAGATGTTTTTAATGGTGAAAACTTGTTGAATTGTGAAATCAAGTTGATATGAAGGACATTGTTGATCAAATCTTCAAATCTTGTGATATTTTAAGTAGATACAAGCCAAAGCTCTGATACCACTTGAGAATACGTGTATGTATTAAGATCGATACACCGATTTTATAATCTACTCTTCAACATAATGTGCGGAAAACATTATGAGATAAAGAACACAAGATAGATTCACTTTTAATATACTTTATATTCACTTCAACATCAATAATAGTACAATGACTATGACAGAATCAAGCTCAGTACACAACTTGGAAAAGTAGATCACTAACTAGAATCGACGGATAAGTCTATACTTATAGACTTAACATATCCGACATATATGTCTTATTTGTCGTATATGTAAATATATGTCGTATAAGTACATATCCGCTGGATATGATACATATACGCCCATTTTACATATTAAACCTACTTTCCATACAAAATACAAGATCCTAGCACTAGACATTATGCACTAACTGATGTGGTCTATATTATACATCTTTTCTTATAAATATATCCTACACATTTGAGTAGATATGGGGCGCTTTTGTTTAAATAAGCTCGTTTTTTGGTTCATATTTAGATTTTAACAGTTTCAAGAGACAACGAGCTAAAACTAATAAACCAATTCTACAACAATACATGTCTATAAAGGGGAAAAGTGACAATTAAAATGAGTTATTATTATCTTGTTTGATTGAAGAGTATTGAAGTCAATTTCATTTAACCAATAATTTGATGTTTAATATGAACAATTATATATAAAAAAAACACATCCAGTATAACACTAATATTTGAATGTTGATTTTATACTAGGTGATAAATGTAAACTTCAATTTCTTGTTCCACAAGAGAAGTGCAAATTCAAATAAAGTAAATATAAGTTTATGGAGTTGAGTGAAGCATCAGATGACAACACTAGGCTCGTTTAGTACTCATGGAAGTGGGTGACGTTGACTTAATATTATGTTTGATTATAGTGAATATTGTTGACCCACATTATATGGGTCTAGCGGCCCATTAAGACAATTAGGAGTCCACACAATTTTTTTTTTTTGAACGGCCAACAGAAATTTTATTCATCAATTAGCCAGTGGCTAAACATTACATACATGAAACATCAAGTGATGTATAATTACTAACCATACGTTACATACATTCCTTAATTAAAGACATCAAACCTTCTCCAGGCGTTCCAGGTGATATCCGGTTCCTTTGACCGACACTTTATCCATAGGAAACCCAAGGACTTCACATCCTCGATGATCTTTGAATGTGAAAAGGGGGAATGTTCGAACACCACCTCGTTTCGCATCTTCCATATCCTCCAAGACGTTATGAGAATGATCGCATTGATGGCCTTCTTTCTTTTCATGGATCCGTGAGTACTCAGATGTAGGTTCAGTAAATCCTTAAAACTGAATGCAAAGAAACTAGGGATCTTACACCATTGCGCAATGACCTGCCAGATTATCTGAGTGTCTTGACATGATACTAGAAGGTGGTCGCTAGATTCATCATAATCGCCGCATAATGGACATCGAACCGAGTTTAAATGGATGTTCTTTGCTGCTAAAGCCGCCAAAGTCGGTAGTCTTTCTTGGATTGCCCTCCATGCTACAATGCCTACCTTCAGCCAGAAGGGGTTTTTAACCTTACGACCAGAGGGGGGATTTAGGACAGAATGAGCAGGGGGGGCTACCCCTGTGTTGGTGGCTTGCAACATATCAAAAAATAAAGAAAGTGAAATTGAAGCAAAAGGAAGCTCGCAAGCTGCTCACAAAGTCACGGCTCAAAAAGAAAAGAAACAAGCAAGCAAATAGGTGAATTAATATAACCAGGCACACAGCTCAATTAATTTTATTTCTTTTTACGATGAACTGCAATAAATATATTATCTTCGTTTCATTCGTAGTTATGATTGGCTAAACTTTTATACTGTCTGGGTTTGAATGATTACTTTGTAGACTCGTTTTATTTTCGGTGTTGGATTATTATTGATTGGTTCATGCTTTGGTAAATTTTTATGTATTTGGTTGTGATGCTTATGCGTATTTGGTATTAATTTATAATCAGTTTTTGTTCCATATTCGTCTTCGTGAACGTCTTTCATGTGTGGATGCATATTAGGTTGTTTACTGTGTGTTTACAACTAGTTTATCGTTAATTGTTAGGGTATTCCATAGGAATGGTAATTGAGAGTTTAGGGATACCTTTTATTCTGCCATTTGAGAAAACGGCAGGTAATTAAGTGTCGTTTGTTTTGGTCTTTTGCGGGTTTGGGTAGTGATTGCACGGGAGTGAGTTACCCTAGATTCCTTTAGATTCTTACAGATCCGAGTTATAACCGAATTCAATAACAATATCCCTTTACGCCTTATGGTGATTTGTGATTAGAGAGACCGAGAGGTAAGTTAATCTTTGGGTACCTTAGCATAGTTAGGTAAGGTGAGACCGGGAGGTGATCCGAACCATTAAACCGTTGAGCTTACATGATATTTAGGGTTCTTAGGTATTATTGGTGAGACCAGGAGGTGATCTAGCATACTTTAGTTATTCCTTAAGTTTCATATTTTTTAGATACCGGTTACCAATCATAAATCCAATTATGAGAGTTTACGAGTTGACAAGTAGGATTCCTTGCCTAGGTAGTTGTTTCCCATATTTGAGTTCTAGTCCTATTTTGTTCGTGTATAGTTTAGTGTCAGTTTTAGTTTATGTATTATTTAATTTATATTTAATAATTAAAAAACACAAAAATCAATTAAATCTATTTATTTAAGTTATTATTCAGAGTTAGTCTATGTGTCGCTAGTGTCATGTGGGTTCGATATTCGGACTTCATTAGGCTTTACTACAGTCAACACTTACCTGTCTAGTGGTCTAGCATTAGGAGAGTCTAGATTTATAAATTTAAAACTAGAGTGTCTAAGTTAGGTTAGGTTTTTATATACCATTTTGCACATCACTAACAGTTTTTACAAATATTGCCGACGAAATGAATGTTGATGCTCCTGAACAAGAGCGGCCTATTGTTCAACCAGCTGAAGAAGCGCTCAAGTCATTGAAATGCCTTATGATAAGAATCACAACATCTGTGCGTTCTTATACGATGACTTCTTTGAATGGGTGATGTTCGGTAGCATGATTACTTTTCACAAATGTTGAAGAATCGATCATGCTATCTCTGATACGTATTTATCTATTTCAGCATTATCAGATCCTTCTAGAACACAGTGAAATATGTTCTAGAGGAGAATCATACTAAATCAATGGTTGAAGATAAGAAGATTGTTATTAATGTGGCATTGATTCGTAAAGTATTACAGTTTCAAGCCACCGATAATAACATATGTGAATTTGAGAATGGCTTGATCAAGGGTTTGTTTGGACGATTAAAATAAATAGCGATCTGTGATTATTTCATTATAATTTACTATAAAACGATTACAATAGAGTGGCCGGCAAACGGGCAACAAGCTGCGCCGCAACCCCCTTTTGAATAGCAAAGCCAATCCTGCTAAAAACGAAGTTTTGGGACCTAGAATCTGAAGAGGTTCCGTGTACGACGCGCTGAACCCTACTCAAAAATTTCACAGCCTCTGGGGCCAGGAAACCAAATGTATCAAAGGAAAATGGTAGAAAGACATGTTGATTATCTAAACAAGCTTTCTCGTGTTTAACAACTTTGCCCGATTCAGCCTTCAACGCAGCCTGACCCACAACAAACCCACGGTCCCTAAGCCCAACAAGAGGAGACACTCTTGTAAGATCCACACAGGCGTGTTTCCCCCTATCCACCCGAACACAAGAATATCAGCTGGTCGTAAAGTGGACCTCCCTTCAAGAGGATCCGTGAGAAAGTTAACAGGGGCCTCCTTTTTAGCAGAAATCCCTACCCGTTTAAGAACATCACACAGAACATCCCTAACCAAATCATGCCTGTATTTAAAGTCAGGCAATTCTTTGCAATGCACCGCATGGTCACCAAAAGAATCCAAACAGACCTTGCGAAAAATTGGGCAAGGTTCATCAGTCGGGAACATAGGGATCATTAACCGGTACTTAAGGATAGCCCGATACTCCAAACCCAACATACGTTGGCCTAATCCTTCAATGGGGATGGCCTTTAGAAAATCCTGAGCCCGAGGAGCCCGAAGGCATTCAAACACCGCCTTTTGGCGAGGGGATAGATCAAACTTCACTTCTAAACTCTTGACGATTCCACTAAATAAGGCACTCGCCACAACATGTTGGGATTTAGGGGGGGGGGGCGGTGTCCTTATTAGAGAACCCGCTAAGATCAAAATCTGGAAGTGAAGTACGTAAACGATCCATCGCACACCCATAATCAGAGTCCAACCCATAAATATCACAACCCCGAAGAATATGGTCTTTCAAACACCACGACTGTGCTCTCGAAGCCACAAAAGCATATGTAGATACATCCTCGGCCGAACAGAGACCCAAACCCCCATAACGGGTCGAAAGTGATGCCAATCTTCATTGGAGATCCCCAAATAACGGACCTCCACAAACCACGATGTCCTCAATCGCCCTTCCAAGACCATTGTCAAATATAGAAATAGCTTCCCCCACATACATAGTTGGCACGTTCTCAAACCGAACAAAAGCTTGGAGACTCCCATACATGAGCGAAGCAAAAGAAGCTCGCATTGAGGACCCCGAAGTCTTGGGAGACAGCTCATCAGTTTCACAGCGCTAGATGCCTTTTTCATAGCCAAACTGCTGATAAACCCCGCATCCCGGCTTACAGCACCACCAAGGAGTTTCACGCCAATCACCGGCCTTCGAATCCCGCAAGGGAACAACCCCTCCTGAACCTTAACCCCATTGCATGTTGGCCAAAATAACTCTGTTTTCTTAACGTTTAATTCAAGACCCAAACGAGGCCCCTCGGACCTGATAATATCTGTTGAAGTCTCAATACAACAAGGGATATCTTTGTGAGCATTATAAGTAATTATTGCACGTACTTATAAATTGTCTCGGTGGACGTAAAAGCGGATTTGATTAATGTCAAATTATGCTGCAATCGGCTTTTGTTACATTAGTACTCAACAAGCCGTTCAACTTCTCTGAGGTTGTGTTTTATCACTTGAAAGATAATTGTACGACACGTCACGTGAAGAACAAGTTCTTAATATATCCGAGATTCCTACAGCTTATCATTAACCATTTGGATCCCGATCTAGTGAAAGATCCAGATAATTCTGAAGATTTGTTGGTGCTAGAGCATATGAACAAAGATACAACGAGGCGTGTAAGGACTTATCGGGGACAAACCATTGAGAACAAACCGAGGTTAATTGTTCACATTGCTCGAGCTATATATGTAGCTCCACCTGATGATCATTGGATCCAAGATGAATCGGATTCCAAAACGTGAAGGTGGTGAAGGTGGGAACGATGGTAATGTTAATGATGGTGATTGTGTACATCATGGTCCAGATGATCAAGGTGTTGCGGTTGCGGCACGTAAACGTAAAACGAAGGGTAAGACGATTGCATTTGAGAGCCTGCTAAAATAAGAACCCAGAGAAGTTCTAGAGTTGAAATTGTGGAATCCCAATCTCCACAAGTTAATGTATCTACTCCACAAGCACCGATGGTTACTACTCCTATGAGTACCCCGGTGGTTACATTATTGGCAACTGCTTCTACTGATCCGAGATTCGCATCGATTCGTTAGTCTATGTTATCTCTGTTGCCATCTCCTCGGCAAACCATAGCAACGGCACGTCCTATGTAATGACCAATGCACCGAGCGGACTTTGAATTTATGTCGTTTAATCGTCTTGAAGGACCAATTAAGCCTATGAATCCAACATTCTTTAACTTGCCTATTCAACAACAGATGATGCAGTTGAATCTGATTCACTTACAAGAAAATTAGAAGACAGCCAACAGGTTGTTTCAAGAACATATGAGAGCAAATCAGCGCAAAATGGTGAGCCATTTAATGTATGTTCAGCGCGAAAACCGGAATTGAGAGCTCTGGTTACTGCTAGGGGGAGAAGATTGCGAAACATATCGAGATTATTCTTCAATTAACTTATAAAGATGACATGTTGAAGAAATTAACGGATAAAGATGATGAGAAAGATCCTTAAGCGATCAGCGGCCAGGTGCTGGTAGATAGACATCTGGTGTTGGTGGATCAACTGAAGGTGATTCATAGCAGTTAGTAGTTTATCAATATTCTACTAACGTACGGTCCGTGAATACTGTCAAGGTGAACATGGTCTTATTTGTTGATGACCATAGTGTTGTGATGAGTATGGTGGACGAGAATGAGATTGTAGAAGGAGAATTCGTTGATCTTTCATTGGCAAAAGAGCAGATCGCTATACTACTTAATTTAAACGAAGATGAAGTGGATGAGTTGGAGAAGGAGGATGATGTGGAGGTTGTAGATGATGAAGAAGTTATATTTGACATGAGTGTTCCATCCGAGAACACGTCGTTTAATTATGATGAGGAATATCCTGACTTGTACACACATACTAACACTGATTAAGGAATTATGTTTTTCACAACCGAGCATTTTAAAGCAGCTGAATAGTGTTTAAGTATGGATAAGGAGAAGGAAAAGGGAAAAAGTAAAGTAACTGACGCCGACACAAGAACTTTTGATGTTGGAACGTTTACACACAATAGTCGAGGATGAATAAGATTATTAAAATGTTAAGGTATGCTGAACGAGAAGATGATATGAGATTGAAAGATCGTACAACTGCTCATCAGATGAAGAAGTTTGTTGCTACAAAGACGGTGAAAGACGATATTATCCCATGGATGTACGACTCGGAGCTTAAGGTATGTATAGTAAAATGATATAAACGACATTCATTACTTTCAACGTATTTCTGATATTCTTACACTGTCGAGGTGGGACATTCATACATTAGCCAATAGACCATTCATGAATCGTGTTGAAAACCAAATGGCGGAAGTATATGGACGAGATTTATCCAAGAACTGGCTGGAGAAAACCGGTGCTAAAAGTAATGTTGCCTCGAACGTTAAAGAAGGTTCCTATAAAGTCTTTGCAAGAAATTCAACAGGTAGTACTACGACAACAAAACCGGTGAAGCCGTGATTTTGTTGGGTTCGGGGCTGAAGACATAGTTCATTGGAGTTATCGTCCCGATGTGGTTGTTTAACTTATCTAAGTCTGATAAGGAGGTTTTGTACAAGAACTGGATCAGGTGGACAGACGTCAGAGATAATGAATCGGCTATAAAGTTCCAACGTGTGGTACGTGTTTTGTCATGCGTTCAAATTCATAGCTATGCTGATTGGAAGACCAACAGGTTCAAGCCTTGAAGAAAAAGAGCTCAAGACAAGGGGAGTTTGTTGATACATGTTTCTACGTCTCGGTCTTTGCTTAAAGTATTTTGGTCTTTTATGAAAAGTATAGGGGTCTTTTGGTAAATGTATTGCACCTTCGTCATTATGTAAGGCTCATTTGTTAGAGTAGTTAATAACGAATGAGTCCATGTGTATGCTCGTGTTCATTCGTTAATCATGTTAACAAATGTGACCAACGAATATGTTGATTCATTAGTATAACGTATAGGAGTTTAAAGTATGATAGTGAATGACACTCATTCGTTATGGCATGTATAATCAATGAGGTCATCTACTACAAATACCCTGTAATGTATTCAAGTAATTTACTCTGCCAAAATATTCTCTCAACACACACATTGCACTCAGTTAAACGTAAATCTAATCGTAATTCATATCGAAGACTAGATCCTAAATGTAATGATTTGTTATCAATCAGTACATTGTTTCTCAAATAAGAATCATTCCAAGCTAATTACATAGTAACCTCCTAACATAATTGTTTCCATCTGCACATGTAGTTATATAGTTTTCCCTGGACTCCAAATGCAAACCATGGTACGTATGGCTGAATCAGCCTAGAATAGATGAGATGAACCCACACGATAGGTACTTCTAAAAACAATTACTTGCATAAAAAGAAAAAACAAAGACAAATCTAGACACCTACATATTAACATTTTTTAAAACATATGTAAATAGGGACTAATATGATTCAAATACCACAAAGAGCCCGATCAAAAAGAGTGACCCGTAAACCGACCCGTTATGAAGATTTATAAGTTTGGATTGATATTCTTTAAATATTATCCAGAATATTATTTCTTGATCTTCAACTTATTTTATTTTAATTATGAATTTGTTTCCTAGTTTGATTATGTTTCCTACTTTTCTTGTTTTCTTTAAATATCGTTGAACTTTTTAATAATAACTAGAGAATAATTATTTGGTTTTCTTTCTTCTTTATTTTGTGTTTTGGGAGATTTGTGGTTGTCTCGAATAAACTGTATCAATTGGTGCTTTCATTTTGTCTTAGCCTAGATGGCTTTTGAAGAAATTTTGAGGGAGCATCCATGGTTGCCTGTTTTTGTTAGATCTAATCCCACCCTATGGATCTCTCATGCCGAACAATATGTTCTCTTTTACGCGATCTATGGCGACGAGCAGTTTCCTATGTCATTGAATCCTTCGATGAAGAACCATTTTGGTGGTTTAATAGTTGGCATCGGAGTTCAAACTTCTTCTCCTGGGATGATTTTGCTACAACAATTCTTACTCTATTCCACACTAGTTCCGCCAATGAAATTGCCAAGTTTGATCATGAAAGCATTGTTGATGAGGTATTCAATATATCCCCTTCTTATTTGGATTTACAATTGGAATCGTATTATGTTCACGACAACACATTGGTTCGCGGTGGGACAAAGTCTTCACTAATGTTGTGAATATGCAAGAGAGAGTTACTCAAGGATTGGGAGATGATACGATCCAAATACCACAAAGGGACCGATCTAAAAGAGAGAGATCCGGAAGCTTACCCAAATTAAATATTAATAAAAATTGGATGGATTTTCTTCAAATATTATCAAGATTTTATTTCTTGATTTGCAAGTTATTTTATTTTAATTATGAATTTGTTTCCAATTTTGATTATGTTTCCTACTTTTTCTTGTTTTCTTTAAATATCGTTGAACTTTTTAATTAATAATCAGAGAATAATTATTTGGTTTTCTTTCTTTTTTATCTTGTGTTTTGGTGTATTAGTGGTTTTCTCGAATAAACCGTATCAATTGGTGCTTTTAATTTGCCTTTGCCTAAATGGCTTTGGAAGAACTCTTGTGGGAGCATCCACGGTTACCTCTTTGTCTTGGATCTAATCCCGCCCTATAGATCTCTCATGCCAAACGATATTTTCTCTTTTACGCGATCTATGGTGACGAGCAGTTTCCCTATGTCATTGAATCCTTCGATGATGAACCATTCTGGTGGTTTAATAGTTGGCATCGGAGTTCAAACTTCCTCTCCTAGGATGATTTCACGACAACAATGCTTACTCTATTCCAAACTAGTTCCTCCAATGCTATTGCCAAGTCTGATCATGAAAGAGGTATTTAATATCTCCCTTTCTTATTTGGATTACAATTGAAATCATATTATGTTCACGACACCACATTGGTTCGTGGTAGGACACAGTGTTCACTTAATGTTGTGAATATGCAACCGAGAATTACTCAAGGATTGGGGGATGATATGATCCAAATACCACAAAGGGACCGATCTAGAAGAGAGATCCGTAAGCCTACCAGTTATGAATATCAATAAGAATTGGATGGATCTTCTTCAAATATTACCAAGAATTTTATTTCCTGGTCAGCAAGTTATTTTATTTAATTATGAATTTGTTTTCTAGTTTGATTATGTTTCCTACTTTTCTTGTTTTCATTAAATATCATTTTAACTTTTTAATAATGATCAAAGAATAATTATTTTGTTTTCTTTCTTTTTTATCTTGTGTTCTTGGGAGATTTGCGATTGTCTCGAATAAACCGTATAAGGGACCTACTAATGGTTCCATGAGACTGTTTCCTTCAGGACCCCCATGACATTGACTGTTTTATGAATACAACAGCCATTATAGTTGCAAATAACCCTCGAAATGTTTTATTATTTAATTTTTGTATGCATGCTTCTTTACCAGCTGTGGAAATTCTTTATCAATAGTTACCTTATTCTGTTGCTGATTGTTATGATTTTGGGGCACGGTTACGACAACCATGTACAAGTAAACATGTTACAATGAGCAAATCCATGACACCTACATATTAGCAAAATGTAGTTAAATCTAACTGGGTTGGAGCACAAGTTGTTGTTCAGTCTAAGAGAAAAACTTCTTGTTAGGATTAAGCGCACACACGAACCGAACACACACGCGAAAGCAATAAACGACACGAGGATTTAACGTGGTTCGGTCTAAACTGACCTACGTCCACGGGTGGCAACTAGGTATATCTTTATTGAGTGACAATGATTACAAGTACATAATGTGGTTTATATAGAGACTGAACTAGGGTTAGTATCTTATTAAACAAGAAATCCAAACCGGGCCGGGCCTGCCGTTTGGACTTCAAATAATAAACCGGGCCTACACCGAAAAGGCCTACGAAACCCAACAAACTCCCACTCGGAGGCCTTGAGTACTCTCGTCTGCACTCCTGATTGTACTTCTGTAATCCGAACATTAACCATCTTCTAGTTGCCACCGCCTTCTCATCAATTACCCTGAAGGCCCGTTGAAGCTCCACGGAGCTCCAACACGTCAGTCACGGCTAAAACTGCTCCTGACCCATTCTCTGTCCCTACCGGCTCCCACTAAAACAAACTACCGGATCCTGAGATATCCTGAGAACAAACACTCTCCATATTCAGCAAGTAATTCACTGAAGAGACTTTTACAGCTGGAATACTGGTTTTCTTAATCCACTGTCGACCTGGAACTGTAACTGAAACACGACATGTGCTCCCACTGTCACGATGTCCTCTGATTGATTTAACCTTCCTAGCTCGTTCATCCTGAATCTTCACTCTGGCTCTGGGTTTGTTACTTGCAAAACGAACCTTCTTCTGCCCACGAGATTCTGTGAACCGGACTTTATCTTTCACCAAAACTGGATCCACTCCTTTCGGTGACATATCGACCATATACAACGAACCAATTTTCTTGCCACGGGCAACAACGAGATTCCCTTTGACTACTTTCCACTGCCCATTCCCGAACTTAATATCGTAACCCTGGTCATCCAACTGCCCAACTGAAATCAAACGTTTCTTCAAACTTGGAATAACCCTAACATCTTTCAAAGTCCAAGAAGTACCGGCTGAAGTTATCAAATCAACATCTCCCATACCCGTAACCTCTAGAATATCACCATTCGCAAGTCGAACCTTTCCAAAATCCCCAAACTTTAGATTCTTTATCGTTTCACTACGGTGAGTGGCATGAAACGATGCACCAGAATCCATCACCCAAGCATCAACGTTATCCTCAACACTAAGAACGTAAAACTCATCCTCTGGCCATTCTTCTGCAGTGTTGACTTCTGTAATGTTCACCTCTTTCTTACCATTCGGACACTGATTCCTGAAGTGTCCCTTCTCTTTACAACCCCAGCATTCAATATCATTACGAGTCCTAGACTGACTCATCTTCCTGCTCCCACTGCCTCGTTGTTTTCCCCTACCTCTGTCTTCTGTGACTAATATATTACTTGATGATTCACCTGAATTTCTGCGTCTTGAATCTTCTCCAAGAATCAAATCCCGAATCCCATCAAAAGTAATTTTTGTAGACGAACTACAAACTGCAGTCACTGTTTGCGACCAACTGTCGGGCAAAGAGGATAACAATAAAAGACCTTGAACTTCATCATCAAACTTAATGCCGACTGACACTAAGCGGGAGAGGTTTGAATTAAGATTATTGATATGCGTTGTAACTGACCCACCCTCTTTCATTCGAGTTGTCACTAGCTCTCTGATAACATAGACCTTATTCGCTGCCGAAGGCTTCTCAAACATGTTGGATAGTGCGTCCATTATACCACGGGCTGTGGTTTCTTTCATGACGTTAAACGCCACATCTTCCGACAACGATAATGTAATACAAGCCCTAGCTTTCTTGTCTAACTTATTCCACTCTGCTTCTGACAACTTTTCTGGTTTTTCATCCTCAAACACTACATCCAAGTCTTTCTGACAAAGTAGTGCCTCAATCTGCATCTTCCACCAACCAAACTTCTGTCCATCAAACTTCTGTATCGAAACCTTTCCGTCTTCTGCCATAACCAATGTTGCAAAAGTCGCTAGGCGGTCCCAAAGCGGCCGACCCCCTTCGAGGGAGTACTCGGAGTACTCGGGGAGTAATTGGAGAGTACTCGGACATGGTAAATATAAAGAAAAATAATATTTGGTTATTATATATATGTCAAATATCATAAGTTTACTAATATTTATAACAAAACAGGTGAATATCAATATAAATAAAAGAAATACATATTTAAATATAAAATATTCCAAAAATTACTAATCATTAATTAGAAAGATATTTGTTTTTTAATATTATTGAAATAACAATTATGTTTTATTTTTTTTTTAGTTAAAATCGGTCCAAGTTCACCGATAAGATGTAATTATGGCTGAGGTTGACCACATTTGACCGATTCTTAATAACTAGGCGGATTTACAGAAACTCGCCTCGGTGACATACCTTGTAGCGAGTACTCGGAGAGTACTCGGCCTTGTAATCCTACTTTTACAACGTTGGCCATAACAATGACTAAAACGAAAAACTTGATAAAAAACAAAGATAGACACGGCAATGGCACGAGCCTGAACTTAACGACTGTTCTACTAAACTCTGTTAAATAATCAACCTATTTAAACGGAGCGGAACCTAACCAAAGACCTCGATGGCTGCGGCGATCCTTCTAGCGGCGCTACTGTGGCGGCGAGAATCGAATGGCGGCAGCGAAACCCTAGCGACTGCTAGCGGCGACACGACGGCGTAAGAGGCGGCTCAACGTGTTCTTCGTGTGATCCGAACCTAAGCTCTAGATACCACTTGTTAGGATTAAGCGCACACACGAACCGAACACACACGCGAAAGCAATAAACGACACGAGGATTTAACGTGGTTCGGTCTAAACTGACCTACGTCCACGGGTGGCAACTAGGTATATCTTTATTGAGTGACAATGATTACAAGTACATAATGTGGTTTATATAGAGACTGAACTAGGGTTAGTATCTTATTAAACAAGAAATCCAAACCGGGCCGGGCCTGCCGTTTGGACTTCAAATAATAAACCGGGCGTACACCGAAAAAGCCTACGAAACCCAACACATCTGATATTGCGTCGACTAGTAAAACTATTTTAAATTATAATTGTAAATGCTCATTGAACTAACCTACCATTTTGACCATACTCCACGCCCACTAATAATACATTTATTTTTTATTGTTTAAGAAATATAAAATCAATGCACAATCAAATATAAAGTTAGTTGTGTCAACATAAAAACTAGGAGAAAATGGACTAGAATATATATTTGCTAACACCTGAATGAGATGTATGTGTATAGAGTTGAATTAATGTCACTAAAATAATAAAATTCATTTTTTTATATAATAATAATGTTCAAAATCATTATTTAGATATTGGAAAAAATGAACGAACATGAATAGTAAACCATTGACTATTCGGGATGGATCACGTAACAAGAATTATTTTCGAAGAAAAGTTGGAAACCATCTAAAGGTGTATTTTAGTCACATACAAAAATCTCCATTTATATTAACGTCACTTGTCACATAATTAAATATCGGGTTATATTGTCACACAAGATCGTTCAAGTTAACGTACCAGTTTACATAAAAGGTCAATCATACAATTTCTAATCTTATTCATAAACTCTTTAACCTATAGGAAAAGGATTAGCTTCTAAACTAAACGCATTACTAACAACACATTTGAAGTGTATTCTGTTAACAACGGTTTGATATTATGTTTAAAAATAACTTATATATTACAACAAATAGAACACCTTGGAGTAAATATAAAAATGATATAATAAAATACAACATAGCGTAATGTGATGTATCTATAATATATATAAACAAAAACTGAAAAATCTTATGTGTCGCAATGTGGGTGCCCCCCCTCCTCCCTTTTTAGAGTCACCAGATTTGCTTGATTTTTAAATTGAAGCTTCTCATGCATTTGACTCGAATTCACGGGTATGTGTCTTACCAAACCCATATATTCCTTAAACGGGTTATAACATCTCATTAAATTAAAAATTATTCTCACCAAATTATTGATGTGAAAATCCTATAAAATAGGATATACTAAAAATTATTATATGATTTTTTTTAAAAGAGATTATTTATCATTAATAACCAATTTTATAGTAAAAAAATAAGCGGGTCTTGGGTCTCACAAAACCCAGATAAGTTTTAAATCGGGTTACAACATCTTAGTTATTTGTGAAATCCTTTTTATAAAACTCTAAGTGTATTATAAATTTTCTTAAAATAAATAAAATTAAACTCCAAAAAAGTATATAAATATTACAAATGAGTAATGTAAAACGACCTCTGTTATACAGAGAATAAAAACTAGTTATAATATATAGTATGACGTTAGAGCAGTCACATATCATCCCCATCTCTAATATGATTTTTAAATATAAGGGAAAATGATAACTAAAAGAACATTTAAAAAAACATCTCCATTCCAATATTATCATTTTATAGAAAATCATCCAAACTCCCAATTTTTTTTTGTTACTGTTCATCCCATGTCTTTTTGTTATGTGTTGTACTTGGAAGAAACATAACAAATAAGAAAAGGAATAATATAAATACTATTAAAATGATAATAGATAAATATGAGAATGAGATATGATATTGTTGAATTGTGTAGCCTAGTCTATCATATCATATCATGCAATGCAATACATTATATTATAATATTATATGATATGATATGGCGTAGGGTATGGTATGGCATGCTTTGTGTTTTCTAGACTAAAACTACGCAAACAATGCATCACAACATAATACAACAAACAAGGCATAATACATGCATCATAGCATAACATATCACATAACAACACAACACATCACTATACAACACAATATTTTGCAACACAACACAAAGAAACTCGTAATATAATGCAACAAAAGACAACAAAACACAAAACACCACCACCGAAGAGAGCAAAACGGAACACAAAACATCACTCAAAATCATAACTAAACACTTCACATCACATTACAACACAACACCATCAAACACATGGTGCGCGTAATTAATGATTTTAGTTAAAATGTTTATGCAATTAACTTTAGAAAATACTTTCACCAATATACTAAACTACACACAAATTTAGGTTCGTTTACCAATCTGAATGCATTATAAAAACCGAATATTATGACACATAAGAAACTCCTAATGCCAATCCCGTATCAACATCATGACTGATTAAGTTTTTGAAAAAACTATGTTTAACTAAGAAAACAAGTAAATAAAGTAAAGTAGATACCATTCAAGTGGGGAATACTTTGAACAAATGAACATGGTTTTGGTGAGATAAATTTAGAGACTTAAAACAAGGGATTGGACTTGTAAGGCCCCGTTACCGGTGCTCTACATTGGATGTTGGATTTACTCATAAACACAGTTCTAAATATCAGAGTTAATTAAAACATTCTCGTAATATAAAAACTTTCATAAAACATTTCATAACAAACCATATCTTGTCTTAAAACAACATCTCGTCTTTCAAAATAAACAAAACATTAAACTTAAACGTCTTGAGTCTTCCGATGCCAGCCTCTTATTCAATGCCACGTGTCCCCTCAAGCGAGCTGCCTCATCCTACTCACCTGCGTGCATACTAAAAGTCAGCTATGCTGAGTGAGTTCTAGTTAATCACATAACATACAATACATTCATAACTACATACTTTCATACTTTCGTTTATATTACACTTACTTACCTTCGCACTTTCTTTCATATATTTACCTTATGTTTTAAAGAGTATTACGCCCTATAATCTTCGCATATATTATTAGGGTATGCAACCCTTTAATCTTCGCATATATTATTAGGGTATGCAACCCTTTAACCTTCGCATATATTATTAGGGTACGCAACCTTTTAGCCTTCGCATATATTATTAGGGTATGCAACCCTTTAACCTTACCTTACCTTTCATTATCATATTTATACAATTATTACCATACACAACATAATTGTACATACTCCCTTATTCACATACACATATCATACATACTACACTATACTTGCCTTAACAATATGTGAAATACCCGAAGGTCGTTCACGTACTGTCAAGCATACATACATAACTATCACAATCGTCATTAAGACATACACTTACCATTTAAGGGAAGTGTATTAACATTCACATTGAGTTTTCACACAGCCCCGAAAACATAACAAGGAAATGGGGCTAGAAACTCACCTGAACACGGTTACGTTCAACGTTAATTGTTATTCCCTTTTTGAACTGTGCACGGCAAACTGTATAACAATTACATGTATCAATCAACTACCACTATCTATATTGCGTTTCTAATTCAATTATACCCCACAACGAACGGGGGTCCGGGGGCAGCGCCCCTAGCAGCGGGGTTCTAGGGGCGGCAGCCCATAGCGGGGTCCAAGGGGCAGAGCCCCTGGCTGGGGTTAAGCTCCTGTATTCGTATTTTTCATTAACTGTCTTAACGTATTTTTCATTAGGATTTTAAATTATTATTTTAACTCTCCTGTATTCGCAAATGGTCATAAATGTAAGCGAACATACGTGTAAGTGAACTTAACTTAAGCGAACTTAACTGAGGCGAATTTAACTTGGCGAAGTTAAACATTAAACGAACTTAGCCTTAGGAGAATTTAACTTGGTGAAGTTAAACATTAAGCGAACTTAGCTTACAGCGAAGTTGCCTACTTGCGAACTTGCTTACAGCGAAGTTACCTACCGGCGAACTTGCTTACAGCGGAGTTACCTACTGGCGAACTTAATTACAGCGAAGTTATCCAGTGACGGGATGATCTTCATCACCCTTAACAAGCATCTTGCGATTTTTAATACCCTTGTTATGGCTCGACATCACCCACTAACGTTTCCTAATCATTTTCGCTCATATATAACCCGTACATACTATAAAGCTTGGACCTTTAAGCTTAAAATCGTTCGATACTAGGTTTAAGGGTTCATTTAATCGAGCCGCACAGGTTTATGGGTTCATTAGCTTCGTTTTAGCATCAAGTTTACAAATTTATGTTTCGTTTATACCCGATCTACTCTAGGTTCAAGTTTCAAGGCTAACCGTTCATAAAAACGTAAACTTTAAGCTTAAAATATACCTTTTCATGTTCGTTTGGATCTCGTTTAACTTGTTTACGAACTCTAGATCTTGTATAAAGCTTGTATAATAAGGATCTACACGAACTAGCGTCCACTTGATCCCGAACCTCCCTCAACTCTCTCGGCCGTATATATGTATAGTGATATGTGTGTGTTTTTGAGTGTGTAGGCAAATATGAAAAGATGGAATGAGGATTAGGGTTTTAGGTTGGTATAAGGGGGTATTTATATCCCTTAAAGCCCATGGACCTAAGGCTCATTACCCTTTAATCCACCATAATTAATCCAAGTCCATGATCTCTCTTCGTTTAATATTTATTAATTATTAACACACGATAACTAAACGCGACTGTCTTTATTTAATATTAGAATATCTTAGGATGTTACAGGACTAGACTCCCTGTAAGGACATCGATGCACGTGAATCTAACAAAGTTAAAGCCATAAAAACACAATAACCGCCTAAAATTACCAAAGTAAGCACTAGCAATAAATCAGCTCAAATACTTAACATCGACTACGATCGCCTTGTTAAGGATATCTAATCCCACATTTCATATAATTTTAATATTATAGTCACATGTTAAACCAAATTCTTACTTCCCCTTTCTAGAGTGGTTAGCTATTCGCTTAGGCATACTAATTAATATCGTACAATTGTATATCGCTCTTATTTCAAGCAAACGTTTTTACGAACTATGGAATCTTTCAATCAATATTTACCTTTTCTTTTGCTTTTAAACCATCATTTAAGCATACTTAAAAGTTTTAATTTGACAAATCTACTTCAATCAAACCTCACAAGATTGATTACATTACTAGGTTTATCAACTTTGGTGATTGTCATAAAACAATTCCCAAAAATGCGAACATTACGAAATGAGTAGCATACGCATGAACTAAATTTTACATTAAATACATGTGTCAGCATTCATGACCAAATATATGATACATTAATTTTCGTGCTCTAGGAAAAGATAAAGTTAAAACATAACTAAATATAAAGTTAAGACGGATCAACACGAAAAGTAGGAGAAATATAATAGAATAGGAAATTGCAGCACCTGGATGAGATATACGTCTATATAATTGAATGTCACTATTTATTATATTTTTAACTAGGTTCTAACCCGTGTAGTACATGGGTGGATAATAGGAAAATCGTCACATAAAGAAATTTGATTATATATTTGAATATTATATTATTCGTCTAATAAACACAAATAATTTTAACTGACAATATCGTCCGTTCTTGAAAGTAAGTTCATTTAACTTGTCTAAAATCGAAGGATACACAAACTCTATTAAATCATATACTGGATATAATGAATTGTTAATTAGAAGATCATCAAGAATTTGTACATTCATTTGTCATCATTTGGACCCCATCCCCAACATTCCCTTCACCTATATCCAATAATTAATTAGCAAATTATTTTATCTCTTCAACATGTCAGGATTGGCATCCAACTGTGAGCCTCGTGTTTTTTTGATAGTTTAAGTATCTTTCACTTAGACAAGATGTAGAAAGAACTTATTGAAGTGTAATTTAAAATAAACACGAACTAAAGTCTATACAATCTAACTATTTATTTAACAAAAGTATAATAAATTTAATATTTACAACTCCCTAAATACTTCCTTTTATACAAGGTTTATACTTTAACTTGTAGCATTTCGTTGTTGTCAAAGATTAATATAAAAAGGAACAAATTGGTTTTTTTTAGTAGCTAATAACTAAACACTTAGAAACATCAATTGGCTTATATGACTTGTTTAACGATTCATAGAGCCATAACTTGTATACACTCTAATATTGACTTGAACTTGTTATGACTTCAACTCAAGATGCTAATAACCCATATGGTATTCTAGTATTTTTCATAATACCTTATCGAAAAACTGTAATAGTTCAACACCTTCATTGAATTTTTTATTTTGATATGTAACCTAAAGAGATTATAAGAAAATTATATAATAATTAAAATCAATACAAACTAAAAGGGAAAAGAAAAAGAATTGTTAACAAAATAATGAATAATATGAGAATCGATTATTAGAGTATCAAATAAAACCTTGCCGGAAAATAATAAAACTTCCTTACCGGAATTGGTGATGACGGAGATAGTAATCCGAAACAGAGAGAGAGAGAGAGGGAGAGAGAGAGAGAGAGAGATTATAATAATGGTTAGAGTTTTCAACCTTAAGATTTATATAATGTAAATGAGATTATTTAGTATGTTTTTGAATTCTAATAATAATTAGAATAATTAATATCATAATTACATTAATAGGTTATGGATTGTTTGACCAGACTGTAAAAATATCTAAGTTATTGTAAATTTTAAAATTTAAAATTGGCTATCTTTTTAGTAATAATGAATTTTTAATCATGGTACATTTAGACATTATGGAATGTTTGACCAGTTAAATTTAAAAGTTTAAAACTTGAAACTGAAAATCCTTTTAAAAATAACAAGTTTCAATCGTAGTAATGTTACACATTATGAAATATTTGACTATTGATTACAAAATTTACCTTTGAGTTACAATTTAAAGTTTTAAAGTTTATAAAATTATTGAAATGGCATAAAACTTTGATGACTATGGTTATAAATGGTGACACAAAATAAACATAACTAAATGTAATTATAATAAAAAAAACGTATATATATATATATATGTACATACTTTTAAATGATAAAAATAGCACTAATGAAGACAATAGAAAAAAATTGTTATGTTCCAAAATCGAATTGTCATAGAAAATAGCACTAAGGAAGACAATACAAACTTTATTTCAATGTACGTCGTTGGATAAATTAACCTTACAATATTCCAAGGCATGTCAAAATGCAATTAGAGTTAGATTTAGATTTAGTGACGATATAATAAATCATTAAATTCATAACAATAGGTAAGGGAAATTTAACATCTCAAAACATACTTGTATACATTTAATTAAATGGTGACCAAAGTTTGATTGTTTTGGTTGAAATGTTGACGAAATTTGAATACTTTTAATGGATTGTTTGACCAGATTGTAAAAATATTTAAGTTATTGTAAATTTTAAAATTTAAAATTGGATGTCTTTTTAGTAATAATGAATTTTTAATCATTGTACATTTAAACATTATGGAATATTTGACCAGTTAAATTTAAAAGTTTAAAATTTAAAACTGAAAATCCTTTTAAAAATAATAAGTTTCAATCGTAGTAATGCTACACATTATGAAATGTTTGACCATTGATTTACAAAATTTAACTTTGAGTTACACTTTAAAGTTTTAAAGTTTATAAAATTATTAAAATAACATAAAACTTTGGGGTCTATGGTCATAAAATGGTGACACAAAATAAACATAAGTAAATGTAATTATGATAAAAAAAACATATATATATATAATAAATAAAAGTTACCTCCTGTCACATTTCATTATCTTATGCATTTTTACTCTTTTTTCCCGCATCTCTCTCGTATTAATTATGCATTTTTTTAAGTTTTTGTTATGTACTTTTATTTAATGATTTCTTTAATTGCTTAAACAAAACGTATTTTATATTTTTAAAAAACGTTAGGGTTATTTATAAAACATTTTTATAAACTGAACATTTTCATTAACATTCACATATATGAAACATTTTAGCTTCCAAAACTTACTCAGCGGGTTCATTTTTAAAAAGATGTGGATCTTTAACTGAACCCGGCCTGTCTTCTTTTTCCATGTAACTGTAATCTTTTTCTTTCTATCCATATATTGTCGATCAAAACCTTATTGATTCTCTTTTGTTGTGCATTCTTCAACTGATCGAAAGCTTTCTTCTACCAATGTCTGGTTCGTATTGTTCCGATTTGTACCGTTTATGTTCTCATAATACTATTTTAGTTTAGTTGCTACCATATTTTTAGTGTCTCATCTAATGTTGTATCGAAAGAAATATTTGAGATTTATGATTTATTTTTAAGTTTATGAATTGTAGTTGTAATTTAACTTCGTACTTATTTAGTGTATTTCTCAAATTTATTTATAAAAAATTATCACTTACATAATTTAAGTTGTTCAACTCATTTAAGACACGAGTACTTAACCTACTATATATATATATATATATATATATATATATATATATAGGGGTGAGATCTAGAGAGAACTCCTCTTAAAGAGAGAACTAGAGAACTACTAAAGAATTATTTTTAACTATTTTTAAAAAATTATTTTGTGATTTTTTTCTTTCCTCCTTCTAATAAGATGATATTGTTCCTAAAAAAACAAAACAAAAAAAAATACCGTCGATGTAATGTGTATGTGCATTAATGTGTATTGTATATATAAAATAGTGTTTTATTTCATATAAATCAACATAAATACATTATCTAATACACACTATTGAATATATGCAAATACGACACTAATAATTGTATGCAAAACACATTATTGCATATATGTAATACAACACTAATGCACATATGCACTATATTGATTTTATTTTTATTTTTTAATATAATATAACACTATTGCAAATATACAATACAAACAACTATATATATGCTATTCAACACTATTTCAAATATCAAAATGCACACTATTTCACATATGCACTATAAAAACAGTCGATGTATTGCATATATGTATTACAACGTTAATTTTTTTTAATTTTTTTTATTTTTTTTCACTTTTATATTTTTTTGTGGTGAAGAATAACAACATATAAAAAGGAAGAAAGAAAAAAAAATAAAAATATTTTTTGTAATTAAATTAAAAATACATCATTATTAGTTCTCTAGTTCTCTCCATAAAATGGAGTTCTCTCATGATCCTCTCCCTATATATATACATATATATATATATATATATATATATATATATATATATATATGTGTGTGTACATACTTTTGAATGATAAAAATAGCACTAATGAAGACAATAGAAAAAAATTGTTATGTTCCAAAATCGAATTGTCATAGAAAATAGCACTAAGGAAGACAATACAAACTTTATTTCAATGTACGTCGTTGGATAAATTAACCTTACAATATTCCAAGGCATGTCAAAATGCAATTAGAGTTAGATTTAGATTTAGTGACGATATAATAAATCATTAAATTCATAACAATAGGTAAGGGAAATTTAACATCTCAAAACATACTTGTATACATTTAATTAAATGGTGACCAAAGTTTGATTGTTTTGGTTGAAATGTTGACGAAATTTGAATACTTTTAATGGATTGTTTGACCAGATTGTAAAAATATTTAAGTTATTGTAAATTTTAAAATTTAAAATTGGATGTCTTTTTAGTAATAATGAATTTTTAATCATTGTACATTTAAACATTATGGAATATTTGACCAGTTAAATTTAAAAGTTTAAAATTTAAAACTGAAAATCCTTTTAAAAATAATAAGTTTCAATCGTAGTAATGCTACACATTATTAAATGTTTGACCATTGATTTACAAAATTTAACTTTGAGTTACACTTTAAAGTTTTAAAGTTTATAAAATTATTAAAATAACATAAAACTTTGGGGTCTATGGTCATAAAATGGTGACACAAAATAAACATAAGTAAATGTAATTATGATAAAAAAAACATATATATATATATATATAATAAATAAAAGTTACCTCCTGTCACATGTCATTATCTTATGCATTTTTACTCTTTTTTCCCGCCTCTCTCTCCTATTAATTATGCATTTTTTTTAAGTTTTTGTTATGTACTTTTATTTAATGATTTCTTTAATTGCTTAAACAAAACGTATTTTATATTTTTAAAAAACGTTAGGGTTTTTTATAAAACATTTTTATAAACTGAACATTTTCATTAACATTCACATATATGAAACATTTTAGCTTCCAAAACTTACTCAGCGGGTTCATTTTTAAAAAGATGTGGATCTTTAACTGAACCCGGCCTGTCTTCTTTTTCCATGTAACTGTAATCTTTTTCTTTCTATCCATATATTGTCGATCAAAACCTTATTGATTCTCTTTTGTTGTGCATTCTTCAACTGATCGAAAGCTTTCTTCTACCGATGTCTGGTTCGTATTGTTCCGATTTGTACCGTTTATGTTCTCATAATACTATTTTAGTTTAGTTGCTACCATATTTTTAGTGTCTCATCTAATGTTGTATCGAAAGAAATATTTGAGATTTATGATTTATTTTTAAGTTTATGAATTGTAGTTGTAATTTAACTTCGTACTTATTTAGTGTATTTCTCAAATTTATTTATAAAAAATTATCACTTACATAATTTAAGTTGTTCAACTCATTTAAGACACGAGTACTTAACCTACTATATATATATATATATATATAGGGGTGAGATCTAGAGAGAACTCCTCTTAAAGAGAGAACTAGAGAACTATTAAAGAATTATTTTTAACTATTTTTAAAAAATTATTTTGTGATTTTTTTTCTTTCCTCCTTCTAATAAGATGATATTGTTCCTAAAAAAACAAAACAAAACAAAAAAAAATACCGTCGATGTAATGCGTATGTGCATTAATGTGTATTGTATATATAAAATAGTGTTTTATTGCATATAATTCAACACAAATACATTATCTAATACACACTATTGAATATATGCAAATACGACACTAATAATTGTATGCAAAACACATTATTGCATATATGTAATACAACACTAATGCACATATGCACTATATTGATTTTATTTTAATTTTTTAATATAATATAACACTATTGCAAATATACAATACAAACAACTATATATATTCTATTCAACACTATTTCAAATATCAAAATGCACACTATTGCACATATGCACTATAAAAACAGTCGATGTATTGCATATATGCATTACAACGTTAATTTTTTTTAATTTTTTTTATTTTTTTTCACTTTTATATTTTTTTGTGGTGAAGAATAACAACATATAAAAAGGAAGAAAGAAAAAAAATAAAAATATTTTTTGTAATTAAATTAAAAATACATCATTATTAGTTCTCTAGTTCTCTCCATAAAATGGAGTTCTCTCATGATCCTCTCCCTATATATATATATATATATATATATATATATATGTACATACTTTTGAATGATAAAAATAGCACTAATGAAGACAATAGAAAAAAATTGTTATGTTCCAAAATCGAATTGTCATAGAAAATAGCACTAAGGAAGACAATACAAACTTTATTTCAATGTACGTCGTTGGATAAATTAACCTTACAATATTCCAAGGCATGTCAAAATGCAATTAGAGTTAGATTTAGATTTAGTGACGATATAATAAATCATTAAATTCATAACAATAGGTAAGGGAAATTTAACATCTCAAAACATACTTGTATACATTTAATTAAATGGTGACCAAAGTTTGATTGTTTTGGTTGAAATGTTGACGAAATTTGAATACTTTTAATGGATTGTTTGACCAGATTGTAAAAATATTTAAGTTATTGTAAATTTTAAAATTTAAAATTGGATGTCTTTTTAGTAATAATGAATTTTTAATCATTGTACATTTAAACATTATGGAATATTTGACCAGTTAAATTTAAAAGTTTAAAATTTAAAACTGAAAATCCTTTTAAAAATAATAAGTTTCAATCGTAGTAATGCTACACATTATTAAATGTTTGACCATTGATTTACAAAATTTAACTTTGAGTTACACTTTAAAGTTTTAAAGTTTATAAAATTATTAAAATAACATAAAACTTTGGGGTCTATGGTCATAAAATGGTGACACAAAATAAACATAAGTAAATGTAATTATGATAAAAAAAACATATATATATATAATAAATAAAAGTTACCTCCTGTCACATGTCATTATCTTATGCATTTTTACTCTTTTTTCCCGCCTCTCTCTCCTATTAATTATGCATTTTTTTAAGTTTTTGTTATGTACTTTTATTTAATGATTTCTTTAATTGCTTAAACAAAACGTATTTTATATTTTTAAAAAACGTTAGGGTTTTTTATAAAACATTTTTATAAACTGAACATTTTCATTAACATTCACATATATGAAACATTTTAGCTTCCAAAACTTACTCAGCGGGTTCATTTTTAAAAAGATGTGGATCTTTAACTGAACCCGGCCTGTCTTCTTTTTCCATGTAACTGTAATCTTTTTCTTTCTATCCATATATTGTCGATCAAAACCTTATTGATTCTCTTTTGTTGTGCATTCTTCAACTGATCGAAAGCTTTCTTCTACCGATGTCTGGTTCGTATTGTTCCGATTTGTACCGTTTATGTTCTCATAATACTATTTTAGTTTAGTTGCTACCATATTTTTAGTGTCTCATCTAATGTTGTATCGAAAGAAATATTTGAGATTTATGATTTATTTTTAAGTTTATGAATTGTAGTTGTAATTTAACTTCGTACTTATTTAGTGTATTTCTCAAATTTATTTATAAAAAATTATCACTTACATAATTTAAGTTGTTCAACTCATTTAAGACACGAGTACTTAACCTACTATATATATATATATATATAGGGGTGAGATCTAGAGAGAACTCCTCTTAAAGAGAGAACTAGAGAACTATTAAAGAATTATTTTTAACTATTTTTAAAAAATTATTTTGTGATTTTTTTTCTTTCCTCCTTCTAATAAGATGATATTGTTCCTAAAAAAACAAAACAAAACAAAAAAAAATACCGTCGATGTAATGCGTATGTGCATTAATGTGTATTGTATATATAAAATAGTGTTTTATTGCATATAATTCAACACAAATACATTATCTAATACACACTATTGAATATATGCAAATACGACACTAATAATTGTATGCAAAACACATTATTGCATATATGTAATACAACACTAATGCACATATGCACTATATTGATTTTATTTTAATTTTTTAATATAATATAACACTATTGCAAATATACAATACAAACAACTATATATATTCTATTC
Source organism: Bidens hawaiensis (assembly GCF_021521415.1). NCBI lineage: Eukaryota > Viridiplantae > Streptophyta > Magnoliopsida > Asterales > Asteraceae > Bidens > Bidens hawaiensis. The sequence continues at coordinate 1,468,754 of NW_027491014.1, forward strand.
AACACTATTTCAAATATCAAAATGCACACTATTGCACATATGCACTATAAAAACAGTCGATGTATTGCATATATGCATTACAACGTTAATTTTTTTTAATTTTTTTTATTTTTTTTCACTTTTATATTTTTTTGTGGTGAAGAATAACAACATATAAAAAGGAAGAAAGAAAAAAAATAAAAATATTTTTTGTAATTAAATTAAAAATACATCATTATTAGTTCTCTAGTTCTCTCCATAAAATGGAGTTCTCTCATGATCCTCTCCCTATATATATATATATATATATATATATATGTACATACTTTTGAATGATAAAAATAGCACTAATGAAGACAATAGAAAAAAATTGTTATGTTCCAAAATCGAATTGTCATAGAAAATAGCACTAAGGAAGACAATACAAACTTTATTTCAATGTACGTCGTTGGATAAATTAACCTTACAATATTCCAAGGCATGTCAAAATGCAATTAGAGTTAGATTTAGATTTAGTGACGATATAATAAATCATTAAATTCATAACAATAGGTAAGGGAAATTTAACATCTCAAAACATACTTGTATACATTTAATTAAATGGTGACCAAAGTTTGATTGTTTTGGTTGAAATGTTGACGAAATTTGAATACTTTTAATGGATTGTTTGACCAGATTGTAAAAATATTTAAGTTATTGTAAATTTTAAAATTTAAAATTGGATGTCTTTTTAGTAATAATGAATTTTTAATCATTGTACATTTAAACATTATGGAATATTTGACCAGTTAAATTTAAAAGTTTAAAATTTAAAACTGAAAATCCTTTTAAAAATAATAAGTTTCAATCGTAGTAATGCTACACATTATGAAATGTTTGACCATTGATTTACAAAATTTAACTTTGAGTTACACTTTAAAGTTTTAAAGTTTATAAAATTATTAAAATAACATAAAACTTTGGGGTCTATGGTCATAAAATGGTGACACAAAATAAACATAAGTAAATGTAATTATGATAAAAAAAACATATATATATATAATAAATAAAAGTTACCTCCTGTCACATGTCATTATCTTATGCATTTTTACTCTTTTTTCCCGCCTCTCTCTCCTATTAATTATGCATTTTTTTAAGTTTTTGTTATGTACTTTTATTTAATGATTTCTTTAATTGCTTAAACAAAACGTATTTTATATTTTTAAATAACGTTAGGGTTATTTATAAAACATTTTTATAAACTGAACATTTTCATTAACATTCACATATATGAAACATTTTAGCTTCCAAAACTTACTCAGCGGGTTCATTTTTAAAAAGATGTGGATCTTTAACTGAACCCGGCCTGTCTTCTTTTTCCATGTAACTGTAATCTTTTTCTTTCTATCCATATATTGTCGATCAAAACCTTATTGATTCTCTTTTGTTGTGCATTCTTCAACTAATCGAAAGCTTTCTTCTACCGATGTCTGGTTCGTATTGTTCCGATTTGTACCGTTTATGTTCTCATAATACTATTTTAGTTTAGTTGCTACCTTATTTTTAGTGTCTCATCTAATGTTGTATCGAAAGAAATATTTGAGATTTATGATTTATTTTTAAGTTTATGAATTGTAGTTGTAATTTAACTTCGTACTTATTTAGTGTATTTCTCAAATTTATTTATAAAAAATTATCACTTACATAATTTAAGTTGTTCAACTCATTTAAGACACGAGTACTTAACCTACTATATATATATATATATATAGGGGTGAGATCTAGAGAGAACTCCTCTTAAAGAGAGAACTAGAGAACTATTAAAGAATTATTTTTAACTATTTTTAAAAAATTATTTTGTGATTTTTTTTCTTTCCTCCTTCTAATAAGATGATATTGTTCCTAAAAAAACAAAACAAAACAAAAAAAAATACCGTCGATGTAATGCGTATGTGCATTAATGTGTATTGTATATATAAAATAGTGTTTTATTGCATATAATTCAACACAAATACATTATCTAATACACACTATTGAATATATGCAAATACGACACTAATAATTGTATGCAAAACACATTATTGCATATATGTAATACAACACTAATGCACATATGCACTATATTGATTTTATTTTAATTTTTTAATATAATATAACACTATTGCAAATATACAATACAAACAACTATATATATTCTATTCAACACTATTTCAAATATCAAAATGCACACTATTGCACATATGCACTATAAAAACAGTCGATGTATTGCATATATGCATTACAACGTTAATTTTTTTTAATTTTTTTTATTTTTTTCACTTTTATATTTTTTTGTGGTGAAGAATAACAACATATAAAAAGGAAGAAAGAAAAAAAAAATATTTTTTTTAATTAAATTAAAAATACATCATTATTAGTTCTCTAGTTCTCTCCATAAAATGGAGTTCTCTCATGATCCTCTCCCTATATATATATATATATATATATATGTACATACTTTTGAATGATAAAAATAGCACTAATGAAGACAATAGAAAAAAATTGTTATGTTCCAAAATCGAATTGTCATAGAAAATAGCACTAAGGAAGACAATACAAACTTTATTTCAATGTACGTCGTTGGATAAATTAACCTTACAATATTCCAAGGCATGTCAAAATGCAATTAGAGTTAGATTTAGATTTAGTGACGATATAATAAATCATTAAATTCATAACAATAGGTAAGGGAAATTTAACATCTCAAAACATACTTGTATACATTTTATTAAATGGTGACCAAAGTTTGATTGTTTTGGTTGAAATGTTGACGAAATTTGAATACTTTTAATGGATTGTTTGACCAGATTGTAAAAATATTTAAGTTATTGTAAATTTTAAAATTTAAAATTGGATGTCTTTTTAGTAATAATGAATTTTTAATCATTGTACATTTAAACATTATGGAATATTTGACCAGTTAAATTTAAAAGTTTAAAATTTAAAACTGAAAATCCTTTTAAAAATAATAAGTTTCAATCGTAGTAATGCTACACATTATTAAATGTTTGACCATTGATTTACAAAATTTAACTTTGAGTTACACTTTAAAGTTTTAAAGTTTATAAAATTATTAAAATAACATAAAACTTTGGGGTCTATGGTCATAAAATGGTGACACAAAATAAACATAAGTAAATGTAATTATGATAAAAAAACATATATATATATAATAAATAAAAGTTACCTCCTGTCACATGTCATTATCTTATGCATTTTTACTCTTTTTCCCCGCCTCTCTCTCCTATTAATTATGCATTTTTTTAAAGTTTTTGTTATGTACTTTTATTTAATGATTTCTTTAATTGCTTAAACAAAACGTATTTTATATTTTTAAAAAACGTTAGGGTTATTTATAAAACATTTTTATAAACTGAACATTTTCATTAACATTCACATATATGAAACATTTTAGCTTCCAAAACTTACTCAGCGGGTTCATTTTTAAAAAGATGTGGATCTTTAACTGAACCCGGCCTGTCTTCTTTTTCCATGTAACTGTAATCTTTTTCTTTCTATCCATATATTGTCGATCAAAACCTTATTGATTCTCTTTTGTTGTGCATTCTTCAACTGATCGAAAGCTTTCTTCTACCGATGTCTGGTTCGTATTGTTCCGATTTGTACCGTTTATGTTCTCATAATACTATTTTAGTTTAGTTGCTACCTTATTTTTAGTGTCTCATCTAATGTTGTATCGAAAGAAATATTTGAGATTTATGATTTATTTTTAAGTTTATGAATTGTAGTTGTAATTTAACTTCGTACTTATTTAGTGTATTTCTCAAATTTATTTATAAAAAATTATCACTTACATAATTTAAGTTGTTCAACTCATTTAAGACACGAGTACTTAACCTACTATATATATATATATATATAGGGGTGAGATCTAGAGAGAACTCCTCTTAAAGAGAGAACTAGAGAACTATTAAAGAATTATTTTTAACTATTTTTAAAAAATTATTTTATGATTTTTTTTCTTTCCTCCTTCTAATAAGATGATATTGTTCCTAAAAAAACAAAACAAAACAAAAAAAAATACCGTCGATGTAATGCGTATGTGCATTAATGTGTATTGTATATATAAAATAGTGTTTTATTGCATATAATTCAACACAAATACATTATCTAATACACACTATTGAATATATGCAAATACGACACTAATAATTGTATGCAAAACACATTATTGCATATATGTAATACAACACTAATGCACATATGCACTATATTGATTTTATTTTAATTTTTTAATATAATATAACACTATTGCAAATATACAATACAAACAACTATATATATTCTATTCAACACTATTTCAAATATCAAAATGCACACTATTGCACATATGCACTATAAAAACAGTCGATGTATTGCATATATGCATTACAACGTTAATTTTTTTTAATTTTTTTTATTTTTTTCACTTTTATATTTTTTTGTGGTGAAGAATAACAACATATAAAAAGGAAGAAAGAAAAAAAAAATATTTTTTGTAATTAAATTAAAAATACATCATTATTAGTTCTCTAGTTCTCTCCATAAAATGGAGTTCTCTCATGATCCTCTCCCTATATATATATATATATATATATATATATATATATATATATATATATGTACATACTTTTGAATGATAAAAATAGCACTAATGAAGACAATAGAAAAAAATTGTTATGTTCCAAAATCGAATTGTCATAGAAAATAGCACTAAGGAAGACAATACAAACTTTATTTCAATGTACGTCGTTGGATAAATTAACCTTACAATATTCCAAGGCATGTCAAAATGCAATTAGAGTTAGATTTAGATTTAGTGACGATATAATAAATCATTAAATTCATAACAATAGGTAAGGGAAATTTAACATCTCAAAACATACTTGTATACATTTTATTAAATGGTGACCAAAGTTTGATTGTTTTGGTTGAAATGTTGACGAAATTTGAATACTTTTAATGGATTGTTTGACCAGATTGTAAAAATATTTAAGTTATTGTAAATTTTAAAATTTAAAATTGGATGTCTTTTTAGTAATAATGAATTTTTAATCATTGTACATTTAAACATTATGGAATATTTGACCAGTTAAATTTAAAAGTTTAAAATTTAAAACTGAAAATCCTTTTAAAAATAATAAGTTTCAATCGTAGTAATGCTACACATTATTAAATGTTTGACCATTGATTTACAAAATTTAACTTTGAGTTACACTTTAAAGTTTTAAAGTTTATAAAATTATTAAAATAACATAAAACTTTGGGGTCTATGGTCATAAAATGGTGACACAAAATAAACATAAGTAAATGTAATTATGATAAAAAAACATATATATATATAATAAATAAAAGTTACCTCCTGTCACATGTCATTATCTTATGCATTTTTACTCTTTTTCCCCGCCTCTCTCTCCTATTAATTATGCATTTTTTTTAAGTTTTTGTTATGTACTTTTATTTAATGATTTCTTTAATTGCTTAAACAAAACGTATTTTATATTTTTAAAAAACGTTAGGGTTATTTATAAAACATTTTTATAAACTGAACATTTTCATTAACATTCACATATATGAAACATTTTAGCTTCCAAAACTTACTCAGCGGGTTCATTTTTAAAAAGATGTGGATCTTTAACTGAACCCGGCCTGTCTTCTTTTTCCATGTAACTGTAATCTTTTTCTTTCTATCCATATATTGTCGATCAAAACCTTATTGATTCTCTTTTGTTGTGCATTCTTCAACTGATCGAAAGCTTTCTTCTACCGATGTCTGGTTCGTATTGTTTCGATTTGTACCGTTTATGTTCTCATAATACTATTTTAGTTTAGTTGCTACCATATTTTTAGTGTCTCATCTAATGTTGTATCGAAAGAAATATTTGAGATTTATGATTTATTTTTAAGTTTATGAATTGTAGTTGTAATTTAACTTCGTACTTATTTAGTGTATTTCTCAAATTTATTTATAAAAAATTATCACTTACATAATTTAAGTTGTTCAACTCATTTAAGACACGAGTACTTAACCTACTATATATATATATATATATATATATATAGGGGTGAGATCTAGAGAGAACTCCTCTTAAAGAGAGAACTAGAGAACTACTAAAGAATTATTTTTAACTATTTTAAAAAAATTATTTTGTGATTTTTTTTCTTTCCTCCTTTTAATAAGATGATATTGTTCCTAAAAAACAAAACAAAACAAAAAAAAATACCGTCGATGTAATGCGTATGTGCATTAATGTGTATTGTATATATAAAATAGTGTTTTATTGCATATAATTCAACACAAATACATTATCTAATACACACTATTGAATATATGCAAATACGACACTAATAATTCTATGCAAAACACATTATTGCATATATGTAATACAACACTAATGCACATATGCACTATATTGATTTTATTTTAATTTTTTAATATAATATAACACTATTGCAAATATACAATACAAACAACTATATATATTCTATTCAACACTATTTCAAATATCAAAATGCACACTATTGCACATATGCACTGTAAAAACAGTCGATGTATTGCATATATGTTGGGTTTTAAACAAGTTTATCAAAGTTTCAAGTTAACCATTTTAACATGAAAAACGCAGCGGAAGCTTAGTTTTAGAACTTGTTTAACGAACATACCATTATGTAAAACTAAAACCCGAAATACAAGGATCAATATTACAAGAACAAAATGCTAACATAATGTAAAATGTACCTCTTCTACCTTTAGAAGAAGATGTAGGTGAATGAAGAAGATGATGTCTCCAAATGGCAAGGTTGCAAGGTAGGAACCCTCAAGCTTGTATACCCCAAGCTTTGTAGCAACAACACCAATTAGTTGCTAGGATTTGAACACTATACAAGCTCACAAAACTCCCAACTTTCTGCTGAAAAAAACGTGAGGGTTGAGAGAGAAAGAGAGAATGTTTTTAACTTGATTCAACACTTGAAAAATTTCAAAAGAAAAAGCTTATGCATGTAATGTGTATGGAGGTTCTTTAAAGTGGCCATCATAAGTTGCAAAAGAAAACAAGGCCTAGGATTGGACCAACATCTCCACCCACTTAAGGGGTGGACGGTTTTGATTTTTTTTTTTTTTTTTTTTTTTGTTTTGTTTTAACCATTTAAAACATCTCCATTCATTTTATAAAACTCATTTTTATAAAATGTACATACATTTATATAATTATTTAACCAATTAAATAATTAATTTATATAAACAAATTATCCAGATAATTTATTTAAATCCTCAAGTGTGATTGTTTAGAAAACCAATTTTCTAAACGCGTAGTGTTCGGTATTCGTTTAAATGATCAAATCATTAAAAGAATACATTTGGTGTTGTCTAGCTTGTTATTGGGTATGACCCGACTTGGATCAAACACAGTTAGCCACATTAATATAAGTATGTGTCTCGGGCATACGTAATTTCAACAATCTCCCACTTGCACGAGATACATAGAAAATTAATGCAAGTGGTGAATACCGCCTAACAACAGTTCACCACCCCTAATGTGTTTGACGAAGTGCCATTCAATAACGTCATCCCTTCAAGTCCCTTACTTGATATGATTTAGGTGAATCTATCATTATATCCCTTTGTTACTAGATGTCATGTTGAATCTAAGAGACATAGGTGATCATTTTCTTTACAATTCAACTTTATCAGGCCTTAGACATCTAAACTCTCAACACATAAGAGGAACAAATTCCATCTTGACTGTATACGCCTCTCACTATCACTTTATACTCCACCCGAGCTCATCCTTATGTACCATCTTTTACGAATAGCGAAGGGGAGAGTCAAAGTGTAATACTCGGTGAAAATCAAGACCCAGTATACATCTCAGGTCTAAGGATAATATGAAATTCTCCTTTACTCAAAAATTACTAATGATCAGGTCCATCGACTCCATGTAGTAATAATTGAGAGCGGGTCAGTCCAATATTTGTATCCCACAAATATCTATGAACCTTGGCAGCAAACCTATGCTCCATATTCATTCCTTATGAATATCCACCAATCCTAGTTCATAATAGTCTTGCTTCATATTTGTTCCCACAAATGTGATCGACTACGGACTTTTAGAATAAGTTAACTTATTCATGGATTAAACATGCAAAATTAGAATTTAACTCAATATTCCATAATCATATAAAAGAGTTAAATTACAAAAGTCTTTTAAACGTAAATACAAAATAGATCAAATCCAATTACTAGAATATCGAAGTCCTAAGCCACTCGCATGACGCTCATGTTTCGGTCTTTCTAGGAGCTTCGTGAATGGATCCGCAAGATTTTGATCAGTTCCAACTTTGCGGATACATATCTTTCCTTTTTCAACTTCATCCCTTATGTAGTTGAATCTCCGCTCAATGTGCCTTGTCTTTTGGTGCGAACGAGGTTCCTTGATTTGAGCAATCGCACCCTCGTTGTCACAAAAGATTTCTAGGGGGTCTTGAATGGTAGAGACCACCCCTAGATCAGTAATGAATTTCTTCAACCATGCAGCTTCCTGAGCTGCCAATGAAGCGGCGATGTATTCTGATTCTGTAGTGGACAATGCTACCACTTCCTGTTTTGAGCTCTTCCAAGAGACAGCTCCTCCATTAAGAGTGAACACATACCCAGATTGTGATCGAGAATCATCTCGATCAGTTTGGAAGCTCGCATCCGTGTAACCTTTTACAGCGAGTTCCTCCTCACCAGATCCATATATCAGAAACATATCCTTAGTCCTCCTAAGGTATTTCAATATGTTCTTAACAGCCATCCAATGACTGTTTCCTGGATTCTGTTGGTATCTACTTGTCATGCTCAAAGCGCATGACACATCCGGTCTAGTACATATCATCGCATACATGATGGATCCTATAGCAGAAGCATATGGGATTTGTTTCATTATCTCTTGCTCACCCTTTGAGCTTGGACATTGAGCTGAACTCAATATAGTCCCTCTTTGAATAGGTACCAAACCTTTCTTGGAGTTTTCCATCTTGAACCTTTTCAAGATTTTATCAATGTATGTACTTTGGTTCAAACCTATCAAGCGCCTTGACCTATCCCTATAGATCTTTATTCCCAAAATATAGGCAGCTTCACCAAGATCCTTGATGGAAAATCTACTTCCAAGCCAAGCCTTAACGCTTTCCATGGTTGGAATGTCATTTCCAAATAGTAGAATGTCATCGACATACAATACTAAGAAGGTAATTATACTCCCACTAGCTTTCTTATACACACAAGCCTCATCAGCGTTCTTGATGAATCCAAAATTTTTGATTTCTTCATCAAAACGATGATTCCAAGTTCTAGATGCTTGTTTCAATCCATAGATTGATTTCTTTAACTTGCATACTTTATTAGGATGTTTCGGATCGACAAAACCTTCAGGCTGAACCATATAGACATCTTCCTCAAGATATCCATTTAGGAAAGCGGTCTTGACATCCATTTGCCAAATTTCATAATCATAATATGCAGCTATGGCAAATAATATCCTAATAGACTTTAGCATTGCCACAGGCGAAAAAGTTTCATCATAATCAACCCCTTGAGTTTGAGTGAAACCTTTAGCTACAAGTCTTGCTTTATAAGTATCCAAGTTTCCATGCATATCCGTTTTTCTTTTGAAAACCCATTTACTTCCAACAGCTTTGGAGTTGAGTGGTGGTTCAACCAATTCCCAAACTTGGTTGTCATACATGGATTGCATCTCAACGTTCATGGCTTCAAGCCATTTGTCACAATCATTCTTGGACATTGCATCACGGTATGTGGTTGGTTCATCCGAATCTACCACGTAGCAACCTTCTACAAAAAATCCATATCTTTCAGGTGGATTGCTAACTCTATCAGATCTGCGAACGTTTTGTGTGTTTTGATCAACCACTTGATCACTTTCAACAACCTCTTGTTGAGTGCTAGTATCAACCAATTGTGTATCATCTTGTGGTTCTTGATCCTCATCAAGTTCCACTGTTCTACTACTAGTTCCTTCCTTAAGGAACTTAGTTTCCAAGAACTCACCCTTTCGAGCAATAATAACCTTTTGCTCACTTGGGTCGTAGAAGTAATATCCTAAATCATCTTTAGGGTAACCAATAAAGATACACTTAGTGGATCGGACTTCTAATTTGTTTGGGGTGTATTGCTTTACATAAGCTTCACAACCCCAAACTCTTAAGAATGATAGCGATGGAACCCTTCCATGCCATATTTCAAAAGGTGTCTTCTCCACTTTCTTGGTTGGAGCCATATTCAATATGCGAACAGCGGAAAGTAAAGCATAGCCCCAAAATGATAGAGGTAAAATGCTTCTAGCCATCATCGATCGAACCATATCTAATAGGGTACGATTTCTCCTTTCAGACACACCATTATGTTGTGGTGTTCCAGGTGGAGTAAGTTGTGAAATAATTCCACAACTCTTAAGATGATCCTGAAAAACACCACTCAGGTATTCACCTCCTCTATCACTACGAAGTACTTTGATTGTGGTCTTGAGTTGTCTTTCTACTTCAGTTTTGAAGTCTTTGAACATTTCAAAAGCTTCATCTTTGTGTTTCATTAAGTACACATAACCATATCGACTATAATCGTCAATAAAGGTAATGAAGTATCTTTCACCATTCCTAGTCATTGGTCTAAAAGGACCACATACATCCGAATGCATGATACCCAATAATTCTTTTGACCTTTCAAAAGTTTTATTAAAGGGTTGCTTTGTCATTTTGCCTTGTAAACAAGATTCACATACATCAAATGAATCATACTCATTTGTTTCTAGAATACCACTCTTGCGAAGAGTTTGCATGCGATTCTTGCTTATATGTCCAAGGCGACAATGCCAAAGATAGGAATCACCCAAGTCCTTCTTGGGTTTCTTGGTGTTGACATTGTATATTGAACTACTATGTGACGTACCAATTTGATCTATTTCATATATACCATTCATGGGTATAGCTTTAAAATAAAATATGCCATTCATCAAAACATGAATATCATAATCTATAAATTTAAAATCAAAGCCACATTGTTTTAAAAGGGACACGGAAATAATGTTTCTCCTTAACTTAGGAGCATACAAAACATTCTTCAAAATTACTTCCAAACCACTTGGAAGCTTTAACATGTAGTCTCCTTGGGCTTGGACTTCAACTCTTGCTCCATTGCCCATAAAGAGACTAATGTCCCCTTTGTTGAGTTGTTTACTTCTTTTGAACCCCTGCAACAAATTGCAAATGTGAGTTCCACATCCGGTATCAAGTACCCATGTATTTGAAGAAATAACATTCAGTTCAACATGTATAGTAAAGATAATACCTGAGGTTTGCACCGCATCCCTCTTATCTTTTAACGCTTTGAGATAGGTCGGACAATTCCTTTTCCAATGACCTATCTCTCCACACTCAAAGCATGGATCTTGCGCCGCAACCTTTTGCTTCTTTTCCTTCGGTTTGGAGGGCGTGATGGCTTTCCTCTTTCCCTTTCCTCGGACGTGGCCCTTGCCCTTAGCAACACTTGCTTTGGGGTTGGAGTTATGTCCCCTTTTTCCTTCATCGATTGTTAGAACGGGTAAAGCCTTTTTACCCATTCCCGCTTCGGCCGTTCTTAGCATTGCGTGAAGCTCACCAATGCTTTTGTCCCACCCATTCATGTTATAATTGATGACAAAGGTTTCAAACTTTTTGGTCAAAGAGTTGAGGATCAAATCCGTAGCCAACTCATTAGACACGGGACAATTCAACCTATGAAGCTTTTCGATGTAGCTTTTCATCTTTAGGACATAAGATGAGACGGTTTGGGTTTCCTCCATACGACATGCATGAAACGCTCGAACCGTTTCGAAACGTTCCGCTCTAGCTTGTTGAAGGAACATTTCCTTCAATTGAGTTATCATGTCGTATGCCCCATGATGCTCGAAATCCTTTTGGATTTCGGGAATCATAGTCCCCAACATGAGGCAAGAGGCTTGCACCGAATCTTTGGTGTACTTGACCCAATCGTTATAAGCCTCCTCATCTTCCACGTCAGGCTCGTCGGGAATGGGATCGTCTAAGACATATGATATCTCTTCTTGCTTGAGAACTATTCTCAAGTTGCGATACCAATCCATAAAGTTATTATGGTTTAGACGATCCTTTTCAAGGATGGTTCTTAAGGATAGGTTACGGGTGTTATGGGTAGAGGTGTTTGTATTGTTAGCGGCCATCTACAAAATTTAACAAAGTTCTATTTTAGTATTATAAACAATTTAATTATTAATACCCTTTTATTCCAGATTTTAAAATAATAATTAAATTCTAGAATCCAACGATAAATCAAATTTCGGTTAGGTGACCTTTATCCCGTTTATTTGATTTAACAAGGTAGTCAACCTTGACAATTGCAACCCTTTGCAATTTCTAGAGGTATGGGACCATTCGAAATCCTTATTTCGTGTTGGCATGTTTATCCCATCAACACCATTGGATCCCATGCTTAGGTGACCTTTATCACATGGTTTCCAATTCAAGTCGTCCTTCTTGTATAAACATGTAAGATTAACATACAAGTGGTTAGGTGACCTTTATCTCACAAATATGTTAATATTACCCTAAGTATATTAGTTTGCTCAAAATGGTTAGGTGACCTTTATCCCATTTAAAGTTCCCTAATACGTTAAGTGTCATACAAAAGGATGGTGTTAGACTTGTTTCCTTGGTAATATGAAAAAGGGATTTTTTTTTTTTTTTTTTTAAGTTTTCCAATATTCTAGTTGAAAAACATTATGCCATATCCTAACATGCATTTAGTAATATGGCGATTTTGAAAACCAATTTTCAAGGTTCTAGTTATAATAAAACCAATTTTATTATATGTGAGTGATCGCTTAGTTTTAATAAACCCATTTGATTAAACTAATTGACGCGATATTACCAAATATATATTAGAACCCGTTTCATGCTTGTTGTCGTTCCTATGTGACGGTTTGGATATCCTAATATCTATCAACCACACATTACATAAAGTAAAACAAACAACCAAGTATACACATGCAAAATATAGTCATAACCGAAAACCACTAAATTTGACCATACTTGTTAGCCGAAACAAGTGTAGGTCATAAGTCACACCTAAGGGACAAAACATGACACAAGGATGGAATGTTGACTCCCACTTGACCTTGCATCCAAATGCTTCAAGTATCCTCTCCAAGTTGTTGTGTTCTTGTTGGGCTTGTTAATGGGCTCCAAACTTCCAAAAGTCTTCTTGGGCCCAAGAGTGAAATTTATGGGCCTAATGGGCTTGAATCCCATGATGGGCCGGTGAGGCCTAACAAGCCCAAAAATTTCGGCCCAACCAATTTCACCAAATCTTGCATCTTCTAATTTTTACAAAATGTATCCTAATACATATTTTTCTAAAAAAAGAAAATGCAACTAATCTACTTATTACATACCAACTTATGAATAAATAAATTACACAAGCCTAAGATTATGAATTATTACAACCATATTGAATAATAAACATAATCAACATACACAAAACAACAATCAACACATCCAAGGTCTAGGTTTCGGTTATGACACATCCAAACATACCAAATGTTCTAAGCATGCAACCTAAGCAACCAATGCCCAAATTTCATCAAAAAAAATTCGCCCCCCCCCATGAGGCTACGGCCACCCCCCCAAAATTTTTACAATTTTGATATTTCAACATCCAAATGTTAAATGGTTTCCTAAGATCTTTCCATGCATGTCAAGATCTTACAAAACCATGAGGGGTAAAATCCACCAAATTTTCGGACCTCCCTTTTCACCCATGAAAAAATCCGAAATTTATGAACACAAAAGAAGCATAAGTCCTTGTAACCGGCTCTGATCCCATTGTTGGGTTTTAAACAAGTTTATCAAAGTTTCAAGTTAACCATTTTAACATGAAAAACGCAGCGGAAGCTTAGTTTTAGAACTTGTTTAACGAACATACCATTATGTAAAACTAAAACCCGAAATACAAGGATCAATATTACAAGAACAAAATGCTAACATAATGTAAAATGTACCTCTTCTACCTTTAGAAGAAGATGTAGGTGAATGAAGAAGATGATGTCTCCAAATGGCAAGGTTGCAAGGTAGGAACCCTCAAGCTTGTATACCCCAAGCTTTGTAGCAACAACACCAATTAGTTGCTAGGATTTGAACACTATACAAGCTCACAAAACTCCCAACTTTCTGCTGAAAAAAACGTGAGGGTTGAGAGAGAAAGAGAGAATGTTTTTAACTTGATTCAACACTTGAAAAATTTCAAAAGAAAAAGCTTATGCATGTAATGTGTATGGAGGTTCTTTAAAGTGGCCATCATAAGTTGCAAAAGAAAGCAAGGCCTAGGATTGGACCAACATCTCCACCCACTTAAGGGGTGGACGGTTTTGATTTTTTTTTTTTTTTTTTTTTTTTTGGTTTTGTTTTAACCATTTAAAACATCTCCATTCATTTTATAAAGCTCATTTTTATAAAATGTACATACATTTATATAATTATTTAACCAATTAAATAATTAATTTATATAAACAAATTATCCAGATAATTTATTTAAATCCTCAAGTGTGATTGTTTAGAAAACCAATTTTCTAAACGCGTAGTGTTCGGTATTCGTTTAAATGATCAAATCATTAAAAGAATACATTTGGTGTTGTCTAGCTTGTTATTGGGTATGACCCGACTTGGATCAAACACAGTTAGCCACATTAATATAAGTATGTGTCTCGGGCATACGTAATTCCAACAATATATGCATTACAACGTTAATTTTTTTAAATTTTTTTTATTTTTTTTCACTTTTATATTTTTTTGTGGTGAAGAATAACAACATATAAAAAGGAAGAAAGAAAAAAAAATAAAAATATTTTTTGTAATTAAATTAAAAATACATCATTATTAGTTCTCTAGTTCTCTCCATAAAATGGAGTTCTCTCATGATCCTCTCCATATATATATATATATATATATGTACATACTTTTGAATGATAAAAATAGCACTAATGAAGACAATAGAAAAAAGTTGTTATGTTCCAAAATCGAATTGTCATAGAAAATAGCACTAAGGAAGACAATACAAACTTTATTTCAATGTACGTCGTTGGATAAATTAACCTTACAATATTCCAAGGCATGTCAAAATGCAATTAGAGTTAGATTTAGATTTAGTGACGATATAATAAATCATTAAATTCATAACAATAGGTAAGGGAAATTTAACATCTCAAAACATACTTGTATACATTTAATTAAATGGTGACCAAATTTTGATTGTTTTGGTTGAAATGTTGACGAAATTTGAATACTTTTAATGGATTGTTTGACCAGATTGTAAAAATATTTAAGTTATTGTAAATTTTAAAATTTAAAATTGGATGTCTTTTTAGTAATAATGAATTTTTAATCGTTGTACATTTAAACATTATGGAATATTTGACCAGTTAAATTTAAAAGTTTAAAATTTAAAACTGAAAATCCTTTTAAAAATAATAAGTTTCAATCGTAGTAATGCTACACATTATGAAATGTTTGACCATTGATTTACAAAATTTAACTTTGAGTTACACTTTAAAGTTTTAAAGTTTATAAAATTATTAAAATAACATAAAACTTTGGGGTCTATGGTCATAAAATGGTGACACAAAATAAACATAAGTAAATGTAATTATGATGAAAAAAACATATATATATATATAATAAATAAAAGTTACCTCCTGTCACATGTCATTATCTTATGCATTTTTACTCTTTTTTCCCGCCTCTCTCTCATATTAATTATGCATTTTTTTAAGTTTTTGTTATGTACTTTTATTTAATGATTTCTTTAATTGCTTAAACAAAACGTATTTTATATTTTTAAAAAACGTTAGGGTTATTTATAAAACATTTTTATAAACTGAACATTTTCATTAACATTCACATATATGAAACATTTTAGCTTCCAAAACTTACTCAGCGGGTTCATTTTTAAAAAGATGTGGATCTTTAACTGAACCCGGCCTGTCTTCTTTTTCCATGTAACTGTAATCTTTTTCTTTCTATCCATATATTGTCGATCAAAACCTTATTGATTCTCTTTTGTTGTGCATTCTTCAACTGATCGAAAGCTTTCTTCTACCGATGTCTGGTTCGTATTGTTCCGATTTGTACCGTTTATGTTCTCATAATACTATTTTAGTTTAGTTGCTACCATATTTTTAGTGTCTCATCTAATGTTGTATCGAAAGAAATATTTGAGATTTATGATTTATTTTTAAGTTTATGAATTGTAGTTGTAATTTAACTTCGTACTTATTTAGTGTATTTCTCAAATTTATTTATAAAAAATTATCACTTACATAATTTAAGTTGTTCAACTCATTTAAGACACGAGTACTTAACCTACTATATATATATATATATATAGGGGTGAGATCTAGAGAGAACTCCTCTTAAAGAGAGAACTAGAGAACTATTAAAGAATTATTTTTAACTATTTTTAAAAAATTATTTTGTGATTTTTTTTCTTTCCTCCTTCTAATAAGATGATATTGTTCCTAAAAAAACAAAACAAAACAAAAAAAAATACCGTCGATGTAATGCGTATGTGCATTAATGTGTATTGTATATATAAAATAGTGTTTTATTGCATATAATTCAACACAAATACATTATCTAATACACACTATTGAATATATGCAAATACGACACTAATAATTGTATGCAAAACACATTATTGCATATATGTAATACAACACTAATGCACATATGCACTATATTGATTTTATTTTAATTTTTTAATATAATATAACACTATTGCAAATATACAATACAAACAACTATATATATTCTATTCAACACTATTTCAAATATCAAAATGCACACTATTGCACATATGCACTATAAAAACAGTCGATGTATTGCATATATGCATTACAACGTTAATTTTTTTTAATTTTTTTTATTTTTTTTCACTTTTATATTTTTTTGTGGTGAAGAATAACAACATATAAAAAGGAAGAAAGAAAAAAAATAAAAATATTTTTTGTAATTAAATTAAAAATACATCATTATTAGTTCTCTAGTTCTCTCCATAAAATGGAGTTCTCTCATGATCCTCTCCCTATATATATATATATATATATATATATATATATATGTACATACTTTTGAATGATAAAAATAGCACTAATGAAGACAATAGAAAAAAATTGTTATGTTCCAAAATCGAATTGTCATAGAAAATAGCACTAAGGAAGACAATACAAACTTTATTTCAATGTACGTCGTTGGATAAATTAACCTTACAATATTCCAAGGCATGTCAAAATGCAATTAGAGTTAGATTTAGATTTAGTGACGATATAATAAATCATTAAATTCATAACAATAGGTAAGGGAAATTTAACATCTCAAAACATACTTGTATACATTTTATTAAATGGTGACCAAAGTTTGATTGTTTTGGTTGAAATGTTGACGAAATTTGAATACTTTTAATGGATTGTTTGACCAGATTGTAAAAATATTTAAGTTATTGTAAATTTTAAAATTTAAAATTGGATGTCTTTTTAGTAATAATGAATTTTTAATCGTTGTACATTTAAACATTATGGAATATTTGACCAGTTAAATTTAAAAGTTTAAAATTTAAAACTGAAAATCCTTTTAAAAATAATAAGTTTCAATCGTAGTAATGCTACACATTATGAAATGTTTGACCATTGATTTACAAAATTTAACTTTGAGTTACACTTTAAAGTTTTAAAGTTTATAAAATTATTAAAATAACATAAAACTTTGGGGTCTATGGTCATAAAATGGTGACACAAAATAAACATAAGTAAATGTAATTATGATGAAAAAAACATATATATATATATAATAAATAAAAGTTACCTCCTGTCACATGTCATTATCTTATGCATTTTTACTCTTTTTTCCCGCCTCTCTCTCATATTAATTATGCATTTTTTTAAGTTTTTGTTATGTACTTTTATTTAATGATTTCTTTAATTGCTTAAACAAAACGTATTTTATATTTTTAAAAAACGTTAGGGTTATTTATAAAACATTTTTATAAACTGAACATTTTCATTAACATTCACATATATGAAACATTTTAGCTTCCAAAACTTACTCAGCGGGTTCATTTTTAAAAAGATGTGGATCTTTAACTGAACCCGGCCTGTCTTCTTTTTCCATGTAACTGTAATCTTTTTCTTTCTATCCATATATTGTCGATCAAAACCTTATTGATTCTCTTTTGTTGTGCATTCTTCAACTGATCGAAAGCTTTCTTCTACCGATGTCTGGTTCGTATTGTTCCGATTTGTACCGTTTATGTTCTCATAATACTATTTTAGTTTAGTTGCTACCATATTTTTAGTGTCTCATCTAATGTTGTATCGAAAGAAATATTTGAGATTTATGATTTATTTTTAAGTTTATGAATTGTAGTTGTAATTTAACTTCGTACTTATTTAGTGTATTTCTCAAATTTATTTATAAAAAATTATCACTTACATAATTTAAGTTGTTCAACTCATTTAAGACACGAGTACTTAACCTACTATATATATATATATATATAGGGGTGAGATCTAGAGAGAACTCCTCTTAAAGAGAGAACTAGAGAACTATTAAAGAATTATTTTTAACTATTTTTAAAAAATTATTTTGTGATTTTTTTTCTTTCCTCCTTCTAATAAGATGATATTGTTCCTAAAAAAACAAAACAAAACAAAAAAAAATACCGTCGATGTAATGCGTATGTGCATTAATGTGTATTGTATATATAAAATAGTGTTTTATTGCATATAATTCAACACAAATACATTATCTAATACACACTATTGAATATATGCAAATACGACACTAATAATTGTATGCAAAACACATTATTGCATATATGTAATACAACACTAATGCACATATGCACTATATTGATTTTATTTTAATTTTTTAATATAATATAACACTATTGCAAATATACAATACAAACAACTATATATATTCTATTCAACACTATTTCAAATATCAAAATGCACACTATTGCACATATGCACTATAAAAACAGTCGATGTATTGCATATATGCATTACAACGTTAATTTTTTTTAATTTTTTTTATTTTTTTTCACTTTTATATTTTTTTGTGGTGAAGAATAACAACATATAAAAAGGAAGAAAGAAAAAAAATAAAAATATTTTTTGTAATTAAATTAAAAATACATCATTATTAGTTCTCTAGTTCTCTCCATAAAATGGAGTTCTCTCATGATCCTCTCCCTATATATATATATATATATATATATATATATATATATGTACATACTTTTGAATGATAAAAATAGCACTAATGAAGACAATAGAAAAAAATTGTTATGTTCCAAAATCGAATTGTCATAGAAAATAGCACTAAGGAAGACAATACAAACTTTATTTCAATGTACGTCGTTGGATAAATTAACCTTACAATATTCCAAGGCATGTCAAAATGCAATTAGAGTTAGATTTAGATTTAGTGACGATATAATAAATCATTAAATTCATAACAATAGGTAAGGGAAATTTAACATCTCAAAACATACTTGTATACATTTTATTAAATGGTGACCAAAGTTTGATTGTTTTGGTTGAAATGTTGACGAAATTTGAATACTTTTAATGGATTGTTTGACCAGATTGTAAAAATATTTAAGTTATTGTAAATTTTAAAATTTAAAATTGGATGTCTTTTTAGTAATAATGAATTTTTAATCGTTGTACATTTAAACATTATGGAATATTTGACCAGTTAAATTTAAAAATTAAAATTTAAAACTGAAAATCCTTTTAAAAATAATAAGTTTCAATCGTAGTAATGCTACACATTATGAAATGTTTGACCATTGATTTACAAAATTTAACTTTGAGTTACACTTTAAAGTTTTAAAGTTTATAAAATTATTAAAATAACATAAAACTTTGGGGTCTATGGTCATAAGATGGTGACACAAAATAAACATAAGTAAATGTAATTATGATAAAAAAAACATATATATATATAATAAATAAAAAGTACCTCCTGTCACATGTCATTATCTTATGCATTTTTACTCTTTTTTCCCGCCTCTCTCTCCTATTAATTATGCATTTTTTTTAAGTTTTTGTTATGTACTTTTATTTAATGATTTCTTTAATTGCTTAAACAAAACGTATTTATATTTTTAAAAACGTTAGGGTTTTTTATAAAACATTTTTATAAACTGAACATTTTCATTAACATTCACATATATGAAACATTTTAGCTTCCAAAACTTACTCAGAGGGTTCATTTTTAAAAAGATGTGGATCTTTAACTGAACCCGGCCTGTCTTCTTTTTCCATGTAACTGTAATCTTTTTCTTTCTATCCATATATTGTCGATCAAAACCTTATTGATTCTCTTTTGTTGTGCATTCTTCAACTGATCGAAAGCTTTCTTCTACCGATGTCTGGTTCGTATTGTTCCGATTTGTACCGTTTATGTTCTCATAATACTATTTTAGTTTAGTTGCTACCATATTTTTAGTGTCTCATCTAATGTTGTATCGAAAGAAATATTTGAGATTTATGATTTATTTTTAAGTTTATGAATTGTAGTTGTAATTTAACTTCGTACTTATTTAGTGTATTTCTCAAATTTATTTATAAAAATTATCACTTACATAATTTAAGTTGTTCAACTCATTTAAGACACGAGTACTTAACCTACTATATATATATATATATATATATATATATAGGGGTGAGATCTAGAGAGAACTCCTCTTAAAGAGAGAACTAGAGAACTACTAAAGAATTATTTTTAACTATTTTTAAAAAATTATTTTGTGATTTTTTTTCTTTCCTCCTTCTAATAAGATGATATTGTTCCTAAAAAAACAAAACAAAACAAAAAAAAATACCGTCGATGTAATGCGTATGTGCATTAATGTGTATTGTATATATAAAATAGTGTTTTATTGCATATAATTCAACACAAATACATTATCTAATACACACTATTGAGTATATGCAAATACGACACTAATAATTGTATGCAAAACACATTATTGCATATATGTAATACAACACTAATGCACATATGCACAATATTGATTTTATTTTAATTTTTTAATATAATATAACACTATTGCAAATATACAATACAAACAACTATATATATGTTATTCAACACTATTTCAAATATCAAAATGCACACTATTGCACATATGCACTATAAAAACAGTCGATGTATTGCATATATGCATTACAACGTTAATTTTTTTTAATTTTTTTTATTTTTTTTCACTTTTATATTTTTTTGTGGTGAAGAATAACAACATATAAAAAGGATGATAGAAAAAAAACTAAAAATATTTTTTGTAATTAAATTAAAAATACATCATTATTAGTTCTCTAGTTCTCTCCATAAAATGGAGTTCTCTCATGATCCTCTCCCTATATATATATATATATATATATATATATGTACATACTTTTGAATGATAAAAATAACACTAATGAAGACAATAGAAAAAAATTGTTATGTTCCAAAATCGAATTGTCATAGAAAATAGCACTAAGGAAGACAATACAAACTTTATTTCAATGTACGTCGTTGGATAAATTAACCTTACAATATTCCAAGGCATGTCAAAATGCAATTTAGTTAGATTTAGATTTAGTGACAATATAAATCATTAAATTCATAAAATTAAGTAAGGGAAATTTAACATCACAAAACATACTTGTATACATTTAATTAAATGGTTACCAAAGTTTGATTGTTTTGGTTGAAATGATGACGAAATTTGAAATAATGTTTCCTAATATTAAAAATAAATAATGATGATTAGTACCCTCTTTAATAATCAATCCGTTCATGTTAATATATATGTTAGGATCAATGATGATTAGTTCTAGCGAACTGCCTAGAACTATGACGATTAGTACCTTCTTTAACAATAAATTTTATTATATATTTTGTTTTTCAATTTTATACATTAATTTTGACATTTATGTCCAATTAATAATTTGTCAAATATATAAGATCAAAAGTTGTTGAGATTGAAGACATTAATATTGATAGTTGGGATTAGAAACAATAAAAAAATATTTTAAATTTATTAATTTCCTTATTTAATATGATCTAAATTTGTAATACTTAAGACTAAATTGATGGTCAAATTTCGTAACTTATTAAGGAATCTGAATTAATTTCCGTAATCAATTGTATTAAATATTTTTTTAGAATTCAAAATTCAAAAAACTTTCCATTTTTTATAAGTTGACTAACTAAATAATATATAGTTAAAATAAATAAAAGGTAAAGGTAAAGTATAATGAGATTGAATACTATAAACATCTTTTAAAATTTTCAAATTGCGTATTTAATATGGTATAAATTTGTTATGCTTAATAAATGATTATATTAATAAAATACATTTAATATTAATAGGAAATAGTATGTAGATAATATAAAACTTTAACACACCATAGGAACTTTACTTAATACAAGAAACTTTTAAGTTGTATTTGACCAATAATAAAAATCATGGAAATGTGAAAATAAATGAAAATCATGAAAACTTTATTATTGTATTTACGTAATTAAAATAATGAAAATATATTAAATAAAATTTGACCAATAATGAAAATCATGAAAATATTGTAACATCCCGAAAATTCTAAAGTAATATTTAATATATTATTTTGTCGGGTGAAATAAACGAGTTAGTGGAACGATAATAATAATAGCATAATATGAAGACTTAGTAGGATAATTAGATGGGATTGGATATGGACCAAAAGGAAATATGGGCCTTCGGTCCATGGGCTTGAGGGAGTATAAATACCCCCTTAAACCCCAATCCTTTCCATTCCATCCATTTATCCATCCTAATTTCTACACACACCCAAAACACACACGACCCGAACCAAGATCCAAAGGCGAGGACCCGAGCTTGTTGGTGCTAGATCGTCGTGACGAACCAAAGCAACAAGACCAGCTCGTGTTCGTAGTTCGACTCATTTACGGTACGTTTATATCGAGAACTTGTTCGTTTAGGTTTGGATTAGTATAGAAATGATAGATCTGTGTTTGTATGGTAAAAACGAATCCAACAAAGCTAAACTTACTGAAAATGGTTATGATTTGAGGGGTTAATTGATTGATAAAAGAACCCGTAACCTATATGCCTAAATCGCACCCTTTAAACATCGATGTTAGGTCGATTTGATGGTTGGGGTTTGTAGGCGCTAGTCAGACGATTCCGTGGATACCTAAATCGAGTTATTTGGTTAAGAAACGAAGGATTTAAGAGCGAACAGTACCTGCAGCTGGACAACTTCGCCTGCAAGCTAAGTTCGCCTGATGAACTTCGCCTGCAAAGCTAAGTTCGCCTGATGACAACTTCGCCTAAAGCTAAGATCGCCTGATGACAACTTCGCCTAAAGCTAAGTTCGCCTGATGACAACTTCGCCTAAAGCTAAGTTCGCCTGATGACAACTTCGCCTAAAGCTAAGTTCGCCTGATGACAACTTCGTCTAAAGCCAAGTTCGCCTAAGGTTTAACTTCGCCTAAAGTCAAGTTCGATTAGAAAATAAATTAAAAACCTAATGAAAAATGTGTTAGGACAGTTAATGGAAATAAAATTTTTCCAAGCTGACCTGACAGCTCGACCCCAGCCAGGGGCTTTGCCCCTTGGACCCTGCTAGGGGCTGCCGCCCCTAGACCCCGCTGCCAGGGGCGCTGCCCCCGGACCCCCGTTCGTTGTGGGTCATATAAAGATAGAATTACAACATGAGTAGTAGTAGTTAATTGATACGTGTAACTTATACAGTCAGCCGAGCTCAGTTAAAGAAGGGATTTACAACTATCGGAGGAAGAAGCAGAGTTCAGGTGAGTTTCTAGCCCCATTCCTTGTTATGTTTTCGGGGCTGTGTGCATACTCGATGTGTTGTTAATACATTTATCCTAAGTGATGAGTGTATGCCATATGTGATATATGTGATGGATATGAATGATTGCTTGTCGGTACGCGAACGATCTTCGGATATTGCGCGTACTGTCAGGTTAAAAATAAAGGTACGAATATTATATATCGAAGATGTATGAATATTACAAATGAATACTTGTCGGGGCGTGAACGATCTTCGGATATTGCACGTATCGACAAGGGGTTTGGTTGTTAAATGAAGGATGTAAAGAACGCCTAGAGTGTTCTTATGCTATAATGTAATTATTGTATATGTGAAGTATGTGTATACAGGTACACGAATGGTATGTGAGTTCTACGTTCGACATAGTAAGTTAGGATGGCAAATCCCTCTAGCTTCTGTCGGACATAGACTCGGCTGGTGATGGCGTAGTTAAGGACTGCGGGCCTTATACGTAATGTAGATGATAGATGTAAACGTAGATAGGGACGGTGGGCCTTATACGTGTTACAGATAATAGACGACAACGTAGTTAAGGACTGCGGACCTTATACGTATTATAGATAGGCATCAGCATAGGAAAGGACTGTAGACCTTATACGTGCTGTATTTGTGATGTGGTAGCATAGGGGAGGACTGCGGACCTCGTACATGCTATGAATTAGGTTGCAACATAGGGAAGGACTGTGGACCTTGTACGTGTTGTGGATGTAGGATGGTATAGGGAAGGACCGCGGACCTTGCACGTACCATGAATGGTGAACATAGGTAAGGACTGCGGACCTTTTACGTGTTCACGACCTTGAGTACAGGTATAGACGGCGGACTATGAACGTACTCTCGGTAGACTGAGGTTAGTGATTGTAGATATGTATGTATGTATGGTAGTAAGTATGTATGAAGAACAGAAGGGTAACTGGTTAAGTATGGATATGTATCTTCGGATATGTATGTATGTGTATGTATTGTATGGCGTCCGATTAACTAGAACTCACTCAGCGTAGCTGACTTTTAGTATGCACGTAGGTGAGTAGAATGAGACAGCTAGCTTGAGCAGGCACATGGTGGGCGAATAGGAGACTGGCATCTGAAGACTCAAGATGTTTTAATGTAATTGACGTTTATTTTGAAAGACAAGAATGTTTAATTAAGGCAAGTTTTAGATTGCTGTAACGTTTCATGAAAGTTTTTATATTCCGCGAAAGTTTTAATGAACTCTGATTTGTAAGAACTGTGTTTATGAGTAAATCCGACGCGAAAGTAGGCTACCGGGTTCGGGGCCTTACAAATATATTAAATTGGATTTGACAAAAATATTTTTTAACAAATGGTGAAATTCAAACTCTATAGCATATTTTTGTAAATTTCATATAAATGATAAGAATTGAATTTTGATATATGTATATATATATATATATATATATATATATATGACATTTGAATGGGGAGATCGGTTTCTAAAATGTCATATTAAATGTGTATAAATCTAAAAATGTAACGTAAGATAATATTGGAAAGTATAATAACGTTTTAAATTGCGTTGACATTGGTAAATTAATTGGACTTTGACCAATAACAATATAATATTGATTATCTTACTATATATAATTTAATGTCTTATAGAATAATCAACTAAATTTCATTTCCGGATTATATAATAATCAATTGAATTACATAAATTGTGAAAAATAAATAAATACATGAATACTAACAGAAATATACATTAATATTAAACAAAAATAAAAGACATCTTATCAAACAATCCTCAATCCATTATATTAATTAGCTATATCAAGTTGTGGACAATAACCAGAAATAATAAAATTAAATATTAATATCACATAATTAATAAATTGGGAAAAGTGAATACGATGCTGTCACACGCCTAACCTTAGACATAAAACTTTTCAAAAACAACATCGTGATGATTAAAAGTTACCAAAATTAATTGGAAATCTCCAAATCTTTTACTTTTTTTAGGGGATTCTTTCTGGCACTTCCATCACAGTTGAGCTTACGAGATAACCGATATAAACAAAAAAAACGGATTATTTTGGATCGTTAAACAAAAATAAACCCATTACATGATTAGATGCAAAACAGGAAGCCAATCAGCCACAAATTGAAATTCTTTAATCATAAATATTCATACTATATAATTGTATTAAAACGAAAGTAATTGAAAATAGTTTCATTTATTAGTTACTTATTATTTTTGATTACTTAGTTGAAACAAAATAGTAATGGAGACATTTCAAATTAATCTGGGTAACTTTTAATCTAAACTATATAGTTTTGGAAGATTTTTCGTCCAATGTTAGGTGTGTGATAGCACCGTATTCACTTTCCCCATTACAAATTATGGAATACTTGAATCATGTGAAAAAATGTAAAGTTGATGTTAGAATTTACAACCGGAAAATTTGAATCATGTTACCGGAAAAACGAAATAGTGAAGATCTCCATTGAATCTTCGATTTTGATATATACCTAAAGAGATTATAAGAAAAAATCATATAATTATTAATATAAATACAAACAAAAACATAAAACAAAAATAATTGTAATTGATATAAAACATCATGCTTGGGAATGCAAGACTTCCGTACATAGGCTTGAATTCTATTACCCTGAAACATTAATATTAACATTAGTAAAAAATTGTATGAATGATATATAAAAATTAATGAATGTGTAAGAATACCATTTCGTCTTGCACAATCATTTCGATCGACCAATCCTTCTTGGGCTTTGAATTGTCCTTCAGACGCCAAAGTTTCAAAATACGCACCTTCAGGATACACTCACTGTTAAGAACATCCAATTGGTTTAACATGGTGATGTTTGTTGGCTCCATGTTGTAAAAAATAAAAATAAACAAAAAATTAATGTATTAAAAATAACAGTTTTAAGCCAAATACTAAATAACAAAATGGACGATATAAACACAAGATAAAATAGAAACCTTAGAAACAAAGACAATCATTTTTGCTAAGATGGTGGAATAGTGTAAGAATTGTGGTGTGAAAGTAAAGTATTTATACGGATTGAATTTTGGGAGAATGAAATATATAAGGAATGTATATAGGGATTTAATTTAAAACAAAAATTAGGGAATTTCAATAAACTAAAAGTATGGACGAAAATTAGGGAATGAGGATTAATTGATTTTCCAAAAAATTGAATTACTCAAATATAATGTGGTCAAATCAGATTATAATATTATAAATTTAAATGAATAAAATTTATATCTTTAAATCTTGACTATATTTAATCATAAGGAATGTAACTTAATATTGTAGAAATATAAGTTAGTAATTTATGTATTTAAATTAATATAATTAATCATTAATTATATTACCGTATATCTAAATATCTAATGTATAAAAATACCGTATATATAATATATAAAATTATAATAAATTAGGATAAATTTAAATACTAAATCATATGAGTGAAATTTAAAAAAATACTCACATAATATAACTAATAAACATTTAAATAATTAAGTAATTGATATTAGTTATGGAAAAATAAGTTACTAATTTTTATTTATTTATTAACATTAAGACAATTTTAATATAGTTGACCAGTAATTATGAATTACAATATTATCAATTACAATGCTTAATCAAATCGTTAGTCAAATGATACGCGATAATTAAGTGAATTATAGAAATTCCGTAATTAAAGAATTCCTTAATGAAATGGAGGATTCATTCCTAATTTACATAAATTGATTAGGAATTTGAATTTATACTCTAATGGTTCAAATTTGAATGAGTCAATCAGTGAAATTCATAAATATTCAAAAATATAAGATTAGAACCAATAATACTAAATCGGTCAATTTGATAAATTTTCATAAATATAAGATTAGAACCAATTATACTACAATTGTCTCGGTGAGGTCGAGCAGTTATAGCATAATGTATCACCGAGCGTCGTAAAAATGCCAATACATCCCCAAACATAGCTATGTCAGCAACATCTAGATCAACATAAGCACATATGTTGTGCTTCTTATCATATGGTAGCAACTGTACATCAGCCTGTTCTTGCGGTTGTTCTTGATCTTGGGGTTGTTCTTGTTCTTTGGGAGCAACGGGTGGATCTTGATCCATTTGATCGGCCATTTCACTGAATAAATATAGACTAATATAAGTAATGTGAAAGTTTAATATACTATAAGCACGTATATATATATCTATATATATATATATATATCAATAGACAGCGTATTTAATTTTAGATGTCGTGTACAATCAATGTATAGACGAGTTTAGACCTTTGGAATAATTTATTATTTACAATACTTAGTTAAATTAATTAAATAGATTAATATTGAAATGTCATTCGTTAAAACATCAATCTGATTCGTTAAGGAAATATAACGAATCAATTGATTCGCTATCAAGTAAATAATTTAACGAAAAAGAAACAGAGAATGAACTATGAAAGATAACGAACTGATTTCTAGTTCGTGTCAAATTGACGAATCCAAATCTGATTCGTTAAATAAGTGATTCGCTGAACTAATTTGTCTGAATCCTTAACGAATTGGACATGAAGAAGTTCTAATTCGCTAAGGGTAACGAATGGTCAAACTTAGACTTAATCTCTGACTCTCCTGGTTAAAGTTAAAATTAAATAAGAACACTGAAAGTCATCATGCTGAATCCAGGTTCAATTATTCCATAATAATCGTTGAATAATCGAATCGACATTCGTAACGATCTCGAAAACACTATACGAATCAAATGGTGTTGATTTGAGGTTCAACAACATGAAATAAGGTAGGTTAATAGGGGGTTTTAACAGAGCATAAACACCCGAACCAACAACAATCAATTGACCCAGCAATCTAGAATCAAACTCTGATAAAAGACTACCAAGGGTTTCGGAATGATATTCCGATCACAATGATATCAAAATAAGATACATTAACACAGTATGATACCGATTATGCAAAGTTTTAAAAGCCGTAAAACCCTTATAACAAAATCACATAATTAGCCTATCAAAGCTGTAACATTTTTTACGAAAATCACAAAGAAGTGATCATCTATACCTTAGCAATACACTGGTATACTCAAAAGGTCAAATTTCGATGGTCGAAAAATTATGAAAAATTTGAGCAGAGTAACGTTAAGTGTAAGGAAGAAGATGAATAGTATAGGACGGTTCGTATACACGCCGTCCTATATACTCTGTCCTTACACACTTCCCAATGCACGAATCAGATCTAATTCGTTTAAAATTGAATCAGCTAATTCGTTAGTCAAATTGAACGCACAGATTAGCGAATGAGGCTTGATTCGTGTCTTGATTCGTTAAATATGCATAACGAACTAGAAGTGTTTCGTTACAGAGTGGGGAAGCGAATTAGATGAACGAACTAGGGTGTAGTTCGTTAAAAACACCTAATTCGTTATCCATAATTAACGAATTTAGACGTTATTTTGATTTTATCTTTTAAATTAAATGAATTTAAATTAAATTAATAAATCAAATAAATAAATAAATGAATTAAAAAAATTAAAAATAAATTAAATTGATTATCTAAATAACTTACTAGAATTACCGAGGACCGTTATCTCGATAATCGAATAACTAAAAATGTTTTACGTTCATTAAAAACATAATTTAAATTACAACTTAAATAATATGTAAAATGAAATATAAAATATTTTTGGTATTTTGTAAAAAGTAAAGAATGTATTTACAGAAATATCCAAACTAGAAAATAGACAATCTTTTTGTGTTTTTCTATGAGCTTCAAAAGCAGTACATATTTTTGTGTTTTTGTCGAGTTTGAGCAGAGAATCATATTGACCAAAATGCCCTTCCATCACAGTTTTTATATTTCAGCGATATTGTGACTGGCGTTAAGTCGGTCATTGATATTGTTGTCCACTTAAATCTTATAACAAGCCTTCGAGCATTTTTGTGATATGATTTTAAGGTTCAAGCGCATAGAATATCAGAAACTATCAGCCCCTAATCTCGGTTCAAGCTTAATTTGATTTTTACCAAATCACCCCAACTTGACTTAAACCGTTATACTGTTGATCAAAATTTTGAAGATTTAAGAATATTTGAGCAATGCATCAAGTTTCCTTTACTGTGAGTGAGTATGCACAAGTCCATCTGCCGGCTTACATACATTGTATCCCCTGGGGTCCGTTTCTTATTGGTATTGAGACGCGCGTAAGGGAGGAACAATTGTATGACTAACATTGGATTTCGATCAAGTCAGTAATTTGGATTGTACGAAGTACAACAGTGATCAAGTTTAATGACTTTGGGTTTGCTCTAAAAGGGAATGAAATATTCATGTTTATGAATACCCGGATGATTAAGCCGCATAAAGACTCACAGTGTCTAGAATCCTAACGCTTGTTATTTGCTTTATTATATTTTTGGGTGATCAACAACTATAAGGCTTGAGTATGAATGGTTATTACATTTTTGCCATCCTCACCGAGACTTTTGCTAGAGACTAACACCTGTTTCAATTTGGCTTTTCTTTAGGTTTATATCACTTACTTTACTCTAACAGCTTGTTTAAGACCTATCAATGCACAAATGATTAAGCACTCAGTCTTCTAAGCTTATTTCTTTCTGGATTTGGGGTCAAATAGTCAATGTACTATCATTTTCTCTTTATGCTTCAAAAACTCAAAACTTAAGGAGCATAAACAAATTTAATTGCCCCAGTTAATTTAAGTTCATAAATTAATGGCTATCCTGTCCATCTACGAGTAGATAACAGGACCAATACATGCAAACATGCTTCACAAACTTAAATAACTAACATAATTTTCAACTAAAATAAAATAGAAAACTTAACGAACACCCCAAATACTTTCCATTATCAGGTAAATGACTATCCCGAAGATTTACAAGAAATTATCAGGGCCAAACATATATAAGTATATGTCTTTCACATAGAAGTAAATGGCATAATTTTCAACGAACGTAAGCAAAAATCTTTTTAGTTTTTCTCTTTACATACTAAAAACACAATCTTTTTGTCTTTTCAGATTTTTCTTTATAAACAGGAAATTCACAATCTTTTTGACTTTTTCAAAATTTTCTGTACAAACTGAAAACACAATCTTTTTGATTTTTCAAATTTTAAGATGTTTTTGGTTTTTCAAATTAAATTCAAGAAATTAGATCACAATATTTTTGATTTTTTAAAAATTTCTGATGTTTTTGGGTTTTATCTATACAAACGAAAACGCACAATATTTTTATATTTTCTAAGTTTCACCCCCTAAAACCTAAAAACAAAATAAAATGTTAAACCAAAATTAACAAAAAAGACACATAATCATCCTTGTTTCAGGATATCAGCGAGGGTCTTCAATTCATTTAAACCAAGCAAAAAATGAAAACGCGTTTTATCAAAGGCTTTGGTAAATAGATCAGCTTTCTGAAAATCAATATGTACTTTCTCAAGGTTAATTAATTTCTTTTCATAACAATCCCGTATAAAATGATATCGAATTTCGATATGTTTTGTTTTAGAATGATGTACGGGATTTTTGGTGATACTAATAGCAGCAGAATTATCAATTAAGATGGGAGTAGTAAGAAACTTCAAACCGTAGTCGCGAAGATGTTGTTGTATCCACAAAACCTGTGAACAGCAACTCGAGGCTGCAACATACTCAGCTTCGGCGGTTGAAGTGGAGACCGTTGTCCGCTTCTTACACTGCCAGGAAACAAGCCGGCTTCCTAAGAACTGACATCCCGCTGTGGTAGACTTTAAATTAATCTTGCATCCTCCGTAGTCTGAGTCGGAATAAGCGGTAAGATCAAAAGTATTGTATTTGGGGTACCATAACCCGATGTTAGGATTTCCCCTTAGATATTGCAGAATACGCTTGACCGCTGCCAGGTGAGTCACTCGGGGACTAGCTTGGTACCTAGCACATAGACAAACAGCAAACATTATGTCGGGTCGAAAATAAGTTAGATACATTAAAGAACCAATCATAGCTCGATAGAGGGTCGGATCAATGGTATCCTCCAATTCACCCGGTGATAAATTGTGACCCACGGGAATAGGAGTAGAAGGGAATTTTCCGGCAGTAATCTTGAATCAAAGTTCTGTTCTTTCGTTCTGCTACACCGTTCTGTTGTGGTACATATGGGGCACTGTATTCTCGATGAATTCCCTTTTGTTAACAAAAGAAATCCAATATAGTATTTAAATTCAGTACCATTGTCACTTCGAATTCTCCTCACTTTCTGTTTGTATAGTGATTCGATCTTAGTGATTAAGTTTTGAACAAGAACCGGTGTTTGATCTTTTGAACTCATAAACAAGACCCATGAGTATCGTGAATAATCATCAGTAACTACCAGGCAATACCAATCTCCAGAAATACTCGTTCGATTCACTGGACCGAATAAATCCATATGAAGTCGTTCAAGAGGAGTATCAATGGAATTTAATAACTTCAATGGGTGCGACTTCTTCTTCTGTTTGCCCTTCTTGCAAGCAACACAGTGATCAGATAATTTAAAATTCTTTAATGACATACCCTCAACTAGGTCATTTGCCATCAGGTAGTTCATCTTTCGAACATGTATGTGACCCATATGACGATGCCATAGAATGGAGTCTTTCTCGGTTGCTTTTGAAACAAAACATGTTTCGATCGATGTTGATATTTTAGAGCTCATATTCAAGACATAAATATCATTTGATCGAGGTGATCGCATGACAACCATGTCTTCGGGAATCACATAACCCGGTTTTAAAATCAGCCACTCTTTATCTGTAAATACTGTAGTGTATTGCTTATCATAGATTTACGACACACTCAATAAATTATGGTCCACTTTATCACAATAGTTAACCTTCTCAAATGTAATATGCCCATTCGAAACATCACCTTCTTGTGTAATCATACCCACAGGATTCCCGGAAAATGCCACTTAACCCCCTTGAATATTTCTTACATTTGTTAAGTGGTCGAGATTTCCAGTAATATGACGAGAACATCCACTATCTATAATCCAGTTTTCACCAGAAATGGTCTTGGATGTACCCTACACACAAACGAAAATGATTAGTTCAAAAAGGCAGCCCAGGCCTCAGTCTTGGGCACCTTTTGGTTTTCTTGAGAAAAGTTAAACTTAGTTGCATTCAATTGTTGTTCAGCAACTTGAGAATAAGTTACAGGTTTCTTAGACTTTCGTCTTAGATACGCAGCTTGAACTACATTTGAATTAACATTTTTGCATAACGGTTCGGTTGGAATAAACTTTGGTTTAACAGAACCATGAGTTTCATTCACATGAACAACTTTTCGAGGATGCACATTTGAGTACATAATATGAGTATCATCAGCATACGACACAGGTCGTTTCAGAATCTCCTTTACCAAAGGAACCGGTTTGGAATAGTCCTTGATAAAAGGATGAAGATTCTGTAGTTCTTCTGGCCACAATTTCTTACTACATTACCTTGTTGACCGCAAAGGAAACAGCTTCGCATGTCAACATGATGATGCTGAGAATTTGTCGGAACATGTGACACAGAGAATGAATGATGATTCACATTTTTGGTCATGCTTTTAGCAAAGTCATCAGATAATTCAGATTTCTTTTTCAAATAGAAATCTAAATTAGAATAGTTTGAAAATCTTTTTAATGTATCTGTCCCAGTTTACTTCACAAATTAAACTTTCTTAGCTTGTTTAAAAACTTGCTTTGCTTTAGTCAATGGATCAGATGAAGCTGATGTTTTTGCTTGAGCATACTGACTTTCAAGATCTTGAATCTTAGAAGTTTCATTTTGAAATACACTTTCAATAAGTTCTGGTTTAATGATACTTATTGGAATGTCTTTCTCAGTGAACATTGTGTCTATCCCCTTTAACTTAAATACTCTACCAGTAGAGGGCTTGGAAACAATTGGATTTATGAAACGCAACAAATCCTCGTCAGAAATTTTTGGTTTTTCTGATTTCTTGGCCCTTACTGGTTTAACATTGACATGATTATCTTGTTTCACCTTGGTTGTGTGCGAGCCATACACAGTCTCCTCAAATTCATGAGGTTCACAAAGTATGTGATTTGAACTTGGAATGTTCTTATTCTTGTGTATGATTTTAGGTTCGAACACATCCTGAATGATAACTTTGTCAACATTTTCAACAATAACTTTGTTGCTTTGAACATGAGGTTTCTGAATTGAAGGTTGGGCTTTAGCAAATTCAGATTTAATCGGTTTTGTCTTTTCAGGAATCACATATTCTTTAACAATCACATCCTCTTCTTGTCTGGCAAAAGGATTTGGTTTGTAATCATTATGAAAAGGTGGTGGAATCTCAACAAAACCTATCATTTCTTTGAATCTTTTTGCTTACAAGATACTTCAATTATTTCATTTAGCAAAAAGGAAGAGTTTCTAAATTTGCCCAATTTTTTCTTTAAATCAAGAACCTCATTTTTAAGTTCAATTATCTTTGATCTATGTTTCAAGATTTCTTGAAATTTTTTATCATTGATGGTCATTTTCACTGACAACTTAGCCTTCAAATCATGATTACTTATAGTTAAAGCCTCAATTTTCTCTCTTGAATTCATTTGAGAGGTCAAGGATTGCCTATAAGTATCTTTTAACGAAACAATCTCTTTCAACAAATTATCATTTTGAAGTTTCAAGGCATCGATCTTAGACTTATAGGTCTCACAATCAACACATGATAAGTTAGAAGTAGAATTAATAACCTCATTTGTTTGGTCATGCAAGCAGAAGTGGTTGAATCACTGATCTTTGCCATGCAAGAGAATGTAGTTGGAAGCTTTTCACTTGAATCATCAGACTCAGACTCACTATCAGCATCAGAAGAGATTTCACTTCCACTGACATCTTGAAAGTACTCAGGAAATCCAAACATTGCCAAATTGGCTTGATTGTTACCATATAATAACCTTTGTGAACAGTCATCTCCATCTACGTTGGATAACATTGCTTGAGATTCAGAAGACGAAGGTTTACCTCCAGAAGACTTTCCAGCATCACTACCACTCTTTCTTGATGAGTTTTGATCTTGTTTTCTGGGACCGGTATACTCCTTTTTAGGCTTATCACATTATTTGGCAAAATGACCAAACTCTTGACAATTGTAACATTTGACCTTTAATTTGTCAAATCCCAATTTCTTGTTCAACGAAGGAAGATCTTTACCCGTTCTTTGCATGAAATTTTTCACTTTTCTGACTATCATAGCCATGTTCCACTTTAAATCCATCAGTTCCAAATCATCAGGATCAATCTGATTGTAATCTTCATCGGTTAAATCACTTGTGGCAATTTTACCACTAACCAAATTCTCATATGAAGTCATGAAAGCAGATAAGAAGGCAAAATTTTGTTCAGCCTCTCTCATGTTTACATTTGGTTGTGATGAGAATTGATTTGATGATGAAGAACTCCCAGATCCTCCAGTAGACCCAGTATTTCCAGTTGTGTAGAAACACGCACGTGGATCACTATAGATGGTTGTTGCATTTTCACTTACAGTTTGTGTGAGAAAAGTTGTGATAGGTGAAATGGTTGAACTTAATGGCATGCTTCCACCATGGAATGCAGGATCTTGATTATCTTTCGAAGACTTCTGACATTTAAGATCATAATCTCGAGCCTCGATCTTTTGAAGAAACTCAGATGCAATCAAATCCTCCTTATTAAAATAATTATTCTCCTTCAACACCATAAGGAAAGTTGAATAAGAACTTGGCAAAGCACTTTTAATAGTATCAATCTTGTCAAATTCAGATATCTCCAATTTCATCTTATCCATTTCGGCTATTAAATGATTAAATTGTGTAGTCATCTCTTCAACAGTTTCACCCTTCAGTAGGTTAAAGTTTCTATATTGAAACTTAAGCATAACCTTTTTTCTTTCAGCAGTGTTTCCCATACTTCTCATACGGATATGTTGAAATAAAGAAGCACAAATCTTAATACTTCCTACTTGGTGAAAGATGTTTTCAGGTAAGGCCATAGTAAGAGTAGAATAAGCTTTTGTCTCAATTTCTAATGTAAGGCCCCGTTACCGGTAGCCCTACTTTGGTGTTGGATTTACTCATAAATGCAGTTCTAAATATCAGAATTAATTAAAACTTTCGCGGAATAATATAAAACATCAATCATTCATTACAATTATCCATAAATTGTCTTTTAAAACATAACATAAATTATATCATTCAAAACATCATGACAATCTTCAGATGCCAGCCTCTTCAATCCTGCCATGTGTCCATCTTAAACCAGCTGTCTCAATCTGTTAACCTGCGTGCATACTAAAAGTCAGCTACGCTGAGTGAGTTTTAGTTAATCACACATTATACCATACATGCACTTACCTGCAATTATGCATCCGAAGACACATAATAATTACTTTACTATCTTACTTTCGTTACATAAGTTCATACACACGTTCGTACTTTATTACTTTCATACTATATAACTTACTGTCCTTTTCTATCTCGGATATTATTAGGGTCCGATCCCTTTCTTTTCTATCTCAGATATTATTAGGGTCTGATCCCTCTTCCTTTGTCTATCTCAGATATTATTAGGGTCTGATCCCTTTCTTTTCTAGCTCAGGTATTATTAGGGTCTGATCCCTTTTTACTTCTCTATCTCAGATATTATTAGGGTCTGATCCCTTTCTTCTCTATCTCAGATATTATTAGGGTCTGATCCCTCTTTCTTCATCTTCGTGCATACTGTCTTTACATACCCATAACATACATACTTTCTTTAATCATTCATACATATTCATATATTGTACATATATATATCATACACATTCATCTATCATATAACTACCTCCCTTGGTAGCACGTGGAATATCCGAAGATCGTTCACGTACCGACAAGCTTTCATTCACATTTAAGATATACATACATAACATATAAACCATACAAGGCACACACTTACCAGTTAAGGTAAGTGTATTAACTATCACATCGAGTATGCACACAACCCCGAAAACATAACAAGAAATGGGGCTAGAAACTCAGCTGAATGTGGTTACGTTCACCGTTTATGGTAATCCCCTTCTTGAGCTGTGCACGACTAAATGTACAACAATTACACGTATCAATTATCTATCACTACCCATATTGCGTCTCTAGTCTAATTATAACCTTCAACGGACGGGGGTCCGGGGGCAGCGCCCCTGGCAGCGGGGTCTAGGAGCGGCAGCCCCTAGCAGGGTCCAAGGGGCAAAGCCCCTGGCTGGGGTCGAGTTGATTCGTCCATTTTATTTCCATTAACTGTCTTAACACATTTTCCATTAGGATTTTAATTTATTACTAAATTCGCTATCTCCTTCGCTATAACGAATTAAGCCTAATTCGTTACTTATTCGTCATCTTAGATGCCTGATTCGTTAGTTAATTCGTCATTCTAGTTCGTTACCTTAACATAGCGAATGGTGAGTAACGAATCAACTGATTCGTTATCTAAGTATAACGAATTGGTTATTAACGAGTTTCTTGATTCGCTGTCTGGTTCGCTGTCTTTTTATAACGAACCGACCAGTAACGAATGACCTAGTTCGTTGTTGTAATCATAACGAATTGGGTGAGTAACGAATCACCTGATTCGTTATTTTAGCGTAACGAATTGGCTGTGTCTTCTCCAAACCTTGACGAATTAGCCTATATTCTTATCCAGACTTTGACTCGGGGTCAAAGTCAAAATCGATTTGAACAAGAACAGTCAAGGGCACCAAATCTGCAATTAAACCCTCGATTCTTAACGAAACAATATGAAATTGGTACCATTGAACTCGCAATCCCAGCGCCTCCAAACCCTAACCATCAAATCGGCCAAACATCCATGTTTAAGGGGTGCGATTTGTGCATCTATGTTACGGGTTATTTTAGGTTAACAATTAACCTATCAAATGCTAACCAATTTCAGTAAGGTTTGTTTCATTAGATTCGTTTTTAACATACTAAGACAGATCTATGATTTCCCTAATCAAACCGAACCTATACGAACGATTTCTAAATATAAATGTACCTTAAACGAGTCGAACTACGAACACGAGCTGGTCCTTGATGTTGTTTTGGTTCTTCTCGAAGATCTAGCACCAACAAGCTCGGGTTCTCGCCTTTGGATCTTGGTTCGGGTTATAGGATGATATGTGTGTTTTGGAAGGTGTAGGCTAAGGTGTAGAGATGGATGAAATGGAGAGGTTTAGGGTTTAAGGGGTATTTATACTCCCTTAAGCCCATGGACTTAACCCATTCTATTTCTTACTCCATCTTCTAAAGTCCAAGCCCTCCTTCTATTAGTTTATTTACTTCAACCGATACACCACATATTATAAAATAAACGAAATTTATTTTATTAATTCTTTATAAAAAGTAGGATGTTACATCTAATGCTTTCTTCTCTTCAACCGAGTATTGAGAAATAGCTTTAGATGTAAAACCAATAGTCTCATCTCCAATCATTGGAACGGTGTAAACCTCATCCAAACAGTATGAACAATCAGGGTGAACTGACCCTAGATGAGCACGAAAATGGGTTCCCATTTAGCAAAATCGCTAAATTTCATCAAACGTGGACATTTCGAATGTGAAACGATCTCGGTATCCAATTGTAACATTTGTTGCATCAACATGTTTTGAGAAGCTAATGCATACATACCAGCCATTTT
This sequence comes from Bidens hawaiensis, assembly GCF_021521415.1. Classification (NCBI taxonomy): domain Eukaryota; kingdom Viridiplantae; phylum Streptophyta; class Magnoliopsida; order Asterales; family Asteraceae; genus Bidens; species Bidens hawaiensis. The sequence continues at coordinate 1,507,437 of NW_027491014.1, forward strand.
TGACAAGTTTTGAAAATTATAAGGGGTAATTTTGAAAAATAAAATCAACGAATGGTAAACAGTAGATGTAACGAACTGTAAACAGTTGTAGCGAACTGTGAACAGCGATCAACGAATTAAACGTTAACGAAGTTAAGATTTATCAGGTAACGAATCAGAATTGAAGTTTAACGAATTAAATAACAAATCTGATGGTTAATAAATCTGATGGTCAACGAATGAGTCAAACTAACGAATTGACTAGGCGAACTAACTAATTGACTAGGCGAATCACTAAGTACAAGCTTAGCGAATTAGAAAATTTTTCTGTAACGAATCACCAATAGATACTTAACGAATTAGAAAACGAACAAGCTACAGTTGATAACGAATCAACTTATAGCGAATCAGGTTGTTACAACGGTTTGTAACAAACTCTGACACCGAATGCCACGTGGCAAAGGTTGTTATAACACAGTTTCCGAGGTAAACACGTATCAAACGAATCAATGAACACGAATCTGATTTTGTAGCGAATTGATTAAACGAATCAACTATAACTCATAGCGAATTGGTGAAATATGTTAACGAATCAGGTTGAATGGGTTAACGAATTAAGCTGAAATTAAAGAATCAGACTTGAATCTTAATATCTTCAAATGAAAATTTCCAGAAATCTGGAAATTGAAGAACACAAACCCAGAAACATAAATTTGTAATACAAACACAATATCCAACCAAATCGCTCAAATCAATTATCAAAATACTCAGAAACACCACGCGAATCCAACTCAACATATCTAGTAACCCAATTAACCATAGATCAAAACCAATTTGACCAAAACGGATGTCCTGTTTTCGGCCAAAACCAGTCCAATTCCTATTATCCGAACCTTACCAATACCTTATAAACCTCAAATCCAATCCAATCTATCCATAATTCAACCAATTAACCTCAATTTGATCCAAACTTAATCAAACGGAGACTTAACAATAATTAATATCAATTAACAGTCTGATATCACAAATTAACATCCAATTCAAGCGTAATTGAGCACCGAAAGCTCTGATACCACTTGTTTGAACCTTAGAATTAATACTTTACACTAAACAGATCTCAGATCTGATATATACGATTAACTCTAAACTTGGATCTAGCTCATTATCACGATTGATTGTATGTTATGTATGTGTATATATTATCAGTATTGAGTATAATATTAATATTATTTGTATGAAGATTGAGAGAGAGTTTGGGCAGAGTTTCGTTAATTAAATCTTAAAAACTTTCATTAATGTGTGAACAGTGTTCACTATAAATAGACGATGGAGTTAGTTCGTTAACATCACCTAACGAACTAACATCCAATTCGTTACATACATTAAATAGATAATAACTTAACAAAACACCCCCTGATTCGTTAAACATCCTTAACGAATCAGGAGGGAATTAACTTAGATCTAGTTCGCTAAACATCCTTAGCGAACTAGACTATTATTACATTAACGAACTACAAGATAAATTATTTGTTTATTACATTAAACAAAACGACAAATACGTTAACGATAAATACAAAAACTCAAGAGCAAAACCGTGTACTAACAATTATAATTATTAAACATTAAAGATTAAACGAAAGATGAAACATAATCATTAAAGAGAATTGATTCTATCTTATTTTAATTTCTTTTTGATTTATTTTATTAAGATGAAAATTAGCAAGTAATTAATATATATGGAAAGTATAATCAACAACCAATAGAAAGAGGGGAAATAGACTTAAAGCCTATTACTTTAATAGTATAGTTAGATCGTGCATAAGTTACAAATATAGTAGTCAAAATAAAAGTGCCATTATTATAACCCTCAGACACTACACCGTTGTGGACATTGGAAAAAACTATCGTCCATCATTGTACTTCTAGCAAATAATGATGATATATATGTCGAATATGCTAAGTTCATAAATTCTATGTAACGATTTTTGTATTCTTTTTAACGACATGATAAATTTATTGGAACTTTTAATTTAAAAAGAAAATTATCAATTTGGAAAAATTTATTGTACTATTTTGTATGTATATTGTAAACATCTCTTCATATCTTATCTAGGCATTTACTCCATTATCATTGATATATAACCTTGAATCAAATTTTTGATATACCATCTAAACAGTCATTTTATAATAAATCATTGTGCATAATTCGTTTCTCAATATAAAACCCTAAATATATGCTGAGTATGATCGCAAGTACTAGAAAACAGAATATATACATAGGGTGTTATAATGAAAGAAAGGAAGTTCGTTAATAGATTAAGGAAACAGGTTCCATAATGGCATCCTCAAGCAAGCAACCATGCTTAAAGAGGGTGAAAACTAAAGTTACATACGCCAAGAATCCGAGGTTGATCAATGCACAACAACTTGTGTATTTATATCAAATCTCAATAAAATATGTCTAGGTATTGCAATGGCAATCAAGAAGACAGATTTAAACAAACACGGCGTCAAATAAAAATGGATCAAATCTTGGTAAATATTTACAGCTTCATGTTTATATATACACACATTTGACGTGTAATTGCCAAATGTAAACGTTGCAATGTTTAGGTGCCAAAAACAACTATTTTGGTAACGGTATATTTGTTGCAGCTTAGTACCAATGTCACGCGACATTTATTATCCTAAATAGTAATAATAACGTTAGTACAAGTTTTAATTACAAATAAAAATAACAAAATGATACGATGTTTATAAGTTTAATTATTGTAAATTTTGATCCTTTATGAGCTAGATTAAAGTTTTCAAATCTGCAACCCATTGTTTAAACTATGCTTATAAAGGAATACAGATAATATTTTTTCTTTTGTAAAGGACTATTATGTGAGGGATTAGAGCATATCCTTAGCCCGTTACCTAAAAATTTGTGAGTGAATTTTGTAAATTATATAGTGTGGTTATGAGTGGTTGTGAGTAGAGAAGAAAAAAAATGTTATATCAGAAAGTTCAATTTTGGGTTATACTGTTCACACCATATAATTTTTAAATATTTTTTGAAAGGGATTTTGACCGGAGGAGAGAAAAAATTTTATAATAAAAAAGAAAAATATTATTTAATTGAACAAGAGTGAACATGTATTAACTTTTAATGTAATTATATGAATATATATAGAATGGGTAATTGTTAGAAAAACAATTGATAGCCTAAGTGTTCGAAAAACACCGTGTTTAACTAAGAGTGTCCTTATCCTTACTGATAGCCTAAGTGTTCGAAAAACACCGTGTTTAACTAAGAAAACAGGTACATAGAGAAAAATAGGTGATTGTATGGAGAAATCAATTAGAGACAAATACCATCAAGGTGTACAATACTTTGAATGAATAGCAACAACTCACACGCGGTTTTGGTGAGATCAAAACGGATACCTGAAGTTACTAACTATACTAGACTCCAATTAAAGACTTCGATGCATGTGACTTTTACAAAGAAAAATCTATAAAAACACAATAACCGCTAAATTGCCTACATGAGATCTATTGATAAATTCAGCTCGAATACAGAACATCGATTAAGATCGCCTTGTTAGGGCTATCTAATCCCACAATTCATAGATTTAACACTATAGTCACGTGTTAAACCAAAGACTTACTTCACTTTCTAGCAAGGTTAGCTATTTGTTAAAGCATACTAATTAATATTATACAATTGTATATTGCTTTTTTTCAAGCAGACATTTTCACGAATTATGAAAACTTTTAATCGGTTACCTTTTCTTTTGTTGAATGTTATCATCCACATTTACACATGAGTAAAAGCCTCAATTTTCCAAATCCACTTCTATCAAACCTCACAAGGTTGATTACGTGATTAGGTTTACCAACTTTGGTGATTTTTATGAAGCAAGTCCCAAATGTCAGCATGACAAAATAAGTAGCATACTATGAACTAAGTTTTACATTAAGTATATTGAAAAAAAATACTATTTTTGACTAAGAAAACAAGTAAATAGAGAAAAGTAGATGATTGTATGGAGAAATCAATTAGAGTTAAATACCGTCAAGGTGTAAAATACTTTGAACAAATCGCAACAACTTGTACGCGATTTTTGGTGAGTTTAAAATAGACAGTTAAAATAATGAATTAGACTATACTCAAATTAAATACATGGATGCACGTGACTCTTACAAGCAGAATACTATAAAAACACAATAACTGCTTAAGTTGCCTAAATGAGGCACTAGTGATAAATTATGATATTATCTTGTTAGCAGGATTGGCTTTGCTGTTCAAAAGGGGGTTGCGGCGCAGCTTGTTGCCCGTTTGCCTGCCACTTTATTGTAATCGTTTTATAGTAAATTATATAAAACTTCGATTAAAAAAAAAATCCCAAACCTCATAGAATTTTAACACTATAGTCACATGTTAAACCAAAGACTTATTTCCCTTTTAGTGAGGTTAGCTATTCGTTAAGGAAAACTAATTAATATCATACAGTTATATACTTCTCTTATTTCGAGCGAACATTTTTACGAACTATGGAAACTTTTAATCAATAGTTACCATATCTTTTGTTGATTGTTCATCCACATTTACACACACTTAAAAGTCTCAATTAATTTTCCAAATCTACTTTTATCAAGCCTCACAAGTTTAATTATGTTATTAGGTTTACCAACTTTGGTGATTGTCATAAAGCAAGTCCCTAAAATGCCAACATTACAAAATAATAGCATACGCATGAACTAAATTTTACATTATATGTACCATCATTCTAGCCCTAAAATATATGATACATTCATTTTTCGTGTTTTAAGAAAAGATAAAGTTAAAACATAACCAAATATAAAGTTAGATGGATCAACATGAATAAGTTACAAATAGAACTGAACAGGAAATTGCAACACCTATATGAGATGTACATCTATATAATTTGAACACCACTATTTATTATTTTTTTAAAATACATAAGTTACATATATAGTAGTCAAAATAAAAGTACCAACATTATAACCCTCAGAAGCTACACCATTGTGGACGTTGGAAAAAGCAATCATCCATCATCGTACGTCTAGCAAATACTAATGAGATACATATGTCAAAAATGTCAAGTTCATAAATTCTATGTAGTGATTTTTGTATTCTTTTTGATAACTGCTTATTCATAGGTATTGTATTTATCAAATTTGAAAAACGTAGTATTTATTTCGTATGTATATATAAACCCCAAATCAATTTTTTATGATATGACGTGTTAACAGCTCTTTTACCTTAAATTCTTGTATATATTTTGTTTCTCAAGGTAAAATCCTACTATATAATTGGCAAAAATAGCGGTTTTGGTAACGTTATGTTTGTTGCAACCGTTTACTAATGTTGCCGGAAATTATTATCCAAAATACAAATAATAACATAAGTACCAGTTTTAATTACAAATAACAATAATTAAACTAAGTGATGTTTATAAGTTCAATAATTGTAAGCTTTGATCCTTTACGAGCTAGAGTAAAATTTCAAGTTTACAATCCCATGTGTAAACTATACTCATGTTATCTCACCATGTACTAGTTTGTCATCTAATTTATAACAACCTCTATACATATATACTGAGATTTTATGAATCAAGTACCAAAAGATAACTATTTATTACTAAGATATTTACAAAAAGATAAATATTTATACTAAGATATTTATAAAATGACAACTATTTAATACTAAGATATCATATCATTTAATACTAAAATATTTACAAAATGTTAACTATTTAATATAAAAATATCATATCTCAAACTTTTCATACCCTGACACTACTATAAAAACAACCCTAGCTACTTCTCTTCTTAGCACACAATTCTTGTGTTGTCTGTCTAACCGCTGTCGGCAAAGCTTGCGCTGTGATTTCTTTGCAATGTTTTCCTATTATTTAATGATAAAGGGAACCGAAGAACCAACAGTAGTTGTTTATTATAGCATGTTGATTGTTCATAGACTAACAACAACCTCATGGTACGTACATAATACTAGATTAAACTTTCTCTAATTTAATCGCCATCATAGTTAGGGCATTACATTTAACTGCTTGATAAATGGGCTTTTATCAAGAATGTTAATAGAAATTTGGCGAATTTGTAGGCTGAACAAGACACAGATGAGGTGTATGCACACATTAAAGGTGGTGGCCGGTTTTTGTTGTTATTGCTTTTTTAATTATTTTTATGGTGTTAATAGTGGATTGTTCTAATATTAGTTACAATGGTAAAGAAGAGTGGAAGTTGTAGTGGAGTGCAAGGCCTAAGCCCCCAGAGGTAGTTGGTATTGGTCAATGCAACAATCCTAGAGGGCGACATGGTGGACAAGAAGAGTCTGTTAACGTTGCACCAGCTTCAAGCAAGTTGATAAGGCTTCTGTTAGGTTCGGGATCGGGTCGCATAGGAACCAGGTGCATTGTCAGAGCAAACCATTTCTTGTAATGGTAAGACATTCTAAACTCTAAGTTGTTACGCATCGAGAATGTAAACTGTCATACTTTTATTATTATCTGGGGTTGATTTTGTTTAATTTCAGTTGATTTTGTTATTTAGATTTCGGAGGCGATCACAACTCTTAGATGCAATCAAAGTTTTTCAATGGACTTAGTTTAAGTGAGGTCTTCGTTTCTTTGGCTTTAAGATCAGGATCATCCTTCCTTTTATTAGAGATCACCTCGGATTACCACCTAAACAATAAAACAAATTTGAATATTATTTGTATTATATTTGGATAGTATCATGTAATTATTATTTTCCTTTTATGTTGTAATCTCCATGTATTATAGCCTAGGAACATTTGTATTTATCTTGAACAATATTGAATGAGAAAACACATTGGTTGTTAACCAATTTTATATGTTATCAGCCAAAAATAACCAAGCCCTAAACCAATACAGCCGCCACCCCTCCAACTCTATTCCGGCTATAACATTTCGTTTTTCCACTTTCCTTGTATTTGTAATTATTACCCGGCCCTGTTCTTATTCGAATAATTTATCAATAAAATCCCGTATTTATTTAGTATATTTATTTATTTTAATTTATCTTTAATTTAAATTGGTATTAACTATGAGAATAGTGCAAAATCAACCCATAACAAAACGTTTATCCACTTATGCACCCAACCCCTAAGTTCAAGGAACAATTTGCAATTTAACCAAAAATTTATTTTCCCTCCTTCTTCCCCCCGTCATCACTGTTGGCTATCCCCCCCCCCCCCCCTCCTCATTGCTTGTTCCTTAATCTTTGGCCTAATCACGAAATTGATCTTGCTAAATCAATTGTTAACCAAAATACACGTCCACCGACACTCTAATCATAGTAAACGATGAAGAATCGACAACTAATGATGAACATGTAACCCGCAGCCTAATTCTCCCTTACTACACTATAAATATTAGAGTAAAATTCAATTAAACTCGCCCACACCATCTCTGCACTATCACGAAACCAAACCCTAACTCAATTTTACTAAGCAAAGCCGTCAAGACCCGTTCATGATCAAAGTTGAGCCGTGAACCCTAGTTCATCGTTCTCCATTAATCCATTAACATTGTTGGTAACTGATACATGCTTACAGTTCCTTTATCACCTAGTAACATTAACCCCAAACCAATTTCAATCAACGATAACCATTTAACTTGATTTTAATTTCTATGGTTTATATGAGAATAGAACATTAATAGAGAGTTGCATTATATTCTTTTAGTTTCATGTTATAAACGAGTTAAGCGCATGCCCCAGTTGCAAGTGCATGAATGTTTTAAGGCATTTCAATCAGCCTTAGGCAGGTTCAAGTCCCCCCAGGTCCGATTTTTGAATTATTATTTTTTTAATGTTTTTTAATTTTTTTATCATATCTTTTATATAACATTAAATACACGTTTTTCTTTGACACTAAGCCTCCAAATTGTTGTTTTCATGTATTTGAACCTTTATTTTCTCTATAATTCTTATATGTATATATATATATATATATATATATATGAATTTAATAAACATGATAATAATATCTATTACTACTCTCAGTTAACAAACCGAACCATTTGATGTTCAAAGAGAACTTCCGTAAATAAATATCATTATAATTATGTATTTATCAACAATTAGTATTTATTTTATTTATTTAAAAATCAAAACCAAAAATAATAATAATAATAATACATGGTGTAGGTTCCCAGCCGGATCTACACAGGAGTATCTCGTAACACGAGGGTGCGGAATCCCCACGTAATACGATACGAGCGTAAGATATATAATACGTTGAGATGATACACAAGCACATGTTACAATACTGATAAAACACGTTTGTATTGCAACACTTCAACACGTGATATCAACAATCACTTACACGTTCTGCAAAAACTTAAACCAAACAAGCCGAAGTTGAGGTTTATATAACCTCGACAACTTCGCCTAACAAACTAGGCGAAGTTGTCACAACTTCGCTTGTCTACAAGTTCGCCTACATCCCAGGCAAACTTGTGTGACACAATATCCAAAACCAAAACAAACAATCTAACACGATTACAGACACATACAAAACACGAGATACTGAACTACTGACACTATGCACCAACACATGGTAATAATAATAATAATAATAATAATAATAATAATAATAATAATAATAATAATAATAATAATAATAATAATAATTAAACCAGTAACATTAAAATATTACTTAACCCTATCTAATCCAAAAATCCGTCATTATCTTGTTGTTATTGTTGTTATATGTATTTCATTATAATTAATTTTTATCATTAACAACTAGGAAACTTTTGTTGACATATCTCGAGGAGCTTGACCGTTTTCATCCTAACTTTTATCATCATCTCATTCTCATTAATCAACGCAATAAGGTGAGTAATTCACATCCCCTTTTTTAATGTGTTATATTTTAGGGAGTTATGCGTTCACAATTTAAATAGATAAATTTTCACTACAATTCCACTATTTGCGTAGTTATGCAATTACTCAATTAGTTTATACGTGCAAATGTGACTATGTGTTTATTTTTGAGTTATGGTTGTTGGTATCTCATCCTCATTAGTATGATCATACACCGCCGGAGTAACTTGACCCGTTGGGACAAGAGAAATGGCCCTTTTTAAACTAACCGACAAGTGAAACGATCAACTCTAGTACAGCTAAGTAAGTCCGCGTATCAAACCCACGAGACTCTTTAAATTACGTAAATTACCTAATTAGACTCAACTTACTGACACAACTATTTATTTATTATTAAAAGGGAAGTTTTACTAAAAACTAATAGTAAATTAATTACTAAGACTTAAAGACGACATAAACCTGGACTTACTTCAAATGATGACAAAAAACCACCTAGGCTAGAATCCAAAAGATTCGGTTGTCAATTAATCTGAAAAAGGCTTTCTTATGGAACTGGATCATAAAATAGTCACTTAAAAGAAAACCCGAACATGACCTGACCCTTCTCAAAAAGACACTTATGGATTTCTGTTAAGTTCTTAAAAACACTAGCTTTAATATTAGACTTCCTTTACGGGTTATCTAATTACTTATGAACGGGTACCTTTAAACGAAAACCTACCTTACGGCGTGGAAATCAAAGGTAGTTTAATAAATTCATTAGACTCAATAGACAAAGCTAACAAATCAAACCTAGACTGAATCCTTACGAAGAACTAAACCTAGCAATCTTAATCAACAAAGACCTATCAAATAATCTATTACCTTACAACTTTTTAGATTAGCAGCACACTTTTTTTATTTGAATAATAATATTGTTTCTATGATCTTATTATAAATCAATCACAAACTAGTCAAGAACACATAGTTAATAACCTAACAGAATCCTATTATATGACAGAAAATCACCAAGGAAACTTGAAACATTAAAATTCGTCAACCAAAACCTAGCACACATATGCATCGAATAAATAATATCAAACTCTCTATTGATTCATAAACTCATAATGAAAAGAAAATTCCAAATAAAGTCCAACGTCAACAGTGGTTCATCATAAAGCCTATGCGTCTAGGGGGTTTAGCCAACAACCATACTTAAGAACAAAAGAAAATAAATGAGTTCAAATAATTAATTCATGATGAAAATATCAAACTGAATAATAATATTGTTTGGATGAGTAGATGTTGAACCCAAACGCTCTCTGCTCGAACCACCGTCTTTTACTCTGTAACAACTCGGGTTTTTCTAAATTAATATTTATCAATCATAACCCAACCCGTTTTATGATTCGGGAAAGTTTAACAAGAAATTATTTCGTTACTTGAGTTATTATTATTTTATTTCTATTTGTTATTATAGTTATTTAATATATATATATATATATATATATATATATATATGTATATATAAATATATATATATATAACTTTGGTTTAAATACATTTTTACCCTAAATTTAAGCTTTAACCTCTTTTTGAATCCCCACTTAAATTTCAAGGAATATTCTGCAAAATAATTAAAGAATATAATATAATATCTTTAACCCTATAACCCATTACCAAACTCGTTTAACATGACACATATTTCAACCGTTGACCCGTTTACATAGCTTGGACCTCAATTATCGGCTTTAACTTGGAAATTGAATCAAAATCCTTATTGTACATTCCATGTTCGGCCTACCAACAGCTTTAATTTGGTTATATCGATCTAAACAATTCGTTATTCCTATAATAATCAACCGTCAATGGTTCGAGATTGTTATACAAGTTAAAGATAGTTATAAGCCAATTAAACTTATTAAAACCATTCTTATACCATCGCCGTCCTTAACCTTATATTGAATTGCATTATAATTCCCTGTTTGATTGTGTTCCTAAACTCGTTTGTGCCGGCTACTGTACCTCAAATTAACCTGTATATAGCGATCTCATAGGTAAATAGATATATGATTTATTTTCGTCGATGATCAACTAACATTAAACATAACACAAATTGGATTAACATTTAACATATTTGCAGATTAAGATTTCTAGGGTTTATATATTATTTTTGTTGTGCTCTGTATGTTTAATTAGTTGCAGTTTCATCATCATCACAACCAACACCCCAGCACGCATAGCTGGTGTGTATGTTAGGTCACGAGACGTTGGGGGCGCGGATTCGAAACCCCCCTCCCCCCAGCCACCATGTTTTTGGAATTAATTCCTTTATTGGTTATTTAAACCATATTAGATATTAAGTTAGTATTATAAAATCATAAAAATTATAAAACGTATAATATTTATTTGTTTTATAAAACCGGCGTTCTAACTAATTACATTTCCGAATCTTTGTTAAAAACTATATATATATAGGAGAGGGATATTTTGAAACCTTAATGAGTTGTAAGAACTTTAAGATAACTCAATATGGACCACACATTTAATTAAATGAGTATGAAATATGTGGCTGAAAATAAATCTGATTAAAAAATTAATCAGGAGAGATGATAAGTATTTTTAATGATTTCACAAGTTTAAATGTTAGTTACACATGTGTAATAAGTCGATTCGGTGTGTAAAAAAATACTATAGATTTTTTACGTTACTTACACTTACGTATTACATATGTGTAAAAACAAATTCAAAAAAAATTGTTACGTTGAGCTCTTTCGAGTTCTTAAAACTCAAAGTGGTTCTCAAAAGAAATTAAACATATGTGTGTGTGTGTGTGTGAAAATGTATTCTGAAAAGATTTTGAATCTAAAATATATTTAATAAAATCTTATCAATGAACATAATAAAATATATAAAATTCAAGTGTTTATAAAAAAATATTATAGTTTATACAAATATTATTATTTATTTCATACTATTGATCATTTACAATACTTATTTAAAAGCTATCTTTATTAATAATAAAAATATATACAAACATTAAGTGTATTTTTAGTTTAAAATAATTATTTAAAACAAATCTCTTTATATAAACTATACAGTCTTTATAATTAATTATTTATGTATTTTTATGTATTTCATATAATTAAAATCATATTGTTTATGTTAAAACTTGATAAATAAAAATGATATTTCAAAATAGTTAAAGTAATAATAATAAATCCTTGAAAAAATATAACTTTCACAAGAATATACCCGATTATCAAATCTCGAACCTCTATCTAGTTTTATAATTGTTGTTGAATTCATATTTAAATTCCGTAACTGTTCTTTATTAGGATATCTCGTCGGTTTTTCTCTAAGAGCTTGATCTACCATTATCTTTCTTATTGAATCATTATCTCTTGCTTATTTACTAAGGTGATTATTTCACTCCCCTCTTTTACTTATTTTTACTGTTTTGGGGACATATGCGTAACTAGCTATTTTTATATTATATAGTATTCAAACCACAACTGTTTATCCTTGTGTGTTTAGCAGCTTGCATAACTTGCTAATTGCTTACTTGCTTTATTTGAACGCATTCTGGTGAAGTTCCTCATTATAGTATGATCATACTACTATCTTTGGCAACCGATGTCCATTTTTATGGCAACGGTTTAGTCCTTGCTTGGTAACCAATGTCCATTTATATGGAATTGGTTGAGCCCTTTCTTTATGGTTTGATTGATCGTTTATGTGTTATGGTTTAACTGTTTATCTCACATGAACAGTTTGCACTTTTATTTATTATTATTATAGTGTCTTAATCTGGTGTTATACTCACTCAACCTAGTATTGACAAAATTATTGTATTTTTAACGCATATGCAGGTTATCATGTGATTGATTATCAAGTCATGTTTGAAGAAAACTTAGGGTTGCATGTTAGAGAGAAGATAACAAGAGCATGATTATACTTTGTCTTTATTTATGTTAATTATGAATTGTTGTATTTGTTATTCGAATCTTGTGGGAAAATTTGAAATTAAATAATAGATATTGTCACTTTAAATATTTGCATGATAGTACCTTGAGAGCTGTAAGCAATCAGCTCACGACCTGACATTTCCGTCTTAAGTTAGGGTATGACATTCTCCGATATAATATTCTTCGATGTTGCTCCAAAAACCTTTTTCCTCTCTAATTAATTTCCGGCCTCTTACCTCCTGCTCTCAAACCCTTTTGTCTCGTCACATCTATATATAGGTTGTTATCTTCTGGTCTAAGTTAAAACACCCAACCAATTGCCGACAATTCTACAATAATAATAAATGAGGCCCATCTGATGTATCCTTTGTTGTTTACGTAAGCATCCTTAAACACGGAAAATTCATATTGGCTAAACAAAAGGCCCATGATCAAAGATATTAAACGAGCCCAGCTCCTATTAGTTGATGTCTTTATTCTAGTGCACGGATTCACTTAAATTATTTGTGGTGCAATTTGAGCTCAATCTCACATGCATTTGTATTGTAGAATCTTGCATTATCAAGTCACCTGCATCACAAATTCAAAACATGAAATCAACATTTATATTAAAGCGTTATATTTGGTGATGCTTTTATTTTATATATTATGAAGCATATTCGAAATTCTAATTCATTAAACGACATTAACTCAAAAGAAAACCGATAGATATATAAAATGTTTAAAGTTTTACACGTTGGTCACAAGTTTAGTATAAGTACTTTATTTTAGCTTGTTGCCTCTTTAAAACTCTAAATACATAAATATGAGCCACTTGAGTAATATTCAACAAAAACCTAGCTCAAAGTATTTAAAAGTGTATAAAATATTTATATAACAATATGTATATTTTAGACCGTATCATGAAGTTTTAGAATATACCTTTGGTTGCATGATGAATAAGGAACAAGTTATTTTTTTTAAGTCTTTGATTTGTGTTTTATTTTGATTGTAATATTATTTCTTTTGAGAACAATGTTTGTTCATTGCGTGCTTGATATATGAAATGAATAATTTATATATTGAAACGTGTAATTTAAATTAGTGTCTTTTGAGCTATGATACAATATTGTCGCGCCTCAGCATTTTTTTCCGTAGGTTGGGTTGTGACAGATTGATATCAGGGCCGAAGGCGTACAACTTAAGTCACCCCTTTATTTGTGTTGATGGTTTATGTAACATCTTGCTTTTGAAAAAAATTAATAAAATAAATTTCATTTATTTAAAGTGTGCCTTTTATCAGTTTAGATAATTAAACTAATGGAAGGTGGGTTTGGATATTAAAAGATGGAATACGGGATGGAATGGGCCATAGGTCCATGGGCTTAAGGGAGTATAAATACCCCATAAAACCTAAACCTTTCCATTTCTATCCATCTCTACACCATAGCCTACACCATCAAAAATACACGCAAACACCATCTTACATCCCAAACCAAGATCCGAAGGTGAAAACCCGAGCTTGTTGGTGATGGAACGTCGTAACAAGCCAAACCTACATCAAGACTAGCTCGAGTTCGTAAACCGACTCCTTTAAGGTACGTTTATAAAGGAAACTTGTTCATTTAAGTTCGGATTCGTTAAAGTAATCTTAGATTTGTATATAACTGGTAAAAACGAATCAAACGCAGTGATTCTCAACTAAATTCGTTAATGTTTGATATGTTAATTGTTAACCTAAAGAACCAGGTATGAAAATGAACCTATCGCACCATTAAAAACGGACTGATTAACATATTAGTTGATTGGGGTTTGTAGGCGACATGTATACGAGTAGATTGATACCAATTTTGTGTTATTTCATCAAGATTTAAGGGTTAATCGAAGATCTGGTGTATGTTAATTGTTTTGGTGTTCTTGACGATTTTGACTTTGACCCCTGAGTCAAAGTCTGGATAAACATTGTTGATCATTCGTTATGAATGATCATTCGTTACGTGGTCATAACGAATGGGACTCATTCGTGTGACTCGATAACGAATGAACATATAATTCGTTACCTATCCATTCGTCATATTAAGATAACGAATCAGGTAATTCGTTATATGCTCATTCGCTAGATTAAAATAACGAATCAGGTAATTCGGTATATGCTCATTCGTTAGATTAAGATAACGAATCAAGTAATTCGTTATATGCTCATTCGCTAGATTAAAATAACGAATAAGGTAATTTGTTATATGCTCATTCGTTAGATTAAGATAACGAATCAGGTCATTCGTTATATGCTTATCCGCTATGTTAAGATAACGAATGAGGCTTAATTCGTTATAGAGAATGAGTTAGCGAATTAGACGATAATTTAAAATTCTAATGGAAAATGTGTTAAGACAGTTAATGAAAATAAATTTTTCCAAGCTGACCTGGCAGCTTAACCCCAGCCAGGGGCTTTGCCTTTTGGACCCCGCTAGGGGCTGCCGCCCCTAGAACCCTGCTGTCAGGGACGCTGCCCCCGAACCCCCGTTCGTTGGGGGTTATAATTAAACTAGAAATACGATATAAGTAGTGATAATTGAATTGATACGTGTAATTATTATACAGTTAGCTGTGCGCAACTAAAGAAAGGGATTACCATTAACTCGAATGTAACCGCATTCAGGTGACTTTCTAGCCCCATTTCCTTGTTATGTTTTCGGGGCTGTGTGCATACTCGATATGGTTAGTTAATACACTTACCTTAAGTGGTAAGTGTATGCTATATGAATGCTTATATATGATGTACGTATGATATCTGAATGTATGTAAATGATGAATATATGATATGTGAAGGGAGTGGAAAAGATTACGAGTATGTATGAAAGTATATAATATATATATATATATATATATATATATATATATATATATATATATATATATATAAGGAAAGGAAGGTATGTATGAATTGACGGTTAAAGGGTTGCAGACCCTACAAATATCTGCGAAGGTTAAAGGATTGCAGACCCTACAAATGTCTGCGAAGGTTAAAGGGTTGCAGACCCTACCAATATCTGCAAATGTTAAAGGGTTGCAGACCCTAACAATATCTGCAAAGGTTAAAGGGTTGAAGACCCTAATAATATATGCGAAGGTTAAAGGGTTGCGGACCCTAATAATATCTGCGAAGGTTGTAGGGCGAAATGCTCTTTAAAACGTATAAGTATGTATATAAAAGAATATAAAATATTAAAGAATGAAGGTAAGGAAGTAAGAACGAAGGTATACACTCATGTGTGTACGAAAAAAGTAAAGCAGGTTAAGTACGTAATATGTATCTTCGAATACGTATGAGTAAGCATGTGAATGTATTGTATGTTACCTGTATTAACTAGAACTCACTCAGCAAAGCTGACTTTTAGTATGCACACAGGTTAATAGACTGAGACACTGGCTTGAGAGGAGGACACATGGCGGATCTGAAGAAGCTGGCATCCGCAGAAGGATTTGACATGATGTTAAATAATATGTTTTTTATGTTATGTTTTTAAAGACAAGTTGAATGATTGTGACAAATGTTTGAAGTTTTATTTATTCCGAGAAAGTTTTAATTAACTATGATATTTAGAACTATGTTTATGAATAAATCCAACGTTAAAGTAGGGCACCGGGTTAGGGGCCTTACGGTTTATCCATTTCCTTTAAGCGAATTGAATTTTTTACTCTAAGTTGTAATCTTTCCAAAAACTTTGTGGCCATTTGTGGGGAGCTTCGAGGTTGGATACACCATATACACTGTGCAAATTACCAAATAGATGGGCATTCTACCTTTGTCGAGTTCCTCGCGCAACGCGCGAGCGCAAACCACTAGTTAGTATTATATAAAGAAAGTGTTGATTAGAAGAATTAGTTTGAGTTTGATTTATAAATAGTTGTTACCAAAAAAGAATTCATTTCAAAAGGTACAATAAAATAAATGAAACTAGTCATTTATCGTATATATACCAATATGATCACTAACACCAATAATCGAGACATATAATACACTAACACCAACAATGAAACATGAATGTCAAAATATAATTGAAGCTACAATTATAATTGTAGGTTTGCGTGCGACGTAAAGACTACTTATATTATCGTTTGTTTTCCTCATCAACTAAGGTACGGATTCTGTGGTCCTCTCCTTTTAGCTTTATATTGTTTTAATCGTTCTCGTAGTGTACGGATTTTATTGTCTTTCTCTCATAGTGTTTTGTATTCATTATCGTCCTCGTATTGTCGACGTCATTGAAACCTTTGCTTAGACATTCGAGTAAAATTGCAAGTATTGGATTGAGTTATTTCCATATCTCTACATGCGATAGATCAATCATTTAGACTCATTATCGCATGTTCCTATTGATCATTGGTTATAGTTATTGAACCATTATATATGGTTATATTTATTTATATATTGGTGTTTATTGAAAATATATTGTTTCATTGACCTCAATACCCGAGCACATCCACCTATGGGGACATAGGGCATCAATCGAGGCACTATTGACGTGCTCTATCTGTGGCGGAGCGATTAGCCCACGACGTCTCTACATTGTTAATGTGTGCTAGAGTGGCACTTAATTATTGGATACGGATTATTGTTATAGAGGCTTATGGATCGATCCTAGGAAACATTATTATTTCATTGTTATTGGTAGAAGGATAGGTGTGAGTTCCCACATCCCCTATACATATTGGTGCATTAGTCTAGAACTAATGTACATATTGTATTGATATATTATTATTGGCTCATATGGGTATTTCCAAGTTAAAAATTGTTATTGAATAGTTTAATCATTGATCGTTTGCTAACGTGTGTGTATATATATATATAGTATCGTCTTATTGTTAAATAGTCATTGTATGGCATCGCACCATCGTCACACGGTTAGTGGTTCATTATTGTTCCTTCATCGTATGGTATCGTCTTATCATTACGCAGTTATTGATACGTCCTTGATCATTCACCTCATGGTATCGTTTTATCGTTATTTGGTCATTGATTGTTCAGTGTATGACATCTTTCTTATTGTTAAACAGTTATTGCTATTGTTCTTCCGTTACTGAGCAAATTTTTGTCTCACCCGTATTTCGTTTTGGTGTTTTCTCTTATTCTTTTTAAGCAGGTACTCAAGGGAAATTGGGAAAACGTGTGGTGAGAGATAATAAAACTTTAGATTATGGAGAACATGGAGTAAAATATATTTGAGCATTGAATATTTTAAATCGTTGTAAGGTATATATATGTTTTGGGGTTTAAGTATCTAATTAAATAGTTATTAATGAATCTGATTGACCGTATTGTGTGACACGTCAGCCCTAACCGGGTCGGGGTGTTACAAGGGCATGAAAATCAGTTTTGAATCGTATATATAAGAGCTCGATTCGATTCGTTGGCAAAACTCAATTCGATTGGTTTTCCAGAAACTCGATCCGATTGGTCTTCTAGAAACTCGATTCGATTGGTTTTCCAAAAACTCGATTCGATTCGTTTTTCATAAACTCAATTCGATTGGTTTCTAGAAAATCGATTCAGTTCATTTGGAATTCGATTTTATTGGTTTTCAGCTTAACCCCAGCAAGGGGCTCTACCCCTAAGACCCTGCTAGGGGCGCTGCACCCGGACCCCGTTCGTTAAGGGCTTCACTAACTTAAGAAGTATGATCTAGTTAGGTGTAGTTAATTGATACTTATAAATTATTACACAGTTATCCGTGCACAACTAAGGAGAGGTGTTGCAATTAACTTCGAGAGAAACAGGATCCAGGTGAGTTTCTAGCTCCATTTCTCTGTTATATTTTCGGGGCTGTGTGCATACTTCTATGTGGTTAATTAATACACTTACCTTAGTGGTAAGTGTATGCTATATGAATGTTTAATGAATGATATAAAAAGGGTTAAAAGTATGTATGTAATTATATGAATGATGATATGGAGCAATGTATGTATGAATGTATGATTGTATGGATGTATGGACGGCAAGGACCAGATCTTAATAATATCTGAGATAAAAGGGACCATACCCTAATAATATCTTAGATAAACGGGACCAGACGACCAGGCCCTAATAATATCTGAGATAGAAGGGACCAGAATACTTATAATATCTGAGATAGAAGGGACCAGACCCTAATAAAATCTGAGATGGTATGTTTAGTAAGTTAAAATAAGAAAGTATGAAAGTATACAAGTATGAATGTATGTGTTTGTGTATGTATGAATGAAAGGTAAGCAGGTTAAGGATGTAAATATGTATCTTCGGATTCGTATGTATGTGAATGTAATATTTGTTGCCTGATTAACTAAAATTCACTCAGCGTAGCTGACTTTTAGTAGGCGCGTAGGCAAATAGGTTAAATCATCTAGCTTGAGGGAGACACACGTGAAGAGGCTGGCATATGACGAGAAAGAATGTTATGATGTTTTCTTTTATTATGTTTGATTTGTTAAAGATAAGTGAATGTTTATTGAGACAAGATTTGAATGTTATGTAATATATAATTGACTTTTAATTATTCCGCGAAAAGTTTTAATTCACTATGATATTTAGAACTGTGTTTATGAGTAAACCCAACGATAATGTAGGGCAACGGGCTTGGGGCCTTACACAAAAACCATTATTCCTCCATATAGTGGCTGCTATAACAACAAATGTTATCCATTTTCAACAAAGACATAATGCTATCAGAAGAAAAAATGTACCGGAGCTATACAGGTGTTGGCGTATGGAACATCAACGATGCACAAGATGAATATTTAAGAATGAGTGATACTGTAACAAGTTATTCTCTTATAAAGTTCGTAAAATGTGCCACTTCATGTTTCTGTCAAGAGTACCTGAGAAGACGAAGATGATTTAAGAAGGCTACTCCATGTCGGGGTAGAACGTGGATTTCCAGGTATGATAGGCAACATTGACTGGATGCATTGATAATGGAAAGATTTCCCGGTCACTTGGGTTGGGAAATATGTAGGTAGAAGTGGTAAACCAGTAATCATTTTGGAATTTATTACATCATATAACCTATGGATAGGATGCGCATTTTTTGGAACACAAGGTATGTGCAATGACATTAACGCCCTCCATAGATCTCCTATTTTTGATGATGTGTTGTTAGATTGAGCACCAAATGTGAGCTACGTGTTGAATGGTCGAGGGCATACTATTTTACTGATGTTACATATCCTTCATAGGCTTCCTTTTCAAGTCAACAACTTCTCCACAATTGCATAAACACAAGTTGTTCACACAACATCCAGAGGCCGCTCGAAAAGCTGTTGAGCGAGCCTTTTGAGTCATACAAGCTTGTTTTGTATTTCTACTGCACCCATGTCATGTGTGGGATAAAGATATGATGGGGATTATTATGATTGCATGTATTATCATGCATGGTATGATCGTTGAGAATGAATGAGACACATACCTTAACTATTATGCTTCATCTAAATTTCTAAAAGATAGACCAGTTAACCGACGACGAAGAAGCTCTAGTGAAGAGGATGAACAACCATTTCAATACTTTACTCAAGGAATTGGAAACTTTTCCAACTAATAGGGAACAACTTTGCAATACAGCTGCTTATATCGCTTAAAAACGATTTGATTGAACATATATGGCAAAACTTTGACGATGATGAATAATTATGTAGTTTGTAACTTTGTATAATTTTTTAGTATAATTTTATATTTATTCTGCGATTATAAAAGTATGTTTATATTTCTATTGAGTATGTGTGTACAAATATATTTTTTTATTTGTTTAAATATTATTAAATTTAATATATTGTTTATTTTTTAATTAAAGACAAAGTTTTTTTTTATATTTCTAGTCACTTTTAATAATAAAAAAACAAGTATAAATATATTTATTGAATAATAGATAGTGAAGATTGGGTTGCTAATTAGTGCGGAAAGTTAGATTTGGTTGGGTTTGACAAGTAGAAAAGAGATAAATTAGTTTTATAATAAAGATTGGATTGGGTTTGTTAATAAGGATAGCCTTAGTCTAAGTGTGTTACAAAAAATAAAACCCCAACACCCAAACGTGTTACTTTTTACAAATCACATGCACTAACGACGTAATTAACAGACAGGATAGCAAAACAAGTCATTTATGTTTGATCGTTTGTTCAATGGACGTACTTTAGCAAAAGAAATTGTAGAAAACATACTTCATGTTTCAAATCTCTTTCATGTTACGTCATTTGACCCTAACCCAGTTAACTTTTCTCGTTAAATCTGGTAATGTGCAAAACACACGAGGATAATGTTATAAATTCACATATTTATTTATTTATTAATTAAAACTAAAAGAAATAAAATATATATATATATATAAAAATCTTTCTCTCTCTCTCTCACACACACATATACACTCTCTCTCTCTCTTTAATATCCAAAACCACCATCACCGACCAAACAACCACCGCCACGTTGTGCCGACTGCCACCACTACCCATTGCCACCACCCCCAGTGGCCACCATCTTCATCTCAACCATTCTCGTCGTCTCTCTCTCTGAAAAGCCCCAAAGCGCAGGGCTTTGGTTCGTCTCCAATCCCGCCACAACACGCATTTGCTCACGATCTGCCCGACTTTAAACTATTTGCAGGTTAAAGTGAAAACGTTAAAAGGCATAAATAGAGAGTTCAAGGTTGGATCTTCTTTGTCTCTCATCAGCCGCGTCCACCATTGTCTCCGGTGAGCACCACCCGTGTCGAAACCACCACCACCATCGTTAACCGCCGCCACCACCACCTACAATGACCTGAATAAAGTTCCCCAACACAATTACGTGACCGATTTTCATGCGTATGGGCCCAATCTGAACACAAACTCTTCTGGGGTTGGGTTATGGCTTCAATATGGCTTTGAACTAGATCTTTTATTACAGGGATGGTGCGGGCATGGGTTAGGGCTTCGAACCGGATCTGAATAACGACACTGTGGAATCATTGACTGGTTATGGTAGCTAATGGTGGCTGTGACGAGATCCGGAACAAAACGTCGGCGGTGGTGACTAATGGAAACATGAAACATACATGGTTGTCAGCTGGCGGTGCCCGATGGTGGTCTTTTAAGGGTTTGGAGGGATTTGGGTTATAGGAGAATTGTGTTTTTAGGGTTTGATTTGCAGGTTGTAGAGAGAGAGAGAGAGAGGTTTATATATTTTTTTTGTTTCTTTTAGTTTTAATTAATAAATAAATATATATATATATATGTTAATTTACAACACTACCCTTACATGACCAGATTTAACTTGAACAATTAGCTAGATTATGGCCAAATGATGTAACATGAAAGAGATTTGAATAATAAAGTATTCTTTCTGTCATTTATTTCGCTATTAAAAACGATTAAATATAAAAGACATCTTTAACTACTCAATCCTAATAATGATTAAAAAAACTCTTTGATTAAAATCGTACTCCTTTGTAAATAAATAACAAGTCAAAAACCACACACCAAGATATTGATCCACACACTTGGGTCAAAAGTAAGACACAGACCGGTCCAACATCAACAAAAACAATCCTCCAACTACCCGGTTCAACGGGTAAACTTCTACTATAAATAATACTTCAAACTCTCCATTCTCAAAACGGTTTAGGGCTTAACGACGAATCAATTAAAGCATAAGGTATAATCTCTCTGTCAATTTTATGATTTGATTCGT
Source organism: Bidens hawaiensis (assembly GCF_021521415.1). Taxonomy (NCBI): domain Eukaryota; kingdom Viridiplantae; phylum Streptophyta; class Magnoliopsida; order Asterales; family Asteraceae; genus Bidens; species Bidens hawaiensis. Next base: position 1,529,919 of record NW_027491014.1, read on the forward strand.
TTTAGCGGTTCGATTTGGCTGTTGTTTACTGTGTGTATGTTAGTGATGTGAATTTGATAATCATGTCATGATAATACTTAACTACTTTTTTTTTTATGAATTTATATACACATTATTTATTAAGATACATTTTATAGGTAACTACTGTCTTTTTTTTTTATGAATTTATATATTTATTTTCTGTTTATTAGTATTTCGATTCGTATTTCCAGTGTTCGGAGTTGTTTTTGGAGTGATTATTGTTAACGGTGTATGTTAGTGATTTGAATTTGAATGATGATGTTTGTGCACTTTTTAGATGCGTAGAAGGTTCCGGATCATACTAATAGTCTGTTGATTATAATTATAATAAATTAATACTTATTTAATAATCATAGCCATTGTCTTCTACTTTTTGGTGATTGCTTTTATAGGTAACTATTGTTAATTAGGAGTGTGCATGGGTTGGTTCTCTTTAGATTTCGACTAAAACTGAACCGAAAGCTGAAATGTTGGTTTTTGAATTTTTGGTTTTTAGATTTTCTTGTAATTTTTATTTATTTATTATACACTTGGGCTAAAATATTTTGGTTAAGTAATATACTAAACTATTATAAATTGCTTAAAATTTAAAATAAAAAATTAAAATCTATAAGTTTGGTTTTTTTTTACACGATATATCATTTGACGATGACATAAACCAAACTGTCAGTTTTCGTTTCGGCTCGATTTGGTTATGCCGATTTTGTGCGCACCCCTTAGCCATAGTCTTCTCGTTTTTGATGATTCCTTTTATATAGGTAACTAATGTTTATGTGTAATGAATTTATCTAATTTTTGATTATTTAATTTCATGGTACTTTTCTTTGATTTTGACTGTTTTTATCTGATTATCTTGCTCCAGTTTAAATACGTCTGTTTTTCTTTTTTATGATGAGTTTGTAGTTGCTAAATGGGGTGATAGTTTAAATTATGGCCGTGTAAGTTCCACAACAATTTAGCAGTGTTTCTGTGCATTAAATTGGAGTGATGGTTTGAATTAATGAAGTTTTGGTTATGTTATGATATTTTCACAGCATTTGAGAAGTGTTTTGATGCTTTAAATGCATGTTTTCTTTAATTGTTCAAATTTTGTTTTGTATGCTTGTGTAAATTCAGTACTTATAATGGTTTGTCACTTGTGAGTGTTGCTCCCCATAAAATTACTGTTTGATTGCATATTTTCATCATAAATATAGGGACTTGTTCAGAAAACAGCATGCATTACACTGTTAAATTTTTATCTTTTAGTGATTTAATAAGTTTTTATTTTGAGTTTTGAAGATGGATCGGTACCAAAAGGTGGAAAAGGCGAGAGCAGAGCAACCAATTGATGCAAATGAGATTCGAATTACCAGCCAGGGTAGGATGCGGAACTATATCACCTATGGCATCGGTTTGCTTCAGGTATTCTTTTAATCAGTTATGCATGTGCATTTATGTAGAGTTGCGTTAGAAGTAACATGTAAGTCTAGGTCTAGTGTCTTATGTAATGAAACCTGTTTTTTGAGAATTAGCATGCGTAGTTGATATGTGATTGCCTTGTTTTATCAGTTGTTTTGTCCGTCACATGCACGTAAAATGTTAGGAAGTTAGTCGAAGTATGCACAACAACTGATTTGGAAATTCATATTTACATGTCGCATCATCATTGGTGGATTCTTATTTAGTTGATGCTTGATTTCAGTTATACTGATTATTTTCATATATTATTTCGCTGAAATCACATCACCTAAGTACCTAACTTTGTTGGTCAATTCTTTGCTTGAAAACATATATCTTTCTTTACTATCCTAGTTATATACTCGTTCTTTTTTTTTTGGTTAAATTTGTATCTGTTTTTTTTTCTCTTTTATATTTTTAAGATGGAGATGGTAACTCTTTCTTTAAATAATTAACGAGTGGGGGTTATATAATCGTTAGTTTTTCTAAACTTCACTTTGTTATACCATTTAATAGGAAAAAGGATCATCAGAAATTGTGTTTAAAGCAATGGGCAGAGCAATCAGTAAAACCGTAACAATTGTTGAGCTCATAAAGGTATAGTATTTCACATCTTAAATCTTCCGCTATGTATATTTTTATTCTGGATTTGCAGTTATGAACTCTAGTTGTATCACAGAGGAGAGTTGTTGGACTTCATCAAATCACAACCATTGGATCAACAGACATAACTGATACATGGGAACCACTAGAAGAAGGCTTACTTCCGTAAGATCATCTTGATTCTTATATAGAAAATGAATGATCTTTGTTGTATATTATTGGAATCTTATTTAAATTTATTTATGTTTTGTGGTTTTGCAGTATAGAAACCACAAGGCATGTTTCAATGATCACTGTAACTCTCTCTACAAAGGAACTGAATACATCATCTGTTGGGTGAGTTTGTTTATTACATTTGCTATGTTCATGTTTTTGTTGCTAATGACTTATAATAATTTTTTTCCAATATAATGTTTTTTGATAGTAGTGATTTGTGAATGAAATATGCATATCTTCGTGGTCATTCGTTTAACTTTAACCGAACAAATGATCAAACACGAGCAATTAAGCGAACGAGGTTTTCTTGTTCGCGTTTGTTCGTTAAGAAAATGAAGATGCTCATGTTCATTTATGTTTGTTCGTTAATCGTTAATAGTATAAACGAACGAACATAGATTACATAGATGAACAGACATAACATATTAATAGTAAATGTGAACATCAATCTGCGGGGCCAAAAAAGTTAACAAAACTAGACTAAATAGTTTAATTTTATTAAACAAGACTAAATTGTAATGGGCCCAAAAATGTAAATGAATACATAAACAAACGAACTTAACCAAATGTAAACTAACGAACATAATTGGATTTGAATGAACGATGTAAACGAACGTTCACGAACCTAAATGAACATGTGCTCATTTTCGTTTATTTAATTAAATGAACAGAAGTTTTGTTCATGTCAGTTTGTTTCTAAATAAACAAACTTAAATAACATTCGGTTTGTTTACAAGCATACATGAATTATTGATCAGGTGAAATTATGTTATTTCTAAATGTGGAAATTTGACATATTTACGTTATAGATCTAGTTTGGTTGTGTTTTATGTCAAATGGGTCAAATAAAAATTTTGACCTTTTGAATTGTTTGATTTAAAGATATAGATTATCATTGTAATTACATTTTTTCTGTATGCAATTATATTTTTTCTGTAATCGTACTTATTAAATTGATTGTTTTCAGATATCAGCCTCCATTGCCAGCTGATCAGGTGAAAGTAGCAACTGAATTCGAGTATGAAGGAGGTCTGTCATTCACTCATTCTAGCCATACTTTATTTGTTTACTTTTTTTTTCTGTTAACTTTTTGATGGATCTGTTAACTTTCTTGCTTATTCAGAGGGATCACCAACTCCACGGGGTCGGAGACGTGATCGAAGGGGTAGAGGAAGAGGAAGGTCCCGAGCCACCATCCCTGGTATGATATTATTACTATTACTATTACTATTACTATTACTATTACTATTACTATTACTATTACTATTACTATTACTATTACTATTACTATTACTATTACTATTACTATTACTATTACTATTACTATTACTATTACTATTACTATTACTATTACTATATGCTTGTAAATGAACCGAACAAACACAAACGGGTTTTGTTGTTCGTGTTTGATTATTAAGAAAATGAAGGTGTTCATGTTTGATTATGCTCGTTAGTGAATGGTATAAACAAATGGTTCACGAATGTAAACAAAGTAAATGAACATATATATAGCTGAACCTAGATGAGTGAATATAAACGAACATAATTGTAATGGATGATATTTGAACTTAATAAAACTAGAGTAAATTGTAATACACCAACAGTTTAAATGAATACATATACGGACAATCTTAAACTAACGCACATTAATGAATTTAAACGAATGAACATAAACGAACATAAATGAATGAACATAAACAAACGTTCGTGGACATAAATGAATGAACGAGACAGGTGTTCATGTTTGTTTGTTTTTTAAATAAACGAACTTACGGTTCACTGAAGGTTCAGTTCGTTAACAAGCCTAATAATAACGATGAAATATTTTGAATTAAGCAGCCAAAGGTCCTGGGTTCGAGTCTCAGGAATTAAGCGATTTAGTTGACTTTTGGTCGCGGTCAACATGTTAGACCCGTTTCTTATTTTACAATGGCTATAATAACAAGATCTATAATAGCAGAAGAGTATGAGGACGGGGGATATGATGCACCTCGTGATTTCACACGGGGTAGGGGCCGAGGGCGAGGTCGTAGTTTCAGTGGCCGAGGAAGAGGAGGTTACAATTATAATAATGGTTCTTATATGGATGATCAGTATGATGGAGGATATAATCCAGATGCACCACCCATGCAGCAGGGAAGAGGTATTGCCTTATAATATTATGAAAATGGGTTGTGTTCTTGTTATATACGGGTTGGCTTGTTTGATTAAATGGGTTGACCCAACTGCTAACCTGTTCATGAGCTGGTTAACTCGTTCTTTACAATCCACCAACCTGATTAACATGTTTACAGCTTGATTGCTACTTTCCAACCTGTTTTGACATGTTTAGATAATTGGGTTAAACAGGTCGTGTCTGGGTTACCTGATAGTTATATATTTATTGTAAATCTGTAATAAGATAGCACTGTAATCATGTTATATTCCAATAATATTTAAATTTTTACAGTGTGTGTGGGTCAACCGTCAACCCATTAAGTCATCAACCCAGTCTAAAAACTGTTTTTAGAGTATTCATAATTTCATGTCATAGAAATTATTCTTGTGGGTTCCGCAAACTTGGCTGGTTCGTATACAAACGGGTCAATCTGGATTATGTTTTTACCTCTTAACAGGTCAAATGTGATATGCTAACCAAATTGTGTGGTCAAGTGGGTTAAAATTCATCTGAAATCTGTTAAATTGCATTAAGAACCAACCAAATTGCTTTATTATTTTTTGACTATTGTAGTACAACATTAATAATATGGCTTAGTAAACAGATTAACAGTTTTAACATGTAAACTAATTAAAAAAGAACAAATACCTGTTTTTGTGGCTTGGACTAATTTGACCTGACCCAACATGTTTTGAATAGGTTTGTAAAATATTAGCATACTAGAATTCGAGCTTGGCTTGTTTTGGGCTCAGTTTTTTAAAGCTCGAGCATGAATCACTGATTAAATATTTATTTGTTAGCAATTTAATTATTTTATTTTTATGCATTTATAATTATATATTACATATTTGTAGTTACAAATATTATATATAACACGATCCGTCTCTAGTTTTGACATAAACCTGTTATCGGCTTATCTCACCTGTGATCTGATTGTTTTTATTTTGATGAGTTTTGCAGGACGTGGGCGTGGGAGGGGAGCCCGTGGCAGGGGTCGCGGGTTTAGATCAAACGGGCCGAGCCAGGCTGCAGCTGGAGATGAATGATGATATGTAAAGAAAGGAGTGTTTCACCGGTTTGGATGTGGTCTATGTTTTGTGTGTTTCAGCAGCAGATTAGGACATAAGTTTGTAAGAGTTTCACTTTATTTTTAGTAGCTTTTAATTTAATTGTTATATGTCATGCCAGCCATTTTATAGTGAGCTTGAGCTTCTTTTTCATGTAATTTCTTTATTCTTTACTTTTGTAAAAGACAAGTTTTTAAAAATATATGTATCCTATATAATCTAATTGTTTATTAAGACCTGCCTCGTAAGCAAATTATAAATGGTTATAGGTTACGTCCGTAAATGGTACTTTCTTTCACATTTCCATTGTAAAATACCCATCATGAAATAAAACTTTCACTTTCCTTGTAATACCTTTGAGTGTTCTTCCTATTTAGAAGTATTTTTCTTTTAAAAAGAGGAAATCTCCAACTACGAATTGTTTCTTTTACCATACACCGGAAGTAGGAAACGAAACCTGATTGAGCTGAATATTGCTGAAGAAGCCAGAGAGGAGTTACCTAAGGCTACTTCGGTTTGGTCTGGAATAACCTAGTAAAAAGACTCATGGTGTGATCCGCCGGTATCTTGGTTAAAACGGCAAAAAGGTACGAAAGCATGTTGGACCCTTGTTCTTTTTTATTTTGAAATACTTTTAAATTATTGAATCTCTTAGGTCTTATTAGGGGTGCAAAAGTGCCAAGCCCGAGCTCGACTAGGCTCGAGCTCGGCTCGTTTAACTTACATAGAGCTCGAGCTCGGCTCGTTTCGAGCTCTATTTTCAAAGCTCGGCTCGTGAATGGATTTTGAAGCTTGAGCTCGGCTCGGGCTCGGCTCGTTTACTATTTATAAATTATTTTTTTATAAAATTATAATATTTTATATATTTTTTTCTATTATAATTTTATGTATAAAAGATATATATATTTAGTTATATTTATTTATTTTTTCATAACATTATATTTATTAATTAATAATTTTTAAATATATATTTAAAAAAATTATACAAATGACAGGCTCGTTTAGGCTCGCGAGCCGGCTCGAGCTCGATAAGTAAAGCTCGGGCTCGGGCTCGTTTATTAAACGAGCTTATTTTTAGGCTTGAGCTCGGGCTCGGGCTCGATAAAGCTCAGCTCGAACGAGCTTTTTAACGAGCCGATCTCGAGTAGCTCGCGAGCAGCTCTGCTCATTTGCACCCCTAGGTCTTATAAGGAATTCTCATCAAATTTGACAATCTGACAATGGAAAATTTCAAGAAAAAAAATAGCACATGGAAACAAGATAGAGAAGACAAATCTATCTAAAGAGAAAATGAGCCTATAAAAGAAGGAAGGAAGAAAGAAGAAAGGTATCGGTCCTTCAACATAGTTTTAAAAATGAGTCATTGGCGTGTTGAACCCACACGGACTTGAAAGTTTTAAAACACCTAAACATTGCGTCGAGTAGACACCTGAACTAAAGATGTTTCAATACAAATTACCTAAAGTGGAAACTAGGCGCAAAATTAAACGTACATAAGCGAGAAACGTGGATGGTTCGTAAAGCAAACCACCTTGTGCAAACATTTCAAAGACTCAGATTAGAAACTTTTTTTTCTACCATATCCATTTAAAAACACTCAGATTTAAAACTTATAACTAAGAAGATGCACATATATAATTACAATATCGACAAAGCAGAACTATTTATTTAGTTGCTGGGATCCGTACTCGTTTTGACCCATTGCCAGTCCTCTCCTCTCGCCAACTCTAGGTTATAGTTTTATACACATATCTTTCTCAAGACTGACATTAAGTTTGCACTCAATAACCTTCAAGGTGGTAGTTAAGCGCCCCCGATGGCGGGCCTAGGATAGTTTTCTAATAGGTGTTGTTTCTTTTTGTTGCTTGAGTGTCTGTAGACTAGACGTCTGAGTTATCAGTTTAAGTCGAGTTAGGTCACATAAATAACAGCAACTAGCTTTTGCAACATGTAAACAAAAAACTACATGAGGTTTTTGAGGTAATAGTGACCATAAATAGGTAAACAACTGTCTACAAAGAATAACTGAAATAATTAATCAATTTCGATCTTCTTTTTGTTGGCTTTTCACTTTGTTTTTCAAATACAACATCTATATTCAAAAATATCGGGATAAGTCGAAAAACAATAATATACTTTACATCTGAAAATTCAAAAAACTGCATGGTCCATAAGCATCTCTCATGTTCGAGTCCAGCTTCCACTGGGATGTGCCTTGGAAGACCGCATACCTAATAAAACTTAATGTAAAAGTTTTACATGATCTCATTGGTTCGCAGGGTATTGGTAGGGTCCATGAATTTAAGAGTAATACTCTAATGAATCATGATCAAAGGAAAAGTTTGCGCTGTATGCTGCCGCAACAGTTGATCTAGACACATGTTTCTTGAAGTGCCACGGCGATGTATGCAAACACTAAACCAAGCTTCCACAAAACTTTTCACCAATAATCGCCACACGAACATGAACCATCAACGAACCGATGAAACCGATTCGTGTCCCTAACATATATCTCTCTCTGTTCAACTCTAGAAACAAACTTTATAAAATCATGACAATCACCACATATCCTAAGGTTCTTAATCACTTGAATACTAGTCCCTTGTGGAGTATTCAAAAGCCCTAACGCCACTGCAAGTTTCTCACTATGCCCACATAATATGTGCTCTTTTTCTTGATCCTCAACATCTTGCAACACAAATGATGTCACTGGCAAAAACCCTAGTTTCCTCATTTCCATACTTAATTCATCAATCTTATATAATATTTTATCCATTTGAGGATGATATGTATCACATGCTAAAAGCATGTGTACCTTGTTCTTAATCTCAATCCAACTACATCCAGGGTTCTTCTTCATCCCCTTTGATTTCATCAAATTCCTAATTTTATCTACTTCTTGATGTAATCCTTTATTCGCGTATATGTTTGATAATAATACGTAATTCCCGGGATTATTCGGTTCTAGGTTGAATAATTTATTAGCAGCTAGTTCTCCTAGTTTGAGATTATTATGTACTCTACATGAACTAAGTAGCGCTCCCCAAACACACGCGTCGGGCTCAAACGGCATGTTATTGATCGCGTTAAACGCTTCGTTAAGCTTCCCGGCTCGACCGAGCAACGTGACTAAACACGCGTAATGCTCGATTCGTGGGTTTATTCCGTACTCGTTTAACATTTTGTTAAAGTAACGTTCGCCTTCGTTTGTTAATCCGCTATGACTGCAGGCGGATAATAAACAAGTGAACGTGATAAAGTCGGGTTTTTGGTTGGTTTTTTCCATTAAACGGAATATTTTGATGACTTCGACACAATCCCCGTGCATCGCGTATCCTCCCATGATCGCGTTCCAGCAAACCACATTGTGAACGGGGATGCTATCGAAGCAAACCCGAGCTAAATTTATTCTCCCACAATTAGCATACATGTCGATTAAAGCACTTCCGACATAAACATTATCGGAAATTCCGGTTCTAAGCGAGAACGCGTGTGCGGCTTTCCCGTGCATTAGCGCTGCAATGTTTCCACAAGCGGGAAGCACGCACGGGATGGTAACCGCGTTCGGTTTCACACCCGACACTTGCATTTCCCTAAAAAGATCAAGGGCTTCTATGTCTTTCCCATTTTGTGAACAACACGATATAATCGACGTCCACGAGACTACATTCAACTCGAGTTTTTGATCTCTTAACCTGTTAAATGCGTTTAACGCCTCCTCAGTTAATCCATTCCGAGCAAACCCTGAAACCAAAGCATTACACGCACCAACATCTCTTTCAAGCATTTCATCAAACACCTGTGACATATCCTTAACCGACGAACACTTCCCATACATATCGATCAACGCACTCACGACACATTTATCCGATCCAACGCCTTGTTTAACCACATACCCGTGTACCTGAACACCTAACAAAACATCCTCCAAATCCCCAACAGCAGGAAGAACACCAGAAACCGTAGTCCCATCCGGTTTAAAACCCGACAAACACATTCTTCGAAACACCATCACCGCCTCCAAACGATATCCACTCTGGTTAAACCCGACAACCATACCGTTCCACGACACCAAATTCGGCTCAATACCCATCTCCACCATCCTATTAAACACCAATTCCGCTTCCTTAACACACCCGTTTCGCGCATACCCCGAAACCAGCGCGCTACATGACACGACATCCGGTTGAGGCATTTCATCGAACACCTTTCGTGCATGATTCAACTCACCACATTTCACGTACAAATGAACTAAAGAAGATTGTAAAAATGGGTCTTGACTAATTCCTGACGTTACACAAAACCCATGAACCTGTTTACCGAATCTTAAACTAGTTAACCCGCTGCAGGCTTTGATAATTGACGGAATAACCCGCGAATCGGGTAATACATGCTCTGATAACATATGGTATAGTGTGATAATAATATTATTGAAGTGATTGAGTTTTGAGTAGGAGTGAATGAGGGTGGAGAAGTGTATGAGTTTTGACATTATGGTTTTATTTGGATTTTGTTTCAGGAGTATATGTTTTTGATCTCACGGTTTGGTTTTATGTTTGATTTTATATTTACAGATAAACTAAACTCTTGTTTAAATTTGTTGGTGCATGTATAAAAAGAACAAACAGAAAAACTTAACCGAACTAATTTTATAGATTTTCATTTTCTTATTTTCAGTATATATTAGTTTTTGTGAATCTCAACAATTACTTTTTAGATACTCAGTCTTAACTAACAAATTGACTAATAACAATCTCACAGTATATCATATTTGTTCCTAATGATTATTTACTAACATAATTCTAGCGCCATTAGTTGTAGATCGCCCGAAAAACGTTTTTGGCCGTAAAACTCACAAATTTTTTTAGAAAACTCAACATTCCATCACAAGCATCTTTCTAACCTTAGATTGAACCTTTAAAAGTTTTTTTTCCAGGAAAAGCCCCCAATTATTGAGCTCAACCGAACCATAGAAACATCGTCGGAATCGGCTGGCGGTGCTCAAGTGGTAGTGGTGTTCAAGTTGAGTTTTCCAGCAAAAAATGTGACGTTTCCGGCGACCTGCAAGTAATGGTGTTAGAATTCTTATAATCGCGAACAGTTGGGAACAAATACATTAAAAGATGGGACCGTCAGCAGCCAACATGTTAGTTAGGACCGACAACGAATAAAATGATAGTTAGGATTAATAAAAGCCAATACTTCTATATTTAACTTAAAATATTTTATTAAATATATAAATATTTTAGGAGAAGTATATAATAATAATTTATTTTTTCTTTTAATGAAATGATTTAGACCTAAATTTATTATTTAAGGTCAAAAAAAATTTCGGTACAAAATATTTAAGCTACAACAGGCAAACCAAAAAACAGCAAAACTGAACCAAATTATTTTTTGATTTGGTTTTAGCCCTAGAAAAACTCATATCCTCCGAATTAACACACAATAGATACTATATTTTTTTACGTTTATACAAAACTACTGTTTTACCCTTGAAAACAAACCCATGTACTTATTTATTATTAGTTTTATGAACACGTAAATGATATTGGACTTATTTATAAACTAAAGTTGTGCGAATAAAACATAATATTGGTTTTTAATGGTAATAAGTTATGTAGGCGTCCGTGTGGATGAGGGTTGAGAAATAGAATACATCTAGGTTTTGGATGGATTTAAGGAGCTTGTTGGATTCTTGGAATGAAAAGGTGGGTGGTTTAAAGAGAGAGGAGATTGGTGGTGAAATGGCAGTCAAGGGAAAGGTCGGTGCGGAGGAGTTGGGCACAGGTTTAACGGGTTTGTGAGAGGGAGAGTGTGGCGGTGTTAAGGGAGGTGAGAGTAGTGGCTGAGTGGTGGTGGCTGAGTGCTCGAAGAGCTTGTTATAACATGGGGGGTTTATTTGGTTTTCCCCGTCATGACGAGTCGAACCCGAGCCTCAAATAAAACCCAACCTCGAATAAAACTTATTTACTTTAAGAGGGTTCTTTGAATGTAACCATTCACTAAATCTCCAAAATAGTATTATTCAAGTTGTCTATATTTCTTCCCAAAATAGAAAATAACCAAATCTAAAAAGACCCGATCGAATGTTGATAACTAAGCTTATTCGACAGAGAAGGCACATGTGGAGCCCGCATATATGTAGTAACACATAAAGAAACACCTAGGTCCACATAATATTCAACCAACATATTTCACGTGTACTAAGCCAGCTATGAGAACCTTAGGCTCTACTGTAGCCAAAATCTTGCTAATCCAACTCTCCTAATCATGGCGGACTCGGATCTTGTGTTGCTAAAAAGTTGGTTATCCATCTCTCATGCAGTCTGGAAGTATATTAATCTGCTCTTCTATAAGTAGATGATTCACAATTGTCAAGAAAGGGTCATAAAATCCCATTTTAATTTAGGCCTTTAAAATCGTTAAGCCAGCCCTGTTATGTCAACTCATTTATTAAATCGGTCAAATTTGCCACATCTTCTTGTTAACTCATTCATGTAGAATTTGAGAATTGAGACGATTCAATAGCTTGTTGTTTATGGTAATAATTTGAAGCATGAGAGTTTCGGCCAATCAGTGAGCCTGATTACATAGTTTTGGGGTTTGGTTGTGACTTTACACCAAATTTAGAGGTTTTTTTGTATCTTTCTATGGTCAATGGTGTGAAATTTCTGGGGTGCATTTGTCCGTATAATCGAAATTTTAATATTTCGGTGTATTTTTTTTATTTAGGCTTGAAATACTTGGGTCTAAAAGTTGATACAGATTAATGAATTTGAACCTAAAACTTCTCTTTATGTGAAACTAGAGAATGAGATTTCTTTTAACCAAATGCCATTTTCGTGAGAATTTTAAAATTCAGTCAAACCCGTCAAAATGCATGTAAATTAATTCATTGTCATGTATGGGTGTATGACTACATAAAACAATTATGAAATATATTAATTTTGTTTCTGTTTTTTTACTAAAAAAATCTATGTTTTCTATTGTTCGAAACCATGTTATTAAACGTATTTATTTTAATATTCTTTTTTGTATATTCTTTTTGTATTTAAATTGTATTGTTCAATTATAATTATAATATAATGTATGTGACTTAGACCGTTTTAAATTAAAATAATGTGGTTTAATATTTGTTTAATCCATTTTCTGTATATGGTCATCGATCAACATGGCCTACTATAACTATATGTACGGATGCAACATGTGCTACAATGTTGACTTTTATTCGCATTTAGCATTTGTTTAATTCCATGTGAGCATTCTAATAGATTCCACATTTCCATTTAATTTATGAACCCAACTCATAAATGATTATGAAATCCTTTAAACACTTTGGGTCGTAAGAGTTTGGGTATATTTTGCATTAATAATGGGTTAGATGGTCTATTATTAAAGATAAAGTTTTTAAATACTTTTGGGTTGATATGATTTGAAAGGTATTAAGTTCAAGTCTCGCATATAAAAAAATTAAAAGAAATTCGTCATTAAAAATTGACTATGAAAGCATCTTTTTCACATCCTTCGATTTAAATCCTCTTTGTTTTTTGTGCAAATCAACATTTTATTGTTTTGAGTCTTGTCAATGTAGACGAGAAGTACTTGTCATTGTTTGATCATTAAGTTGTACGCCATTGATATTTAAAATGGTATCACATACATTATACTTTGGAGGTTAAACTGTTAACACTAATGTAACATTACACAACGCCCTTAAAGTTGGTGTTAAAAGAAGGCGCGTTTCAGAAGAAAATCACAAAGCTTTCTACTAGTAGATAAACGTGTTAAGAACATGAAATTACTATCATTCAAGAATTTATAGTCTCCACTATGAACGTCCAAACTTCCGGGTAAGCAGGGGCGAAGCTCTTTGGGGACCGGGGTGGCCCCGGCCACTGTCGTTTTCTTCGTTAATAGGGTAAAATTCACGATTTTTCTCAAAAACTTTTATAAGTATTACACGCGGTCACCCCCGATGTATTTTTCCAAAATGCTACCGGTCACCACTGATTGTTTTCTTTAAATACAATGCCCCATCATTTGTTTTTTTTTATTAATAATACCTCGCAGTATTTATAACAAAAGTTACAAAATAGTAGTCGAATAGTAAAATATTTGTTTTTATAAATATTTTAGGTCTTTACAATTCTTCTTCTAGGTATTCACCCTTATGGATGAGATCGGTACCGTATCGGTGCTGGTATTTAAGGTAAAATTTGAGATATACCGGTACCGAAACTCAAAACACTGGTATCTATTAGGTATCGACACCATATTTTGCTTATCCTTACTCACCATTCATCTTGTATTATCATGAATATTTTAGGTATTTGTTGGTTAAAAAATTCATTTGTTTTTTTATTATAAGAACAATTGTTTAAATAAATGAAGAAAAATTAGATATATAGATGTCATATTGTTTGATCTGACCCGACCCGGATCACTAACACGAACCGAATCGTCGACCCGAAGGTTTTGACTCCTTGACTTCGGTCACCCCCGTGACTAAGTCCAAGCTTCGCCACTGCGGGTAAGTGTCACGAGTTAACCAAGTTTAATGTGCTATATACACAAAGAACACACCGTTGAAATACTCAAGAATGTATTCACAAGTGTTTTTGATCAAATGACGCGCATGTATGATCAAAAAGAAATTATGTGCATGTATTTAGGCGTATCGAATGTAGGAAAAACAAAAAAAAAATTCTTTTTTTATATTTTCTGTTGCTACAATAAAGATAAGACTAATGATAGTGAATGGATATGTTAGGCTAACAGGCTTCAAGGGTTCAGGTTAGCCTAACGCAGGTCGTGGTGTCCCTCTATGTTTGCAAAACGTAGAAGGAGGTTCACTAGTTAGTTGTTTGTTGTTATAGCTCATCGAGGATCAAGAACCGTGATGTTTGGAATCGGTTTTAGGATGATGTTCTTGGTGAAGCTATGAAGTTATTGAAGTAAGAAATAAGCTAAGAGCATATTTTTCAAGGAAGAAGAGAAGATTAAGGAGATGCTGTTATCTGCCCAAATCTGTTGTGTTTATGTTTAAGGCTAAGTCATCTATTTATATGAAGAAGATGTAAGCCTTTTAGTCCAGTTAACTAAACTAGTTAGCCTCTTGTTTGCATAGAGAGTTGACCTTTATGGGCGGGAAGGTTTGGACCGCTGGTCCTTAACTAAAATAATAATACTTTATCTGAATATGCCCTTTGGTCAGAGGGGACAATGATGTGAACAGTGATTTGACATCGTACTGTAGCACGTGGGTACTTGTTTACATAAGTTTGGGCGGGAAACGAAGCTTTTAACCTTTTAACCCTTTTAACGTTAATGTGTTTCAGCCATTTTATTATTTCCTTGGGCTACCCCCATCATCAGCCCCCAAGTCAGAGGTATTTGAGGAGTATGCTCAAGGGCTTCTGACTTTTGCACACATTTTGTTCATTGCTTAAAGGCTTCAAGGCTTGAAGGCTCCGAAGCTTTGTTCAGTTTTGATTGTTTTTTGAATTGTTGATGTGACAGTTGATGTGATTGTAATTGTCAGATTATGGTTTCCAATAACTGCTTTTCATTAATAGTTATTAACTAGATAACTATTCATTATCTTCTATCTTTCTCTTAAAAGTTTCCACCATAAACATTTACAAGTTTCCTTCAATCTTCCAACAGGTTAGTCTCGATCCTTCATCTTTCTTTCAAAATTATGGTTGCCAAAAAGGATCTTCCGATCAGTTTTTCCCGATTGACCCAAGAAGAGGTCGAATCGTTTTGTATTGAATGGGGGATATGTTTAAAGTATAAACCGATTGCTCCGCCGGTCGATTCTTCCACTGATCGTTGTCCAGCGGGTTTTATCGCCCTATATTGCCGTCATTTCTAATTTTCTAACCTCCGACACCCTTTTTCGGTTTTTGTTCTTAATGTTTTGGAGTATTATCGTATATCATTCGGCCAAATCCATCCGTTAGGGTTCTCTAGGGTTTTGCATTTTGAGGTTTTGTGTAGAGCCCTAGGTTATGACCCTTCGCTGTTGAATTTTCGCCGTTTCTTTCGCTTAGAGAAAAATGGTGATTGGTACACGTTCGAACATACCAAGGTTGATATATGTTTGGTTTCCTCGGCGGTTACGACCCTCGGTTCTTGGAAGGACGGTTTTTCTTTGTTTCTGATTCTATCCTTCCGTTTAAACCCGTTTGGAGACAACCCGAAGCCGTTCTAAATGAACCAGAACCGGCCGAGTCCGAGTTAAACGAAGCCTTTTTGAAATCCATTAGAACATGTCCTTCGCGTCTCCGCCCTCTCCCCGAACATCTTCTTGTGTTATTAGGGATTATCAAACTTTGGGATAAGCCTAATCGGGATCCCGTGCTTACGAGGGATAATAAGGGTATGCGCTTGTTTATCCCGTACTTGGTTTACCTTGATGATATATTTGTTGATGGATTTCTTTTGTGTTTTCAGTCATGCCTGCTTTGGACTTCCTAAAGAGTGACGATACTTCCGACGTTGCTTTTACTGATGCTGCAGCCGTTGTTGGGGAGGATTCGGTTACTCGAGGGAAAGAGGGTCGATTTGAAGATGCTGAGTATGCTGGGGTTGCATATGTTAAAGGGTTCACCAAGACCGTTGTTCCAAAATCTTCCACTCGTCGTTCCACACGACGTTTGCTAAAGTTTGTTGCCACCTCATCCTCTCATGAGCTAGTTGAGGTTAGTGATGACATTCAAGCTTCTGAAGACCAAGGTCTGACTATGGAGGTTGATAAGGAACAGTGGTTGGTGGTTTCTAAGAAGAAGAAATCGACTGGTAAGAAGGTTGAGATGCCAGTCATTCAAGAGTTGGATGGTAATGCAGTTTATGTACCAGATTGGGGTGTCAAGGTTGGGGATAGTTTCAAAGATCCCGAGGTTTGTGCTGACGCATTGGCTCATTTTGCTCCTCCGGGGGTTCGTGATACTATCTCCAAGATGGAGGGTGATTCCCTGTTGTCCCGATTGATCTTGAACTCTTGTAACTTTTCTGCACTTTTGGCAGAAGGTGTTACTCGGTTTTGAAAGGGGATGGAGGAGTATGAAGAGTTTATGAAGACGAAGGAGAAGATGAAGGCCTCTATGGCGGCCATGAAGAAGGAAGTTGAAGCTTATTCAGAGAAGGAGAAAGTGCATGTGAAAAAGATTGAAGAGTTGTCTCGTGGCCAAGAGATTGAGATGGCAGGATTGAAAAAAGCTATGGAAGCTGACAGGGCTAGGTTGGATGCTGACCGTGAAGCTTTTGAGGTACAGAGGAGAGCCTTTGAGATGGAGAAGGAAGGATTGAAGGCTTCAGTCGCCCAGACTTCTGAAGATAACAAGTGGTTGACCGAGCATGGGTTTCAGCAGGCTGTATCCTACCTGCTTCATTCTAAAGAGTTTAACTCGGTGTTGGGTGATGTTTACACGAAGCTGCTAGGCCATGGAAAGCAATTGGGTTTTATTGTAGGCTTTCATCATCACGAAACCGGTCAGCCTATGGAGCAGTCTCTTTTGTTCAACCCTGAAGCCTACAAGCTTTTCACTGGTTCAGTTCATGCGATGGAGAGGCTTACTTACACTTATGTGGGTGCAGTTTCATCATGCTATGGTAAGCCACTTTCGGTTTTGCAGAATTTGAAACCAGCTGGCCTTGATGAGAAGGTTGCCAAAGAGGTGATTGAGTCTTTGTCGAAGAAACATTCCCGTTCTGATGTTAGTGAAGAGACTTTATCTAGGAGAAGCGACGGGTCTCATGTGGCAAGCCTCAAAGGCTCGGCTGTTGCTGATGTTGTACCACAAGTCAAGAAGTCCAAGAAGGCTAAGGGTGGTAAAGCTAGTACCTCAAAGGTTGTTCCTGATGTTTAAACACTTTATTCGTAGCTTTCTTAGCACTTTTAAAACAATGTTATGTAATATTTAAACAATGTAGGTTTGGCATGGAACTCTTAAAGTTCCTGCCTTGTGGTTGTGTATGGCCTTTATGGCCCTTTGAACATTTTCTTGGGGATCCTTGTGATTTCCTTGTTTTAGCCTTAATTGGCTTATTATGTATGGATGCTATTTAGCTATGGCCTTGGAATGGCCTTGTTTATGAACTATGATGTTCTATGTATTTGTGTGTTTGTTGCTTGTCTTGTTAGTTTGATGTGATTTTAGCTAACTTTCCTTAAGAAGTTTTAGTGCTGCGGTCACTATTAGCTTCAAGGCTTCATTAGGTAAAAAGCACATGCTGGCTATCCTTTATATCACTATTTAGTGTATGTTTTTGGTTTTCGTAAACTTTTTTTGAAGTTTAAGGAACGAACTGGTGTAGGCTGTTCAGACCTGTCTATGAAACAAGTTTTAGTTGAAAATTTTCTAAGTCTCATGGAGTCGAATTGATATAGGTACTCACCCCTTATATAGGTCCATTTAACCCTTGAACCTATTGAGCGATGTGGCATGGGAGCTCATCCCCTTACACGGACATTGCCATGGAGTTTCTTGCTAGGTTCTCAACCTGATTATGAGTAAAGACAAGTTATGACAAAAAGTTTATCATTCATTCAAGAGGTTGTTGTTTCACAAAAAGGAGAATTGTACATCTCTTGAAATACACTTTTACATTTTGACTAGGCGTGGAACCTTTTAAGGGTTTTGCCGTTCCAGTGTCTTGGAAGCTTTTTGCCTTCTGTGTCGGCCAGTTTGTAGGATCCACCCTTGTGAGCTTCGAGGATTGTATATGGTCCTTCCCACTTTGGGCCAAGTTTTCCTTGATTTTCTTTCTTGCTGGCCTCATTGTTTTGGAGTACAAGGTCTCTAGGCTTGAAGCGTTCATGCTTCACTCTGGCATTATAGTAGGCTTCCATTTTTTGCTTGTATTTGGCCTCTTGAATGGCGGCTTGATCACGAATTTCTTCAAGGAGTTGCAAATTCAACATGGTCTCATTGTTGTTTGATTCGAGGTCCATGTTGAGTGTTCTTTGAGTCACAACTCCGACTTCGGCTGGGATTACAGCTTCCGATCCGAACACTAGGCTGTAAGGCGTTCGTTTGTGGCTTGTCTTTTCGGTTGTTCTTATTGCCCATAGAACGTTTGGGAGTTCTTCAAGACAATTGTTGTTGTGCCTTCCCAGCCTTGTTTTGATTCCTTCAACGATTGTTCTGTTTGTTCTTTCAACTTGGCCGCTGGATTGTGGGTATGCAACTGAGCTGAACACTTGAGTGATTCTGAATTATTTGCACCATGTGCTAAAAGGCTTCTCAGCAAATTGTTTCCCATTATCCGTGACCAACACTCCTGGCAGCCCGTAACGGCAAATGCTGGTTTCCCATACGAAGTCGATGACTTGTTTGCCCGTTATTTTTGCGAGTGGTTTGACTTCAGGCCACTTGGTGAAGTAGTCGACGGCTACAAGCAAAAATTTTACCCCACCTTTGGCCGGTGGGAATGGACCAACAATATCCATTCCCCATTTGTGAAATGGCGAAGCCGAGGAGATGGGGACTAGATCGTGATTAGGGCTTTTGGGAACTGGTGCATGAATTTGACAGGCTTCACACTTTTTGAGTTGTTCCGTTGCATCTCGATGCATGGTAGGCCAGAAGTATCCAAGGTTTATCAGTTTTGCAACCACCGTTCTTGACCCAAAATGAGCTCCACATATCCCCTCGTGAACCTCTTTGATCAGGTATTGACTTTGTTCAGGGCCTACACATTTCAGCAGTGGTGCAAGGTAGCCCTTTTTATAAAGCGTTTCTCCTTGTAACACATACTGTCTGGATTTGATTCGAACCCTTTCAGCCTCTGTCTGGTCCGAAGGTAACTCACCATTTTTGAGGAACTTTTCTATAGGAGTCATCCAATTGGGACCTTCTTCAGTGATCACGTCTTGAACCTCCAGTTCTTGAATTGAAGGAGTTTTCAACACCTCCACCAATACTTTCTTGGTGAGGTGTGAAAATGTGAGAGATGCTAGTTTGCTTAGGGCATCAACTCTTTTGTTTTGTGATCTTGGGACTTGTTTGATGGTGCATTCTTGAAACGTGGTCATCAACCCTTTTGCCTTTTCACGGTATTTCTTCATGTTGGGCTCTTTGGCTACATAGTTGTCATTGACTTGACTTGAAACGAGTAACGAGTCTGTGAAGACTTGTAGCTTTTGGATCTTCATTTCTTTGGCAATCTTCAGACCAGCGATCAATGCTTCGTATTCAGCCTCGTTGTTGGTGGTCTGAAATTCAAGTCGAAGAGCATATGTAAATTCTAACCCTTCGGGGTTGATTATAATGAGCCTAGCTCCTGACCCTTCGATGCTGGAAGCTCCGTCGGTAAAAAGCTTCCAGGCTTCAGGGTCAGAAGGTTCAGTGGCGGTTGTATGTATTTCAGGACATAGGTCCGCCAAGACTTGGGCTTTGATAGCTTTTCTCGGGACATAGGTGATGTTATGCTCACCTAGTTCCACAGCCCATTTGGCCAATCGGCCTGAGTTTTCTGGTTTTTCAAGCACACTTTTGATAGGTTGGCCAGTGACCACTTATATGGGGTGTGCTTGAAAGTACCTTCGAAGCCTTCTGGCCGCTTGAATTAAGGCCAGAGCAAGTTTTTCCAAAGGAGGATATTTGATCTCTGCCAGTTTTAGCGTTTAACTAAAGAAATAAACGGGTACCTGAACTTTGTCTCGTTCGATGGTTAGAACCGCGCTTAATACTTCTTCAGCCACTGAGAGAAAGACAGAGATCAGTTCTCCTGTTTAAGGGGTTGCAATAGCTGGGAGTGAAGCTAAGTGTTGCTTCATTTGGCTGAAGGCTTCTTGTAACAACTCGATTTTTACCAGTCTATATTATCCGATCCGTTTTACGTTCGGGTAATTTTAAATGAAAAAATTTTATCACGTTTATCGAGTAACTAATATTTTATTTAATTGCTTATTATATTTAATTATTATATACAAATAAATTTGAAAGATATTTGATTTTAAACCAAAACTAAACTTTAACCATTTAGTGTTTCCATCTCCATAGTCAAGGGACTTATCTGCAAATTTTGATATATTATATTATATTATTATACACCATCAGGATCCTTTAACCGGTTTTGCAACCCGGTGACCCGTTTAAGTTTCTTGAACCACAATTCTGGTTCTATTATAGGAATCGATTTGTGAGTTTTGATTCTCATGCCTTATAGGTTCTGGCCGACACTTATAATTTAGAAAACGAAATCTATTTGTATATGTATTATTCTTATAAACGAGCCGTCCTTAAACCCGTTTGTGACTATTGAACGACCATTATAATTCAATTAAACTTACCTACACAAGCCTTGATGTCTCACCAATAAAACCCCTGTATCTAATTACGTTTTGTTGATCATCTACTGGGTGTTCTGCGTGGTTTCTTGCCGTCGGGTCTTTTCACGCCGTTCATGTTCAGATCAAACTTGGTAAAGGTAATTGATTATATGTTTGGGATCGCGTTGACCTCCTCTTCAATAACCCTAACCTTAATCAATCTATCGTTTAACGGTTTAAGCGATTTAGATTTCTAGGGCTCATAATATAATCTGGGTTCATGTTTGTTTGTTTAAAAATATTTTGTTCAGAAGTTATAAACAACTAGCTGATAGCGCAGTTGGTTGTGGGTGGTTTGGTTAAGGCTTAGGGCCGCTGGGGGCGCGGGTTCGAACCCCCCAGCTCCTATATTTTTGTATATTGTTTAAAACTTGTTCTTTTAATCATATTAATCCAATAATTAAGATTATAATTGTTATAAAACCTTAATTAATTCATAAATTTTAAAAAACTGACGTTTTTGTTAGTGCACGGAAATTTGACACTGTGGATATGTTATCCTGGCATATAATATGGATCAATTATTCTTAGAATATGTTGCAGATCCTGTCAGGATCAATGATCCTTAGTACTTATTATTTATTAACGATTTTCCTTTGTTATCTTGATATTTATGGCATGTATAACTGCGAATGACCAGGTCCAACCTATAATCTCGCTATCAAGTTAAGAAAACGCATGGATAATGAAGGAAACAGCTCTAATTATGGAAAGGCTTGATTCTAGGCTAAAATTAGGGATATTTGTTATATTATTTTTGTATAAATTGAAGCTTGATCAGCTAGGACAAACACACTCTGCTCTCTATGAAATTAGCATTATACACACACTTAGACATCATTGTAATCGCTGATCATAGCTTCTAGCCCTTGTAACACCCCTTTCTGATTAATAAAAGTGGTGATAGACGATTTGTCATCACCCGGGGTTTTTGTGCCGGCGATCCGACCAAGATCAAGGGCTTTTCCTCGTAACAAATCCTTGTGTTCATCATTATTTCGTTTACATATTCGTTGTTATCATTTTAGCACTAAACCTCACATAAAATATTTGGATACATTATCCTTAGTGGATTTTTGTCCAAAACAATTTGGCGCCCACCCTGGGGCAATTGGTGCTATAATTAGGGGTGAGCAAGAAACAAAAAAAACGATCCTAAACCGAAAAAACCAAAAAATCCAAACCGAAAATACCGAACCGAAACGAAAACCGACGGTTTGGTTTTATGTTTTTGTAAAAACCGAACTTATGGTTTGGTTTTGGTTTTGCATGAAAAAAAACCGAAAAGACCGAACCGAACCGAATTTCTAAACTTTTATATTTTTATTTATTATTTTAAATAATTAATAAGAAATTAATAAATATGTAACTCAAATATTTTTCACCAAATGTATAATTATCAACTAGTTAACAATTAATAGAACTATTTATACTTACATTCATTGTTTTTCATCAATTTTTTCTTCGGCTTAAAATTTTCAAGCTCAAATGAAAAAACCCGAAAAAACTGAAACCGAACCGAAACCAAAATGAAAACCGAAAAATCGAAACCGAATGGTTTTAAAAATCCAAAAACCGAAGTTTTGGTTTTGGGTTTAGTTTTACCCTAAAACCGCACCGAACCGCACCACGCACACCCCTAGCTATAATCCAGAAAATAACTTATCAATATTCAACCTTTCATACCCATATTACCATCAATGGCCTCTCAATCAACCTCTGCTTCATCAACCATGCCATTTTCGGTTTCTCTCTCATCAAAGACTTTGCCGCCAATGACTCCTCCAATCACGGGAGCATCACGGGCTGCTGCTGGAAACAAGACACAAATTCCAGTCTTCCAGAGCTCAAAGACCAATGATGCCACATCGGTGGTTAACTCTAACAATGAGATGTTTCTGCTATGTTTTCACAGGTTAAAGCATACATGGAGCATCAGAACAAGACTAATCAGAAAATCATTCGTGAAATTGAAGATCTCAAGAGAAGAAAGAGGCCACTGGAGGATGAGACTCCTTTGATGCCAAGGATTATAGATTTCACTACTCCAGGATCTGTGGCTCAACAGACTCAAGTATCTTCCATCTTCCAGCAAGGATCATCTATCCTTCAACCAGGATCTATGGGTCAGAAAACTCAAGGATCCTCGTTCCTTCAACAAGGATCATCTATCCTTCAACAGGGATCCATGGGCCAGCAAACTCAAGGATCCTCGTTCCTTCAACCAGGGTCATCTGGGATGTATCACCAAGGATCCTTCAGCTCCCAACCTCAAGGGTCCTTCAGGCAGAATCAAAGATCCTTAGGGGTTCAACATCAAAGATCCTCAGAGGTTCATGAAGGAGACATCATCCCCATGCAAACCATTGCCTTTGGTAGAATAGCTACCATGGCAGATGCTTCTTACCTTGGCTACACTTCCGGGATGCCAACGTTCAATCAACCGAGTGGTAACATGCATAATCATATATCCTTAGATATTAACCTTGGCTCTATGCAGGATACAGGTATCAACCAGGCTATGGCTAAGGAACTTCAGAAGCTTAAGGATATGATATCCAGCATGCCAGGAGTGTTCCGTCCGATTCCTGAAATACCAGAAGGAAGCCACAAGTTATCCAGATTTGCTCCACCTATTTGTGATGCTGAAGTCCCAAAACGATTTCAGACCCCAATACGAAGGTGTATGATGGAACAACTGATCCTGAAGAGCATGTGGCTCAATACAGGGAGAGAATGGAAATCAATCCAATTCCCGAAAAACTCAAGGAGGCTTATCTATGCAAGGGTTTCGGATCCACACTAACAGGATCTGCATTAAAATGGCTGCTAAGTCTTCCTCCCTTTTCCGTTACTTCTTTTTCACATTTAGTTAACCTATTCAACAGCCAATTTTCTTGTAGTGGGAAATTTGAGAAGTTAACTAGTGATTTGTATAGAGTTGTCCAACCTTATAATGAATCTCTTAGGGATTTTGTTACAAGGTTTGGCAGGGAGGACCTAGAGATCCCTAGTCTTGATATGGCTACGGTTGTTGAAGCATTCAAGATGGGAATTCAAAGGGGCTCCCCATTTTATGATGATCTTGTGATAACTCCATGCAGGACTTTAGATGAAGTCCGAAACAGGGCACTCAGATTTATAAGACTAGAAGATTATAAGAAGATCCAAGAACGGTTAGGAGCTCCAATGAAGCAAGAGTCACCTAACCAGAAACAAGGATCCTCGTTCAGGAACAATGACTCAAAGCCGTACTCAAAATCCAACAATCAAAATGTCCGGGCAGTTGAAGAAGGAGAAGATGATGAGGACTACCCAAGTATTTTTGAGTATTGCTTCTCAGTTGATACCCATGGTTTGATTTGTGCCATGAAGGATCTTGGAGAGAAATCAAGGTGGCCTCAAAAAAATGAGAAAACAACATCCTTCAAAGACAAGTCCAAGTGGTGTGCATTCCATGAAGACTTTGGCCATCAGACATATGGTTGTATTAGTTTAAGGAGGGAAATTGGATACCTCTTGAGCAATGGTCATTTCAAAGAGCTCTTGGGAAGAACAAAGTCTAGGATCCAAGATCCTGAAGATGTATCACAGAAAGCAACTCCACCCCCACCAGACGCACAAGTAATCAACTTCATCTCCGGTGGCTCAGATATATGCGGTACTTCTTTCTCCTCAGCAAAAAGACACGCCAAAGAAACGAAGTTGGAGAACGGAGACCGACCAGTCATATCCACTACTTTGACGACTGACAAAAGAATCTTCTTTGACGAAGAAAATAAGACAAGCATCCAGTATCCTCACCACGATGGTTTGATTATAAATTTATTTATTGCTAACCATTATGTACGCATGATCCTAGTCGACGGTGGAATCTCGGTCAACATCATCCAACATGACGTACTACAGAAAATGAACATCCCGGACTCAGAAATCATCCCAAGAACGTCGGTGTTAGTGGGTTTCAGTGGTGAAACCAAGAAAACATTGGGGGACATCAAACTCCCAATATACATCGAAGGGTTAAACTCTTACCAAAAGTTTTGTGTTATTGACAGTCATTTTTGTTGCAACGTTATTCTTGGCAGGTCTTGGATACATGGAATGAAGGCTGTAGCCTCTACTTACCATCAGTGCATCAAACTACCAACTCCTTGGGGGGTAGTAAGGATAGATGGTGACCAAGTGGAAGCCAAGAATTATTATTCTTCATCAATGAAGCCGACAGCTAAACAAACGATAGCATAGCAATTACATCAACATCCTAGGGACGTGCTGGAAGCTCTAGAGCGAGATGTAAAAGAAGTATCTTTAGATCCTGAAGATCCAGACATGAAGGTGTTCCTAGGATCTTGTATCCCTGACGAGATCGAGGAGAATATAGTATACTTCCTAAAGCGATGAAAATCCACATTTGCCTTCAGACATTCAGACATGACAGGTATTTCTAAGGAGGTAACTACTCATAAGTTGGGCATTGATTATTCTATTAAACCCGTCCATCAGAAGCGAAGGAAATTCACTCCTGAGAGGAACGCGATCATACAAGAGGAGGTTGAAAACCTTCTTAAGGACGGTATGATCGGAGAGGTTAAGTATCCTCGATGGTTGGCTAATGTAGTTGTTGTTTCTAAAAATAATGGAAAGTGGAGGGTGTGTGTCGATTTTACCGATTTAAACAAGGCATGCCCCAAGGATCCTTTCCCGTTACCACATATAGACTCCATGGTGGATGCAACGGCAGGGCATGAGATGCTTACCTTTATGGATGCTTTCTCTAGATTTTAACAAATTCAGATGGAACCATCTGATCAAGAGGGTACAACATTCATGACTCCTACCGGCATATATTGTTATATTGCTATGCCGTTCGGACTAAGAAATGCAGGGGCAACATAACAAAGATTGATCAACATGATGTTCAAGGATCAGTTAGGCAAAACCATGGAAGTCTACATAGATGACATGGTAGTGAAGTCAAAGAGGGCTGAGGATCATCTTAGAGATCTTGAAGAAGCATTCAATATCCTTGATCAGTACAATATGAAACTGAACCCGTCAAAATGCCATTTTGGTGTTAAGGCAGGAAAGTTTCTAGGATACATGGTGACCAAAAGGGGAATAGAAGTGAGCCCCGAGCAGATTGAAGCCATCATTAATTTAAAGTCTCCTGTGAATGCTAAAGATGTCCAGAGACTGACGGGAAGAATAGATGCTCTCAACAGATTCATTTCCAGATCCTCAGAGAAGTGCAAAGACTTCTATGATATCTTGAGGAAAAATAAAAAGTTTGAATGGACTCAAAGGAATGAAGATGCACTAAAGGCTCTTAAGGATTATCTATCCTGCTTTGATGAAGGCAATAGATGGTGAGCCGCTGTCTCTGTACTTAGCTGTGTTAGGTAATGCAATCAGTGCTATTCTAGCCAAGGATCATGAAGGACAACAGCACCCGGTATATTATGTAAGTAAAAGCTTGTTAAATGCAGAGGTCAGGTATTCTCACCTTGAAAACTTAATTCTTGCTTTAATTATGGCCTCAACCAAGTTGAGACACTACTTTGAAACACATATTATTATTTTAAGAACTAATTATCCTATTAAGAATGTGCTTAGAAAACCAGAATTGTCAGGAAGTATGGCTAAGTGGGCTGTGAAATTGAGTGCATATGATATTCAGTATAAGCCTAGAACATCCATTAAGTCACAAGCGCTTGCAGACTTTGTGGCTGATTTCAGTAGTGATATGCAAGAGGAAGCTGATTTGGAGGTTCAACAACTGGAAGAAACCAAGGATCCTTGGATCCTCTTTACTGATGGAGCATACAACGTAAGAGGAACAGGATTGGGTATCCTACTGAAATCGCCACAGGGGGACATATTACCCCAGTCTATAGCCTGTGAGTTCCAAGCAACGAACAATGAAGCAGAGTATGAAACTCTGATCGCAGGTTTGCAATTAGCTATATGCATGAGGATCAGGTATCTTCAAGTATATATAGATTCATTATTGATAGCTAACCACTTTAATGGCTCATATGCTGTTAAAGGTAAAAAACTAATCAAATATCTAGATGTTGTGAAGGAACTATCAAAGTTCTTCGATTCTTTTAGTATTATACAGGTACCAAGAGAAGAGAATGCTGGGGCAGATGCCTTAGCAAATTTAGCTTCATCATTGAAGATTCCAGAAAATACGAAGATCCCAATCATCCATATACTCTCATCTGCAATAGGAGAACAAGAAGTTGGGGAGATAACACCTGACAAAGAGATTGTGCCTTGGGATCCATTATCCTCAACTAAACAAGGATCTTGGATCCTCCCGATCAAGAAGTTCATTCAAAATGGAGAGATTCCAACCACAGAGAATCCTAAGTCCTTTAAAACTTAAGGTATCACAATACATTTTATTAAATAATATTCTGTATAGGAAATCTCTTGCAGGTCCATACTTGAGATGTATCGAGGATCCTGAAATTCAAAACGTGCTCAAAGACTTTCACGAAGGAGATTGCGGTAATCACATTGGAGGTAGAGCCCTATTCTCTAGAATTCTGAGAACAAGATACTATTGGCCAACTATGAAGAGAGATGCTATGGAGTATTCAAAGAAGTGTGACTCATGTCGAAGACACAACAACATTCTACACCAGCCAGCAGAGCCTATGTATCCTATATCCTAATCATGGCCTTTCATGAAGTAGGGCATGAATATTGTAGGTAAGATACCTAAAGAACCAGGAGGAAGAGTGTGTATGCTTGCCATGACTGATTACTTCTCAAAGTGGATAGAAGCTGAAGCTTTTGTTCAAGTACGCGGAAAAGAGGTGACATCCTTCATTAAAATAAATATTATTACTAGATTTGGTATCCCTTCAGAAATTATTTGTGACAATGGTTCCCAGTTTATCGGGAAAAGAACCACTAACTTTTGTGACAGTTGGGAATTAAGATGATTACCTCTACACTAATTCATCCTCAAGCTAATGGTCAAGCTGAATCAAGTAACAAGATTATTATCAACAACTTGAAGAAGAAACTAGGATCCAAGAAAGGCAAGTGGGCCGAAGAGCTACTATATGTTCTTTGGGCTGATAGAACAACACCAAAGAATGAAACAGGTCAAACACCCTTCTCATTGGTGTTTGGCTCAGAAGCTGTAATCCCTACGGAGATGGTGGTTCCTACTGCCAGAACAAGCATTCGTGATCCTCAAGCCAACAATGAAATCCTTCTCCAAGATCTGGATACTGTTGATGAGCTCAGAGACCTAGCTAAGATCAAAATTACAGCATATCAACAAAGGGTAGCCGGGGCATACAACAAGAATATCAGGATTCGAAGATTTCAAGAAGGAGATCTAGTTTTGAGGAAAGCTTTCCAAAATACAACCAATCCAGCGGATGGAAAGCTAGAACCTAAGTGGGAAGGTCTCTACTTGATCAAGTCAGAAGCCGGAAAGGGGGCATATCACCTGCTGACTATGGAAGGCAACAAGTTACCTAGAGCATGGAATGCTATTCATCTCAAGAAATACTTTTTCTAATCAGGATCAAGTATCCTCAGAAGGGTCAAGGATCCTGAAATTGGTAATATCTATCCGATCACTTATTTATTTCAGATTCTTATTAATTTAAGGATAATATATTTTTAAAGTTTGTCTGTTTCCAAGTTTTAAATAACAATGCAGATTTCAATAAGAGGTTCAACGTCTAAGAGGTTGGCCACCTCTCCTTTACATTTAAGGTACTTTACTATTTCCCTTGGCCTAGCCCACGATTGGATATGACCCCCGATGGTCATATCCCCTAAGGTTTAAATGTTTTCACCTTTCTTATAAATTAGAGTTTCTACACTCTCGCTTGGAGCGCACGCTATCCAACGTATAGTCCAGGGCAGCGGGACCAGTACACGCTTAGTGGCTGACAATTTCGTTGTCTTCGGCTATATGGAGGATCCTACGATTTATGGTAGACGTACCATACCACCGGTTTATAACGTTTTCACGTTATCTCACGTTTGGGCTAAATTCCGGTTTGGGCGAGTCCCCAGTTAACATCCGTATCTTTGGGCCAGTCCCCAATTTTTGGGCTTGTCCCCAGTTTTTGGGCTTATCCCCAGTTTGGGCTTGTCCCTAGTTATACGGGCTTGTCCCCAGTTACACGGGCTTGTCCCCAGTTTCACTGGCTTGTCCCAAGTTTATTTGGTCTTGTCCCCAGTTTGTTAGGTTTAATCCCAGTTAATATCATAAGTTATATGCATCAGGTATCCTAAATTCAATTACAAGGACCACAGAAGGATCAACGCTTATGGTAACTTATGGTAAAAGGATATACAGCCGGAAGGGAAGTTCCCAAGGAAACTCCGTGATGACAATTATATCCAGCTTGTCAAATCTCATCTGTTTTTGCAGGAAGATTTCAAAGGCAAAATGACAGCTGTGATCTTATCACAACCGCCATTTTGGGGGCAATTGTTAGTGCACGGAAATTTGACATTGTGGATATGTTATCCTGGCATATAATACGGATCAATTATTTTTAGAATATGTTGCAGATCCTGTCAAGATCAATGATCCTCAGTACGTATTATTTATTAACGATTTTCCTTTGTTATCTTGATATTTATGGCATGTATAACGGCTAATGACCAGGTCCAACCTATAATCTCGCTATCAAGTTAAGAAAACGTGTGGATAATGAAGGAAACGGATCTAATTATGGAAAGGCTTGATTCTAGGCTAAAATTAGGGATATTTGTTATATTATTTTTGTATAAATTGAAGTTGATCAGCTAGGACAAACACACGCTGCTCTCTACGAAATTAGCATTATACACACACTTAGACATCATTGTAATCGCTGATCATAGCTTCCAACCCTTGTAACACCCCTTTTTGATTAATAAAAGTGGTGATAGACGATTTGTCATCACCCGGGGTTTTTGTGCCGGCGATCCGACCAAGATCAAAGGCTTTTCCTCGTAACAAATCTTTGTGTTCATCATTATTTCGTTTACATATTCGCTGTTATCATTTTAACACTAAACCTCACATAAAATATTTGGATACATTATCGTTAGCGGATTTTTGTCCAAAACAGTTTTAACTTGTCACGTTTTCGAATTTCGGATTAAAACTACATATATATACTTTAGTTATTAAAATTTGTTAAATGTTTTAATTTATTTAAAAAGGAATTTTAACTTATTATATGTATATCATGTAAATTCACGTATTAAAAGTATAGTCTAAGTATTTTAAAAAAAGATCTAAATTTTATATAATAATAATAATATTTATTATTTAATGTAAGTATTTAAAAGAAATCTTTATTAATAATAAATCTATGTAATATAAAAGTTTCTTTAGAGTGTACCCGATCATCGAATCTCGAGCCTTTATTTAATCTTAGTATTGTCATTCAAATCATATTTATTTCCGCAATTGTTCTTTATTAGGATTTCTCGTCGGTAATTTCTGAAAAGCATGACTCTTGTTTACTACCGTTCTTACCACATTCGTTTATCTCTTGCTTATGGCTAAGGTGAGCAATCACTCCCTTATTTTACTTATTTTTAAATCTTTTGGGGGACATGTGCGTATCTTATATATTTATCTATTATCTAGTATTTAAAACCGCAACTGTTAATCCTTATGTGTATATCAGTTTATGCTTAACTTGCTATTTCCTTACTTGCTTGTTTGAATGCTACTTGCTTATTTCGGCAATCGATGTCCATTTTTATAGTAACGGTTTAGTCCTTTCTTTGGTAACCAATGTCCATTTATATGGATTGGTTGAGCCCTTTCTTTATGGTTACCTTTCTTTTTGGTTTGATTGATTGTGTATGTGCTATGGCTTAACTGCTTATCTCACAGGAACAGTTTGCATATTTCTTTATTTATTATATAATATTATTGTAGTGTCTTAAACTGGAGTTTTACTCACTCAACATGTGTTGACAAAATTTTATTTTATACGCATATGCAGGTTGGTGAAGACTTAGTGAAGAATATAAGTTAGAAAATAATTAATCAATATCATTTGTAATATAAGTTGTATTGTTGTATGATACTTGATTATGTACTTGTTTGTATTTGATTTATTTGAAAATTGAATTTAACTAATAGATATTGTCATTTAAATATTGCATGATAGTACCTTGAGAGCTGTGAAAGTCAGCTCACGCCCCGACATTTCCGCCTTAGGTTGGGGTGTGACACTTCTTCTGCTTCTTCTGTACACCTGAAATCTTTCTTGTTGGAGGTAAAACGCTTCAAGGCTGCAAGCCTTCCATTCAGGCTTTCCACTTCTTTCTTGCTTTGTGGGAATTTGGTTTCGAGAACAGCCCTGACTTTGTTGGGATTAGCTTTTATGCTTTGTTTTCCCACAATGTGCCCCAAAAACTTGCCTTCTTCGAACCCGAATGAGCACTTTCACGGGTTAAGCTTCATGTTGATCTTTCTCAAGTTTTGGAAGGTTTCTTGTACGTCTTCAAGCATTTTGATGCTCGGTTTTGCTCTTGATTACTAGATCATCAACATAGGCTTCCAAATTTCTGCTAATTTGGCTAGCAAATGCTTTGTCGATCAATCGTTGGTAGGTTGCACCGGCGTTTCGTAGGAAAAAGGGCATTTTTTGGTAACAGAAAATACCCTTGTCCGTGTGGAAAGTGGTTTTTTCTTCTTCTTCCACTTTCATGAGAATCTGATGGTGACCCTTGTAAGCGTCGAGAAAACACTTAAAGGGATGTCCGGTTAAAGAGTCAACCTTGAGGTCCATCTCGGGTAAAGGATAGCAATCCTTTGGACATGCTTTGTTTAAGTCTTTGAAGTCGATGCACATCCTCCAAGACTTGTCAGGCTTTCGAACCATGACTGGATTAGCTACCCAAGACTGATACTTGACCTCGCGTAGGATCCCAGCTTGTACAAGCTTTTCAACCTCTTGGCATGCTGCCAAGCTTCTTTCAAGAGCTAGGCTCCGTTTCTTTTGGACAACAGGCTTGACATCGGGAGGTATTTTCAGCTCGTGTTCTGCAATGCTTCGAGGGATGCCTGTCATGTCTTCCGGGCACCAAGCAAAGACATCGCTGTAGTTTATCAACAGCTTTTCAAGGTGTGAAAGTGTTTCTTTGGAAAGGCTTGTGTTTACCCGTACCTTTTGTTCAGGGTACTTGGGGTTTATGATTAAGCCTTGCTCTTCGTTTTTGCTTTTTGAGCTTTCCCCTTCAACCGTGTGAACCTCTTGGGTAGGTTGAAGGTTTGAAATTCCCTTGTCGGTGGGAAACTTCACAGCACCTTGACTAACCGAGACAGCCATGTTGAACACGCATTGCCCTGGCCTTCCTATGATCACATCATAGTTGGAAGGTGTATTGATAACCACAAAAGTCAGCGGTTTGGTTTTCTTCATCCTGCCTTCACTAAAACAGACATCAAGGGTTAGTTGGACTAAAGGCTTCAAGGATACATCGGCAATACCTTTTATAGACGACTCGGAGGGTTGAAGCCTTAACGTTCTTCCTTCCTCAGCCGGTTGAAGAATCTTTCATACATGATTTCTGTGGCCGCCCCTGTGTCGATATAGGCTTTGTTCGTTTGAAGTGTTCCCACATTCGCTTCCACCGTTAGAGGGTTTGAGAGTAAGTCACCTTAAGGCGGTGGGAAGCAGATGCATTGAAGCTCCCAAGCTTCCAAGCGTTGTCGTTTGTGGGGAACACCTTGGTCTATATTCACCATATTCACTTCTTTGCTTTTTTCTTTCAGCCATCTTGTCTTTGACCCCTTTCACCAAATGAGCCAATTCTCCAGACTTGATAGCTTCCTCAGTTCTTCTCTTGAGTTGAAAGCAATCATTTGTGTGGTGACCTTTTTCTTCGTGAAACTCACAGAACTGGGTGGAGCTTTCGTTCTTTTTGCTCTTGGGCAAGGGTCGAGGAGGTCGGAAGTTGTGTTTTACTTCTTCAGTGGCAAGGATCTCCTGAGGGGTTTTGTTTAAGGCTGTGACATTCACAGTCTTCTCCCTGCTTGGAGGGTTCCGGCCTTCAGGCCTTCGTTGATCTAAGCCCCTTGGATATTTATCATAGGGATTGTAGTTCCCTCTCTTTCGGTTGGGACTGCTGCCTCGCCAACTAGGAGCTCTTTTTCGTTGCTCCTTGAAATCAATGGCCTCTTCGCCTCGAATATGGGCCTCAGCTCGTTCAAGAGCTTCTTCAAGGGTCTTAGGCAGGCACTTGTTAAAGTCCCTTGTGAGGTGCTTGGAGGTGATGGCGTTCATGAAGCCTGCCACCCTCATTTTTTCATCAGCCCCCACATATTGTAACCCTTCTTTCTTGTACCTTTCGATGAAATCTCGAAGGTTCTCATCATCTTTTTGTTTTATTTGAAAAATGACAGTGGCTTCCTTGACGTACCTTCTTTGCTGTGAGAAGTGAGCCAAGAAGCCTTTGCTCAGATCTTCGAAGCTTCGAACGCTTTGAGCAGGAAGGTCATTGAACCATATCCTGGCTGACCCAACTAACGTTGCATGAACATCAAACAACATTCAGCATGGGACCGTTTTTCGATTCTAGCCGCCCCATTGAAGACTTGGAGATGGTCTTCGGGATCTTCAGTCCCATCATACGTTCTTATATGGGGTGGCATCTTGATTTTTGTTTGAAAGTCATAATCGGCGATTTGTTGAGAGAAACAAGATAGGTTACCGGACTTGTAGGGTTTTTCTAGATCCTCGACTAGCCTTACAGCAGGATTATGACTTGTTGTTCCTTGGTGAGTACCCAGCACCTGGTTAATGATTTGGGTCCAAGGAAAGTGTGCCATCATTTGAGCCATCATCTGAGGCATCAGGTTAAAGCCTTGAAGGCTTTCAGGGGCTGCTGTTTGATTCGTTCCCATGGGAGTGCTCATCGCAGCACTTCGAGCCAAGGGCAAGACCGACATGGCCTGTTCCCATGTGGTGGCTGTGGGAGGAGCACTTGAAGCTGGTGACTGCCATATTTGGTCGAGAGTGGTCTCATGTCCAAGGGGTTGTGAAGTGAACAAAGGGAAAGCCGTTGGGCTTGATCTCCCATAGGTGTAAGGAGATTGGTTAAAGGGTTGACAGGTTACACTTGGACCAGCTTCAAAAAGAGAAACAGCCGGTCGTGAGCTGGTTGGAGGGGAAGGTGGACGTCCGAGCGACAATGAGGGCTCCGACTCGTCATAATCTAGCCTTATTCTTATCCCCTTTTCTCTCTCTTGGCTCACGTGTTGGTTAAGAAGATGTCTTAGTTGCAAGAAATGCCGTGATACCCCTTCCATTGTCAAGTCAACACGTTCCGGGGTGTTCGTGACTCCTGCATGAGGAGAAGGAACTCCGGATCGTGAAGGGGTTGGAGTTTGAAAAGGTGAAAAATCGAGGAACAAGGGTCCCGTCGAAGTTCCTCCCGGAGTGGAAAAAATCGAGGTTGTCGCCGGAGTTTCTTGACCGACGCTTGGTGTCGGTGTTCTTGACACTTGATTAACTTCTCCAGGAGATCCACCTTCTGACATGGTGATGGAGCTACACTACTGGTCTTTATGATAAAGTAAGCGGCGTAGCCCCACTGTGGGCGCCAACTTATTGCTACAACAAAGATAAGACCAATGATAGTGAATGGATAGGTTAGGCTAACAGGCTTCAAGGGTTCAGGTTAGCCTAACGCAGGTCGTGGTGTCCCTCTACGTTTGCAAAACGTAGAAGGAGGTTCACTAGTTAGTTGTTTGTTGTTATAGCTCACCGAGGATCAAGAACCGTGATGTTTGGAATCGGTTTTAGGATGATGTTCTTAGTGAAGCTATGAAGTTATTGAAGTAAGAAATAAGCTAAGAGCATATTTCTCAAGGAAGAAGAGAAGATTAAGGAGATGATGTTATCTGCCCAAATATGTTGTGTTTATGTTTATGGCTAAGTCATCTATTTATATGAAGAAGATGTAAGCCTTTTAGTCCAGTTAACTAAACTAGTTAGCCTCTTGTTTGCGTTGAGAGTTGACCTTTATGGGCGGGAAGGTTTGGAACGCTGATCCTTAACTAAAATAATAATACTTTATCTGAATATGCCCTTTGGTCAGAAGGGACAATGATGTGAACAGTGATTTGACATCGTACTGTAGCACGTGGGTACTTGTTTACATAAGTTTGGGCGGGAAACGAAGCTTTTAACCTTTTAACCCTTTTAACGTTAATGTGTTTCAGCCATTTTATTATTTCCTTGGGCTACCCCCGTCATCATTTTCCATAGCTGATCAATAGCTGATCAGTTAAACCACAAACTGCTTTTCCGATCGGACCTAACTATCAGTCAAAACATTATACTAAAAAAGTTGACCTCTATTCTTGTGAGGGGCATTTTTGTTACATTCATGTACAAGTTTGGACCTGTAATGTAATTTCCTATACCTAAAAGGGAAAAAGCAAATAGACATATCATAAGGACTGTCCATATAATTTAATGTAAAACATAATTTGGTTATGGAAAATACTAGGAATTTTTGGACCACACAAAAACATAGAGATGTACGTACCAACTACAAGTACTTTTGTGCCTTCAAAGATCTTTCTTGAGCACCGCCAAATTTTAAAATACTACAACCACTGGTGGGGTTTTAAATTGACTCAGATCTAATGTTAATGCAACTATTAATTATTATTTATCAATAAAGATTTCTTCAATGTTATATCTTATTTATAAATTATTTATCTATAAACGAACCTTCTCTTCTCTTTTATTTTTATTACTATTTGACAACTCAGTAGGCTTTAAATCTAAATAATCATTTCATTTTCTAATCATCAGTATTTTGTCTAATTTCTTTTGGTATGTCTTTCTTTGCTACTTTTTAGTCTTATATATCGTTGTATTGTTTACAAATCTTGCGAATTAAGGGATCATAGTGTGTATATCTATATCTATCTCTCTATATATTGAATCACAATGTTTTGAATTTTTGATTGTTGGCCCACACCTTGATATTCTTGGGTTAAACTTTTAACAATTAGTGAAACTATTAACCAAATTAACTAAATTTATAGAAGTTATTGCAATGGTCATCGCAACAAACTAATTACACGATTATGGAAGTGGTATGATAATTGATAAATTTGGTTTGGTTTATTTTAAAAGTAATATTTTATGTGTGAGCCAATATTATATTTAAATGATAACACGGGACGTATCGTTGTAACCGTAACATTCATTAGTGTGTTTAATTGATCTTATAATATTGGGACGTGTCTTTCAGGGCCGGCCTAAGAGTGTGGCCGGGAAGTCGACGGCCACAGGCCCGACACCTCGCTAAGCTCGAATTTTTTTATTTTTTTTAAATTATATGTATTTTTAAGAAAAATATTATGTATAATCAATGTTTCAACATAATTATATAACCATTAGCTTGATCTATTGGTAAAGAAGTATGACATCTAACCAAGATGTTGTGAGTTCTTGTCTTAGTTAAGACATTATTATGTTTATTTTTATACACAAGTTTTTTACACAACCCAAATCATAACTAAGTAAGCTTATTTAAAATTAAATTGTTTAAACCTAACAAAATATTCCTTTCAGTTAAGGCAAAGAAAAATTTTCGCCTTTGGCCCAAAAAAAATTTCGTCTTCTCGGAGCTGGCCCTGGTGTCTTTGTATATCAAACATGTTATTGTAATTGGTTTAGACGCACTGTTATACCTTGTTTAGGCACATCGTTGTAATTGCCCAACTTAAACACTTTGTTTTAACTAGATTAGATGCACAATTTTAAGTAGACTAATTTGATACATTGCTATAATTAGAGTGTATGAATATATTTTTATACGTCATAGTAATAATAAAGATAATAAGTTTATCAAGTTGTAATTGCTAATCTTTGCGTATCTCTGCGTATCCATGTTCAGAGCTGGATGCAATGAATTCGAAGATATTATTAAAGGATATTTAATTCAGGTATTATTGGCATTTCTACTTTGTATATATTTTAATATATTTGCCTTAATTAATTAACATACGGAGTCACATCTGCTTTCTAGCCTAATAAATTAACAAAGCAAATAACAAGTTTACATATAGTATTTATGGAATTTAATATAAAACCATTAAAATTGCTAGTTCTTGCCCCAGCAAATCTTGAGCTCAGTAGTTGGAAAACCACCATTGTAAAAAACAACTTGTTTTCCTAAAAGTTTCCTACAACATACATGTAACTCCAATAAATTTTATGACGAATTTCCAAAAAAAAAAAACCTAATTTTGCTATAGTATTGCAACAAAAATAGTAACAAAATAGTTGCTCTACAACAAAATTAAAAAAAAAAAAACGTTTATCAATTATATTTATAATTTTTGTTGGAAAACAGTATAAATGTAATTATTTGTGTTATCTTTAGTATTATGCTAATTGTTGGAAAGTTGTAACAAATTAGAAAATCTAAATTAAAAAATAAAACAAGTTTAGATGAAAAGTTGTATACAACATACTTTTGTAGCAATTTTGTAGGATAAGTTATTGGAAAGGTTGGAAATAATTTTTATATGTGTTTTTCCAACACAACTTTTTATAGGAAAATCGTTGAAAAGTGAGTTTTCCAACAAAATTCCAATGAAAACCGCCATAAAGAAAATGACTTATTTTCTAATAGCACTTATTTACCATGGAAACATAACGCCCTAGCCATTTTGCAATCAAAGAATCGAGCAAGTAGGCCGATTATCATGACACGTGATACAAACTAAACAATTTTATTTTATGATCGCAATGTGCAATAATAAACTCTGATTTCCTTTTAACATAAGTCTTAAGTTCAAATTTTACTTCGACTAGTTTCCTATCGTAACCTTTGTATAGGCTTTAATGTATTTGATCCGGTTGATTAATAGCACCTCACAAAATGCATAATTCAAAGAGCACATGCATGAAATATTAACTTGAAACTAAATGTGGGAATAATTGAATGGATTTTAGAAATCTCTTCAATCTTGTGATAACATAATTTTAATGAATTAAAATGTGAAAATGAATCAGTACTAGCAGGGTTACATGTGAAGATGTTCCATTGATGATACTCTTGATTAATTTAAGTTGTTTATTTAGCATCTGATCTTATATATATCCATATATGTGATTCACATCCCCTTCAGATTTCTTCATCCCTACCTCTTATTCATCTTCATCAACTTCATCTTCTTCTTCGTTGCGGACTAATGTCAAAAGCGTGCATTCTTTTGTTAACGGCTTTCTTCTATCTTCTTACTGATGTTGAATCTTTAATTGCTTCAAGTTGGATTAGAGCTCATGCCACATTTTATGGAGGCAGTGATGCTTCGGGAACAATGGGTATGTGTTTCAATGATAATTTGATTTCATAAATATAGATTCCGTACAATATTACCAATATTAATGCATGTATACATTGTCGGGTGGACCTTTATGAATGCCTAAAGCGAATTAAAATTTTGATACTCTTGTTCAAACAATTTATTTTTTCAGATTCGAATCCTAAAAGCAGGAATATGATGAAACACATTTTTTGTTTTCCATACCTAAAAGCCACGGAATAAGTCTGTTCCAACTAGAAATTTGAGAGACTAAGAGCCGAGAGAGTTGTCGATAGTTGGAGATAAAGAATTGAATGTGAATCAACGCAATAAAATCGTAAAAAAAGTTTGGGGCTTATAAATATGGGCCCGGATTTCAGCTTATATATGTTTTTTTATACAGTTGAGCCGCCCCTGCTTGCATGTAGTAAGACGGGTCATGAAGAAGCAATACTAATATGATCTTGTTTGATTGTAGGGGGTGCTTGTGGTTATGGTAATTTGTTCTCAGCTGGATATGGCACAAGAACCGCGGCACTAAGTACTGCTTTATTCAACCAGGGTGCAGCTTGTGGCCAATGCTACAAGATTGTATGTGATCGCAAGTCTGACCCTCGATGGTGCAAGAAAGGATCTGTAACCATTACTGCTACCAATTTTTGCCCACCAAATTTTGATGGTCCGGGAGGGTGGTGCAATCCGCCCCTTCAACATTTCGATATGGCTCAACCCGCTTGGGAGAAGATTGGCATTTACAAAGGCGGAATAATCCCCGTTATTTATAAAAGGTACCCATTATTCTTTTAAATATACTTATGTATAAGTGTCATTGCTCGAATAATATTTATCGACTTTATCAAATAATTACTATAGATCAGACCATTTGTAACTTGTAAATATACTTATGAAAATTACTTATATTATGAAAACCATCATTTCATTAATGATTTATATTTTTTCTCCAAGAAAAACAATTGGAGGATATGAATATTAACAATTTAAAAAATTTTAAATTGTTTGAACTTTTATAATCCATTTTCTAGCTTTGCTTTATATCACTTATTAATTATCAATAAAATGCTTCTAAAGTGACCTATTTTCACATCAATAATTAGAAACTTTCTTATTTACTTTAATCAATAGTATAAGTTTAAGATGTGTCACTTATAAAAGCATGTGTTTTGTGTTCGATTTTTAGGGTACCATGCAAGAGACATGGCGGAGTTAGGTTTACAATAAACGGAAGAGACTACTTTGAGCTTGTTTCAATAACAAACGTTGGTGGAGCTGGGTCGATTCAATCGGTTCAAGTAAAGGGGTCTAGAACCGGCTGGTCACCAATGTCAAGAAACTGGGGGTCAAACTGGCAATCAAACTCGTACCTCAATGGTCAATCGCTCTCGTTCATGATCACAACTACTGATGGCGTGACTAGAACCTTCCCCAACATCGTTCCATCGAATTGGAGATTCGGGCAAACCTACTCGAGCCGAGTGCAGTTCTAAATGCATTTCAAGATTTGGTGTTTGAGGTTGCGGCATGCTTACTCTTTTTAAGGAAGCATCCGTTTATGTTTTCCTTTTCTTTTTTTTTACTTATAATTTTTCTTCCAAAGGTACACAAATTTAGGAGTTGAACTAGCTTACTCTTATTCAAATGGCCAAGCTCATGTATACTCCAATGTACTTAATTAACAATATCGAATAATAAAAACTCAGTTTACTGATTTGTTGAAGTATCGAATAATTACAAAGAAATTTGTAATAATTTTTACAATTTTTTTCCGAATTCGAGGATGACGATTCGGGCTCAGTGGCGTGCCTCTTTATATCCCATGTATGTCCACATTTTAGACGAGATTTCAACCGTCCATCGTTAGTTTGACACTCGACGATGGCGCCGATATATACAGTGTGATAATTGATAAGCGATTATACATAGAAATTGCAAGTTAACCGATCAACTAAGTATGATAGATTCATAGAAATTCTCACATTATACAAATATCAATTACACGTAAACCTTGGTTACTTTAAACATTAAATCGTCAAATACTAACAGCCAAGAATGTCAAAATTTCACAAAAAATATTGAGGACATGAGATACACATTCATGAAAAATTTAAAAGCGAGCTCATCGTCAATCCATAGATCGATCGACCGTAAGGACCGAATAAAGAACTAAATGCACGTCTCAGTTTTTACCAAATTATGTCTAGCTCGTGTTGGGTTCTTAGGCCTTCTTTCGCCAAGTTTATTATATGCAGTCAAAAGAGGAGACGGGTGTGGCCGGCTGGGCCTGTTTAGATTTCTTGTTTAATAGTTTAGAAACCCTAGTACAGTCTATATTTATACCACGTCTTGTACTTGTAATCCTTTGTCACTCAATAAAGAATATATACCTAGTTGCCACCGGTGGATGTATGCCAGTTTAGACCGAACCAAAGAATGAAAATATACCTGTTGAAAATCATATTCTTTGTGAACCACAAACTCCTGAGAAATAAAAAACTGGTAAACCAAAGACATGTGAGAAGAAAGTTGTTTCTGAAAAGATATTGAAATCATTTTCAAAATCGAGTGTTGAGGGAAGAAAATGGAAAGTTTACAAGTAAAAAGGTGTCGATAAAATGTTTGCTGACGAGCTCTTTCCGATAGCTCTTGTTAAACCTGAGTGTGTTGAAAAAGTTTATGATTGTGATCACTCGGTTTCTCTTAATTGTGATACATTAGTGATGCCTATTGGAGATTGTCAAATCTACTGGTTCTGATGTATTGAACAATTTTGCATAGTGATCAAATCTTGAGTTTTTCCAAAAGAAAAATCATGAGAAAATTCAACCCTTTGCGTCTAAAATTGTAACAGAATCATCTTCGATTCGGGTTGAATTGAGAAAATGTTTTTATTGCAATGTTAAAGGACAAATTGCCATATGCTTTTAACAAGGTTTAATTAACCTTTAGGCAATTTGAGAAACTTATACAAAAATCCACACAACAAAGAGTTTATATTATTGTTAAAGTCTCCTGAAAAGTTTCATTGTTCTTATGATGTTAAATTTTTGAGGCAACAAGTCGATAATCCATTACCAGTTTGGAAACCAAAAATCCTATCGACTGTTATTGATCATGTTGAGGATACTGGTTGACCTAAGACTATGGTCTGGGTCCAGTTTCTCGTTAATTATTTAGTTTTTGTGCAGGGATATCGAAGAAGATTCGTCAATGACATATGGATTGTTGCTAAATCAAATTTGTTGATAGTGGATCATCTCAACATATTGGTTTCGTTTGATTTGATTGATACTTGCAAAGATTCCAAATTCATAAAATTTTCAATCGACAAACCTTTTCACCATTCACACTTTCATATTCAAGATTCTTTTTTGGTGACCATGATCTTCAAAAGACTATGTTGGAATATCACTTTTCGTTATTTTTCTGAAATTTTTTTTGTTAATATTTTTAGGGGTAGAAAATCAGAAAATTTCAAAAATAGTGTGTTTTTTTGTATGAAAAATATAAAAATATGAAATATATAAAATTTGAGAAACGTGATCCGACATATATGGAAAATGATAGTACAATAACTTAGCGGATCTTACACATGAATAAATT
The DNA here is from genome assembly GCF_021521415.1 of Bidens hawaiensis. NCBI lineage: Eukaryota > Viridiplantae > Streptophyta > Magnoliopsida > Asterales > Asteraceae > Bidens > Bidens hawaiensis. The sequence continues at coordinate 1,571,720 of NW_027491014.1, forward strand.
AGACTCAAAAGTGTCATAAGCTCAACTATATGATGTGCATGATAGGCTTAACAGATCATGTAAATGCTGAAAAGATATAAACCTAAATTGCTTGCCAAATTTAGTGGTATTACATCTTGATGCTCAGTTAATATATGTTTTAAGATTTAAAAAGTTTATAGATTGTTGTGTGTACATGCTTTCATTGCAAAGAAATTCAGCTTATGTTTCTTTATATTTTGAAAAGAAATTCAACTTTATTTTTTCTTTATTTTTCCTTAAGTATTGGATCCTCTTTACGTGTAGTAATACCGATATGAGGGTTAAGTCATAAATATTCTGCTTTATATTCCTAGTGTTTTGTACAAGCCTTGGACCTTCTCTGCGTATACTATAAGCACAAATGTGTGAAAACATGTATCGAACTGGAGGCTAAGGCCCTGTACAGCTTCAACTTATTTTATCATTTTATTTTGTTAAAATGGAACCTTATCTACGTGTAGAAATACCAATCTTAAGGGAATATTTTAACCTTCTTCTTTGTTTTTTGTTTTTTAATTTTTGCGTAGGTCACAACTAATCATTTCAAGAAAAAGAAACATATTTACATGTGAAATTCACTATATAAAAGATATACAAATTGTGTCTGATAGATGTGGTCCATATAAGATTTGAGCTTAATTGAACCTTAATCTGTATCGTAAAGCTACTGAAGGATTTGTATAAAGTTTAAAGTGGACAATTATTTCTGCAATCATTGTTGGATTATATGCATAATAATGTCAAATTTGAAGTGTACTATAGGACGTTACTAGTCAATAAGATCCTATGTTGTGATCTTTCTCACAAAAATATAAGTTATTTTTACTGCTTATGTTTACAACTTTAATTTTCTTTTCATTAATTTGAGAAAAATAAAAAAATATTATAGGTGTGTTTTGATATAAACATTGAAAAATCAAAAATATTTTGAGTGTGTTTTAGCATAAAGTTTGTAAAAACCCAAAAGATTATTCTTTCCAATTTATTTTTGATCTTTCGACAATTAATATACAATTTCAAATTGTTTGTTGAGTTATTCAAATATTTTCACCATTAAACATTCTTTTTCATACTATTTTGTGCACAAATGCTAATTAAAATAAAACTTTACAGTTTATTGATGGAATGTGTTGATGTTATGATAAGAGTTATGATTATTTAATCCTTGTATCTTCTCAAGATGGTGAATTTAACTTATGACAGAGTATTCGAGTTAAGGGGGAGTGAAGATGTTGATCGTGTGTACAAGATTGACGCTGATAAAGATTGGGGACGTACAACTAATGCCAAATGGGAGTTTGTTAGTGCATTGTCTACAAGGCATTACCTGTATACAGACACACGTGAAGATCAATTGATAGCAACAAAAACTAGATCTTAACGAACTCCAACAATTGTCAAGGGGGGTCTATTTGTACATGAAATGTGAAAAGTGATAGGAGTTGAACTAACAAGACGTTTAGTCTTTGTAATTAGGCTCATTCGTTAGATGACGCATACTTACGAGGTTCAAACGCTAGTTCAAGGCTCATTCGTTAAGAGGAGAATGGAGTTTGACTTAGGCAACGAATGGATGGCGAATATGAGCATGCATGTAACGAATGTGCATGTCAGTTTTTAGTACGAATGTGATAAAATGCATGCATGTAACGAATGTGATGTCAAGTAACGAATGGGGCATGCAATATAAATAGGTTAGTTTGTTTCATTTTGCATAAGAGTTCACTTTTACGAGACACCGATTGTAACGTTACTCTGCCGAAATTCCTAACAAGCTTCAATGAGTTATTGATTACATCTTATGTATGTGCTCAATCGTTTTCGTTCATCGATTAGTACCGAAACGCACTGAAACAAACACTGTGCATTTTCGATTTCGTAGATCAATATCGAGTTCAACGATCCTCATCGGGAAAAACAAGTGCCCGTGTCATTATTTAATTTCCCACTTAAATGAGTATAATAGGCGCTCCCGGATCTTGAAACTTAGGTGGAAGAGCACCCGAAATAATCGTACTCACATTATCGATAAAGTCAATCTGTTTCGGAATTTTGTGATTCCTCAATTGTGTGCACAACTTTTTCAAGTACTTAGCATAGGTGGGAATTTGTTTTATGGCATCTAATAGAGGAATATTGATTTTAAAATGTTTAAACATTTCCCATATTTCCTCCTGTTGTGGGCCCTGTTTTGCTGCCATCTTCGCCTTAGATGGGCGCCAACAAAGCATCAGATTAAGGAGCGGTTTTCATCTTCCCCTTGCCCTTAGAATCGGTGGTATCATCTCTCAAAACGGTTTTTTAATTTTATTTTCATTTTATTAGATCCAGTTAAAGTAACCGGTTTTTGTTCGTCATCACTGATGACATTTTCATTAATTTCTTCCTCCACCCCCTCACCCAATGGTGGTGGAAGCCCAACCTTATTATCATATTTCTTCCCACATCTTAAAGTACTTACCTGATTCACGTGTTTCTTCGAGCTTGAACTGTAGTGATTCGGCTTCACTTTGGTGTAAGGCCCCGTTACCGGTAGCCTTACTTTGGTGTTGGATTTACTCATAAACACAGTTCTACAAATCAGAGTTAATTAAAACTTTACGCGGAATATAATAACTTCAACCATAACATATTACATAACTTCCAAATCTCGTTTACCAAACATTCATAGCCATTTAAAAATAAAACATAGTCTTTAATTCATCATAACATTTCTGCGAGATGCCAGTATCTTCGATTCCATGCCATGTGTCTTCAATCATGCGAGCTGCCTCAACCTATATGCCTGCGTGCATACTAAAAGTCAGTTACGCTGAGTGAGTTCTAGTTAATCACATAACTTACTTTACGTACACATATACGTGCCCGTAGGTACGCATTACATACTTAACATGTCCATCGTTCTTTTGTATACATTCATAACTAGCCTTACATTATAAAGAGCATTCGCCCTACATACCTCGGATATTATTAGGGTCCGGTACCCTCCATCCTCGGATATTATTAGGGTCCGGTCACCCTTCATCCTCGGATATTATTAGGGTCCGGTACCCTCCATCCTCGGATATTATTAGGGTTCGGTACCCTCCATCCTCGGATATTATTAGGGTCCGGTACCCTCCATCCTCGGATATTATTAGGGTCCGGTACCCTTTCTTCCATACCTCCTTAACATACTTTCTATATACATAATCGTAAGTTTCGCACATACATACATCATTCATTCGTCATCTTACAACAAACATATAACATCAACCGTTTCCTGGCAGTACATGCAATTCCGAAGATCGTTCATGTACTGGCAAGAAACCATTCATATATTTCACATAATACATATATGGCATACACTTATCACTTAGGATAAGTGTATTAACTAATCACATCGAGTATGCACACAGCCCCGAAAACATAACAAGGAATGGGGCTAGAAACTCACCTGAAGTCGGTTACGTTCACCGTTAATTGTTATTCCTTTCTTCAGTTGGGCGCGGATAACTGTATAATAATTACACGTATCAATTATCTATCACTATCTATAACGTCTTTCTAGTCTACTTATGACCCACGAAGAACGGGGGTCCGGGGGCAGCGCCCCTGGCAGCTGGGTCTAGGGGCGGCAGCCCCTAGTAGGGTCTAAGGGGCAGAGCCCCTGGCTGGGGTCGAGCTGTCAGGTCAGCTTGGAAAAATTTTATTTCTATTAACTGTCGTAACATATTTTTGTAGGTTCCCAGCCGGATCTACACGGAAATATCTCGTTCTACGTAGGTGCGGAATCCCTACGTAAGATGATACGAGCGTAGAATCGATATACGTTAAACAGAAGCAAACACACGTTACAATAAACAAAGAACACGTTGTATTGCAACTAATAACACGTGATATGTCAATCACCGATTACACGTACTGAATCATTAATTACAAAACAAGCCGCAGCTAAGCTTTTATGGTTATCGACAACTTCGCCTAACATGTTAGGTGAAGTTGTTGATAACTTCGCCTGTTCCACAAGTTCGCTTATAAGAGGCGAACTTGTGAAACAAGTTAACAAAACATTAATACAAATCCAACTAACACAATTACAGACACTAGATACTGAACTACTGACATCATGTACCAACAGACTCCCCCTTGGCAGTAGCTTCATATCTCTATCTTCAAACACGTGTCTCGTAATCCCAAAAATCTTGTATCTTCCATCTTCAAGCATGAACGCCTTCTCGTACACAAACTGAAACTACTCTTTGATATTTCTTTGCTTCTTCTTTCCAGGCAGGAATATAAAATATCTTTTTCTCATTTAGCACCTGCAGATCAGCTTGAGACAAATTCACTAAGTGCATTGGATCATACACTCTCATCAGCTCCTGTTCATCTTCATCCTCCATCACCGCTTCAGCCGTCTCACTATCAACGTACCACCATTTCAGATCCTTGAGCACATCCTTGGGCATTTGTTTCATCGGCACTTCTTTTAGACACCGGATCGGCTTATACTTCATTATCATCCAAGGCTTGCCATCTGCTCTCATTCCTCTGTCTTTGTCTTTAACGAGCTTTCCTTTCTTCGGTTTCAACAGCTCGAACTTTTTAGATTTACTCTTGATTGTTCTGCCACGACCCTTTCAAGCGCTGCTATTCTTTCCGAGTCGGATAAGGTTGCATCGAAATCAAACCTCATATGTGATATGTCTTGAGCGTACGGAGGAGGGATTCCCAATGTAACCGGCACCTCAAAAACAGGTGGAAACGTAACCGCAGGTGGTATCGTAACCGACAACCCTGCAGTGGCGACAACCGTCGACTCAACAAACCTTGCAACGACCTCCGATGGAGTAAGAGTTGGAGGGGGCAAGGACACAATCTCCGGAGCCGAGAGTTGAAATTAAGTGGGTGGTATGCCAAACGAAGATGAGGTAGTCACCACGGGAACATCCGTGGCGCTTGGCCCTGTAACCGGCAATGATGAAGGGACCATAGTCATACCAGACAGTGCGGGTGGAGTGAAACGAACCACCCTTGAGCTCTCACCAGCTCCCGAACCTGCACCTGCCCTTTCCCTTCTCGCTCTACGGACCAACCGATGTAAATCTTCCTCAAAATCCGAATCACTGTAATCGGTGTCTCTCTTTCTCTTCCCATGAATCCTTTCTTGTGTAACTAAAATCCGTCTAGCTTCAGCCATATCATCATCTGAGGAATCAGAATCAGCCTCTGTCGTAGCTGTCATAGCCACATCCACACTAGTAACCCGTGCAACCGAGAGTTGTACATCTTTCTCTGGATCAACACGTTCCATATCAAAAAATCCTTGATCGCCAAACGCAACTTCAAGGTCTACATTTTCCTCCGGTGCCACAACAGGAGCAGCAGGTAAAGCTTGCTGAACCACATGTGGTGGTTGAGGTGCTTCAGTCTGTTGTGGTGCAAGATCCCGAAACTCGTCCCCACGAGCTGCAACATACCCCGGGTTGATCAAGTACCCAAATAGCGGAGTATGTCGAGGATGGAGTTCTGGCTTACTTCTGGCACTTGATGATCTACACTGGGAAAATATTCGCTTGCTGACACTTTCCACATACCGAATCGGACGGCGCTGAGGTAACGAGGGAGCCACGTGATTCAAGATCATTTGAAGAAATCTTGGGTACATTAAGAATCTCTCACGCGCCACCGCTCGTCTTTGACGATCTATCTCGTAGAACACCATCTGACTAAAGCTATAACGCTTATTGTAAGTCAGTGCTGTCATCGCCGACTGCATCGTCGCACCCATTCAATCTGTACCAGCCTTTCTCCCCGACATACACACGATCATCACGTGCATGAGAAAGTGCCATTGGTCCAACAAGAACCCCTTTCGTCTTTGAGTATCCCCCAAAGGACCAGAATAGCCCATTCTTAGAAAAGCACCATCTCTGAATGGAGCCACGAAGTCTGTAGGATCGTTCCTCGTTTCATCCCCAAACTGCAAAGCCACCCTGATCTGCTCAGACGAGAACTGCACTACCTGATTGTTAACCGTTGCACGCATAAATGGGGGCTCGACTCGACAATCATATTCAACTGTCTGCCAGAAATCTTCTATGTTTGGCAAAGAGATAGGCAGTGTTGTAGTAATAGCGTGGAAGATACGCGAGCGGATAAGAAACGTGATGATCTCGCGGAAATCATCAACATCGCTCGCATCCGAGTCCAGAGTAATGTACATATTATGCCCCGGGAAAAACTGTCGGTTGTTGTCTCCACCTTCATCACCACCTGCACCACCGGCTCCAGCTACAGCTGCCATTTCTGTAACAAAAACAGTCTAAGTTAGAGAATCGTCAAGTCAAATCACAAGTTCGCCTGTTACCATGAGCGAAGTTATGATTTATTCTGTATAGGCGAAGTTAGGGGTGGGGCGAAGTTGGTAATAACTTAGCCTTAACTTTAACTTCGGCTGATAAATGTTAATTAAAAAAAGTTAAAAGGGCCAGGCGAAGTTAATGATAACTTCACCTAACCACAACTTCGCCTCATATACTGTTAAATAATTAAATATCAGGCGAAGTTAAGGATAACTTCGCCTAAACTGTAACTTCGCTTGAATCTGAAGCGGCAATAGTATAGGCGGCCAAACGAGGTGAATTTTATGAGTTTGATGATTGTGGACTCTACAAAACATGTTTTTGAGGAGATCACGACGATCAAGATGATTACGACCACGTGAAAATAAGTTTGAAAAGCGGGTGTTGAGGGTTTGAATGAACGGGGTCACTATCGGGTCGAAACGACCTTGATTAACGTCATTGTCATAGATTATAAGATATGACGACACTACACACCTTTATATCGGATTAAAACTGAGATAAAACAACGAGGTGTGAGTCGAGAATTAACTTCGCCGAGAGATTATTTGATAAGTTCGCTGGTTTTTGAAAAAGTATAAAGGGTTTGACCAAGATTTTCTTTATATAGGGTCAAAGTTGCACAGGCGAAGTTGGGGCTAACTTCGCCTGTTTTATTAACTTCGCTTGATAACAATGTTACATAACAGACCCTTATAATTAGGACGTCTTGCAATCAACTATTAAAACCTCCTTTAAAGCGTTAAAATAAATATGATCAACGTCCAAGTAACCAGGTATTAAACCATAATACGACATAAGTAAAATCAAAATTTGAGATAGAGTACACGGGATCAAATTTCAGTCTTGACAGGGACTTACATGTTTTAGAAAAGATCCGAACTGGAATCATACTAATTAAGTGACTGTCACTTAGATCCATGTTCAGCTGTATTATGACATAAAGAAACAGGTTATAAGCGGGTAAACAACTTAGTATGGTTTTCATCGTTTCTGTGATACGGGTTAGGTTCAATTAAGATCAAAATATAAATGGGCAACACATCAGAGAATGTGATGTCTCCTATCTATTCTCAAAGCGTATTTGGCTTTCCCCAAGTCACCCCGAGTTGACCTCGACCTGTAGTGTCTGATTAAGCTGTAAATACATCTCGATATTCGTCTCGTTCTCGGTCTTGCCTCTTGATTGATAAGTATAACATAATAGACTTCAGAAGGCTTAAATAATAATAATTTTTTTTATTAAACATTTCCATAGCCGTAAACAGTAGACTACTGCAAGTCCCGAATCTGGATCACTGCAGTTTCTTGACACACTATCTTCTCGGGAATCAGAACACTCACGGGCTCGTTTATGACTGGGTAATCGCTTTTCTGCCTATCATTCGGAAAGATATATATGAGGACATGCACAACTCTTAATGAGTTTCCACTTAAAATCGAGGAGAGTTAGTTAGTATCACTTCTACTTTTACGCACCATAAAAGGCTACCATGACATACAATGACTGTTCTAAAGTCTTTTAGGCCTAATAACTTCACTAGTTAAGCACACAGAATTAGTTTGTCTATCACTTTCCAAGGTTGGATCAATTTTCTTATAAACATTGTAAAGATACTTCTTACGAAGTAGTAGACTTGAAAAATTATTTCATCTCCCTTTAAAATATTTTTAACTTCTATCGCCCCGATCAAGTCAAAGTCTTCAGGTGAACGGCTATCCTGAAGATCCAATGGATCAGCTGGACCGACCACATACGAGTATGTGTCCTTCTAACTAAGTATGAACGACTAATTTTCAGCGAAAGAATAAAAACACATCATAAACCGCCCCGGTCACTTTCAGTCATCTGGTTAATGGCTATCCTCATACTCTACAGGTAGAAATGAGGACCAACCATATCCGAAAATATGTCCTTCAAACTGAAGCAACCGACATAATTCTAAGCGATAGTGACGTTTTTTTTAAATAAAATAAAAACACGGTTACTCGGGATTGATCATCCCATTTAGCTCAACAAGGTTTTGAAAACGATTTTTTTCAAACGCTTTAGTAAACAAATCAGCGAAGTTATCTAACGAGTCAACCTTTTCAAGCACTATTAATTTCTTCTCAGCCCAATCCCGTATAAAATGATGACGAATGTCAATGTGTTTAGTTTTGCTATGCTTTACGGGATTGTTAGTTACTGAGATAGCAGCAGTGTTATCTATACAGATAGGGGTATGAGTGAATTCAGACCGTAATCGCGCAATTGCTGTTGTATCCAAAGAACCTGGGAGCAGCAGTTCGATGCTGCCATGTACTCTGCTTCACATGTAGAAATGGCGACTGAGGTCTGCTTCTTGCACTGCCATGACACTAATCTGCCTCCAAGAAACTGACATCCACCCGTTGTCGACTTCCGATTCTGATTGCATCCTCCATAGTCAGAATCCGTGTAGGCGACTAACTCCAAGTCTCCCCCTTTCGTGTACCACAACCCTAGCTTAGGCTTGCCTTTGAGATACCGCAATATCCTCTTCACACCCTTCATGTGAGATTCCTTTGGGTTTGCCTGAAAACGAGCACAAAGACAAACTGCAAACATAATATCAGGTCTAGATGCAGTTAAATACATTAAAGAACCTATTATTGCCCGATATTGGGTGGGGTCCACGTCTGCATCACTGTCTGAATCAACACCCAGTTTATGGTTGACGCAAACTGGAGTATCAAATGGAGTGCTGTCCTCCATCTTGAAGCGTTTGAGAATGTCTTGGACATATTTAGTCTGATGAATGAACATCCCATCTTTCTTCTGATCAACCTGCAATCCTAAAAAGAAAGTTAGTTCACCCATAGCACTCATTTCAAACCTCAGTTTCATGACGGCTTCAAACTCCTGACACATGGCGACTTTTGATGCAGCAAAGATGATGTCGTCCACGTAGACTTGAACCAGAAGAAAGTCTATTCCTTTTCTCTTAACGAACAGTGTGCTATCGATCTTTCCCCTTTCAAATCCATTCTCAAGCAAGTAATCGGATAGAGTTGCGTACCAGGCATGAGGGGCCTGATGTAGCCCATATAGCGCTTTACTTAGCTTGTACACGTGATCAGGAAAATCTGGGTCAGGAAAACCCGGAGGTTGCTCAACGTACACAACCTCATCGACTTTACCGTTAAGAAACGTACTTTTCACGTCTAACTGGTGTAGGTTCCCTGGACGGATCACACGAGATATCCCGATATACACAGGTGCGGAATCCCTGTGTAGATCGTTACGGACGTAGAACACAAGCTCACAAACACACGAATACGATACGAACAAACACACGTTATATTAATAACTCAACACGTGATACTTACAGACTCTCGACCTCACGTCACTTGACTCACTGAATTACACGTAACTCGAACCACTTCGTAAACAGTAACCGTAACCTATATAAATACACGACAACTTCGCCTCAGGCGAAGTTGTCCTTAACTTCGCTTGTTCAACAAGTTCGCCTAGGCGAACTTGTCAACAACTTCGCTTGGTTAACAAGTTCGCCTAAGCGAACTTGTCAACAACTTCGCTTTAAACAAACAAATACATAAACAATATTACAGACTCGATTACAGACATTAGACATATGAACTACTGACATTTATGCACCAACAACTGGAACACCTTCATCTCCTTGTGTGCAGCAAATGCCAAAAACAGACGAATCGCTTCCAATCTCGCCACAGGAGCAAACACTTCATTGTAGTCGATCCCTTCTTGCTGATTAAAACCTTTTACAACCAGCCTTGCCTTGTTCCTGATAATTATCCCTTTTTCATCTCTCTTGCATTTGAAAACCCATTTTGTGCCAATCGCATGCACATTTTTCGGTTTTGCAACCAATTTCCAAACCTCCATCTTCTCGAATTGGGCTAACTCTTCTTGCATGGCTTCGACCCACGAGCTGTCTTTTAGAGCCATTTGATAGTTCTTTGGTTCAATCTGGCTAATGAAACAGGTGTACAAGCACTCGTTAAGGATACCTGTTTCTTTGATACTTATGTAAACACAGGTGTCCTCATTCAAGCTTTGTCTTGTTTGTACACCATCAGACAGATCACCTATCACGTTCTCCAAAGGGTGATATTTATGAACTCCTTTAGTCGGAACCGAACTGACTTGCAGATTGTCTTCCAGGTTCGAAGATAGTTCATCAATGGGCGATTGTTGTTGTGAGTGAAAAGGATTGAAGAATTCGTCTTCAGTAGAGGCAGCAGGGGTGTCGACAGCAGTTGACGAGGAAGGTTGACATTCATCGTACTGCTGTCGTTGCACAAAATTTTCTTCCTCATCATAAAGAATCTGCGTAGCTATTCTCTCATCAACTTCTGCACAATCCAAGTAAGGCAAATTAAAAGATTTAAAAAGCTTATCATAGTCGAAAGCCCCAGCGGGTCCCGTGCTTGGTTTTGGTGATTTGTAACTTGTGATGTCAGTGTTACACACCACCTCAACCTTGCTGGTCGATAGATTAAAGACTCGTCTGTTGGGTGTCCCAACAACATATCCGACTAAAATACCTTCGTCGGCTATCTCACCAAATTTTGAGTTCGTCTTTAATGTCGAACACAGGGACCCGAATGGTTTGAGACCATTCAAGTTAGGCTTTCTACCATGCATAAGTTCATAACATGTTTTATTCAATCTTTTAACAGTTAAAACTCGATTAAGGATATAACAGGCTGTTGCAACAGTTTCAGCCCAGAACACCACAGGAAGTTTAGCATCAGCCAGCATGGTTCTGGCTCCTTCAATTAGCGTTCTGTTCTTCCTCTCAGCCACCCCATTTTGTTGCGGAGTATACGGAGCGCTGTACTGGTGGTCTATCCCTTTCTGTAAGCAGAATATCTCCATCTGATAGTTTTTGAACTCTGTCCCATTGTCACTCCTGATGTATTTAACCTTTCTCCCCATAATATTCTCAACCTTGGTAATCAAGTTAATTACCAACTTAACCGTTTCATCCTTTGTCTTCAGGAAATATACCCAAGAATATCGAGAGAAATCATCAGTTATCACCAAGCAGTACGATGTTCCACCTAGGCTTTTTACATTCACGGGACCGAAGAGATCCATGTGAAGTAGGTCTAGGGTACTGACTATTGAATTGATCTTCTTGGTGTGATGAGGTTTCTTGTGTTGCTTTCCCTTTTTGCACGATAAGCATTGGTCTTCAAAGTTGAAATTTTTTAAGGGAACACCAAGCACTAGCCCATTCTTGACAATGTAGTTCATTTTTCGAAGATGTATATGCCCCATTCTTCGATGCCATAACTCGGACTCCGATTCAGATGCTTTTGACAGAAGACATGATTCGTCTGTTGCCATCTCAATCGACCTCATGTCCATTACATATGTATTCTTTTCCCTTGGAGCCTTCATCACTATCCATGCCTATGGTATCTTGAAACCAGGATACAGTACAATCGCCTCATTTTTGGTAAAGTGCAAAGTGTAATCTTTGTCACAGATCCGAGACACACTTAGCAAATTATGCTTCAGCTCTTCAACGAAGTTCACCTTTTCTAACTTCATTTTACCATTAGTCACCGTCCCAATTCCAGTAATTCTACCACCACTCTCTCCAGCAAAACTTACTGTACCTCCCTGAACAGGTTTCCACTCGTGTAACAAGTTCTTGTTACCAGTCATGTGCCGGGAACAGCCGCTATCCACAACCCATAGATTGTTTGCAGCCTTGTTCAACTGTTCCTGCACGATTAAAGCAATGGATTAAAATCCGGGGACCCAAGACCTATTGGTCTTGGGTCGATTAAATATGTTAAAAGGTTTCCCGTACTCTGGCTGTCCAAAGTTAGTATTAGAATGATTTCTGTAAGTCCTAAAAGGATACCTTCTTGTAGATTGACTATGAGGCCATCCACACCTTCGTGAATTAAATGAGTTATTACCAGTAGTTCGATAGTTAACAGGGAAAAACTGAGATTGACATCTCTGATTTCTTGGTTTATTCCAATGTCTGAACATTGGTGAGTTAGCATTCTTACCATTATAACGATTACCGTTAGGCTTATTCTCAGTTTTAGGAGGCCTCATATCTCTGAATCTTCGATTTAGAGGGTAATTAGCAATCAGGTGTCCTATTTGATTACATCTGAAACAACTCCTGTGTTCAACTTTCATCTCAACAGTTGTTTTAGATGTTAAGGTTGCATTACTGCCCGTTTGTATAACATATGGTGGGACATACGGGTTTAGTGGAGAATTCTTTTCAGTTGGTTTATGGTCCTCTCCACGTTTTAGTAACACTACCTCTTCTTTTGTCTCACTAGACTCGGATGTCTTGTCCGAATTTGATGAGACAGAACTAGGAACAGAAATCTTAACATTCGAAACAGGCTTACTCGTTTCACTTTTGCTAACTTCTGGATCTTTAATCGTAACCTTAACAGGAACTGTCTGACCAATTTCAACATCAACAGATTTCTGATTACTAGGATCATAAGTATAGTTATGATTATAAGGTGGTGGAACTTCAGAATATCCAATTCCTCACCTTTTAACTGGGGAACGTTGATCACTTACGAGGTGATCAAGTATTGCAGAGGAATTTCTAAATTGCTCAAGCTTTCTGTTTAGTTCCACCACTTTCACCTGGTAATCAGCTATCTGTTTATCCTTTTCAGCAATTTGTTTGGTTTTCTCTTCTAACACTTCATAGCTAAGATCAATTACTTGTATTTTTTCAGCTAGACTGGCTTTAAGACTTCTGATATCTTTTTCACTAGCTTTTATTTTTACCGAGTAACTGTTTTCTCTAGTTTTAGTGTAATGATGATCTTATTTTAATGTTTTAAATTGAGCATCCAAACTAGCAAACTGATCAGTTATTGTTTTCAATTGTTTAGACACATTTTCACATTTCGTACAAGGGAATTTAGAACTTACCTCAGAAAGTTGATCGTTCACTTCTGCCATGTAAGCTTGATTTTCTCCAGTCACTTTCTCACTTCCTGCAGTTTCGATGTTCACCAAATTTGCCTGTTCGAAGTCTTCCTCAACTTGTAGATTCCAGTTATACCCGCTATTGTGTCTAGATACCATAGCCTTATTTTCACTACCACCACTACTCTGTTGTGTAGACCTGTTTTGACTGCGTTCTACTCTGTCATTTGTGCATTCTTTAGCAAAGTGGCCATTCTGTTGACAGTTATAACACCGGACTTTTGACTTATCAAAACCTGGTCTTTCACCAACGAATTTTCTACCAGTCTTCTTCATAAACCTTTTAACTCTTCTTACTATCATTGCCATCTGCCACTGCAGATCCATCTCTTCTAGATCATCAGCATCAATCTGATCATAGTCTTCATCCAAAGTTGCGGGATCGACTAATTTTCTTTTGATGTAGTTTTCATAAGAAGCAATGAAATATGCATAGAGAGCAAACTGTTGTTCAGCAGATTTAACACTCATGGGCATCTGAGAGTATTTGTTGCTCGGAACACTTGAGGAAAAACTACCTATTGTTGCTTGAGGTTTAGAAGCATTTGTTCCACCAGCTACGAAACACACATCACCATCCATGTTGAGAGTTACATGACCTTCATGAGTTGAGTTAGCGCTCGAGTCTCCCTTTGAGTAGTAGGCAGTTGATTCTGATCTTGAAGTTGAACTTGAACTAACTTTTGCACCATACATTCCCGGACCCTGAACCTGATCAGTTGGTGTCTCTTTCCGAACCATGTTAAGTTCAAAAGTTCGTAATTTATTGACTGCCGTTTCCAAATCAAAATCGGCAAATTCTTTATCTTCTCTCATCAACACAGTGTACATTTCCCATTTCGGTGGAAGAGCATCAAGAAGTTTCTCTACTATCTCCTATTCTTTGTAAACAATGGAGTAATTGCTGAGTTCGGTCATCAGGTGATAATATCTTGTGATGATATCATCAAGTGATTCATTTTTCAGATATTTGAACACCGAGAATTGGGTTTTTAGTAGCTTAATATTGGATGCACGTATTCTCACATTACCTTCATATCGGTTTTCCAATGCTTCCCATAGCTCTCTAGCGGTTTTGTGTTTCCTGAAGGTGTGAAGACTCTCTTGTGGAAGAGCCATGGTGATAGCAGCATGAGCTTTACTCTCTGCCTCATACATTTTTTTTCTTCCTCTTCCATTTTATTGTACTTCTTAATCTGATAGTCTTTGGGATGTATCCATCTTGAATGCACACCCACATCTTAGCATCTTGATATTTAACATACTGCTCAAACCGGTCTTTCCAAGCCACGAAATCGGTACCCTTAAGTATTTTTGGAGCCTTAGTAGCTGAACCTGCTTCCACCTCCATCTTCACCAGTTCCGTAATGTTTATAGAAGTCATCTTTGAAAGAAATACGGCTCGAAAACACAAAGAAACTCAAAAATAATATTTTATTATTCTGAACAGTACCCAGTAGGCGAAGTTAATAATAACTTCGCTTAAGTCTTAACTTCGCTTGCTTTCTTAACTTCGCTTGATTTAAGCGAATTTGTGATGTAGGCGAAGTTAATGACAACTTCGCTTAAGGTAAGCGAACTTGTGAGGTAGGCGAAGTTAATGATAACTTCGCTTAATCTTATATCTTCGCCTAAACCCTACAAACAGTGGCGGCAACTTCGCCTGATGAACACAACGATTTTGCAGGTTTGATTTAGACGTATTGCGAGGTATGTGAAGGTGTAATGGGTTGTTTTTTATGGTGGGAGAAGGGTAGGACACGAAAACTCGGTATATTAACGTAAACTCATCCCGCGAATAGTCGAAAGGAACGATTTCTACACCCGTGTGATAATCCCGAACCACATAATCATGAGCAAATGCTCTGATACCAATTGTAGGTTACCAGCCGGATCTACACGGAAATATCTCGTTCTACGTAGGTGCGGAATCCCTACGTAAGACGATACGAGCGTAGAATCGATATACGTTAAACACAAGCAAACACACGTTACAATAAACAAAGAACACGTTGTATTGCAACTAATAACACGTGATATGTCAATCACCGATTACACGTACTGAATCGTTAATTACAAAACAAGCCACAGCTAAGCTTTTATGGTTATCGACAACTTCGCCTAACATGTTAGGTGAAGTTGTTGATAACTTCGCCTGTTCCACAAGTTCGCTTATAAGAGGCGAACTTGTGAAACAAGTTAACAAAACATTAATACAAATCCAACTAACACAATTACAGACACTAGATACTGAACTACTGACATCATGTACCAACAATTTTCCATTAGGATTTTAAATCATTATTTAATTCGCTAACTCAAAAGTTCAAGGGCTTAATTGTAATTAATTCATTCTTTTTCTAAGTCCAGGGATTGTTCTGTCATTCTTTCAAAGTTCTAATTTGTTATTCAGTCCTTAACGAATGGGAGTTCATAGAGAATTAACTATTATAACGAATCTGGCTTTGTAACGAATCAAGCATTATAGCGAACTGGTCCTTATGACGAATTGGACCCTTTCACGAACTGGTCCATATAGCGAATTGGACCTTAACGAATCAGTCCCAAGCGAACCAGCCCAAGTAACGAATTGGTCCATCTATTTCGTCATCTTCTCTAACGAACTGGTTATTGCGAATCAAGGGTAATTCGTTACCCATTTCCCTTAAAAAATTAGATACGAACTACAGCTAGTTCGTTATGCTTTCCTCAGCGAATCGTCTTAACGAATCACCTTTGATTCGTTAACCCCCCCTAGCGAACTAGGGTTAGGTCAGGGAATGTCAGAACATTCCCTGACATACCCTTAACCTCGTATTACTTTTCCGGCGCCGTCATTGCCGGAAAGCCGCCGGAAAAACGCGAACTCACCGGAAAAAACGAGTTTTAACTCGTTTTTCACCGTTTTTCGCCCCGTTCGATCCAGATCTGAGCTAGGGTGATCCCTAAGCTCATCATAGGTTCGGTTTATACCCGATTCCACCCGGATCTCGTGATTTAAACGGTTTAATGGTGTCGGCTCGTCGTTTCGCAACTATATCTAACAGGTTAAGCTCATACAATATTAAACTATCATTACCTTGGGTCGGTGCTCGGTTTCCTTCTTGATTTCGGCTAGGGATAGGGAAGAACTAGAGAGAAATCTTAAGTGTGTGTTTTTGGGTGGTGTATGGAATATGTGTGAATGTGGATTAAGTGATGATTAATGGTATTTATATTTAGGGGTCATGGGCTTAAGCCCATGGTCTTTCCTTCTTCTTTCATACCCCAAGTCCATAACCCATATCCATTTACCCAACACTAGCCCAACTCATATTCTATTTATCTAAACCGATAACGACCCACTATAAAATAGACGAAGTTTATTTTATTAATACAACCGAAAGTAGGATGTTACATCTGCTTTGCCATCGCTTCTGAAGATTTGTCTCATAACTCAACCTGTTTCTGAGTGTCATTCTGATTATCTGTCACGAACTTCTGCAAAGCGTCCAATTTTAAGTGCACATACTCGTCTGAATTACTCGTGGACCTTTTTATTGGTCCTGATTCTAGCCACCCGACGAGCTACTACCCCGGTCCGCTCTTTGTTATAGCCTCGACCGTTGTTCTGATTATACAAACCCTGCTGATAACCACCTTGGCGGTAATTTCCTTGCTATCGGTTCTGGCTAGACCCCTGAAGGTTCGGGTTTGAGTGGGTAGCCGCGTTCCCGTATCTAAAGTTCAGGTGGTTTCTCTGGGCATGGTGATAGGTTTTTGAGATAAACCCTAGGCCTTTGGTATCCCCGTAAGCGTAGCTGACCTCTTCAGGATTCTCCTCATCATCTTCATACTTGAGGAAATAATATATCGTATGCTCGAGTTCACCACAGTCCTTGCAAAATGGGAATTTCACCCCGACTTACCAACCGCTCTATTCTTATCTTTTTTGCACACATCCAACCCCCGCTCTAACTCAGATATTCGTTCAGATTCACTTGTGTCTGATTTTACCGATTTGGTGTTAACCTGCTTCCTTTTTCTTTCTGCAGCTGCTTCTGACTTAGAATCTTCACACATGAACTCAAGGAAATCCCAGTCATCCTCGTCAAGTTGATTTAACAATTGACCATTACACGAGGCTTTTAGATGTTTTCTATCTTCATAAGTTAACACGTCTACAAAACTCTTCACTAATTCCCACAACTCGATCTGATGGTGCGATGATTTTTTGATCATTTCTTTGAAATGGATAACAGCTTCATTAAACAACTCGCCTGGTAATTGTGAAAAATGACGAATCTCAATTCTGGACTCATTCGTCTTCGATTGTGAATAGTGCTCGTTTAGGAACACATGTTGCATCTCAACCCAACTTCAAATAATTTACATCGGTAACGAGTTATCCCAGTATACGCACCTGCGGGACTATGGGGATGCACCGTTTGAAATAGCCAATCTAAACCGACTGTTAACACCCTGAACCGGGGCAACAGAATTTCTCTTTTGCCCCCTTGATGTGCTGCGTTTGTGGTATAAAATATAAAGGGATTGAATTTTAGCTTTCGCACAAGATCGTGTTTTAAATTTATAAAAATGATTTCTACTAAGACTAAACACACAAAAAATAGGCAAGTGTACCTATCGTATATGTAGAATAGTATTGGTAAGAACGAAGTGTCGATCCATGAACACAAATGTTTCTAATAGTAAATCTTCGTTTACTTTAATCGGAAAGTTTTATCATTTTGGGGTTGACTTTTAAACTTTAATAGAAATACTTATATATAATATGTAGGTGAACAATAAGAGAAATTCTAAACGAGTAAATAAATTATATGAAGGTTACCATCTAAGATCAAGAATCCACTCCATTCTTCCTTGATGATTATTAAGTAAACATGTGATAAACTTGCCCTAATAATATATGATATAATAGCCCCTCACTTCTAAGTGAACATATTCTATAACATAAAAGAAAGTAGCACACATATTTTCAAGGCCATCCTTGCTTAATCTCATACTACCACAAGAATGTCAATTTAATTAGGAAAGTAGTTTAGTGAAGTTGAACGATTAGGATTGACTTCGATTTCTCAAATACCAATTCTAACAACTTTGGGTGGTTATAATTTAGTCACACAACCTCCCCTTAGTTGATTTAATTAGGTTATAACTACAGATTCCTTTTAACATATGATTTCTTTAACTAGCATGATAACCTAAGCAATCGTGTTAACAATGTTATTTCAGAATTACCAACACTAGAGAAATAGATCATAGCTTATATCTCTTCATTTCTAAGTACAATATAAGGATCCATGTTTTATCTTGAATAAGTTATCAAGGTATTCTTTTTACCATTTCTAATCTCCAATAACATAAGTGAATCATGAATGATTGTTAATCATCAACCTTGATTTGTTGAGTTAAAGTGATAAAACATTTTTCATCAAATGATAATTGCAAAATAACCATGTACTTAACTAAACTAAATCACATATTTAATATAATCATCAAGTAAAACAAATATTCTTCATAGAAATTAGATGGTAAATGAAGTTTATCCCATAATCAACATGGTTATGAACATCAAAAGAGATGAAGATAACAAACACATGATCAAACTAGAACAATCTAACCAAATGTTGATGAATCTTCCTTATTCAATGGTGATGGATGATGATGATGGTGGATGATGGTGATGATAATGATGGATGATGGTGATGATAACCTCCAAGCCTTCAAACTTTCCACAAGACCTTCAATATGAGTGTAAAGTGGGCGTTTTTATAAGAGAACCTCGTATAGAACTCTATTCAAGCACATTTGTTGAATGCAACATGCTCCACTATTTATAGGAAGTCTGAAAGGTCAGGCACGACCTCGTGCTCCATGAGGCATGCCCCCGTGTTCATATGTACACTCGCATTTAATGCTCTGTTAGATTGTACATGATGACTCACCACAGGGCGTGCTTCATGAGGCACGGCCCCGTGTTTTTGGTGTCTTGTTATATTTTCTTTTGTGTTTTCTGAAAGGTGACCACGACCCCATGTCTTCTGAGGCACGGCCCCGTGTCCAGCTGTCCAATATTTTGTCCTTTCTTTCAGGTTTTTTTTGTCTTTACTTGCACTAGAAAGCATGGGGGCGTGTTCCATGAGGTATGGGGGCGTGTTTTAATGTTTTCTTGGGTTTATTTGATTTTTCTTTGGATTTTCGTTTATTTCTTCGTTTGAGGCTTGGGTTTACATGAAAATACATTTTATCATGATAAGTAGCCATTTGAACTATATTATTTGATAGAAGTTGCAGTTTTTAGGGATTATTTGATTCTAAAAAGATGTACAATTTTATATACATCACCCCTCGATTATGTAGAACACCTCAATTCCTGATCCCTATTAACTCTGTCAACTACGTTAACTTTGTTCCTTCCAATACCGTTTTTGCCCCTATTTCTGTTCAACAACCACGCACCTCTCTGATTCACTAGTTATTCTACCTCTTCATCCCAACCCATCATTAACTTCATTTACTAGCTTGAATACCTCATTATGTCTGATCCTCCAATCTTCCCCATTACTACCATATTCCCTCTGATCTGTTTCATTCCATTCCCCATATTATTCTTATTCCACAGTATGAACACTTAAATAATCTTCACATGGATACAATTGAACTCCGTGTCTTGGGAATTATGTGGGAATTATGAGCCTGGTTGATCTTTGTTTCGGTTTTGGTTTCTGGGTAAGCGAGCTGAGTTGTTTGGGTTTGGTTGTTGGCTGGAATTTATTGGTGGTTTTGGGTCGTTTTCAGCGGATCTTGGCTATTATTGTTATTTGGGTGGAAAGCATTATCTTCATTGAGTGGGTTCGGGTTTTGGTTGTGGTTTTAGTTTTGGTTCTGGCTCTTGTGTTGACCTTCCATTTCGGATTCTCTGTGTTGAGCTCGGTTCTGCCGGGCTACTCTCTCAATCTTTGGCTCGAAGATAAGCGGGGATTGCATGCCTGAATGGAGGGTGAGCATAAACATGTTACTTGCACAATCAACACATCCCGTGTAAAATGGGTAGATAATAATAACTAAAATTAAAACTAAAAACTAAAACTAAAACTAAAATAAAACAACACAAAACACTAAATGCACTAACTCCCTGGCAACGACACCAATTTTATGCTAGATTGTCGCTAGCTAGTAAAAAACAATTAAAATCAAGTCCTAATCACCTAAGCTAGCTAGGGTAAGTAGGGTGTTGAACCACGAGAAGTATGTGGTCAGTGTAATATGCAACCAGCTTCAAGAATTATGAAGTAAATGTCAAAAGTTTGATCAACTAGAAAAAAATTTGGGTTTGAGAATAATAAAGCAATTAAACAACTTTCAAGCAATTAACAAAGACAAATCACACCCGGGGTTCAAGCATGCAATTCAACATTAATCTCATGTTAACTTAACAGATAAATCATCAATGATCAACACATATTGATTAATTAGATAAACCTTAGGCATCAACAATCGCTAACACATGACACTGGTTATCAAACGGTCCCTGCCAGTGTGACACCCTACATTTTCACATTAACTCCATTAATCCAAAGTCTGTTATCTTACATGTCATGCATGACATTTACATGTGTCAAAATGAGTCATACATATGAGTCTGCTAGTGCACGTTGGTGATTAATGTCGAATCAGGTATGTTTACATAATTCGGATATAATTGTTATGTGCAAGATGATTTTTTTTGTGTTACATGATTTAGTAAATTATGCTCGCTTAACCTGCTTTCAGTTATTATGTTAAAGTAATACATCAACTATGTGTTTATAATATTATCTATTTGAAATTACACGTTAAATGATTATGTGCTTAGTTCGTAGCTTATTGTGTGAAATTTCGATCAATTGCGCGTAACTTCTACGTTTTAGGCTTTTATGAAGTATTATTTACAACATAACAATGAGAGTTAACTTTTATAAACTTGGACTAACATTTTAGTCATAACGTTTCGTTATAACCTGGTTCGTTGTTAAAAAGTTTGTTTAAGGCAAAAATTGTTTCAACAAGGACCATTCTTTTTAAATTAGATTAAATTAAAATTAAATAAAATAACCTAAACCCTAATTCTCTCCTAACCAGCTGATCTCTCTTCCCTCTCCCTTTCTTACGAACGTGAAACCCCAACCCAACCTTCAACATCTTTAATCACGCCAACTAAATGCAATTGACGGTGTTTCTTGACCATCCATCAATTCTACATGCATATCAAGTAAGATAAATCTTTAATTTTGTTTAGTTTTATGATTTTGATGAGTTATTGATAAACTGTAAATCTACAAAGTTCTGTATTGTTGATGATTATGATGTTAATTGATGAATTAGAACCCTAGGGATGACATGTTAGGGTTTGAGGTTTGATGATAACAGTTTGCTGACAGATTCATTCTCGTTTATTGATTGGTTTGTAACTTGATGTTAAATGATGATTATTGATCGATTCTTGATTCTAGGATATATTATTCTAAGTCTAGTTTCCAGAAAGGTAAATTTTGTAATTTTTGAACAAGTTTTGAATAGTTTTTATGATTTTACAAAAACACGTGTCAAAGATGATGCGGGGATTCAAATTCTGGTCTGTCTTCCCGACATCATTACTTGAGATTAACAAAGACAAATGAGTTGGTCCACTTCTGGAATTTAGAATTATGAGTCTAAAAGACAACCCAATTGGCCTTGCACAATTTGGATAAATGACTTGAGAGAACCATGAAACAACTTTTTGTCGCACAATCTGCTGAACTATTGGTACCTATCTGCAATGATTGAATTATTGTGAGTTTTGTATGCATGGGAAAATATAATAAAAATTGTTTGAGAAACCTA
Source organism: Bidens hawaiensis (assembly GCF_021521415.1). Lineage (NCBI taxonomy): Eukaryota > Viridiplantae > Streptophyta > Magnoliopsida > Asterales > Asteraceae > Bidens > Bidens hawaiensis. Next base: position 1,593,956 of record NW_027491014.1, read on the forward strand.
ATTCTTATATGCTACTATGGTAAATTTTGTATAATTTATCCTTAAGTTTTACTTAGTGGATAAAATCAGTTTGTACATTCCATAATTGGTCTCGTGAACTGAATGATCATAAGTTAAGTTGTATGATGAATATTTAGTTGCCTTGCCATGATATGATGTGTGGATACTTGTTAGGACTTTTTGGTACATCTGAAATTACTTATTATCACCAATGAGTCTTCAGTTCAAGTTTGTGTTTATGTGTGTGTCCATATGTGGGTCTTAGAGTCATGTGTTGTTGAACACACTCTCATAACTTAAACACTTGTACTAGGAAACGATTAGCGAGTCAAGTGCATCATTTTGGATTTTGAGAAAAGTCTATTACACGCGACACCAGGTGAGTTCATGCTTTTTCCAATTTGTTTTATGGAAAGAAAACACTAAACTATTTTCGTATACTTTTTTTCTAGAAAGAAAACACCAAACATTTTCCTTGTTTTCTGGATTGAAAACACTAAACTATTTTCGTATACTTGTTTTCTGGATTGAAAACACAAAACATTTGTCTATACTTGTTTTCTGGATTGAAAGCACATACATACTTACATACTAGTTTCCTGGAGGAAAACGAAGCAACTTATTTTGGATTTATGTAATTTCTTATATATCACAAGTGTATACTAGATGCCCTCATATCACTTAAAGTCCTTACATACCTTGAACCGTTAGGATGGGATCGCGGGGAAATTTAAGTAGTACTACTGGGTTTGACAAACCCCACCTGCTAAAACTCGACTGGATGTCAGACGGGTGTAAATTGTCCTTACATACTTGCGCCAGTGTTTTGTGATATACCTGGTAAGAAGGCATACAAACAGTCAGCTTCGGTTCAAACGTCTAGTAGCTTGTAAATGGGTTAGCTACCCTGGTATATTTGAAAAGTGCTAAATCTACTTATTCTACGTATACTATCTATACTACATAAATACTTTTTACTACAACTTTTAAACTCGCGAACCTCGTGTTGACCCTTGAGTATTTATACTTGCCCAGGTTGCAAGATGTGCTAACGAGCGGGTTGCATTGCATATGTTAGGAGTCACAGTTGTCGCATGAACTTTTATTTCACGTTGTATACATTTGATGGGTTGTCCATGTTTGAGCACGTGGTTTATTATTTAATCCATTTACTTTACGCTTCCACAAAACTTTAATTTGTATGGTTTGGTTTTTGTTTTCCCTTGTTTGAATGAAACCTAAATAATATTTTGAATATTTGAATTGGATGTTTGGTATAATAAATAAGCTAGATCCTGGTATGTCACACGCATCGCAGTTAAACTCCGTTAGTCAAAATTTGAGGGTGTGACAGCCAGTGTGACTCAAATATGGGCATTTGTATGCTTCATCATAATCGACTAATCAAAACAACCCTATAAGAAATTATCATAGTAACTGACAAACTAGTCGTTTTGATCAAAATAAACCTAAACCGACTAAACGCACCGTGATACCAAACATCAATACTCATAGATTAATCAAAGCTAATTACAAATCATTCGTTCTAAAGCACATGAGAAAAATAAAAAATACAATACTCTACATCTCGGGTATGATTCGAGAAGATTAGACGAGCCTCGACATCACAAGATATTCGATTCTGATTATGTAACCCATATAGATGATCTCAGGATGAATCCGAAGGATGGAAATGGTCTCTCTTGCCTCAGAAACTGCTCAGGAAAGTATTGGATGATCATAGGGTCGTGAGACAATGTTTTAATTAAAACCCTATGTAACACCCTTGGGAAACACAACATCGTCCCTCTCTTAAGCTATCCCACATCGGCCGTGGACAAGATAGATCCTTGGTTCATTAGTAATGTCCTGCCTCTTAACATCACCAACGCGTTTTGGGCTTAGTTGGTTGTGGTGCACATTAAAACTCCATGGTTAAGCGTGCTTAGGTGGAAGTAGTACTAGGATGGGTGACCACCTTTGGAAGTCTCCACCTGGGAAACCAAAAACAAATTCGTGAGCTCTTCGTGGGCAAAGCGAACAATATTGGTGGTGTGAGGGGCCGGATGTTACAGGTAGTATCTAAGCCACTCTTGTGCCGTTCAAGATGATGGGACATGCCTCATCGAGGACGATGAGTCCAAAGGGGGGTTGTTTGTAACACCCTTGGAAAACACAACATCGTCCCACTCTTAGGCTATCCCACATCGGCCGTGGACAAGAGAGATCCTTGGTTCATAAGTAATGTCTTGCCTCTTAACATCACCAACGCGGTTTGGGCTTAGTTGCCTGTGGAGCACATGAAAACTCCACGGTTAAGCGTGCTTAGGTGGAAGTAGTACTAGGATGGGTGACCACCTTGGAAGTACCTGGGCAAACAAAAACAAATCCGTGAGCTCTTCGTGGGCAAAGCGGACAATATTGGTGGTGTGAGGGGCGTATGTTACACCTTGGATTTGCCGTCTTTGGCACCCATCATGGTACGCGATAGGGTCTTCATATGTCCATCGCGTATCGGATGGACCATAGTCAACCATTATTAATAATTAATACCATCGCGTAAAGCGATGGTCTTCATTCCACCCCGCCGTGTATCGCGACGGATGTTTACACCACAAACTTAGTTTCATGTCTCGTAACGCGTGATGGACCTCCCGGGTATTTACTTCGTGCTCGTATAGGTCCATATAAATTGCATTAGTCACCTATGACTTGAAATATAACAAATGCATATGAAGTATCAAATCTCGTGCAATAAATAATGATAACTAAGAAATTAACGAATAAATATATGTACAAATAGACCGACTATCATGGATCAGTTATAACACATATTAATAATCTTAATTCAATCTTGTCTCACCTTGTGCCAGCCAACATTAAGTTTGATGATGAAATTCAAGGCCTTTTGTTATTATCCTCTTTTCTCGACAGTTGGTCTCAAATAGTGATTGCAGTTTCTAGTTTGTCTAAAAAGTTACCTTTGATGGGATTGGGGTCTGCTTCTGGGAGAAGATTCAAGATGAAGAAGTTTAGGAGAATCATCAGTCAATATGTTACTCGCACAAGGAAGAGGTAGGAGGAAAGGATGAGGCAGTGGGAACAAGAAGAGAGTCAGTTTAAGACTTGTAAAGATATTGAATGTTGGAATTGTAAATAGAAGGAAAACTTCAGGAATTTGTGTCTGAATGGTAAGAAAGATGTGAATGTTACAGAAGACGAAACAGATGAAAGGGGTCACTAGTGATGAGGATTTGGTTTGCAGTGTGGAGAGTAACGTTGATGCTTGGATGACGGATTATGGTGTGTCACTCACTGTAGTGAAACGATGAAGAATCTAAAGTTTGGGATTTTTGAATCGACTAGAATACGATGATATTCTAGAGATTACGGGTATGGGAGATGTTGATTTGATAACATCAGCCGGTACTTCTTTGACTATGAAAGATGTGAGGGTTTCCAGGTTTAAAGAAACATTTGATTTCAGTCAGACAGTTGGATGATCAGGGCTACCATGTTAAGTTCGGGAATTGGCAATGGAAGGTAGTAAAAGGAAATCCCGTGTTAGCTTGTGGCAAGAAAAAAGGATCGTTATATACCGTCGACGTATCACCGTAATGAGTTGATCTAGTTCCGATGAAAGACAAAGTCCGGTTCACTGTATCTTGTGGGTAGAAGAGGGTTCGTTTTGAAACTAATATATATATATTAGCTATTATCATTTATTTAAAGTTCTATTAGTTAAAAAGGGTTTTAAGATAAAATATTTAAATTCAAGCATTTTATAAAAAAAAGATTATATTTTATGTAAATATTGTTATTTATTATTTAGTACCTTAATTATTCACGATAGTTATTTAATAGAAATCTTTACTAATAATATAAGAATATACGTAAATACATAAATTTTTAGTATAAAATACTCATTTTAAAATAATTTCTTTATACAATCTATCTAAAAATTTATGAATATTTATTTCGTTAAGTATTTTATAAAAATAATTTATATTATTTATTATAAAATTGATAAATTGATAAATTAAATTGATAAAAGTATTGAAATTTATGTAATATTTAACTTTCGTTAGTACACTCGATCATCAATTCCCGAGTCTCTAACTTGTTTTAGTTCCTTTATACGATCCATATTTATTTCCTCAACTATTCTTTATTAGGACTTCTCGTCGGTATCATTCCCGGAGAACTTCATTTACCGCTTTCTTACCTAATCATTATCCCTTGCTTATTTACTTAGGGGAGTACCACATTCCCCTATTTTACTTGTTTTCCACGTTTTGGGGACATATGCGTAAATTATATTTCTTATATATATACACTTATACTCAAAACTGCAACTTTGTCCTATGTGTTAACAACTTATACCTTACTTGTTTATGTGCTTATTTTCTTTGTATGCTTCCGCATTCGGAAAGATCCAACATAATCTCTGTCTAGTATGATCATACGCCATCCGTTAGCCTTTGTGCTTCTCGACATCTCAGTTATACTTGCTCATTTGGTTAATTTATTATTCTCATATGACTTGTTGCAACTACATATTTTTGATATATACTATATGTACAACTAAACTGGTGTGTTGCTCACTCAACCTTGTGTTGACAAAACTATTTTATTTTCAACGCATATGCAGGTTATCGTGTGTCGTGATTATCAAGATTGTTTGAAGCAACTTAGGATGCATGTTAGAGAAAAGATACAAGAAATTAATTTTGGATGTTTAATGTAATTGTTTATTTATAAATTTGATGTACATGAATATTTGTTTGAAATTATTAAATAGATATTAAAACTTTTAATGTTACATGATAGTAACCTTGAGAGCTGTGACAATCAGTTCACGCCCAGGCATTTTTGCAGTAGGTTGGGGTGTGACAGATTGGTATCAGAGCCGAAGGTTTAAGATAGGTCTTTAGTGGTGCCATAGTAACATTCTTAGGAGCCCCATACGTGCTTATATGTTAACCTCTATGTGTTCAGATTAAATTGTTACAACTTTCTTAGATAATTCTTTATTTATTATTTATTGTATTGTTATGCACACACACACACAAACTCCGAGGCTATGCCTCAACATTCAAAGAAAACTTTTCGAAATTAGATTGCTTTTATTTTCGGGAAATTCCTTAAGAATTCCCACCTGTTGTTTTTGCTCGTACACCTTAAGGCTAGGTTATGTGGCATGTCCCGATGATAAATGAAAGGGAAAGAGAATGTGAGTTGGGCACTGGCAAAACGGTTCCAAGAACCAAAGGTAAGACGTTATTCCTTACCTGGGTGATAACCTGACCACAGTACTCGACCCTATGGACCCGAGCGAGACCCATAAATGCCATATGACCGACACCCTAAGCTGTCAACCGTGACCACGTTAGTGGTTGCACCCCTATAATATTTTTAAACCGAATTCACGGTGATTCGTGGCTAAACTCGGTTTTCCTGATTATTATGTTCCGTTATTTAAATGGTTAGTTGGGTGAAAAATCCATGCAACCCATGGGCACTCCTACTATCCATTTCTCAACTTGTTTTTCGTGTTTTTGTTGGAGTAATCAAACGTGATGGTTCACAAGATACTCCGACTACCCATATTTAATTCGATAGTTCGTTATTTAGTTCGGTCGGTTAAAACGCCGTGTAACGCTCATTGGCAGACAAACTTCATTGCATTGTTAATTCGTTAATTAGTTGGGACAATCAAATTTCCATGTAACGCCCATGGGCTATCCAACTCAGCTGTTTTTTTCGTTAGTTCTGTAACATTCTTTAGTTTTCAAATCCGAAACCCGACCCGTTTATTTTCTTTTGCCTCATTTATTATTCAAACGGTCGTTACTAAATAAATTCCCGCCATCTTATAAGGATAAATTTTTCGCTTATTTATTTATTAACAATAACTATGAACAATATACTATAATACCCCCTTAACTAACTTATCCAATCTTGCATCCAAAACCATAGATCAAGGACCAATAAGCAATAAACAAAATCATATTCTTTCCCTCCTTTTTCTCTACCACCACCGACGACCATGACCCCCCCCCCCCTTATTGTTCCTCAATTTTTGGACAAATTGATCTTACCAAATCATTAGCTTACCTTAATCTGATCCTACCGACACCTTAAACAGGGTAAACTATTAACGATTGACAGCAAACCTAACAAACACGAACCGTGGCTCTTTTGACCTTGTAACACTATAAATACTCAATTATATTTCAATTAAACTTGCACACACCACCTCTACCACCAGCCTACACAAACCCCTGGCATAATTTCAACGGATAAGCAGCGTAAGATCAAATTTGAAGTCATACTAAAGTAGCAAACCCTAAAGGAACGTTCTCCATCATTACTTCAGCATTAACGGTAATTAAACATTGCTTTTTGGTCATTTTTAATCAACAAACAAAAACCCTAACTCAATTTGTATCAATTATAAACGAATCAAACGAACTCAGGTGATCTAGGGTTTGTTTGAGGATGAACAAGAACGGCTTGTTATGTATTTATTTTTTCAGTTCCATCATCTTATCAAAGTAAGGCGCTGGCCTGGTGGCGAGCGCATGATCTCGCAAACATCTGTACCGGCCTGGGGCGCAGGTTCGAATCCCCCAGGCTCGATTTTTGTAGTTTAAGAGCTTTTTATCAAAATTATTGATATTATATATATATATATATATATATATATATATATATATATATATAACATTAAACAACCATTATTTAAATAAACCGAACCTTGGGTTATCGTTTTCTTGTCTTGAACCTTTACTTCTTAACTAATCCTATATATATACATATATAAGGGTATACATATATATAATTATAAAGATGATGATATTAATATTTTTTTTTCCGTTCGTTTAATAAACCAAACAAAATGATTTATTAATGATCAAAGAATAAACTTTCTTTTTAACTTTCCCCGTTAATATATATATATTACAAACTAGTGGTTATTTATTAAAGTTTAATGTTTTATCAAACCTAAAAATTTATAATAATAATAATAATAATAATAATAATAATAATAATAATAATAATAATAATAATAATAATAATAATAATAATAATAATAATAATAATGACCATAATAATATAGATAATTAAACAAATAACAAGCTTTCACTTAACACCCAAACGAATCTCAAATCCATTGTAATCCTTGTTAATTGTTTATAATTAATTAATATTATATGTAACAACTAGGAATTTTTGTCGGTGAACTTCGAGGAGCTTGACCGTTTTCATCCTAGCTCTTTCTTTTATTATCTCGTCATCGTTTATCCTACTTTGTAAGGTGAGTTTACATATCCCCCTTTTTCATCTTTTAAATTTTGTGGGTGCATGCGTACCCTATTTACATTACCCATTTTTATTTCCACATCTATTCAAAACATAATTCAATATATGTTTATGTGTGATTATTGCATGCTCTATGATACTGCTCTATGTGCTTAATTGTTTATTTATGTTTGGTGGTTGGTATCTCATTCTCATCTAGTATGATCATACATTTACCCAAGTACTTTGATTTCGTATCAATAATAATGGGTCCACATCTATTTAGTTTGTTTACATTTTCATAAGAATTGTAATACTCATCATTTACATATGAATTGTGATTTATCTATCTATATATATATATATAACTAAACTTATGTATTTTCACCAACATTTGTGTTGACAAACTTTATTTTTATACATGCTACAAGTACAAGTAATTTACCTTGTTCAAGATCGAAGAAATTAGTTTTACCTTAGGATATTTATTCTAAACCCAAAAAGTACGATGTATTTATTCTGTATTTTCAATTTGTGTCCTTGTTTTAATGTTAATGAAATTAAATAATATTGTCGCGTAAATTAGTGTTTTTTGAGCTACTGTCCAATCAATACGTTAAGCCCCGGCATGTTCCGCCTTTGGTCGGGGTGTGACAAGTTCGTTGGGCCATTCAAATTGCCATGGAAAGCTCATGGGAGGCCAACATCCACAATTTATATTTCGTTAGTTTATTGTAAACTTAATCAAATAGTAATCTACATTTTAAACTGACTTAACTCCTCGTGTAGTCATCACACATTAATCTTATTGACTATAGCATTAACAAATGTTTAAGCAATGTACCCCCCTCATATTATAAACTTTTACTTTTAATCCTCATGACACAATTCCCTTTACTTCTCGAGACAATGTTATTATAAGTTACCTACATACTTAGACATTTTGTTATCCTAATGTTTTCCTCAACTTATCCTTCAACTTATAAATCTTTATTTTTGGTCCTCGTAGAATGTCTCATCTAAGAAATCACCGGTATCCTCGACATCAATCGTTTGATTCTCACAATCACCGTATGGCTGCCTGTATCGCTAAAGAGTTAGCTGCTGCGATCCCTAGGATAGTAACCCAAATTCGGAACCTTCATGCAACCGATTCAACCTTTTCCACTAGTTCCTTTGCTGGTGACTACAAAATATCTACCTCCACTCATCCTCACAACAAGAAACGTAAGAACAATGCTGCGACAAATCCTAACCACCCGCAAGTCTCCTCAAATATGAAACCTTACCTCGGTCCTTTTATGTCATGCTCCGTTTGTAATTATGATCACTCGGTTAAATCCCTATGCCGTTGTTGCACCCAATGTAATCGTTATGGCCATCTTTCAAACACTTGTCGTGTCCCGCCTATTGCACAAGCTGTCCCGCAACAACCTACCCCTCATGCTCAACCTGATGTTCCTAATACCCGTGCTTTCTACCATTGTGAAAACCCAAATCACCTACGTAATGCGTACCCTCAACCTACCCAAGCTCATCAAGCCCAATCCACGACTACACCATACTACTGGACCCATGCTCACTAGGTTCAAACCCATCAACCTCATGTCCCTCAAGCTCCTCCCATCTTAATTAACCCAACACTATCAAACCTTCTAGCAAACCGTTCAAGCTCAAGTTATTCAAGCTATCTCAAATCAACCTACCTCGACTTCTCCTACTCCTACAACTCCTCATTGTGCCCCAAGTCACATCAATTAAGAAACTCAACGATATTGAAGACCTTTGTCGTTACCTTTATCTATCCTAATTTATTTTGTCTTTTCTTAATTACTTACTGTAACGCCTCTTTATGACTTTCAATTACTTCCCCATTTGAATTATTTATCTTCTAGCTCTAGAATAAAGTACCTTTTGTTTAAAATGATTGTTTAATTAAAGCTTACTTATATCTTATTTATTTACCCTCATTAATCTTAACTATTAATGAATTATCTCTTTTTTCAACTTTAAATAGTTATATCTTTACGTTTAAAAGTCGTATTACAATTTCTTTGCTTTATTGAAATTCACTGCAACTTTTGAAATTACATTGGTGACTCTCTAGTGTTCTAAATTAAAACTCCTTAAAATTTGTGTTTCCTTAAAGTCATGTTTTAATCAAACGTTTTGTAAATCCACACGATGGGACGATTTATATGGACCATCCGAAGATGAACATAATTATGGTCCGGAACATAATTATCGAAGTCCTCGCATGGAAATCATGATGCGTAAGATTGTGTGTCATAATATATAATCGAAAGTGGTTGGGATAATGGTACAAATTTAAAGATGATAAGTACATGGTGGATACGCCGTTGGTACATCCTATATATAAGTGTCCTTATCGGATTTGCATTTGAAGCGTTGTTCTAACTATTCAAAATTCTATGTCATGATTAATATTTAAATTTTATTTTAAATTTTCTTTTCTTCAAAATTTAATTGTTTTGTTAAAAGATCCTTTAATTTCGGGATAAAATTCCCTAAAGTAGGGGAGACTTTAACAACTCGGACTTTTCAAAAACTATATCTTTATTTAAAACCCGACCCATTTCGATATTCTGGAAATTTTACCGCATTTATCAAGTTTAAATTGATTAGTATATTATTATTTGTTTATTTTAATTATATCTTTCTTAAGTTTACGAATTCAACCCAAACTTAAACTTTTAGCTTATATTATATCCACCTTCAAACTCCAGGGTCCCTTGTTGTAACTTGTGTTATAACTCATTTATCATACTGGGTTGCCAAGACCCATACCTGTATCCATTTCTATTTCTTGGACCCGGATCTATAAATCAATAACTTGGACCTTAATTGTCGGAATTGATTTTGGAAATCACTTATTATCATTGAAATCGGTCTTAACCGACACCCCTAATAAGTCAATTGTATCATCATTGATCCCTTTTACCTTTTTAAACGAACCGTCATTCGTTTAATCTTGTAGAACACGATATACATCGTAATAATCCAATTGAACTTGCAGACCCCATATTCTAACCCTCGCCATCCTAAACCCTCTATTTAATTGAGTTATCATCGTTGTTTATTGGTCCGCTCGTCTTCACCACCGCCGGCCCTGTTTCTGTCTGATTAACCCTGCTACAATCTTCAATCGAGGTATATAAATACATGGTTATGTTCGTTATCTTCTGCAGATAAAAAACCCTATGCTTGATCGAACAATTATACACGGGTTTGACTGATTTGATTAGTTAGGGTTTATGTTTAAACTTGGATCTTTAAATGCCTGACATATATTTTCTGGTCTGGGTTAACAACAACTAAATCCCCTAGCCCGTTGGCTAGGGGTGGGTGTGTTTGAAGGTCATGCCGGCTGGGGACCCAGGTTCGAGTCCTAGCAGGCTGCGTTTTGAAGTTTTTATTTTTTTTTGGTTTATTCTAATTATACATAATATATTAATTCAACAAATTCAATTATAAATATCACAAGATTAATAATAAATTGATATTTTTTTAAAACCGACACATTAACTAGACATTTTCCGATTCATGGTTAAAATTATATATATATATATATATATATATATATATATATATTAGTTATTATCATTTATTTAATGTTCTATTAGTTAAAAAGGGTTTTAAGATAAAATATTTAAATTCAAGTATTTTATAAAAAAAGATTATATTTTATATAAATATTGTTATTTATTATTTAGTAACTTAATTATTCACGATAGTTATTTAATAGAAATCTTTATTAATAATATAACAATATACGTAAATACATAAAAAAATTTAGTATAAAATTCTCATTTTAAAACAATTTCTTTATACAATCTATCTAAAAATTTATGAATATTTATTTCGTTAAGTATTTTATAAAAATAAGTTATATTATTTATTATAAACTTTGATAAATTAAAATGATAAAAGTATTGAAAGTCATGTAATATTTAACTTTCGTTAGTACACTCGATCATCAACTCCCGAGTCTCTAACTAGTTTCAGTTTCTTTATACGATCCATATTTATTTCCTCAAGTATTCTTTATTAGGACTTCTCGTCGGTAGCATTCCCTGAGAACTTCATTTACCGCTTTCTTACCTAATCATTATCCCTTGCTTATTTACTAAGGGGAGTACCACATTCCCCTATTTTACTTGTTTTTCACGTTTTGGGGACATATGCGTAAATTATATTTCTTATATATATACTTATACTCAAAACTGCAACTTTGTATTATGTGTTAACAACTTATACCTTACTTGTTTATGTGCTTATTTGCTTTGTATACTTCCGCATTCGGAGAGGTCCAACATAATCTCAGTCTAGTATGATCATACGCCAGTCGTTAGCCTTTGTGCTTCTCGACATCTCAGTTATACTTGCTCATTTGGTTAATTTCTTATTCTCATATGACTTGTTGCAACTACATATTTTTGATATATACTATATGTACAACTAAACTGTTGTGTTGCTCACTCAACCTTGTGTTGACAAAACTATTTTATTTTCAACGCATATGCAGGTTATCGTGTGACGTGATTATCAAGATTTTTTGAAGCAACTTAGGATACATGTTAGAGAAAAGATACAAGAAATTAATTTTGGATGTTTAATGCAATTGTTTATTTATAAATTTGATGTATATGAATATTTGCTTGAAATTATTAAATAGATATTAAAACTTTTAATGTTTCGTGATAGTAATCTTGAGAGCTGGGACAATCAGTTCGCGCCCTGGCATTTTTGCCGTAGGTTGGGGTGTAACACCAACATCCTCTCAAAATGAACACTCAACATTGTTCTTCAACATCCTTTTAAAATAAATATTCATGATATTCTTATTTTAAGCACTAACGGACCTATGAGTTCGAGGAGGTTGCGGTCAAACTGGAAAAGTTTCTACTACATTAAAGATGCTTCATTGAAAGCACATTGATCTCTGTCGGTTGCCAAAAGTTGAATGGAAGAATGGTGGTTAGTGAGAACCATCGGTGAAAAAATTTTCATAAACTCTAACGTACTGTGGTTAGTGAGATTAATAATCCATCTAAATCATTGGTTGGTTTTAATTGAAGTATTTTATTATGGGTCAAGAACAACATGCTTATTGTTAGTTGGGTCTTAAACAATATCAGCTATATGTGGGACGGTGTATAACTGCACCTATTAGTATTGTTATTTTTTTAAATAGTAGGTTTAATATAAAAAATGGTTTTATGTCTCTAAAAATGAAGCAAATGGTATTTAGGAGTCCACCCATCTAAGATGGCTGGATTGGATTCATCTCTCCTAGTGGCAATCCACGTAAGCAACGACGTGTAAGTCTGTAGTGATTGGATCAGCCATCTGAGATGGCTAGATCCAACTTTATTCCCTTTGCCACGTGGCAACATAAGATGAGAGCATCCAATTGAGATAGTTGGATGCTTGTTAGGATAGTGATTTAGTGACACAAACAACTTAATCAACAAGAATACTCACGGAATACAAATATGTAAAGACCCCTTGATAATAGCCGGTGGAATTAGCTAGAATCAAGATGTTGTTTATAATAGTAAGTATACAAATAGACAGACACACGATCAACTCAAAAGATTTCCATCATATGAATTAGTCATAAATGTACAACGGAAAACTTTTAGGGTTTCAGGTGAGAATGTCATGTGCGGCACCATATGAGAGAATAATCAGTATGTTCTCGAAAGGTGTGCTAAATGTCACACCCCAACCTAAGAAGGAAACTCATGGGCGCGAACTGATTATTCACGGCTCATAAGGTACTATCATGCAATATTAAAGGTGACAATATTTATTTTAAAAATATTCCAAACAACCAAAGTACACAATCCTTAAAATAAAAAACAAAATAAATTCAAGTTCAAATTCAAAATAAGTCTTGAATAATTTCTTCTAACTTAAATCATCCCTAAGTTCTTCACCTTGGCAATCAATTCAACCAGAAACCTGCATATGCGTATAAAATAAATTAGGATTTTTCAACACAAGGTTGGGTGAGTAAAACATCAGTAATTTAAATATAATATAATACAAAAATGCGAAACTGTCCTTTGTGAGATAAACAATAAAGCCATTGAGAAAATTAAGTGTGTCGGTAAAACCATTGCGTTGCAAGTGGGTTTTGGCTACTACGACGGTCGTATGATTGACGTAAGGTCGAAGACTCACTCAAAAATAAATCAATTACAACTATTAGATAGTGATAAGCGGGTATCGAACACAGTGAGTTTGTAGAAAATGTGTTAGTAAGTAGTTATGAAATTTATCTATATTAAAGTAAATGCAAAAATTAAATTCAATGATTTGGTTGTTTGATTTGAATAACAATAAAGGACTCAAGCAAATAAACGAGTTTTAAACAATAAGAGAAATAATGCTCTCCCCCGATTTCAGGTTTTCATTATTGACACAGTTAACGTTTACTTGTGGGATGAACTACACAAACATAGTTCGTGAAAATGCGTTTGACAGTGACAAAAGAGGACTAAGTACTTGAATTATGAAAACGCAAGGTTGTCACAAAATAATCAGTTTTATATAGTTAACCCTAATTCTCTTCTACTAAATCTCGATTGCCTATGGCACCAAGAACGGATAATCAAGAACACGGATTTACACTATATTAACAATTACAAATCAAAATCATAATCACCATAGCAATTTAATCATACAATCAAAAGACTATCCCACAAATCACATAAACGAATAACAAGTAATCAATTGAAACCCTTACAATTCGGGAGATAACACAAAGAGAACTAGCCACACATAGTTTGATTCATCATCACATCAATTAGGGTAATCATACGAATCACAAAACCAAACTAATGATAAAAATTACCAAAATATTGTTCTTGAACTCTAAAAGTCGTCTTTAGGTTGTTCTTGAATGGAAGATAGGTGAAAAGACATCAAAAACGAGATTAAAAGTAAAGGAAATCGGGGAGTTATGACCTGGACCATGGCCCACGGTTCACAACGTGGGTCACTATGTTGTTGAATTTTTGTTCAACCTTGGCCCACGGTTCACACCGTGGACCACGGTGATACCCACGGTGACCACAGAGGCCACGGTACGGTGGCCTCTGCTCTTTTTGCTCATTTGGACCGTGGCTCACGGTCGGACTTCAGCCACGAAACATCATTTTCTTCACTTGTTTGATCTTCTTGACTCGCTGGTTCCTTTGGTTTCTTCGTTATACACCATAATAGCCCCGGAACCTCCTTTGTACCTACAATTTACCGAATACACCGTAGTCATCTAATTCCACAAGATAAACCAATTCAATACATGATTATTATGGTATTAACTCACTTAAGGGTTGTCCCATGTACCACCCGTCACATTCCCACACTTAAACGTTGCTTTCCCCCAAGCAACATCTCAACACAAACTTTCTATTACATTCAACTTGTAACCACCAATTTTACCACAATTTCAGTTCAGTTAAGGTCCCAAGTCATACCCTATTCCCTTGTTTTTATCCGTCGCACCAGTTCACTTGACTTTCCATTTAAACCATAGATTTCTAACCAAACCTAACATGCTTTCGGTTTTTATCTATACATAACACATTACCTTTTCTTGGTGATCATCCATACATTTCATATTTAATCAATTCTCCTCGCATACGCTTGTACAATCATCAAATCTCCACCTATGTAAATGCTTTTGACATGAATACAAATCAAGTGGTCTTAAAACAGGTTATAATGGGGCCAAGTGTAAGGGTATGGAAGGGAATATTGAAAGTAGCTCAAGCGACCCGATCCGACTTATTACAAACAAACTATGTAAACAAAGAAATAAAAAACTATAAACATCAGTAACTTCTCTTTTATTTTTATTTTTTATTTTTTTATTTTTTTTTCACTCAATACATAATACTTTGAACATTGCATACATAAACATTGCAACTCTAATACAAACTTTTTTTTGTAAGCATAATAAACATAATGCTTAATACTAATTGACAAATACTAAAAACAATTACATAGAAACCTATTAAGTTGGATCGTTTCGCAATATAACACCGGGGTTGATTAAATAAAAGAATAGGCCCAATAAGGTTTTCTAAAGGAACCAACCTCCTGCCCCTCATATATGTAATGTATGAGGCCCAACTCCCCAAAACCCACACTCTCGCTCATCCAGACGAGGCTTAACCTAAGTGCCCCTATCACTTTTGCACTCATGCCACGCTAAGATCTCGAAATGCACTAATTGTACAAGTTCTATCGGAGAATATCAACCTTCTCACCAAACAATACTTTCTCAATTCTCAAGTGTAAACGAATATGTTATGCAAGTTATTACACCGAAAGCATGCTAACCTTGGTTAGAAAACTACATAATCTCCTTTTAAAAACAACTAGACACATGTTATTTAGGGAATTGTGACCATGAAAATGGACCAAAACTTTACCGCGCCATCTTACCACTTTCCGGTTTCTTTAAACACATTTTTTTTTCTTTTAAATTTTTCTATTTTTCTGAATTTTTAATTTTTTATCTGATTTTATTATTATTATTATTATTATTATTATTATTATTAAACGAAATTTTTCAAAAAAAGCGAAATTTTCCTCATCCCCATACTTGGGATATATTGTCCCCAATGTACGGTTTTAAGAAAAATAAAACAAACCACTTGTTAAACACAACCTTCATTTCAACACATCCCATAATACTTAATCAAAAGTATTTTGTCCACCACCCATCCACCCAAAAACACATAAAAACACAAAAGATAACAATTATACAGTAATATACAGAACAATGTTCACCTGGCATCACCAGGCTCGATCAGTTGTAAGGCGGGTGGGCCGGCCCAAAGATAGATGTCATGAAGTCTGAAAACTGGCCGAAATTAAATGCCTCATCACCGCCGCTGCTTCCTTCTTGTGGTGGTGGTGGTGGTGGTGCCATTTGCATTGGACTGACCCACATGGAATGATGAAGTGGTGGTTCGGGATATCGTACCGAACCGTCATACGGAGGTAGAGTCGTGTAATCTACAATTTGTGGATCCGGTACAACCGGTTCACCTGCATGCCATTAATCATGCATCCTCTAATTCCTATCATCCAAGTATCTCATATTCATCTCATGTTCTCGCCCATAAGCATTGGCACAGTTCCACATCTCCAACATCTCGTGCCTCTCTTTTTCGGCCAGTTCAGCATAAGCCCCCATAAAGGTCTTATGGTCAAATAATGCACGTGACTCATCCGATCAATTTTCATATGTGGAAGGCCTATGCCATTCTACCATCTCACTTATTGACCCCACATCGGCCCAATTATTACTATAGGAGTTATAACCATCCGAATAGTCCCAACCCACGTGCTGGGAACTGCTGCCACCGCCCACATCTATGAAATCGGGCTCACCATCCTCTTCCACCTGTTCTATCTCATCATCCCCCTCCACTTCAACATCCTCTCTTACTACTCTCCATCTCACATTATCACACACAAGCACGTGATGCCTATCGGTTTGTGTGTATTTCCAATCCGACAAATCCAACAGCTTAAACTCTTTGAACACCTTGGTTATTCCCACCGACTCGTCAGTTATCACACCATGATTCTTTAGCAATGCTGTGATCAGTAGACAATACAGAATTAACTTTCGCTTATTGCTTTCCCAGCTGATCCAGATATTATGCATGACTAGATACCGGTAAGAAATAAGGGGCGTCCCGCACACCAATGCATACAATACGGGAATATCACAGTTCCACACTATCGAAATATCTCCCCTTCGAGGCATCACATTGTACAAGCAAATGGACATCAATAACTTTGCCTCAATCTTCAGATCCTTTATTTTAATCTGATCACCCGAACCTCCACCTCTTTTAAGAACCTTTTCAAGCATGTTATGCCATTGAGGGTGCTTGTCAGGGCATTCAAATAAGTCTTTGGTAGAAGGGTATATGTATGAGTTGCTTGGTTTGGTGTCAAAAAGCGCGATCTAATTAAGTGTATTAAATGACATCACCAGTTCTTGACCTCCCACCGTCCCAATCAATTTCATGTCATTACCTTTTTTGTACGCGGAACATCTTAATGTAGATATCCACTCCTCAATCTCTCGATCTTACAAAGTGTTAGTCTCTTCATCATAACACTTTAGAGCTGCTTCCCAACCCAAAGCTTCAAGTTTGTCAACTATCACAAAAGCCTCAAAACAGGGATCGGTTACCTCCTTCTCGCACATATATCCTTCAATTCGTTTATTTAACATGGCCATTTTATCAATGAACAGCTCCGCTTGCCATTCCAATGCGTACTTTGACAATCCCCCACCTTTCCACGTGGGTTTTACCATTTGTACTTGCACATGTGCTTGCTCTTCATGCAACCTCTGTCTCTTTGCTTGAGCTGCTCTCCCACTTGAAGATGATGCCTTTGACTTTCCCTTGTCCGAAGTTCTACGCATCTACACACAACAAACATCCCAAACAAACCAAGTTAAGTCAACATAAACTTCCCCACACTTGCTTATTACTATGGTTTTGGATAATTACTCGTTAATCAGTTGACCAAATATTTCAACATTTGCTCCAACACATAATTTTCACATTATCAATTAAACAACTATAAGTTTATAACATTTATTCACTAGCCACAACCATAATGCTTAATCATTATACTAATTACTCAAACAAGCAAGTGGGTATATAGAACAACTATGAACAACTTACAACTTCAATGCAATATACCATCAATAATGAAAATAAATTCCATACCTTGGTGTTGTAGAAGATGAAGATGAAGAAAACTTCAAAGTAAACCAAACCCCACAAAATTTTCAGACTTATTTGTCCAAAATCGACCGACAAAACAAGGGATTCTTTCAAATGCAATGATATAATCGAGACCCTTGTGAAATTTTAGCCAATTTAGACCCAAAAATCGGTTGAATTGGTGAAGATATGAGAAAGTTATGAAGGTTTGAAATTGGGGTTAGGGTTTGTAGAGATGATTGTGAGGAAGAAAAAGATGATAATTGAAGTAAATAATAATGGTAGGTGGTTTGTATGCTTTAGAATTGGTGTAAACTTAAGTTTTATTGTTTTATAATCACCAAAAACGTGGTTTCTCTCGTCAGTCTCGATCGGACCGTGGCCCACGATCTCAACCGTGGGTCACGGTTGACTCAAATTTGCTCGTCGATATCAGCCGGACCGTGGCCCACGGTCTCCACCGTGGGTCACGGTCGAATTGTGTCAAATTGAACAGAAAGGACCGTACCGTCTTCATCAAGATTTCTTTAATTTGGCAATTTGACACTTCAACTTGTCCACTTGTTTGTGGATGATAAGGAGTAGCAATTCGGTGATTCACATTGTACCTTTTTAAAAGTTTCCCAAAGTTGAAATTCTTAAAATGCGACCCACCGTCACTTATAATAACCCGCGTGATACCAAACTGAGCAAAGACGTTTGATTGAACGAATTTGCAAACTACCGAATGGTCATTGGTTCTTATTGCTACCGCTTCTACCCACTTCGACACATAATCAACCGCAACCAAGATATATAAAAATCCATTCGAGTTTGGAAACGGGCCCATAAAGTCAATTCCCTGTACATTAAAATCTCTAAAATGACCGCTAAAATGACCTCTACACGCTGATGCATGTGCATGAGTCAAAACTTCCCACACTTCGGAATCGGGAATACACCTCCTTATCATTTGATCCGAACCAATCTTGAACAAGTCCGGTTCATCCCAAATATATTGTTTCACTTGGGCCATGAACCGTTGTCTTCTTTTCTTCACCCAATGACTTGGAATAGACCCCATTGCTAGATAATTCACAAAGTGGGCATACCACGGTGCGGTTGACACGGCTAACAATTGTTCATCGGGAAACCGTTCGTTTATATCCATCGGGTCATCGACACCCTCCAATGGAATTCGGGATAAGTGATCCGCTACTACATTTTCACACCCTTTTTTATCCCAAACCTCTAAATCAAACTCTTGCAAAATGTAAGGCCCCGTTCCCGGTAGCCCTACTTTAGCGTAGGATTTACTCATAAACACAGTTCTTGCAAATTATAGTTAATTAAAACTTTTCGCGGAATATAAAACATCAACCATTTGTTACAAAACATTAAATCTTTTCTTTGATACCATAACACAAAACATTATATTTAAAACATCTTTACTTCTATCTTTAGATGCCAGTCGTTCAATCGATGCCATGTGTCGTCCTCATGCTAACTCTATAATCAGCTCACCTGCGTGCATACTAAAAGTCAGATACGCTGAGTGAGTTCTAGTTAATCAAGCAACTTATCATACAACCACTACATGCATTATATACGTATCCGAAGACACGTAGTCCACTATTTGACCTGCTCACCTTACCACTTAACCTCTTATTTATCCCTACCACTTAACCACTTTAATAACGAATGACGTTATGCCACTTTGCCACTTTAATAAGGTATAATGTTATGCCACTTTGCCACTTTAATAACGAAGTCACGTATAGGCTTACCCTACCACGTACTACCATCATGCCACTAACACTCTTACTAGACTCTTGCCACTTCTAACACACTCTACCTCTACTTGTCTACAACACACTTCATATCATTACATCATTTACATAATACACAAGTCACATCATAGCATTCATACATACTAACAACCTCGTGGAAATCACTATCCTTGGCGATACGTGCAATATCCGAAGATCGTTCACGCACCGACAAGCATTATATAATAACTACCTCGTATGACTTCTGTAGCATACACTTACCACTTAAGGTAAGTGTATTCACACTTCACATCGAGTATGCACACAACCCCGAAAACATAACAAGGACATGGGGCTAGAAACTCACCTGAACTCGGTTACTTCTTCCGTTAATGATTACTCCTTTCTTTGGCTGTGCACGGCTAACTGTATAACAATTATGCGCATTGATTACTTTCACTTTCTATATCGCGTGTCTAGTTTAATTATTACTCTCAACGAACGGGGGTCCGGGGATAGCGCCCCTGGAAGCGGGGTCTAGGGGCGGCAGCCCCTAGCAAGGTCCAAGGGGCATAGCCCCTGGCTAGGGTCGAGCTGCCAGGTCAGCTTGGAAAAATTTTATTTCTATTAACCGTCTTATCACATTTTCCACTACAATTTTAAATTATTATATAATTCGCCCACTTGTTTGCTATAACGAATTAAGCCTAATTCGTTATTACAACACTGTCTAATTCGCTATCAAAACACCGCCTAGTTCGTTATCTTGACTTAGCGAACTTAGTGGGCTAATTCGTTATCTTGTCATGACAAATGGACGAGTAACGAATCAGCTAACATGGTCTGATTCGTTATCCTCATTCGTCATTTCTCCTTAACAAATCACTTAGCGAGCTGCTTCTAGTTCGTCCTCCCATCTTAACGAATTGCCATAACGAACTGGCTACCCTTCCGTTAACGAATCACCGCTAATTCGTTAGAATTCCGTAACGAATTAGGGTTAGGGTTTTGTCAGACGTCAGACGTCACATCTGATGTGACACAACCTCCGGCGCCGCCTTTCCGGCGCCGCCGTTGCCGGAAAAACGTAAATCTCGCCGGAAAAGCGAGATCTCACTCGTTTGGCAACCGTTTTCACCGTTTTTCATCCCGTACGATCCAGATCTGAGCTAGGGTGATCCCTAAGCTCATCTTAGGTTCGGTTTATACCCGGATCTCGTGACTTCAACGGTTTAACAGTGTCAGCTCGTTGTTTCATGACTAAATCTAACGGGTTTGTATCTCTACGATATGATACTATCATTACCTCGGGTTGTGTGGTGTATGGAATATGTGAAATGAAAAGGATTAAAGGGTGATTTAAGGCTTAAATATTATGGATCATGGGCTTGAGCCCATGGTCCGTCTTTCTTCCTTATTAACCCAAGTCCATAACCCAATTCCATTACCCAACACAAGCCCGACCCATGCTAACTCCTACTCTATTTATTATATCTCTGCTAACCCGAGTAAACTTTCTCACCAAAAATAAATAGTATAATTAATATTAATTTAGAAATTTCGGGATGTTACACAAAAGCAATACCCATCGAATTAACCGCGCTTTTGCATCCTTCTTCTCCATCAAATATCGAACCGCGCTATGGTCTGAATAAACAATCACCTTACTTTCCCAAATATACGAGCGAAACTTATCCAAAGCATACACCACCGCAAGCAATTCTTTTTCGGTGGTTGTATAATTAAGTTGAGCTTTGGATAAAGTTTTACTTGCATAAAATAACCACCGGCTTTTTATCAACTCGTTGACCCAAATCGCTCCGATAGTAGTATCACTAGCATCCCACAGAATCTCAAACGGCTTTGACCAATCCGGTGGTTGTAGAATGGGAGCTTTCACCAACTGTTCCTTCAAAACATTAAATGCTTGAAAACGTTCATTAGTAAAATCAAAAGGAGCATCTTTTAATAATAAATTACATAAAGGTTTTGTAATCACACTAAAGCCTTTAATAAATCTTCTATAAAACCCGCATGCCCCAAAAATGACCTTACCCCTTTAATGTTTTTAGGTGGTGGTAAAGATGATATTACCCGGACTTTTGCTTTATCCACTTCCATTCCCCTTTCCAAAATCGCGTGACCCAACACGATACCGTCTTTCACCATGAAGTGACTTTTCTCCTAAATATAACTAAATTTGTCTCAACACACCTTTTCAAAACTTTTTCTAATTCATTGAGACAAGTTTCATAAGTTGGACCAAAAATGGAAAAGTCATCCATAAATACCTCAAGTGACTCCCCGACCATATCCGAAAAAATACTCATCATACAACGTTGGAATGTGGCTGGGGCATTACACAATCCGAATGGCATTCGCCGAAAAGCAAAAGTGTCATATGGACATGTGAAGGTGGTCTTGTGTTGGTCATCCGGGTGAATAGCAATTTGGTTATAACCCGAGTACCCATCCAAAAAACAGTAATACTTTTGATTCGATAATTTTTCAATAATTTGGTCAATAAAAGGTAATGGAAAATGGTCTTTAGATGTAGCGGCATTTAATTTGCGATAATCAATGCAAACTCGCCACCGGTGACCGGTCGGGTGGCAATTTGTTCACCGCTTTCATCTTTAATTGCCTGTATACCTGCTTTTTTTGGTACCACCTGCGTAGGACTTACCCATACGCTATCCGAAATGGGATAGATGATTCCCGCATCCAACCACTTTATTACCTCTTTCTTCACAACTTCTCTCAAATTGGGATTCAACCTTCTTTGAGTCTCTCGGGTTGGTTTTGCCTCCTCGTTGGTGATGATTTTGTACATAACTATAGACGGACTAGTACCTTTTAAGTCGGCAATTGTCCAACCTATGGCCGCCTTGTTCGTCTTCAACACCTTCAACAATTCTTGTTCATGGGCCTCTTCTAAATTATATGCAATAATGAGCGGTAATGTTTCATTATCCCCTAAAACACATACTTCAAGTGGCTAGGCAAATCCTTCAATTCCAATTTCGGTGGACATTCCAATGACGGTTTTGTACCCGAATCGATCACATCTGGCAGACTTTCAATTTGATGAGTCCATGGTGGTCGTCCCTCTTTTACTGCCAACACTGATTCTTCTCTTCCATCCTCAATGCACAAAGATATACCTGTTCAGAAAAATCACAAACACATGCTTCCAAAGCATCTTCCTCATAATCATGAGGTTCACACATGTCAACATTATCTGCCATGAAACACTCATCACCACATAAAGAATTAGATCCGTTAGTGAACACATTTAATCTCATTTTCCTATTTCCAAAAGCCATATCAACCGTACTAAATCGACAGTCAATAATAGCATGAGCGGTGTTTAAAAACGGTCGACCCAATATAACATTTTGTTGTTGGGTTAAATCAATTGATGAGTAGTCTAAAACCAAAAAGTCAACCGGATAGTAAAATTCTTCAACTTTTACTATCACATCCCGCACAATTCCTCGGGGAAGTTTATGAGACAAATCGGCTAGCACAACCTTTGTCTCAACTCGTTTTAAAGGACCAAAATCATATTGGTCGTATAAACCCCCCGGAAGAATACTTACTCCGTCCCCAAGATCTAGTAACGCCTTAGACATTTGAAAATAGCCTACTTGAATGTTAATTAAGGGCGTTCCCGGATCTTGAAGCTTAGGAGGAAGATCTCCTTTTAAAATTGCACTTACCCGCTCACTTAAATCCACTCGTAGAGGCACTTTTTGTTGCCTCTTTTGAGTGCATAATTCTTTTAAAAACTTAGCATATGCGGGAACTTGTTTAATTGCCTCAAGTAAAGGTAAATTTACCTTTACTTGTTTAAAAACTTCCCACATCTCTTCTTTTTAAGGACCCCTTCTTGAAATTATATTTTTCTTACCCGGGTCAAGTAAAGCCGAGGGAAATGGAACCGCATTTGGTTCCACTTCCGTACTTTTATCTTTTACATTTGAAGTTTGACCCGGATTTTGTAACGGTTTTTCAAAAGTGACATGTTTAGTGGGTTTATTAATTTCAAATTCATTATCATTTTCATTACCCGTAATATCCTCAACTTCCCCATCAACCACACCCGGTGATAAATATTTTTTGTATTCTTTACCACTTCTTAAAACACTAACGTGGTTAATAGGAACATTACGAGAAGAGTTATGAGAAGGATTTACCTTTGTGTAGCTTGGCAATTGACCTTTATTTTTCTTCAACTCTGACACTTCAGTTGCGAGTTGACCCATTTGTGTGGTCAAAGACTGGATGGCCTTATCTCTAACTTCATCCTTTTGCATTCTAACCTCATCAAGTTGATTTCTTCGTTGCATGTCTTGTTGCATCAACTTCAACATGTCCATAACCTCATTTCCACTCGATGAACTTTGACCCGTTGACCCGCTTTGACCGCCACCCCCTTGACCTTGAAACCCTTGACTATTCCCACCATGAAAATTACCTTGATTATTGTATTGTTGGCGAGGAACATAATTGCCTTGATTTCCATGAAAATTCGGGTTAGATTGAGTGGCTGGGTTTCCATATCGAAAATTCGGGTGATTTCTCAACCCGGGGTGGTAGGTGTTGGAGTTCATGTTGTAATTCCTACCACCTCCCCCTTGAAGTGCATTCACCTCTTCCACCGGTGCTTGACCTACCACACACACCTCCGAAGCATGACCCAACTCGTTACAATTTGTGCAAACATTGATTACTTGATTAGTGGTTTGTACATTTCCTTTTTCCACGGCCTGCACTTGGGGTCTACCAATCACCGGTCTTGCTCTTCGCCCGGTTTGAGCCTTTCTCTTCGATGTAACCGCCATTTGTTCCAAATACGCCCAATCATCTTGTTCATAATTGGTACCAAATGTACCATTAGTGAACGACCACAAATCCCGTTCATCTTCCATACTCAAACCCACATGAAACGCATTCAACAATTCCCATAAAGCAATACCGTGATGAGGATAATTCTTAATCATCATATTGAACCTCTCGAACGCTTCATGGAACATTTCCCCCAATTGTTGTTAGAAGGTTCTCAAACTTCTTCTTGCATCGTTGGTCTTTTGGGCCGTGTAAAATTCTTCCAAAAATCTTTGTTGCATTTCGGACCAAGTATAAATGGATGCTGAAGGCAAAGTGTAAAACCATCTCTTTGCCTTATCTTCCAATGAAAACTGAAATAGAACTAACTTTACCTCATCCGATGTAAAACCTTGACCCCCAATTGTGTTGCAAATGGAGTCATATGCCTCCAAATGAAAGTAAGGTTCCTTCGTTGCTAGATCCTTATACTTCAGAAGACTTTGGAGGGAATTCGTTCTCACCTCAAAAGTCCTCCCTTGTTGGTTGTGAGGAATAACTACCGGAGACGGATTATTTGTGATTATCGGTCGAAAATGGGCTTCAATCCCCCTTACCATCTCTCTTGCATGCCTTCTTGGCACCCCCATTGGTACCCTTGGTTGACCCATTTGCCTATAAACGAGCCTTGGCTGTGCAAATTGTTGTTGAAACTATGGTTGGGGCATTTGCGGTTGGAATTGTTGATCTTGAGGTTGCCCTTGCGGTTGTTGAATAATCGAAGGCGGTTGAACTTGATTAACAACAACTGGTGGTTGATGTTGAGCTTGTTGTTGGACTGGTGGTTGAGCTTGTTGTTGGAAAACCGGCGGTGGTTGTTGTTGATTAAGCTCTTGCAACGGTTCCGGTTGATGCCATTGACCATAACCAAAATTTCCCAGATTTACCAATTTGCTTCCATCAACTCCCATGTAGTAACCTTCTACTTCATACCCCCTAAGTTCACTGTCAAACCCATATCTGTATCCGTCACCTTGTGTTCTTGAATATTGCATAAAAGGTTGGGGTTGATATTGGTAGCTTGATTGTAAGGCCCCGTTACCGGTGCCTCACATTTGGGTGTTGGATTTACTCATCAACATAGTTCTTGTCATCAGAGTTAATAAAACATTTGCGGAATATAAAAACTTTCATAAAACATCACGTTAATCCATAACTTGTCTTAAAATAAACATTCTTGTCTTTCAAAATAACATAACATTAAACATATCGTCAAGAGTCTTCTGATGCCAGCCTTTTATTCAATACCACGTGTCCCCTCAAGCGAGCTGCCTCATCCTACTCACCTGCGTGCATACTAAAAGTCAGCTACGCTGAGTGAGTTCTAGTTAATCAAACATAATACAATACATACACTTACCTTCCATTATGCATCCGAAGATACATAATAATTACTTTACTAATTTACTTTCAATACATAATTTCATACGTATATTCATTCTTTATTACTTTCATACTATATAGTTACTGTCCATTCTATCTCAGATATTATTAGGGTCTGGTCCCTCTTTCCTTTGTCTATCTCATATATTTTAGGGCCTGGTCCCTTTCTTGTCTATCTCAGATATTATTAGGGTCTGGTCCCTTTTTACTTCTCTATCTCAGATATTATAAAGGGTCTGGTCCCTCCCTCTCTATCTCAGATATTATTAGGATCTGGTCCTTCTTTATTCATCTTCGTACATACTATCTTTACATACCCATAACATACATACTCTCTTTAATCATTCATACATATTCATATATTGTATGTATACCTACCATACACATTCATCTATCATAAACATACCTCCCTTGTTGGCACGTGCAATATCCGAAGATCGTTCACATACAGACAAGCTTTCATTCACATTTAAGATATACATACATAACATATAAACCATATAAGGTATACGCTTACCAGTTAAGGTAAATGTATTAACTATCACATCGAGTATGCATACAGCCCCGAAAACATAACAAGGAAATGGGGCTAGAAACTCACCTGTATCTTGTTGCGTTCACCGTTAATCGTAATTCCTTTCTTTAGTTGGGCACGGCTAACTGTATAATAATTACATGCATCAAATAACTATCACTACTCATCTCTCGTTTCTAGTCTAATCATTACCCTCAATGAACGGGGGTCTGGGGGCAGCGCCCCTGGCAGCGGGGTTCTAGAGGCGGTAGCCCCTAGAGGGGTCCAAGGGGCAGAGCCCCTAGCTGGGCTTATTTGTATTAACTGTCTTAACACATTTTCCATTAACATTTTGAGTTATTTTCTAAATTGGGCTTATTTGTTTTAAATTAGATATGGGTTTTACATTAAGCGGACCTATCTAGGTCAGGCCCAACTATCCACTAGTTGGCCCAATTGGGTTCGGGCCCAAGGTCAAACAGAAACAGGATGGCCGAGAACTCAAGACAGAGAACCACTGTATTGACCGAGAACTGAAGTTTGACCAAGAACCCTTGACCGAAAAATCATGTTGACCGAAAACTATGGTCTGACCGAGAACTCATGTTTGACCGAGAACTCAGGTTTGACCGAGAACTCAGGTTTGACCGAAATCCCATATTGGCCGAGAACCCCCAGTCTTGGCCGAGATCCCCCAGTTTTGGTGTGTTCAGCTAATCTTCCATTTTAATCATTCTTACCCAGATCTGTTAGCTGTTTTATGGCTCATAACCAGAATTTTAACTACCCTTTCTACTCATACTAACCGTTTTACACCCGTCACTATTTCATCACCTAGATCTAACTCGTTTTTAGACATAAAGCTTGGACCTTTAAGCATAGAAACGTTCTTTAACTAGATCTAGGGTTTTCTTGATGAACCGTATATATTTACTAGTTCTTTATGCTCATTAAACATCAAGTTTGCATTTTTATGAAACATTTAGACCCGATCTACTCTAGGCTTAAGTTTCATAGCAAACCGTTCATAAAAACGTACCTTTAATCGTAAAGAACGTACCTTTGACGTTCTCTAAGTCACGTCTAGCTTGATACGTGAACTTGTAGCTTGTATATAACGTGTATACCAAAGATCTATCAATAAAAGGCTTGATTTGATCTCGGATCCTCTTTTCCTCTCACGGCCGTAAATGGCAAGGTGTGTGTGTGTGTTTTTAAGGTGTAGGGAGAATAAGATGGATAAGATGGATGGAAATGGAAAGATTTAGGGTTTAAGGGGTATTTATACTCCCTTAAGCCCATGGACCTAAGGCCCATATTTACTTTTTGGTCCATGATTATTTCCATTTAATTAGACTACTTATCTATCCTCCTATTATTGTCATTTTATTTACCATCTTAAGTAAACTTGTCCACCATAAAAGATAATATATAAAATATTATTTATTGAAATTTTGGGATGTTACATTGATTGTGATTGTTGAAAGGGTGGTTGTTGATGTTGTTGAGATGATGATGACGCACCAAAGTTAGGAAAACGGTTGGTAATATGTGGCAATGTGGATGATGTTGCATAGGTGAATTAAGCATCGATGGGTTGTGTTGTAGGTGGTGGTTGGAGTTCACTTGATGCTATAGGTATATTAGTAGTGATTGGTGGAGGTGGATTTGGTGGAGGTGTAGTTGGAATTGTTTGACCCGAAGTGGGAACTGGTGAATCCATGCTGTTGTTTGACGCAGTTGGAGAACCAAGAAACTTGTTCTCTCTAAGTAGGACTCGGTTTCTCCGATGTGTTCTGCCAATCTCAGGATCAATAACTAGCGGTGATGACCTGTTAGAGCTTCTAGTATGCATACACCTATAGGTACAGCACACTAACACAACCAGCGTAAACCCAAAAATAACAAACACAACTACTAAAGCTAACACACGTTGCGCACTACTCCCAAGCAGCGGCGCCAAAATTTGACGTAAGGTCGAAGACTCACTCAAAAATAAACCGATTACAACATTTAGATAGTGATAAGCGGGTATCGAACACATGGAGTTTGTGGAAAATGTGTTACTAAGTAGTTATGAAATTTATCTATATTAAATTCAATGATTTGGTTGTTTAATTTGAATAACAATAAAGGACTCAAGCAAATAAACGAGTTTTAAACAATCAGAGAAATAATGCTCTCCCCTGATTTCAGGTTTTCAATATTGATATAGTTAACGTTTACTTGTGGGATGAACTACATAAACTAGTTCGTGAAAATGCGTTTGACAGTGACAAAAGAGGACTAAGTACTTGAATTATGAAAACGCAAGGTTGTCACACAATAATCAGTTTTATATAGTTAACCCTAATTCTCTTATACTAAATCTCGATTGCCTAGACTATATTAACAATTACTAATCAAAATCATAATCACCATAGCAATTTAATCATACAATCAAAAGACTATCCCACAAATCACATAAACGAATAACAAGTAATCAATTATAACCCTTACAATTCGGGAGAGAACACAAAGAGAACTAGCCACACATCGTTTGATTCATCATCACATCAATTAGGGTAATCATACGAATCACAAAACCAAACTAATGATAAAAATTACCAAAATATTGTTCTTGCACTCCAAAGTCGTCTTTAGGTTGTTCTTGAATGGAAGATAGGTGAAAAGACATCAAAAACGAGATTAAAAGTAAAGGAAATCGGGCAGTTACGACCCTGACCATGGCCCACGGTTCACACCGTGGGTCACGGTGTTTTTATCATTAGTTTGCTAATGTGAATACTAAATAATATGTAAATATGATAGGTTACGTATATGTCCCAAAAATAGTTGAAAATAAATAAAAAGGGTAATAAGTTACTCACCTTGTCAAATAAGCAACAAGGCTAAATGATTTAATAAGAAGAAGATGAGTCGTCACATTCTTCGAGAATTACCAACCAAAAACCCTAGTTAAGAACGATAGCGAAGATAAATATAAATTTAAAGACGGATTATATATAGATTCGGGATTTGATTATGATCGGGTGTGTTTGTGAAAACACTTATTATTTACTTTGTTATTATATAAAGCCACTTTT
Source organism: Bidens hawaiensis (assembly GCF_021521415.1). NCBI lineage: Eukaryota > Viridiplantae > Streptophyta > Magnoliopsida > Asterales > Asteraceae > Bidens > Bidens hawaiensis. Next base: position 1,623,678 of record NW_027491014.1, read on the forward strand.
ATTTACCAAGATTTACGTAATATAATTCAAAATATATACTTATAATATAATACTTAACAAATAATACAACTTGAGAAGTTATTTAATAATGTTTGTTTTAAATATTTATTTTAGACATCAACGAACTCTTGTTGATAAGATTAATAAAATATATTAAATATATTAATTACGATTTTTATTTGTCAAAACCTTTATTATTTTAATTGAAAATGGCTTATATGTAATTTGAATATCTTGCATTTTAGGATTTTTCAACATCTCATCACAAATTCAAAATAATTTATTTTACATATGAACTACAAGAACAAGCATTTCAGATGCCTTTGTTTTATTTTAATTTATCGTTTTTCTAGTATCACGTAATTGTTATGATCTGGAAATTTTTATATCTATTTTTATTTTACTACTATCTACTTATTCTATTTAATTTGAATTAGCCTAGATATTTTAGTGATTACGGCGACCATGTAATACGTACAAGGGGATACTTAAATGAGTTTTGGGTATAATAGTTGACTGTGTAATTTCTAGAAATTATACATAATTATTTTTATATTTTTAGTGGTATCTATACACATGTGTAATCGGTCTGAGTTGCTTTTATTATCTATCTTGTATTATAACGTTTTAGAGATCACGTAATCTCATGTAAACATTTGACTGACTCTTTAAGACAAACAACCCGTTTATCTTATCGAGTATAAATATGTTTTTATTGTTTAAAAAGGTTTAACGTATTCACCTGTGATTGTCTGTTCTGGATAATGTGGTGATCTCGTTTGAAAACCTTTGTGAATGAATGATGATTAACCTATAATAAAATAGGTTTATATAAATATTCGGATCGTCTTTTGATCTGGCTGCGGACCTTTAGTTTGGTTTTGATAGCTTTAAACCTTGATTGATCATTTGTATGAATAAAATATTATAGTCTTTATGTTTATTTACCAATCGTGTGTTAAGTTTCTTCTTCATGAAGAAACATCTATGATAAGTTTCTTCTTCAAGAAGAAACGTCATTTGTCTATAACTTATATTTATAAATTCTTATGTTTCTTACTCATGAAGAAACACTAATTGGACTATACCCCTTGTATGTAAAGCTTATGTTTCTTAATCTTGAAGAAACAATATTTTAGTTATATCCTGATGTATATACAATTCTATGTTTCTTAGTTATAAAGAAACATTATTTTAACTATAACCTTTGTATTTATAAATTTGATCAAGGTCTAGGATATATCCCCGACTAGGGTCTAAGCCATGTAATATAATAATAATAAAATAATAACTTCGGCAGAACCCCTACCTTACATGAGTACTCAGAGTTTTTACGCCTAAGCTTTTATGAGCAACACTTCTACTCTATGTCGCATACGCGGACTAAAACTATCAGGACTTCGGAGCTTGGTACGCACTATGATGCTCGGCACGTAAAAAAATGCAAAGTGTGTAAGTGAAGGTGTTTTGGTGTGATATGGTACGTGCAGTGTACCCCCTATTTATAGCAAATTTTGTTTTGCTTCGCATCGCGCGAAGGAACATGCATTTAGTCGTTCGGATCATGCGGACCAACCTTATGTTTGTTGAATCATCGTCGGGACTGCCATGTGGTCTGACACGTGTTCCCATGTGTCCACACGTGTCACACATGCTAATTTTACCAAACGAAAGTTTTTTTAAGGGTCACTTTGCGTAGAGCGAAGTAGTCATGAGTTGTTTCTTCGAGTAGCGCGAACCAGTTAAATCTTTGATATTACCCATGCTCCTTCGCGTATGGTGAAAAGCCAGATCCTTGCACGTTCGCGTAGCACGAAGGATCTAGATTTCATATTTTTCACTTTTAGTCCATTGTCTTTGGTAACTTGTTATGTTTTGGCCTTACTTCCATTTTCCAAAAATACTAAGAAGGCTCTCAAGCGGCTCGCGGCGATGCGAGAGTGCGAAGTGAAAAGTGCGCCATCAAAGTGTCACATTGCGCCCATTGCTTGTGCCCGTGTGTGTGCGTGTCGGGTGCTTCGCACCCTCCGCTAGAACCAGTGGGTGTATGTTTGGTATATAAGAATATTACTATCGAAACTCATCTCCTCATAAAAAGTGTTTTGGTCAAAAATTGATTTAGGATAATGTAACCAAATTTGTAAGGTGAGGTTTAGTGCTTGTATGACAATAACAGTTATGAAACGAATGTAAACGAGAACACAAAGATTTGTTACGAGAAAAAGCCCTTGATCTTGGTCGAATCGTCGGCACAAAAACCCCGGGTGATGACAAATCGTCTATCACCACTTTATTAATCAAAAACAAGGTTACAAAGGTGGGGATTATGATCACTAATACAACGAATGCTATGTGTGTGTATCTATTGCTAGAGAGAACTCTAAGTATTTCTAACGTATGTGAAGTTATGAGTGTAACAACTCGGTTTTTCCCAATCTATATTACCCGACCCGTTTTATGTTCGATTAATTTTATCAATTAAAATTTGTTACTTTTATCGAACTAAATTTATTTTTAATAATATTTAATTACTTATAATTATAACTTTTAGGTTTTGGCATTTTTAGCTCAAAAATATAAACTTTTATCTTTCTTTGTACCACCTTCAAACTCCTAGGTCCATTTTGTAACTTTATTATAACCCATTTTCAGAATCTGGATAACTAATCCTTTAACCCGACCGTATTTAGTTTCTTATACCCGAATATCAAATTGGTTATCTTGGACCATAAGATTCGCGTTATTAATTTAATTGATCGTGTGAATACATTGTTTACGATATTATCGGCCTAATCAAAGACACGATTTATGGTAATTCAATCATATTTGATCCGTATTTCCTTTTTTTTATCAATTTGATACCCAAATAATCTTGTATAACATGATATTGGTTGTATTATATCAATTTGTTCCCCTTCATGATCCTTTACAAGGACAGCACTTACTGCATTACTCGATACAGCTAAGTAAAAGGATAGGGGTTCCCCATCTCCTGGCTTCATTAATGCTGGTGCTGAGGATCAGTAATCCTTCAAAGCTTTGAGTGCAGCCTCATGTTTCTCTGTCCACTCGAACGTTTTAATCTTTCTAAGGATATCATAGAAATCCTTACACTTCTCCAAAGATCGGGAGATGAATCTATTCAAGGTCGTGATCCTGCCGGTCAACCTTTGTACATCTTTTGCATTCGCGGGTGACTTCAAGTTGATGATAACCTTTATTTGTTCTGGGCTAGCTTCTATACCCCTCTTTGTGACCATATGACCAAGGAACTTCCCAGCTTTAACACCAAAATGGCATTTGGATGGGTTGAGTTTCATGTTACACTGGTCAAGGATGTTGAAGGCTACCTCCAAGTCTTTAATATGATCTTCAGCCGTCTTGGATTTGACTACCATATCGTCAATATATACTTCCATGGTCTTCCATAGTTGGTCTTTAAACATCATGTTGACTAAGCGTTGATAAGTCGCACATGTATTTCTTAGTCCAAAAGGCATGGCAATATAGCAATGTTATTTACTTGATGTTGCATACATCTTCGTAGCTCGATTCCCAACTCACTCAGAACCGAATCCAGTTTTACAATCCGGCTCCATGGGCCCAGACTCGACAACCTAGCAGGAATGCTAGACCAAGATCTAGAAGAGTGATGAAGGGCCAAAATAACTTTCTGCCATAAACTTCCTTTATCATTTTTTAATCGCCACCACCACTTAGCTAACAAATACATGTTTGCGTCTTTTTGATGACTAAGACCCAACCCACCATACTCAGTTGGAGCCACTACCTTATCCCAAGCCACCCAATTAACTTTAGCCTTTTCTTCTGACCCACCCCCAAAAAACACCATCCTCAATCTTTCAAGTTTATCTAGAACGCCCTCGGGTGCCTTAAATAAAGAAAAATATTATGTTGGGAAAGAGTTAAGAACCGACTTAATAACCGTGACGCGACCACAAAAAGAAATGTGGTTAGCTTTCCATCTTGATAACTGTTTTCTTACCACCTCATCAACCGGGTCCCACGCGCTGATTCTGCTCATGTTCTTACCCACTTGAAGACCTTGATGTACAAAAGGAAATATCCCAACCTTACACCCAATCTTCCTTGCCATATGGTTCAACTCAACCCCATTCACCTTAGTGCCAAAACTCCAACTCTTAGAAAGATTAATTTGAAGCCCTGAACAAAGAAAAAACACATGAGAATTCAGCCCAGATTCAAAGCATTCACCGTATCCCATTCGCCAACAAATACCACATCATCCGCATAAATGAGATGTGAAACAATCGACCCCTCCGACCCACATTTCAACCCATGTTCCAGATCAGCAGCTCTTTTCAACAAACCCGTCAAGGCTTCCATAGCCAAAAAAAATAAAAAAAGGGGACAGAGGATCACCTTGTCTTAGGCCCCGGGAACACTAACCTCTCGGGTAGGTGAACCGTTTACCAATAACGAAGCCCGGCTTGCTGACAAGATAACCGATATCCACCTGCGCCATCTCTCCGGGAAATTCATGTGGCCCATACTGTGACACTCGTCAATTTCAGGTTAACTCCGTTAATTCAAACGCAAGATCACACGAACTATGCCATTCCAGTTAACGCATTTCAAATTGCATTTAATTAGAGTGCACATGACAATCATTACACAAGTAGTCTCTCGGAGTTTCACCGAATCACATACGAGTCGACTCAAACCGTTGGTGAACAAACAAAATATTATAAAAAAGTACTTGATATAATTATGTGTTACATTTATGTGTAATTTGGTGCTTACATGTGTAACCTCATATCATGAATGAAAAAGAAATAGTTTGTGATGGAATTATACAAAATAGAAGTTGAGGGTGCAAGTTGTAACATGTAATTAATTAGTTAATATATAAAGAAACTTATAAACACAAATCCCTAACTCTCCCCTCTCTCCCTCTCCCTTGCAACGGCAGCCCCACCCCCTCCCCTCTCCCTTGATCGGCCAAAAACACACACACACACATACATACAAGATTGTTTACAAGTTGTTTGAAGATCCAAGGTTGCTAACTAGGTAAACTAAACACTCTATCTAACTTATTCTATCGATTTTTGGCATGATTAAACATGATGATCATAAACCCTAAATTCTAAATATATTGATTATTGATGAGCTAGGTTGTATGCATGATTCTTTGTTCATAGATTAGTAGTTTGTTGAGTTTTTGATGAAAACTGATGCTGGACAGAATCATAATTGCATGTTAAAACAACTGTAACTTGATGTTAATGATGTGTTTGGAAGTGATTATTGATTCTATGATGTATTAGGTCGATCTAGTATCTAAAGAGTCTGAGTTTGTAATTTTTGGAGGTGTGGAAGTTAGTTTTTATTAATTTACAAATCTGTTGCGCAAGTCTGATTCGGGAAGCCTTCTTATAGGCTGTTTTGTAATTAGTATATCTCACAAACGACAAGACCAATTGAGTTTATTCCACTTCTGGAAGTTAATAATTTGAGTTTGGAATCTAACCTAATTGGCCTTGCATTAATTGGATTAATCATGTAACGGGAATAAAAAATAATGTTTTGTTGCGCATGATAATGACTGATGTGTGCTTACTGTGATGTTTTGATCCTTGTTAGAAAACCGTATGTAATAAAAATATTTTTAGAAACCTAACTCACGTGTGCTTCTATGATGAATTTTTGGTGATTTTATCTATAGGTATGGTTTGTTAAATAGAGTAATCTTGACGTGTTAAAATCTGTCTCGGTAACTTAGCTGCTGAATTCTTTGATTTAACCTAAAAAGTGATTATTTGACTGATGTTTGCTATGTGTTTGACATATTTGCCCTTGTGGTAGATATTTTACTGATGATGTACCATAGTAACACCTAACACTATACTTGTTCACATGTGTAACTTATCACCAACGTGTTTGTCGAGTCGCACTTGTTTCAAAAGCGTAACACGAACACATCTCAGGCATAACCTTTATGTGTCGAGTCTAGAGACTCACTCGTAGTTCAAACACTTAGAAATCTCATTTTTGTTTTTAGAGCACTAGTGAGGATTTGTGACGCACGCTTTTCTCGGATTTTTGATAACTTCGCAAACAGTGAGTTTCACGACCCCGTTTACTCTTTATCGTTTTTATTAGGGGGAGATAACATACTCCAACACTTTAGATTTTGTTTATTTCTTTATATATCACTTGTAAGACTAAGTGTCAACAAACCAACTAAGTCCTTCAGAAACAATCGAACCGGTTAATATTGGATAATAGCGAGTCAGTGTTGAGTAGTATTACTGGGTTTGACAAGCCCCACCCAACTCTAAACTCGACTGTAGGTCGAGTGGGTGTAATTATGGCTAACACATTACCATGGTCGTGGTTGACATGGTGGCAAGACAATCGTATAAACAGTCAGCTTCGGTGTCGAACACTTAGTAATACATGCTTGATAGGTTAGCTACCTATTGATATATATTGACATAACACTATCTGGTAAAGCTAAAACGAAACGCTTAATTTGCTTAAACCTGTGAACTCACCAACCCTGTGTTGACACTTTTAGTATGTTTATCTCAGGTAGCCCGAGGCGGGCGAGCGGTATAGGACATGCATTCACTGAACTCTAATGCTTTAAACTTCTTTTAAATTTTATCATGATAAGTGTTGCTTTAAGTCGTCCTGTGTGGCGCAACTATTTGCTTTACAGTTTACGCTTCCGCGTCTTTACTTAAGACTTGATGTCTTGGTTGTTTTTAAAACTTTAATTATGGTGTTTGATATAACTAATGATTCCGATCCTGTTAGTTCACACCCTCTGACGGTACAACTCCGTTAGTGAATTTTGAGGGTGTGACAGACCGAGTCCAAAAAGCTCCAATTTAGCAAATCATAGGCCTTTCGATATCAACTTTAAAAATCATACCACGCTTATTAGATCTATTCAGCCAAGACAAGGTTTCATTGAGAACTAGAGAACCATCAAGGATGTTTCGATTAGCAATGAACACAGATTGTTCCTCTAAAACTAGCCATCCAATGACCTTTTTCAATCTACCAACCAACACTTTTGACATTACCTTATTCAAGAACCCAATAAGGCTTATCGGACGAAACTCGTTTAACGAGATCGTGTGACACCCGGTAATTTCCCAATCCTATAAACTAAGTAATCAACCTAATAATTAGGTGATTGTAAATATTAAGCGCGCTATGTTAGTCAGCGCAGGCATGTTATGTGCGCCCTGCGCGAGCGCGCTATGTTAGTCACCGCAGGCATGTTATGTGCGCCCTGCGCGAGCGCGCTATGTTAGTCAGTGCAGGCATGTTATGTGCGCCCTGCGCGAGCGCGCTATGTTAGTCAGCGCAGGCATGTTATGTGCGCCCTGCGAGAGCGCGCTATGTTAGTCAGCGCATGCATGTTATGTGCGTCCTGCGCGAGCGTTTTGGCTTTATGTTTTCACGTAACTTAACTTTATGATGGGTTAACCGTCCCGCATGATGCTAAGGCGGGTGCATCCCAAATCGTTTATGCGCGTGCGGAAGGGGAACTAACCTCCCCGCATGGCGGGAACATTGAGAGCTAGTTTGTCTGAAGCTCCAAGATGGAATTGACTTCAACATGACTGATCACTATGTTGAAATACCAAGACCACCTGGAGAATCTACAAATGAAACTCAATGTCCCTGACTGCGAGAAGGTTACGTACCTACCCGCAGCAAAGAAATGTCCTTCACGCAGAAAGCTATGCGCACAAAGTGATACGTGCAGAACACTTAGCCTAATCCCCATCCATAAGGGAATTACTCCCGCCCAAAAGGAAACAGTAGCGTGTTTCAGAGATTTTCCACTTTTTACTGTACACTGACAAAAGTACCTGAAAAAGCACACTGTAACATGAAAAGTCAACTGTCAGCCACCCTACTCCCACCAACCACAGACCTGCATGTCCTGTCCAAATCAAATCAAAATCTTTTATCCACTACTCCACTTTTAAATAAATAATAATAATTTCCATACTTTATCATCATTACACCTAGATATGAAAAGATTACAATCCCCTAAAGCAAGGGATTGTGTTCCCTTGAGTTTGCCTATAAATATGTAACCTAAATTATCACCCAAAACACACTTCAAACTTCTCTCTTAAGAACTGCAAACTTGCACTAATCATCTCCCAAGCATCCGTTGTTTTCATTTCCGATCCTGTTACTAGGTAAGCCGAGAATATAACCTTGAGATCTACTTTCCAACCCTTATATTCTCCTATTTCTTGATCTTAATATATATACTTCTTGTTATTTAATCGTATTCTAGACCTTCAATTCCGAGGCCAACACCAAGAAAACCCGAATCTCGATTAATCCCTTAACAAGAACCACAGGTGAGTCTCACAGCCCCTATTTTCACTGTTTTCACTACTTTTAAACTGTTTTCGGGGCGAGGGACACGTACTTAAATAATGTTTTATCATGGTATACTTACAAGCTATGCAAGCGATTATGTGTTTAAATTATGTTTCATAATGAGCAATGCGAACGGTTATCTATGGTTTTCGATGTATGTGCGCTAGAATTCGAGTAAGTGATCACTTTACCATTGGAACTCGAAGGGTAGGGACTGCTGGTTTGATCCACCCACTCGTAGGGGTCGCACCTCTTTGCATGGACGAGTGCCTAGTATGGTCATGGGGCAGTACTACGGGATTGAGCCCGCTCGTAGGGGTCGCGCCTCTTTGCATGGACGAGCGCCTTGTTTTCCGGCACAACGTTCGCGCGTAACCCGCGGGACGGTATTACTTATTTTGCTCGTAGTGGCAGCGCCACTTACACAGACGAGCATAGTTCCCAGAAATGTTCGCGCGTAACCCGCGGAACGATTTTATCAGATTATGTTATCAGAACTATGTTTTACTAAGCATGTGTTTCAATATGATTTTTATCAAGACTATGATGCAATGCGATTTATCAAGTTACTAAAACTTGTGAACTCACTCAGTTTATACTGATTCAAATGTTTTACGTGTCTTTCAGGAGATAACTAGGTAGCGCATGGAGTCACACTTAGAGCACCTCACGTTGAACATCTAAAACTAGCTTTTTGGAAGATTTTAGTTCTATCCCTTCGATGCGCATGGTTGTTCCCGCCGCGCAAGGGGATATGGCGTGGAAATCTTCAACAGTTTTTATACTTGGATGTTTTTATGAAATTTTTAAACAATGTAATGTATTTGTATTAAACATTTCATGCGCAATGAAAATCTTACTTTGAATGTTTGCAATGGCCCGTGCTTAATTATCAATCCCCACTCGCGCGCGCCCGGCTGCTTCCGCCGCTCAGGGCCGGGTGTGACAGATTGGTATCAGGGCACTGGTTATAGCGAACTAGGAAAAGAAGTTTTAACCTAGACTATAACCGTTGGGGGAAATCGCATGAAATATTTTTCAAAGAAAATATTTTCAAAAGAAACTATACACACACTTAGGAACACGGGTCACACAGTGTCTAGTAAATAAAGATAAAAACATTATGTGCTCAGAGTACATGCGCTAAGTTTGATATATTTTCACTCTTTTAAAGCGAGAATGCCTCCAACTAGATCCAAGGGAATTACCATGACACCCGAGGAACTCGCGGAAATAATCGCGCAAGCGATCGCAACACACGAGGCCAGCAAGGCCGATTCAAGTCAGGGTCGTCAGAATGAGACCCCAGAACCCGAATCAGGAGCCTTGGACAAAGGATGCTCCTACAAGACATTTATGGCCTGTAAGCCTTGGCCATTCAAGGGTACCGAAGGGGCCATTGGGCTCTACAACTGGATTGACAAGATGGAGACAGTTCTCTCCATTAGCGGATGTAGTGAGAACCAGAAGGTCCTTTACGCGACCTGCATGTTCCAAGAAGCAGCTTCGTCTTGGTGGAAGCTTCAAGTGAAGACTTTGGGGCGAGAAGTTGCTCTTCACAAAACCTGGGAGGAACTGAAGGAAATGTTGATGAGAAAGTTCTGTTCTCGCGCAGAAATTCAGAGTCTGCAACAGGAATTCTGGAACCACACCATGTTAGGAACGGATATCGACGCCTACAACAACCGGTTCAACGAGCTTTGCCAGTTGGTGCCAGACATGGCAAACACGGAGGATAAGAAGATCGAGAGGTATATCTTTGGGTTACCTCCTGTTGTTAGGGTTCCGCTCAACGCCGCAGCGCCTCCAACCTTTGATGAGGCGGTAGCGCGGGCCATCACCCTTACAAGGGATACGGTCCGTGCGGGTATGTTGACTACGCGCGGAATCGAGCAGCGAACCTCTGATCCCAAGAGGAAATGGAACTCTCACCACCGAGGGTCCGACTCCAAGCAGCCACCGTTCAAGAAGCAAGAAAGCGCAAGGGTTTACGCGATCCAAGCCGCGAAACCATCAAGGAAAGGATACAGCGGGCCCCGCCCATGGTGCAGTAAATGCAAGTATCACCACGAGGGTGAATGCGCAAGAATCGAATGCGCCAAATGTGGCAGACCAGGACACAAGGCGATGAATTGCCGTGCTAAGGAAGCTGGAGCCAGTGACAACTGCTACGCATGCGGGAAGCCAGGGCATTTTAGTCGGGATTGCCCGCAAAAGGGAAACCAAGCTCGCGGGAGAGCTTTTGTTATCGGCGCGGGCGAAGCTAAAAAAGAGCCGAATGTGGTAACCGGTACGTTTTTGCTTAACGGCCATTTTGCATCTGTCTTATTTGATACTGGCGCTGACCTAAGTTTTATATCCGCCGAGTTTAAAGACTCCCTAGGCCTAGCAACCAGTAGGCTAGACACACCTTATACTATAGAACTAGCCAATGGTAGGCAGTTATGCGCGAACGAAAGAACTGAACAATGTGTAATAGTCATGGGAGGTCACGGGTTCAATATTAACCTGTTGCCAATAGACTTGGGAAGTTTTGACATTGTGATAGGTATGGATTGGTTAGTCGAGAACCACGCGGAAGTTATTTGCCATGAGAAGCAGGTTCGGATCCCACTGCTGAACGGAGAAATCTTGGTGATTCAAGGGGAAAGAAGGGGAGTTGCGACGAAACTGATTTCGTGCCTAAAGGCGCGCAAGTGCCTAAAGAAAGGGTGCTACGCCTTCCTGGCGCATGTAGTAGAGAAGAAAGGAGATGAGCGAAGAATTGAAGACTTACCAGTAGTGCGCGAATATCCAGAAGTTTTTCCTGAAGATTTGCCCGGATTGCCGCCACCGCGACAAGTCGAATTTCGTATTGATTTAGTCCCAGGAGCTGCGCCAGTAGCTCGAGCGCCTTATCGACTAGCTCCATCTGAGATGCAAGAGCTATCCAATCAGTTACAGGAACTATTGGATAAGGGTTTCATACGCCCAAGCTTTTCACCTTGGGGAGCTCCAGTACTGTTTGTTAAGAAGAAGGATGGTTCGTTCAGAATGTGTATTGACTACAGGGAGCTGAATAAGCTGACAGTCAAGAATCGGTACCCCTTACCGAGGATTGACGACTTATTTGACCAGTTGCAGGGATCCAGTTATTATTCGAAGATAGATCTACGGTCCGGATACCACCAACTTAGGGTCCATGAGGAAGATGTGCCGAAAACAGCCTTCCGAACTAGATACGGCCATTATGAGTTCTTAGTGATGCCTTTCGGGCTAACTAATGCGCCGGCTGTATTCATGGATCTGATGAACCGTGTGTGCAAACCATACTTGGATAAGTTTGTGATTGTATTTATAGATGATATTCTGATTTACTCTCGGACCAAGGCCGAGCATGAGCAACACCTGAGATTGATTTTGGAATTGTTGAAGAAAGAAAAGTTGTATGCGAAGTTTTCCAAGTGCGAGTTTTGGCTTAGAGAAGTTCACTTTCTCGGTCACGTTGTAAACGAGAAAGGAATACACGTTGATCCTTCCAAAGTCAAGGCCATCGAAAACTGGGAAGCGCCAAAAACCCCAACTGAGGTGAGGCAATTCCTAGGACTAGCTGGCTACTATCGACGATTCATTGAGAACTTCTCCAAGATAGCTCTACCCCTGACCGCGCTAACTCAGAAAGACAAGAAGTTTGTTTGGGGCGAAAATCAGGAAGCGGCGTTTCAAATGTTGAAACAGAAGTTATGTAGTGCGCCAATTTTGTCTCTGCCCGAGGGGACGGATGACATCGTCGTTTACTGCGACGCTTCACATCAGGGACTCGGATGTGTCCTTATGCATCGAGACAAAGTCATAGCGTATGCCTCGCGCCAACTCAAGGCCAATGAAAAGAACTACACAACACATGATCTGGAACTTGGAGCGGTTGTCTTCGCGCTAAAGATTTGGCGCCATTATCTCTATGGTACGAAGTGTATAATCTTTACGGATCACAAGAGCCTTCAACATATATTTGATCAAAAGGATCTAAACATGAGGCAACGAAGATGGGTTGAATTGTTGAATGATTATGATTGTGAAATAAAGTATCACCCTGGAAAGGCGAATGTGGTAGCAGACGCGCTAAGTAGGAAGGAGTGAATAAAAACGCTACGAGTCAAGGCTCTAAGGTTGACCATTCGCGCAGATCTCTCTACCCGCATCCGAGACGCTCAGCAAGAAGCCTTGAAACCAGAGTTTGCTAAAAACGAATCCCTTGGGGGTATGATTAAGAGTTTGGAACTTAAGGAAAACGGCAATCTATTTTTCGCTAACCGCATATGGGTCCCTCTCAAGGGAGGATTGCGCGAGCAAGTATTAAACGAAGCTCACAAGACGCGGTATTCCGTACATCCTGGCGCAGACAAGATGTACCAAGATGTTAAAGCGCTGTATTGGTGGCCCAATCTTAAAGGCGCCATCGCGATGTATGTCAGTAAGTGCCTGACGTGTTCGAAGGTAAAGGCTGAATACCAGAAGCCGTCGGGGTTACTTCAGCAGCCAGAAATTCCCATGTGGAAGTGGGAACAAATCTCTATGGACTTCATCACCAAACTGCCAAGGACACCTGGGGGTTACGACACGATCTGGGTTATTGTAGATCGGCTAACTAAGTCAGCGCACTTCCTGCCGATCAAGGAAACCGATAAGATGGAAAAGTTAGCCCGATTGTATATTCGAGAAGTAGTTTCAAAACATGGAGTCCCGGTGTCCATCATTTCTGATAGAGATAGTCGGTTCACCTCAAAATTTTGGAGATCGTTACAAGGGGCTTTAGGTACTCGTCTGGACATGAGTACGGCTTATCATCCCCAAACGGATGGGCAAAGCGAGCGAACAATCCAGACATTGGAAGATATGCTGCGCGCGTGCGCAATCGATTTCGGTGGTAGCTGGGATACTCATCTCCCATTGGTTGAATTTTCTTACAACAACAGTTATCACACAAGCATCAAGGCTGCGCCGTTTGAAGCTTTGTATGGGCGCAAGTGTAGATCCCCACTGTGCTGGGCTGAAGTGGGTGACAAGCAAATGACTGGTCCAGAATTGATCCAAGAAACAACAGACAAGATTTTTCAGATACGGGATCGCCTTAAGACAGCGCGTGACAGACAGAAGAGCTACGCAGATGTGCGAAGGAAACCGTTGGAGTTTCAAGTAGGGGATAAAGTACTTTTGAAAGTCTCTCCATGGAAAGGAGTCCCCCGTTTCGGCAAGCGAGGAAAGTTAAATCCGCGCTACATTGGACCATTTGAGATCCTGGAAAGGATCGGTCCGGTCGCTTATAAACTCCGTTTACCCGCCGAACTCAGTGGAGTTCATGACACGTTCCATGTGTCCAACCTCAAAAAGTGTTTATCTGACGAAACGTTGATTTTACCGTTGGAAGAGATTCACATCGACAAACAACTACACTTCGTAGAAGAACCTATAGCAGTAACCGATTGGAAAGAACAAAAGTTACGCAGAAGCAAAATCAAGTTAGTAAAGGTTCAATGGAACTCAAGGCGTGGGCCTGAATTCACTTGGGAAAGAGAAGATCAAATGCGCCAGAAATACCCACACCTCTTTCAGAGCATGGCTTCTGCCAGCGACGTCTCCTAAATTTCGGGACGAAATTCTCTTAACAGGGGGAGAATGTGACACCCGGTAATTTCCCAATCCTATAAACTAAGTAATCAACCTAATAATTAGGTGATTGTAAATATTAAGCGCGCTATGTTAGTCAGCGCAGGCATGTTATGTGCACCCTGCGCGAGCGCGCTATGTTAGTCAGCGCAGGCATGTTATGTGCGCCCTGCGCGAGCGCGCTATGTTAGTCAGCGCAGGCATGTTATGTGCGCCCTGCGCGAGCGCGCTATGTTAGTCAGCGCAGGCATGTTATGTGCGCCCTGCGCGAGCGCGCTATGTTAGTCAGCGCAGGCATGTTATGTGCGTCCTGCGCGAGCGTTTTGGCTTTATGTTTTCACGTAACTTAACTTTATGATGGGTTGACCGTCCCGCATGATGCTAAGGCGGGTGCATCCCAAATCGTTTATGCGCGTGCGGAAGGGGAACTAACCTCCCCGCATGGCGGGAACATTGAGAGCTAGTTTGTCTGAAGCTCCAAGATGGAATTGACTTCAACATGACTGATCACTATGTTGAAATACCAAGACCACCTGGAGAATCTACAAATGAAACTCAATGTCCCTGACTGCGAGAAGGTTACGTACCTACCCGCAGCAAAGAAATGTCCTTCACGCAGAAAGCTATGCGCACAAAGTGATACGCGCAGAACACTTAGCCTAATCCCCATCCATAAGGGAATTACTCCCGCCCAAAAGGAAACAGTAGCGTGTTTCAGAGATTTTCCACTTTTTACTGTACACTGACAAAAGTACCTGAAAAAGCACACTGTAACATGAAAAGTCAACTGTCAGCCACCCTACTCCCACCAACCACAGACCTGCATGTCCTGTCCAAATCAAATCAAAATCTTTTATCCACTACTCCACTTTTAAATAAATAATAATAATTTCCATACTTTATCATCATTACACCTAGATATGAAAAGATTACAATCCCCTAAAGCAAGGGATTGTGTTCCCTTGAGTTTGCCTATAAATATGTAACCTAAATTATCACCCAAAACACACTTCAAACTTCTCTCTTAAGAACTGCAAACTTGCACTAATCATCTCCCAAGCATCCGTTGTTTTCATTTCCGATCCTGTTACTAGGTAAGCCGAGAATATAACCTTGAGATCTACTTTCCAACCCTTATATTCTCCTATTTCTTGATCTTAATATATATACTTCTTGTTATTTAATCGTATTCTAGACCTTCAATTCCGAGGCCAACACCAAGAAAACCCGAATCTCGATTACTCCCTTAACAAGAACCACATGTGAGTCTCACAGCCCCTATTTTCACTGTTTTCACTACTTTTAAACTGTTTTCGGGGCGAGGGACACGTACTTAAATAATGTTTTATCATGGTATACTTACAAGCTATGCAAGCGATTATGTGTTTAAATTATGTTTCATAATGAGCAATGCGAACGGTTATCTATGGTTTTCGATGTATGTGCGCTAGAATTCGAGTAAGTGATCACTTTACCATTGGAACTCGAAGGGTAGGGACTGCTGGTTTGATCCACCCACTCGTAGGGGTCGCACCTCTTTGCATGGACGAGTGCCTAGTATGGTCATGGGGCAGTACTACGGGATTGAGCCCGCTCGTAGGGGTCGCGCCTCTTTGCATGGACGAGCGCCTTGTTTTCCGGCACAACGTTCGCGTAACCCGCGGGACGGTATTACTTATTTTGCTCGTAGTGGCAGCGCCACTTACACAGACGAGCATAGTTCCCAGAAATGTTCGCGCGTAACCCGCGGAACGATTTTATCAGATTATGTTATCAGAACTATGTTTTACTAAGCATGTGTTTCAATATGATTTTTATCAAGACTATGATGCAATGCGATTTATCAAGTTACTAAAACTTGTGAACTCACTCAGTTTATACTGATTCAAATGTTTTACGTGTCTTTCAGGAGATAACTAGGTAGCGCATGGAGTCACACTTAGAGCACCTCACGTTGAACATCTAAAACTAGCTTTTTGGAAGATTTTAGTTCTATCCCTTCGATGCGCATGGTTGTTCCCGCCGCGCAAGGGGATATGGCGTGGAAATCTTCAACAGTTTTTATACTTGGATGTTTTTATGAAATTTTTAAACAATGTAATGTATTTTTATTAAACATTTCATGCGCAATGAAAATCTTACTTTGAATGTTTGCAATGGCCCGTGCTTAATTATCAATCCCCACTCGCGCGCGCCCGGCTGTTTCTGCCGCTCAGGGCCGGGTGTGACAGATCGGATCCTTGTCCTTAAGAATTAAGGCAATAAATGAATACATACACCCAAAACTAAATGAGTCTGCATGAAAGAATTCTTCATACACTATGAGCAAATCTCCTTGAAGGCAACTTCAAAATATTTTCAAGAATTTAAAATTAAAACCATCCGGCTCCGGAGCACGGTTCCTGTTACACTCCCACACCGCCGCCTTTATTTCCGATATTGTAAACGGGGAAACCAACGAGTCCGCCTCCATACCATTTAACCTACTGATAAACGACAAGACTAAGACTAACTTGTTTTGCGCCGGTTCAAGAAACCGTGACTTGAAAATTCGAAAGCAATCTCCTTTAATAAGTTCGAATTATAGACCCACAACCCATCAACAAGTAAGCCATGAAGCCTGTTACTGCTCAGGTTGGCATTCAACACATTATGGAATTACTTCGAGTTCTCATCCTCGTCCACGCCCCATCGGATCCCTGACTTTTGTTTGAGATTCTTTTCTTAAAAGGCCATCTACCCTTTTCACAAACTCCAAACACTCCAATCTAATTTCCATCTCTTCCTTTGATAGCGGTCTATTTTCGCCTGTCAAGTCCAGGTTCTAAATAGTCTTTTTCTTCAAAGCATATAGACTCGCCTTCTGCTTCTTATATCCAACTACCCAGCCTTTAATTTTTAACTTCAGCATTCTGAGCTTTGTTGATAGAGCCAGATATGCCCCGCCCTGTAACCTGAATCGACCACATTCGGCGGCCACAAACTCCTCAATATCACCTAAATCAAGCCACAAATTGTAGAACCTGAAAGGGAAGCGAACAAAATTAGATGAAACATATGATAACAACAACAGTCGATGGTCCGAACAATCCTTAGCCAAAAGTGTACAAGACACGAGTGGCCACTCATTCATAAAGTATTTGCAAACCAATATATGGTCCAATTTACTGAATTTATCTCCTTTATCATATATATATGTAAAAGAACCCCCCCCCCCCCATGGTATTCCACAAGTTCCGCCCTATCAATAAAATCATTAAAAGCTAATGCATTTGTGGCCACAAACTCCGAGTTCCTTCTCTCATCGGGCCCTCGAACCCCATTAAAATCAACCATTAAAATGCACATACCCGTCACCAACCTCCTAACCTCCAACAACTCATACCAAAAGGTTCTTCTCTCAGTGGGGTCATTCGGAGGGTATATGTTAAAAATACTCACACAACAACCCAATGGTTTAATAATCCCGGTCGTAACCAAGAACCATCTATTCTTGAACGAACTTGTTTAAGCGAAATAGGAAGGGTCCCATAAACTAAGAACACCTCCCGATCGTCCAATTGCATCCACCGAGTTGAATTCATACATCGATTTTCCCCAAAACCTGTTTATAGTAATAGATGATAGTTTGGCCGCTTTCGTCTCTTGAATAGCAATGAAAAGTACCCCATTACAAGTCTTTATACCACGAATCCAATCGGCTTTTTTGGACTCGCCCACCCCCTGACATTTATTGATAAAAGATTCATGAAGAACATTTTATATCATCCTCTCCTTCAACAACTAATCTAACCAGATCACGATGGTTTTGAAGACCAACCCCTAAATCGATCCCCATTTTTATAGTTTTTTCAACCTTTCCTCCACCAGATGGATGGTTCAGATCTGCCTCCATCGTTTCCACAACACTTTTCATCAGACCTCCTCCAATGACCTATCAACAGTCTGAGATGGTAAAATAAAATCATCACCCTCTTGATGTGATGCCACCGTTGACGACATACCGATCTCCTTATCTAAGTCAGGAAAAGGAATCCATGTTGGACCACCCTTCCCGGTTTCATTAAAATCCAAATGACTCTCCACACTTGGACTTCGTGCCTTTTCTTGGACGTTTCTGAGATGCCGAAGTAAACAAATGTCCCATATCTGGGCCAACACCCAAACCGCCATCCTGCAACCTACCAGGTTGGCCTCATCCGGAGCCAATAAGCTATCGTCGGTTTCATTAATACCGATACAGTTTTCCACGTCTTTAGAAATTGTATTCCCATGCGCCTCCATCGAGTCATGAGTAAGCTGGGACCCTTCCTCAGACATGCCATTTAACGTACCATCATCCCCTTGCTTCGTCACTGACAACGACACAAACTCCCCTTCTTCCATAGAGTCCACCTTATTTTCTGAATTCTCATCCCCGATCGAATCACTAGACTAAGCAGAGGAAGTATTCCCATAGAAGTTTGGAATCCGTCTTCATCTCCTCCACAACCCAGACCGGGAATTTCTTCCCCTTCCACTTTACCATGATTGCTTCCTCAATTCGACCTCCAATTTTGGTTAACACAAAACAATCCCCGAAGGGGTTATCCGATTTTGGCCAAGAGAACCCCGACGGAAAAATTTTTGAACTGAACCAAACAACCCCCTATTTTGTCATAAATTTCACCATCTCGTAGCATGATTGGCAACCCTGTCACTTAAAGTCCGGCCATACGGTCGAACCGTACCTCTTGACCATTCCAAATCTCAGCTTCTTTCAAAACTTTCCTAAATGGTAGCTTTAGTTTTTAAGAACTCTCTTGCTTGAGCATGATTCTTAAACACAATCAAAATTGTAAGTCCCCCAACATATGATAAAGCGACATCCATAAACCTCGCTTCTTTCAACAACAATTTTGCCTCACACATAGCCTGCACAATTCTCGCCACCCCCAGAATTGTCCTCCCCATAATTTGACCAGGATAACACTGACCTGGGCAATCAAGATATATTTCTTTTTTGGATGAAGTAGCCTTACCAACACCTCCTTTCTCAAAAATCGATTTATAGGACACCCCTGGCTGCTTATGACATTGGGACAAAACCCTATGTTCATTACCCCTTTCCGACACAACCTGATACACCTTATTTGTAACATCCTAAAATTTATAATGTTAAATAAAGAAAGTTACGTTTAGTGATTTCGCGTTATTAATTAATTAATGTCGAGTAAAGAACGGATCATGGACTTAGATTAATTAAGATGGGTTAAATGAGAATGGGCCTTAGGTCCATGGGCTTTAAGGGATATAAATACCCCTAAACCAACCTAAAACCCTAAACCCTCATTTCATTTCCATCATAATCTCTACACACTCAAAAACACACACATACACTACACCATATTCGGCCGAGAGAGAGAGAGACATCCGAGACCAAGAATCAAGCCTACCATTATTAGATCTTCAATATACGAGATAACCAAGCAACCCGCGACCACACCGAACGTATAAAAGGTATGTTCTTGACCTTTAAAGTTTACGTAGTATTGAACGTTTTTACCTTAAAGGTCCAAGCTTTATAGTATATACGGGATATATATACGAACGAAAACAGTTAGGGAACGTAGGGGGTGATGTCGAACCATAACAAGGGTATTAAAATCGCCAAAATGCTTGATAAAAACCAAACCCGTAGCTGACCTGAACAACTTCGCCTGCAAAAGCTTAACTTCGCCTTCAAAGCATAACTTCGCCTTCAAAGCTTAACTTCGCCTTCGGCCAAGTTCGCCTAACTGGTAACTTCGCCTAAGGCCAAGTTCGCCTAATTGATAACTTCGCCTAAGGCCAAGTTCGCCTAATTGATAACTTCGCCTACGGCCAAGTTCGCCTAACTGATAACTTCGCCTAAGGCTAAGTTCGCCTAACTGATAACTTCGCCTAAAGCTAAGTTCGCTTAAGATTTAACTTCGCCTAAAGTTAAGTTCGCTTAGAAAATAAATTAAAAACCTAATGGAAAATGTGTTAAGACAGCTCGACCCCAGCCAGGGGCTCTGCCCCTTGGACCCTGCTAGGGGCTGCCGCCCCTAGACCCCGCTGCCAGGGGCGCTGCCCCCGGACCCCCGTTCGTTGTGGGTAGTAGTTAAGACTAGAAAGATGATATGAGTAGTGATAGTTAATTGATACGTATACTTGTTTTACAGTCAGCCGTGCACAACTGAAGAAAGGGATTACGATTAACGGTGAACGTAACCGTGTTCAGGTGAGTTTCTAGCCCCAATTATGTGTTATGTTTTCGGGGCTGTGTGCATACTCTATATGTTTGTTAATACACTTATCCTAAGTGATAAGTGTATGCCTTATATAAATGATGTGAAATGTATGAATGATTGCTTGTTAGTACGTGAACGATCTTCGGATATTGCACGTACTGTCAGGTTGTAACGCTATGTATAAGGTAAGTATGATATGTATGCTTATATGTATGAACGCGATAAAGTTAATAAAATAAGGAAATGATGGTTGTATGGTTACGAAAAGGGTACCGAGCCCTAATAATACTCGAGGTATGATGTATGGTTGTATGGTAACGAAGAGGGAATCGAACCCTTCTAATATTCGAGAACTAGGGAACCGAACCCTACTAATATTCGAGGAAAGAGGGTACCGAGCCCTAATAATACTTGAGGAAAGAGGGTACCGAGCCCTAATAATACTCGAGGAAGGAGGGTACCGAGCCCTAATAATACTCGAGGAATGTAGGGCGTAATGCTCTTTATAACGTAAAATGTGAAAGTAAGAAAGTATGAAAGTATGAATGAAAGAATATAAGTTATTGTGTATTGTATAATGTATGATTAACTAGAACTCACTCAGCGTAGCTGACTTTTAGTATGCACGCAGGTGAGTAGGATGAGACAGCTGGCTTGAGTGGGGACACATGGCAGAAGAATAAGAGTCTGGCATCTGAAGACTAATGATGTTTTAATTTTAATGCTTTAATGTTGAAAGACAAAGGATGTTTTGAGACAAGTTATGAATTATGTAATGTTTTATGAAAGTTTTATATTCCGCATAAAGTTTTAATTAACTCTGATATTTAGAACTGCGTTTATGAGTAAATCCAACACGAAAGTAGGGCTACCGGTAACGGGGCCTTACATTATTCTTCCCGTTACCATCAATAACTGACCCTCTCCTATCATAAAGAGCCACCGAGACCGACAATACTGCCCCAAAAATCTTCGTACCATTAAGCACATGCGCAAACCTGTCAACATCTTTCACCCCTTTTAACTGAACGAAACCAAACTCACTCATCCAATATCTTTTTCTTCGCAACATGCGCGTCAGACATGCTCCATGATGTCGAAATACCCCCTATAAATCTGAGATAATCACACTATCAGGAATGTTCGAAACATAGAACGAGTATTCTTTGCTCCTATCTCGAGTCTGGCCCTCACCGGACTTACGCTGTTGTAACATCCTAAAATTTTAATGATGAATAAAGGAAGTTATGTTTAGTGATTTCGCGTGATTGAATAATGTCGGGGAAGGAGCGGGTCTTGAACTTGGATTAATTGAGATGGGTTAAATAAGAATGGGATTTCAGGGATATAAATACCCCCAAAATCCCAAAAATATCTTCATTTACATCTATTTCTTCACACACTCAAAACACACACATTCTAACCGATCAAGATTCGAAGCCGAGACCCGAGATTTTGTTGATAGATCTGAGTTGGTAAGGTAAGAACAAATCCAACAAAGCTAATATTACTGAAAATGGTTAGGATTGGATGGGTCAACCGGACCCGAAACCCAAACTGCCCAAATCGGACCCCTAAAACGTCGATTTTAGGCCGATTTGATGGTTGGGATTTGTAGGCGCCGATCATACGATTCCGTGGGTACCAAAATCGAGTTATTTGGCTAAGAAACGAAGGATTTATGGGCAAACAGATCTGCAGCGCGATAACTTCGCCTGCAAGATTAAGTTCGCCTGATGAACTTCGCCTTCAAGCGTAACTTCGCCTTCAAGCGTAACTTCGCCTAAGGATAACTTCGCCTACGGCCAAGTTCGCCTAAGGATAACTTCGCCTGAAGCCAAGTTCGCCTAAGGATAACTTCGCCTGAAGCCAAGTTCGCCTAAGGATAACTTCGCCTGAAGCCAAGTTCGCCTAAGGTTTAACTTCGCCTGAAGCCAAGTTCGCCCGAGGTTTAACTTCGCCTAAAGTGAAGTTCGTTTAGAAAATAAATTAAAAACCTAATGGAAAATGTGTTAAGACAGTTAATGGAAATAAAATTTTTCCAAGCTGACCTGGCAGCTCGACCCCAGCCAGGGGCTCTGCCCCTTGGACCCTGCTAGGGGCTGCCGCCCCTAGACCCCGCTGCCAGGGGCGCTGCCCCCGGACCCCCGTTCGTTGTGGGTAGTAATTAAGACTAGAAAGATGTTATAAGTAGTGATAGTTAAATTGATATGTATACTTGTTATACAGTCAGCCGTGCACAACTGAAGAAAGGGATTACGATCAACGGAGAACGTAACCATGTTCAGGTGAGTTTCTAGCCCCATTTATGTGTTATGTTTTCGGGGCTGTGTGCATACTCAATATGTTTGTTAATACACTTATCCTAAGAGATAAGTGTATGCCTTATGTGGATAATGTGAAATGTATGAATGATTGCTTGATGGTACGTGAACGATCTTCGGGTATTGCACGTACTGTCAGGTTGTAACGCTATGTATAAGGTAAGTATGTTATGTATGTTTATGTGTATGAACATGATAGAGATAATAGAAGAAAGAAATGATAATGTATGGTTGTATGGTTACGAAAAGGGTACCGAGCCCTAATAATACTCGAGGTATGATGTATGGTTGTATGGTAACGAAGAGGGAATCGAACCCTACTAATATTCGAGAACTAGGGAACCGAACCCTACTAATATTCGAGGAAGAAGGGTACCGAGCCCTAATAATACTCGAGGAAAGAGGGTACCGAGCCCTAATAATACTCGAGGAAAGAGGGTACCGAGCCCTAATAATACTCGAGGAATGTAGGGCGTAATGCTCTTTATAACATAAGATATGAAAGTAAGTTAATACAAAAGAAAGTAAGAAAGTATGAAAGTAAGAAAGTATGAATGTAAGAAAGTATGAAAGTAAGAAAGTATGAAAGTAAGAAAGTATGAATGTAAGAAAGTATGAAAGTATAAAAGTATGAATGAAAGAATATAATGTTATGTGAATGGTATGATTATGTGATTATCTAGAACTCACTCAGCGTAGCTGACTTTTAGTATGCACGCAGGTGAGTAGGATGAGGCAGCTCGCTTGAGGAGACACATGGCACTGAACAAGAATCTGGCATCTGAAGACTTATGATGTTTTAATTTAATGCTTTAATGATGAAAGACAAAGGATGTTTTGAGACAAGTTATGAATTATGTAAAGTTTTTTGAAAGTTTTATTTTCCGCGTAAATGTTTTACTTAACTCTGATATTTAGAACTGTGTTTATGAGTAAATCCAACACGAAAGTAGGGCTACCGGTAACGGGGCCTTACAGCTGTCCCCTCGCCCGTCCTCTCTGCATAAAGTTTGGTTTTTCCTATATTACTTTTTCTATCCACATAACTTGGTTTTAATTGGGATGTTGCACAAACTTTATTACATGTTAAGTATAATAAGATTTATTATATATACATGTTTATTTTAAATGCTTATTTTTACTCGTAGCAAGATTAGAAAACCTAGTTTTACTTTCACACATTGCAAATTTGATAAAAGCACAATAATGAAACACTAAAAAGTTTGTAACAAAGATCAAAACTAATAACTTTATACTTTCCTATTATTTTAAACCTAAAAAAATGAAAATGTTATAAAATAGTAATCAAGTTTCAAATTTGTTTTAATTAAGGCACTCATATTTTGTTTTGTCTTAATTAAGTCACTCAACTTATAGTTTGTCTCAATTAGGTCACTTAGCTTTCTTTTTGTGTTCTAAAAGGAGATGGACGACTACTATATTATCGTAAGTAATATATTTACTGATAAAATAAAATAATGTTGGTTTTAGTAGCGTTTTAGTTATTTATGAACATATAATATGAAGGTAAAAAAATATAATATTAGAACACTTACTGAAAGTTGAGTGACGCAATTAAAACACATTAAAAGTTGAGCCCTAAGTGAGACAAAATAATATGAGTGTATTACTTCGAAAAACTTGAAACTTAGTTACTAATTTTATAAAGTCATCCTTAAAAAATAACCAATATTCTAAAAAATATTTTTTTTTCATATAAACTTTAGCTCAACTGTTATTGGAGGGGAAATGAGGAGTTAGACAAGAGGTTGCAAGTTCTCAATTTCGAATTTGATTCCAACCGGGTCCTACCACAGTGGGCTTTGGGCAATGAGTTTTTCCTCAAAACATGAGATGGTGGATTTGAGCTATCTAGCGTTGTCTGCGATCATGAGTATATGAGGTCCTTTTTGCCATTGGGTTACCCCTAGTAGCCAGACTTTTTTCCTCGGTTGTTATAGAGTTGCAGAAACCAGGTATTTTTAGGAACCGGTTCCGAGTACGACAAATAAAAGTCAAACCCGAGTCGGGTAAAAATCGATTCTGTTCAGAACAGGGTATTTTGTTCCCCTCTAGATTGTTCGTTAAAACTATTATTATTATTGGGCCAAATTACACTGGGCCCATTATGAATATGAGTCAAAAGCCCTTACCACCACCAAACCCCTCGTCACTTTCTCTCTCTCTTTCCTCCGATCATTCCGATTTGTGGTGGCTCTCTTTCAATCGCCGATCACTCACTTCTCAAAACCCTAACCCTAATTCACTCCATGTAATCATAATCATCACTAGCTTCTTCAATTCAGTCAAACCCTAACTCATTCACAGCCACAATGACCTCCGATTCATCCACCACTACCGACACCGGCGGCACCACTTTGCCCTGGGCGCAAGTTGTCCGCGGCAGCGGCGAGCCGGAGTCCGTCGCACCGCGTTCTCCGACGGCGGTTTCCGATCAGTTGACGGTGACGGTGGAGAGTGATGTGGAAGGATGTGAGAATGTTAATAATAGTGAGAATGAGAGTGGAGTGAAGAGGTCTGTGTGGAGTAAACCTTCATTGGCGAATGGTGTGGTGGATGGAAGTAGTAGTTCGCCGGTTATGGGAGCTGACTCGGCTTGGCCGGCGTTGTCGGAATTGACGAGGCCGTTGCCAAAGTCGTTGTCGTTCCAATTGGAATCGTCTTCCGCTAAATCTGCGTCGGACGCATCGGTTTCTGTCACTCAGGTTATTGTTTGTTTAGTGATTTGTTATTCATCAAATTAGGTTGTGGTTTTGTATGATTATGGTTTTTGTGACGCACTTGATAGTTTAGGCATCAAATTAGGTTTTTGATAATTGATTATTGATTAAGTGACGTACATGATAATTTATGATTTTCTATGATTATTGATTTTGTGTGCTTATTGATTATGTGACATGTTTTATAGTTTTAACATCAAATTAAGTTTATGATTTTGTATGATTATCGTTACTGTTTGCTTATTTATTTGTATGATTATTGATTTTGTGACAAAATTGATAATTTCAACATCAAATTAGATGTATAATAATGATTTTGTATGATTATTGATTTTATATGCTTATCGTTTTTGTATGATTATTGGTTTTGTATGCTTATTTATTCTGTATGATTATTGATTTTGTGACACATTTTATAATATCATCATCAATTTAGGTTTATGATAGATAGTGTATAATTGTTGATTTTGTATGATTATTGATTCTGCATGCTTTTTGATACTGCATGCTACTTGATGCAGTATGATCATTGATTTTGTATGATTGTTGATTTTGACAGGCACCTGTAATTTCACAAGCACCTCAAAAACCTGTTAAACCTAACACAAACCATCACTCAAATCAAAATCCTAACCACCCTACCAGACAAAGGTCAACGAAAAGAGGTGGTGGTGCAGGCGGTGGCTACAACCGGCTAGCACCGCCTCCACCTCCACCCATGCCACCATTTCCTCTTTTCAACCAACCATATGGTTTTGTACCACCAGTATTAGATCCTCCAGTACGTGATCAGTCACCATACAATGGGAACACTTTTGTTCCAACAAGACCAGTGGCTGGTATCGGGTCCCACTCACATCCGGTGCACGATCATCCTTACAATAGGAAGAGGAATAACTTTGGGCCCCGTCCACGTGGCGATGGTGGACCGTTTGTTAACAATGGTCCTGGCGGTAGGCGGGACCACCATGATCGGGAATGGTTCGGTCCGAGAAGTCATGGTGGTGTTATGCCACATCACGTGGTACCACCCCCACCCCCGCCTCCCAGAGGTTATATGCAACCGGCTCATTTGGGTCCGCCTCCTTTTATTGCTTCCCAACCTCTAAGACCGTATGGTGCACCCATGGTTTATGGTGAGTTCATGTCTTGATGTTCATCTTGAAAGGGATACTGTGATGATATAATCTAAACTTTGTTTGAGTGTGGAATGTTTAAATAATAAGAGGTTTAAATGTATGATAAGATATGATTACTTTCTACAAATTAAAGATAGAGTGACAAATAAGTACATTCTTTGTAACTATTAGACCTTGACAGGCGATATGTGAAAAATCATTCAAAGCAGCAGGAACAAGGGGTGTGCATGGGTCGATTTTGGTCAGTTCTAGGCTTAAACCGAAAGTTACAATGGGTTTGGCTTGGTTTTGGTTCTTCATCATTTGGGCTTAAAAATATATAGTCCGGAGAAAAAGGCCCAAAGTATTGATTTTGGGCTTAATTTTTTTGTTAACTAATTATGTATTGATTATTATTACATGTATGTATTTAAATCTTTTGGGCTACACTGATAATAATTATTTTTTTAAAGGTTATTTAAAATCAGTTTTACGATTGATATATCATATGGGATTAAATTTTTTTTGCTGAAAATAATAAATTTATGTTTGAAATTTTGGGTTCAAATTTTTTTAGTTAGTTAATGATTTATTGATTATTATACGTCTGTATCTAAACCTTTTGGGTTTCACCATTTATTAATTCCTTATGAATTACTTTAAATTGTTTTTTTAATTTCTCTTATGTTGGTTTTTGATTGATAGCAAAACCGAAACCGAACTCGAACCAAAAAATTGATTTATTTTCTAAGGAACATAAACCAAATCGTCATTTTTCATTGGGTTTGGTTATTCTGGTTTGGTTGGTTATTTCAGTTACGGTTTGGTTATTACGGGTACAGTTTGGTTATTTGGTTTCATGCACATCTTTAGCAGAAATACGTTCAAACACTATCTGCACACCACGTTTTATAAAAGTCGAATATTTTAGCATCACAAAATCACTTTAAGTTTAATTGTAGTGTGTGTTTTTTATGTTTGTTTAAAGAAGCTAATAGTAACTTTCGCTTGGTGCAGAGATGCCGCCGCCACCGCCACCATTTGTTTACGGGCCAGCTCTCCACCCTCGCCCATCTACATCTACAAATCTACCATCGTTGTCCGATACAATACTGTATCAGATTGAATATTATTTCAGGCACGGTGAACTTATTAACTGAAGATTTGTTTTCTTAACAATTTAGTTTTAACTTCATGTTTTTGCAAACAGTGATGATAATTTGGTAAAAGACCATTATTTGAGGTCAAACATGGATGAAGAGGGTTGGGTGCCTCTCACTTTGATAGCTGGATTTCACAGAGTATGTAATCTTATATATTTTTTATGAGACAATAGTTGTTTTTGCAACTGTCTATTAATTATTAATGTATTTTTATTCTGTGTGATTTTGCAGGTCAAAATTTTGACAAGTGATTTGCAAATGGTTTTGAGTTCCATAAAAGACTCAAGTATTGTTGAAGTTCAGGTATCTTCTTTACAATGGTTCAATTTTTTATGTTGCTAGAAATGGCAATTTCTAGTATTCTTTTTAATGAATGGGGTCTATTTGGGTTATGTTTTATCTCAAACGGGTCATATAAAAATTGGCTCAAAGATTGATAAAAATGATTTTTTTTTAAATCAACCCGACTTACAATAGCTTAAGTACAAGCAATAGATTAGAGTTGTGGTAATATTGTTTTTGTAATCATATTTAATACTTTATTTATCTATTTTAGTTTTCTAGAAAATGGGCGAAATAACAGATGGGCAAAAAACTGCTTGTGGGTAAGGTGTTAACCGAGCTGAGCTCGAGGTTGGCTCGTTTAGAGCCTTATTTCTAAAGCTTGAGCTTGGCTTGTGAGTAGTTTGTCAAGCTTACGCTCTTGATTTTAGTTTTTAATGAGCTGATTTCAAGTAGCTTACGAGCGGATTGGCTTGTTTACATTACACCCCCACTTTTGGGTCAACACAACATGCTAAATTGTATAATATTTTTCAATGAGGCAACAGAAAAAGGCGTGAGTTATAATTTGTCTACTTTAAAGTTTCGTATTTTATTTCTACTGGGTCAACGTAAAAATGTATTTTAAAATGGTATTGGGTCGAGGGGGTCCAACAGGTACGTGGCCGCAAGTGTTATTCTAGTAATTTCTACTACTAAATTTATTTATCCAAACAAATCAGATGTTATATTAACATTGTAGTTCATATAGTTATATTTGATATATCAATTATTTATACACTTCAAAGAAAAGGGGATAAACGTCTTGATGGTCAACTCAGCCTATGACCTGCCTTTTAAAAGTTACACCCTTTGATTCGAACATGTTTTGACATTTTGTTAACTAACCTGATCTGCTTTATAAGGTATATTATTACCTGTTTGTTTGTATAACAAGGCTTGTGTATGGCTTTAAGTTCATGTTATTTGTGTGAGTATACGTGTTCAACTTGTATATCTGTAACCAAGTGGTAACTTGTGTGTGTGGGTGTATATATGTTGAGAACTTCCATAACTGCATTATTTTTTAAAATTTCTTATGAAAGTCGACTAAAAATCCAGAATGCGAATATATTTCAATATTTTATAAGGTTTATTTTTTAAAAATATAGTTTTTTTGTGTTTTATTTAAATGCTTACATGCACATTTATGTATGTATAAGAAAAAAAAAGAGAGGAGATAAAATCAAAGAATGGGAAGCGATAAGTAAACATCTATTTTTGAACTTGTTACACCCAAATGTGCACGTCTTATGCGGTTCTCATCATACTATTTGTTTTGCGAAGAACGGCTCTTTATATATGTATATATGTGTTTTTATTTGTGTATGTCTATATATAATAAATATATGTATATGTATTTTCAACTAATTAACGCATTAGCATCCCATCTTATTTTTTTGTTGCATTGTTATTTAAAAGCATCCACAACTATTTTTAATCATTTTTATGCAGTGTGAAAATCTACGAAGACGTAATGACTGGAGAAAATGGGTCAAACCATCAGTCAGTCTTCCACTCGATTCTACACCAAACGCCGCAACTGATAGCTCAAACATACAAACTTCATTACAAAAGCTATCACTAGATGAGTCAATCACCACCGAAGAAAAAACTTTAGATACAGATTCAAGTGTCTCTATAAAGCCAGACAACGGGGAGGTGGCACCTGGCAACGAGTCTTTGAACCCGAAATCATCATCATCTTCTTAATATCAAGATATTTAAGTAAGCTCGGATTTTGCAGTGAATGATAAAGGTTGGTTGTTTGTATAGATCTGATGCCTTTTAGTTGGTTTGATTGAATCGGGATTTTGAAGGGGATGTTATCATTATGGCTGGAGATACTGAAGGATAAAATATGCGTTTTTTTGGCTTTCGGGACGTTTGGAGATTGAATGGCGTTTTTGGGTGTTAAACTATTCTTCGGTTCTGAGCTTTACTCATTCTCAATATATACCTTTGACTTGATATTTATAACTGGTAGAATATTTTTAGATGGTTTTTAACTTAAATTTTTGGGTTTTTTGTTTAAGATTTGAGGATGTTAACTATTTTTTGGTGTGTTTTAATTTTATTGATTGCTTTTGTACTCTTATGATTTTTCTTACACTCACATGACACTTCATGTTAATGCATAGTTGTTTCGAGTTCTTTTGATTCTGTTTGTTTGTGATACGCGATCATTTGTGTTCTGGAATTTTAAGGACAATTCCTTACAACGACATGGAATTAACATAGGTCAGGTTCAGTTACTACATAGCCCCTAAAGCGAGAATGTGCGCATGAATACTAGCCTACCCATTGAAACTAAATTCACATTACTTGCATCACCAAAGCAGCCAATGAAACAATAATTTTAACAGAACAGTTGGTGAAAAAACCAAGAGAAATAGAGGAAACAGTAAGACCCTTTGCCAGGGGGGGGGGGGTGGCGCTTCACAACGGCCGGCGCTTTTGTAGGATTTTTGTGGGCCCTCCTCCTCCTCTCTCTCTCTCTCTAATTATATATATATATATATATATATATATATATATATGTGTGTGTGTGTGTGTGTGTATTGGGGCGGCAAAGAGGCTTTAAATCACAGCGAGACGTTATGGAGAAAGGCCTCGAAGCCTCATATCTTACGTGACGATGATGTGGAGAGGGCTTAAAAGCCCCTATAGTAAACAGCCAAAGTGCTTTTGGTGCAAGAAAAGATTCACCCTAGATCACAAAAGCGAAAAACAACAAGCTACTTGTAATGTACATGCTTGCTCATGTAACAAGCCTATAAGATTTTAGTTTTTGTTAAATTCAACATCTTCCCAACCAAAATTTGAAAAAGATTGTTAGATTGAATTTAATCTTTTATCTTATTTTTGTGGACCCCACACAACGGTAAAGATGGTTTATGAACGTGGCGACGATGTTCTCGTGGAAGCCGAGAACCTGAATCCCCAATCCAAAGGGTGCCCGAGATACCCTTAATATTTCTACATTGTCATAGTGAGAGAAAAATAATATTAATTATTGATTTTTGACATGCAGATGGTTCGAATATAAAAAAAAGATAAAAATTATTAATTATAAAGTATAATTATTTATATATATTAAAAAAGTATATAAATGAAAGGTTCGTTTAGGCTTGTGAGCTGACTTGAGCTCGATTAGTGAAGCTGGGGCTCGTTAACTAAACGAGTTTACTTTTAGGCTTGACCTTGGACTCGGCTCGATCGAGCTTTTTCACTGGCGAGCGGCCCTGGTCATTTACACCCCATAATTTCTTGTAAACACAAAGGGGTGAAAATATAAGTATCTAATAACCAAAAAACCACCATCCTACACTGATTCATTCATTTTAGGGTTTTACATTTTCAAATTCCGGCATCAATTTCATCGTCTGTTGAACTCAGTTAAGCTTCACATATTCTACCTTATCTCTCTATATATTCATTTCATGTTTCATTTTCTAAACATGATAGAAAGCAATCACCACTTGATTTAAGTAGTAATTTGTAAAATGCTGTTGGTGTATTTATTAAATGATAAATAAACAAACACGAACACATGTCTCGTTCGTTCATTGAGCTTTGTTTATGCTTGTTCGTGTGTGTTAGGTTACATTTGTTTTAAGTATGTTTGTTTACGTTCATAATTATATTCATTTAAACCTTTTGCCAGATTACAACGTAGTATAGTTTTAATCACTTTCTAGACCCAACACATTGTTCTTCACATTACTTTTAACTAGTTTTAGCTCACTTGTGTTTGTTTATGTTCGTTCGTGAACCGTTTATACAGTTAACAAACAAACAAGCACGACATGAACTTACGAAATCGTTAACCGAATAATTTAACCCTGTAGCTGTGGACAAAATTTGCAGTGACCAAAATTATCCAATTGACTCTACATCTAATGTTCTTCAGCAATGATCTCCTAACAGTGTTGATTGTTGTTAAGAATGCAAATATGTTATAACCTACAGTGTGTGAACCGTTCGGTTGGAAGTTTGTTAATTTTTTTTATTTTTTATTTTTAATTTTAAATCTCTACTTCAATCGGTTGTTTCATAGAAACATCCAAACGATTTACAATGAAGTGGCAGGTAAGCGGGCAACAAGCTGCGCCGCAACCCCCTTTTGGATAGCAAACCCAATCCGACTAAAAACAAAGTTTTGATACTTATGGGCTGATACGTTACTATACACAACTTTCTGAACCCTATTCAAAAGGTCCACGGCGTCCGGAGCTAAGAAACCAAAAGTGTCAAAGGCGAAGGGGATAAACACGTGTAGATTCTCTAAACAAGCTCTCTCGTGTTTAGCAACCTTGCCCGATGCCGCCTTCAATGCTGCCTGGCCTGCTACAAATCCAGTGTCCCTAATCCCAACAAGAGGGGACACTCCTGTGAGGTCGACACAAGCGTGTTTTCCCCCTACCCACCCAAAAACAAGTATATCGGCAGGTCGTAATGTAGATCTTCCTTCTTGAGGATCCGTAAGAAAATTTACGGGGGCTTCCTTTTTAGCCGAAATTCCGGCTCGTTTAAGAACATCGCATAGAACATCCCACACCAAATCATGCCTGTACTTAAACCCAGGCAACTCTTTGCAGTGAACCGCATGCTCGCCAAAAGAATCCAAACAAACCTTACGGCAAACCGGGCACGGCTCATCTACCGGAAACAAAGGGATCATTAACCGATACTTCAGGATGGCCCGGTACTCCAAAGCCGACATATGTTTGTTAATGTAATAAATAAATGAACATGAACGAGCAATTTTGTTTATTTAGTTAAACTGGCGGACATGAACACATGTCTCATTCGTGAGCGTTCGTTCATTTACTTTTATTTGTGTTTGTTAGCAAAAAGTTCGTCCGTTTACATTTGTATTCTTTTAAATTTTTTGGCCCATCACAACTTAATATTGTTTTAGTAACTTTTAGGCCCAACACAGTGTTCTTCCCATTACTTTTAACTTGTTTTAGGCTTTAGCTTGCTTAGTCACTTATGTGGGTTCAGTTCAGTTATGTCCGTTCGTTTGCCTTCGTTAATCGTTTGTTTATACTGTTAACGAACAAACACGAGCATGTTCATTTTCTTAGCAAATGAATACGAACCAGAAAACCCCGTTCGTTTAATTGTTCGTGTTCGATCGTTTGCTTGGTTAAAGTTAAATGAATGAACATAAGCATTCTCTGTTTGTGTTTGTGCTGTTTGTTTACAGGCCAAATTATAAACATCCTGTGCTTCAAATCTTTCATTAGTTGACAATGTATTCTATGAAGGTTTATCTATCATATTTATAAAACTCATATAATAAATTATAAACTGACCAAGTATGTTATTAAATCTTATATTAGAATCTCATCTAACAAATGGCTAGAAACTCTATAAAATCCGTTGCGAAAGCCGTCAGCGAATACCAATATCCATGGAGAGATAAACTAACAAAATACAAAGACGAGCTGTCAAAGGGCGTTTGGGGCTACTGGCATCTCGGGGCATGGAAGCCACTCGGGATCAGTGCAAGGCATAGGGCCCGCCTTCGAAAGGAAGTTTTATTGGCGGGAGAAGATTGGCCTTATGATCCGGAAAGGAAAGAAATGAGGAAAAAACGAAAAGGGCATAAATGCGATAGAGTATCGGCTGAAAAACGAGCAAATACTGCCGAGTTAATGAAGAAAATGCCACAAATGCTTGCGGATTATAAAAAGAAGAAGTGGGAGAAAAAGATGAATGAAGAGGATGCTGCAGCTAAGAAAATGTAGGTTGTTTGATCTTTCATTTTTGAATTTGATTAGGAAAAATAAAAACTTGAAACTATATAGTAATTATTTGAAGATTACTGTCTAGTGTTAATGAGATTAACATAAGTAGCAGTTCAAAATGGGTTTGGATTAATTAAATTGGGTGAGTTTTGGTAGGGGTCATCTTGGGTTGGTTTTGGCTCTAACCGAACCCAAACAGAAATTTCCATTTTAGGAAACTATTCGGGTTCAGTTTTGGGTTGGTTTTTGGCTTTACATTTGAGCTTGAAATGTTTGGTTTGAATAACATCACCCCATAATATCATTAATTCGGGCTTGAAGCTTTTGGCCACACGTTATGTATAACTTTTCGGCTAAAATAATGAGTAAGCCTATACCAAACATAAATTTCGGTTGGGTTCGGTTTGTTGCAGTTTTTTTTTTTTTTTTTTTTTTTTTTTTTTTTTGCGAAATTCCTCATTATATAGAAACATAGATATTACATCAACATAGCAGGTAGGCGGGCAACAAGCTGCGCCGCCACCCTTTTCTGAATTGCAAACCCTAACCTGCTAAAGACATACCTCTGCCCCTTTGGAGTCGACACATTGCTATGCACAACCCGTTGGATCCTGGTTAGGAAACGGATAGCTTCCGGTGCCAAGGAGCCAAAGGTATCAAAAGCCAGAGGGACAAAAACATGTTGGTTCTCTTCGCAGGCTTTAGCATGTTTCTCCACCTTTTTCGTTTCAGCCCTTTTCATTGCTTGCCCAGCTGCAAACTCATTATCCCTCAAACCAGCTAAAGGAGATACCCTTGTGAGGTCAACACAAGCGTGTTTTCCCCCGGCCCAACCAAAGACGAGCAGTTTGGTTTTGGAATAATGTATAACCAAAAACAAATCATAAACTTCAGAAAAAGAAAAAAAAGAACCATTGGTTAAAGCTGGTTCGTTGTTTCGGTTTTTTTGCTCACTTTAACTTTAATGTTTTGGTATGGGTTAAAGCTGGTTCCAGGTTGGGTTTGTGTCGAAGATGATTACAAAAATTTTATTAAATAAATAATGCTCTGAATTTTTTTCCTTAATAAAATGGTTTTAGAAGGTTTAAGTAAACTAACACGCCGTATGGGACATCTTATTGGAAAATGCACAATGAAGTTTTGGTAATGTGGTATTGCGGGGTGTTGTAGAGGCTTTATACTAACACGTCTTATGGGATATCCATATGAGTTG
The DNA here is from genome assembly GCF_021521415.1 of Bidens hawaiensis. NCBI lineage: Eukaryota > Viridiplantae > Streptophyta > Magnoliopsida > Asterales > Asteraceae > Bidens > Bidens hawaiensis. Next base: position 1,658,623 of record NW_027491014.1, read on the forward strand.
GTGTTTGTTCACGTCATACGGACGATATGATGTGTTATACTGACACATGTGGCTGATCTGACGATGCAAGCCATATGGCTGTTTCATGCCTGTCATATTAACCATTGTGATGTACTCATGTACATATAGCATCACCCAGCATTATTTGTAAACTGATTATCACTTTGCAACACAAATACTAAACACATGTCTCTACCTGGTTAATATCCAAGTCAACTGATAAGCTTTGACATAGGAATTGGCTTGAGTCTCAGTTTCAAACCCGTTAAATTGTACCTATATTTGGTTCAAATTGAGGAAACCAAATTACATGATTTCTTATTAATAAACTAGTGTTCTATCCGGCGCGTTGCGCCGGGACAGGTTGGTAAAACTCGGTCGGTAGTAAAACCCAAGCATTGTCGGTCCTTAAACGTCGAGGCGGTAAGTTGACACGATTCGATCGGTTTCAGTTACGTGTGTTATGGTATCGGAAGTCAAACTCTGGCATCTATAAACCCGAACGTTATCAATCTCGGGTGTTAAGGCGGTGAGTCTACGCAAATTCGGCCGATTTTAGTTACGTTTGTTACCGACCAAAACTAAAACAAAAAAAGCAAAAACAAATTTGCCATTCGGTTGGTTTTTGTTACGTTCGTTAAGGTACCGAAACTAAAACAAAACGGGGTGAGTCTACGCGATTTCGGTCGGTTTCCGTCATTCATTACGGTAGCGGAACTAAAATAAAAAAGAAAAACAAAATTGTCATTTCATCGATTTAAGTTATGTTCGTTACGGTTCCGGAACTAAAACACAAGTGTCGTCGACCACCAAGTGGCCCAATCGGGCACTTGCGGCACCAAAGTTGTCTTTTGTTAATAATAATAATAATAAGCAATGTAGTGATTACATCGAAACAAAAGGCAAGCGGACAACAAGCTGCGTCGCTACCCCCTTTTGATTTTCAAAACACAATCTTTTAAAAATTACATTCGCAGTCACAACATTACTATGCATGACTCGTTGAAATCGGCTAAGTAACTCCACAACTCAGGTGCGAGGAAACCAAAAGCCTCAAAAGCAAAATGAATAAATACATGTTGGTTGTCAAGACAAGCATTTTCATGTTTAGTCACCTTGTCTGAAGAAGCTTTTAAAGCAGCTTGACCGACTGTGAAACCACCCATCATAGGGGAAACCCCTGTTAAATACGCACACATGTTTTTCCTCCTATCCATCCAAACACCAAAATGTCAGCTAGTGATGATCTTTCATTCGACGGGTCAGTCAGGAAAATCACATGCGCTTCTTTTTTAACAGAAATTCAGGCCGCCTGAATATGTCAAACAACACATCCCTAACCAGATCGTGTCGGTACTTAAACCCCGAGAGCTCTTTACAATGTACCGCGTGCTCCCCTTATGAGTGTAAACACGCCTTGCGACAAACATAACATATCTCATCAATCGGGAATAGAGGAATCATGAGGCGATACGTAAGGATAGTACGATACCCCGCTAGAGACATATGCTAGCCTAACGGATCTATAGGGATAGCAAGAAGAAAATCTTGAGCATGTGGTGCTCTTAGACACTCAAATATGGCCTTTTATCTACTTGTCACGTCAAAGTGTGACTCCATGTCGTGAACAATTTTACTTAAAAGAGCACTCGTCAATGCGTGCTGAGTTTTAGAGGGGGCAATCTCATTGTCAGTGAAACTGCTAAAATCAACACTTGGAATCATATCACAGGAACAAATCAAGCACAAGAATGATTAGAATTTTTCCACATATAACACTCACAAAATATGATTTGAAGCACCCTCAATTAGGCTCTCAAAGCCCCCACCCCAAACCCCCACCCCACCCTACCCTACCCACACACACACACACACTTATTTATACAAAATAAAAAAATTTGGATGGTGAAGATTATGTAATTCTTTTTGAAAAAGCGAGAACGCCGCTACATTTTCTGTTATGTAAAACCAAAAAATGATGGCAGACAATGATTAAAGAAAATGTTACTCATTTAACATGCTTTTGTTCAAATTTGATATAAATAAAAATAATTACACGTTTAATGGCTTGTAGAGTATTTTTAATGAGGTTAATTATAAAGTTATAAAACTAATAAAGTTATAAAGTTATAAAACTAATAAAGCAATTATGCTTGTTACTAAACTTGTTGACGAGATGATACAACCAAAATAAATCTATTTGATTTGTTGTTAAATCAATTAACTTAACACGAATTAGGAAAAATAATTAGAATACATTCCGTATACATCAAACTTCTATCCAAGAGAAAGAAATGAAAGGTTTTAATGAAAAAAAAACCGAAAAAAAAACATCAAAAATTAGAATACATAGCAATAGGTGTTGGTTCAGCCCCCAAATATAACACACACAAAACAATCAAGAGTTTGTACGTGAGCTATCGAAAAGAATGAACAACTAAGTACACTTAAATAGAAAACAAATAAGTACACTTATTTTGGAATGCAACTTAATTAATTATCCAAAACAACTAAGTACACTTAAATAGAAAACAAATAAACAACCTAGTCTAATTAATACGGTCCACAACTCCACATGCAACTTGCTTTACAAGCACGCTTTCATAATACTCGGTCCACCTCTTGACCAAAACTTTAACACACAAATTTTTATGATCCATCAAAGGACCCATGCCAGTTTCCGGTAACCCGTAAAGAACCCGTCAAGATTAAACCTAACAAATGGGTTCTTTAACGTAGTTCAGTCAAAGTGTTAAATACACACACATGTTTTCCTCCTATCCATTCAAACTCCAAAATTTCAGCTGGTGATGATCTTTCCTACGACAGGTCAGTCAGGAAAATCCACAGGTGCTTCTTTCTTAACAGAAATTTTGGTCCGCCTGAAATATCAAACAACACATCCCTAACCAGATCGTGTTGGTACTTAAACCCCGGAAGCTCTTTACAATGTACCGCGTGCTCCCCGTATGAGTCTAAACACACCTTGTGACAAACATGACATATCTCATCAAGCGGGAATAGAGGAATAATGAAGCGAAACTTAAGGATACTACGATACTCCACTGAAGACATATGCTGGCCTAACAGATCTATAGGATTAGCAAGAAGAAAATCTTGAGCATGTGGTGCTCTTAGACACTCAAAAATGATCTTTTGTCTACTTGTCATGTCAAAGTGAGAACAATTTTACTAAAAAAAAGCACTCGCCAATGCGTGTTGGGCTTTAGAGGGGGCAATCTCTGTTATTCAAGAACATGTTCGTGAGTTCATGTTGAAGAGATGCGGCTCGAGGACCTTTGTTATTCAAGAACATGTTGTAGACCTATTGCCAAGCTTCCCTTGCAGTCGATTCATCTTCCAACACATGGACGAGAAGATCTTTGTCGAGGGTTCCATAAATCCATTGCAAGACCACCGTGTCGATTTTCTTCCATGACGGGTAATCACCTGAAGTCTTATCCGGTGCCGGGGGGGCCGTCGATGTGATGCATCACATCATAACCGGTGGCCTGAAGTTTGAAGAGTTTAACCCAGGTAGGGTATGAAATACAAGTCAAAGAGAGAATTACGGAACTATTTACGGTAGCCTAATTATCTCTAACTATTTGGGAATACAAAAAGATATACATCAATTACAATATATATATATACCAATAATATCAAGAGATATTATCGGTTAATACAAAGGTTTCTTATATATCCCAAGCTGTTTATTGCTTTATCTCACGTAGGAATGGCAACGGGGCGGGTTTGGGGCGGGTTTTGCTTAACCCGAACCCGAACCCGAAACCAAAAACCATCCCCGTACCCGCCCCATTACCCGTCGGGTTTAATTCGGGGATTCCCCGTTTGGTTTTTTGTACCCCCCCGACCCGCCCCGTCCCCGAACCCGAAAACCCGAAACCGATCCGACCCGACCCGAAATTGACTATTCTGGGTAATTTTGACCAAAACCTTAGTAATATGCTTATGAAGTCTATGGTCAACTGTTCAAGAATCCATCACAAAACTTACATATTGATTATGTAGCAGCGGCAACAACCAGTGGTGGATGTGCGGTATCGGTGCTAGCTGGTGCGATGGCGGGTGGAGGCGGCGACACAAGGTGGTGTGGAGGCAGTGACGCAAGGTGGTGTGGCGGTGCTTGGATTGCGGCGGTGCAAGTTATCGCTTCACCATTGGTGTTGGATTTGGTTGACCTCAAGCTATTTTAGTCAAAATTAACATGTAAGAATTAAGATGTCTGGATGTAGGTTTTTAATATATATATATATATATATATATATATTATTTATATTTATATTTATATATTATATCGGGGCGGGTCGGGGCGGGGGTACCCGAACCCGAACCCGAACCCGAACCCGAAACAATCCCCGAAACAATCTCCGAAACCCGACCCGAAACCGAAAAAACAAAACCCGACCCGACCCAAAATAAGCCGGTTTTCGGGTTTCCCCGTCGGATTCGGGGAATTTTGCCATCCCTAATCTCACGCACTATTTGGCATTTGCAATATTTTGTAAATCACATTACACCACTTACTAAGTTTGATCATAAAATTGACTCGGTATTTAATCAAAACATTAATTATGATGATGACTCAATTCAATTCATATGGGATCTGTTGTTTTGGGGAGTATTCTACTATGATCACCTCAACTAAAATCAGAGTTTTTTCTTAAAAGAGTGTTGATGAGAAAATTATTTACTTAAATAGTATTAGTTAAGAAATATTTACTAAACTAGTGTTTTACTTAAATGCTAGCTTGTCAATCCTAAGGCCATGAGGTATACTCTAACCCCTACATAGGTTAAAGTGACATGTCATTTTAAAGATGGATTAAATAAGTGTGTTAAAAAGGCCTATGGGTTATGCTTTTAACGGGTTAAAATGAACAATATGTATTAATTACTAATTAATTGGTTATATTAATTATGTGTTAAATGGGTTAAACCATTTTCTTTGGATGACATAGAGTAAAAGAGAAAAATATGATGATGTGAAGCTTATGTAAAATTAAGATAAGTTAGATTATACCTCATGGCCTAACCTCATTGAATTACTTCAATACATTAAATAGTTATTGACTTAATGATCTTAATTTCCTTATAAATTTCCAGCCATTTTAGTTTCTTTTATTTAATGGTGATCCAACCATTTCTAGTAATTTATAAATATCAAAAAGTTATTATTATTTATAATATAATTTTTGTCGCATCCGCTGTTCTTTCTTTATATTTATAAAAAAGTTTTATTTATTTAAGTGGTTTTTTTATTTTGTACAGTTCGATGTTTTTACCCATATAATTTTAAAAATAAAATAAAATATTTAAATATGTTAACATCATCATCATCATCATCGTACTCAGTATATCCCACCAATAGCAATGCTTTGGTAGGGTCTGAGGAGGGTAAGATGTAGACAGCCTTACCTCTATCTCATAGAGATAGAAAGGCTGCTTCCGGTGAGACCCTCGGCTCGATAGTAATTTTGCATCAAGCCTTGGACATAAGGCACATAGCACTCAATCATCGGGACACCGGCTGATTGGTGCATGTGCCCTTGTCTTTCGGCTATCAACGCCACCACATGATGCCTGATTAACCTTCCGCCACTTTTAACGTTATTTTCACGAGATTAGTAAAATAACTTCAAAATTAGTGCAATTTTACTTTTGCCCACCCGAGGGTTCACACATATATACATTATATGCGCGCACCGCAAGCAACAGATTACTAAATCATTATAATTTTTTTAGTTTCTTAAATTTATTAGTATTTTTTAGATTGAACCTAAATTCTATATAAATAAGTCTAAGTGATTATGTTTAAACTACAATATACTATTCTAATTTCTCTTTTGGGCTTAATTAGGAAAAAAACATCTTTTTTTCAATCATAAACTTAACTGGTTAAATGGGTTCACCCGTTAGGTTATAAATATGAACCAACATGTATGAGATCGATTTTAAACTAACAATCGGCTAAGACTCAAATAAACTTGAAAAAATCATATTAAATTTATATCGTGTTAGAAGTACATACTTCTAATAAGGTGTTCCCTCATAATTATCAGGTTTTCAATTTTGATATCTAAATTGTCACTTGCGTCATCTATTGTTGTAGTTTGAATATCTATGAAGATGTAGTTACGAAAAAAAATTATATAATAAACTTATATCTAAACTTTTATTGTACATGGTAATTCAATAAAAAAAATCTTTAATAACCGTCACATGACTAAAACTAGAATGTAATAATGGTTCAATTCATAGTTATTATTTATTTAATAACTTATAACTCGTTTTAGACTTTTATTTAGTTTTTTAATTACAAGTGCATGTAAAGAAGTATATGAAAATGGAATAAATAATACTGATTTAAGAATGTTCTTTAATATGAAGATAAGATAAAAGTATTTTATAAATCATAATTTGATATATTTTTGTATTGAAAAAATATAATATTGATATTTTTTGGGTAATATTTATTTCAAATAGAAACATAGATATTACATCAACATAATAGGTAGGCAAGCAATAAACTGCGCCGCCATCCCTTTCTGAATTGCAAACCTTAACCTGCTAAAGACATACCCCTGCCCCTTTGGAGTCGACACATTGCTATGCACAACCCGTTGGACCCTGGTTAGAAAACGGATAGCTTCTGGTGTCAAGGAGCCAAAGGTATCAAAAGCCAGAGGGACAAAAACATGTTGGTTCTCTTCGCAGGCTTTAGCATGTTTTTCCACCTTCTTTGTTTCAACCCTTTTCATTGCTTGCCCAGCTACAAACTCATTATCCCTCAAACCAGCTAAAGGAGATACCCCTGTGAGGTCAACACAAGCGTGTTTTCCCCCGGCCCAACCAAAGACGAGCAAATCTGCCGGTCGTAGAGTGGATCTCCCTTCCGTGGTAAGGAAGTTTACGGGGGCTTCATTTTCAGCTGATATCCCAGCTCGCCTTAAGATGTCCCAAAGAACAACCCGCACCCAATCATGTCGGTATTTGAACCCAGGCATCTCCTTGCAATGAACCACATGCTCTCCGAATTTATCCAGGCAAGCCTTACGGCAGATCGAACATGTTTCGTCTTCTGGGTACATTGGGACCATCAAACGGTACTTAAGAATGGCCCTATACTCGACCACAGACATGCTTTGGCCCAAGCCATCAATCTGGATGACGGTCAGAAAATCTTAGGCATGAGGACCTTGTAAGCATTCAATAACCGCCTTCTGTCGGAGGGATAATCCAAAAACTTCTCCCAGGCTCTGAGCGATTTTGCCAAAAGGGCATTCGCCAAAGTTTTTTGAGGCTTTGGTGGGGCGGTGTCCTTATTAGAGAAACCGCCAATGTCAAAGTCTGGGAGAGCGCCATTTAGGCGTTCCAGGGCCTTCGCGTAGTCTGAGTCCAGGTCGACAACTCCGTTATTCCTTAAGATGTGATTCTGTAGCTTCCAAGACTGAGCCCTCGACGCTATAAAAGCGTAAACCCCAACATCATGAGCCGAAAGAAGGCCTAAACTGTGACATCTGCCTCGATCCGACCCGACCCAGGTACCCGTTTCTCTGACCCAATCTCTTTCTTTTATGATTTAATATTTATTTATACTTATATTTTACTTTTAATAATAATAATATATTTTCCTTCCCGCCTCTTTCTCTCTCTTTCTTTCCGTCGTCCCGTCCCTCTTCCTCTCTCTTTCCGCCTTCTTTTCCCTCTTGTCGCCGTCCCGCCCTTAAGCCTTGAACCCCTAACTGTCCTTTGTTCCTTCCCGCCTAAGGTTGTCTGCGCAGCTCCACGCGCCAGACTCCTTACAAGGAAGCCTGCGTGAAGACCACCTGTTACTGCGATACGCGAGACGAACTGTCCCCGCAGCGCGCTAAGGATTTTAGTTCTTCCCGCGGCGCGCTATGGATACCGTTATTCCCGCGACGCGCTAAGGAATATAGTTCTTCTCGCGACGCGCTTAGAATTGAAGTTCTTCCCGCGGCGCGCTTAGAAATGTAGTTCTTCCCGCGACGCGTTAAGGTTGGTTCTGTCTGCCTTCGCGCTCGCGCACTCTTGACCTCTGTGTCTGCCTTCGCGCTCGAGCTTTCTCGCGCTATGTCTTGAGTCTTTTCTTCTGTTTAATCTAGCCGTTTGCTTTTGTGTTGTCTTATCTTCTGTGCTGTTGACCTGACCCATCTTATGTCTGAAAAGCCACTTTTGGCGCAGCATGCGCACCAACCCCATTGGTTGGCAGAAAAAGTGACTGACATTATCTTTTGAGATCTGCTTTTTCCATGCTTGACCAGTACCTTTATCTGACCCGCCCATGCCTGTTTACTGTTCCCTGTCAGCTTTTCCTTTGCCCCCTGCAGCTGCCATATCTTTTGATATCTTTTGCTTTTGGAATCTTTTGCGTTTTGAGATCTTTTCCCCTTTTTCTAGGGATTGTGTTCCCTAGGGTTTCTCTATAAATAATAATGTATTTTTCCTAACACCACACACACAAAGCACTTAAACTCTCCTGTTCTCTCTTGCTCCTTGCCGTTGTTCTCCCTTTGCCGTCTCCTCTCTCTTTGCCTCCGTCTTCCTCCCTGTTCTGTCCTGCTTTTCCGGTAACATATTATATATAATAATTTACTTATTAATTATGCTAACTTGTAATCAAGACTTAAAACAAATCATTAAAACAATAATCTTGTTTATAGGTTAACTTGTGCTTGTTTAAAGTTGGTTCTTGCTTTATCTTACACCGCATCGTTTATCATGTGAGTAATCTCGTACCTAATCCCTTTTTATTTTTAATGTTTTGGGATTTTCATGTGTTCGTACAAACTTGAGTCTTAAACTTGTTTATAAACTTTAGTCGCGCGGTATCCCATGTGTTGAGGACGTTTACTTGGCTGTTTATTTGTATGTGTGTATCATTAACCGCTTTGTTCGGCCTATTCCGAAGTTTTCATGGATCCATTAGATGAACACGGGAGACCTATCGTTTACGGTTTTCTTTGTTTACACTTGCACAGATGTTTTCTTGTTTTTGTGCTCAATTGGGAGCACGGATTGAACTATGAACTATGAGCTATGATCTATTTAGGCTTGATCACAATCTGATTGCACCCTTGTTAAACACCAGACATACACGTGTTGCGCGCAGATTTATTGTTATCTATGTATTGTATTAAACTTGATTTCTCACCAACACGCAAGTGTTTGACGTTTATTTTAACACATGTTCAGGTTTGCAGTAGCTGTTTTGGAGCTTGTGGACACGTAGGAAGTTTTCTTTATTTTGGACCTAGATTAAAATGTATCAAGACAAGTTGTTGCTGTTCGAATATTATGATTTATAATATATTGATTTATGATGATTTATGTTATCTTGTTTACTTTGCGCGTGCGCGAATGAATGTATTTATTAAATATTGACACCCAATAGTGTCACGAGTAATGAAACAATATGTGGCGCCCCGATGTATAATCCGCCTTTGGTCGGGGTGTTACAGATTGGTATCAGAGCTCGTTGACTTTAGGATAGGTGGTTAGACGTAACGGCCTAGAATACCTAAGAGTCCCTTCTCGCGCATGAGAGAAATCTCATGTTTGCGCGCTTATTGTTAATTACTCGTTATTTATTAATATGCTCGCGCTTGCGCAGTGTATGATTTTATGTTTTATTCCGTGATATTTCGATTTTTGTTGAATTTCGATTTTTATTGATTTTACTTACATATTCGTTTGTTGGATTTGAAAATCCGAAAAGTCATGGTGATACATGAATAGTTGATTTTCAATTTCCATTTACGATTATGTTCTGAGGTTGGAGACTTGAAAAGTCATGGTGATACATGAATTGTTAACCTCCAATACTCATTTTCTTGTATATTTTTTGTTGAAGATTGAAAAGTCATGGTGATACATGAATCGTCAATCTCCAATACTCGTTTGCTCGTATATTTTAAATTGGGAATTCGGAAAGTCATGGTGATACATGAATTGTCGATTTCTGATTCGAATTTGTTACCTTTATTAAGTCTGCATTTAGGGTCATTTATTTTACTTTAACTTTTGACAGTAACTAACTTCGCGAAACAAGCTTTACGATGACATACTTTGCGCTAAAACCAAGATATTAACTAAAATTAAAACTTTTATAGAATGCCTCCGCTATCTCGCCGCCATCTGAGGAGAGAAGCCTCGCGCAGACGTTCGCAGCAACGTTCCCAGGAAATGGCCGCCGCAATAGCCCAAGCCTTAAACCAAAACAATGCTAACACCTCTGGTTACAACATTAAGTCCTTTAACGCGGGTAACCCTCCAAAGTTCACAGGTCTTGAAGGAGCCACCGTGATGCTCCAGTGGCTTGAGAAAATAGAAAACACTTTCCTCCACACCCAATGCCCTTCGGACAGACGAACCCTATATGCTTCCAGTGTCCTGGAATCTAGAGCGCTTACATGGTGGAATGGAGTAGCTCATGCGCGTGGCGCAGAAGCTGCTTCCAGCATGCTCTGGGAGGAATTTAAGGATCTCTTGACGCGAGAATTCTGCCCTCCCAACGAAGTAAAGCGCCTGGAGGAAGAATTTTGGAACTTGAAGCAGTACAGTGGCGAAGCGCGCGAGTACGCGACGCGTTTCCATGAACTAAGCCTACTTGTCCCTCACCTTGTTACCCCTTCCCGCCGAGCCATAGAGAAATTCCTTGGGGGTCTCCCCATGGAAATTCAAGATTCTGTATGGGCCAGAAACCCAGTAACCCTCTCTGACGCCATCGAGTTGGCCGTTGTGCTCAGCGACAACCATGTCAGAGCAGGAACCCTGTTCCTGCGGGGATCTGAGAAGACCAAACTCACCAAGACTGTCCCTGAACCAACAGAAACCAAACCTGAACCCTCACACCATAACAACCTCAAGCGCAGGCGCAAAGCCTATGCGCTTACCAGCCCACCCATTGTCCAGCAACCCTACCTACCTCCAGTATACGCCCCTAACCCACTGTCAGCCTACCCAACCACCCCTATAGTCCACAACAATGCCCTAACCAATCCCGCACTACCTGCCCCGCCAATCAAGAAACCTTACACAGGAAATCAACCCTTTTGCCCAACCTGTAGACTTCACCACCCAACCCAAACCCCGTGTCGACAATGTAACCGATGTGGCCGTATTGGTCATTCTGCCGAATACTGTAGAGTCCCTCCCGCCAACCCAATTGCGCCAACACCACCAGTCTACCCGCAGAACCCACAACCAACCTACCAAAACCCACGACCCAGGTCGTGCTTTAACTGCGGTGATCCCAGTCATTTCCGGAACGCGTGCCCGAGACTACAAGTTCAGATTACGCAAGCGAATCCGGTGAACCAGATTTCGAACCAAGTAACGCGCGGACGAGCTTTTAACATAACCGCGCACCAAGCGCAAGCGAATAATGACGTAGTTAATGGTACATTTTTGCTCAACGGATTCTATGCTTCTGTACTTTTTGATACTGGCGCCGATCGGAGTTTTATCTCTCGCGCGTTTGAGCAGAAGCTTGCGCGACCGCGCAACGATTTAAAAGAAAATTTTTCAGTTGAATTGGCTAATGGCGAAACTGTTTTAATTAACTCCGTGATTAAAGATTGCACGCTTAACCTTAACGAAAACGATTTTCTGATCGACCTCATCCCCATGCCTCTTGGAAGCTTTGATGTTATCATTGGTATGGACTGGCTCTCGCATAATCGCGCCGAAGTTATTTGCGCCAAGAAGATGATTCGCATACCTCGAGAAAATGGTGATCTTCACATCTACGGCGAAAAACCCTCCCGCGGTCTTAAGCTTATGTCTTGCGCCGAAGCCCGAAGACTCATGCGGAAGAAGTGTATTGCATTTTTAGCCCATGTGGTCAAACCTGCTGAAGAAAAGAAGAAGCTTCGCGATATCCCTGTGTGCGTGATTTTCCTGAAGTTTTTCCTGATGATCTTCCTGGTATCCCTCCCGCTCGGGAAGTCGAGTTCCGTATTGATCTTGTCCCTGGTGCTTCCCCCGTAGCCAAATCTCCTTACCGTCTTGCGCCCGCTGAGATGCAAGAATTGGCAAGCCAACTTCAAGAGTTGACTGCTAAAGGATTCATTCGCCCTAGCTCTTCGCCCTGGGGTGCTCCGGTGTTGTTCGTTAAGAAGAAAGATGGATCGTTTCGCATGTGTATTGATTACCGCGAGTTGAACAAACTCACCATTAAAAACCGGTATCCCTTACCGCGTATTGACGACCTCTTTGATCAACTCCAAGGTGCCTCTTGTTTCTCGAAGATTGATCTCCGCTCTGGCTATCACCAGTTGCGCATCCGCGATAAAGATGTTCCGAAGACTGCTTTTCGAACTCGTTATTGCCATTTTGAATTCTTGGTCATGTCCTTCGGTTTAACCAATGCACCCGCCGTTTTCATGGATCTAATGAATCGGGTGTGTAGGCCTTTCTTGGATAAATTCGTGATTGTGTTTATCGATGACGTTCTAATTTATTCTAAGACCAAGGTCGAGCATGAGCAACATCTTCGGTTGGTGTTGCAAAAGCTTAGAACCGAGCAGCTCTTTGCCAAGCTCTCCAAGTGTGAATTCTGGTCTGATGAAGTACAGTTTCTTGGCCATGTTGTTAACAAGATGGGTATTCATGTCGACCCATCCAAAATTGAAGCAATCAAGAACTGGATTACGCCATCCACTCCTTCTGAAATCCGTTCCTTTTTGGGCTTAGCTGGTTATTACCGGCGCTTCATTTCGAACTTCTCGAAGATCGCTTTGCCTTTAACAGCTCTAACGCACAAAGGTAAACCATATATTTGGGGCTCGAAGCAAGAAGAAGCCTTTCTAACGCTCAAGCGTTTGTTGTGTGAAGCTCCTGTTCTTGCGCTACCTGAGGGTAATGATGATTTTGTCGTGTACTGCGATGCCTCCAACCAAGGTCTCGGTTGTGTACTTATGCAACGAGGCAAGGTTATCGCTTACGCATCAAGGCAACTTAAGGTTCATGAAAAGAATTATACAACTCACGACCTCGAACTAGGCGCAGTTGTTTTTGCCTTGAAGATCTGGAGACACTACCTTTATGGTACTAAGTGTATCCTCTACACTGACCATAAAAGCCTTCAGCATATCTTTGATCAGAAGGAACTTAACATGAGACAACGCCGATGGAACGAACTCATCAGCGACTACGATTGTGAGATCCGGTATCATCCTGGTAAGGCTAATGTGGTAGCCGATGCGCTCAGCCGAAAACCCTGCCAGCTTAACTGTATCTTGCCGCGCACGCAGCTTCACTTCGCGCCGATCCAAAGCAACCTTGAATCGCGCATTCGTGACGCGCAGCGCGCATCCATCAGTAATGGTAACCTTCGCGCCGAGTTAGCATGTGGCGCGGAAGCTCATTTTGTCCCTAATCTGAGTGGAATTCTCTGCTATCTTAATCGCATCTGGATTCCCTTTGATGAGAATCTTCGCGCTGATATCCTGAGTGAAGCGCATAAATCTCGGTATTCTATTCATCCTGGCGCTGATAAGATGTACAAGGATTTGCGCATTACTTATTGGTGGCCCGGTATGAAAAAGGATATTGCTGTGTTCGTAGCTAAATGCCTGACCTGTTCTAAGGTAAAAGCTGAACACCAACGCCCATCTGGTTTGCTCGAACAACCAGAAATTCCTACGTGGAAATGGGAAAGTATAGAAGATGGACTTTATTACCAAGTTACCTTTGACAACAAGCAAACATGATAGCATTTGGGTGATAGTGGATCGTTTGACTAAGTCTGCTCACTTTCTGCCCATTCGTGAAAACTACCGTGTTGAGCAACTCGCGCAGCTTTATGTCAAGGAAATTGTCTGCCGTCATGGTACTCCTTTGAGCATCATATCCGATCGCGATGGCCGTTTTATATCTCGCTTTTGGAAATCTCTCCAATATGCGCTAGGAACTCGCTTGGACATGAGTACGGCATATCATCCTCAGACTGACGGTCAGTCTGAGCGAACTATTCAAACTCTTGAGGATATGCTCCGATCTTGTGTTCTTGATTTTGGAGGTAATTGGGATTCACACCTGCCTTTGATCGAGTTCTCTTATAATAACAGCTATCATTCCAGTATCGGTATGGCCCCATTTGAAGCACTTTACGGTCGTAAGTGCCGCTCCCCGATTTGTTGGAGCGAAGTGGGAGAAGCTCAAATCACAGGACCCGAACTAGATCAAGAGACAACCGATAAAATCGCCAAGATCCGTGATCATCTGCTGACTGCCAGAAGCCGACAGAAGAGTTACGCAGATCGCAGGCGAAAGCCTCTCGAATTTCAAGTTGGTGATCTTGTTCTCCTCAAAGTGTCGCCCTGGAAGGGTGTTGTCCGCTTTGGGAAGAAAGGTAAGCTTGCTCCTCGATATGTTGGACCATTTAAGATTCTCGCGCGTGTAGGAAAAGTTGCCTACAGACTTGACCTGCCGCCCGCGCTCAGTAATGTGCATCCAACGTTCCATGTATCCAATCTCAAGAAGTGTTTAGCCGACGAGAACCTTCACATTCCACTTGATGAAGTTCAAGTTGATGAAACTATGCATTTCGTTGAGAAGCCTGTTGAGATTATGGATCGCGAGGTTAAGCAAACCAAGCGCAGTCGTATCCCTATTGTTAAAGTTCGCTGGGAGTCCAAGCGCGGAGCCGAGTTTACATGGGAAAGGGAAGATCAAATGAAGATCAAGTACCCGCACCTGTTCTCTGCGCAACCTACTTCGAGATAAATTTCGGGACGAAATTTCTTAAAGTAGGGGAGACTGTGACATCTGCCCCGATCCGACCCGACCCAGGTACCCGTTTCTCTGACCCAATCTCTTTCTTTTATGATTTAATATTTATTTATACTTATATTTTACTTTTAATAATAATAATATATTTTCCTTCCCGCCTCTTTCTCTCTCTTTCTTTCCGCCGTCCCGTCCCTCTTCCTCTCTCTTTCCGCCTTCTTTTCCCTCTTGTCGCCGTCCCGCCCTTAAGCCTTGAACCCCTAACTGTCCTTTGTTCCTTCCCGCCTAAGGTTGTCTGCGCAGCTCCACGCGCCAGACTCCTTACAAGGAAGCCTGCGTGAAGACCACCTGTTACTGCGATACGCGAGACGAACTGTCCCCGCAGCGCGCTAAGGATTTTAGTTCTTCCCGCGGCGCGCTATGGATACCGTTCTTCCCGCGACGCGCTAAGGAATATAGTTCTTCTCGCGACGCGCTTAGAATTGAAGTTCTTCCCGCGGCGCGCTTAGAAATGTAGTTCTTCCCGCGACGCGTTAAGGTTGGTTCTGTCTGCCTTCGCGCTCGCGCACTCTTGACCTCTGTGTCTGCCTTCGCGCTCGAGCTTTCTCGCGCTATGTCTTGAGTCTTTTCTTCTGTTTAATCTAGCCGTTTGCTTTTGTGTTGTCTTATCTTCTGTGCTGTTGACCTGACCTATCTTATGTCTGAAAAGCCACTTTTGGCGCAGCATGCGCACCAACCCCATTGGTTGGCAGAAAAAGTGACTGACATTATCTTTTGAGATCTGCTTTTTCCATGCTTGACCAGTACCTTTATCTGACCCGCCCATGCCTGTTTACTGTTCCCTGTCAGCTTTTCCTTTGCCCCCTGCAGCTGCCATATCTTTTGATATCTTTTGCTTTTGGAATCTTTTGCGTTTTGAGATCTTTTCCCCTTTTTCTAGGGATTGTGTTCCCTAGGGTTTCTCTATAAATAATAATGTATTTTTCCTAACACCACACACACAAAGCACTTAAACTCTCATGTTCTCTCTTGCTCCTTGCCGTTGTTCTCCCTTTGCCGTCTCCTCTCTCTTTGCCTCCGTCTTCCTCCCTGTTCTGTCCTGCTTTTCCGGTAACATATTATATATAATAATTTACTTATTAATTATGCTAACTTGTAATCAAGACTTAAAACAAATCATTAAAACAATAATCTTGTTTATAGGTTAACTTGTGCTTGTTTAAAGTTGGTTCTTGCTTTATCTTACACCGCATCGTTTATCATGTGAGTAATCTCGTACCTAATCCCTTTTTATTTTTAATGTTTTGGGATTTTCATGTGTTCGTACAAACTTGAGTCTTAAACTTGTTTATAAACTTTAGTCGCGCGGTATCCCATGTGTTGAGGACGTTTACTTGGCTGTTTATTTGTATGTGTGTATCATTAACCGCTTTGTTCGGCCTATTCCGAAGTTTTCATGGATCCATTAGATGAACACGGGAGACCTATCGTTTACGGTTTTCTTTGTTTACACTTGCACAGATGTTTTCTTGTTTTTGTGCTCAATTGGGAGCACGGATTGAACTATGAACTATGAGCTATGATCTATTTAGGCTTGATCACAATCTGATTGCACCCTTGTTAAACACCAGACATACACGTGTTGCGCGCAGATTTATTGTTATCTATGTATTGTATTAAACTTGATTTCTCACCAACACGCAAGTGTTTGACGTTTATTTTAACACATGTTCAGGTTTGCAGTAGCTGTTTTGGAGCTTGTGGACACGTAGGAAGTTTTCTTTATTTTGGACCTAGATTAAAATGTATCAAGACAAGTTGTTGCTGTTCGAATATTATGATTTATAATATATTGATTTATGATGATTTATGTTATCTTGTTTACTTTGCGCGTGCGCGAATGAATGTATTTATTAAATATTGACACCCAATAGTGTTACGAGTAATGAAACAATATGTGGCGCCCCGATGTATAATCCGCCTTTGGTCGGGGTGTTACATAAACCCCCCCAAGCGCATCGGTAAATATGCAAGTCGTCACTGAAGATCACCAAAGAATGGGCCTCCACATACAACTATGTCTTCGATGGCTTCTCGAAGCCCCTTATCAAAACAGGATACCGCATCATCCATCATATAGGGGTGGCATGTTCGTAACCCAAAAAGCAACTTAGCAACCTCCATACAAGACCTAAGCAGGAGGAGTTCGCTCTGGGGATCCCTAAGGCAAGGTAAGAGTTTCATAAGATCAACCGCACGAGATGCTCTCCGCCTCGCCAACTCCTTAATAAAGTAGGGATCTCGACTAACGGCCCCTCCAAGGAGCTTTACCCCTCTCTCTGGTCTACCAATCCCACTAGGGAAAAGCCCATCTTTAACTTTCACTCCATTACACGTTGACCAAAAAACCTCGGTTTTCTTAATATTAAGTTGAAGCCCCAATGATGGCCCTTCCGAGCTGATAATGTCTAGCGCTTCAGCGACTTCGTTGGCATCACCAATAATAGTCCCATCATCCAAGTACCAATCATGAAATGGGAGGTTATAGCTATTTTGTACCCGGAGAACAAGAGGGTGTAAGGCTAAGGCAAAGAGGAGGGGACCAAGGAGGTCTCCCTGCTGAACCCCAGTAGTAGTCCCTATACAGTCATCACCAACCTAAAAACTAGCCGGCTGGGCATAAAGGAACTGGACCCATAGATAGATAGACAGGCAATGATGATGAACCTCCCGGAGAAGGGCTGTACGGTCGACCATATTGAAGGCGTTGGTGAAGTCCACGGTAAGTATAGCTAAAGAACCATCTGCGTGAAAGGAGTTAAGAAACCGGTTCGCGCTGTGAAGCACCGCCTCAGCCCCATTAGGGGTCCCAACCCCAAACTGAAAGTCCCCTAAATATTGAGTCATTTCCTTCCCAACCATCTTCATAGCCACTTTAGAAACCAACCTACGCCAGATAGCCCCCACAGAAATGGGCCGAATTCCATTATCCGGCTTTAATAAAGGGGTAAGGGGGGCCGAAGCAATAAACTCAGCGAGCACCTTGGGGCAGAGACCCCCTAGCCATAAGTTGACGACTTCAGTGATGGCTGAGAGCAGACCCTGGAAGTCACTGATCCCTCACCACTAAGAGCGTCCAACAAGTGTTGCGCCCGCATCCCGTCTCTCCCAGATGAGGTCCCTTTAGGAAATGATCGGATACATCTAAGCACACAGTCCCCATCCACCGAGAGGGTAGGCAGGGCGACAGAGCTAGAAGGCAAGGACAGAGGCGGCACCACTGGGTGTTTATCAATGAGGGCTTTCATGGTTGAATCTCCGAGAGGAGCAACCCCACTTGAGCATAATACCTTGACGGCAACTGTGAAATAACCATCCTTGACTTTCCTGAGACATTGTTTAATATTGAGGCTTTTTTCAGAACCCTCCTCCCCTCCCACCTCTCTTTTAGAAAAAGTGCTTCCCCCCCCCCACGTTATCAAAGAGAGAAAGAACCAAGTCAGCAAAACCAGATCCATCTTTCCACACCGCAAGTGCTTGCTGAATGCTACTACATAGCAAAGACTTTCGATTCCCTGACCTGCGATCCTGCCTAGTGGAAGGTTTCACCACCCTTAAAGTACAACGCGGCAACAATAGTAATTTGACCCAATTCTCAATCGAGCCTGGTGAATCCACTACCTTGCGTAAAGCACATGCCAAAGTCTGAGCAAACGCCAAATGACAACTTGGGGGGATGCTCTTAACCGTTTGAATGAGAAGGGAGAAAGCCCGTTCCAAAAGGGATACATCCCCAACCACTCCTACAGCTGGACCTTGGTCCATATCCACAGACACACGATTAGGTTTCTGGATCCTAACGATGAATTCTCCAACATCTCCAGAATCCATAGAAAAAGAATAGACACCATCAACATGCTTGCACCCCCTGCTAAGGGCATGCAACGTCATGCACCTCCCACATAACCATTTATCCCCCGCCCGAATTCCCAACATCTATAAAAAGGTCCAAATTCTTGAAGATAGTATCTTTTAAAAGGTTCTTCCGAGTATCCGTTTTGAAATTGGTACTTTGCATGTGCTCAAGTAGGCGGAAAAACCCCGACAACTTGGTCCTAGCTCCACTAAAGGGGCATGGCCTTAAACCGTTAGTGGAGCTAGGACCAAGCCCTCCTGTATTAACGTTTCGAATTCTTTTTATGGCAGCCATGTACACACGAGATCAGAAAACAAACAAATCACAAAAGACAACGGACCCCTAAAGACCCCGACTCGAGATGAGTTAGAGCAAGAATCAAAGACCAAACCCCTCACACTCGAAGGAGGGGAGCAACCACGGGTTGCTCACCCCCCATCTAGCACCCCAGAACAAATGCCAAGGCATAACAGGAGGAAGATATAACTCCAAAATAAAGCAAATTGGGTAGAACTCCAACTCAAAATACCCCCTTAAGCACCCAAATGCAAGTAAACAACCTTTAACTTATCCGAAACTAAGTCGTAATTTCGTCGAACACCTGGCGTGCAACACATATTAACCACCAAAATAGATTATTTGAATAGAAACCAAAACTAGAAATCCAATAGAGAATTGAATGCTTTCTGTTGTTATTATTGACGAACGAAAACTTCAGGTCCTTTTAAATTCTCAACGAAATCGGTTCTGGAATCGATGGTTAATAACTTACTCCTGCTCTTCTTCTGGAATCGGTTAAGTATATTGAATAGTTGTTATTCATTTAGATAAGCAGGTTTTGACCTTGAAGTTGTTATCGGATGGAAGCTAGGTGAGGTGGTAGGTGATTAGAGGAGGGAACACAGACAAGGCCAAACGCTAACGCTGTCATTTTGACCGTTACTAAAGATAGGATCAATACCTAATTTTTTAAGACCTTACACTTCCTTAATAGCAAGGCCATCCACATTAGAAACTAGGTTAATATTTAGCATCTTAATTACCTTCCACATTATGTTTCATCAACAGACCTTCCCTTATAGCCATCAATAAATTGACCAGTTTGGGTGCATGATTAAGAGTTCAACAGAATCTTCATGAGGTGAAGCAGTAATTGCAAAATTACCTTTTACTTCACCTGTTACAAACTGCTCAGGATATCGATCTTTTGGCGATGTGGGATGAAATCTAATTGGTGTTGCATTCCAAGATTTTAATCTAATGGATCTCCACTTTTTTTTGTAAAAATTCAAATTCTCTTTTAAATTTCTCAGTAGTGGTGAATGATTGTCTGTGAACAATCGTGATTCTGATTAAAGACTCGAAATTCAATATTATTAAGTTAACTAGACGGATGCCCATGCGATGCAGCGGGAAATACATATCTTGATAATTAATTAAGTAATAGATTTATGAGTGTCCACTGTTCCGTTTGTAATCGTGAAACTGTTTATTGGTATAGGTAGATTAATAATTCTTATTTTAAACTCAATTTAGTATCGAAGTACAAACGAAACCGGAACCTAACCATTGCTAATGGTTTGGTTTTGTTGAGTTAAATTTTCAACGGTCCGATTTTAATTTTCGGTGACAAAAGCGTTGTTAACAGCTTGGCTCGCGATTTAATTTAAAACCATCAAAACCGAACCAAAACACATATACGTAAAATGTTATTTTTAACTGAAAAAAAAAACTATGACAATATCATACTCAAATTAAAGAGAATTAAATGCTCGTTTTTATGCTGCAGTTTTTTTAAAAAAATATTGACGTACGAAAAATATATGACCGTTTAAAAATCGCGGGGGTATTTGGGTTAAAAATGAAAATATAAAGAATATATACATTAAAGATGAAGGATCAAGGTTGTAACTATGCTTTAATTTTACAAAAGTTAATTAAAGTTAAGAGGTAAATGTTGTAAATATTTTGAAAAAATATGGAATGCACGTTGTAACAACTCGGGTTTTTCATTTGCATATTACCCGATGAGGTAATTTAATCAACATAATAATTTAAACTATTTACATTATATTATTCTTTTATTTATTTAATAAACAACTTTGAATTATAATAAACTTTTTTTTAACCCTAAACTTGGTTTTAATCTCTATGTGTATCCACACTTATACAATAGGGACCAATTTGCAAAAATATATAAAGATTTTATTATAATTTTTAACCCAAATCCATACCCAATCCATAAAACCCGTTTTCATACCCAAACCCGTGACCCGTGTATGTAGCTTACACCCGAATCTTCGCGTCTAAACTCGAAAATAAATTGTGTATATGATTCTCTTACCTTAATATATCATGCCGACACTTTTAATTAAGAAGCGAGATCCGAAAATTGATACGTATTGTCATATTAGCGAACCCGCCATTATCATAATACATATTATACAACTCAGACCATGATATAACAATTAAACGGGGCTGCATCGTCTCTGTAAGATCGCAAACCAAACCCCTATAATTAATCTCACTATAAAATCCTGCAGATATCATCTCTGGTTAGCGTTTATGGCCGCGAGTATATGTTCGCCGTTCGTATTCAATCCGATAATAATAAGGTAAATTGATTCAAGCATCTTGGTAGTTTTAATCCACTAAACGAAAGCCCTAATGAAATTTCAACTAACAATAACCAGATTAGCGGATTGGAAGATTAGGGTTTTTATAATCAGTTTGGGTTTTCTTTGCATCTGGTTATATTAATCTGTTCCCATTTAAAACTCAACTGTCGCCTAGTGCAGCTGGTGTGCGTGTGTTTGTGTGTTCACCGGTGAGCCGGCCAGCGGCGCAAGTTCGATCCCCGGCCAGCCCACCTTCGCCAGTTTATTATCAGTTCTTATTTTAATGAAGTAGTAATTAATTATAGTTAATATTAATTATCCAATAAATGTTATTTTATTAAAACAACATCAATAAATTGTCGTTTCTCGGTAATTAATCTCGCAGACTACGCACTAATAATAACAACAGATTTCCAACTAACAGTTAATAACGTTACAATCCCCAACCATAACTCAAATCACATCGAAACTTTAAAATCATTATACGCGTTGATTTATTATTAATTAATTCATGTTAATATTATTTAACTAGGAATCCTTGTCGGTGTATCCCGAAGGGTTCATCATTCTAACATCATCATTTCTATTTCGTTCACCCGATCAGGTGAGTACCACATTCCCCTATTTTACTCGTTTTCTCACGTTTTGGGGACATATGCGTAAATATACTTTCTCATATATACTTATACACAAAACTGCAACTTTGTCTTATGTGTTAACAACTTATACCTTACTTGCTTATGTGCTTATTTGCTTTGTATGCTTCCGCATTCGGAGAGGTCCAACATAATCTCAGTCTAGTATGATCATACGTCAGTCGTTATAGCCTTTGTGCTTCTCGACATCTCAGTTATACTTGCTTATTTAGTTAATTTGTTATTCTCATATGACTTGTTGCACTAGTTATTTTTATACTATACTATATGTACATTCAAACTGGTGTGTTGCTCACTCAACCTTGTGTTGACAAAACTACTTTATTTTCAACGCATATGCAGGTTTTCGTGTGATGTGAAGTAATTAGAAGATCACGTAAGGATGTATGCTAGAAGAAAATATTAACGAGAAAATATTATCTATTATTTATATTTGTTTGATATATTTGTTGTTTGTTTGAATATTGTAATGGAAATTTGTTTTATTTGAAATTATTAAATAGATATTGAAACTTATATTGTGCATGATAGTTACCTTGAGAGCTGTGACAATCAGTTCGTGCCCCGACATTTCTGCCTTAGGTTGGGGTGCGACCCACGTGAGTTTTTATGCTCAAAAGACTATTTTGTCCTTCTTTATACTTGTACCATATGCTTGAAACTTTGTAAATTACTTAAAATCACCGTCTTAATTTGCCCTTCATTACCATATTATATATAGTATAGATAACTATTTATTTAATTGAAGTAATCCAATGATATTAAGAGTGAGAAACTAACATTTGAGTATAACACTATTTTGGTAAATATTTATCATCCAACACTATTTTGATAAATACTTTTTCCATCAACACTCTTTTGGGAAAAAACTCCTGATAATAACAATATATTTTAATTTCATATTTTTGTCATTGGTGATTTTTTTTATTTAGTTATGTTACCACAACCCGATACAGACCAAATTCGCGTTGATTCATAGGCACGACGCAATTTTGTCAACCGACTACACATCATTTTAAAAATGTTTTTTTAATCATAAGCTATATGAGTGCCAATACTATTTTAATTGTTTACTAATTTATTTCTAGTTTTGGTTTATTGTTGTTATCGTAACGAACTTAGCCGTCAATATTTTCGGGTTTACAAGGTTCTTTTTATAAGACGATAACATTAAATTTCATTACCCAAATATTTTAATCAAACTACTATCGTGAATAATAAACATTACATCTTAGATATTTTGAAGTGTATCCAGAATATGCTGCAAATCATGTACGACACTTTTAATATCCATTCGTTTTAGTGGGGAATCCAGAGTGCAGGATACTCCAATCTCGATGATTAACACCAAACATTCCCCAATTTCTTTACATTTTTTTGCTCGTTCTGCATAAAAATTTCATTCTCTTGATAGGTGTTTAGAATATTAGCATCAATAACATGTTTTGCATGGTCTGGCAAAGCCATGGAAGCAAATTTATGGAGGCTAAGGCCTTGATTAAAAACGTCGTAGGTCGGCATTTTCCCAGTCATCGTCTCTAATAGTAATATTCCAAAACTGTAGACATCCCCGGCAATTGTCATCTCATTCCCGAGACCATACTATGCAACTCAAAATCAATTACTTTTTAAAACGGTAATACTATAGCAAGTAAATACAAACCTTTATGAATACATGAATGTCTTACCTGGAGCAACATAACCAATTGTTCCTCTTATCCCGGATGTGTTATTTTGGTATAAAGTTGTTCCAAGAAATCGAGATAAACCAAAATCTCCAACATGAGCTACCATATCATCATCAAGTAGAATGTTATTGGCTTTATGTCACAATGAACAATACTTGGTATGCAGTGATTGTGAATATAGTTAAGTGCACATGCTACATCTATTGGGCATGAACTCATACACCAAAGCTTTAAAATCATTTCCTTGGAAGTCAACACTAGAACATGAAGTTATTATTTTCAACAAATTCCGGTGTCGAATTTTCCGCCATGTTTCACACTCCCTCATAAAGCTTCTCTGAGCTCTGATATTTTGAAGATGTATAACTTTAACCGCAACAAATCTGTTAATATCTTCATCAAGAATTCCTTTATAAACGAAACTTGATCCGCCATTTCCAATCAAATTAGCTTCAGAGAACCCATTTGTTGCCTTGAGAAGTTGATTGTATGAAACTTGCAACAATCTTTTTCTCGTTGATGGCTGAGACAACTGGTTCTTGCTTTTCTTTCTACACCAAGCATACGCTAAACTTATGATGGTTAAAAGTGTAAAGCAATCAAAATGATTGTTACAAAGATTGGAAGCCCTTTTTTGTTTTTCTTTCTCTCCTTACATTTGGGTAAGTCGAGTTCAATAAAGCCACCACAAAGCCTACTATTCCCCAACACTGAAAATGTCGTTGCATTGGCAAACACTCCTGATGTTGGAACTTCACCCTCAAAGTCATTATATGACATGTTCAAATACTTTAACCGTTCCAAAAATTTAGGAATCTGGCCTGATAAGTTATTATGAGAAACATCGAGTTCTACCAATCCTTTCAAGATAAATAAGGATGGAGGTATCATACCTTGCAATAAGTTATTTGCGAGGAGTAAACTTGAAAGGCTAGCACAACCACTAAGGCTACTAGGAACTTTACCTGATAGATTATTCTCAGATAAATCTAGTACATCCATCATCTTGAGGTTTTCGACTTCAGTTGGAATTGAACCAATAAGGTTGTTTTGAGAAAGATTAAGTTTTATTGATAGAGATGAAAGTTGAAAAAGCTTTGTGGGTATTTTACCATTAAGTTTGTTGTCATTAAGGTATAACTCTAACATACTATGACATTTTCCCAAGCTTGATGGAATAATCCCTTCCAACTTGTTTGAAAATAAAGAAATTGTGATCATTGATGATAAGTTCCCTATGGAGTCAGGAATTTGTCCTGCTAGTTGGTTTTGACATAAATCAATAGCTTGTAGCCTTTTAAGGTTACCAATGGTTGAGGGGATGTTTCCTGTGAAATAGTTTCCATCTAAACGTAAACGGTTCAATCCAACTAGATTACCGATTGATGTGGGTAGGTTTCCATGCAACTGATTCTCATACAAATATAATTCACAGAGGTTGTTAGAAAGATTACCTAATGATCTTGGGAGCTCCCCTTGAAAATTGCAATAAGAAAGATCCAAAGTCTCTAACTTGGTGCAGTTTTCTAAAGAATCAAGAAACTTCATTTCATCAGCTTCTTTGCTTCTAAAGAAATTATGGTATAAGGATATAAAATAAATAACCCTTAGTTTGCAAAGTCGATTGTCAGCTTCCCACTAAATTGATTTCTAGCCACTTCCAAATCTTCCAATCTCGAACAATTAGAAATAGATGGAGGAAGAGGCCCGGTTAGTTTGTTACCCCATAACTCAAGTAATGCAAGATGTGGGAACATTGCACCTATTGTTGGTGGAAGATTACCGATTAATTGATTATCACCTAAGCCAATATAAGCTAGGAGTGACAGGTTATAAAGAGGATATGGGATGATTCCAGATAAATTACAGGCCCCACAATAAAGTTCTTTTAGTATTTTCCATTGCCCTAAGGTGTTTGGAATTTTCCCACCCAAAGGATTGTTTACAAGAGAAAATACTCCCATTGATGTAATGTTACCCAAGAAAGGTGAAATTCCACCTGTTAAGTTATTATAATCAAGGGCAAGAAGAGTAAGCTTCAAGAGAGAACTAATCTCCTTTGGTATGCTTCCAACTAGCGTGTTACCAGAAAGATCAAGAAATTAAAGGTTAGAACAACTAGATATATTAGTTGGAATGACCCCATTAAATTTGTTAAATTGAAGATAAATCAAGCGTAGCCTATAAAGACGACCGATTTCATGAGGGATGGCTCCTTGTAAGGTGTTGTTATTGAGAATGAGCACACGAAAGAAGCCGAGGTTTCCTACGTAAGGAGACTGTTGCTACAACAAAGATAAGACCAATGATAGTGAATGGACTGGTTAGGACAACAAGCTTCAAGGGTTCAGGTTAACCTAACGCAGGTCGTGGTGTCCCTCTACGTTTGCAAAACGTAGAAGGAGGTTCACTAGTTAGTTCTTTGTTGTTATAGATCACCGAAGATCAAGAACCATGATGTTTGGAATCGTTTTTAGGATGATGTTCTTGGTGAAGCTATGAAGTTATTGAAGTAAGAAAGAAATAAGCTAAGAGCATATTTCTCAAGGAAGAAGAGAAGATTAGGGAGATGGTGTTATCTGCCCAAATCTGTTGTGTTCTTGTTTGTGACTAAGCATCTCTTATATAAGTGAAGAGATGTAAGCCTTTTAGTCCAGTTAACTAAACTAGTTAGCCTCTAGTTTGCATAGAGAGTTGACCTTTATGGGCGGGAAGGTTTGGACTGCTGGTCCATAAAATAATAATACTTTATCTGAGCATGTCCTTTGGTCAGAGGGGACAAGGATGTGAACAGTGATTTGACATCGTACTGTAGCACGTGAGTACTTGTTTACATAAGTTTGGGCGGGAAACAAAGCTTTTAACCATTTAACCCTTTTAGCGTTAATGTGTTTCAGTCATTTTATTTTTTCCTTGGGGTACCCCCGTCATCAGCCCCCCAAGTCAGAGGTGTTTGAGGAGTATGCTCAAGGGCTTCTGACTTTTGCACACATTTTGTTTATTGCTTAAAGGCTTCAAGATTTGTAGGCTTCGAAGCTTTGTTCAGTTTTGGTTGTTGTTTGAATTATTGATGTGACAGTTGATGTGATTGTAACTGTCAGATTACGGTTTCCAATAACTGCTTTTCATTAATAGTTATCAGTAGGATAACTATTAACTTTCTTTCAGATTTGTTTAACAAGTTCCACCATAATCACTTTCAAGTTTCATTCAATCCACTACCAGGTTAGTTTCGATCCTTCCTTCTTCTTCAAAATTATGGTTGCCAAAAAGGATCTTTCGATCAGTTTTTCCCGATTAACCCAGGAAGAGGTTGAATCGTCTTGTATTGAGTGGGGAATAGGGTTAAAGTTTAAACCGATTGCTCCGCCGGTCGATTCTTCCATCGATCGTTGTCCGGCGGGTTTTATCGCTCTATATTGCCGTCATTTCGAATTTTCTAACCTCCGACACCCTTTTTCGGTTTTTGTTCTTAATGTTTTTGAGTATTATCGTATATCATTCGGCCAAATCCA
This sequence comes from Bidens hawaiensis, assembly GCF_021521415.1. Lineage (NCBI taxonomy): Eukaryota > Viridiplantae > Streptophyta > Magnoliopsida > Asterales > Asteraceae > Bidens > Bidens hawaiensis. The sequence continues at coordinate 1,685,791 of NW_027491014.1, forward strand.
TCCGTTAGGGCTTGCTAGGGTTTTGCATTTTGAAGTTTTGTGTAGAGCCCTAGGTTATGACCCTTCGCTGTTGAATTTTCGCCGTTTCTTTCGCTTAGCGAAAAATGGTGATTGGTACACGTTCGAACATACCAAGGTTGATATATGTTTGGTTTCATCGGCGGTTACAACCCTCGGTTCTTGGAAGGACCAGTTTTTCTTTGTTTCTGATTCTATCCTTCCGTTTAAACCCGTTTGGAGACAACCCGAAGCCGTTCTAAATGAACCAGAACTGGCCGAATCTGAGTTAAACGAAGCCTTTTTGAAATCAATTAGAACATGTCCTTCGCGTCTTCACCCTCTCCCCAAACATCTTCTTGTTTTGTTAGGAAATAGAAAACTTTGGGATAAGCCTAATCGGGATCCCGTGCTTATGAGGGATAATAAGGGTATGCATTTGTTTTTTCTGCTTTTGATTTATTTTGTTGATATGTTTGCTAAAGGGTTCCTTTTTGTGTTTGCAGTCATGTCAGCTTTGGAGTTTTTAAAGAGCAATGATACTTCTGACGTTGGTTTTACTGATGCTGTTGCCGTTGTTGGGGAGGATTCGGTTATTCGAGGGAAAGAGGGTCGATTTGAGGATGCTGAGTATGCTGGGGTTGCAAATGTTAAAGGGTTCACCAAGACCACTGTTCCAAAATCTTCCACTCGTCGTTCCACACGTCGTTTGTTAAATTCTGTTACCGCCTCATCCTCTCATGATCCAGTTGAGGTTAGTGATAATATTCAGCTTTCTAAAGACCAAGGCCCAACTATGGAGGTTGAGAAGGAGCAGGGGTTGGTGGTTTCTAAGAAGAAGAAGTCGACTGGCAAGAAGGTTGAGATGCCAGTCATTCAAGGGTTGGACGAGAATGCAGTTTATGTGCTAGGATGGAGTGTCAAGGTTGGGGATAGTTTCAAGGATCCCGAGGTTTGTGCCGATGCATTGGCTCGTTTTGCTCCTCCGGGGGTTCGTGATACTATCTCCAATATGGAAGGTGAATCCCTGTTGTCTAGGTTGATTTTGAACTCTTGTAACTTTTCTGCCCTTTTGGCAGAAGGTGTTACTCGGTTTCGCACGGGGATGGAGAAGGCCTTTATGGCGGTTATAAAGAAAGAAGTTGAAGGTTATTCAGAGAAGGAGAAAGTGCATGTGAAAAAGATTGAAGAGTTGGCTCGTGGCTATGAGATTAAGATGGCAGGGTTAAAGAAAGCTATGGAAGCTGATAGGGCTAGGTTGGATGCTGACCGTGAAGCCTTTGAGGTGCAGAGGAGAGCCTTCGAGATGGAGAAGGAAGGCTTGAAGGCTTCGGTTACCCAGACTTCTGATGACAACAAGTGGTTGATTGAGCATGGTTTTTAGCAGGTTGTTTCTTACTTGCTTCATTCTAAAGAGTTTAACTCGGTGCTGGGCGATGTTTACACGAAGCTGTTAGGCCATGGGATGCATTTGGGTTTCATTGCAGGCTTCCATCATCACGAAACCGGTCAGCCTATGGAGCAGTCCCCCTTGTTCAACCCTGAAGCTTACAAGCTTTTTACCGGTTCAGTTCACGCGATGGAAAGGCTCACTTACCCTTATGTGGGTGAAGTGTCATCATGCTATGGTAAGCCTCTTTCAGTTTTGCAGGGCTTGAAGCCAGCCGGACTTGATGAGAAGGTTGCTAAAGAAGTGCTTGAGTCCTGGTCGAAAAAACGTTCCCGTTCCGGTGATAGTGACGAGACTTTATCTGGGGGAAGCGACGGATCTCATGTGGCAAGCCTCTAAGGCTCGACTGTTGCTGATGTTGTCCCACAAGTCAAGAAGTCCAAGAAGGCTAAGGGTGGTAAGGTTAGTACCTCGAAGCCTGTTCATGATGTTTAAACACTTTATTCGTAGCTTTCTTAGCACTTTAAAACAATGTTATGTAATGTTTAAACAATGTAGGTTTGGCATGGAACTCTTAAAGTTCCTGCCTTGTGGTTGTGTTTGGCCTTTATGGCCCTTTGAACATTTTCTTGGGAATCCTTGTGATTTCCTTGTTTAGCCTTAATTGGCTTATTATGTATGAATGCTATTTAGCTATGGCCTTGTAATGGCCTTGTTTATGAACTGTGATGTTCTATGTATTTGTGTTTTGATTGCTTGTCTTGTTAGTTTGATGTGATTTTAGCTAACGTTCCTTAAGAAGTTTTGGTGCTGCAGTCACTTTAGCTTCAAGTCTTCATTAGGTAAAACGCACATGTTGGCTATCCTTTATATCACTACTTAGTGTATGTTTTTTGTTTTCGTAAACTTTTGTAAGCTTAAGGAACGAATTGGTGTAGGCTGTTCAGACCTGTCTATGAGACAACTTTTAGTTGAAAAAGTTTTCTAAGTCTCATGGAGTAGGATTGACATAGGAACTCACCCCTTATATAGGTCCATTCAACCCTTGAACCTATTGAGCGATGTGGCCTGGAAGCTTATCCCCTTACATGGCCCTTGCCATGGAGTTTCTTGCTAGGTTCTCAACCTGATTATAGGATATTAAAGACAAGTTATGACAAAAAGTTTATCATTCATTCAAGAGGTTGTTGTTTCACAAAAAGGAGAATTGTATATCTCTTGAAATACACTTTTACATTTTGACTAGGCGTGGAACCTTTTAAGGGTTTTTCCGTTCCAGTGTCTTGGAAGCTTTTTGCCTTCTGCGTCGACCTTCTTGTAGGATCCACCCTTGTGGGCTTCGAGGATTGTGTATGGTCCTTCCCACTTTGGACACAACTTTTCTTGATTTTCTTTCTTGATGGCTTCGTTGTTTCGGAGTACAAAGTCTCCAGGCTTGAAGCGTTCATGCTTCACTCTTGCATTGTAATAAGCTTCCATTTTTTGCTTGTATTTAGCTTCTTGAATTGTGGCTTGATCACGAATTTCTTCAAGGAGTTGCAAATTTAACATGGTCTCTTTGTTGTTTGATTCGAGGTCCATGTTGGGTGTTCTTTGAGTCACAACTCCGACTTCGGCTGGGATTACAGCTTTCGATCCCAACACTAGGCTGTAAGGCGTTCGTTTGTGGCTTGTCTTCTCGGTTTTTCTTATTGCCCATAGAACGTTTGGGAGTTCTTCAAGCCAATTGTTGTTGTGCCTTCCCAACCTTGTTTTGATTCCTTCAACAATGGTTCTGTTTGTTCTTTCAACTTGGCCATTGGATTGTGGGTATGCGACTGAGCTGAACACTTGAGTGATCCTAAATTCTTTGCACCATGTGCTAAAAGGCTTCTTAGCAAATTGTTTCCCATTATCCGTGACCAACACTCCTAGAAGCCCATAACGACAAATGATGGTTTTCCATACGAAGTCGATGACTTTTTTGCCCGTTATTTTTGCAAGTGGTTTGACTTCAGGCCACTTGGTAAAGTAGTCAACAGCTACTAGCAAGAATTTTACCCCACCCTTGGCTGGTGGGAATGGACCAACAATATCCATCCCCCACTTGTGGAAGGGCCAAGCCGAGGAGATGGGGACTATATCGTGTTTAGGGCTTTTGGGAACCAATGCAAGAATTTGACAAGCTTCACACTTTTTGAGTTGTTCCGTTGCATCTCGGTGCATGGTAGGCCAGAAGTATCCGAGGTTCATCAATTTTGCAACCACCGTTCTCGGCCCAAAATGAGCTCCACATATCCCCTCATGAACCTCTTTGATCAGATATTGACTTTGTTCGGGGCCCACACATCTTAGTAGTGGTGCAAGGTAGGCCTTTTTATAAAGGATCTCTCCTTGCAACACATACCGTCTGGATTTGATTCGAACCCTTTCAGCCTCTTTCTGGTCCGAAGGTAACTCACCATTTTTGAGGAACTTTTGTATGGGAGTCATCCAATTGGGACCTTCTTCGGTGATTATGTCTTGAACCTCCAGTTCTTGAATTGAAGGAGTTTTCAACACTTCCACCAATACTTTCTTGGTGAGGTGTGCAAATGTGAGAGATGCTAGTTTGCTTAGGGCATCAACTCTTTTGTTTTGTGATCTTAGGACTTGTTTGATGGTGCATTATTGAAATGTTGTCATCAACCCTTTTGCCTTTTCACGGTATTTCTTCATGTTGTGCTCTTTGGCTACATAGCTGTCATTGACCTGACTTGAAACAAGTAACGAGTCTGTGAAGACTTGTAGCTTGTGGATCTTCATCTCTTTGGCAATCTTCAGACCAGCGATCAATTCTTCGTATTCAGCCTCGTTTTTGGTGGTCTGAAATTCAAGTCGAAGAGCATATGTAAATTCTAACCCTTCGGGGTTGATTAAGACGAGCCCAGCCCCTGACCCTTCGATGCTGGAGGCTCCGTCGGTAAAAAGCTTCCAGGCTTCAGGGTCAGAAGGTTCAGTGGCAGTTGTATGTATTTCAGGAATGACTTGCTTTGGAATTTCTACAATAAAGTCCGCCAAGACTTGGGCTTTGATCGCTTTTCTTGGGACATAGGTGATTTTATGCTCACCTAGTTCCACAGCCCATTTGGCCAATCGGCCTGAGTTCTCTGGTTTTTCAAGCACACTTTTGATGGGTTGGTCAGTGAACACTTGTATAGGGTGTGCTTGAAAGTACCTTCGAAGCCTTCTGGCCGTTTGAATTATGGCCATGGCAAGTTTTTCCAAAGGAGGGTATTTGACCTCTGCCAGTTTTAGTGTTTTACTAAAGAAATAAACGGGTACCTGAACTTTGTCTCGTTCGATGGTTAGAACCGCGCTTAATGCTTCTTCAGCAACTGAGAGATAGACAGAGATCAATTCTCCCGTTTCAGGGGCTGCAATAGCTGGAAGTGAAGCCAAGTGTTGCTTCATCTGGTTGAAGGCTTCTTCCGCTTCTTCTGTCCACCTGAAATCTTTCTTATTGGTGCAACCCTTTAGTGTTTTGAAGAAGGGTAGGGACTTCTCAGCAAGCTTGGAGGTAAAACACTTCAAGGCTTCAATCCTTCCATTCAGGCTTTCCACTTCTTTTTTGCTTTGTGGGGATTTGGTCTCGAGAACAGCCCTGACTTTGTTGGGATTAGCTTTTATGCTTTGTTTTCCCACAATGTGTCCCAGAAACTTGCCTTCTTCAAACTCGAATGAGCATTTTCCTGGGTTAAGCTTCATGTTGATCTTTCTCAAGTTTTGGAAGGTTTCTTGTATGTCTTCAAGTATTTGATGCTCGGTTTTGCTCTTGATTACTAGATCATCGACATAAGCTTCCAAGTTTCTACTAATTTGGCTAGCAAATGCTTTGTTGATCAAACGTTGGTAGGTTGCACCGACGTTTCGTAGGCCAAAGGGCATCTTTTGGTAACAGAAATACCATTGTCCGTGTGGAAAGCGGTTTTTTCTTCATCTTCCACTTTCATGAGAATCTGATGGTAACCCTTGTAAGCGTCGAGAAAACACTTAAAGGGATGGCCGGTTAAAGAGTCAACCTTGAGGTCCATCTCGGGTAAGGGATAGCAATCCTTTGGATATGCTTTGTTCAAGTCTTTGAAGTCGATGCACATCCTCCAAGACTTGTCAGGTTTTCGAACCATGACTGGATTAGCCACCCAAGATTGATACTTGACCTCACGTACGATCCCGGCTTGTACAAGCTTTTCAGCCTCTTGGCATGCCGCCAAGCTTCTTTCAGGAGCCAGGGTTCGTTTCTTTTGAACAACAGGCTTAACATCGGGGGGTATTTTTAGCTCATGTTCTGCAATGCTTCGAGGGATGCCTGTCATGTATTCCGGGCACCAAGCAAAAACATCGCTGTAGTTCATTAACAGTTTTTCAAGGTGTGAAAGTGTTTCTTTGGAGAGGCTTGTGTTTACCCATACCTTTTGTTCAGGGTACTTGGGGTTTATGATTAAGCCTTGTTCTTCGTCTTTGCTTTTTGAGCTTTCCCCTTTAACCGTGTAAACCTCTTGAGTAGGTTGAAGGGTTGCAATTCCCCTGTCGGTGGAAACTTCACATCACCTTGACTAACCGAGACAGCCATGTTGAACACACATTGCCCTGGCCTTTCTATTATCACATCATAGTTGGAACGTGTGTTGATAACCACAAAAGTGAGTGGTTTGATTTTCTTCATCCTGCCTTCACTAAAATAGACATCAAGGGTTAGTTGGCCTAAAGGCTTCAAGGGTACATCGGCGATACCTTTTATAGATGACTCGGAGGGTTGAAGCCTTGAACGTTCTTCCTTGCTCAGCTGGTTGAAGAATCTTTCATACATGATCTCTGTGGCCGCCCCCGTGTCAATGTAGGCTTTGTTTGTTTGGAGTGTTCCCAGGTTCGCTTCCATCGTTAGGGGGTTTGAGAGTAAGTTACCTTGAGGCGGTGGGAAGCAGATGCATTAAAGCTCCCAAGCCTCCAAGCGTTGTCGTTTGTGGGGAACACTTTGGTCTATATTCACCATATTCACTTCTTTGCTTTTTTTTTCAGCCATCTTGTCTTTGACCCCTTTCACCAAATGAGCCAATTCTCCAGACTTGACGGCTTACTCAATTCTTCTCTTGAGTTGGAAGCAATCGTTTGTGTGGTGTCCTTTTTCTTCATGGAACTCACAGAACTGGGTGGAACTTTCGTTTTTCTTGCTCTTGGGCAAGGGTCGAGGAGGTCGGAAGTTGTGCTTCACTTCTTCTGTGGCAAGGATTTCCTGAGGGGTTTTGGTTAAGGCTGTGAAGTTTACAGTCTTCTCCCTGCTTGGAGGGTTCCGGCCTTCAGGTCTTCGTTGATCTGAGCTCCTGGGATATTTGTCATAGGGATTGTAGTTCCCTTTCTTTCGGTTGGGGCTGTTGCCTCGCCAACTGGGAGCTCTTTTTCTTTGTTCTTTGAAATCAACAGCCTCCTCGCCTCGGATATGAGCTTCAGCTCGTTCGAGAGCTTCTTCGAGGGTTTTAGGTAGGCACTTGTTAAAGTCACTTGTGAGGTATTTGGAGGTGATGGCATTCATGAAGCCTGCCACCCTCATTTTTTCGTCAGCCCCCACATATTGTAACCCTTCTTTCTTGTACCTTTCGATGAAGTCTCAAAGGCTCTCGTCATCTTTTTGCTTTATCTGGAAAATGACAGTGGCATCCTTGACGTACCTTCTTAGTTGTGAAAAGTTAGCCAAGAATCCCTTGCTCAGGTCATCGAAGCTTCGAACGCTTTGAGCAGGAAGGTCATTGAACCATATCCTGGCCGATTCGACTAATGTTTGCATGAACATTAAACAACATTCAGCGTGGGACCATTTTTCGATTCTGGCTGCCCCAGTGAAAACTTGGAGGTGGTCTTCGGGATCATCAGTCCCATCATACGTTCTTATATGGGGTGGCATCTTGATTTTTGTTTGAAAGTCATAATCGGCGATTTGTTGAGAGAAACATGATAAGTTACCGGGCTTGTAAGGCTTTGCTAGATCTTCATCTAGCCTCACAGCAGGATTATGACTTATTGTTCCTTGATGAGTACCCAGCGCTTGGTTGATGAGCTGGGTCCAAGGGAAATGTGCCTTCATTTGAGCCATCATCTGAGGCATGAGGTTAAAGCCTTGAAGGCTTTCAGGTGTTGCTGCTGTTTGACTTGTTCCTATAGGAGTGCTCATTGCTGCACTTCGAGCTAAGGGCAAGACCGACATGGCCTGCTCCCATGTAGTGGCTGTAGGAGGAACACTTGAAGCTGGTGACTGCCATATTTGGTCGAGAGTGGTCTCGTGTCCAAGGGTTTGTGAAGTGAACAAAGGGAAAGCCGTAGGGCTTGGCCTCCCATAGGTGTAAGGAGGCGGGTTAAAAGGTTCGCAGGTTACACTTGGACCAGCTTCAAAAAGAGAAGCAGCCGGCCGTGAGCTGGTTGGAGGGGAGGGCGGACGTCCGAGCGATAACGAGGGCTCCGATTCGTCATAATCTTGCCTTATTCTTATCCCCTTTTCTCTTTCTAGGCTCACGTGTTGGTTAAGAAGATGCCTTAGTTGCAAGAAATTCCGTGATGCCCCTTCCAGCGTCAAGTCGACGCGTTCCGGGGTATTCGTGACTCCTGCATGGGGAGAAGGAACTCCGGATCGTGAAGGGGTTGGAGTTCGAAAAGGTGAAAAATCAAGGAACAAGGGTTCCGTTCGAGTTCCTCCCGGAGTGGAAAAAATCGAAGTTGTCGCCGGAGTTTCTTGGCCGGCACTTGGTGTCGGTGTTCTTGACAATTGGTTGACTTCTCCGGGAGATCCACCTTCTGACATGGTGATGAAGCTACATTACTGGTCTTTATGATAAAGTAAGCGGCGTAGCCCCACGGTGGGCGCCAACTTGTTGCTTCAACAAAGATAAGACTAATGATAGTGAATGGACTGGTTAGGATAACAAGCTTCAAGGGTTCAGGTTAACCTAACGCAGGTCGTGGTGTCCCTCTACGTTTGCAAAACGTAGAAGGAGGTTCACTAGTTAGTTGTTTGTTGTTATAGATCACCGAAGATCAAGAACCGTGATGTTTGGAATCGGTTTTAGGATGATGTTCTTGGTGAAGCTATGAAGTTATTGAAGTAAGAAAGAAATAAGCTAAGAGCATATTTCTCAAGGAAGAAGAGAAGATTAGGGAGATGGTGTTATCTGCCCAAATCTGTTGTGTTCTTGTTTGTGACTAAGCATCTCTTATATAAGTGAAGAGATGTAAGCCTTTTAGTCCAGTTAACTAAACTAGTTAGCCTCTAGTTTGCATAGAGAGTTGACCTTTATGGGCGGGAAGGTTTGGACCGCTGGTCCATAACTAAAATAATAATACTTTATCTGAGCATGTCCTTTGGTCAGAGGGGTCAAGGATGTGAACAGTGATTTGACATCGTACTGTAGCACGTGGGTACTTGTTTACATAAGTTTAGGCGGGAAACGAAGCTTTTAACCTTTTAACCCTTTTAGCGTTAATGTGTTTCAGTTATTTTATTATTTCCTTGGGCTACCCCTGTCATCAGAGACAAAAAGCCTTCAAGACCTTGCGAATTTAGTTGTAAAAAAGTCACTCTTCTATGCCGCTTTCCACATGTAATACCGTTCCAGTCATATAAATGAAGAGAGTTGTTCCATGATGTTAGAGCTCTATTTGGATCTCGAGTGATCTCCGACTTGATCTTCAACAAAGCCTCATGATCGGTCTCATTTCCACCACTATAAGATGAAGATGAGATTTTGGTGGAACTTAGTAATATAAAAATAACATAAAAGAACTGAGATGGTTGCTTTGAAGCCTTTTATATTGGGTTTTTCCATGCCATTGTCGTAAGGGAGGGGAGATGATATGTGAAGCCAGTACCCTCCACGTCCTTACTAAAGTTTATAAGTGGATACAATGCATGCATTGTCTCATAATTTTAGCCGTGATTTTCCAAGTCAACAAGTCTTGAAGCACTTGTTAATGGTAAATTGAAATGGAACTGGTCTTCTATTCCAAGGGCATAAGGGTGCTGATTAACGCTTGAGATCTTTAAAATTTTAGGTTCGAAACCTTACTTAAGGAGGTTTTCCACAGTGGTGTATTTCCTCCTTGATCGTGTTCTTGGATAATTTAGGCATGAAACGTCAAAATCAGTATGAAATATTTACATCTCATCTTAAGAGGACTTACTTGGATATTGGAGATAGTTTCAAACCCATTAAAAATAAATTGTATATTGAAATAAAGTTATCATTTTGTGAATATCATTTTGGATATTGGAGGTAGTATCTAACTTCCGTAGACTTGACTAAATCAAAGCAATGCTCATTTTATAAAGCGAAAATTACAGAAATAGACATCTTTGACCTTGACCTCACCAAAATAGACACACATTTTCGGCCTTAAATTTCTCTAGAAATCGTGATGCGGCGTACTATGAGAATCCGAAGGCTAATCATGTTGATTCTTGGAATACCCGCGAAGATCCTTCCCCAAACCCTCAAATTCGACCCAAAAGTTAAGAACTTGAAAACATAAAGTAATTTTATTCAATAACTGATCAATGATTAGTCACAAGCATTCATAACATATTAATAGAGAAACCAAAATAGGTTTGGGCCAAAACAAACAGCCAAAGGCCCAACAACAGCCCAAAACAAAACCCAAAAACCAGACGAAAAAGACAAAAGTGGCCCAAAAGTGTATCTAGAGGCCTTATTTTGGAAAAATAATCAGGATAACCCGCCTATGACGGTTACCACAACTTGACCCACGTTCCAACGGTCGTTTTGATTGGTAGCTCGCTTGTAACGGAGTTCCAACGTGACCCACGTTCCAACGGGTGTACTATGAGAATCCGAAGGCTAATCACGTTGATTCTTGGAATACCCGCGAAGATCCTTCCCCAAACCCCCAAATTCGACCCAAAAGTTAAGAATTTGAAAAGATAAAGTAATTTTATTCAATAACCGATCAATGATCAGTCACAAGCATTCATAACATATTAATAGAGAAACCAAAATAGGTTTGGGCCAAAACAAACAGCCAAAGGCCCAACAACAGCCCAAAAAAAACCCGAAAACCAGATGAAAAAGATAAAAGTGGCCCAAAAGTGTATCTAGAGGCCTCATTTTGGAAAAATAATCAGGATAACCCGCCTATGACGGTTACCACAACGTGACCCACGTTCCAACGGTCGTTTTGATTGGTAGCTCGCTTGAAACAGAGTTCCAACGTGACCCACGTTCCAACGGGCATACTATGAGAATCCGAAGGCTAATCACGTTGATTCTTGGAATACCAGCGAATATCCTTCCCCAAACCCCCAAATTCGACCCAAAAGTTAAGATTGAAAAGATAAAGTAATTTTATTCAACAGCTGATCAATGATCAGTCACAAGCATTCATAACATATTAATAGAGAAACCAAAATAGGTTTGGGCCAAAACAAACAGCCAAAGGCCCAACAACAACCCAAAATAAAACCCGAAAACCAGACGAAAAAGACAAAAGTGGCCCAAAAGTGTATCTAGAGGCCTTATTTTGGAAAAATAATCGGGATAACTTGCCTATGACGGTTACCACAATGTGACCCACGTTCCAACGGTCGCCTATGACGGCAAAAATACCCCAACAAAGTTTAGTTATCGCTCGCAATGCGCAACTGTTTTTTTATACTGACCACACCATTAGCCCGGCGCAACGTGACAAGAGTATTACCTAGTTTTATTTAATATGCAAAACACATATTCCAAACTAACTTGATCTTTTATTTACTTTTGAAATCATCCACCAAAATCGATCCAACTCATGAGGGCAGCCAAGAAACATCGTCCACACCTAATACCAAACCGTCTACGGTGTTATTATACTCTTCGTTTTATTGTTTCTGCATAAATATTTGTAGACATACCCTAATGATCCCAACAAAATGGTAATAATGATAATATAACATGAATATGATGATAGTTAGTCGTTTTTGATGATTTCATACAAGTTTGTGTAAAAACTCGCTTATAATTCAAGTAGTCCCAACAGTTAATAAAATCAGATTCAAAACCTGAGTTTCATGGAACTATAACTTATCGATAACTAAACTATTTATTGTGGTATTTTTGCCCATGAAAAAGCCCAAAAATTTATATTCTTCACGGGTTCTATTATTATTATTATTATTATTATTATTATTATTATTATTTATAAAAGGAAAAGAAAAAAAATACAATTATTGTATTTCTTTTGTTCATGGAAATAGACAGTCTAGAGGTGCACAAATCGGGTTTTTTCCAATACCCGGGTTCGGGTATGGACCGGTTTCGGGTATGATCGGGTATTGAAAAAATCGGGTATTGAGAGAAATTGGGTAGGGTTCGGGTAGGGTATTGAGGTGAAAACTCAACCCTATGTACCCGGGTAGGGTATGATCGGGTTCGGGTATAATCGGGTATTGGAATCGAGTATGTGTCCGGGTACGACCGAATATTAATACACGGTTTTGAATTTGTAACTTTTTTATTCATTTTTAAATTTGTTTAAAATTTATATTTGCTTTGTAATGTATAAAAACAATTAAACTATATTACAAAAACCAGATATTCACTTAAATACAAATTATTTACTTAATAATATGCATTTTAAAAAAACTTAAACATAAAAGTTGTGAAGTAAACATAAAAATATACTATAAAAACTCATGTATTATTTCGGGTATTAAAAATTGGTATCGGGTATAGGGTATAACCGGGTATGGGTATAGGGTATGGCCGGTTCCGGGTATTTAAGAGTATAAATCGGGTACGGTTCCGGGTACGGGTATTGAGCTCAAAAAACATACCCTATCCATACCCTACGGGTAGGGTCGGTTCCGGTTTCAGGTATAGAATACCCGGGTATAAAAAACTGGTTCCGGGTATTTTTTCTGATCCGGTTCCGGGTACGGGTTTTTTGCGCACCTATAGGCAATTCACAAGAAAGACCAAAAGTGGTGTTTTGGGTTTGGGCCTGCGTGGTCTTGTGTGGGCTTCTACCTTCACGTGAAGAACAAGAAACAAGAAAGTTATAAAAGGTTGTTTTGTTATGCTCAATATTCAGCCGACAAAAACAAACATACGAAGAAGAGTTGGGTTTTTTTTAGTTCCTTTCTGTCGACACAGCAAAGTTTCGGAGAGAAGTTTTTTTAGTTGCTCTATTCTTTTGATATTTAGTGAAGAGAAAAGAGATGTTTTAGAGACCAGGTATTTTCTTGTTGGTGATACCTCTTCCTCGTTTACTCTTTTGTATTTGGTTCCATATACTTGAAGATAGTTTGCACCAAGTATATGATTATTTGTGTACGCCTCTAATTACACCTAGAGAAGACTTTGTATTGCTATTATTGATGATAGTGGATTTGAAGTGACTCTAGTAGTCCCGTGGTTTTTACTCTCGCCTTGAGAGGTTTTCCACGTCAAAATTATTTTGTTATATTTACTTTTAAATACCCTATTTGTTTGCATCCTCATTAGTTCATTTAGGTAGGGAAAAGCTTAGTCAAACGAAGATTAATTTTCACATTTTTGTATAGCTTTCGTGGCTAGGTGGTTGTTTTTCTCAACACTATTTTGGCAGATTCTTGAGTCTAAATTGTAGTTCTATGAGTTTAGTTTTTAGAAAACTAAGTTTCATACTTTTTGGTTAAGTATTAGTTGGTCAAACGGATTTTATACAAACGTATGTCAAATCTGATATCGAGACAGATTCATTGAGCTGTTTTCCCGAGGTCATAACTCATTCACTATACGTCCAAAACACTTGGTTCATCTTCTGGAATGTTATATTATGAATCTACAAAATATTCCAACTGGTCTTGCGTAATTCCTCTAAATGTATGATTTTTAATGAATTTTGACAAATTGTTGTTGAAAAGTGGTTGCTACTACATGACAGTAATTTATGTTTTTTAATAAATATTTTCTCATCCAGATATAGTTCGGTTTGTGTTATATATAAAAGGATCAATATTTTCTCAATTAAAAAATAATAATAATAAATAAATAAATATTCTATACATAAGAAAAAAAGTAGTTTAATAAACTTGAAACACGTGTGATAACTCCATAAAAATTTTATAACAGAACTCGGTTTGGTCATTTAATAAACTCCGGAAACTGACCCTAATTGTGTGACCAGAATCTAAACTTTCAGATTTAATGAATAATTGAGTTTCATTAACTTGATTAACTGTACAACCTAAGTTTATTGTTTTCTGTTAAACCCCCATTACTTATCAATCAACCACGCAATCCTTATCAGTCAATCAACCTAGTCCTTATACGCAATTTATATCTTGTAGTCTTCACGTTTCAGGTTTTTAAGCAAGTTAGACAATTGATAAACTTATTTAGATAAATCATTGTTATTATATGTAAACCAAAAGACTTAATAAATAGCTATGCTGAATGTCAGAACTTAACCCAAAAGATTGACACAACTTAATGAAAATCTATTTGATTATCAGTTTTAGGATTATGATACACAAAATCAATACTATGGTTAATGATACACGGCCCAATGACAAAAAGAACTCAATCCTAATTCTTGATGACCTCAAATCATTTAACTGACAAAAGATTGAGCAATCAAATACTAGAAAACTTTTTAAGCACACAAACAAATGTAAAGAGTTGATCAACCGAATAATTAACGAACTCCAAATCCAAAGTGAAAGTTTAGAATATCAAAAATCCAATGTACAACTCAACCCTACATCGGAGATGGTTATGAAGTCTTTAGCCTTGCATCTTGATCTTGAATCTCTTGATTATGATGCTGGAAAATGATTGCATGAGTGATTGTAGTGATTAGGAGATGTTATTATGATGAAAGATGGCCTCCAAAACACCCCTATTTGGTAAAGAATGAAAAATATTCGATCTTAGGGTTTTTGCCTCTTAAATATGGAAGAAAAACATAAAAATCGGATTCCCCGTCAGGCCTGGCCGGCCAGGGCGCCAGGCCACCGTGGCCTAAGGCCTTACGACACTTATTTGGCCGGAGGCTATGGCCAAGATCCCGTAGCCTACAGATGCTTCTGCTCCAACACGTCGATTTGCGTTTTCTTCAACTCTAGATCGTTCGGTTAAGCTCCCGATCACTTCTTTTCGTATAATCTTGATTTCTTCATCCTTAAACACTCCAAATTAGCTCTGTTAAGCTCCGCACACATGTAAACATAAAAACACTCAAAGTACTTGAGTTCGATGCATTTAAACAATTAAAACATACGAGATTACACAACATAAACACGTGGTTTTACCCACACATCATCAGTCGAAGCCAGAGGTGACCAGATGCTGAGACTAGACCGAAAGTCTTCAAAAAGATCCCGAGGTAACCCTTTCATGAAGATGTCTACAATTTGTTATCTAGTAGACATATGAAGAAATCGGACACGCCCCCGTTGAACTTGTTCACGGACAAGGTGAATATCATGTTCAATATGTTTGGTTCGTTGATGTTGAGCAAGGTTAATAAAAAGATAAATGGCACTAATATTTTAGCAATAAACAAGAGTAGCGCGTGAAAGGGGGCGGCGAAGTTCAAGAAGAAAATTACGTAACCAACATATTTCTACAACCACATTTTCCACCCCGTGATACTCGGCTTCTGCACTAGAGTGTGAAATAGTGGGCTGGCGTTCGGAGGACCATGAAAGAAGATTGTTACCCAAATAAACACAATAGCCCGATGTAGAACGTCGAGTGTCCGGGTGTCACACCCCAAAAAGCTTATTTTAACAACGGAAGATTTAATCAACTAATTTGGGCGGTGATAGACGCCGTTTAGCCATCAGTATTTAAGCACAACATATTCACATACAAGTTGGACTTTTATTCATTATAAAATGTCATAAATCACACGTGTCAGAGCACACGATTATTTAAAATACAAGTCCAACATTTAGGTATTACACCTATTTTACAACATCATCTCCATGAAGCACCTACTTATCCTTTACCTGAAAATAAAACATTTAAAATACGTCAACACAATGGTTGGTGAGTTCTCAATTTTTATAATTTATATTTCGAAACAAAGACTTTATTTGTTTAAATATTTCCATAAATACCACTTCGTCCATAAATCCTGAAGTAAACTTTTATTAAACCAACGAAATTTGCATTTACGATTAACAAAAGTGACAATAATATAAAGGCAACACTTTCCTTTGTTAAAATATTGATTCGTCCTTATCGGCACAAAGCCAAAAGTTGCATCAAAACTAGTTTTCGTCCCACGAAAATCTATTAGACCCCTTTCTCTTAACGAAAGTGTCGCTTTAAAAGAATTTTGAAACATAATTATTCTTTGTCTAAACAAAGCCAATAATTACATAAAGTCTCACTTTGTTTATTTCAAAACTACTTTGCCCATACTGGACCAAAGTTAATGTATTAACTCGCCTGTACCGGACCAAAGTCAAGGCAATACCTTGCCTGTGCTAGACCAAGGTCTACTTTCGTTTTATACACGAAGTTAATTAAATTCTCAGTCCTCGTTTACTACAACAGACCAAATGGACCCCTTTCGTTTTGCTGACGAAAGTGTCAAAAATGCAACATTTTATTCTTTAGTCAAATTGCGATAATTATAGACTAGTTAGGGAATATAACAAATGTAAAACCACTAAACCTATAATCATAGTGTACAATAATTCAATATATTTATCATTTTACCCATGAACGTGACTGTTGATGATAGGACTTCCTCGATAGATCTACCAATACTTCTATGCATGTACAGCAGTTAATGGTTATAAAGACTGCGTATCTTCGCGCCAGCCCGACCATGTTAGGTAACGTCGGTCAAATTTAAAGTCATTACAATACCATAATTGCCAATTAAAATATGTTTTGACCCAAACGTGTTTTCCCCAAAACATTTATAAATCATTCAAAAACATTGAAAATGGTGTGGATTTATGAAAAACTCACCTTTGTCTCGGCACAATTAACACATGCGACATGACACACAACCGGTTGATGCAAGATCTTAATAACAGTCATCCAATGATAACTGGATTCCTATGTTTAATACAAAATTTATTAACACATAAACACATATACAAGTACGAATATATCCAAACTTAACTAGTTTATCCAAACGTGTCTTATTTATCATAATTGTAATGATTAAATTACGAACTTTTATTGTTTTAGAAAATTGTAACCGATTCGAATGTTTCAAAATGTCGTATAATTATAAAGAATTTAGTTTCAAACAATCGTTGTAAATCAATTTTCTCGAAAATAAACATGGATGTTATTTAATAAAAAGTATATATTTATTGTAAAATATATTAACCTTTTATTAACCGATTATTTTAATAAAATATTTATGTCCAAATATAGTTTATATATTTTTATATCATAAATTTAGACGAAATCGTCCAAGTCTCGATTGTACCGTTTTTATCACTCGATATAAACTAATGGTTTGATAAATAATTATTGACAGCATTTTCATTGTCCAAGTAATTTTTGATAACATTCCCGATAACAATATTTATACTAATATCTTGTTATCTAACCTTTTCAACACTTAAAAATATAAAAGATATACCTCCTCGCGCATGGTTCGAGTCTAGAAATCTGCTCAAAAACCACACGCAATGCGATCAGGATATACCAATGCGTTCGTTTTTGCTTCACGAACGTTTCTCCAGCCTCGAATCGTTCGTACGGCACCTCAAAACCTACATGCAACTCATTTTAAGAAACTATTTTCGTTCTAAATTCTGACCAGTAACTTAGAAATCTTATAACTCACCATCCATACATCTGATCACCTATTTATTTAGTGAAATCATTGATCTATATGTTACAAAGGTTCACCAAAAATTTCAGCCTAATCCGACGGCTGAATCATCGGGAATCTGCATTTCTTTAGAGCTGCGTTTTAAAAATCCACCCAACGAGATGAACACGAAAACGGGTTTAGAAACCTAACTTAAACAACTCCAATCCTCATCTCCACCGTTTAAAATGATTATCTAGGGGTTATGAACTCTCTGTATAAACATCAAGATGATCGGACCGTCAGCTCTTTCGTTATAGACCGATCTTTGCGGACATGCAAGACTAATACAATTTGTCATGAGTTTAAAACATGTTTTTAATGAACTTAAGCTCAGATTTAGAACAAACGGAGCTTACCATCGCGTTCGGGTAGAAGTCGGGCTTCGGCCGCCACCGGATCACCGCGCGGACCACCACCGGCCACCGTGCACCACCGCCGGACCGCCGTTGGGCACCTTGCCGGAATCCTCTAACCTTTCTCTACCATTCACTCTCTAGAATGCAGAAAATATTATGTTGAATGAATGTAAAGTGGGGGTAGGCCCACTTATATAGTGCGGTTTTAAACACGTTTTGCGATCGCGTTTCGGTCTCTCGCTTCAACGAACCCGCTTCTTCAAGTGACGTTGTATTTTTCAAATATACTTTGTCAAAATATTTATTTCAATCTTGATTTAAAATTGTCTCGCTACCTTATGACTTCCGCAAATAAATTATTGACGATCATTAACTGGTGTCAGTTCCGTGTGACTTCAACCTTAATAAAACTAGTGTAGTTGTTTTTTCCAAAAACAACTCATCCAAACTTATTGTGTCTATTTGATTTATTTTATCTAAATGATAAACCTGAAATTCGGCGATGGTATTAACTTTTAAAAGCTCAACGGTACATGTGCTTTATCGAGCGTGTTTTAAAATAATAATTTGTATTTTCCCGTTTAGTTATAACTCAGAATATAGTCATGTTTTCGCCAGCGTTCTAGGTTTTCAATCCTTTACAATATTTAAATGGATTCAACGATGGAAACTTTCTCGAATTCCGGGTTGAATATTCACACGTTCAACCGAAAACGTCTGTTTCTTCTTAACTTATAACCAAAATTTCTTTATTCCGTCTGACTTCTCACGCGTTTTAAAAAATATATATATATATTTTCCTCATTCTTGGCATAAAAAAATATATTTAACTTAAGGGCCTTAATTCTCACTTAACCCAGCCTAAACATCTCTTAATCTCGTTTATGGAATATAATATTACTTTTTTTTGCCGGGTGTCACATTCTCCCCACCTTATTTGAATCTCATCCACGTGATTTGACTGAGCATAGAGTGTGTAACATTCTAATGCTTTGATTTTACTTGCTAGCTAGCCGGTATCTTACCTTTATACAAATTTTCAGGTTCTTTATCGTCTTTACGTACATGTTTCTAATATATTTAACTTAAGGGCCTTAATTCTCACTTAACCCAGCCTAAACATCTCTTAATCTCGTTTATGGAATATAATATTACTTTTTTTTGCCAGGTGTCACATTCTCCCCACCTTATTTGAATCTCATCCACGTGATTTGACTGAGCATAGAGTGTGTAACATTCTAATGCTTTGATTTTACTTGCTAGCTAGCCGGTATCTTACCTTTATACAAATTTTCAGGTTCTTTATCGTCTTTAGGTACATGTTTCTAATCTAAATAAAAGTATTTAGTTAGTATTAACAACAATATCTCTCCTTTATTGCAAGGTAATCTTCCTTAAGACGATAACATTAGCTACTTATCATGATATGATCTTTTCTATGCATTCAAAAGATGTTTTAAAATTTTAATATTTTAATAACTCAAAATGTCCAATTCATTATAACAAATATTAATACAATGATGGTTATCTTTTGTTTATAATCAAAATGTATTAAGATTTTTTTTTCTCAAAAATCATGTCTTTCAAATGTTGTGTAACCCATACGATGGGGAGAATCATGTGGACCATCCAACGATCTAAATAACTATGGTCCGGAACATAATTATCAAAGTCCTCGCATGAAAATCATAATGCGTACGATTGTGTGTCATAATATAGAATCATAAGTAGTTGGGATAACGACACAAATGTAAAGCTGATAAGGACATGGTGGATATGCCGCTGGTACATCCTATATATAACTGTCCTTATCATATTTTCATTTGGAGTGCTGTTTAGACTATTCAAAGTTATGTGTTGTGATTAATTTTAAAATTTTATTAAAAAAATTCCTTTACTCAAAATTTAATGGTTTTTTTATAATATCTTTTAACTCGGGACGAAATTCCCTAAAGTAGGGGAGACTTTAACAACTCGAATTTTCAAACTTATAACTTATATCTGTTACCCGACACGTTTTATATTCGGGAAATTTTACTGATAAAAGTACCGCACTTATTGAGTACATTAATTATTAAAATATTATTATTTAATTATTTTGTTTTATATATTTATAACTTTGAAATTTATACACTCTATACCCTAATCAATACTATAACCCATTTATGTATCCATCTTGAAACAACAGGGACCTATTTGCAAAACTGATATAATTATGTTATAATACCCATTTAACCCAAACCCGGATCCAAGTCCAACTTGTATCCATGGTTAATCAAGACCCGAATTGATTTTCTTGAGCCCTAAATCTTCGTTTATTATTGGAATTGATCTATGCTTTTATTCTTTACATCTAAAAGAACATATCAACCAACACCATCTTCAAAGGGATATTTTACCTATAGTAAGATTGACTTGGGAATGCCTTCCTCGAATGCTTCTCAGCCAAACATGCTTCACATACTTGGGCAGGATGCTTGATTAGAGGCACCCCTTTCAACATTTGTTTACTTGTCAGATCTCTTAATGAATCAAAGTTGACATGACCCTGCCTCCAATGCCACAGCCATGGTGAACTATCCAGTCTAGCATATAAACAACTTGGTGAACCAATCTTCAAACTGATCTTGTATAATATATTTGTAGATCTTGGCACTTTCATAGCAGTCTACCACTACATTCAAACACTCATAGGAACTCATCTGTCATCCTGATTTCACTACCCCCCCTCCCAGTTGATTGCCCAAGACTCAATATATTATTTTTTTAATGTGGCATGTAGAACACATTTGTAAGCAATCTTTGTTTATCATTCTTACCATCTAGTACTATAGTTCCTTTCCCTTCTATAGCTAAATCAGATCCATCACCAAACTTCACATTTTCACCAACATTCTTATTTAGTTGTGAAAACATAGAAAGATTACCAGTTATATGATTTGAAGCCCCATTATCAAGATACCATACAGAATCCCCTACTTGACTCAAGCTTTGAAGGTACCACATGTTGCTCTATCAATTACTCTTTTCTTCTTATCTTCTATCAAACTCAACTCTGCCATTAACAAGGTTGGCCCATCTCCATTCTGACTTTGAGTCTCTTGTGCTTTGGACAGATTTGATTCTCGATATTTTGGCTTCATACCAGGGCATTCACTTGCATAGTGTCCAAGATTTTCACACTTGAAACACTTAATTTTTTACTTATCTTTCTTTGGACTTTGATGCTTTGAGTGATGTTCATTGTCCACATGTTTTCCTTTCATAGTAGACCTTGAATCTTTTCCCCATTTCTTGTTTCTTGACTCAGATTCCCTCTTTCATGATTCCCATTCAGAATAGGTAAGCAATAACTGGTCTTCTTTAGCCAATGTCTGTTTACCGTTCAAACTAGTTCTCTCCTCAAATGTTTTAAAACACCCAATTGCTTCTTGAAACAACATAGTGTCAAGACTAACAAATTATTCAATGGAAGAATCAATCTGTATAAACTTCTAAGGAACAGAATTAAGGATCTTCTGAATGAGTACCTTCTCTTTATAAGGTTCTCCAATATCATTTGCCTTAGACTTAATTGCAGATATCTTACTTGCAAAATTATCTATACTGTCACTATCATCCATTCTAAGGTGTTCAAATTCATTGTTAAGACTTGCCAATGCTACTTTCTTGACCGATCTACACCAACGAATCTTGTAAGGATTGAAGCCCAAATCTTTCTTGTTATCGTGAGACTTGCTACTTGAAGAACCATATCTTCCGATAGGGCCTGGAAAAGATATGCAATGGCGGCACTATTCTTCTACATCTACAAAGATTGATGGATTCGGAGGCTCAACAACTTCCCGAAAGTCGTGAACATTGAATATTGCCTTCAATTTCATCACATAAATTGCATAGTTCGTCATTGTGAGAACAGGGCATTACAAGGAAATTGACATGTAACTCTCTCTGTTTTAAGAAGTGAGGGTTCCCATCTTAGATTTTCGAACGTATTTATGAGTGAATCTATTATCCATTATGTAATCGATGAATTAATATAGTGATTATGAACTGCTATGATACCAATTAAAAAAATTACCAAGAACATATTAGGGTTTGTGAACTAGACTCAAGAACGAAATCATGGGAATGTTTATTGACTAACAAGAATTTTACAGACACTAAATTGGGGTAAATACAATCGGCTTAAGCTTTTATAAGCCCTGATTAACAGTTATAACAAACAACTTTAGAAAAACCAAAACTGGCCTCTAAACTTTACAAGTTTGAAATTATAACTGAAAGCCCCTATACTTTCTAAAAGTTACGTGATTCAATATACTGATACGAATCCAAGGTAATATTCAAATGACTGAAAAACACATGATTCTAATTTAAGGTTATCGAACAGAAAGATTTGTTGGAAAAGCTTCAATGCTTGCAAAATCTTAAATCGTCATAGAACAACTTCCTAAACAATTGTCACACCCCTATCTAAGGCCTAGGAGCATGACCCATAAGTTGGTATTGTAATTGTAAATAAATCAGAGTTACGTTAATTTGCGGACGACTTATCAAACTTTAAGGATCGAAATATAATATTTACATAAAAGACGGGATTATAAAATACCCGTTTGAGTTAACAAAAGATTACTTGTTTATGTTACAAAACCACCATATATTAAGTTTTACAAAATAAAATCCGAGCCATCGGATATATAAGCGCTTCGTCACTCCAAGTGCTAAACTTGTTCACCTGCAAAATGTAAGAAAATACGTCGGCAACGAATGCTGGTGAACAAGCTGACGCAAAATAACTTCTTTTACTTTATTACCCCTCGAGACTACGCCTGCCTCGGCCCAGCGTGGCTTAGGAATAACAAAGTCAAATAACACATTATAAACTAGAGCCTCTACACTAGGTCACCTCACAAACACCGCAACGTTCGACTTAGTTAAGTATCCGTAAATATACACAAT
This sequence comes from Bidens hawaiensis, assembly GCF_021521415.1. NCBI lineage: Eukaryota > Viridiplantae > Streptophyta > Magnoliopsida > Asterales > Asteraceae > Bidens > Bidens hawaiensis. The sequence continues at coordinate 1,708,327 of NW_027491014.1, forward strand.
GGTCGTACTCCCTGCAGGAGAGCGTCCTACGACCAAGAGTGGTGCGATCATGCCCATACATCGCATAGTACCACCTATGTAAGGATCCAGACATATGTATACCACAGCCTGAGGGCTAGGTTCATACCCATAGTTATAATGGTTTTAGGAACACATAGTTCCTTGTAAACAATTTCATATAACAAGTTTGACTCATTTGAAAACAAGTTTAAAGTTTGGGGCGTATTCACCTTGTCTCTTTAGGATCGGCTTCACTCACCGTCCAAGGGTCTTTCCCTTTCTTTATCTCGCACCTATAGTACGAGTATAAATATGTGTTAGTCGGATACACGATCCGGCTTAAGACCTTTAGTCTTATATCTCAATCATCGATTGAACCTTTAGTTCAATTCTTTATTTACTTAAAAACTTCCAGTTTAAAAGTAAATTATACACCTTTAGTTTATATTGAAAACCCGACGTTTCTTATTCTCCAAGAAACGTAATCTTTTCTTTTATTATTTAAGAATACTCTTTAATTATTAAATAATATTTTCATAACAAAGAATATATATACATATATACTTACACACATATATATGTAATTCATAAAATTTAATAATCAAACTTCCATTCGTTTCTTTGTTATGTTTTCTTTTCTTTTCTTTTATCGAGGTATCGAGTATAACCTCGACTTAAGGCCAAAGCCTTTAATATAATATTGAATTGTATTGAATTCGTTATTACGCCTAACCTTAAGCGGCGTATAGAAACCCTAGAGAATTGAGCAGCACTCTGACACCGCTTTACTTTTCTCGAAAAACCTTGATATGTCAACTTCAACACTCGTCAGCACGTCTTTCGGGACTCTTTGCCATTACAACAACGCCTTCTTGATGAATGTGGGTGGAGGGTGGCACGTACTTCGAGGAAACATTGGTTTACAAACGAAGAGTCGGACACGCAAATCGAGGAAAAAAGGCACGTTTATCGAGGTGGATCGAGTAAACGATTGTGGTATTCTAGTGAGATGTTAGAGAGAGAAAGGAGAGCAGATTTTGGTGTGAGTTGGAATGAATCCCAAACCCGCTATTTATAGACTTCAAATTGGGTCCCATCGCGCTACGCGATAGGTCCCTGGGCAGGCCTATTGCGTACCGCGATATAGACCTAATGACGTAGAGGTGTAGGCCTGCTACGTGTCGACACGTGGCAGACGCCGCTCCACGTGGCAACAGTGTTGCCACGTGGTAACACGTGGCAGCACCTAGTGCCACCGTGTGCCACGTGACACACGTGTCACGTTCTGTCAGACACCCCATCGCGGTACGCGATGGGAGTCTCTTCTGACTCATCGCGTAGCACGATGGGCCAGGAAAATAGATTTTTCATTTTTAACTCTCAAGTTCAGAATTTGGCAATTTTAGTCCTTAGACTTTAGAAAGTTGATACTTTGAACTCGAAATTTTCGCGTTGTTACAACAATAAACATAGCTCTCATTTTATTGGGACGAACACACAGGTGTTCTACACTTTCGACCATATAACGCCTCAAATGGTGCGGCTTGAATACTTGTGTGATAGCTATTATTATATGAAAATTCCATTAAGGGTAAGTGGTCGTCCCAACTTCCACCTAAGTCTATCACACAAGCACAGAGCATATCTTCCAACGTTTGAATCGTTCTTTCACTTTGCCCATTGGTTTGCGGATGATAGGCAGTGCTCAGGTTTAACTTTGTACCAAGAGCTTGTTGGAAGCTTTTCCAGAAATGAGACGTAAAACGACTGTCTCGATCAGATATTATAGACAGCGGTACTCCATGTAAGGCAACAATGTTGTTCACATAAATACGCGCTAGTCTATCCATTGAGTACGACTCATTGATGGGTATGAAATGTGCGGATTTTGTCAAACGATCCACAATTACCCATATTGCATTATGTTGTCGATTCATCTTTGGGAGTTTGGTAATGAAATCCATAGTTATTAACTCCCACTTCCAAACGGGAAGTTCGGGTTGCTGAAGCAATCCAGAAGGCTTTTGATGTTCAGCCTTGACTTTTAAACAAGTCAAACATTTCGCAACATGCGAAGCGACATCCCTTTTCATTCCGTTCCATCATGTATTTTATCACTTCCGGGATGCATCATGTATTTCGACTTATGAGCTTCATTCAAAATTTTCTCACGCAACCCTCCAACGATGGGTACCCAAATCCTATTACCGAGTTTAAGGATACCATCGTCACCTTTGACTAGAGAGTCAATGGTGCCATTACGTTTTTCGTCGGAGATTTGGTTTTCGATGATCGCTTGAGTTTGTGAGGATTTGATTTGTTCAAAATCTCTAGATCGTGAATCGTGTAGTTCTTCTCGTGTACTTTGAGTTGACGAGAGGCGTAAGCGATTACTTTCTTGCGTTGCATTAGTATGCATCCCAAACTCGAGCGTGATGCGTCACTAAATACTACAAAATCCTCAGTACCTTCTTGCAAAGCCAAGATAGGTGCTTGGGTGAGCTTTTATTTAAGTATATCGAACGCCTCTTGTTGCTTCGTTCCCCATTCATACTTGATGTTCTTTCGAGTTAATGAAGTTAGAGGAACGGCGACTCGAGAAAAGTTCTCGATGAACCTACGGTAGTAGCCGGCCAATCCTAAGAAACTTCGGATCTCGGTTGGCTACTTCGGGACCTCCCACTTAGAGATAGCTTCAATCTTAGCGGGGTCCACTTGAATACCGTTGACGTTAATAACGTGACCAAGAAATTGTACCTCGTGCAACCATTATCGCATTTCGAGAACTTAGCGTACAACTTCTCGGTTCTAAGAATTTCAAGTAATGTTCGAAGATGAATTTCATGATCAGCCTTAGACTTAGAGTAAATAAGTATGTCGTCGATGAATACGATAACAAATTTATCCAAGTAAGGTTTGCATATACGATTCATCATGTCCATGAACGCAGCTGGGGCATTAGTAAGTCTGAACGGCATGACCGTGAACTCATAATGTCCATACCTTGTTCGAAATGCGATCTTTGGAATATCTTCGGTTTGAACGTTAAGTTGGTGATAGCCGGAACGAAGATCGATTTTAGAAAAGAAGCTAGCACCTTGAAGTTGGTCAAAAAGATCATCGATACGAGGGAGTGGATAACGATTTTTGATTGTGACTTTGTTCAACGCACGATAATCGATACACATTCGCATGGAACCATCTTTCTTCTTGTCGAATAGAATTGGCGCTCCCCAAGGCGACGAACTCGGTCGAATGAAACCTTTTTCCAAAAGCTCATCGAGCTGTTTCTTCAACTCCTTCATCTCAGTTGGCGCTAAGCGATACGGAGCTTTGGCAATCGGAGCAGTACCAGGAATAAGATCGATCCTAAACTCTAGGGATTCCGGGGAGTTCATCAGGAAAGACATCAGGGAAATTGGAGACTACAGGCACGTCCTTTATCTCCTTTGGCTTTGACTCTTCATTGATGTAGGCCATGAATGCTAAGCATCCTTGATTTAAACATTTGTTAGCCCTAATCATGGAGATTATGCTAACTTGGCCAGCGTCTTTGTCCCCTTTAATTCGAATCGTTCGTTTATCGGGGGCTTGAAGTTCAATAGTTTTACTATTGCAGATGATACGGGCATGGTTATCGGATAACCAATCCATACCAAGTACAATATCAAAACCAGCCAAACTCATGGGTAACAAACAAATAGGCAGAATATAACTAGCTAAATGATTTTTTCTGTTTTCAAGGGCTTCGGAGATTTTAACAATTTCGCCACTAGCAGTCTCGATGCTTAGAGTTTTATCTAATTTTATTAATGGTTCGTTTAATAGACTACAGAAACTATAATCTATAAAACTTAAATTGGCACCCGAATCAAATAAAACTCTAGCATAGGTGTCTTTGACTAGAAACGTACCGGTTATGGTTTCCGGCATGTCAGTGGCTTTCTTTGTGTCGAGTACGAAGACTCGAGTGTTTCCTTTCTTGTTTTGGCCACTTCCACCCGCACCACCAGCAGCAGGCTTGTTCTTTGGGCACTCAAAACTCAGATGGACCATCTCCTTGCAATTAAAGCAAGTCATTTTCTTCTTCCAACAATTAGCAGCATCATGTCCTGTACGATTACAGGATTCACAGACTTTAGGAGACGGGGCAAAATTGCATCGGCCCTTATGATATCTCCTACAAGTCTTGCATGGCGTAGAGTTGTTTCGGTTTACGCCCTTGCCTCTAAAGTTGGAACTTCCTCCAGTCTTTCCTTGAGCAGCTGTTGGTGTCACCTTCTTGTCCTCTTCTTTATTGCGGACCATGCCGCCCATCAAATAACCGGCCAACTCCATAGCAGAGTCAGCGGTTTGAGGTAGGTGAGACCTCACCATGTCACGGATTTCCCGTGGCAATCCCCATATATATCGAGTTACTTTGCTGGACTTAGGGTTAACCAGCTGGGGAACAAGGCGACAATACTCAAGGAACTTAGTATTGTATTCGCGGAGGTTTGTCCCTATGACCTTATGGTTAAGGAACTTTGTTTGGATCTGATCAGTCTCGTGCATGGGACAAAACTTTCCCATCACCATGGCCTTAAACTCTTCCCACGTCAGGCCGTACATCACATCTCTTCCCTTGCTCATCAGTAATGCATTCCACCACTCATGCGCTTCTCCTTTGAACATAAGTGCTGAATATTGAATCTTTTCCTCCTCGGGACACTTGCTTGTGATAACAAGAGTTTCCATCTCCTCGAGCCACCTCACGGTTGTGATGGCTCCCTTGTCACCATGGAACTCCTTTGGTCCATAGTACTTAAAATCTTTGAACGTACACCCACTAACTTTCATCCTTTTAAACTTTTGCCTAACACTAGACCCATGATCGCTCTCTTCATCATGGAATGGTTTAGGACGAGATTTAACGGATTTTGATGGATGAATGGAAGGGTTAACAGTTTGGGAATGTCTAGATTGTCGAGATTGAGATCTAAACGCGGATTCTTCCCTAACCGCATCTTTAATCATCTTTTGGATTTTATTCATATATTTCTCGGGAATTTCTTCCTCTCGCTCGTTCTCGGGGCCTTTCTCCTTATCTCCCATTTCTTTTTCTTTTCGAGCGTTATCATTGTTGTTACTATGTTCAGACATATCTTTCTTTTTCTTTTCAATTTAAGTCTGAAATTTTAACAATATTTCTTTATTAAACACTCGTTTATTTATTATACATTGATATATATATATATATATATATATCCCAAGGATATATATATTTTACAATACACACACATATATATATCGTTTCTACGATATATATAGATGGTCCTATCATTACATAAGAACGTTTCATACGTTCTTTATTTATACACATCACAAACAAGACTATTTTACACACATAGCTTCTTATGGCCACCATCTTCAGTTCTTCAAAAACTTCTTCACAACCTTCGATATTTTGTTGCACTTTCGAAGGAGTGTTTCCCCAACTTTCTTCTTTTTCTTCTCTTCCTCGTCTGCCTTTTTCCTTCAATCGTCAGTTTCGTGCAATGCACGATCCAGATGCTCTTCATACGATTGTGGGACTATATTGGGGTATCCATACTGCGGAGGTGGGTCATGGTAACCCAGAGTCACCGTCTTGTAATGATTCCTCGGCTCTGGATACGGAACATAGTCCATGTCGGATGAAAGGTAGAGGTAGGTCTTGGCAGCTTGGTTCTGCTCTCGGATCTCGTTGGCTTGTTCTTGAATTGATGGAATTTCTCCTTGGAATGGTGGGAAGCTTGATGAAGCTTGATTCCTCAATTTTTCAAGATGCTGGACATATGGATCCACAGAACCATAGCTTGGATTTTGGGAAGTGAGTGATCCATCCATTGGGCTTGGCATCTCATTTGGATTCTCATGATGCTCTTCTTACGGTTCCTCTTCAGTCTCTTCCTCGGGATCCTCCTCTTCTTCAGGATCCTCCTCTTCATCGGGGTCCTCTTCTTCTTCTTCTTCCGGCTCATCTTCCTCCATGGGTTGTGTGGTTTCATTGTTTATTGGGATCATCTGGAAAGTCTCAGAAGGCATCATTATTCTCATTTTGGGTCTACGGGATGGTCCTTCACCTTTGTTTGGTTGGGAACTTGCTTCATTGAAGGTGGAACTTCCGGCATGCCATTCTTGTTGTTCAGAGAGATATTTCATCCACTCGGAGGATGGTTGAGAGTTTGGTAGGTATTTGGTTGGATAGTATTGTGGTATCTCCGAGGGTTGGCAAATCGGTATTTCAGAAGGTTGATACATCGGTAGGGTTGGTGGATGGTAACTTGAGTGTCTTGATATGCTCAATTCCTTGCTTTGGTGGACTATCGGGAACTTCTATTGGATAGTTTCGACTTCCGGGGGAGTACACGGGTTTGGTCAAGTCGTGTTCCACATCTTGGTTGAAGTATGCCTCATAGTATCCGTCACTCATGTTGTCTTCCGGGTAGGGTTCGGCTATTCCGGCCTTCTTTGCCTTGCGTACAAATTCTTTGATATGAGCTTTGAACGACATCTAATATTATAGGTGGTTTAGAATGTAGAGTGGGAAAGAAGGTTACCAGCCTATCTTATCCCTAAAACACATAATCAATTATTTCCTAAACTTGGATCGAAGCTTGGGTATTGTTTTATGATACCCAATTCGCTAAGATCGATGGATCTGATACCAACCTGTCACACCCCTATCTAAGACCTAGGAGCATGACCCATAAGTTGGTATCGTAATTGTAAATAAATCAGAGTTACGTTAATTTGCGGAAGACTTATAAAACTTTAAGGATCGAAATATAATATTTACATAAAAGACGGAATTATAAAATACCCGTTTGAGTTAACAAAAGATTACTTGTTTATGTTACAAAACCACCATATATTAAGTTTTACAAAATAAAACCCGAGCCATCGGATATATAAGCACTTCGTCACTCCAAGTGCTAAACTTGTTCACCTGCAAAATGTAAGAAAATACGTCAGCAACGAATGCTGGTGAACACGCTGACGCAAAATAACTTCTTTTACTTTATTACCCCTCGAGACTACCCTGTCTCGGCCCATCGTGGCTTAGGAATAACAAAGTCAAATAACACATTATAAACTAGAGCCTCTACACTAGGTCACCTCACAAACACCGCAACGTTCTACTTAGTTAAGAACCCGTAAATATACACAACGGTCGTACTCCCTGCAGGAGAGCGTCCTACGACCAAGGGTGGTGCGATCATGCCCATACATCGCATAGTACCACCAATGTAAGGATCCAGACATATGTATACCATAGCCTGAGGGCTAGGTTCATACCCATAGTTATAATGGTTTTAGGAACACATAGTTCCTTGTAAACAATTTCATATAACAAGTTTGACTCATTTGAAAACAAGTTTAAAGTTTGGGGCGTATTCACCTTGTCTCTTTAGGATCGGCTTCACTCACCGTCCAAGGGTCTTTCCCTTTCTTTATCTCGCACCTATAGTACGAGTTTAAATATTTGTTAGTCGGATACATGATCCGGCTTAAGACCTTTAGTCTTATATCTCAATCCTCGATTGAACCTTTAGTTCAATTCTTTATTTACTTGAAAACTTCCAATTTAAAAGTAAATTATAAACCTTTAGTTTATATTGAAAATCTGACGTTTCTTCTTCTCCAAGAAACGTAATCTTTTCTTTTATTATTTAAGAGTACTCTTTAATTATTAAATAATATTTTCATAACAAAGAATATATATACATATATACTTACACACATATATATGTAATTCATAACATTTAATAATCAAACTTCCATTCGTTTCTTTGTTATGTTTTCTTTTCTTTTCTTTTATCGAGGTATCGAGTATAACCTCGATTTAAGGCCAAAGCCTTTAATATAATATTGAATTATATTGAATTGGTTATTACGCCTAACCTTAAATGGCGTATAGAAACCCTAGAGAATTGAGCAGCACTCCGACACCGCTTTACTTTTCTCGAACAACCTTGATATGCCAACTTCAACACTCGTCAGCACGTCTTTCGGGACTCTTTGCCATTGCAACAACGCCTTCTTGATGAATGAGGGTGGATGGTGGCACGTACTTCAAGGAAACGTTGGTTTACAAACGAAGAGTCGGACACGCAAATCGAGGAAACAAGGCACGTTTATCGAGGTGGATCGAGTAAACGATTGTGGTATTCTAGTGAGATGTTAGAGAGAGAAAGGAGAGCTGATTTTGGTGTGAGTTGGAATGAATCCCGAACCCGCTTTTTATAGACTTCAAATTGGGTCCCATCGCGCTACGCGATAGGTCCCTGGGCAGTCCTATCCCGTACCGTGATATAGACCTGATGACGCAGAGGTGTAGGCCTGCCACGTGTCTGCCTACCACGAGTCGACACGTGGCAGACGCCGCTCCACGTGGCAGCAGTGTTGCCACGTGGTGACACGTGGCAGCACCTAGTGCCACCGTGTGCCACGTGGCACACGTGTCACGTTCTGTCAGACACCCCATCGCGGTACGCGATGGGAGTCTCTTCTGACTCATCGCGTAGCGCGATGGGTCAGGAAAATAGATTTTTCTTTTTAAACCCTCAAGTTTAGAATTTGGCAATTTTAGTCCTTAGACTTTAGAAAGTTGATACTTTAAACTCGAAATTTTCGCGTTGTTAGAACAATAAACATAGCTCTCATTTTATTGGGACGAACAAGTACGAACAGGAAACAATAATCTGAAATAAAAATTCAAATAACAATAATATTCATAAAAGAATTAAACGTACCATCCAAACAATTAACCTTATTATTTTCGTGAAGTTATAATGTCAATTGTCATTTCTATTAATCTATGATGATTAGTTTTTTCTAAAGGCCGATTTAAATACTAACCGACCACTTTTCGTGAAGTTATAATATCAATTGTCAATTTTTATTCTGAGTATGGAAACGTGGGGTGCTAGGTTAGCACGTACTTAAAGGAAAGCTCGTCCAATCCAGAGACCAATCATAGTTTGAGACTCACCATATGTAAGCAAATCACCATACCCAGCCTCAAACCCCCTATTTATTTATTTATATATTATTTTTTATCACATGTGAAACTTGAACCCTAGACCGATGTCTCACCTTAATTACATGAGTAAGAGATAATATTTAACTAAATATAATTATTTAACTACGAAAATGTATATTTACTAAACCAACAAGTCAACAAACTAAGTTACTTTTTTGTGAAATTTGATCCTTATTTTATATACGAAAGGTAGGTATTAAGGTAAGGGTCAATTTTAGTTGTATCTCATTACAATTTACAAAAACAACTTTACAAGTTACAACATAAAAGGGTCAAGATAAAGTGTCTTTTGTAGATATTGACAACATGTCTACCCAATTTACATGCCTAGACTCTAAACCTTTTTCAAAAGGGAATAGCTTATAACGCTCGTTTACAAGCATCGTGACAAAAACATGACTGACTGTTACAAATTACCATCACACATGTTCAGCCAAACGTTAACGTACATAGAAGGGTGCCGTGAATGTATAACGAAATTTTTGTAACAAATCCTTCGGGTCACGATAACCCAATTTCATTTATCATGTCTCATTCGTAAAAGGTTTAAGGGAGAGCAAATGGTAACTTAATAAACGTTATCATCTTTGAAGACTGAAGATGCAAACCAAATACATACACTTATATATAATATTTATTAAATAATTACATGTATGCTTCTAAATAAAAATCATCACATTATCATAATAACAAGAACGTCCATGCTAATCAAGTTCGCTATAAGAAGCATGAGCTCGAGTTTGTTTATAAAATGCACACTAGGTCATGTTCGTTCAAGCTTGTGTTGATTTGTGCCTTTAGTTATCTGATCTCGGGTAGTTTGCAAGCAACTCAACTCGTTTCTATATATCGAAGTGGATTTTCTATAAAAGGAATAACAATAGGTATTCTAAAAATATTTATGATGTTCTATATGTTACTACTAGCTTTTATCCCCCCATATTACGGTGTTGGTTTACATTATTCGTTTATAATATCAATATGTTTTTTAAAAATTTTAATTTTATTTATTGTAAGGAAGTTAATAAATAAAATTTAAGCCTTGCTTAATATAATATTTAAACCATGCTTGCAGTGTGTACATATAATGTATATGTGTGTGAACCCTCGGGTGGACAAAAGTGAAATTACACTAATTTTGACGTTATTTATTAATATTGTGAAATTAACGCTAAAAGTGGCGGAAGGTTAATCAGGCATCATGTAGTGGCGTTGATAGCTGAAAGACAGGGGACATGCACAATCGGCCGGTGTCCCGATGATTGAGTGTGATGTGCCTTATGTTAAAGGCTTGATGCAAAACTACTATCGAGCAGAGCATGGAGTCTCACCGGAAGCAGTATTTCTATTCCTACGGGGTAGAGGTAAGGTTGTCTACATCTTACTCTCCTTAGACCCTACCATAGTTTTGCTATTGGTGGGATACGCTAAGTACGATGATGATGATGATGATGTTAGTAATATACTTATGATTTGATGATAAAAGAGTTTCACAAATAAATGAGATGTTATAACCTGACTTAAAAGTAATACGAGTTTGGTGAGACACATTAACCGCTTATTTTTTTACCACAAAATTGTTTTTTAATTATAAATAATATTTTTTTTAAAAAATAGGATATTAATTTTTAGTATATCTCTACTTTATAAAATTTTTATATCAAATATTTGGTGAGATTAATTTTTAATATAACGAGATGTTATAACTCATTTAAGAGCTACATGGGTTTGGTGAGACCCACACGCGTGACTTCAGATCAAATATATAAGAAACATTTATTTATAAATAAAATAATATGATGACTTGAAAAAATAGAAAGAAGTTTCATTTATATACATTTAAGATTTTACATTTCCACAACCTTTGATCATTGGTAGCTTATTAATCTAATATTTCAAGTACTTTTTTCCCCATATTTTAAGCCACATATATATGTCTTAAGAAAAACCCCTAAATGAAAATTTTGACATCATATGCTATTTTTTTCCTTTTGCCAATGATTTTTACCGCAAGTAATTGAGGGGAGACATTTAAAGACTTCAATTTAAAAAGAGAAGGTATTGAGTTCAAATATTATCTGATTACGCTAAAATAAAGATTACGCTAAAATAAAAATAGAGGTTTCTAGGTTTTGCTAGTGGATTTCTCACCTATGATGGATTTTCTATTGAGGATAAAATGAAAATAATCGGATGAATCAGTAGTCCGTCAGTAATTTAAATGGCTATTCAATTTTTTTTTTTTTACTATTTTTCCTAAATTGACTCTAAACCAATGATCTAATCCAAATGTGCGTGCGTATGTACCCACCCAATGATCTATATGCCCACTTCAAATTCTCAAGGCTTAGTGCTTCTTTTTCTCTCTCTAGACACTGCACATGTGACATGTTTTTATATATAAATATAAGAGAAGTGTGTGATACAATAAAAACAGGCACAACATGAAAGGTCTCTACTTTTGTTGCAGCCTGTTGTTTGTAACATGTTTGTTAGGAGATATTAAGGCAGATGAAGCATATAATGATGGGGTTTATATTGTGTATATGGGTTCTGCTGCTGCCTCAAGGGACAACCATAACATACTTCTAACTTCTCTAGAAGAAAGGTAATACCGTCGTATGGTTATTCGGTTTTGTTCGTTTATTTAGTTTTACGGTGTGTTATATTCTGTAACAAATCGAATTGGTAAAATCTAAGGGGTTGTTTGGCAATCTTGTCATCAATCATTCAACATGTCTCTAAAACTTAGCCATTAATAGACTCTATAAACCATTAAGAGGTGTCTTTTTAGTGAACCAAACACATTCTACCTCTGACCATAACATGATAGAATTATTAAGAGGCTACCAAATAGCCCTTAAGTCCGTTCTAAGTAAATGTTGTCAACGGGTGAGAACCTGTTAGGGAATTATGTAAAGCGCAGTTAAAAGTAAGACTAAAAGTGAGACAGGCCAAATGACTTGAACGAGCCCAAAGGGCACTCAGGTTCATACAATATCAAAAAAGTGAGCTAAAAGGACAATTTGTCAAACGAGTAAATATTTAAACTTGACTTAAAAAAATGGGTCAAACTGGCAATATCAATCTAAATTAAAATTGAACCGGGTCAACGGTAATATTTAAACTGAACTAGAGTGAACCGTGTCAAATGAGTAATATTTGACGGGTCAAACGGGTTGAACAAGCAACCTTTATTCCTGACGGGTCAAACGGGTAAAACAAAAAGAACAGCTTAACTGGAAAAAAGTAAAATAGTTCCAAAAGTCACGATTTCAAATTTTCAATGCATATAAACTCACATATTTATATTCACCCCAAAAAATTTTACACGTTTTGACTTGTTACTCAACCCACCAGCCCAACCCATTAATGGTTTTGTATTATCCTGAGGTAGGAAAAGCAATGCAGTTTTGCATAACTATCAAAACAGCTTCTTGGGATTTGCTGCTCATTTAACGAAAACCGAGGCGGATGATATTGCCCAAAGACCAGGTGTTGTATCTGTGTTCCCTGACCCCGTCTTGCAACTTCACACGACCCGTTCATGGGATTTCCTAAAATACCATTCGGGGGTAGAAATTGTCTCTAGTCATAGTGCTAAACACAGCATTTCTGCAGCTTCAGATACCATCATAGGCATCATGGACACAGGTATTTGATTTTTTCAAAACCTCTACTCTGGCTAAGTTATCTACTAATTAATGTGTTGACTTGGGTTGTGTTTTATTTCTTAACATGTAAACTTAACGAGTCAGATCAAAAGGAAACATGCTAGTTTTTTATAGTAAAGTTTATTCTTTCTAGAGAAAAAAATTTGGTTCAACCCAACAACCCTTGAATGGCACTTGCCCAACTTGTAGTGGTTAGCAATGTATGTGTGGGACCGTGACTTTTATCCAGGGTTGTAAAATTGACAATCTGCTTGTAAGCTATATGAGATCGGCTCCCTAGAAGCTTGAACCAAGCTTAAATGAGTTCGAACTTTACTTATCGAGTTCTGGTATAAAAAATAAATATATGCTTACATAATAGTTTATACTATATATTAAATTATGATAAAAAGGAAAAACTTATTGTATATTATGTAATTTATGAAATATAATATTATATATTTATATAATTTAATTACTAAATCTTTTAATAAATTAGTTGAACTCGAGCTTTGAAAAATTAGTCACAACCCGAGTTTGAGTTTTATAAATAGAGTTTTACCTTAGTTGAGCTCGAGTTTAGCCTTGGCTTGTTTAGATATTTATTTTCTTTAACGGGTTTTCTTGATTACCAAAAACATGGAACGTTAATGAAGTTATTACAATGTGAGCTGTCACTTTTTTTATAACTTGTGTTTTGAACATTTAGGTATTTGGCCGGAGTCCGAGAGTTTTAGTGACGAAGGTTTTGGTCCAATTCCGTCAAAATGGAAAGGAACTTGCATGAAAAGCGATGATTTCACAGCCGCAAATTGTAATAGGTAGGGGTGTTACACGGGTCGTGTTCACAGTTTGGCGGGTCTAATCGGACCCGAACCCAAACACGGCCCGCACATTCACGGGTTGACCCAAAAACGACTCGATTGCCCGGAAGTTTTTTATTATTTGTTGTTTTCACGTATTAATGCTTTAAATTTAAATTTTTACAACTAAAAATACAAAATTTATATAAAACATTTATAATTTTATTATAAAATCTTAGGCCAAGATGACCAACCAATTAATTCATAAATAAGAACATCTAAATAATATAAACAAGAAACAACCGGGTATATGGGTCAACGACGAAGCCGGTGATTTGACCCGAAACCAAACGTTTAGCTAAACTGGTTTGAGTCAAAACTGACCCGAATCCGTCTCTATCAAACACAGATATGTGAATTTCGTGTTTGGTTTCTGTCATGTAAGAAATTCAGCATCCATCTTCCTAACTAGTCAAATCGAGTCAACTTAAATCTAGTCAATAAGTTTATACCATCTTCTCCTAAATTGTTATATTCTAAAGACTAGATAATTATTTTTTTGTATCGTTTCTTAAATAATATGATGAGGCAAAATCCATTCAATTTTGTGATTAATAAAACATGTTGTGTTCGGGTTGAACTTCTAACGGTTTAACCTGTTTACTTAAACGAAACGACTCACTAACCCATTTATAACTCTTTTAACCCTTTTTAACAACCCGTCAATTCGTTTAACACGTTTACAACTTGGCTTACATTTTTAGATAAATGGGTTAAACGTGTTGTGTTTTGGTTACACGATTTTAAGTGTGTGTGGGTTAGTGTTTGTGTTGAACAGTTTAACCCGTCAGCCTGTAACCTGACATGGTTGACACCCCTAATTAATAACAACATTTTTTTAATAATATACACGGCTTTTAGGAAACTAATCGGAGCACGGTATTACACCGCTGGAGGCGGTATGAGTTCCCCGAGAGACCACAACGGGCACGGGACCCACACTGCTTCAACAGCCGCGGGTAATACCGTACACAACGCATCATATTACGGTCTTGCAATAGGGTCAGCCAAAGGCGGATTTCCCGGTTCAAGAATCGCATCGTATCGGGTTTGTGGGCCCAGAGGATGTAAGGGGTCAAACATATTAGCTGCATTTGATGATGCTATAGAAGATGGAGTGGATGTACTATCATTATCTCTTGGTGCATCACCCGGATACGGGCCCAATTTCCAGAGAGACCCGATCGCCATTGGATCGTTTCACGCAACTGAAAAGGGGATCACGGTCATTTGTTCCGCGGGAAATGATGGCCCGTTGAAAGGGTCGGTTGTTAATGTGGCTCCGTGGATGTTAACCGTTGCGGCTAGTTCTATCGACCGTGATTTTCAGGTTGATATCGTGTTGGGTGACAATACAGTCATAAAGGTAACATTTACTTGAGAATCGGTTGAGTCAGGTTACGTATTATCTCTAATGGGTTAAAGGGTGGAAAAACAAGACTAGTTTAGACGAAAAATGTTCAAATGAGTTTAGTGTTGTCCAAAGCGTATGTTTTAAGCATAAAACATGATAAACATACTAACAAACTTGTTTAATGAAGCCTAAACCCAAGTCCAAGCTTCATTTATCAAGTTTTAGTTAGCTAGCGAGCTTCAACGAACCTGTAACTTACCAATTTTGTGTTTAATACTTTTATATAATAACTATTTTTATATATAATACTTTAATAAAAATAACTAAATAATATATATCATTATATATATAAAAGTTACAAATATAATATATAAAAATAATAATTATGAATGTATATAAATTAATTATTAATTAATAATATATGAGTGGAGTATGAGCAAACACAAGCCAAACTCAAGGTCAAGCTCGTGTAAACTAAACGAGCCTAGCTCTGATTTTCTCTCAAATTGAAGGGAGGAGGCATAAACTTTGGTGAATTACAAAAATCTCCAGCATATCCGTTACTTTATGGGATCACAGCCAAAGGAAATTCAACCATTTATGACGAAGGTGACGCAAGGTAACTCTATTAACAATTCTTTCAAAAGATGTGTCATGTGAAGTCTAAATGTGTATCAAATGTCACTCATGGGATATGAATCCAATACATTTGTTGTCTGAGACCTAGCACTTTTTTTTATTATTTCAAGTCTTACGTCTCCTTAACCAATTAAAGACAACACTCTTTTCATTGCACCAAAGAAACATTTTGTAAGCTTTTTCTTTAAAGTAAATTTATATACAATCCTTTTAAACTCTACTATATATATGTTGTATAAAAAAGTTTTCGTCGTTTTAATATAGTGAAGTGAACTTGAAAAAAGTCAAAATTTGTGAGTGGTCTAGACTCGTAATTACAAATATTTTACCGGCTATTTGTTTTAAATAAAATCAATGACCCAGAATTATTCTTATACGTCGATAAGAAACCTTTATATTTAAACTTTTTCCAATATATAGTATTATATGAAAAAAAATATTATACATATAAATGTATAAAGTTCAGTAAAGATTTATTAGTTTTAAAATATTCATTTAATAGTCTACAACATTTACTATAACTTTATATCTAGTTTTTAAAATCTGATTTTGTTTTCAAAAAAATATTTTTTAAATTCAAAATATTATGTTTAATTGCATAGAGTATCAATTTACAATTCGCTTAAGGTTTTCAAATAAATCTTAATTTTTAAGTTTTTAGTTTTTCGTCAATAAAAGTATTAGATAATTTTTTTTCTGATTTACTTATAAAAAGTTTGACAATTAAAAATATATCTAAAATGACGTTATGATTTGACAATGTTTTAGTTTGTTTTGGGATCTTCATATAACCTTATTGGGAGTTTTTTTTATTTATATCTTTATAAAAAAAGTGTTTCTTACGTTACACCTAACTAGGCATGTTTTTATTTTCTGAAAATTCATAATTGACAAAGCAAGTGTTCTTCAGAAACTGCATACCACGCGCACTAGATCGAGAGAAAGTTAAGGGAAATATAATTCTATGTGAGAATGAACAAAAACTATATACAGCAAAACAAAAGCTATCAGGAGTTAAGAGACTTGGTGCAATTGGTATGGTTTTTATTAGTGATAATGCAAGATCAGTGGCTTCCTCTACTGGATTATTTCCAGTGGCTGCAGTTAGTCGGAAGGATGGGAAAAAGATTATATCTTATGCCAAAAAAGAAAGGTGAATATTTAATGTATTTGATTAAAATTTATAGGAAAATTGGATTTATTAATCCCACCTATTTTAGGTTGGCTGATAATAATCACTTCTAAAAAAAATGTTATACTTTGTCTCATCTTTTAGATTATTTGTTTTCACTAGACCTCCTTTAAAAAATTTTTTGTTCGAATTTCAAAATGATGTTTGAGACCATATGATCAAAAGGAGGATACGAGTCGATTAATACAAAATTTACCTTGAAATGGTGTTTCAATTTGGGTGCTTAAACTTCTAATTAACAAAAATTAAGTAATAAGGAGTACCGTTTCGAGATAAATTTTATATTAATCGACTCAAATGCTCCTTATGATCAAAAGCCCTGAAAGTTGGAACGTTACATATTTTTGAGGTTTGATAATAATAATCTCACTTTAGAAAATTGTTGACAGCGGTCACATCTTTCAAATTATTTGCTTTCATTGAACCTCCGTTAAAATAATAATAATAATAATAATAATAATAATAATAATAATAATTGTTGTTTATAACATATATGGAATATGTGAAGGAATCCGATGGCAACTATTCTACCAACTGTATCAGTAACAGAATATAAGCCAGCCCCTGTGGTTGCCTATTTCTCATCTAGGGGCCCTTCATATGCTACAAAAGATATACTAAAGGTAACTTCACTTCTTATACATGCCCGTGTGTACGTACCGGAACTTTATATGTCAAAATTATATATGCCTAGCAAATACGTTGGTTTTTTTATGATATTAACCCCAAAGCAAATAGGTTTTCTGATCATGATCGGATTGTCTTGCAGCCGGATGTTGCAGCACCAGGTGTGGCCATTCTTGCATCATGGCCCAGCCAAGATTCTGTGGGGAAACTCGCGGGCAAGAATCCTCCACATTTCTATATACTTTCCGGAACTTCTATGGCGTGTCCACATGTTTCTGGCCTTGCCGCAATGATCAAATCTCAAAACCCGAACTGGAGTTCGTCAGCTATAAGATCAGCACTCATGACAACAGGTTACAAATTACATAAAAGTTTCACAAACTGAACTTAATTTTACATTTCAAAGAAGGAATTTTGGGATGAACAGGTAAGTTCGGTTTTGACGGCTTGCCAGTTTCGGCCAGTTCTCTTAAATCTCGTAATGATATTGTTAGATCGTCGAAAGTTTAGTAAAATGATACTTTATTAAAAAAAAGGTAAGACATTATATTTTGAGTAACGTCTACCCAAAACATATACCTAAATAAAATTAATAGCACGAAATTAAGTTAGTCATATTTAGGTGTTATAATTAAAAGTACTTGTACATACAATTAATTGTTAAATTTCTACAAGAAAATTTTTTTTTATTTTAACTAGCATTATACAATTTATTATAAGCATTTTATGTTGTTATTTTTAATATTTCGCCGAGTTTTGTTGTACCTGGTTGGTTTCAAATCATAAGCCAAACCATTAAACTAGTTTTTCCAAACCGTAAACCGAACCAGCTCACTCCAAAGGCCCACTCCAAACCCTAGGGTTGTTCAAAACCTACCAGATCACTCAAAATCAATTTGTTTGTAAACAAGCCAAGCGTGAACCAAGTAAGCTCGGCTTGATGGCTCGCTCATTAGGTCCTCTGCTAAGTTAAAGCCCAAACTTAACTATATGTATACTATAATCCCAAATTATTTTTATAATTCAATACTTAAGTATTATGTGTGTTAAAAATAAAAAAAAATTATATGTTTCGATGTGTGTAAACATATATAATTAATTATTTTTAAATATTGAGCCATGAGCAGGCTTTGAGCCAAAGCCTGAGCACAACCTGGCTTGACTCGACTCATTTACAACCCTATCTAAACGGGCAATAGTCAAATCAACAAATTTTGCTCGGTTTAGATGGTTTGAACAGTTTTATTGTAAAACTATCTATGATTAACCCATGTCAAGCTTCATTTTATAAAAACTTTCAATTACAGCAACTCAAACAAATAACATGAAGACACCAATCACAACAACCACCGGATCAATCGCTACACCGTACGATTTCGGAGCAGGAGAAGTGATATCAAGCCCTTTACAACCAGGCCTCATTTACGAAACGGAAACAATCGACTATCTACACTTCCTATGTAACATAGGCTACAAAGTTGACACGATTAAACAAATCTCTTCAACTGTTCCCTCGGATTTCACATGCCCGTCAAACGCGAGCCATCATCTAATTTCCAACATGAACTATCCATCAATCGCGATATCAAAGTTCAAAGATAAAGAGATTAAAGTAACTCGAAGAGTCACAAATGTCGAAGATGATGAAACGAGTTACATAGTATCAGTTGAAGCTCCCAATGGATTGGATGTGAAAGTTACACCGGAAAAGTTGGAGTTTAGTAAGGAGAACAAGAAGTTGAGTTATGAAGTGGTGTTTAGGTCCGATGGCGGGTTGGAGACTGATAGTTTTGGCGCTATTACGTGGTCGAATGATAAGTATAGAGTGCGAAGTCCGTTTGTCGTGAGGAGCATGTAATACAGAGGAGGAAGAGTGTAGGAGAAGGTAATAAGAAGATAATAAGAGTGTTTATTGAATATGCATGTCAATGTTTTAAAGGAAACTAGTTATGTCACTTTGTGTGAATATGCATGTGTGAATTCTCGGGTGGGCAAAAGTGAAATTGCACTAATTTTGACGTTATTTTACTAATCTCGTGAAAATAACGTTAAAAGTGACGGACGGTTAATCAGGCATCATGTAGTGGCGTTGATAGCCGAAAGACAAGGGTACATGCACCGATCAGCCGGTATCCCGATTATTAAGTGTTATGTGCCTTATGTCCAAGGCTTGATGCAAAACTACTATCGAGCCGGGGGTCTCATCGGAAGCAGCCTCTCAATCCCTATGGGGTAGAGGTAAGGCTGTCTACATCTTACCCTCCTCAGACCCTACCATAGCTTTACTATTGGTGGGATATACTGAGTACGATGATGATGATGAGTTATGTCACTTTGTTATTCTCAAAACTATTTTGGTATACAATAGCAAACTAATAAAGAAAATTGGATACTTGTGAATTTGTGAATAAGTAGTGTACGCATTCTGATAAATTTTTGGTCCACTTCTTTTTATTACTTCAACCGTCCTTCAAATTTTGGACTTGGTTGTACTTTCCTTTCATAATATATCCACCTTTCCAAGGTTGTACTAAAATTATCTTTATGGATCTATATAACAAAATATTAGTTATATTATAACGTTAAGGGTCTGTTTGTTATTAGTTTAAAGTTAGTTTAGGGTTAAAAGTGTCAATGTAAATAGGTTAGGGTCAATATTGTATATAGATTGAAACGGTTATTGTTGAAGCGTCGTGACGGTGTTAATTGGTAGGGTTTATATATACCCCCCTCCCTTTGATTTGTATCAGACAAAATCGTTATTCAATATATTATTCAATTTGTATATCAATCTTGTTCTTATTTATATTTGGATATTCAATTGATTTGTTTGATCACCAAGTTTATTATATCAAGTTTGTTTGATCACCAATATGCCACCACCTTGCTCTAACTAAGTTCTCCGTGTAAGTTCATTTAGAACCAATGTGTGTGTGTATGTTTTCAATCAAAACATTTGAAGAAACACGGATCTACACCTCTAGACGGGTCTTAGATCCGATGAGTCCACATTGTATGATACAGATAACAACCAGTATGATACAAGCCCAATTCCCTGAAGTCCAGTGACCAGAACCTGTAAAACCAACATCGTGAGCTCGTTACGAGAAGGACAAGAGAGGGGGGGGGGGGTTCTTCCCGTAACCACCCTCTGGCGTGAGAATAAGTACAATTCCCACGAAGATAAAGTACTTAAGTAAATAGTGAGTATACAGTGGGAGTGAATGAATACCTCATGATAGTTGAGAGGGTATTTATAGCCGAATGATGTGAGAAGATGATTGGGCCAGCTGTCCTTTTTTGAAGATGCTCTCGTAACCACCTGGACGCGTGTCCTCATATGATACGTTCAATTATACGTTGCATGTGCATGTATAACAACCTGGACACGTGTCTTCACGGGATAGGATAATAAATAACCCTGGCCATGTGCACGGTTATAACGGATTTGCCAGGTGTCCTCAGTTTATTGGGCGAGAGATCACGTATTGCCCAAGAAAGCATCTTGGTAAATCTTCTAGAAGATAATTAGTTACTGACAGCTATCCTGGGGCATTATCTCTTGGTCATTTATACGGACGAATACTCCGTCTTGCGGATGACTTCTGAGGATGCAAGGATGCTTCCGCATGTGCCCTGAGGATGTTTCTTCCTGACATGGCTAGGCGGGTGATCCATATGTCCCACGGGCGTTTCGTGAGGGACCCTCAGCTGACCCGCGGGTAGTACCTAAGGGTATTTGGGTCTTTTTGGTACCCTACCTCTATAAGTCCCCCCAGTCCAGTGTTTCTTCCACGTAAAGTTCTTTATGCGGGTGAAATTTTGGACTTTATACATATTTTGGGGTTTTTTATTCTGCAAGTTGATAAGAAATATCTCTTGTTTCTGTGGATAATCATGAAAAAGGACAAGTTGGCCACTCGTAGGCGCGTGGGCAGGTGACAAGACGTGTATGCCGGTTGTCACTGTACTCGACTGTACAACTTTTCCCTTTTTCGAATTTGCCTCGTGACGTGGCGACTGTCTATTAGGCGATTTTTTCTCTCTCCACTGTTCATATCCCATCACATTAATTGCGATGAGTATATATAGGGGAAGTTAACTTTCTTTCGAAGTTTTATCGCCTTTGATTTCTGATTATCATCTTGCTTTTTCTTTCTGAACCTTCGACTTAACCACTCAATTTTTCTTATAACCGCTCATTATTTCATCAGATCTTACTGTAATGGCGACTATTCAGTCTGAAATTGATGAGGTGGAAGTTCAATGGGATCAGGCTGACTATCAGAAGCTAATTAATACTTATGGTATTCCACCGGAGTGGGGACCGGAGTTTCCTTCTCCTGGTTCTATAGCTAGCCTGCCACCGCCTGGAAAAATGGCTGTATATTCTTACTTTTTTGTCTACGGAAATTTCTGTTTTCCCATGACCAAATTCATCATAAAGGTGTTAAGTGCATATGGGATCCATTTATCCCAGTTACATCCTCGTGTCGTCATGAGAATTCGTCATTACAAATTTGTATGTACTGCACATGGTATGTTACCTCGTGTCGACCGATTTCCTGTGTTCTACCGCCTTGCCAACCGTGATGGTTGGTTTACGTGTCAGGGACTAGCTGACAGGAGTATCGGCTATGAGGTCGAGAAAGGCTCCAAGGACTGGCGTAACAAATATTTTTGGATATCTAAGGACGTAGTGCCCAATACTATGGTCCGACGCCCCGTCGCCGAAGCACTTCCGGAGATTGTCACGGCTCCGCATGAGGGTCAAGAGTGATTCCGTATCCTCGTTTCTGAGCTGACACCAATGCGGGCATTACCCGAGGAGGCACTTGTGTGGGCCGGCATGAGCCGTTTATGGCCATCTCCGTATATGGAACCTGTTTTTATTGGTTTGGATGACCGTAAGTTGTTTTATTTCTTTAATCCTTCGCTTGGAGTTTTACGATTAACTTTTATGTCTCCTCTACAGGTCCGAGGCCCATGTTAAACGCTCTTCTTGACGATAGGGGTTGTATGCGGAAGAGCATCCGTGACGCGGGTGACAAACCCGTTCTTGAAAATTCTAAGGGCAACTTCCTATTTCCAGTGAAGGTGCGTGCTGAACCGATTATTTCAGACGCTACCTTTCAAACAGGTGCGTATGTTCTAAATCCTCCTCCTCTTAATGTGCTTACTTCTGACGGGGTAATCGTCATTATATCATCGAGTGACGATTCCGCCACCCAAGAAGAGGAGAGCTATGATGATGCTTCTGAGTTTTAATCTGTTTCGCATCTGTTGGCAGAGCTGGCACAAAAGAGGACTTTCTCGTCCTTTCAGGCGAGCGATATAGGCACGAGTGCTGCTGGTGCTAAGGGCGAACCAACAGCTAAGAAACAGCGGACTCGTCGTCCTAAGAAGCCGCAGTCTAGCCTTGCGGAATGCATGAAGACGGTGACTGGTACGTGTTTCATTTTCTAATTTTCACTGCTTTGATACGTGATTGAACGTGATTTTCCTGTGCATATCCATCGATTGTTGGGGATGATGCGTTGGAGAAATTACCATCACCAACCCCACCATTCGAGAAACAACCATCTCCTCCTCCGGAGAAGGAGATGGAAGATAATCCTTCTACCCCTCCCAGTGAAGCAAATGTGGAGGGGTCCAATCTTCAGTCAGGAGCTAACGACTCCTTAAGACTATCTTTTTCAAACTGGGAATGTTTCTGGTTCCCAGGATAATAACCCAGACGTCAACGAAGAGGGTTTCAGGATCCATGAATCCCCATCTCGGTCTCCTCCTCATTTTTTTTCTCCTTTCTCACCTTTGACTATGGGTGCAGGAGGGAGTTTCCGGTTTGGACCATCTGTCCATGAAATTGGAGGGGGGGGGGGGGTCGACACATGGTGTTCCTCAACAATCTTCTTCCATTCTGGTTCGTCTCGATACATCAAGTTCTGATTATTACGGAGAGGCGAACCCGGGGGAGGATTATCACTCATTTATCCCTCATTGGGACCTTGTTAATGGGTCTCGCTTCACTGACCCGGGTGTATGCATGGCTTTTATTAAACAATGCGTGCCACCCGCGGAGCGGATCCATCAGCGTGGTCGTTCTCGCCATGATCTTCATGTTGATGTTTCTATGTCACTTGCCAATTCTTTGGCTTGTGTACAAGAGATATTACGCGAATGACGTACAATGGGTAGCAAGCTTGGGGAAGCTTCTCGAGCCGTCGAGAAAGCCAAAAAGGAAGCGGCGGAGCAGTGGTCGGCGGAAAGTACGGCAAGATGGAAGTTATCTGATGCCGAAATTGCTCTTCAAGGTAAGAAAGACCGGCATGTTGCCGCTGCCCGTCAGTGGAAGGAGGCCCGTGAGAGGCAAAATTCGGTCCTTGAGACTGCTTGCGCTGAAGCCCAAAAGAAAAAGGATGACTTGGCGGGGACCCTTGAAGCTATTTCGGCCTTAGAAAGCCAGGTGACCCGTCAAGGTACCCGGATCCAGGAGCTTGAGGCAGAATTAAAGTTGCATAAGGAGCAATATGAACTTAAGGACAAAAACGCTGCATAAATGCAGTCTGCCTATGACTCCTTGTTGCAAATACGTGAAGAAGGCGAAGTCCGCGCAACTGAAGCTTTAAATGACAAACAAGGAATGTCTGACGAGTTGCGGGAGCTTCGGGACAGAGTGGAAGTGCCGAGCACGATCGACTCCGGTTCCTCAACCGAGGGCTTGATTCTGTGACTCTCCCTCATATGTTATTCATTATACCCTTCATGTACAAATGCTAATAAACTACTTTTATCCTTTGCCAGGTCATCCGGCATATTAAGGAGAATTCTGAGCTTACTGATTGCTTTGTAAACTTAATGACTGCTTCCTCCCAGGCCGGCCGCGTGAAAGGCTTTAATGAAGGAATGGAGATGCTCAAGCTGGTCATTCCTTTGAAAACCATCCGCTTCACGGCCTTGATGTTAAGCAAGAATACAATATGCGGAATAAGGTTACGACAGCCTGGTATTTCCTCTGCAGAACATTCTTCCGGAGTTTGCCTCCGCCAAAGATGGCGTGCGACAATTGAGGATCTATCTAGATGATGAGTCTGAGGATGCCTCGTTTGAGGATACTTCACCGAAAGCTCTGGAGGACATACCGGCCCCTAATGTCACACCCCGACCAAAGGCGGCGAAACATGCCGGGGTGCAACGTGATTGGACAAATACACAAGACACTATTTAAAGTGACAATATTTATTTAACTCATTTATTTCAACAAATCAATAAACAACACATCTCGTCCACACAAACAAGTTAAATACAAGTAGCAATTATATTGTTCGTTTTACTAATATCCTAATAGTCTTGGTAACGTTTTCGTTGAATCCTCGAGTCAACAAAAGTTAAACCTGTAACATTTCATAAAATAAAGTTTATCAACACAAAGGTTGGTGAGCAATTCATAAGTTTGAGCATATAAGTATATAGTAATAAAAAGCCACAAAACTTGTATACAAAACAATAATTAATAGCAACAATTTAGATATGCAAAAGATAAATAGTTCGGACCCTTTCTAAATGGTAACAACCAAGTATACTCGGATCATAGTGTCCATGAGGCTACCCGCCTCATGCTAAATAGTTATCGTTAATAAGAATACATTAACGACACCCTCCATAAGAGAATACCAAATGGATTCGGGATTTCTATTCGGATCGTGATACCGTCTATAAGGGGATACCAAATAGATCGGATTTTGTGAGGCCAACCTTCCTTAGCATTCAAAGTTTAGCATTCAAGTGTGGCTACCCGCCAGAGCAATAAACATTAAAGCATGTAAGCATATAACACCGAATCAAGCATTTATTTAAGTAAAATATACAATCACGTTTGTGGGTTTAAGGATTCAAGTAAATAAAGCATTTAGTTTGATAAGTATGAAATGTCACCCCAAAATGGAAGATGGAAAAAGTGGTATGAAAGTACTCACATCGATTGATGAACCTAGAAATAAATAGATAAATAAATGAAGCTCGAACGGTAAACGAACAGATTCGACTTGAAACGATAAACACCTTAGCTAAAATAAATAATGTAATATATATTAATGAACTTGAAGCCATAATGAAACTATATTGGAAACATTGAACGAGGAGGTTCGGTTGTAAATCGGATTACCGGTTAATTTGTTAATGATTAGGGACTCGTACTAAATTGATAATTAATATAAAAATAATATTATTTTATTTGGGCTTTTAAATAACTAAACCAATATTAAATAGAAACAAGACGGGTTTTAAATCAAGAGTTCAGTTTTATAAAGAAAATGAATTGATAATAAAGTTTATAATAATATTATTAATGATAATAATAGTAATGATAATAATAATTCTAAAAAGATATGTTAGATATATATATATATATATATATAGATATGTAAGATAATGACGGTAAAAATAATAACCATAATTATTATTAATAATACTAATAATAATAGTTAAAGAATAAAGATCTTAATATTAATTAAAATGTTGTTGATAAAAATAATAACAATAATAAGTTATATTGATAGTAAGTAATGCTACCATACTTGATGTCGGTTTGATTTCTAAACGAATTCATAAAATAAATATAATAATATTATTGTTAATAAATAAATGATAGAAGTATGATTTTAATAAATAATAATATGATCCTTATTAGCAATAATAGCAACTTTAATATTTATAATAATAATAATAATCATCATCATAATAATAATAATCCATTTATTATGAAAATAATGCTAAAAATAATTATTTTGTTAATGATAATAATAACAATAATAATAATATTAATAAAAATCGTTAAAACTAATGAGTTTTATATATTTTGATAGTTTTATACTAAATATACAACTTTGAAAAACGATAACACGAAATCGGTTTTAACGTGGGACTCGAATCCGGGTCTTGACGAGACGACTCATCAATCAAATTTCCGAAACACAATCCAATTCTATATTTTATATAACAAATTATAACCAAACTTTCCCCCCAATACAAAACAATTCCACACTCATCCAACCCGTTTCCAAGAAAAAATAACCGATAAGTAAACCGATTACTAACAAATTAAATCTAAAAGTCGATATACGAAAACTGAAAGCACTAAAACTCAAAACTAATTTACCAATTAAATTGTGCATAAGCTCGTGACTCTACACCGGGAAAGCCCGAGCCGAAACTGCCGAAGACGAGCCAAGAGGGAAAGGAGAGTAGTGGTGTGCGTTGATAGGTGGTGGCCGGAGGTGACTTCTCGCCGGAAATCGGCAGGGGGTTTGGGGTGGCGGCTGGGTGATGTTATGTTAGGGTTAGGGTTTATTTGATTATATATGCATGTTACATATTTACAAAAATGGTCCTCCAAGTTTCAGTTATGGTTTAATACGAGTTTAAAGGTTTCCAAAGCTTATAACGAGTTTATGAAAGTCATTTTAAACCCCGTATGTTTTTCTTAACAACACTATATTATGACAAACATCGATTTATTTAAGATTGAAGTCTATACTAATATTATATAATAACTAAATAAGGTTCTAAAATGTTGAATCGGTTTTACAAAAATAAAAGTTTACAAAACTAATA
This sequence comes from Bidens hawaiensis, assembly GCF_021521415.1. Lineage (NCBI taxonomy): Eukaryota > Viridiplantae > Streptophyta > Magnoliopsida > Asterales > Asteraceae > Bidens > Bidens hawaiensis. The sequence goes on from NW_027491014.1 coordinate 1,735,334, forward strand.
TAACACGAGACCCGAATTTGACAAATGTCACAGTATCCCCAACTTTTTAGAAATTTCGTTCCGAAATTAAAATAAAATCAAAGAAAAAAAGTAATTATTAATGACTATTGTCCTTTGTATGATAATTGCATGAACAATTTTAAGTAAAAGAACAACGTTAAATCCTTGCATGACCCGAAAAATGCTACAAGTGAGAAACATGATAAAGGCACTTATATATAGGATGTACCAGCAGCGTATCCACCATGCCCTTATCATAACTCACATTTCTATCGTTTTTCCGCTATCATCCTCCGGTCTGAGTTATCGCACACAACCGCACTTACTATGGCTTCCATACGGGGATTTCAATAATTAAGTGTACACCCATAATTATTTCGATCGTCGTATGGTGCACATGGTTCGTCCCATTGTGTGGTTTAAAAAGACTTATTTATATATTATTATTTTTTTTTGAAATTTTAAACATTTGAAACGTGCATAAATCTATTGAATTTTAATAATGAGAACTCATGATAAAAGAAACGAGAAATCCAATAAAGGAAATGAGAATCCAAAGAATGAAAAATGAAAAATCCAATAGGTGTAAATGAGAAACCCAAAAGTGAGTACATGCGGTCGGGGTAAACAACGTTACAATTAATAATAGCGTACGATGAGTTTCATACGTGAACAAACTTGAGGTTATAAGTAATTAAGATTACGATTGCGTGAAATCACGAGAATGAGGTGAGTTTCTTTGGGATGACGCATACGTATCAACATAAATAAAATAGCATTTAGTTAACAACCAAAATAATCGATGAAATGTGATAAAACGTGAATACGACCACTATTGTGAAACCATTTATATAATCGTCATTATAATAACGGTTTCTAATAGCGCCAAAACTTGCAGACAGCCACACATAGGCCATTAATAGATTAAATGAAATGACATAGAATAATGTATAGAATCGTGTTTACACAAATGCTCAAATATAAATAACATAGTCATGATAATATCGTTTAAAAATACAAACGAGATTTTGGCGAAGTTAAGGTTTTGAAAGTATTACACAAATTGTTATTGAATAGTGTGCATTCGGTCACAAAAATCAAAACACAAAAATGAAATCTCATGTGCATAATATTGTCATCGAAAAATCTCATCAAATGAAAAGAAAAATCGCAATAATAGTGAGACTTGAATTAATGTCGAAATATGTAAATCGCGTAGCGTATTATAGACTACAACTGAAAATGAGGTCTTAAGTAAGGCCGTTTTATTGTTTCTCAGAAATGTACATAATAACAAAGCATCGCGGTAACGCATTGCTAGGGAAATTATTAAAATCAATATTGAATGTAAATCTTGTAACCCAAATTGTTAAAGGAGTTTGTATTCATAAAGTTATTGTGATGAAAATAAATTTTTATAAAGTGATGATGCTTGCGATAATAAGAGGTAATAGTTTGCGTAAATTGTTATTGAGCAAAAATTTGTGTTACAATATAAAATATTTATAAGCACGTCCCAAAAGATTTGTAAAGCCATGGTCATTAAGTTTATGCAATATGGTGAAAATTGTAATTTATTACTAAATAAATCATCATTCAACATCCAAAATGAAACCTCGTATTTATAAAGTTATTAAGAGATTTATCACCTTAGGTGACAATATTTAAAATCTTGACATCATACATATAATCGTTTAACAACCTATGAAAGCAAATCCTCATAATCAATTTTTTTTTTTGTTGTCATGACAGTACTATATATATATATATACATATATACATATATATATATTTAGAGTTTATAATTTAAAAGTGATTATTTGAACACATAAGGTTGTTATAAGTACACTAGTTGTGTATATATATATATACATAAAAAAAATTTAGGAAAAAATGAAGCTTGCGTGTGTATGGGGGTTTTAGGCTTCGAATAGTAAATGGTTTGGAAATTTGGTGAGGAGTGAGTGTGTTTCGGTTGGCTTGCATAATTGGGTTTTCTTGAGTTGGATTTATGAGGTTTGTTGAGTTTAGGTCGTTTGAGTGGTTTAGGCTTAGGTGATTTGTGTGAGTAATGGTTGGGCTAATAGGTGAGGTTTGGCTTATTTGAGCTTGGGTTAAGTTGGTGGGTTGGATAATTTGATCTTGGCTAGTTTGGGTTAAGATTTGGTTTATACATGTATTTTGTAAAGAGTGTTTGGGTTACTATTTTGACATCAACTCTATGGTTGGATGGGAACGGTGTGGCGATATGGTTTGTGACTCGACATAGTATGGGTCGAAGGATTTTTAAGTCATAGTTGGATAAGCTTTGGTTTGTATATGTTCAAGGCATTTGTGAGTGTGTTTGTCGGTGTTTTTAAAGTATTAGGATAGTGAGTTTGATAGGTTTTTGTGGCGTGGGTGTAAGGCCCCGTTACCGGTGCCTCACATTTGGACGTTGGATTTACTCATCAACATAGTTCTAATCATCAGAGTTAATAAAAACATACGCGGAATATTAAAACTTTCATAACATTACAATAATAAGTCATAACATGTCTTAAAACATTTATCTTGTCCTTCAAAATCAAAACATAACATAACAAGTCTTCAGATGCCAGACTCTTATTCTTCTGCCATGTGCCCCGCTCAAGCCAGCTGCCTCATTCTACTCACCTGTGTGCATACTAAAAGTCAGCCATGCTGAGTGAGTTCTAGTTAATTAGGTAACATACAATACGTCCTTACACATTCATATACACGTACCCGAAAGTACATATACATACATAGTTCTTTACCTTCCTTCATACGTTCATACTATCATACCTTATTTCTTTCCTTTTATACATACACATATACATATACCTCGTCCTAGAACATTCGCAGATATTATTAGGGTCTGTTCCCTACATTCGTGGATATTATTAAGGTCTGTTCCCTACATTCGCGGATATTATTAGAGTCCGTACCCTACATTCGGGGATTTTATAAGGGTCCGTTCCCTTCATTCGCGGATACTATTAGGGTCCGTTCCCTTTCTACCATACCTTCCACACCTTTCTATACATTCTTAATTATAACTTCCATAGCACATACATCATTTGTATATCATACATATATATATATATATATATATATATCAATCATATCTTTAAACAATCCCTTGACGGTACACGCAATATCCAAAGATCGTTCATGCATCATCAAGCATTCATTCATACATAAATCATATAAGACATACACTTACCATTTAAGGTAAGTGTATGGTAAGTGTATTAACAAATCACATCGAGTATGCACACAGCCCCGAAAACATAACAAGGAAGTGGGGCTAGAAACTCACCTGAATGCGGTTACGTTCACCGTTTATAGTTATTCATTTCTTGAGCTGTGCACGGCTAACTGTATAATAATTACATGTATCAATTAACTATTACTACCCATAACGTATTTCTATCTTTAATTATCACCCTCAACGAATGGGGGTCCGGGGGCAGCTCCCCTGGCAGCGGGGTTTAGGGGCGGCAGCCCCTAGCAGGGTCCAAGGGGCAGAGCCCCTGGCTGGGGTCGAGTTCGTTAACTGATTCGTCATCTAATCATCATCAGGTTCGTCCTCTGATTCGTTAACTTATCATAACGAATTGGGCAGGTAACGAATCACTTGATTCGTTATCTTTCCATGGCGAACTAGTGGTTAACAGATCACTTGATTCGTCCTCTTAGCATAACGAACTGGGTGATCTAATTCGTTATTTTGTCTTAACGAATGGTTGAACTAATTCGCTATCTGGACATAACGAATTGCACCATTCTTAGAGAATCATCCTTGTTCTTATCCAGACTTTGACTTAGGGTCAAAGTCAAAATTGCCAAGAACACAGAATAGTCAACATTCATCAGATCTGCAATTAAACCCTCGTTTCTTAACCAAATATCACGATTTAGGTATCAATGGATTCAGAATTACAGCGCCTACAAATCCTAACCATCAAATCGGTCAAACATCAATGTTTAAGGGGTGCGATTTAGGTATATAGGTTACGTGTTCTTTTAGGTTATCGATTAACATATCAAACGTTAATGGATTACAGTATTACTTGTTGTAGTTTGATTCGTTTTAAGCATACAAGAACAGATCTGTGATTTCCCAAGCCAATCCGAACCTAAACGAACGATTTGTAATTATAAACGTACCTTAAATGAGTCGAACTACGAACACGGTTAAGCCTTGACGTTGTTTTGGTTCTTCACGACGATCTAGCACCAACGGGATCGGGTTTCCGCCTTCGAATCTTGGCTCGGTTTATAGGATAGTGTTTGTGTGTGTTTTCCAAGGTGTAGGCTATGGTGTAGAGAATGGATAAAAATGGAAAGGTTTAGGGTTTAAGGGGTATTTATACTCCCTTAAGCGCATGGTCCTAAGGCCCATTCCATTTCTTATTTCATCATCTAAAGTCCAAGCCCACCTTCTATTAGTTTATTTATTAAAACCGACACACGACACTTCATCGAATAAACAAAATTCCATTTATTTATTATAATCAAAAGTAGGATGTTACAAGTCTCCCCCCCTTAAAGATGTTTCGTCCCCGTGACCTAACTATTACATAAACAAATTCGGGTAAAACTTGCGCATCTCATCCTCAGCTTCCCAAGTAGCATTTGAACCCTTGCGATTCTTCCATATCACTTTCACTAAGGGTATAACCTTGTGACGGAGTTGCTTTTCCTTGCGGTCAACTATCTCAATCGGTTGCTCGATGTAATTCAACTGTTCATCAACCTCAATGTCCATTAATGGCACGTGAGACGTGTCATCAGCTAGACATTTTCTCAAATGAGAAACATGGAAGGTTGAATGAATTCCTTCTAACTCTTTTGGCAAATCCAGCTTATAGGCCACTTCACCTACCCGATCTATAATCTTAAATGGTCCAATGTACCTCGGACTAAACTTCCCCCTCTTTCTAAAATGGATAATTCTTTTCCAAGGCGAGACCTTAAGCATCACATTGTCACCAATGTTAAACTCAATCGGTCGTCGCCGTTTATCAGCATAAAACTTTTGTCGGTCTTGAGCAGCTTTCATTCTTGCTTTAACCTGATTGAACTTTAAAGATGTTTCTTGAACCACTTCTAAACTTCCCATCTCCTTCTGGACAATCTCTCCCCAACATACCGGGGTCCTACATCGTCTACCGTAAAGCATCTCAAATGGCGGCATACCAATACTTGAATGGTAGCTGTTGTTATAGGAGAATTCTGCTAGATGCAGATGATCATCCCAACTTCCTCCAAAATCTAGAATGCAAGCACGTAGCATATCCTCAAGGGTTTGGATCATCCTTTCAGACTGTCCATCTGTTTGAGGATGATACGCCGTACTGATGTTCAATCTTGTTCCCATGGCCTCATGGGACTTCTTCCAAAACCTCGAAGTAAATCGGGTATCTCTATCGGACACGATCGATAGCGGTACACCATGCTTAGATACAACCTCTTTGATGAACAATCTTGCTAACGTTTTTGACGAGATGGCCTCTCCTATGGGCAGAAAGTGAGCACTTTTGGTCAAACGGTCCACTATCACTCAGATGGTATCATGATGCTTAGCTGTACGAGGTAGCTTAGTTATGAAATCCATGGTAATGTGTTCCCATTTCCACTCTGGTATCTCTAGAGGCTGCATCTTTCCTTAAGGTTTCAGGTGCTCTGCCTTGACTTGTAAACAAGTTAAGCACTTACTGTCATAATCTACTACATCATTCTTCATTCCCGGCCACCAGTAGTCCCTTTTTAAATCTTGATACATCTTAGTGGATCCTGGATGAATCGAGTATCTTGTCTTATGAGCTTCATCTAAGATTCGACCTCTGAGATCTCCATGGCGTGGAATCCACATACGGTCAAACCTAGTCTTAACACCATGAGTGTTTTCCATCAACTCGTCTTACTGACCGAAAATCCTTTCTTTCTTTACTAGCCATTCATCTACCAGCACCTCTGACTGCACTTTGATGATTTCTTCGAAAAGACTTGAGTTCATAATCAATTGGTATGACTTCACCGTTGCAATGACCTCTTCATTCTTGCGACTTAGCGCATCGACGACCACATTAGCTTTACCAGGATAATACTTAATGTCGCAGTAGTAATCCTTAATCAACTCCAACCATCTCCTCTGTCTCATGTTCAATTCCTTCTACTCAAAGAAGTACTTTAAACTCTTAATATCCGTGTAAATGGTGCACTTAGTACCATAAAGATAATGCCTCCATATATTGAGAGCATGCACTACTGCTGTTAGCTCTAAATCATGCGTCAGATAAGTACTCTCATGAACTTTCAACTGTCTAGACGCGTAAGCTATCACCTTTCCTCGTTGCATCAACACGCAACCTAACCCACGATGCAAAGCATCAGTACAAACAACCAAATCCTCGTCACCATCGGGTAAAGCAAGGATTGGAGCTTGCGTGAGTCTCTTCTTTAACTCCTGAAAAGCCTCTTCTTGAAACTTACCCCAACTGAATACTATCGACTTTCAAGTCATACCGGTCAACGGTGCGGCTATCTTGGAGAAACCTTCGATGAATCTCCTATAGTAGCCAGCTAACCCTAGGAAGCTTCGTATATCAGTCGGATTCTGTGGAGTCTTCCTATTTGTTATCGCTTCAATCTTAGCTGGGTCAACGGTAATCCCTTCAGGATTAATCACGTGACCTAGAAATTGCACTTCTCGCAACCAGAACGCGCATTTTGAAAACTTAGCATACAAATTCTCTTTCTTAAGAGTCCCCAATACCTCTTTCAGGTGCTCAGCATGATCAGACTCGCTCTTTGAATAAATCAATATATCGTCGATGAAGAGAATAACTGATTTATCCAACATTGGCCGACACACCCTATTCATCATGTCCATAAATGTTGTAGGAGCATTTGTTAGACCGAATGACATCACGAGGAACTCGTAGTGTCCATACCATGTTCGGAACGCTGTCTTAGGGATGTATGCCTCCTTCACCTTCAATTGATGATAGCCTGATCTAGATCTATTCGTGAGAACCAACCTGAACCTTGCAGTTGGTCGAACAGATCATCAATCCTTGGCAAATGATATCTATTCTTTACCGTAAGCTTATTCAACTCGCGATAGTCTATGCACATTCTCATGCTTCCATCCTTCTTCTTCATGAATAACACTGGTGCGCCCCACAGGGAAACACTTGGTCTAATAAAACCCTTGTCGAGGAGTTCTTGCAGTTGGGACATCAGTTCTTTCATTTCGGATGGTGCTAGACGGTAAGGCGCCTTTGCGACGGGTTGGGCTCCTGGTACTAAATCTATCTGAAATTCTATCTCTCGCTCCGGTAGCAACCCCGGAATATCCTCAGGGAATACTTCTGGGTAGTCGCGCACAATAGGAACATCTTTCATTTCTTTTGTCTCGGCCGTAGCGTTGACAACATACGCCAGGTAGGCACCACATACTCGCCTTAACAAACCCTCGGCTTTTATCATCAAAATGACATTAAGCCCAGAACTTTCCTTATCACCATAATCCGTCACCGCATTACCATCCAAGGACTTTAACCTTATTATCCTACTCTTACACACTATCTGAGCTTCATACTCAGACAACCAATCCATTCCCAAAACTACATCGAACCCTCCTAAGGTCATAACATACAAAGTAATAGGGAACTCATGTCCCTCTAACTCTATCTTACAGTCCTTAACCATTCTCATTATTTTAACCGAGGCGTCACTAGCGGTTTCTACTATAAAAGTTTCAGACACTCGACAACATTTCATTTTAGCTAATTTACTAAATGGCGTGGCTACGAAACTCTTGTTCGCACCTGAATCAAATAATACAGAAGCGGATATACCGTTTACTAAAAACGTACCTGTCACGACATCCGGGATCTGCTTGGCTTGCTCTTGAGTCAACATGTAGGCCCTAGTCCTTGGCCTTGCTTGGTCAACATCGTTCTTCCCACTACCTCCAGCCTCACCGCCCGCGCAAGCCCTCGCTAGGTGGCCAGTCTGACCACACCTATAACACACGGGCTTTGCATGACAATCTTGGGCAAAATGTCCCACCTTTCCACACTTATGACCACACCTATAGCATGCGTTTGACCCTAACCGGCATTCCCCACCGTGGGATTTCCCACACTTATGGCACACATCAGAACCAGTGCCCCACTTACACTCGCCACCGTGCATCTTGCCGCAAGTCTTACACGACTTCTTTTCCCACACCTTCTGTTTCTTGTCTTTGGAGTTCCATAACTGAGTACCGGGTTGTTTGACATGATTGACCCATTTCTTATCTTTCTTCTCTTCTCCCACAACCACGTCGTCCACAGCCAGGTCTTCATAAACCATCTCTGCGAGTTCGACAGCAGAGTCAAAAGTAGCAGGTTTACTCGTCCTAACCAGTGTGCGGACTTTCTGTGGCAATCCCCTCACGTACACTTGATCCTCTTAGCCTCAGTGTTAACCATGTCAGGCACTAGTCTAGACATTCGGTTGAACTCTGTGGTATACTCACGATGTGTCATCGTTCCAGCTTTCAAGTTCAGAAACTTCATCTCCGCCCTCTCAACTTCGGTGTCAGCACAGAACTTCTTCATAATCAGTTCTATCAGATCCTCCCACCTCATAGCCTTGATTTCTTCTCGACTCCTTCTTTGCTCAATCGATTCCCACCAATACATAGCCTCATCTTCAAACGCTGGGTGGCATAACCGACAGCTTGATCGGGACGACACTTGCTAATGCGGATAACCTTGTCCATAGTAGTTATCCATTGAAGAGTAGAGATTGCGTCACCCAACCCACAGCTTCGGCGGGTCGCATCCCTTGAAGAACTTATAGTTGCACCCACCTCGACCCCTCTTCTTATCATCAACTTTCACAGACCTTACCTCACTCGAAGCCTCCCTCTCTCCTTCATCATCTTTCCTACCGCCTCGTTCAGCAGTCCTTTCACGGCCTCGCGCTCCTCCCGTTCATTTTGGGAATACAAAGTTGCGAAATGAAATCCCTTTTTTTTACCAAGTTCATTATTTAATGTCGTGTAATGAAGAATATCATGGTAAGTTAAAATGACCGGCATTGTTAATCGAGAAATCACAAGTAAACGATTTTTTTTGTCTTTAAAATAAAATTTCTATGAAGTTTTGCGTGAGGATTTCAAGAAAGTTACAAACTATAAGTTTGCAAATTTTCTTGAAAAATCAAAGCGAAACTACCATAAGAAATTTAAAATGAGTTGTATCATAAGATGCAAGTTTTATTGATGAAAATTTATAATGAAGCAAAAATGCATAATGAAAGTTGTTATGAAAATAAATTTGGGTAGCGAAAATTTTACCACGTGTATTATATAATATAGTATAATAAAAAAATGTCGTGAGAAGTTTAAATAATTAAAATTTTGAAGTGATCGTCCAAAATAAACGGAATAGTTATAAAAATAAAAAAATTTTATAAACTTTTTGTACAAGGACTTTAAAGATAATTTAAAGTTTATATAATAGAAGATTTACTTGAAAATTCAAAGTAACATTGGTCATGAAATCTTTTTAATATGATGGAATTTATATAATGAGAATTTTGTTTATAAATAGTCTTAATGAAAATAGATGGCATATTAAAAATCATAGTGAATGGATCGAAAATGTATATATATACATAAATTTATCGAAGAGGTCGCAATGGATGAAATTTATATAAATAAAATCATTGTGAAAACAAAACGAGAAAATTGGCGTAAAATTTTACCATATAAAATCGAGATATAAAAGAATTATTCACAATATAAAAAAATATAACATTTATAAATAAAGATGGCAACAAATATAATAAATCGGAATACAACGTCTTGTCGAAACACTAGTCCACGTACCACCGTGGATCTATTGTTTCAACACCGAAAGTTAAGATGGCGAACGGAACGCTCGCATTCGATTACTTAAAGTGGTCATCTCATATGAGACAATCTTTAAGGAGATTTGAAACAACGGGATCTAAGTTAAGCTCGTGATTCATAAAACACAATAAAAACTAATGTTTTTGCGTTTTAAGGTAAGGATACCTTGGATACTATGAAAGTGTGTGTATGTGTATAATTATGATTTGACAAAATAAATAAGCATATAAATAAGCAAATGTATTGAACAATCAAGTAGGGTAAACACGTATAGGCAACACGTATAAGGACCCTAAAGTAAAGACTATACTAGGTCGTTACGTCTAACCACCTATCTTATAGTCTTGTGGATCTGATACCAATCTGTCACACCCCGACCAAAGGCGGCGGAACATGCCGGGGTGCAACGTGATTGGACAAATACACAAGACACTATTTAAAGTGACAATATTTATTTAACTCATTTATTTCAACAAATCAATAAACAACACATCTCGTCCACACAAACAAGTTAAATACAAGTAGCAATTATATTGTTCGTTTTACTAATATCCTAATAGTCTTGGTAACGTTTTCGTCAGTCCTCGAGTCAACAAAAGTCAAACCTGTAACATTTCATAAAATAAAGTTTATCAACACAAAGGTTGGTGAGCAATTCATAAGTTTGAGCATATAAGTATATAGTAATAAAAAGCCACAAAACTTGTATACAAAACAATAAATAATAGCAAAAATTTAGATATGCAAAACATAAATAGTTCGGACCCTTTCTAAATGGTAACAACCAAGTATACTCGGATCATAGTGTCCATAAGGCTACCCGCCTCATGCTAAATAGTTATCGTTAATAAGAATACATTAACGACACCCTCCATAAGAGAATACCAAATGGATTCGGGATTTCGATTCGGATCGCGATACCGTCTATAAGGGGATACCAAATAGATCGGATGTGACACTCGTCAAAATCTGGATCTCGATTTGTATTCGTGTTGTAAACCTTTATTATACAAACCCGACTCAACATCTTTTTTTTTGTTTCTTCATTTATTTATTATAATATTATTATATATCTTGTAACATCCTAATTTCGGTTTTATTAATAGAATAAATATCGTCTATTTTATAGTGGGTCGTTATCAGTTTAGAGAAATAGAATACGAGTTGGGCTAGTGTTGGGTTAAATGGATATGGATTATGGACTTGGATTATGAAAGAAAGAGGAAAGGACCATGGGCTTAAGCCCATGATCCATAATTATTAAACCATTAATCCCTCATTTAATTCATTCTCACACATTCCATACACCACCCAAAACACACACTTAAGATTTCTCTCTAGTTCTTCCCTATCTACACCGAAACCAAGAAGGAAACCGAGCACCGACCCGAGGTAATGCTAGTATGATGTTTTATTAGCTTAAACCCGTTAGATATAGTCACGAAACGATGAGCCGACACCGTTAAACCGTTTAAGTCACGAGATCCAGATGGAATCGGGTATAAATCAAACCTATGATGAGCTTAGGGGTCACCCTAGCTCAAATCTGGATCGAACGGGACGAAAAACGGTGAAAAACGAGCTAAAACCCGTTTTTCCGGCGACATCGCGTTTTTCCGGCTGCTTTACGGCAATGACGGCGCCGGAAAGGCGGCGCCGGAAAGTGGTACGAGGTTAAGGGGGGGATGTCAGGGAATGTTCTGACATTCCTGACCTAACCCTAGTTCGCTACAGGAATATAGCGAATTAAAGGTGATTCGCTAGCTAGTTCGTCCATGGGAACATAGAGAACCGATTACAGTTCGTGTTCAATTCGTTAAGGGAAAGGGATGACGAATCACCCTTGATTCGTTATAGCCAGTTCGTTAGAAGAAAGAACGAATTAGATGGACTAATTCGTTATATGGACTAATTCGTTATGTGGACTGATTCGCTAAGAGTTCAATTCGTCATAGGGTTCAATTAGCTAACCAGATCAAACGAATAAGGCCTGATTCGTTATAAGGTAACGAATGGGTTCATTCGTTATAAACTCCATTCGTTAAAGGACTGGGACGAATTAGAAGTTTAACATAATGACAGAATGGTCCCTGGACTTAGAAAAGAATGATTTAATTACAAATAAGCCCTTGAACTTTTAAGTAACATATTATTCAATGATTCAAAATGCTAATGGAAAATGTGTTAGGACAATTAATGGAAATAAAATTTTTCCATTGGACCCCTGCCAGGGGCTCTGCCCCTTGGACCCTGCTAGGGGCTGCTGCCCCTAGACCCCGCTGCCAGGGGCACTGCCCCCGGACCCCCGTTCGTTGTGGGTAGTAGCTAAGACTAGAAAGATGATATGAGTAGTGAAAGTTAGTTGATACATGTAAATATTATACAGTTAGCCGTGCACAGCTCAAGAAGGGAATAACGATTAACGGAGAGCGTAACAGGATCCAGGTGAGTTTCTAGCCCCATTTATGTGTTATGTTTTCGGAGCTGTGTGCATACTCAATATGTTTGTTAATACGCTTATCCTAAGAGATAAGTGTATGCCTTATGTGAATAATGTGAAATGTATGAATGATTGCTTGATGGTACGTGAACTATCTTCGGATATTGCACGTACTGTCAGGTTGTAACGCTATATATATAAGGTAAGTATGATATGTATGCTTATGTGTATGAACGTGATAAATTTAATAAAAGAAGGAAAGGATGGTTGTATGGTTGTATGGTTACGAAAAGGGTACCGAGCCCTAATAATACTCGAGGTATGATGTATGGTTGTATGGTAACGAAGAGGGAATCGAACCCTACTAATATTCGAGAACTAGGGAACCGAACCCTACTAATATTCGAGGAAAGAGTGTACCGAGCCCTAATAATACCCGAGGAAGGAGGATACCGAGCCCTAATAATACTCGAGGAAGGAGGGTACCGAGCCCTAATAATACTCGAGGAATGTAGGGCGTAATGCTCTTTATAACGTAAGATATGAAAGCAAGTTAGTACAAAAGAAAGTATGAAAGTATGAATGAAAGAATATAAGTTTGTGTGTATTGTATAATGTATGATTAACTAGAACTCACTCAGTGTTGCTGACTTTTAGTATGCACGCAGGTGAGTAGGATGAGGCAGCTCGCTTGAGGAGACACGTGGCGTTGAATAAGAGACTGGCATCGGAAGGCTCAGGGCGTGTTATGTTTTAATTACTTAGTTTTCGAAAGACAAGTTGGTTGTTTAAGACAAGTTTTGAATTGTTATGAAATGTTTTATTAAAGTTTTTATATTCCGCGAATGTTTTTAATTAACTCTGATATTTAGAACTGCGTTTATGAGTAAATCCAACACGAAAGTAGGGCTACCGGTAACGGGGCCTTACATATCTCGATAACCAATAAATCGATGTTTGTCATATTATAGAGTCGTTAAGAAAAACACAAGTGGTTCTAACTAATTTTCGTTAAGTTATTATAAGCTTTTAGAATCTTTAAACTCGTTTTAAACATTGATTGAAACTTATGGGGGTGTTTCTGTAAATATGTATATATATATATAACTTAAAATAACCTAAACCTAACATATTTATCTTCACAGCCGCCACCATGCCGGCCGCCGTTTTCCAGAGAATCTCCGGCCACCATCTCCAGCCAACGCCAGCCGACACCTCCACCGCAGCCATCACACCAGCCAGCACCCTCTTCCTCTTTTTCGATTTCGGCGAGAATCCGGTGACGCCAAACACCTCCGGCCACCACCTCGCACTGCATCACCACCATCTCAGCCCCCTTCAACCCGACACCACCACACCCTTTCCCTCGTTTTTCCGGCGACCGGAAAAACCGAGCCATGCTCTCCCTCTCCATCAACCGATCGCTACTCCCCCTTTAATTTTCGACAGAAAATCCGGCCACTGTTTGCATCACTGGCAACAGTTCCGGTGGCAGCAGACGGCGGCACTGGTTCAGGGCAGTAGCTCTCAGCGACGCGGTCGCGTGGATATATTATTTGCTTGATTTCGAGCTCGTATGGCCAAGTTATGAGCAAAACAAGAAAGGGTTCGTATTCCGGCTGACGGTTCGTATCTCCAGCTGATTGTTTGGTTTTCCGGCAATGGTGAAGGTGATTTCCAGTGACGAAAACAGGTATAAATAGTGGAGTTCAATGAGACGAATGCGGGGATATCTTATTTGCCTTAATCGGAGTTCGTTTGTTATGGTTTCGAGCTATCCGACTATTTTTTTTAAGTATTTTAAACTTTATAAAACTTATAGAAATTTATATTAAATTTAAATAAATTTTTTCGTATTAAAACCGAACATCATTATAACATGTTTTCTCGGCTCGACTCGTTAAACTAATTTTATCTATATATATATATGCATGTATAAATATATATTTATACAATGTTTAATAAATACGTTTTAATTAGCTAAAAATCATAATAAATATTAAAAATAGTTTCTAATAAACTTATAAAAATGACACTTTTATGTCGATCTTGTTTCAAGGTTTTCGTGTTTATGTATGTATATATATGTATATATATCTATATATATGTATGTATAAATATATCGAAAATATATAAATAACGAACTCTAACTTATTTAAACCCGACACCATCTTTTGGGTAAAGTTGTTTTTATAAAAGATGTACATTTTTGCATGATAAACGTAAGTCTTAAATCAAAATCTGTAAATTTGGAGCTTTCGATGGTCAAAACGATCCCGGCCCGTTAAGGGGCATTTTAGTCAATTTTGGAATAATTCGAATACTCTATCTTCTGGTTAGAACTAGCTTTCGGACCAGAAGACTTTTCTGTTCGTCATAATATTTTGAGTGTAGTGGTCAGAGCCCGACTCCAGACTCGCAATTCGAATTCTGAACAGTACCAGCTCGCTTAAACATTGTTTATTTCATAACTAAAATTCTAGACATCCGTTAGACCTGATTCCAGCGGCTACGTTCTCGCTTTTAATTGTATATTATTCCCTCAAAGTTTCAGGTTTATTTATTTTCTGACCAGTCGTCTCGCTTAACCGCATCCTTAAATTTCTCGTTAACTTTATTATTGCAAGGTGAGTACTTTCATACCCCTTTTTCCATCTTTCGTTTTGGGTGACATTTCATACTTATCAAACTAAATGCTTTATTTACTTGAGTCTTAAACCCACAAACGTGATTGTATACATGACTTGAATAATTGCTCGATTTGGTGTTCTATGCTTATTTGTCTATGTGTTTACAGCTTTTGGATGGTGGAACTATAAATCCTATACCATTTGGCAATGGCAAGGTGTCGTTAACGTAATTCAATTAACGATAACTATAAAATCCTAGACTACTTGGCTACCCCTTGTAGCTAGGTGGTGCTAATGTAAGCTTATTAGCAATTGTCAATAAAATCCTAGACTAATTGCCAATAGCTAGGTGTCGCTAACTTGTTTAGCGATAACTATTTTATCCAGGTTTATAGCTCTTATTTATTGTTTTGTATACTAGTTTTGTGGCTTTTCATACTATATACTATTGTTGCTCAAACTTATGAATTGCTCACCAACCTTTGTGTTGACAAACTTTATTTTATGAAATGTTACAGGTTTGACTATTGTTGACTCGAGGACTTGACGAAAACGTTACCAAGACTATTAGGATATTAGTAAAACGAACAATATATTTGCTACTTGTATTTAACTTGGTTGTGTGAATGAGATGTGTTGTTTATTGATTTGTTGAACTAAAATGAGTTGAATAAATATTGTCACTTTAAATAGTGTCTTGTGTATTTGTCCAATCACGTTGCACCCCGGCATGTTCCGCCGCCTTTGGTTGGGGTGTGACATCGGATTTTGTGAGGCCAACCTGCCTTAGCATTAAAAGTTTAGCATTCAAGTGTGGCTACCCGCCAAAGCAATAAACATTTAAGCACGTAAGCATATAACACCGAATCGAGCATTTATTTAAGTAAAGTATACAATCACGTTTGTGGGTTTAAGGATTCAAGTAAATAACACATTTAGTTTGATAAGTATGAAATGTCACCCCAAAATAAAAGATGAAAAAAGGGGTATGAAAGTACTCACATCGATTGATGAACCTAGAAATAAATAGATAAATAAATGAAGCTCGAACGGTAAACGAACAGATCCGAATTGAAACGATAAACACCTTAGCTAAAATAAATAATGTAATATATATTAATGAACTTGAAGCCATAATGAAACTATATTGGAAACATTGAACGAGGAGTTTCGGTTGTAAATCGGATTACCGGTTAATGTTGGAACCGGATTAACAATCGATAACAATAACAGATCTCAGATCTGTGAATATCCGATTAGAACACCTAAGGTTCTAGCTCATAATTTACCTTGATTTAATGTTATGTATGTGTATGTATTATCAATAGATTAGACGAATAATGTTAAGGTGAAGCTTGAGAGAGAGCAATTACTCAAAAACTCTTTTCATCAAAACTTATTAATTCTCAAAACTTACATTAAAGTGAACAGTAGTTCACTATATATATAAGGTGATCTGGTTCGCTAACATCCCCTAGCGAACCAGCTTCTCCTTCGTTACATAAATTAACTTAACGAACCACCCCTGATTCGTTAACATCCCCTAATGAATCAGGAGGGAATACATTATAATGTCTTAGTTCGCTAACATCCCTAGAGAACTAGACTTAACCTTAACGAACTAGTTAATAATAAACATTAAATATTACATTAATTAATAAATAAAACATTAACGATAAATACAAAGACTCTAGACGCAAAACCGTTCACTAACAGACACCCCCTCGTCTTGAGCTCTTTGTCTTTAACTTATTTGAAGCGCTTGGACTGCCAGTCTCTGCAACTATGAATTCCATGTTCATGACACACACGAACGACTCGTTGAAATTGTATAGCCAGGTCGTAATCTTCTTGGCGTTCAAACAAAATCTGCTTCCTGTGTAGCACATCATTGTTTGTCTCTGATAAATTAACCAACCACATCGGGTCGATTATCTTGATGAGCTCGGTCTGCAGTCCTCGACCACGAACAATAACGGCCTCGCCAGTACGATTGTCATATTACCAACTGTTGAAAGACAGATAAATATCTTGAGGCATTGTCTTCACAGGAACCCTTTTCATCGTCTTTGGCAGCTTCACTTTCAAGACAAGTTTTTTCCAGCCAGTCCTTGGATCAATCTCATCAATGCGCTTACGTCTTGGGACCTGGGGCTTGAAGAATTTGAAGCCATAATTGACCTCGAACAGTAAGTGTTGATGAAACCACTCAGCCGTTCGGTAACCCCCACGATTGATAAATGGACGTCTCGCGAGGGTACGTACATCCCAACGCGGTAGAGATAAAACATCCATTATCCTCTCGTAATACTGGACACCCTTTTTCCACTTGACTATACATACTTTAAGGTTAGAGTCATAAGCCCATGAAACAATATTACCGTGTACCTTTGAAACAGTCTTGAAGGTAGTCACCTGATTAGCCTCAATCCAAGCAGCAGCAGTATCTTTTCTTTCTTGATCTACATAACGATAAGCACTGATAATTTTCCCCACTTTATGACTTTTGAACCATCTTTCTACGTCCTCATTAGTCACTTCTTTGAGTGAGGGTACTGTTCGCTGCACAACCTTTTCCAATTCATCCTCAGTCTCTTTAATTACTTCTTCATGAAATACCGGAACACCTTGATCAACGTTTGCGTGTTGATACAAGTCCGGGTACTCTTCAACTGTCACATCCTCCATCTCAATCTCTTCATCCTCATAAACAAAATCCGTATTCATAAATAACGGATCAACTTCCAATTCCTCCTCAGTTATCACTTCGACATCGGGCTCAGTCTCTAAAGCAGTCAACTGATCGTCATTCAGCCCAAGCAGAATCGAAATATGCTCCCGTGTCAAGGATCTAACCACAAACTCACCAACCTCTATCTCATCTCTGTTTACCACACTACGAACCACCCCTGATCCATCAACAAATATCACTGTGTTAGCTGCAATCATTTCAATTGGCTTGGCAGCTGTTGGATCTTGATAGATAATTATCTTCTTGCTCAAATCATCACCGCCACTAACACCAGCACCAGAGGATGAACCATGCGATTTTTTAGGCTCACCTCCTGCATCAGATTCGTCAGGATCATCATTGTCATTCTTAAGTTTCTTGAGGGCATCTTCTTTACAAGTTAATTGTAAAATCAACTCTTCTTGTTCCTTTAATTTCACCCCCTGAGACTCAACAATCGTACGCAACGACTTAGTCTCCTTTTTACAGAAAGAAATATAACTCATCATTCGTTGTTGATTCTCCATGGGGCTTCTTTGATGGTTCACCAGTAGCTACAGCTTTACCCTTTCTTTTTCTTTCCATTTGAGCTTTCATGGTGGCAGCTAGAGCAGCATCGACTGCATCTTGTTGTTCTTTAAGAGCTCGTTCACCAGCTCCACCATCACTATCATTCCCATCATTATCACCATCATCATCTCCACCATCATTGTTCCCACCTTCTCCCCCTTCACGCTCATAATCCGAATCATCATGGATCCGGCGCTCATTAGGAGGACATACATAATTCGGATTGATTATATGACCAATCATCCGTTCTGTGGCTTTTCCTTTCTATAAATTAACATACGATGCACCGTTTCAGCTTTCATATGTTCCATATCAAGAACATCGTTCACCAACGTTTGATCAATCACCAAATTCGGAATCAAATCCTGAATAATTAGCTGTAAAAAGCGAGGATACATCAAAAACTTCTTTGACTGTAGAGTTTGCTGAAGCTGATCTTTCAGATGATCAAAGATGAGTTCTGAGTATTTGAAAGGCTTGTTCAGGATTAGGGCAACAAACGCCGACTGCAAACATAGTCTACACTCATCAAAACCACCGCGACATCCACTCATACAATGAAGTAGAATATGCAACAGATACTTGTATGGTGGACACAACCCGTTCTTGTTCAGCGTAGATTTACGAATATCACCTCCATAGTTCAAGCGTGTGAATAAACCTCTAACCAATGTCCTGTCAAATTCACTCGGTTTATCATCATTATCGTCAAATTGAAGTACCCGACGAATGATCTCAACATCAATCATAATTGGAATCTGATTAATTGTAGCTCGAACCCATTTATCTGCCTCAACATATTCTGCCGTGTTCCAAAATTTCCTGATCATACTAAGATACACTTTAGGTTTAGCAGTGATTGCATAGTGAATCTTTGAACGTTATAAGAAAGTCAACATAGCTCCAAACGTTTCCAAATCAGTCACATCTTGATCAACATAAGCACAAATGTTATGCTTTTTATCAAACGGCAATAAGATCACTTCAGCTTGTTGATCTTGTTGTTGTGGTTGTCCTTGTGGAGGTTGTTCTTGTGGTGGTTGATTTTGTTGTTCTTGATCAACCATGTTTTACAGTATAAATAAAACCGAATATGAGAATAGATATCAAAATATATAATCAAAAGATATGTGTAATTAATCTATTTACATATTAGACGATTTAAATCCTTTAATTAAATTAAATGAATATTAAAATTAATTTATTTAATAAATGTCATTCGTTAGGAATCACACTGATTCGTTACAATAAGATAACGAAT
This sequence comes from Bidens hawaiensis, assembly GCF_021521415.1. Lineage (NCBI taxonomy): Eukaryota > Viridiplantae > Streptophyta > Magnoliopsida > Asterales > Asteraceae > Bidens > Bidens hawaiensis. The sequence goes on from NW_027491014.1 coordinate 1,754,888, forward strand.
CAGGCGATTCGCTATCAAGTAAATACCTTAACGAACTGAACATAGCGAATTACTATTTAATTTTGACGAACTAAACTCTAGTTTGTTATATTTTAAGCGAATCCATATTTGATTCGTGTAACATCTTATTCGCTTAGCTAGTTCGTGTAAAATCTTAACGAATTTGACACGAAACAGTCCCAATTTGCTAAGACTAACGAATGGTCATAATTAAGACTTGTTCTTTGACTTCACAAAGTCAAGGTCAAAATTAGGATGAACATTGATAGTCAACAATATGAACCCGGGGACGATTAGGTCATAACTATCGTCGAATCATCGCAATAATGAGCTCGTTGTACTCGGAATTAGGTTCGTAATCGAAGATGAATGAGATTAAGACTCAAAATCTCTAAGTACATAGGTTAGACGAACCTACTATAAACACCAATAACACAAAACTATAATTAACCCGGCAAACAACAATCAAATCATGATTGAAGCCCACCAAGGGTATCGGAATATGATTCCGATCACAATGACATCAAAATCATATAGTTATTAACATAAATTATACACAAATGGATTTCAAAACTTCGGAAACCCTTAAACTCATAAAAGTTCATAATTTAACTATCAACTCGTAGCCATTTTTGACGAAAATTATATCGCCATGATCGGCTATACCTTAGAAACTCAAATATATCCTTGAAATATCCAAACAAGAAAGTCGTGATTTCAGAGAAAGTTTGAACATGGTTTCTTAAAGATGAAGGAAGAAAGCGAACAGTGGAAGACTGTTCGTTTTCTTGTCTTATATAACATTACACGCAACCCGAGGTACAGCTTGTACGAATCAGCCGATTCGTTTAAATTAAAGTTAACGAATTAGCCCATTCGCTAATTCAATTCGTTACCTTATGTTGGCGAATCGCTACTTGATTCGTTAAATTAAAGGTAGCGAATCAAGACATGATTCGTGTCATGATTCGTTAAATATGCATAACGAAGGGATGATTCGTTACAGAGTGCGGAAGCGAATTAGGTTAGCGAATCAGAGGCTAGTTCGCTAAAGAACCACCTAGTTCGTTATCCATAAATAACGAATTAGATTCTAATTAAAAAAAAACTTTTATTTAATTTTAAATTAAATAATTAAATGAATTAAATAATTAAATAAAATAAATAAAATTAGGTTATCGAGAAACCTTTTATCCCTACAACCAAATACCTTAAAGACGTTTCAGTTTTCCGAAACATAACTTAAACTTATTTAAGTATTTTGTACAAAGAAGACGAAAATATTTTTGGTATTTTGTAAAAATTTAAAGAATGTAGTTACAGAAAAATATCCGGTCCGTTAAAAATAGACAATCTTTTTGTGTTTTTCAATGATTTTATCAAAAGCAGTACATATTTTTGTATTTTTGTTGAGTTTGAGCAGAGAATCATATTGACCAAATTGCCCTTCCATCACAGTTTTATATTTCAGCGATATTATGACTGGCGATAAGTCAGTCATTTGTAACATCCCGAAATTTCAAAGTGATATTAATTATATTACTTACTAATAGAGGGAAAGTTTACTCGGGTTGTTAGGAAATAAATAATAGAGTACGAGTTGGTATGAGTCGGGCTAGTGTTGGATTAATGGAGACGGGTTAAATGAGAATGGGATTTAAGGGATATAAATATCCCCTAAAACCCCAAAATATCTTGATTTCCATCATTTTCCTAAAAACACTCCAAAACACACACACCACCTACAACCGCCGGCGGCAGCCGAGGAGAGGGAGAGCGAGGTCCGAAAGAGAGAGAGCGGTTGGTTGTGATTAAGCAAGTAAACGAGATCCAAACAAGCCCAAAAAGTCAGCCGAGCTCAGTTAAAGAAAGGATTTACAGATATCAGAGGAAGAAGCAGAGTCCAGGTGAGTTTCTAGCCCCATTCCTTGTTATGTTTTCGGGGCTGTGTGCATACTCGATGTGTTGTTAATACATTTATCCTAAGTGATAAGTGTATGCCATATGTGATATATGTGATGGGTATGAATGATTGCTTGTCGGTACGTGAAAAATCTTCGGATATTGCGCGTACTGTCAGGTTAAAAATAAAGGTACTAATATTATATATCGAGGATAATAAATTCCAAGTGGTTGATAGTGTGTACGAATGTTATGATGTGACTGGTTTATTACGTAAATACCGAACTGATATGAAGTGTGATATAGGCAGGTAGAGGTAGAGTGTGTTAAAAGTGGCAAGAGTCTAGTAAGAGTGTTAGTGGCATAACGATAGTACGTGGTAGGGTAAGCCTATACGTGCCTTCGTTATTAAAGTGGCAAAGTGGCATAACGTTCTACGTTATTAAAGTGGCATAACGTTTTACGTTATTAAAGTGGCAAAGTGGCATAACGCTTTACGTTATTAAGTGGCAAAGTGGCATAACGTTATACGTTATTAAAGTGGCTAAGTGGCAAGGTGGTAGGTGTAAATAAGAGGCTAAGTGGTAAGTTAAGCAGGTTAGGTGCGAAAGTGTGAATACACTTACCTTAAGTGGTAAGTAAATAGATGTTATACAAGTAACTATTATGTAATGCTTGTCGGTACGTGAACGGTCTTCGGATATTGCACGTATCGTCAAGGAGAGTGATTGTCAAGTGGTTGTTAGTGTGTATGTTTTCCATGATGCGATTGCTTATTATGTAAATATTGTATTGGTATAAAGAGTGCTGTTGACAAGTAGTGGTAGAGTGTGATAGAAGTGGCAGAGTCTAGTAAGAGTGTTAGTGGCATGACGATAGTACGTGGTAGGGTAAGCCTATACGTGACTTCGTTATTAAAGTGGCATCAAGTGGCATATAGTGGCATAAGTGGCTAAGCTGTAGGGGTAATTAAGAGGCTAAGCTATAGGGGTAATTAAGTGGTTAAACAGTGGCATGTTAGACAGTGGACTATGTGTCTTCGGATACGTATATATTGTATGAAGTGGTTGTATGATAAGTTGCTTGATTAACTAGAACTCACTCAGCGTAGCTGACTTTTAGTATGCACGCAGGTGAGCTGATTATAGAGTTAGCATGAGGATGACACACGGCATGGATTGAACGGCTGGCATCTGAAGAAAGAAGTAAAGATGTTTTAAATATAAAGTTTTGTGTTATGGTATCAAAGAAAAGATTTAATGTTTTGTAACAAATGATTGATGTTTTATATTCCGCGAAAAGTTTTAATAAACTCTGATTTGAAGAACTGTGTTTATGAGTAAATCCGACGCTAAAGTAGGGTCACCGGGTTCGGGGCCTTACAAGTTGGTATCAGAGCAATGTTCGAGAGATTTAAGCATCCTACATGCTTAGACTCGAACAGAGAATGGGATTTAAGTAAGAAAGGAAAGAAGATGCCAGTTCAAGAATGCCATGTGTCGCTCAAGCAAGATGAGTAAAGGTAAAGTGTATAATTAAATGATATATGTTAATGAGAAAGAAAGGATACGTGAACGGCAGGGATAGGAATAATTGATTGTTGAATTGGCTAACTGCTTAAGTAGAACCAGCACAAATAGACTCATAAAGGGAAGTGTATAGAACACGGAAAGTAACGTGATCAGCTAATCACAGCCGGCCACTGTGATTACCTGTTAGCCTTGCTATCCTTGTACTAAATAGTTCCTTGAGTGATGATGTTTGTGTTTCCCTTTTAGAATACGATGGCTGGAGCTGGAGACATTGCTGGAGCTGGAGGTCGCACTGGACGACGCGGCAGGCCTCGTCGTGTCCAGCAACTTCCGGTTGAAACAGCTTCTAACACCGAAGATGAAGGAAGCGCAGCTGGAGGAGACCAGAACAACAACGAAGAGGTTCAACTTAGCCCTGCAGTTCAAGCAGCCATTGTTCAAGCTGTAGTTGCTGCTGTGAAGAACCTGAATCCCGAAGGATCTGCTAGAAGCCGTGAACGAACTGCTGAAGGGGCGGGTGGTGATGGTAGGAAGGATGGGGAAGGAGAAAGAGGGGCCTCAAGTGAGGATAAGTCTGTGAAAGTCGATGACAGGAGAAGAGGCCAAGGTGGGTGCAACTATAAGTCCTTCAAAGGATGCGACCCGCCAAAGCTGACTGGTTTGGTAGACGCAATCGCTACTCTCCAATGGATAGCCACTATGGACAAGGTTATCCGCATTAGCGAATGCCGTCCCGACCAAGCAGTGGGTTATGCCTCACAGTAATTTGAAGATGAGGCCATGTACTGGTGGGAAACTGTCGAACAAAGGAAGACCCGAGAGGAGATTAAGGCCATGAGGTGGGATGACCTTAAGGAGTTAGTGATGAAAAGGTTCTGTGCTGATGTTGAGGTTGAGAGGGCCGAGATGAAATTTCTGAATCTAAAGGCGGACAAGATGACACATCGTGAGTACACCACTGAATTCAACCGCATGTCTAGGCTGGTTCCTGACATGGTGAACACCGAGGCGAAACGGATCAAGTGCTACGTTAGAGGACTTCCCCAGAAGGTCCGCATGTTGGTCAGGGCCAACAAACCTGTTACCTTTGAGTCTGCGGTCGAGTTGGCGGAGGTGGTCTATGATGATCTGGCGGCGGATGATGTGGAAGTGGAAGATGAGGAAAAAGGGAAAGGAACTAAAAGAGCTAGGGATGTCGTGGAGCGTGCAGGGAGAAAGACACAGAAGATGGCAGGAAGGGAAGCATGTAAGGTGTACGGGAAGATGCACTTGGGGGAATGCAAGGCTGGTCCAAATCAGTGCTACCGATGTGGGAGGAAGGGGCACATCTCCCGTGAATGCACCGAGGACCAGAAGTGTTACAATTGCGGTAAGTCAGGTCACATAGCTAGGGAGTGTGGAGAAGCCGTGGCAGTGGAGGAAGGAAGAGGAAACGCGTTAAAGGATGGTCTATTAGCTGCTGAGGAGGTTGCAGGAGAATAAGTGGCATGTCACAGTTGTTTTATGTTTAGTAGTTAAAGAGTGTTTTATGTTACAGTTGAACCTAGGTTTGTTTAGCAAGCTTGAATAATTTCCTTTTATGTTATGAAGTACTTGTGACTTCTTGTGTTTTTGTATGAACGACCTAGGAATTTATCTTGAATGCATGTTGGTTATGATAAATAGTTGTGTGATGGTAAAGCGTCGCCTTAGGAGTTAGCGTTATTACAGGAGATGGTTCCTCGGGAAGGCGATACGAGACTTGGTACATCGAGGGCTTCATGGACAAGCTACCGTAATAGCTAAAACACATGATCACCGCTCGACGACTACAAGTCAGTAGTAAGAAGGATAACTCAGAAAGCGAAGGCGATTCAATAAAGCGTGTAAATATAAGAAGTTTTCTTTTTATAAGGAATAAGTTAGTTTTCGGGGACGAAACCTCTTTAAGGAGGGAAGACTTGTAACATCCCGAAATTTCAAAGTGATATTAATTATATTACTTACTAATAGAGGGAAAGTTTACTCGGGTTGTCAGGAAATAAATAATAGAGTAGGAGTTGGTATGTTTCAGGCTAGTGTTGGATTAATGGAGACGGGTTAAATGAGAATGGGATTTAAGGGATATAAATATCCCCTAAAACCCCAAAATATCTTGATTTCCATCATTTTCCTAAAAACACTCCAAAACACACACACCACCTACAACCGCCGGCGGCAACCGAGGAGAGGGAGAGCGAGGTCCGAGAGAGAGAGAGAAAGAGCGGTTGGTTGTGATTAAGCAAGTAAACGAGATCCAAACAAGCCCAAAAAGTCAGCCGAGCTCAGTTAAAGAAGGGATTTAAAGATATCAGAGGAAGAAGCAGAGTCCAGGTGAGTTTCTATCCCCATTCCTTGTTATGTTTTCGGGGCTGTGTGCATACTCGATGTGTTGTTAATACATTTATCCTAAGTGATAAGTGTATGCCATATGTGAGATATGTGATGGATATGAATGATTGCTTGTCGGTACGCGAACGATCTTCGGATATTGCGCGTACTGTCATGTTAAAAATAAAGGTACTAATATTTATATCGAGGATAGTAAATTCCAAGTGGTTGATAGTGTGTACGAATGTTATGATGTGACTGGTTTATTACGTAAATACCGAACTGATATGAAGTGTGATATAGGCAGGTAGAGGTAGAGTGTGTTAAAAGTGGCAAGAGTCTAGTAAGAGTGTTAGTGGCATAACGATAGTACGTGGTAGGGTAAGCCTATACATGCCTTCGTTATTAAAGTGGCAAAGTGGCATAACGTTCTATGTTATTAAAGTGGCATAACGTTTTACGTTATTAAAGTGGCAAAGTGGCATAACGCTTTACGTTATTAAGTGGCAAAGTGGCATAACGTAATACCTTATTAAAGTGGCAAATTGGCAAGGTGGTAGGTGTAAATAAGAGGCTAAGTGGTAAGTTAAGCAGGTTAGGTGCGAAAGTGTGAATACACTTACCTTAAGTGGTAAGTGTATAGATGTTATACAATTAACTATTATGTAATGCTTGTCGGTACGTGAACGGTCTTCGGATATTGCACGTATCGTTAAGGAGAGTGATTGTCAAGTGGTTGTTAGTGTGTATGTATTCTATGATGCGATTGCTTATTATGTAAATATTGTATTGGTATAAAGAGTGCTGTTGACAAGTAGTGGTAGAGTGTGATAGAAGTGGCAGAGTCTAGTAAGAGTGTTAGTGGCATGACGATAGTACGTGGTAGGGTAAGCCTATACGTGACTTCGTTATTAAGGTGGCATCAAGTGGCATATAGTGGCATAAGTGGCTAAGCTGTAGGGGTAATTAAGAGGCTAAGCTATAGGGGTAATTAAGTGGTTAAACAGTGGCATGTTAGACAGTGGACTATGTGTCTTCGGATACGTATATATTGTATGAAGTGGTTGTATGATAAGTTGCTTGATTAACTAGAACTCACTCAGCGTAGCTGACTTTTAGTATGCACGTAGGTGAGCTGATTATAGAGTTAGCATGAGGATGACACACGGCATGGATTGAACGGCTGGCATCTGAAGAAAGAAGTAAAGATGTTTTAAATATAAAGTTTTGTGTTATGGTATCAAAGAAAAGATTTAATGTTTTGTAACAAATGATTGATGTTTTATATTCCGCGAAAAGTTTTAATAAACTCTGATTTGAAGAACTGTGTTTATGAGTAAATCCGACGCTAAAGTAGGGTCACCGAGTTCGGGGCCTTACAAGTTGGTATCAGAGCAATGTTCGAGAGATTTAAGCATCCTACATGCTTAGACTCGAACAGAGAATGGGATTTAAGTAAGAAAGGAAAGAAGATGCCAGTTCAAGAATGCCATGTGTCGCTCAAGCAAGATGAGTAAAGGTAAAGTGTATAATTAAATGATATATGTTAATGAGAAAGAAAGGATACGTGAACGGCAGGGATAGGAATAATTCATTGTTGAATTGGCTAACTGCTTAAGTAGAACCAGCACAAATAGACTCATAAAGGGAAGTGTATACGACACGGAAAGTAACGTGATCAGCTAATCACAGCCGGCCACTGTGATTACCTGTTAGCCTTGCTATCCTTGTACTAAATAGTTCCTTGAGTGATGATGTTTGTGTTTCCCTTTTAGAATACGATGGCTGGAGCTGGAGACATTGCTGGAGCTGGAGGTCGCACTGGACGACGCGGCAGGCCTCGTCGTGTCCAGCAACTTCTGGTTGAAACAGCTTCTAACACCGAAGATGAAGGAAGCGCAGCTGGAGGAGACCAGAACAACAACGAAGAGGTTCAACTTAGCCCTGCAGTTCAAGCAGCCATTGTTCAAGCTGTAGTTGCTGCTGTGAAGAACCTGAATCCCGAAGGATCTGCTAGAAGCCGTGAACGAACTGCTGAAGGGGCGGGTGGTGATGGTAGGAAGGATGGGGAAGGAGAAAGAGGGGCCTCGAGTGAGGATAAGTCTGTGAAAGTCGATGACAGGAGAAGAGGCCAAGGTGGGTGCAACTATAAGTCCTTCAAAGGATGCGACCCGCCAAAGCTGACTGGTTTGGTAGACGCAATCGCTACTCTCCAATGGATAGCCACTATGGACAAGGTTATCCGCATTAGCGAATGCCATCCCGACCAAGCAGTGGGTTATGCCTCACAGTAATTTGAAGATGAGGCCATGTACTGGTGGGAAACTGTCGAACAAAGGAAGACCCGAGAGGAGATTAAGGCCATGAGGTGGGATGACCTTAAGGAGTTAGTGATGAAAAGGTTCTGTGCTGATGTTGAGGTTGAGAGGGCCGAGATGAAATTTCTGAATCTAAAGGCGGACAAGATGACACATCGTGAGTACACCACTGAATTCTACCGCATGTCTAGGATGGTTCCTGACATGGTGAACACCGAGGCGAAACGGATCAAGTGCTACATTAGAGGACTTCCCCAGAAGGTCCGCATTTTGGTCAGGGCCAACAAACCTGTTACCTTTGAGTCTGCGGTCGAGTTGGCGGAGATGGTCTATGATGATCTGGCGGCGGATGATGTGGAAGTGGAAGATGAGGAAAAAGGGAAAGGAACTAAAAGAGCTGGGGATGTCGTGGAGCGTGCAGGGAGAAAGACACTGAAGATGGCAGGAAGGGAAGCATGTAAGGTGTGCTGGAAGATGCACTTGGGGGAATGCAAGGCTGGTCCAAATCAGTGCTACCGATGTGGGAGGAAGGGGCACATCTCCCGTGAATGCACCAAGGACCAGAAGTGTTACAATTGTGGTAAGTCAGGTCACATAGCTAGGGAGTGTGGAGAAGCCGTGGCAGTGGAGGAAGGAAGAGGAAACGCGTGAAAGGATGGTCTATTAGCTGCTGAGGAGGTTGCAGGAGAATAAGTGGCATGTCACAGTTGTTTTATGTTTAGTAGTTAAAGAGTGTTTTATGTTACAGTTGAACCTAGGTTTGTTTAGCAAGCTTGAATAATTTCCTTTTATGTTATGAAGTACTTGTGACTTCTTGTGTTTTTGTATGAACGACCTAGGAATTTATCTTGAATGCATGTTGGTTATGATAAATAGTTGTGTGATGGTAAAGCGTCGCCTTAGGAGTTAGCGTTATTATAGGAGATGGTTCCTCGGGAAGGCGATACGAGACTTGGTATATCGAGGGCTTCATGGACAAGCTACCGTAATAGCTAAAACACATGATCACCGCTCGACGACTACAAGTCAGGAGTAAGAAGGATAACTCAGAAAACGAAGGCGATTCAATAAAGCGTGTAAATATAAGAAGTTTTCTTTTTATAGGGAATAAGTTAGGTTTCGGGGACGAAACCTCTTTAAGAAGGGAAGACTTGTAACATCCCAAAATTTCAAAGTGATATTAATTATATTACTTACTAATAGAGGGAAAGTTTACTCGGGTTGTCAGGAAATAAATAATAGAGTAGGAGTTGGTATGAGTCAGGCTAGTGTTGGATTAATGGAGACGGGTTAAATGAGAATGGGATTTAAGGGATATAAATATCCGCTAAAACCCCAAAATATCTTGATTTCCATCATTTTCCTAAAAACACTCCAAAACACACACACCACCTACAACCGCCGGCGGCAGCCGAGGAGAGGTAGAGCGAGGTCCGAGAGAGAGAGAGAGAGCGGTTGGTTGTGATTAAGCAAGTAAACAAGATCCAAACAAGCCCAAAAAGTCAGCCGAGCTCAGTTAAAGAAGGGATTTACAGATATCAGAGGAAGAAGCAAAGTCCAGGTGAGTTTCTAGCCCCATTCCTTGTTATGTTTTCGGGGCTGTATGCATACTCGATGTGTTGTTAATACATTTATCCTAAGTGATAAGTGTATGCCATATGTGACATATGTGATGGATATGAATGATTGCTTGTCGGTACGCGAACGATCTTCGGATATTGCGCGTACTGTCAGGTTAAAAATAAAGGTACTAATATTATATATCGAGGATAGTAAATTCCAAGTGGTTGATAGTGTGTACGAATGTTATGATGTGACTGGTTTATTACGTAAATACCGAACTGATATGAAGTGTGATATAGGCAGGTAGAGGTAGAGTTTGTTAAAAGTGGCAAGAGTCTAGTAAGAGTGTTAGTGGCATAACGATAGTACGTGGTAGGGTAAGCCTATACGTGCCTTCGTTATTAAAGTGGCAAAGTGGCATAACGTTCTACGTTATTAAAGTGGCATAACGTTTTACGTTATTAAAGTGGCAAAGTGGCATAACGCTTTACGTTATTAAGTGGCAAAGTGGCATAACGTTATACCTTATCAAAGTGGCAAAGTGGCAAGGTGGTAGGTGTAACTAAGAGGCTAAGTGGTAAGTTAAGCAGGTTAGGTGCGAAAGTGTGAATACACTTACTTTAAGTGGTAAGTGTATAGATGTTATACAAGTAACTATTATGTAATGCTTGTCGGTACGTGAACAGTCTTCGGATATTGCACGTATCGTCAAGGAGAGTGATTGTCAAGTGGTTGTTAGTGTGTATGTATTCTATGATGCGATTGCTTATTATGTAAATATTGTATTGGTATAAAGAGTGCTGTTGACAAGTAGTGGTAGAGTGTGATAGAAGTGGCAGAGTCTAGTAAGAGTGTTAGTGGCATGACGATAGTACGTGGTAGGGTAAGCCTATACGTGACTTCGTTATTAAGGTGGCATCAAGTGGCATATAGTGGCATAAGTGGCTAAGCTGTAGGGGTAATTAAGAGGCTAAGCTATAGGGGTAATTAAGTGGTTAAACAGTGGCATGTTAGACAGTGGACTATGTGTCTTCGGATATGTATATATTGTATGAAGTGGTTGTATGATAAGTTGCTTGATTAACTAGAACTCACTTAGCGTAGCTGACTTTTATTATGCACGCAGGTGAGCTGATTATAGAGTTAGCATGAGGATGACACACGGCATGGATTGAACGGCTGGCATCTGAAGAAAGAAGTAAAGATGTTTTAAATATAAAGTTTTGTGTTATGGTATCAAAGAAAAGATTTAATGTTTTGTAACAAATGATTGATGTTTTATATTCCGCGAAAAGTTTTAATAAACTCTGATTTGAAGAACTGTGTTTATGAGTAAATCCGACGCTAAAGTAGGGTCACCGGGTTCGGGGCCTTACAAGTTGGTATCAGAGCAAAGTTCGAGAGATTTAAGCATCCTACATGCTTAGACTCGAACAGAGAATGGGATTTAAGTAAGAAAGGAAAGAAGATGCCAGTTCAAGAATGCCATGTGTCGCTCAAGCAAGATGAGTAAAGGTAAAGTGTATAATTAAATGATATATGTTAATGAGAAAGAAAGGATACGTGAACGGCAGGGATAGGAATAACTGATTGTTGAATTGGCTAACTGCTTAAGTTGAACCAGCACAAATAGACTCATAAAGGGAAGTGTATAGGACACCGAAAGTAATGTGATCAGCTAATCACAGCCGGCCACTGTGATTACCTGTTAGCCTTGCTATCCTTGTACTAAATAGTTCCTTGAGTGATGATGTTTGTGTTTCCCTTTTAGAATACGATGGCTGGAGCTGGAGACATTGCTGGAGCTGGAGGTCGCACTGGACGACGCGGCAGGCCTTGTCGTGTCCAGCAACTTCCGGTTGAAATAGCTTCTAACACCGAAGATGAAGGAAGCGCAGCTGGAGGAGACCAGAACAACAACGAAGAGGTTCAACTTAGCCCTGCAGTTCAAGCAGCCATTGTTCAAGCTGTAGTTGCTGCTGTGAAGAACCTGAATCCCGAAGGATCTGCTAGAAGCCGTGAACGAACTGCTGAAGGGGCGGGTGGTGATGGTAGGAAGGATGGGGAAGGAGAAAGAGGGGCCTCGAGTGAGGATAAGTCTGTGAAAGTCGATGACAGGAGAAGAGGCCAAGGTGGGTGCAACTATAAGTCCTTCAAAGGATGCGACCCGCCAAAGCTGACTGGTTTGGGAGACGCAATCGCTACTCTCCAATGGATAGCCACTATGGACAAGGTTATCCGCATTAGCGAATGCCGTCCCGACCAAGCAGTGGGTTATGCCACACAGTAATTTGAAGATGAGGCCATGTACTGGTGGGAAACTGTCGAACAAAGGAAGACCCGAGTGGAGATTAAGGCCATGAGGTGGGATGACCTTAAGGAGTTAGTGATGAAAAGGTTCAGTGCTGATGCTGAGGTTGAGAGGGCCGAGATGAAATTTCTGAATCTAAAGGCGGACAAGATGACACATCGTGAGTACACCACTGAATTCAACCGCATGTCTAGGCTGGTTCCTGACATGGTGAACACCGAGGCGAAACGGATCAAGTGCTACGTTAGAGGACTTCCCCAGAAGGTCCGCATGTTGGTCAGGGCCAACAAACCTGTTACCTTTGAGTCTGCGGTCGAGTTGGCGGAGATGGTCTATGATGATCTGGCGGCGGATGATGTGGAAGTGGAAGATGAGGAAAAAGGGAAAGGAACTAAAAGAGCTGGGGATGTCGTGGAGCGTGCAGGGAGAAAGACACAGAAGATGGCAGGAAGGGAAGCATGTAAGGTGTGCGGGAAGATGCACTTGGGGGAATGCAAGGCTGGTCCAAATCAGTGCTACCGATGTGGGAGGAAGGGGCACATCTCCCGTGAATGCACCGAGGACCAGAAGTGTTATAATTGCGGTAAGTCAGGTCACATAGCTAGGGAGTGTGGAGAAGCCGTGGCAGTGGAGGAAGGAAGAGGAAACGCGTGAAAGGATGGTCTATTAGCTGCTGAGGAGGTTGCAGGAGAATAAGTGGCATGTCACAGTTGTTTTATGTTTAGTAGTTAAAGAGTGTTTTACGTTACAGTTGAACCTAGGTTTGTTTAGCAAGCTTGAATAATTTCCTTTAATGTTATGAAGTACTTGTGACTTCTTGTGTTTTTGTATGAACGACCTAGGAATTTATCTTGAATGCATGTTGGTTATGATAAATAGTTGTGTGATGGTAAAGCGTCGCCTTAGGAGTTAGCGTTATTATAGGAGATGGTTCCTCGGGAAGGCGATACGAGACTTGGTACATCGAGGGCTTCATGGACAAGCTACCGTAATAGCTAAAACACATGATCACCGCTCGACGACTACAAGTCAGGAGTAAGAAGGATAACTCAGAAAGCGAAGGCGATTCAATAAAGCGTGTAAATATAAGAAGTTTTCTTTTTATAGGGAATAAGTTAGGTTTCGGGGACGAAACCTCTTTAAGGAGGGAAGACTTGTAACATCCCGAAATTTCAAAGTGATATTAATTATATTACTTACTAATAGAGGGAAAGTTTACTCGGGTTGTCAGGAAATAAATAATAGAGTAGGAGTTGGTATGAGTCAGGCTAGTGTTGGATTAATGGAGACGGGTTAAATGAGAATGGGATTTAAGGGATATAAATATCCCCTAAAACCCCAAAATATCTTGATTTCCATCATTTTCCTAAAAACACTCCAAAACACACACACCAACTACAACCGCCGGCGGCAGCCGAGGAGAGGGAGAGCGAGGTCCGAGAGAGAGAGAGAGCGGTTGGTTGTGATTAAGCAAGTAAACGAGATCCAAACAAGCCCAAAAAGTCAGCCGAGCTCAGTTAAAGAAGGGATTTACAGATATCAGAGGAAGAAACAGAGTCCATGTGAGTTTCTAGCCCCATTCCTTGTTATGTTTTCGGGGCTGTGTGCATACTCGATGTGTTGTTAATACATTTATCCTAAGTGATAAGTGTATGCCATATGTGATATATGTGATGGATATGAATGATTGCTTGTCGGTACGCGAATGATCTTCGGATATTGAGCGTACTGTCAGGTTAAAAATAAAGGTACTAATATTATATATCGAGGATAGTAAATTCCAAGTGGTTGATAGTGTGTACGAATGTTATGATGTGACTGGTTTATTACGTAAATACCGAACTGATATGAAGTGTGATATAGGCAGGTAGAGGTAGAGTGTGTTAAAAGTGGCAAGAGTCTAGTAAGAGTGTTAGTGGCATAACGATAGTACGTGGTAGGGTAAGCCTATACGTGCCTTCGTTATTAAAGTGGCATAGTGGCATAACGTTCTACGTTATTAAAGTGGCATAACGTTCTACGTTATTAAAGTGGCAAAGTGGCATAACGCTTTACGTTATTAAGTGGCAAAGTGGCATAACGTTATACCTTATTAAAGTGGCAAAGTGGTAAGGTGGTAGGTGTAAATAAGAGGCTAAGTGGTAAGTTAAGCAGGTTAGGTGCGAAAGTGTGAATACACTTACCTTAAGTGGTAAGTGTATAGATGTTATACAAGTAACTATTATGTAATGCTTGTCGGTACGTGAACGGTCTTCGGATATTGCACGTATCGTCAAGGAGAGTGATTGTCAAGTGGTTGTTAGTGTGTATGTATTCTATGATGCGATTGCTTATTATGTAAATATTGTATTGGTATAAAGTGTGATGTTGACAAGTAGTGGTAGAGTGTGATAGAAGTGGCAGAGTCTAGTAAGAGTGTTAGTGGCATGACGATAGTACGTGGTAGGGTAAGCCTATACGTGACTTCGTTATTAAGGTGGCATCAAGTGGCATATAGTGGCATAAGTGGCTAAGCTGTAGGGGTAATTAAGAGGCTAAGCTATAGGGGTAATTAAGTGGTTAAACAGTGGCATGTTAGACAGTGGAATATGTGTCTTCGGATACGTATATATTGTATGAAGTGGTTGTATGATAAGTTGCTTGATTAACTAGAACTCACTCAGCGTAGCTGACTTTTATTATGCACGCAGGTGAGCTGATTATAGAGTTAGCATGAGGATGACACACGGCATGGATTGAACGGCTGGCATCTGAAGAAAGAAGTAAAGATGTTTTAAATATAAAGTTTTGTGTTATGGTATCAAAGAAAAGATTTAATGTTTTGTAACAAATGATTGATGTTTTATATTCCGCGAAAAGTTTTAATAAACTCTGATTTGAAGAACTGTGTTTATAAGTAAATCCGACGCTAAAGTAGGGTCACCGGGTTCGGGGCCTTACATCATTGGTATTGTTGTCCACATAAATCTAATAACACACATTCAAGTATTTTTGGATATGATTAAATTGTTCAATTAAAGCACAGAATATCAGAAACTATCAGCCTCTAATCTCGGTTCAAGCTTAATTTGATTTTCGCCAAATCACCCCAACTTGACTTAAACCATTATATTGTTGATCAAAATTTTGATACCAATTTCGAAATTTTGAGCAACGCATCAAGTTTCCTTTATTGTGAGTGAGTATGCACGAGTCCATCTGTCGGCTTACATACATTGTATCCCCTGGGGTCCGTTTCTTAATGGTATTAAGACGCACGCAATGGAGGAACAATTGTATGACTAACAGCGGATTTTGATCAAGTCAGTAATTTAAATTGTACGAAGTACAACGGTGATCAAGTTTAATGACTTTGGGTTTGCTCTAGAAGGCGAGTGAAATATTCATGCTTATGAATACCCAAAAGGTTAAGCCGCATAAAGACTCACAATGTCCAGAATCTTAACGCTTGTTATTTGCTTTATTTTATTTTTGGGTGATCAACAAATATAAGGCTTGAGTATGACTGGTTATTACATTTCTGCCATCCTCACCAAGACTTTTGCTAGAGACTAACACCCCTTTCAATTTGGCGTTTCTTTATGTTTATATCACATACTTTACTCTACTGTGTTATTTTAAGACCTACCAATGCACCAATGCAATTAAGCACACAGTCTTTTAAGCTTACTTTTTGCTGAATTTGGGGTCAAGATAATCAATGTACTATCATGTTCTCTTTTTGCTTCAAAAACTCAAAATTCCGAGGAGCATAAAATAAAGGAAAGATAAGTTTAATCGCCCCAGTTAACTTAAGTTTATAAATAAATGGCTAACCATCAATTCACAAGTGAATAATAGGACCAAGACATGCAAGCATGCTTCACAAACTTAAATAACCGACATAATTTTCAGCGAGAAAAAAAATCTAAAATCTTTTTGGATTTTCTCTATACAAACTTTAAAAACACAATTTTTTTTTGTCTTTTTCAAATTTCTTATAAACAAAATAACTTTCACAATTTTTTGGATTTTCGGATTTTTCTGTACAAAACATAAGTCACATTCTTTTTGGTTTTTCAAAATTTTAAAATGTTTTTGGATTTTATCTATACAAACGAAAAACACACTCTTTTTGTATTTTCTAGATCTTCACCCCTAAAACCAAAATAAATTTTAAAAGAAAAATATGACAAAAAATAAAGATAGTCATCCTTGTTTAAGGATATCAGCGAGGGTCTTCAATCCGTTTAAATCAAGCAAAAATTTAAAACGCGTTTTGTCAAAAGCTTTAGTAAACAGATCGGCTTTCTGAAAGTCAGTATGTACTTTCTCAAGGTCGATTAATTTCTTTTCATAGCAATCCCGTATAAAATGATATCGAATTTCGATATGTTTCGTTTTAGAATGTTGTACAGGATTCTTGGTGATACTAATAGCAGCAGAATTATCAATCAAAATAGGAGTAGTAAGAAACTTCAAACCGTAATCGCGAAGATGTTGTTGTATCCACAAAACCTGGGAACAGCAACTCGAGGCTGCAACATACTCAGCTTCGGCGGTTGAAGTGGAGACCGTTGTCTGCTTCTTACACTGCCAGAAAACAAGCCTGTTTCCTAAAAATTGACATCCTACAGTCGTTGATTTGATGTTGATCTTGCATCCTCCAAAATCTGAGTCTGAGTAGGCAGTAAGATCGAAAGTATCATCCTTGGGGTACCACAACCCGATGTCTGGATTTCCCCTCAAATACTGAAGAATTCTCTTGACTGTAGCTAGGTGAGTCACTCATGGACTTGCTTGATACCTAGCACAAAGACAAACAGCAAACATAATATCAAGGCGAGAAGCCGTTAAATACATTAAAGAACCAATCATGGCACGATAGAGGGTAGGATCAACGGAATCCTCCAATTCATCCGGTGATAAATTGTGCCCTATAGGAAGAGGAGTAGAAGGGATTTTTCCGGCAGAAATCTTGAATCGGCTCAAGACGTCATTCACATACTTAGTCTGGTGAATAAAAATTCCGTGAGCAGACTGGTGAACCTGCAACCCTAAAAAGAAATTCATCTCTCCCATCGAGCTCATCTCGAACTTTTTTTGCATGGACTTATCGAACTCCTTACACAATGTTTCGTTTGTAGACCCAAAAATAATATCGTCGACATAAATCTGTATTAGGAGAAGATCGTCACCAACAGTTTTATGAAATAAAGTGCAGTCAACAATTCCTCGTTTGAAGCCATTATCTGTCAGATGGTCGGAGAGCGTGCCATACCAAGCTCTCGGGGCTTGATGTAGACCATACAGGGCCTTGTTTAATCGGTAAACACGGTCCGGATAATCAGGATCTTCAAAACCAGGTGGTTGTTGGACAAACACTTCCTCGTGTAATTCACCATTGAGAAAAGCACTTTTAACATCCATTTGATAAACCTTGATATTTTTATAAGCTGCTTAAGCCAGGAAGATTCGAATCGACTCTAATCTTGCAACTGGAGCATATACCTCTGTGTAATCAATACCCTCTTGCTGATGAAAACCTTGCACCACTAGACGTGCTTTGTTTCTGACAATCACCCCTCGATCGTCCTTTTTACACTTAAATACCCATTTAGTCGGAATGGCTTTCTTGACTCTAGCAGGTTTGTCTATTAAATCCCAAACACCTAAACGTGCAAATTGCTGTAATTCTTCTTGCATAGCTACTACCCAAGAAGGATCTTCAAGTGCCTTACGAGCTGTCGTTGGCTCAACTTGAGATAGAAAGCAATAGAATTTAGCAAGATTCACAATTCCCGAAGAATGTAAGTTAGTATAAGCACACAATATGTTATTATCACTTGATGAAGCAACTTGATGACGTGTACGAACGCCCACATCAAGTTCTCCAATGATGTTTTCCTGTGGATGATATCCATGAATCCGAAGAGTGGGAGTCTCAGGAACAAAAACAATATCAAATAAGTTAGTGTAATGTTCACCCAACTCGGGAGATGAAACATTAGCACTGTCAAGGTCAATAACTTGTGTTTCAGATTGATCATCAGAAGAAGAAGTAGAAACATTATCAATAGCAACTGGAGAAACAACTTGAGATTCTTCAGTTGGAGCATCTGGTTGAGCTTCAACTTTATTAGAACTTGAAAATCATGGAATGGTCAAATGATCTTCAAAGTATGCTCGAACCAGATCCTCATCGATGTGTTCAGTCGAAGGAGTGAATGAATTAAATAAACTATCGTAGTCAAACATCCAGTCTGGACCTTTCCCTTGAGGAGAAGTTGTGTACTTTTGACAGTCCACATGGTAGCATTTTTCGACACAACCAGATGTGAAATTAAAAACCCTTTTCTTTGGAGATGCATATCCCAAGAAATACCCTTCGATAGATTTTTCTTCAAATTTACCCGAATCCTTCTTCAACATAGTACACGGACACCTAAATGGTTCCAGGTACTTTAAATTAGGTTTTCTATTATTTAAGATCTTGTAGCTTATTTTCTTGAGTCGTTTCACTGTTAGAACTCGATTAAGCGTATAACAAGCTGTATTCACTGCCTCATTCCAAAATTGGATAGGAAGCTTTGAATCAGCGAGCATTGTGCGTGCAGCTTCAATCAGAGTTCTATTTTTCAGTTCAGCCACACCGTTTTGTTGAGGTACATTAGGTGCACTATATTCTCGGTGAATTCCCTTTTGAATACAAAAGAAATCCAATATAGTGTTTTTGAATTCAGTACCATTATCACTTCGGATTCTCCTCACCTTTTGTTTATACAGTGATTCGATCTTAGTAATAAGATTTTGTACCAAAACCGGTGTTTGATCCTTTGAACTCATTAATAACACCCAAGAGTATCTTGAATAATCATCAGTCATTACAAGACAATACCAGTCTCCAGAAATACTCGCACGATTCACTGGACCAAATAAATCCATATGAAGTCGTTCAAGAAGAGTATCAATGGAATTCAATAACTTAGAGGGATGGGTCTTTTTCTTCTGCTTGCCCTTTTTGCATGCAACGCAGTGATCGGATAACTTAAAATTCTTTAACGAGACACCCTCAACTAAGTCATTTGCCATTAAATAATTCATCTTTCTGACATGTTGTGACCCATTCTACGATGCCATAGAATCGAGTCTTTCTCGGTTGCTTTCGAGACAAAACATGTTTCGATCGATGTGGATACCTTAGAGCTCATATTTAAGACATAAATATCATTTGATTGTTGTGATCGCATGACAACCATGTCCTCGGGAATAGCATAACCCGGTTTCAAGATAAGACATTCTTTGTCAGTAAATATCGTAGTGTACTTTTTATCACTAATATGCGATACACTCAATAAGTTTTGATCAAATTTGTCTCAATAATTCACTTTCTCAAACATAATGTGACCATTTGAAACTTCACCCTCTTGTGTGATCATGCCCCCCAGAATTCCCTGCAAACGCTACATAACCCCCTTGAATATTTCTTACGTTGGTTAATAGGTCGAGATTCCCAGTGATATGACGAGAACATCCGCTATCCATGATCCAGTTTTCACCAGAAATGGTCTTGGATGAACCCTACACACAAACAAAAATGATTAGTTCAAAAAGGCAGCCCAGGCCTCAGTCTTGGGCACCTTTTGGTTTTCTCTTTGATCATTAACTTTAACAGATTTCAATTGTTGTTCAGCCACTTGTGAATAAGTTACCGGTTTCCTAGACTTTCGTCTTAAGTAAGCTGCCTGAACAATGTTTGAATTCTTGTTCTGACATATGGGTTCAGTTGGAACAAATTTTGGTTTCACTTGACCATGTGTCTCATTGACATGAAGAACCTTCCGAGGATTCACATTAGAGAACAAAATATGAGTATCATCAGCATACGACACAGGTCGTTTCAGGATCTCCTTGACCAATAGAATTGGCTTAGATTTGTCCTTGATAAAAGGATGAAGATTCTGATAGTTCTGCTGACTACAATTCCTCACATCATGACCTTGTTGACCACATAAGAAACAAGTTCGCATGTCCACATGATGATGTTGAGAAGTAATTGGAATAAATGATGCAGACGGTTGATGATGACTCACATTTTTAGTCATGATCTTAGCAAACTCATCAGATAATTCAGATTTCTTCTTTAAATAAAAATCTAAATTAGAACAGTTCGAAAAACTTTTAAGTGTATCTGTTCCAGTTGACTTCACAAAGTTAATTTTCTTAGCTTGTTTTAAAAATTGTTTTGCCATAGTCAATGGGTTAGATTGAACTGATGTTTTTGTTTGAGCATACACACGTTCAAGTTCTTGAATTTTTGAACTTTCATTGATAAAAACACTCTCAATAAGTTCAGGTTTGATAATACTTATTGGAATATCTTTTTCAGTGAACATCGTATCAATTCCTTTTAACTTAAAAACTCTAGCCGATGAAGACTTAGAACTTGGAGGATTAATGAAACGCATTAAGTCCTCGTCAGAAATCTTTGGTTTAACTGACTTCTTTGCCCTCACTGGTTTGGTTTTCACAGTTTCTTCCTTGTTCACCTGAGACTTGAATGAACCATACACAGCTTCCTCAAACTCTTGAGGTTCGCAAAGAATATGATTAGAACTAGGAATGTTCTTATTCTCGTGTATTATCTCGGGTTCAAACACATCCTCAATAATCACTTTGTCAACATTTTCAACAAAGAACTTTTTACTTTCCACATGAGGTTTTTGAAGAGCAACTTGAGGTTTGACAATTTCAGGTTTCACCAATTTAGGTTTTTCAGAAATCACATATTCCTTTTCAATCAAATTCTCTTCTTTTCTTGCAAAAGGATTAATTTCATAATCATTATGAAAAGGTGGTGGAATTTCAATAAAACCAATACCTTTCTTGGAATCTTTTTGTTTTCCAGATACTTCAATAATTTCATTCAACAGAAAAGATGAATTCCTAAATTTCCCCAATTTGTTCTTCAACTCAAGAACCTCATTCTCAAGCTCAGTTATCTTAGAACGATGTTTCATAATTTCCTGAAACTTTTGGTCATTAATGGTCATTTTCACAGATAACTCGGCTTTAAGATCATGGTTACTTGTCGACAATGCTTCAATCTTTTCTCGAGATCTCCTTTGAGATTCAAGAGATTGTCGATAAGTATCCTTAAGAGAAGCAATTTCTCTTATAAGTTATCATTTTGATTTTTCAATGCTTCTAACTTAGATTTGTTAGATTCACAGTCAACACATGATGCTTTAACAAATGAAGTAGCAGAAATAGAGTTACTAACCTCATTGATCTTGGCCAGGCAAGCAAACATTGATTCAGAAGGCTTGTCACAAGAGTTGTCTGAATCAGATCCTGAATCATTATCGGAAGACATCTCACTACCAGTAGCATCTTGACAATCTTTATGTAACCCAAACATAGCCAAATTTGCTTGAACATCATTGCATAGTAACCGTTGTGACCAATCAGTTCCATCTGCTAACATTGTTTGTGTTGTAAAAGAAGATGGTTTCTTTTCAGCATCACTTCCTCGTGGTGTAGAAGCATTTTGACTTTGACCACGAGGTCCAGTATATTCTTTCCTTGGTTTGTCACATTCCTTCCCGAAATGCCCAAATTCTTGACAATTATAACACTTTACTTTTAATTTGTCAAAACCCAACTTCTTGTTTAAAGCTGGAAGATCTTTTCCAGTTCTCTGCATGAATCTTTTAACTTTACGAACGATCATAGCCATGTTCCATTTTAAATCCATGATTTCTAGATCATATGGATCTATCTGATCATAGTCCTCATCTGTTAAATCACTTGTGGCAATTTTACTACTCACTAAGTTTTCATATGAAGACATAAAAGCCGTCAGAAAAGCAAAGTTTACTAGGTGGTGTAGCAAATGGATTGGTATTAGTTGAACTTCCAGAACCACCCGAATTACCAGCAGAGTAGAAACAAACTTTTGGATCATTAAACATAGTTGATTCTTTTTCACTTGCAGCATGAGTAAGAAAAGCAGTGATTGGAGAGATCGTTGAACTAAGAGGCATACTTCCACCATAGAAAGCTGGATCTTGATTTTCTTTGGAGGATTTTTGACACTTAAGATCATATTCTCTAGCTTCGATCTTTTGTAGAATTTTAAGTGCCGTCAAGTCTTCATTCACAAAATAGTCATTCTCTTTCAAAACCATTAGAAATGTTGAGTAGGAACTTGGAAGCACACTTTTAATAGTGTCAATTTTATCTCTTTCAGAAATTTCCATTTTCATCTTGTCCATATCAGCAATTAAATGACTAAATCTTGTAGTCATCTGTTCAACTGTTTCTCCCTTCAATAGATTAAAGTTTCGAAACTGAAACTTGAGCATTACTTTCTTACTCTCAGCTGTGTTTCCCATGCTTCTCATACGCAGATGTTGAAATAAAGACGCACATCTCTTGATACTACCAACTTGATGAAAGATATTTTCTGGTAATGCCATAGTCAAAGTAAAATATGCTTTTATCTCGATTTCTAAAGCTTTCTTCTCTTCTTGTGAGTATTGAGAAACAACTTTAGGAGTATACCCAATAGTATCATCACCAATCATTGGTGCAACATAAACTTCATCAAGACAATAGGAGCAGTCAGGATGAACAGATCCCAAATGTGCACGAAACCGAGGTTCCCACTTGGCAAAATCACTGAACTTCATCAAACGTGGACATTTAGAATGTGAACCTATCTCGGTATCAAGTTGCAACATCTGTTGCATCAACATGTTTTGAGACGCTAATGCATACATACCGGCCATTTTTTTAAAAAATATTTAAGTGTTTAACGAATCAAATAGTGAAATATCTTAACGAATCAAATAGTGAAATATCTTAACGAATCAATGAACAGTTATAGCGAACTGTGAACAGTTATAGCGAACTGTGAACAGTGTTTAACGAATCAACCCTTAACGAAGTTAAGACTGATCAGCAACGAAGTACCTTAACGAATGAGATGAGTGTTTTAGCGAATCAAAAGTCAACTTAACGAGTCAACTTAACGAATCACAAATAAAGTTAATGAATCAACCAAATGGCAAAACAGATAACGAATGAGATGAAGGTTTAACGAACCACAAGTCAACTTAGAGATTCACAAGTCAACTTAACGAATCACAAGTCAACTTAACGAATTGACCAAAACGAATCACAAAGGATTAGTTTAGCGAATCAGATGATAATCAGTAACGAATCATCAAGAAATGCTTAGCGAATTAATATAACGAATCAGCTACAGTTGATTAGCGAATCACACTATAGCGAATCAGGTTGTTACAACCGTTTGTAATAAACTCTGACACCTTATGCCACGTGCAAAGGTTGTTATAACACAAATTCCAAAAAGAACACGTGTCACACGAATCGGTTAATCTAGTTAACGAACTAGATAACACGAACCAATAACTCACACGAATTGATTAACGAACTAGGTAGCGAAGTAACACAGTTGATAACAAATCACCGTGAAACATATAGCGAATCACCAGAAAGAAGATAACGAGTTACATTCATCTTCAAATCTTCAAATCTTCAAATAATTTTCCAGAAATTTTGAAGATTAAACCCAGAAACTCAACAGTACCAGATTTGTAATACTCCTTCGTTTCTCAATCAAAACACACAATTGACCTACCAATACACTCGTAAACCAATTCCGAATCCAACACACATAATCTCGTATCCGATTAACACCTTAAACCAAATCAATTTGACCAAAAACACACCCCTGTTTCAGACTTAAACCGAATCCAAATCCAAAACACACAAATCCAATCCACAACTCAATTCCTTTAATCCACACCTATCCATTACCTTAACCAACACAAACTCAATCCAAATTATCCATAATTCAATCCATTCAAATCAAAATTGATTCGAAACCAAACAAAAACCGAAAAACTTAATAACAATAACAATTAAAACACCAAATCAAGTATAAAGAGCACCAACAGCTCTGATACCACTTGTTGGAACCCGGATTAACAATCGATAACAATAACAGATCTCAGATATGTGAATATCCGATTAGAACACCTAAGGATCTAGCTCATAATTTACCTTGATTTAATGTTATGTATGTGTATGTATTATCAATAGATTAGACGAATAATGTTAAGGTGAAGCTTGAGAGAGAGAAATTACTCAAAAACTCTTTTCATCAAAACTTATTAATTCTCAAAACTTACATTAAAGTGAACAGTAGTTCACTATATATAGAAGGTGATTTGGTTGGCTAACATCCCCTAGCGAACCAGCTTCCCCTTCGTTACATAAATTAACTTAACGAACCACCCCCTGATTCGTTAACGTCCCCTAACGAATCAGGAGGGAATACATTATAATGTCTTAGTTCGCTAACATCCCTAGCGAACTAGACTTAACCTTAACGAACTAGTTAATAATAAACATTAAATATTACATTAATTAATAAATAAAACATTAAAGATAAATACAAAGACTCTAGACGCAAAACCGTGCACTAACAGTTAATTTGTTAATGATTAGGGACTCGTACTAAATTGATAATTAATATAAAAATAATATTATTTTATTTGGGCTTTTAAATAACTAAATCAATATTAAATAGAAACAAGACGGGTTTTAAATCAAGAGTTCGGTATTATAAAGAAAATGAGTTGATAATAAAGTTTATAATAATATTATTAATGATAATAATGGTAATGATAATAATAATTCTAAAAAGATATGTTAGATATATATATATATATATATATATATATATATATATATATATATATATATATATATATGTAAGATAATGATGGTAAAAAAAATAACCATAATTAATAATAATAATAATAGTTAAAGACTAAAGATATTAATATTAATTAAAATGTTGTTGATAAAAATAATAACAATAATAAATAATATTGATAGTAAGTAATGCTACCATACCTGATGTCGGTTTGATTTCTAAACGAATTCATAAAATAAATATAATAATATTATTGTAAATAAATAAATGATTGAAGTATGAGTTTAATAAATAATAATATGATCCTTATTAACAATAATAACAACTTTAATATTTATAATAATAATAATAATAATAATAATAATCCATTTATTATGAAAATAATGGTAAAAATAATTGTTTTGTTAATGATAATGATAATAATAATAACAATAATAATAATAATCGTTAAAACTAATGAGTTTTATATATTTTGATAGTTTATGCTAAATATACAACTTTTAACAACGATAACACGAAATTGGTTTTAACGTGGGACTCGAATCCGGGTCTTGACGAGACGACTCATCAATCAAATTTCCGAAACACAATCCAATTCTATATTTTATATAACAAATTATAACCAAACTTTTCCCTCAATACAAAACAATTCCACACTCATCCAACCCGTTTCCAAGAAAAAATAACCGATAAGTAAACCAATTACTAACAAATTAAATCTGAAATTCGATATACGAAAACTGATAGCACTAAAACTCAAAACTAATTTACCTATTAAATTGTGCATAAGCTCGTGACTCTACACCGGGAAAGCCCGAGCTGAAACTGCCGAAGACGAGCCGAGAGGGAAAGGAGAGTAGTGGTGTGCGGTGAGAGGTGGTGGCCGGAGGTGACTTCTCGCCGGAAATGGAGGTCCGCCGGCGCCGAAATCGGCAGGTGGTTTGGGGTGGCGGCTGGGTGATGTTATGTTAGGGTTAGGGTTTATTTGATTATATATGCATGTTACATATTTATAGAAATGTCCTCCAAGTTTCAGTTTTGGTTTAATACGAGTTTTAAGGTTTTCAAATGTAACATCTCAAATTCTTAAAAATATAAATAAAGCATCTTGATACATATATAAGACGGTTGAAGCGAGTGTGTAATATGTAAAGCGACTCTCTAAGACATGAAATGTTTAAACAAGTAATTAAAATTGCTAAGTAACATGTAGAGTGACTATGTGAAATGTGTGACATCTAAATGAACGATAAAGTTTACATCGTTCTAGTAATATAATAGTACTAATGCATGTAATATAATATAATAGAAATAACAATAAAGTATTATGAATGATTTTTTTTCACATACGCTCGCGTACATGTGTATGAATAATAATAATAATAATATTATAAAAATTATAAATAGATACCAAGCTTTTGAAGATAACTAAAGTGTACGCATGTATGTATAATAATAATAATAATAATAAGAGTGTGTGTATGATATATCTTCCAAATGAAGATATCTTTTCAAAGAGAGTCGGTTAACAAAGTCGGTGAACTAGCCTATATAATCACTCTTGTATGCTTTATTAAAATTCAATGTCATCATACTACAACAAAAAGGTACGTAACAATCTTTATTATTTGAAGTTTCTTATAGTTTATTATGAAACACTAATAACAATTATAATACAATATTAATAATAAGATAATATTTAAATACTAGTTCACAAGGCTGGGTAATTTAGGAAGTATAGAGGGCGGCACACATGAATATAAAATATACTCGTTTAATATTTTAATAAAATAATAATCTAAGAATTTTTGGGTAAAGCATAACCTGTCTAGTTGGTGCACAACCAGATTGTGGTATTTTATGACCACTCTGCTCATAAGTGTTTAAGAGAAATAATGAATTGTAATATATTGGGCAAGACTGTTAAAGTCATAATACTGTCTGGACTGAAATAGTTGTGCACAACAACGACAATTGCTATGCGAATGATCTTTCAAAGTTAGAACACTAGTCCATAGACTTAAATTAGTAATATGGTAATTTAATCCTAGATCGCAGTTGAAGTTGTAAGAAGCTTAAGTAAGTTGTGGAGAAAGTTTATTTGGTGAGTTACTTAAATTATTTTCAAAACTCTGATACATGCTTATAAAATTATTTGGACTGTGAATGATCTTGTATTTGCATGGCGCATATGGTGTGGCACCCAAGGTGTTATATATATTATAATGATCATTATATTTTCTCGAGGGGAGATGCACTTTATACAGCAGCAGACGTGCGTAAAGCCTGTATGTGCGAATATATAATGCTGACCTGGCTTTAACGTGAAGCGGGCGGGTTATAATTATGGCATAACATGCAATGAGCTCATACTTGATCTATGAAATTGTTTTAGTATCAGTTTATTAAATATGTCGGTTTATGTGGCTCACCAGCTTTGTGCTGACGTATTTTTACCCGAGCATGTATTACAGGTTGATAAACAAGGACATGGAGATTAGCTGCTATGAGTTGGAAGAGTTTAGATGTTTTATCCTGTTACCATTACATTTTATAGTAAGTGTAATAGTTAGACATGTAACTAATATTTTAGTTTTTATATAAGATTACGGTTCCGCTGTAAGTCTGTACTGACTGGTCACTATAAGTACCCCATCTTGGGAGGGGTGTGACACCAAAGCTTATAACGAGTTTACGAAAGTCATTTTAAACCCCTTATGTTTTTCTTAACAACACTATATTATGACAAACATCGATTTATTTAAGATCGAAATCTATATTAATATTATATAATAACTAAATAAGGTTCTAAAAATGTTGAATCGGTTTTACGAAAATAAAAGTTTACTAAACTAATATAACTCGAGACCCGAATTTGACAAATGTCACAATATCCCCAACTTGTCGAAGCTAACTTGCTAAAGGCGTCCGCGGACTTGTTCTCACTCCTCTTGATGTGAATAACGTTGAAAGAGGAGAATTGGCGAATTAAGTGCTTTGCTTGCAAGAGATAAGAAGCCATAACGTTGTTTTTTGCTTCATAATTTCCATTAATCTGCCCCGCAATCAGCATGGAATCCACCCGAGCTTCCAAATGTTTTACCCCAAGCTTTTTAGCTATCCTCAAGCCTTCCAGGAAAGCCTCATATTGCGCCTCGTTATTAGTGCTTTTGAAGTCTAACTTTATGGCGTATGTAAACTCATGGCCTTCGGGGTTGACTAGCCTGAGGCCTGCTCCAGGCCCCTCACTGCTTGAGGCTACGTCCGTGAACAACGACTAGATTTGTCCGTGTTCCTGAGGTGCTTGGGGTTGTTGATCGATCAAACATTCTTTCTCTTTGTGTTGCGGAACCTCGGTAACGAAGTCCGCAAGCACCTGCCCTTTAATTGCTGGTCTGGGTTTATACTCAATCACATGTTCACCCAACTCGATGGCCCACTTTTCCAATCGTCCAGACAATTCAGGCTTACTCAACACATTCTTAAGTTTATATCCAGTTAGTACATTGATGGGATGACCTTGAAAATATTTGCGGAGACGCCGAGCAGCATAAACCAGTGCCAAGACTAGTTTTTGAAGCATTGAATATCTGGTCTCCGGGTCTGACAACGTCCTACTGACATAGTAAATTGGAGTTTGGACGTTCTTTCTATCTGTCAGTAGTACGGCTCCGACGGCGATGTTAGAAGCAGATAGGTACAGTGTCAAAGGTTCACCCGCATATGGTGCTGTCTACGTGGGAAACTCCATCAAACATTTCTTGACTTCTTGGAATGCTTGTTCAGCTTCCGTGGTCCACTTAAATTGTGCTTTCTTGAGACAATTCCTCAAGGGTGAAATGAATGGATAAGATTTGGCCGCGTGGTTTGCCAGAAACCTATTCAATGCTAGCAATCTTCCATTGAGAGTCTGTACTTCCTTGAGGGATGAGGGGGAAGGCATGCGGGCCACCGCTTGGACCTTATCCGGGTTAGCTTTAAAGCCCGCACCCATAACAATGACTCCAAGAAATTTTCCTTCCTTCATCCCGAAGGAACATTTAGCTGGGTTCAACTTCATGTTGATACCTCTCAAAGTCTCGAATGTTTCTTCGATATCTCTCAGCATCTGATCTTCCTCAATGCTTTTAATCACCAAGTCATCCATGTAAACCTCTTAGTTTCGACCAATCTGGTTCTTAAATGCTTGGTCCATCAACCGTTGATATGTGGCACCCGCGTTCTTTAGTCCGAAAGACATCATTTTATAACAGAATGTGCCTTGATCGGTCCGGAATGCTGTTTTGTCCTCATCACCTGCCGCCATGCGGATTTGGTGATAGCCATTGTAGGCATTGAGGAAACATTTGAATTTAAACGGAGCCACAGCATCTACCTTGAGTTCAATCTCTAGCAATGGATATCAATCTTTTGGGCATTCTTTGTTTAGGTCCTTAAAATCAATGCACATCCGCCATGTTCCATTACTCTTTGGAACGATGACCGGATTAGCCACCCACGTCTGGTATTTGATTTTCCGGATGATTCCGGCGTGAAGAAGATCATGCACTTGCTCATTCATGGCTTTCGTTTGTTCTGGGCCCATCTTCTGCTTTTTCTGGACAATTGGTGTAAACATCGGGTTTATCCTTATTTGTGTTCCGCAATGCTCCGCGGGACACCAGTCATGTCCCCGGGCTGCCAGGTGAAGATGTCCATATTCTTGGTCAAAGCTGCTTTAAAAAAGTCTTTACTATCTCAGAAATAGCAGGTCCAATCACAACTTTTTGATTGGGGAATTGCTTATTCAATACCCATTTTTCCGGCTCGGTCCTCTGAGTCTACTTTGGGACCTTGCTGGGTTTTTAGCTCTCTGTTGCAAAGCAGTGTCGGTTGACGTGAATGATCGCTATGCCGGTGCGAGTTGGAACCCCAACCGCACCGTGAGCTGTGGATGGACGAGCATTGAAGTCTCCAATTTCTTCCTGCCCAAAGATAATGTCATGCTTGGATGTTGCTGGTAGAACCAAAAACTCAACTTCCTCGGTTCTTTAATGGGTTATGTCACTGAGAGTGACCTGGAACGATATTACCCCTCGCGGGTGCATTATCTCTCCTCCAAAACCAGATACGGGAGCATGAATTGCTTTTAACCTTTCATTGTCTTCGTCATCGAGCTGTTCAAAGCACTGTTCGTACATAATGTCAGATGTACTACCATTATTGAAGAAGACGTACTGTGATCTGTAGTGTCCAAAGAGAGCAGTAATGATCAAGGGATTCTTGTTACACGGTCCGCATTTAGTTCTTGGGAAGATCACGGGCTCATTCTTCCACTCCTCATCCTCCATTTCTCTTCTTTTTCCCACAACTTTATATCCTCCTTGAATCATATAAACATTTAGGTCCTTGACTTGTTTTTTGGATGGACCCTGGTTATCTCGTACGGGAGCCTTACTAGTCCCAGGTTTTGCACCTTTAATTAAATGTTCAAGTTTGCCAGATTTCACAGCTGCTTCGATTTCATTTGTTAAGGCCACACATTCGTTTGTATTGTGCCCGATGTCGTTGTGAAATGAGCAATGCTTCTTGGCATCCAAAAAAGATCTTCTTGTAAGTGGCTGGGGTTTGCGGAAATTCATGTTCTCAGTTGTGAGAATTTCTGAGGGAGTTTTTGATAATGGCGTCCAGTTGTTGGAGAACCGAGTTGACGCGTTTTGTTTATTTTTATTACCAATCAAGGATCGTGCGTCAAATGGCTTTGATGTCTCCGCATTCGACTGGAGCCTAGAACAAATTGTTCCTTTGGCTTGTTTGTTTGGTCGTGGATTTTGAAACTCCACCTTTAATTTTTGCTTTGAATTATTATAGCCCAAAGTTTTTTCAGTTCTGGCATATAACTTTGCTGCTGTCATAATATTATCCCATTATTCTGGCATTCCATCTCTGCCAGTTAGTGTTCGGATTAACGCATCGCATTTGACATTCTTGCGGAAGGCTCCGCGAAGCATGTCTTCGCTAATCCCACCAATATTTAGACTATCATCGTTGAACCAGGTAATGAAGTCTTCCACAGATTCGTTATCTCGGTGGATAACGTCCAAAATTTTAGACTGGTCGCGGATTTGTTTCTTTTGCTGACTGAATTGCTGGGAAAAGTTTTTCACCAAATCATCCCAGCTGGAAATCTGGCCATCCGGAAGTTTTTCAAACCATTCGCGTGTTGCCCCTGTTAGCGTTAATGCGAAAATATGACACCAATAAGGGAGCGTCCACCCTCTTACACCCCCAACTGCCACATAATTCTGGAGATGATCGCTTGGATCCGTCATTCCATTATACTTGCCAACCGACGTGGGTATTTTGGCATTACTGGGAAGGGTGCGGTTGAAATGCGAGATATGAACTTTGTTTTCTCAGCAAAAGCTGCTGAGCGATATGGTTTAGTAAAGTCCTTTCCACATCGCTGTGGTATTGGGTCTGACGGATTACGTCTCGCGGACGGCTGATCTCCTCCCGCAAACGTAATCTGCTATCACCAGTGTAAGAACTGTAACCGCCCGGGTGATAAGTTGAATCATAACTGTCTAGCTCGTCTACGTAAGATGGCATCCGCATGTCTATGCGAGGAAGGGGATGCAATCTACGTATTTCACCAAAATCTTGTTTCTGTTGACTGTAATAGATCTGACTTCCTCTCCCCGTCGATGGAAGAGAAAGAGATCTTCGCGGAGATTCATCATAATTCAGAGTACGGACGTGAAAATGTTCATTCCGCACTCTTCGCTCATATTCAGCTGCCATACTTTCCTGTTGAATCCGGAGCCACTCCTCTGGAGATATTGCCCCCTAGATCTGGAATTACGATGATTAGTTCTTGCCAGGTCGGATTCACCAGAATCATCTTCCAAACCTAACCCGGATCGAGTTCGGTGGGTCTGCCTCATAATCTTCTGAGGTCACCCAAATTCGTACCTTCTAGTGCTGTGACACATCCCAAATCGGTGATTGGTACCGTGACACGCTCGAGGGTCTGACCACCAGGTGTTATGTCAGCTGTTCGTGAAGTAGGAACTGTGGTACGTGCAAAAATACTCGAAGCGAGACCTTCAGGTAATTCTGTACCAGTAACACGTGAAGTAGGCGCAGGAGTTCCCGTCGGTCCCTCAGGATTTAGACTCATATCATACAACGAACCAAAAATACTGAATTACTACTGTTCTTACACAAGCACGGATGGAGCCAATGAAGAAACATGGATCTACTCCCCTAGACGGGTCTTAGATCCGATGAGTCCACAGGGTAGGATACAGATAACAACCAGTACGATACAAGCCCAATTCCCTAAAGTCCAGTGACCGGAACCTACAAAACCAACACCGTGAGCTCGTTATGGGAAGGACAAGAGGGGGGCCTTCCCGTAACCACCTGACTAGTGTTGATTTCTATAAGGATTTTCTCATGGTCCAAAGTAGATAACAATTAATTAACTAAAATGACCTGATAACACTAAAATGACAATGGTTTTGTTAGAATATATAAAACGAATATGGCAAGCAAATACATCATTTTCTTGTTAAAGAGATTTTGACCGCATGCACCATTAATATTTAGAACCGTTGCTCAATCTAAGGAAATCTCCAACCATATATTTTGTGATTATATTACCCACTTTATTGCTATTATTCCTATATTTATTTATCTTTTTCCCTTTGTATCAAAATATGTGAAAAGTATTTAAATAACATTTACCATTTTGTTATTCCAGTTCTAAAGAATTACAATTCAGTAGTCCAATTCCAAAGATGGCATTAAAGAATTGTATACGATCTTAAGATCAACCTGCTCATACTACTCATCATCTATCTTTCTCATTTCTTTCAATTTCATAAAAACCACCATGTCCGACAACTCATCTCCTCAAAACCATGTGGCGGCAGGGTTGGCCGTCAACATGTCTAAAATTCAAGCAATGGATCATCATTCCGGGTTGATAAACCAAATTGATATGCACTCATTGCGGTATGTCAAAACACACCAGATACCAATGCTTCAAACTCGTCGGCTACCATGAGTGGTGGACCGACGGTCATAAGAAAGGCATGGTAAGGGGAAATGCGGTTGCCACCATCGGAACCTCTGAAATTAGCGAAAACCGCGGCGATCAACAAAAGGGAGGCGACAACCATGAAGGAAGTGACGGAGTCGGTGGAATTGCTTCTGCCGGAATTGCAAGTGATGGTCTTTGTAACAATGGAGGTAACGGGTTTGAGATAATATCCTCAAACTCTCCTGTTTTAAACCATATATTTTTTACCCATATGTATTATAAATATTTAATAATTCCTCTCTAGACTTCATTGTTAATGATAATAGCCAAAACATGTCAAAAAATTTAAAAGTTGGTTTATTTTCCAAATTAAACCCTCTGGAGATTATGGGATACGTCATGGATATTTAGCTGTGGGGTTACCGACACCATAACGTTTGAATTATCAAACTTGGTTTCAAAATCAGAACCCAACATTAACCACATCAAAACCGCGAAAGGGGGATGAACTATTGAAATATCACCAACTTTAAATCTGTCAAATTGTCTTTATATCCCATCTTTATCACATAAATTGTTATCTATTAGTCATGTAACAAAAGAATTGAATTGCACAGTGTTAATGCATCCCACATTTTATATTCTAATGGATATCAGGACAGGAGCGATCATTGGGCGTGACACTGAACGCCACAGATTGTACTATGTGGAAGAAGTGACTCACCATGGTACCGTGAAATTGGCTCATGGAACTACATATAGAGAAGCTTGCTTATGGCATAAAATATTGGGACACCCATCCACTGGTTATCTACATATTTTATTTCCTAAACTATTTCCTTTAAATGAAACGTTAAATTATGAAACATGTGTTTTGGCTATAAGTCATAGAAAAACCTTTAAACCAAATAATATTAAAGTTGATTTACCTTTTTCACTTATCCACTCGGATATGTGGGGATTCTTCAGTTCTTCATCATCGTCCCTGCAATGATCATGTCATCAGCATATATGTTTAAACAAGTTACAAGGTTACCTCTAGTTTTAAAGAAGAGAGTATGATCAAAATTTTGCTCTGGTACACATTCCCGAAGTTAACCGAGCCAAACTTGAGCCGTGTGCTGAAAAAAGTGTTTTTTTAGGATATGGTGTCAACTAAAAAGGATACCGGTGCTATAAAAAAACATCATATGTACACTACCATGAATTATGACTTCCTTTATACAGCATACTTATATGCCTCCCAACTCAGTGGTAAGGGGGAGAAAGAACATGACACCCTAAGTTGGCTAAGGTGGGTTCCAAAATGGGCCCCATATCCCGTAGTCAATCACAATACCTAAGATATCCTGTAGCCAATATTGCAGAAGCAAACCTATCTAGAGAAGCTAAGGCCTTTAACGCTTCTCTATATGCCAAACAAATTCCAAACTCTGTGGAACAAGCTTTAGGATCATAAAATTTGAAAGATGTTATGGAATAAGAGATGAAAGCACTGATTAAAAATGATATATGGAAAATATGTGATCGTCCAAGAGGAATGTAATGTCCTAAATATTATAATATTAAATAAAGGAAGATTTCTTTAAGTTGTCAAGCGTTAAATAATATTAGCTAGTGTTTAAGAAAGGATCATGGACTTGGATTAATTATGGTGGATTAAAGGGTAATGGGCCTTAGGTCCATAGGCTTTAAGGGATATAAATACCACTTAAACCACCCTAAAACCCTAATCCTCATTCCATATTTCCATATTTGCCTACACACTCCAAAAACACACATACCACTACACACACTTACGGCCAAGAGAGTAGATAGTGATCCGAGATCAAGTGGACTCTAGTTCGTGTAGATCTTTATTATACAAGCTTATACAAGATCTAGAGTTCATAAACAAGCTAAATGAGATCCAAACGAACACAAAATGTATGTTCTTGACCTTTAAAGTTTACGTTTTTATAAGCGTTTGGTCTTGAAACTTGAACCCAGAGAAGATCTGGTATAAACGAGTATAAAAGTAGCGAACTTGATGTTAGAAACGAACTTAACGAACTCACGGCTGCCTATGACTTGTTTAAAAATAGACCCTAGACCTAGTATTGAACGTTTTAATTTTAAAGGTCCAAACTTTATGTGTTTTCGGGCCAAATCATATCCAAAAACGACCATAGGAATGATCGCGGGTTGGTTAAATATCATGTCCAAGGATTTCACGTTGAACGAAGATGATTATGGGGGGGGGGGGTTAAAAGCGAACAGCGGCTGAGGCTGAGCAACTTCGCCTGCAGCTAAGCTCGCTGCACAAGTTCGCCAAGCCAAGTTCGCCAAGCTAAGTTCGCTTAAGGATTAAGTTCGTTTAATGCCAAGTTCGCCTAATGATAAGTTCGCCAAGTTAACTTCGCTGAACAATAAGTTCGCTTAAAGTGTTAAGTAAAAGTAATCCAGTACTAGACCACGAATCGGACTAACGAATGAGTAGGTGAATAAAATAATAAATTAAAATCTTAATGGAAAATGTGTTAAGACAGCTCGACCCCAGCCAGGGGCTCTGCCCCTTCGACCCTACTAGGGGCTGCCGCCCCTAGACCCCGCTGCCAGGGGCGCTGCCCCCGGACCCCCATACGTTGCGGGCAATAGTCAACCTAGAAACACATTATGAGTAGTTATAGTTAATTGATGCATGTAATTATTATACAGTTAGCCGTGCCCAACTGAAGAAAGGAATGACTATTAACGGTGAACGTAACCGACTTCAGGTGAGTTTCTAGCCCCATTTCCTTGTTATGTTTTCGGGGCTGTGTGCATACTCGATGTGAATGTTAATACACTTACCTTAAATGGTAAGTGTATGTCTTATTGACGATTGTGATAGTTATGTATGTATGCTTGACAGTACGTGAACGACCTTCGGGTATTGCACGTATTGTTAAGGTAAGTATAGTATAGTATGTATGAAATGTGTATGTGAATAAGGGAGTATGTACGATTATGTTGTGTATGGTATTAATTGTACGGATATGATAATGAAAGGTAAGGTAAGGTTGAAGGGTTGCATACCCTAATAATATATGCGAAGGATAAAGGGTTGCATACCCTAATAATATATGCGAAGGATAAAGGGTTGCATACCCTAATAATATATGCGAAGGTTAATGGGGTGCATACCCTAATAATAAATGCGAAGGTTATAGGGCGTAATGCTCTTTAAAACGTAAGGTAAGTATATGAAAGAAAGTGCGAAGGTAAGTAACTATATTATAAACGAAAGTATGAAAGTACGTAGTTATGAATGTGTTGTATGTTATATGATTAACTAGAACTCACTCAACGTAGTTGACTTTTAGTATGCACGCAGGTGAGTAGAATGAGGCAGCTCGCTTGAGGGGACACGTGGCATTGAATAAGAGGCTGGCATCGGAAGACTCAAGACGTTTAAGTTTAATATTTTGTTTATTTTGAAAGACGAGATATTGATTTAAGACAAGTTACGGTTTGTTATGAAAGTTTTTATATTCCGCGAATGTTTTAATTAACTCTGACATATAGAACTGTGTTTATGAGTAAATCCAACACCACCGATAACGGGGCCTTACAAGGAAAGAAACTCGTCGGATGTCGATGGGTCTTCACGATTAAACATAAACTAGATGGAACCATTGAAAGATACAAAGCACGGTTAGTTGCTAAATATTACACTCAAACGTATGGGATTGACTCCGAAGAAACATTATCTCCGGTTGCTAAGATTAACACAATCAGGGTCCTTTTCTCGATCGTTGCAAATGAAGGATGGCCTCTTCACCAATTTGATGTTAAGAATGCCTTTCTTCATGGAGAATTAATAGAAGAAATGTATATTGTTAGTGCATGATTTGTTGTTCGTAGCTGATTGAATAAATTAGGGGTAGTTTAGTTGTTAACGTATGCTGCCGGATTCTCTCTAGAACCGAGTTTAACGTATGTAATGTATGAATCCTATAATGTATATCAATAAATTAATCGTTAACGTATCATCTTGTTTATGATTGATGTATCCAATTGAGACTAAATCTTGGCTCGTATAACGTAATATCGTATTCACAGATATGAAAGCTCCACCCGGGTTCACATATTATTTCAAAGCAAAGGAAGTATATCGCTTAAAAAACTATCTATGGGCTGAACAATCTCCTAGAGCTTGGTTCGGCAGATTCACCCAAGAAACGAAGGGATATGGATTTGGACAAAGCAATTCCGATCATACTCTCTTCCTTAAAAACAAAGGTAACCTTGTAACTTGTTTAATCATAAATGTTGATGATATGATCATTATAGGGAACGATGATGAAGAAATGAAGAAGTTGAAAGCAAACTTGTTTAAAAAATTTGAAATGAATTACCTTGAAAGGCTTAACTACTTTCTTGGAATTGAAGTACCAAGATCTAAAAAAAGATATTGTTATATGTCAAAAAAAGTATATATTCTTGACCCTATAGCCGAGATAGGAATGATCGACTGCAAACCAGCCGATACGCCAATGATGGTTAATCATAAACTCCATATGGAAGAAGGAGGGGAGCTGGCAAACAAAGGAAAATACCAACGCCTGGTAGGAAAATTAATATCTCTCTCGCATACTCATCCTGACATTGCATATGCAGTTGGAGTAGTCAGCAAGTTCATGTATCAACGTCAAGTCACTCACATGAAATTAGTATGAAGGAT
Organism: Bidens hawaiensis; assembly: GCF_021521415.1. Taxonomy (NCBI): domain Eukaryota; kingdom Viridiplantae; phylum Streptophyta; class Magnoliopsida; order Asterales; family Asteraceae; genus Bidens; species Bidens hawaiensis. The sequence continues at coordinate 1,792,327 of NW_027491014.1, forward strand.
TATCAGATATCTCAAAGAGAGAACAGGCCATAGGTTCTCTTCCAACCAAATAAATACCTAAAGTTCGAGTGTATACTGATGCAGACTGGGTGGGGGACAAAGATGATAGAAGATTAACATCAGGTTATTTCACTTTAGTTGGTGGAAATTTTGTTACACGGGGAAGCAAAAAACAAAATGTTGTCGCATTATCTAGTGCTGAAGCAGAATTCCGAGGAATTGCATGGGACGTGATAGAGGTTCTGTCGATATGTAAGCTTATGACATAAATTGGTTTTCTCCAAACTGAAGCCAGTAGAATCATGTGTGACAACAAAGCTGCAATACAAATTTCCAAAAATCATGACCAACACGATCGTACAAAGCATCTGGTGGTTGATAGAAACATCATCAAAGAAAAACTTGAAGCTGGAATTATAGATTTACCATTTTCCGATCAGAAGACTATTTAGTAGATATATTAATTAAATCCGTCAACTAGAAGAATTTTCAGTCATTGACAAGCTGAGCATCAGATATCCCACTACTCAATTTGAGGGGGAGTGTTAGAAAATATAAAAATGAATATGGTTAGCAAATACATCATTTCTGTCACACCCCGACCAAAGGCGGCGGAACATGCTGGGGGTGCAACGGATTGCCCAAGAACACAAGACACTATTAAAGTGACAATATTTAATTAACTCATTTTAAATTCATAAAATCATAAAGAGTCACATAACATGTTCATACAATAATCGAATTCAAACATGGCAAACAATATATTGTTCGTTTTGCTAATATCCTAATAGTCTTGTCAACGTTTTCTCTTCAAGTCCTCGAATCAACCTAAAGTCAAACCTGTAACATTGCTTAAAATAGAATTTGTCAACACAAAGGTTGGTGAGCATTTTCATTGTTCTGAACAATAAGTATATAATAGGAAATTCCACTTGTATACAAAACAATAAATAATAGCAACAATTTAGATAATGAAATCGTTAATAAGAATACATTAACGACACCTTTCTATAAGGGGATGTCAAATATACTCGGATTTATAAATCATTCAACCAAAAGCGGTAAACACATTAGCAATTAAGCATGTAAGCATATATCACCAAATCGAGCATTTAGTTAAGTAAGGTATACAATAAAGTTTGTGGTTTAAGACTCAAGTATAAAACATTTAGTTTATATAGGTATGCCATATCACTCACAAAACGAAAGATGGAAAACGGGGGATGAAAGTACTCACATTCAAGTAATAAACTTGATCGGTAAAATGACGAGTAACCGGAAGGGTGAGGTTTAACGAGAAAAAGCATAGATGAAAGGAAGTCTTGTATTAGAAAGGTTGTCTAGGAAGTATCTAAATAAAGTAAATTATAAGAAATGCAAATAATTAAAAGTTTAAGGTTTAAAATGTAAATATTAAATAAATTATAACAATAGTCCTCTAAAAATATAAGTTTGCTCGAAACTGGGTTAAAGTATCTAGCCCTTAATTTTACTCAATCTATGTTAAGTAATAAGGTGGGTAAAAATGCAAGAATGCAAGTCCATTTATAATATAGATACTAAAACGGGTTTTAACGAGTGTTCAGGTTGTTGGTTCGGGTCTTGGTGATTGGTCAAACCCAAAGTCAACTTTTCAAAATAACGAATGTTATGAGATAATAAAATTTAAGAAGACTTAACCAAGTATGTAGTTCTATTGTTTTAGAACTAACAACGTCCGTAAGCGAGTGTTCGGTTTCGTTGGTCCAAACTTTGTTATAAGATCAAGTTGGATTCAACATTCCAAGTACTATAAGAAAATAATTAAAATCAGTTTATAAAATATTTTCAAAGGAATATACAAGTCTTGATAGCTAAAACACACTTGTGTGTCTTAAGCGAGTGAAATCGGTTTAGTGCCTTTTGGTTCGTTTTCCAACTCGGAATAAGATCAAGAATGGGTACCACATGCCAAAACATCAAAGAACTTGTATAATAATTTATCATTCTTGTATAATAAATTATAAATGATGATACTTAAGTTTTACAACCAAAAAGTCAACAATAAAGTCTTTAAACAAAAGTTCAGTTTTCGGTTCGGATCTTAATTCGGGTCAAGACCGAGGTTAGATTCTACAAACCCATAACCATGAAACTCATAAAGCATGTTTATACGATTATTTAACAAAACTAGTAAAAAAAGTTTGGTTTACGGTTTGGAGCTATTTACGGTTAAACCGAAGCTAGTCTCTACAAACCCATAACCATGGACTCAATAAATATGAAATACAAACTAAAATGAGCAGAAGTTGAGCAGAAGTTAACCCATAACCACGTGAGTCCTCCATGAAGCCTTGCCTTACGAGGCCCGACACTCCACCGACCGAGACCGGGGAAGTGACCACCAAAGGTAACAAGGGTGTATATTATATATATATATATATATATATATATATATATATATATGTTGTATAACAAGCTTCAAGTATTAATAAGAGCTAACAAGTTAATTAAAATGAAAGACTATGGTCAGTTTAACTGTGGAAAGTCAAACTGCCAAGAACATGAAGAACAACCTTTAATCTTAAGAATTTGGGAGAGAAAATGGAGTATGAGTAGGTTTAAAATGAAGAAGAAGGTCTTTTATATATAGGGTAAGTTGAAATGGTCAAGTACAAAGAGTCTTGCATGGAAATGGAAAGGTTATGAGCACAAGAAAGCATAAAAAGCAAAAAATGAGCTGCTGGTACAGACTCCCCTTAGCGCAGTGCTAATTTCCCAGGGAATGGATGTTAGCACGGCGCTAAGTGTGCCTGGTGGAAATCCTGAAATTTCAAAGTTGGCAGTTTTGGCCCCTGGAGTTGTTTTAAAGCGTTTTAAAGGCATTTTAGGGACCGAAAAGGATGTTTTTGAAATCCGACAAGTATAAAACAAATATTTATCATAAAATACATCATTTTGATTATATCGAAGGTTTCAGTTTACAAAATGGGTTGGTTTACATGATAAACAAATACAAAACGAATATACTATTGACCCGAAATTGACGAATGTCACAATTTCCTTGTTAAAGAGATTTGACAACATGCAACATTAATATTTAGAACCATTGTTCAATCAAGGGAATCTCCAACCATATATTTTGTGATTATATTACCAACATTAGTGCTAATATTTCATGTATTTATTTATCTTTTTCCTTTTGTATCTAAATATATGAAACCATAGTATTCAAATAACATTTACCATTTACCATTTTGTTATTCCAATTCCAAAGAATATTATCTTAAGATTTTTTTTTTGGGTTAAACATGGATAGTCTAAAATTCTTCAAGACACTAAAACAAGTTATTAACCAAATCTTGAAGAATATGATGTAAAATAATGTTGTTTCCTCTCTCCGACAAGTGGAAACCATCCCAGAAGAAATACTTAGAGTCATCAGGACATGTAGACTTTAGTTCGTTACATAAATATAACACCTCTATCTCCCCAGTTCCGCAACATCCTGTATCTACAACTTCAAAGCCTAGCAAAACGAGATGACCAACATAAGTAAAAAGGGTTTTGAAAATGGAGGATGCAAATAGTTGGCACATTCTAAATATAATATGATCTTGAAGAAACTTTAAAGCGATAACTGTATACCATATCTACGAGGGTTTTCGATGATGCTTATTAGAGGATTGTAGTAATCAATAACAGCAACCCTGGACTGACGATAGCTTGTTGCCCAATACTTAATTTGTTGACTTAGAATGTTGTTGAATATCTGAGCTGCATTATTCTCCTTGTCTGCACACCTTCAATGTGGACCTCCACCTAACGTTCTAAGAACAGGCAAACAACCGATTGGGGGCGCACTAAAGACAGCTATTTTTCTTAATCCTAGTGTGTGTATTTCCTTCAAAAAGTATATAGAATATCTTTTAGTAATATGATTTTAGGCAACTGTGTCTTTTATATGTACTCTAAAACAATTTGTGCGTTTTGTTGAAATATATAACTTGTTAGTATGATATAGTGTTACCTGTATGAAGTTCAAGACTAGCTTTACAATCATTTTGGCATAACCCGGAACATCATATTGTAATCTTCTTATTGGAAGGGAAAGAAACAGATCGTTGTTGCCTGCAACTACTACAACTACACTATTGTTGATAATAGTATTGGTGGCTTCTTCCTCAATTATTGTCTTAAGCTTCCCAATATATTGCTTGAACATGTCCAACTGAACCGACATTGGTATAGCAGACTAGTTTTCGTAAGCCATAAAATGTGAAACAAATAATTAAACAAAAACAATGGTTCAATTATTATTGAGAAGACTCATATTAAAAGCAAGATATGCAAGCATACCGTTTGTGATGTTGTTAGCGGATCAAACCCACTGCCACCAGAAGCAAAACTTACCCTTGTTTGTATATCTTTGTCTTTTATCAAAGGGTCTAGAGATGCCGGGAGATAATCTTTCACTCCTAATGCATTGGCTTCAAAATGTATATTTGAAGTTATATGTGAGAAAATAATTAAAAATATAATAAACTTGTGCTATTAAGGCATAAATCCATTAAAATCTTTTTGATTTACTCTTTACATGATACATTATTTATGGTAGGATAATAACATGTCTCATCCTTCGCATTTTTAAAAGTTTGTAAGAAATTCTTGTGAGTATGTTCACTAAAGACGCATTAGTTTTGTAAAAACTGGTGAAATACTACTTAAAGATCACTTTTACATCCTTGTTATGATAATAGAGTTTTTTTGAAAAAAATAAAGCGGGCTGCCTGATATCTTGGCATGCTCGAGACAGTACTATGACCGAGCGTGTGTGTGTTTTTGTTTTTTTTTCTTTGGGTAGGAAGTTTCACAAATGTAGTTGTTAAGATATCAATATCCCTCATTCGTTACGAGTAACAGTAAACCCCAAAAAGTTCAATAAATAGCAGAGTAACTACGGAAAACTTAGAACTTAGAGAACGGATAATCCAACGTACCAACTCATAAGAGGAGCTCGTAAAAATAATAAATTATTCATTTAGGGACGGTAGTGAAACATGAACCCGATGGAAAAACCTGAAACTCGATATAACTGGGACGAGTAATACCCGAACCCATTAGGGTTTGGACGGCTTTTTAATTTGTTTTAAAAATTTTCTTGGGTTTGGGACGGGGTTGAGATTTGTAATATACCCGGTTACCCGACCCAATTACCCGATAACATTTAACCATTTACCTGATTATATACATGCTATACCCAACATAACTTTCTATATATTGTTATTTTAGATATATATTATTATACAGTAGTAACAGTATACTCTAAATATTCTGGATATTATTGATCAATAATTCTATATTCCAATTTGATCAACATACACCTTCTGACTTCATAAATCAATAATATTATAAATAAATTGGAATATAGAATTATTTAAGTGGACAACAATATCGGTGATCGCGGTTTTTGCGTTTTTCTGAGCTTTAAAAAATTAACCTATATGTTTTTAAGACTGTATATTCCGATTCTTATCCAACTACATCAAACTTTTTCAGGGACGAAAAAAGAGTAAGTGTGAGGATATTTGATGTGGTCTAAATTATACATATTATTAAATAAATATTTTCTACACTTTTGAGTATATTTGAGATTGTTTTTAATGAATTTTACTAGTTCGTTGTTCATATTTAAAGTTTAAAGGTTTTAAGAGAAAATGAGCTAATATGAAGTGTTTTTACTAAACTTGAGAGCACCGAGTAATTACTCGTTTATTATTATTTTTATTATCTATGTTTACTGAACTTGAAATATATATTAAAATTTTATTAAACATATGATTTAATAATGGTCAAGAAAAGAATTATAAACACTTGAATTCAAATTACAAATGGTTAATCGTTTAGGACAATGTCTATTCATTCATATTATTATGTTACAATAAAATTAAACTAATATAAAAACAAGAAAAAGGGTCTGGGTCTTTCAACGAAACAATTTTAATGTATTTATTTATTTTACTTTCAACTTAATTGATTTTATTTGAGCTTAAAATTCATTATTCTATGTAGATGAAGTGGGCCGCCATTCATGTGTTTCTAAAGGAAATTGAAGTCGGTAAAAGTTGACTTGTGCTACAAGATTATAAAGAATAAAAAGAGGTTACATGAGAAGATTGAGAGAACCCTACGGAGTTCGACCAAGACCTATTGTCGCATGAAAGAAGAATATTTTTATAGAAGAAGGCCTTTGGTATAAGTGGAGATCGTTTGGGTTCAACACCTACTCATCCAAGCATCATCACTATTCGGTTTGAATTTATTATTTTAATTATGAGCTTGGTTGTTGAACTTAGTTATATTTGTTTCTTTGATTTTAAGATGCTAGGCTAAACTTAATAGACTGCCTAGGATTGTGATGAACCTTTGATGAAGTTTGATTTTATTTGGAGTTTGCTTTTCGTAATGGGTTTATGAATTAGTAAAAAGTTTAATATTTTTTATTCGATGCATATGGGTGCTTGGTTTTATTTGATAAGTTTTATTGTTTCACAGTTTTCTTGGTGATTGTCTGTCATATAATAGAATTCCGTTAGCTCATTTACTGTGTGTTCTTGACTAGTTTGTGATTGATTTATAATAAGATCATAGAAACAATATTATTAATTAAATAAATAAAAGTGCGCTGCTAATCTAAAAAGTTGTAAGGAGATAGATTATTTGATAGGTCGTTGTTGATTAAGATTGCTAGACTTAGTTCTTCGTAAGGAGTCCGTCTAGGTTTGACTTTTTAACTTTGTCTATTGAGTCGAATGCATTTATTAAACTACCTTTGATTTCCACGCTGTAAGGTAGGTTGTCGTTTTAAGGTACTCGTTCATAATTAATTAGATAACTGTAAGGAAGTCTAATATTAAAATTGGTGTTTTTAAGAACTTAATAGAAATCCATAGGTGTCTTCTTGAAGAGTCAGGGGTCCTGTTCGGGTTTTCTTTTAAGTGATTATTTTATGATCCCAATTCCATAACAAGCAATTTCCTAATAATTGATAACTGAAACTTTGGGGATTCTAGCCTAGGTGGTTTTTCATCGTCATCTTATTTAAATCAATTAAAATTGTCTTTTGTTTATTTTACTTATTTTCATAATCAGTTTAAATTTATGTTTCTTTTAAAGTAAAAACCCCCTTTTTATAATAATAATTAATTAGTCGTGTCAGTAAGTCGAATATAATTAGTTAATATACGTAATTTAAAGAGTCTCGTGGGTTCGATATCCGGACTTACTTAGTTGTACTAGAGTCGACCGGTTCACTTGCCGGTTAGTAGTTTTAGTTAAGTTAAGAGTCTAGATTTATTACTTAGTGTCTAGATTAGCTTATTTTTTAGTTAATAAATATTAGACTACTTTTAGCCCATCAAGCGCCGATCAGAAAGAAATAATGAAATAGACAGATCGAAGAAGAAAGAAAACCGAAAGTTAGCAATACACCGAACCCGTGTGGTTCGTAGCTAGATCGAATCTTTATGATTCGAATAGCATGTTTATAGAAAGAATGAAGCCGGTTACAAGTAGCTTTTTAATTAAAGCAAGTTGGTAATTTAAAGGAACAACGTTGATAGATCCATTGAAGCAAGCAGGTTAAAGTATGAATAATGGCAGCAACACGATGTCAAAGTCAATGGTCGGCTACTATGTAGGGCGATCTGTAGCAAGTGATCACTGACGGTTGTTTGGCGCCGATGTTGATCAAGAATGTGTGGCTGATCACACCAGTCAAGCTGCAACACGAGTAACTTCCAAGTAAAGTCTGGCTTGATTAGCAAGTCCAGCAAGAAGTAAAATCAATATCCCTGATCAAGATTATGGGGGTGAATGTTGGATAATCTTGATGGTTGGGTCAAGAAGCAAATACAAGTCGATGATATGGATTCGGGTCATCAGTTAAATGGGTCTAAAGTAGCTGAAGAAATGGTCTAGGTTTGACCGAGTTATGTGGAGTTGATAGAAGTGAATATTTGGTTTGCTGTAACAAACCAGAGAATGTGGAGTTATTATTATTGCATGTGTTTATTAACTTTGTTTAATATAAATAGATGCATTGTTTTCTTTTGTAATGTATCCTTTATTTTATCAGATATAGCAAGCCCTTCTTTAGCATGTTTACGTTCATAGTTTAAGTGTGTTTTGTGTGCGTAAATCTTGGGCCTGAACCAACAAAGAAAGTCCAAATCAAATAATTTGTTTGTATTTTAATTTCCTATTGTCAACGCAAACACATAAACAAAAGAGCAGGCTATTTTCTTGGCGGTTACGGTTTGACTTGTAACCCTTAAAGTTGGTGTTTGTTTTCTTCCAACCAGAATTATTCCGTCACTAACCACGTTAGGATTGTGACATGGTCGGTGATAAAGAAGGAGGGAGCTCAGGTGCAATGAAATAATCGATAGGTGGTTTTGTTTTGCAAGCACCGAAGTTAACTTCGACCAGCTACGCATCATGGTCGGTTATGGTGAAATATCTTGGGTATCGAATAGTTTGCATGATGCGATCGATAAAGAAAAGGGTGCATGAATTGAAGAAAGAAAGAGTTTATGGCCTTGGGTGTTATCTTTCAAACCCTACTTGAAGACGTGATGCTTCAGATGACCAAGTATTCAGAATTGAAAGATGTTTGGGAAGTGTTAAGAGTTCATTATCTTGGTGCCAAAGAAATCGGAAAGCTTGTGTTTAAATGCTAAGAACCGAGTTAGATAGATTAAAGATGGGGGAGACAGAAAGTATTGATGATTATGCATCGAAGTTGACGGTCCTCACTTTACCATTAAATGTCCATACTATAGTGCTCACCCTAATTGTGATACGTGTGGTGGTCTTCATTTAACTCATAGATGTTCATATTATTGTACTAACCCCTATGCGCCGCAACAGTCTTATCTTTCACAGGGGTCCCCGTCATATTTTTATAACGAACCGAATCGGGGATATCAATACAAACAAGGGCAAGATTATGGTCAACATTCCAAAAGCAGCCCCAACAGGGGTTCTGAGGAGTATTTGAATAAGATCGAGGAGTTGTTGACCTGACTATTAGAGAAGGATGCCCAATACCAACAAGCATTAGCTGAACATGATGTTATGCTAAGAAATCAACTATCTGTTTTTGCAGGTCTCTAAGATTCAGTTAAAGAAATCTCTGGAATACTGACAAAGGTTGAAGAAGGACAGTCAAAGCAGATCTCCTAATGCGTGTACGATTCAGATAATGAATTTATTCGAGAAACTGAAGAGGAGAGCATGAAAAAAGAGCAACAACCGACACCTGGTTATAAGTATGATGCGGAAGGCAACTATTTGGGATACATGAATCGGTTGGGCGAGTTGTTCCCGATGTTTCCAGAAGAAGGGAAAGAGCCAATCATGGAGTATATAGATGATTCAGAGGAGAACGTTCTAGACACGGAGACACGAGTGGCTGATAAAGTCCCACCTCAGGCCACACAGTTATGCGTTGTTGATTTTTCAGGTTGTTACAGTGGCTCTGATGATGAAATAAATGAAGAAGAGTGGGCTGCTTATCAAAGGTCGTTAGTGAAGAAAGAAGAGATAGAGGATGACATGGATTTGGGAGATTCACTTGAGTTGATGTTTGGTGTTGAGGAAGAAGTTGTGAATGAATTGAGTGAGGAAGATGAATTCCTTGATCTGGAATTGGATGGATTGTCGGATTACGGGGGAGACACATTGGACGTTAATGGGGATATTGCGTTTTTCGAGGCCCTACTTGTAGAGGACGTTGTAGATGAGGATGTGGTGTTAGAGGAAGAACACCATTGCCAGCCCGTGGACTGTGTTTTGAATGATGATCAGGAATCAAAACCACGGGATAAGGTCGAGGATGATAGGTTACCTGAAAACAGAAGTTGTGTATACTTTAGAAGATGGTCTACGGGAGTGAAAAGGCCATTAAATGTCAAACATAACCGTTCTTGTCGATACTTACAACGCATTCGGCTCTTGCCAGGTAAGTTTAAATATAGGTGGTCTGACACGTTACTTATTTTTAATTCTAATTTAATATTTTGCGGTTCCATCATTGATATATTACTGTTTGATAAGTACCGGGTGGAACTGAACGGGTTGGACAGGGTCCAGATCAAGGAGAAACCTCCTGATTAAATTCAAGTGTGGGGAGGTTTCGCAGAGTTTGTATATTTAATCGTGTCACTAACGTAGTCTCTTGTAGTTTTTCCTTGTTTTGTGTTTTTAAGTTTTGCTAGTTTGAAGATTGAGTGAGCTAGAGAGACAATCCCCGAGGTTGAGTATGATGAAACGAACAAGTGTGGGGATGGAGCAGCCAAGCCGTATACTTTATGTTTTATTATTATTTGCTGCTGATTATTCATGTGTTATTTGTCGGTTGATGTGAAACACTTTTATTGCATAATATCTATCATGTTTGATAAGATACGTTTTTAGATATGTTTGTTTTGTTTTGTCGCTTATGTTCGTGTGAGAGAGAAGAAGTTACTATTTGCTGAGCACGTTCGTAGTTGGAGGGCATTCATGGAAGAAGACATTGGCATCATGTTTCATGCGCAAATTACCAGCTAAGTCTTTTCCATTATCTAGCTTGTTAACTTTTTATTTTGCTTTCGTTTTTTTTATTTTTAGGTTTTTAATTTTTTTTTGTAGTCCGACTTTATTTTTAGTTTTATTTTTATTTTAAGTCTTCCTTATCCTTGCATTGAGGACAATGCAAAATTTAAGTGTGGAGATAGGATATTTGAGTCGTAGTTTAAATTGAGTTTTTGTTAGGAAAATTAAAAATATATAAAAAATAAAAAAATTGAAAAAAAAAATTTTAAAAAAATGTCCCTTGAATCTAGTTTTTGCGTTAAAGTGGGAGATGATGATAATTATCGGAATTTGGTTTTTCAAACTACTTATAATATGAGATAAAATAAAAGAAAATGCACTTAACTTGGGATGTGTCGGTAGGCTCAGCCTTGAAAATGAAATGAAAGGGCAATTTGATAAAATGGGTCTGAAATCTCTTGTGGGTAAAGGGTTTTGTTCGTAGAAAATAAGTAATGAAAGGTCAGCCATACTCAAGCCTCAATTATTGGTATGATAAGTGGAAATATTATAAAGTTTGAAAAGTTTAAAAAATTGAATACGTTATCATATGATGCTTGGGTAGGTTTAACGTTAGAGTATGCCGTGTAGCCTGTGATATAAATCTTAAACTGTTAGTTTTAGTGTTTTACACATCATTGGCGTATAGTTTATAACCTTAAATCTTGTATTGATGGGATGCCCCGGGTCCGGAGACCATGGGTCTGTATGCCGATTATTCATCTGGGTATTCACAATTCCAAATGGGGTTGTGAATATTAAAAATTAAGCTAAAAAAAGAGAGCAAACCCGCAGTTATCTGCCACTTAAGTCTATAAACATGATCACAAAAGGTACAAAAGTACAATTGCATTACAGACTTGATCATCCACACTGTTAGCCATGTGGGGTCCCCTTGCTCGCGTCTCATTACCATTAAGAAACGGACCACAAGGGACACGCTACATGTAAGCCCTACAGATGAAATTTTGCATAATCACCTATGGTAATGGTTCGGTGTATTGCTTGATAACGGGGGTATGTCATGTTGTGGGGAACACTAGCTATAAATTAATTGAACCTTAATAATATCTAATGGCTGCTTGGTAGACTTTGATGCTTAAGCTTAGGTGGATAACAATACCCTTGATCGTCTTAACTATTCATAAAAAAAGAGCAACAGAAGTTTTAAATCAGCTAATTTTGAGGTTTAAGTCAAGTTGGGGTGGTCTGGTTCGGTAAAAGCTGAAAATAAGCAGGACTTAATTGTGTAAACCACTGAGTACTATTATTGTCGGATCATATTTGTCCCGGTAAAGATTAAGGCATGGGTTTAAGTGGACAACAATATCGGTGATCGCGGTTTTTGCGTTTTTCTGAGCTTTAAAAAATTAACCTATATGTTTTTAAGACTGTATATTCCGATTCTTATCCAACTACATCAAACTTTTTCAGGGACGAAAAAAGAGTAAGTGTGGGGATATTTGATGTGGTCTAAATTATACATATTATTAAATAAATATTTCCTACACTTTTGAGTATATTTGAGATTGATTTTAATGAATTTTACTAGTTCGTTGTTCATATTTAAAGTTTAAAGGTTTTAAGAGAAAATGAGCTAATATAAAGTGTTTTTACTAAACTTGAGAGCACCGAGTAATTACTCGATTATTATTATTTTTATTATCCATGTTTACTGAACTTGAAATATATATTAAAATTTTATTAAACATATGATTTAATAATGGTCAAGAAAAGAATTATAAACACTTGAATTCAAATTACAAATGGTTAATCGTTTTGGACAATGGCTATTCATTTATATTATTATGTTACAATAAAATTAAACTAATATAAAAACAAGAAAAAGGGTCTGGGTCTTTCAACGAAACAATTTTAATGTATTTATTTATTTTACTTTCAACTTAATTGATTTTATTTGAGCTTAAAATTCATTATTCTATGTAAATGAAGTGGGCCGCCATTCATGTGTTTCTAAAGGAAATTGAAGTCGGTAACAGTTGACTTGAGCTACAAGATTACAAAGAATAAAAAGAGGTCACATTAGAAGATTGAGAGAACCCTACAGAGTTCGACCAAGACCTATTGCCGCAAGAAAGAAGAATATTTTTATAGAAAAAGGCCTTTGGTATATGTGGAGATCGTTTGGGTTCAACACCTACTCATCCAAGCATCATCACTATTCGGTTTGAAGTTATTATTTTAATTATGAGCTTGGTTGTTGAACTTAGTTATTTTTGCTTCTTTGATTTTAAATGCTAGGCTAAACTTATTAGACTGCCTAGGCTTGTGATGAACCTTTGTTGAAGTTTGATTTTATTTGGAGTTTTCTTTTCGTAATGGGTTTATGAAGTAGTAAAAAGTTTAATATTTTTTATTCGATGCATATGGGTGCTTGGTTTTATTTGATGAGTTTTATTGTTTCACAGTTTCCTTGGTGATTGTCTGTCATGTAATAGGATTATGTTAGGTCATTTACTGTGTGTTCTTGACTAGTTTGTGATTGATTTATAATAAGATCATAGAAACAATATTATTAATTAAATAAATAAAAGTGCGCTGCTAATCTAAAAAGCTGTAAGGAGAGAGATTATTTGATAGGTCGTTGTTGATTAAGATTGCTAGACTTAGATCTTCGTAAGGAGTCCGTCTAGGTTTGACTTTTTAACTTTGTCTATTGAGTCGAATGCATTTATTAAACTATCTTTGATTTCCGCGCTGTAAGGTAGGTTGTCGTTTTAAGGTACTCGTTCATAATTAATTAGATAACTGTAAGGAAGTCTAATATTAAAATTGGTGTTTTTAAGAACTTAATAGAAATCCATTGGTGACTTCTTGAAGAGTCAGGGGTCCTGTTCGGGTTTTCTTTTAAGTAATTATTTTATGATCCCAATTCCATAACAAGCATTTTCCTAATAATTGATAACTGAAACTTTGGGGATTCTAGCCTAGGTGGTTTTTCATCGTCATCTTATTTAAATCAATTAAAATTGTCTTTGTTTATTTTACTTATTTTCATAATCAGTTTAAATTTATGTTTCTTTTAAAGTAAAAACCCCCCTTTTTATAATAATAATTAATTAGTCGTGTCAGTAAGTCGAATATAATTAGTTAATATACGTAATTTAAAGAGTCTCGTGGGTTCGATATCCGGACTTACTTAGCTGTACTAGAGTCGACCGATTCACTTGCCGGTTAGTAGTTTTAGTTAAGTTAAGAGTCTAGATTTATTACTTAGTGTCTAGATTAGCTTATTTTTTAGTTAATAAATATTAGACTACTTTTAGCCCATCAAGCGCCGATCAGAAAGAAATAATGAAATAGACAGATCGAAGAAGAAAGAAAACCGAAAGTTAGCAATACACCGAACCCGTGTGGTTCGTAGCTAGATTGAATCTTTATGATTCGTATAGCATGTTTATAGAAAGAATGAAGCCGGTTACAAGTAGCCTTTTAATTAAAGCAAGTTGGTAATTTAAAGGAACAACGTTGATAGATCCATTGAAGCAAGCAGGTTAAAGTATGAATAATGGCAGCAACATGATGTCATAGTCAATGGTCGGCTACTATGTAGGGCGATCTGTAGCAAGTGACCACTGACGGTTTTTTGGCGCCGATGTTGATCAAGAACGTGTGGCTGATCACACCAGTCAAGCTGCAACACGAGTAACTTCCATGTAAAGTCTGGCTTGATTAGCAAGTCCAGCAAGAAGTAAAATCAAGATCCGTGATCAAGATTATGGGGGTGAATGTTGGATAATCTTGATGGTCGGGTCATGAAGCAAATACAAGTCGATGATATGGATTCGGGTCATCAGTTAAATGGGTCTAAAGTAGCTGAAGAAATGGTCTAGGTTTGGCCGAGTTATGTGGAGTTGATAGAATTGAATATTTGGTTTGTTGTAACAAACCAGAGAACGTGGAGTTATTATTATTGCATGTGTTTATTAACTTTGTTTAATATAAATAGATGCATTGTTTTCTTTTGTAATGTATCCTTTATTTTATCAGATATAGCAAGCCCTTATTTAGCATGTTTACTTGTTGGTACATGATGTCAGTAGTTCAGTGTCTAGTGTCTGTAATCGAGTTAGTTGGATTTGTATTTTGTATTAAGCGAAGTTAGCTCACAAGTTCGCTGATATAGGCGAACTTGTAGAGTAAGCGAAGTTAGTGACAACTTCGCCTGAACATGCCAGGCGATGTTGTCGTGTTTATAAGGTGCTAGGTTACGGCTTACTTAATATATAGGAGATCAGTTATCGATAGTCTTAGTTTACGAGTTATTCAGTGTGTGTAATCAGTGATTGATATCACGTGTTTCCAGTTGCAATACAACGTGTCCTTGTTTATTGTAACGTGTGTTTAATCGTGTTAACGTATATCGTCTTCTTCGCTCGTATCGTCTTACGTAGGGATTCCGCACCTACGTAGAACGAGATATTCCGTGTAGATCCGGCTGGGAACCTACAATTGGTATCAGAGCTTTTGCTCGTGATTGTGTGGTTCGGGATTATCACGCGGGTGTAGAAATCGTTCCATTCGACTATTCGCGGGATGAGTTTACCGAGTTTTTGTGTCCTACTCACCTCCCACCATCATAAACAACCCATTACACCTTCACATACCTCGCAAAACCCAGAAATCAAACCTGCAAAATCATCGTGTTCATCAGGCGAAGTTGCCGCTACTGTTCGTAGGGTTTCGGCGAAGATATAAGGTTAAGCGAAGTTATCCACAACTTCGCCTTCCTCTCAAGTTCGCTTATCTCAAGCGAAGTTACCCACAACTTCGCCTACCTCTCAAGTTCGCTTATCTCAAGCGAAGTTATCCACAACTTCGCCAAATCAGGCGAATTTAGAAAAGAGAGCGACGTCACGAATTCAAGCGAAGATAAGACTTAAGCGAAGTTAATTTAACTTCGCCTACAGTACTGTTAAGAATAAAATTTTTATTTTTCGAGTTTCTTTGTATTTTCGTTTCGTAAAAGATGACTTCTATTAATATTACGGAACTGGTGAAGATGGAAGTGGAAGCAGGTTCAGCTACTAAGGCACCGAAGATGCTTAAGGGAACCGATTTTGTAGCGTGGAAAGATCGGTTTGAACAGTATGTTAAATACCAAGATGCTAAGATGTGGGTGTGCATTCAAGATGGTTACATTCCACCAACTGCCTTGTATGAGGGTCGTGAACAGATAAACAAATACAATAAGATGGAAGAAGAAGAAAAGAAAATGTATGAGGCTGAAAGCAAAGCTCATGCAGCGATAACAATGGCTCTTCCACAAGAGATTCTTCACACCTTCAGGAAGTATAAAACTGCTAGAGAGCTTTGGGAAGCACTTGAAAACCGATTTGAGGGTAATGTGGGGATTCGTGCATCCAAGATTAAACTACTCAAAACCCAATTCTCGGTGTTCAAGTATTTGAAGAATGAATCACTTGATGATATCATCACGAGATATTATCATCTGATGACCGAACTCAGCAATTATTCCATCGCTTACAAAGAAGATGAGATCATGGAAAAGCTTCTTGATGCTCTCCCACCGAAATGGGAGATGTAAACTGTGTTGATGAGAGAAGACAAAGAGTTTGCCGACTATGACTTGGAAACAGCAGTCAACAAACTAAGAACTTTTGAACTTAACATGGTTCGAAAAGAGACACCAACTGATCAGGTTCAAGATCCAGGAATGTATTGTGCGAAAGTTAAATCAAGTTCAAGTTCGAAGTCTGAATCATCTGCTTACTACTCTAAGGGAGACTCGGGCGCTAACTCAACACATGAAGGTCATGTATCTCTCAACATGAATGGTGATGTGTGTTTTGCAGCTGGTGGAACAAATGCTTCTAAACCTCAAGCAACAAAGGGTAATTTTTCCCCAAGTGTTTCGAACAACAACTACTCAAAGATGCCCATGAGTGTTAAATCTGCTGAACAGCAGTTTGCTCTCTATGCATCTTTCATTGCTTCATATGAAAATTACATTAAGGGTAAGATTGTTGATCCTGCAACTTTGGACGAAGACTATGATCAGATCGATGCTGATGATCTAGAAGAGATGGATCTGCAGTGGCAGATAGCGATGATTGTGAGAAGAGTTAAGAGGTTTATGAAGAAGACAGGTAGAAAGTTTGTTGGTGAAAGACCAGGTTTTGACAAGTCAAAAGTGCGATGTTATAACTGTCAACAAAATGGACACTTTGCTAAGGAGTGCACAAATGAACGAGTTGAACGTAGTCAGAACAGGTCTACACAACAGAGTGGGGGTGGTAATGAGAATAGAGCCATGATATCCAGACAAAACGGGGAGTACAACTGGAATCTGCATGTTGAGGAAGTGTTCGAACAGGCCAATTTAGCGAACATCGAAACTGCAGGAAGTGAGAAAGTAACTGGAGAAAATGAAGCTTACATGGCAGAAGTGGCAGACCAGCTCACCGAGGTAAGTACTAAACTCCCTTGTACGAAATGTGAAAATCTGTCTGAACAATTGACAACTATAACTGATCAGTTTGTTAGTTAGGATGCTCAATTTAAAACATTAAAAGAAGATCATCATTTCACTAAAGCTAGAGAAAACAGTTACAAGGTAAAAATAAAAGCTAGTGAGAAAGATATCAGAAGTCTTAAAGCAAGTCTAGCTGAAAAAATACAAGTAATTGATCTTAGCTATGAAGTGTTAGAAGAGAAAACCAAACTAATAGCTGAAATGGATAAACAGATAGCTGATCACCAGGTGAAAGTGGTGGAACTAAACAGAAAACTTGAGCAATTTAGAAATTCCTCCGCTATACTTGATCACCTCGTTAGTGATCAAGGTTCCCCAGTTAAAAGGGGATGAATTGGATATCATGAAGTTCCACCACCTTACAATCATAACTATACTTATGATCCTAGTAATTAGAAATCTGTTGATGTTGATTTTGGTCAGACAGTTCCGGTTAAGGTTACTATTAAAGAACCAGAAGTTAGTAAAGGCGAAACAAGTAAGCCTGTTTCGAGTGTTAAGATTTCTGTTCCTAGTCCTGTCTCATCAAATCGGACAAGTCATCCGAGTCGAGTGAGACAAAAGAAGAGGCAGTATTACCAAAACGTGGAGAGGAACATATATCAAATGAAAAGAATTCTCCACTAAACCCGTATGTCCCACCATATGTGAGACAAACGGGCAGTAATGCAGCCTCAACATCTAAAACAACTATTGAAAAGAAAGTTGAACACAGGAGTTGTTTCAGATGTAATCAATTAGGACACCTAATTGCTGATTGCCCTCTGAAGCAGAGATTCAGAGGTATGAGGTCTTCGAAAACTGAGAATAGAACTAACAGTAAGTACTATAATGGTAAAAATGAAAACTCATCAAAGTTCAGACATTCGACTAATCCAGGTTTTCAAAGAAATCGTTCTCAGTTTTTCCCTGTTAACAACCAAATCTTTAGTAATAAATCATTTAATTCACGAAGGTTTGGATGGCCTCATAGTCAATCTACAAAAAGGTATCCTTTTAGGACTTACAGAAATTATTCTAATACTAACTTTGGACAGCCAAAGTACGGGATGTATCGACCCAAGACCAATAGGTCTTCGGTCCCCAGATTTTAATCCTCTGCTTTAATCGTGCAGGAACAGTTGAACAGGGCTGCAAACAATCTATGGGTTGTGGATAGCGGCTGTTCCCGGCACATGACGGGTAACAAGAATTTGTTACACGAATGGAAACCTGTTCAGGGAGGAAGAGTGAGTTTTGCTGGAGAAAGTGGTGGAAGGATTACAGGAATTGGGACAGTGACTAATGGAAAAATGACGTTAGAAAAAGTGAATTTT
Source organism: Bidens hawaiensis (assembly GCF_021521415.1). Classification (NCBI taxonomy): domain Eukaryota; kingdom Viridiplantae; phylum Streptophyta; class Magnoliopsida; order Asterales; family Asteraceae; genus Bidens; species Bidens hawaiensis. The sequence continues at coordinate 1,810,777 of NW_027491014.1, forward strand.
GTTGAAGAACTGAAGCATAATCTGCTGAGTGTATCGCAGATCTGTGACAAAGATTACACCGTGCACTTTACCAAGAATGAAGAGATCGTACTGTATCCTGGTTTCAAGATACCAGAGGATTGGATGGTAATGAAGGCTCCAAGGGAAAAGAATACGTATGTTATGGATATGAGGTCGACTGAGATGGCAACAGAAGAATCTTGTCTTCTGTCAAAAGCAACTGAATCGGAGTCTGAGTTATGGCATCAAAGAATGGGGCATATTCATCTTCTGAAAATGAACTACATTGTCAAGAATGGGCTGGTGCTGGGTGTTCCCTTGAAAAATTTCAACTTTGAAGACCAATACTTATCGTGCAAAAAGGGAAAGCAACACAAGAAATCCCATCACACCAAGAAAGTTAATTCAATAGTCAGTACCCTAGACCTACTTCACATGGATCTCTTCGGTCCCGTGAATGTAAAAAGCCTATGTGGGACATCATACTGTTTAGTGATCATTGATGACTTCTCTCGATATTCTTGGGTATATTTCCTGAAGACAAAGGATGAAACGGTGCAGATGGTAATAAATTTGATTACCAAGGTTGAGAATATTATGGGGAAAAAGGTTAAATACATCAGGAGTGACAATGGGACAGAGTTCAAAAACTATCAGATGGAGATTTTCTGCTTACAGAAAGGGATAGACCACCAGTACAGCGCTCCGTATACTCTGCAACAAAATGGGGTGGCTTAGAGGAAGAACAGAACGCTAATTGAAGGAGCCAGAACCATGCTGGCTGATTCGAAACTTCTTGTGGTGTTCTGGGCTGAAGCTGTTGCTACAGCCTGTTATATCCTTAATAGAGTTTTAACTGTTAAAAGATTGAATAAAACATGTTATGAACTTATGCATGGGAGAAAGCCTAACTTGAGTGGTCTCGAACCATTCGGGTCCCCGTGTTCGATATTAAAGACGAACTCAAAATTTGGTGAAATAGTCGACGAAGGTATTTTAGTCGGATATGTTGTTGGGACTCCCAACAGACGAGTCTTTAATACATCGACCAGCAAGGTTGAGGTGGTGTGTAACACTGATATCACAAGTTACAAATCACCAAAACCAAGCACGGGACCCTGTGGGGCTTTTGAATATGATAGGCTTTTTAAATCTTTTAACATACCTTACTTGGATTGTGCAGAAGTTGATGAGAGAATAGCTACGAAGATGCTTTATGATGAGGAAGAAAATGTTGTGCAAAGACCGCTGTACGATGAATGTTAACCTTCCTCGTCAAATGTTGTCGATACCCCTGCTGCCTCTACAGAAGAGGAATTCTTCAATCCGTTTCACTCTCAACAACAATCACCCATTGATGAGCTACCTTCGAACCTGGAAGACACTCTGCAAGTCAGTTCGGTTCCGACTACGAGAGTTCACAAAAATCACCCTTTGGAGAACGTGATAGGTGATCTGTCCGACGGTGTACAAACAAGACAAAGCTTGAATGAGCACACCTGTGTTTACACAAGCATTAAAGATACAGGCATCATTAACGAATGCTTATACACCTGCTTCATCAGCCAGATTGAACCAAAGAATTATCAAATGGCTCTCAAGGACAGTTCGTGGGTCGAAGCCATGCAAGAAGAGTTAGCCCAGTTCAAGAAGATGGAGGTATGGAATTTGGTTGCAAAACCGAAAAATGTGCATGCTATTGGCACAAAATGGGTTTTCAAATGCAAGAGAGATGAAAAAGGGATAATTATCGGGAACAAGGCGAGGCTGGTTGTAAAGGGTTTTAATCAGCAAAAGGGGATCGACTACAATGAAGTGTTTGCTCCTGTGGCGAGATTGGAAGCGATTCGATTGTTTTTGGCATTTGCTGCACACAAGGAGATGAAGGTTTTCCAGTTAGACATGAAGAGTGCGTTTCTTAACGGTAAAGTCGATGAGGTTGTGTACGTTGAGCAACCTCCGGGTTTTCCTGACCCAGACTTTCCTGATCACGTGACAAGCTAAGTAAAGCACTGTATGGGCTACATCAGGCCCCTCGTGCTTGGTACGCAACTCTATCTGATTACTTGCTTGAGAATCAATTTGAAAGGGGAAAGATCGATAGCACACTGTTCTTTAAGAGAAAAGGAAGCGACTTTCTTCTAGTACAAGTCTACGTGGACGACATCATCTTCGCTGCATCAAAAGTCGCCATGTGTCAGGAATTTGAAGCCGTCATGAAAAAGAGGTTTGAAATGATTGCTATGGGTGAACTAACTTTCTTTTTAGGACTGCAGGTTGATCAGAAGAAAGATGGGATGTTCATTCATCAGACTAAGTATGTCCATGACGTTCTCAAACGCTTCAAAATGGAGGACAACACTCCATTTGATACTCTAGTGTGCGTCAACCATAAATTGGGTGCTGATTCAGACAGTGATGCAGACGTGGACCCCACCCAATATCGGGCAATCATAGGTTCTTTAATGTACTTAACTGCTTCTTGACCTGATATTATGTTTGCAGTTTGTCTTTGTGCACGCTTTCAGGCAAACCCAAAGGAATCTCACTTGAAGGGTGTGAAGAGGATATTGCGGTATCTCAAAGGCAAGCCTAAGCTGGGGTTGTGGTACATGAGAGGAGGAGACTTGGATTTGGTCGCCTACACAGATTCTGATTATGGAGGATGCAATCAGAATCGGAAGTCAACAACAGGTGGATGTCAGTTTCTTGGAGGCAGATTAGTGTCATGGCAATGCAAGAAGCAGACCTCAGTCGCCATTCCAACCTGTGAAGCAGAATACATGGCAGCATCGAACTGCTGCTCCCAGGTTCTTTGGATACAGCAGCAATTGCGCGATTATGGTCTGAATTTCACTCATACTCCTATTTGCATAGATAACACTGCTGCTATCTCAGTAACTAACAATCCAGTAAAGCATAGCAAAACTAAACACATTGACATCCGTCATCATTTTATACGGGATTGTGCTGAGAAGAAATTGATTGTGCTCGAAAAGGTTGATACGTTAGATAATTTCGCTGACTTGTTTACTAAAGCGTTTGACAAAACTCGTTTTCAAAACCTTGTTGAGCTGAATGGGATGATCAATCCCGAGTAACCGTGTTTTTCGTCTTTGTTAAAAAAAAAAAAACAACAACAACAACACGTCACTATCGCTTAGAATTATGTCGGTTGCCTCAGTTTGAAGGACATATCTTCGGATATGTTTGGTCCTCATTTCTACTTGTAGAATATAAGGATAGCCATTAACCAGATGACTGAAAGTGACCGGGGCGGTTTATGATGTGTTTTTAATTCTTTCGCTGAAAATTAGTCGTTCATACTTAGTTAGAGGGACACATACTTGTATGTGGTCGGTCCAGCTGATCCATTGGATCTTCAGGATAGCCGTTTACCAGAAAACTTCGACTTGATCGGGGCGATAGAAGTTAAAAAAATTTTTTTTTTGGAGATGAAATTATTTTTCAAGTCTACTACTTCGTAAGAAGTTCCTTTACTATGTTTAACAGAAAATTGATCCAACCTTGGAAAGTGATAGATATACTGATTCTGTGTGCTTAACTAGTGAAGTTATTAGGCCTAAAAGACTTTAGAACAGTCATTGTATGTCATGGTAGCTTTTTATGGTGCGTAAAAGTAGAAGTGATACTAACTAAATCTCCTCGATTTTACGTGGAAACTCCTTAAGAGTTGTGCATGTTTCCATATATATATTTCCGAATGATAAGCAGAAAATCGATTACCCAGTCATACACGAGCCCGTGAGTGTTCTGATTCCCGAGAAGATGGTGTGTCAAGAAACTGCAGTGATCCAGATTCGGGACTTGCAGTAGTTTACTTGAAGCTGTGTAAATATATATTTTTTTTTAAAAAAATAAATAAAAAAATTATGTGTTACTGAGACATTCTAGAGCTTATGATGTTAATACTTCTCAATCAAGATGTAAGAAAGAGAACGGGAAGACGAGTCTAAAGATCGAAGAGTACTTACTATTTAATCAGACACTACGGGTCGAGGCCAACTCGGGGTGACTTGGGGAAAGCCAAATACGCTTTGAGAAAAGATAGGAGACATCACAATCTCTGAGGTGTTGCCCATTTAAGTTTTGAGCTTAATTGAACCTAACCCGTATCACAGAAGCGATGAAAACCATTTTAAGTTACTTACCTGCTTACAACCTGTTTCTTTATGTCATAATACAGCTGAACACGGATCTGTGTGACAGTCACTTAATTAGTATGATTTCTGTTCGGATCTTTTCTAAAACATGGTAGTCCCTGTCGAGACTGAAATTTGATCCCGTGTACTTTATTGTTTAAAATTTTTCTACTTATGTAGTTGTATGATTTTATACCTGGTTACTTGGTCTTGATCGTATCATTTAACTCTTTAAAGGATGTTTTAAAACTTAATTGCAAATTGTTCAAATTATAGGGGTTTGTTTTGTAAAGTTTAATATCGGCGAAGTTATCCATAACTTCGCCTGCAATAGGCGAATTTATCCATAACTTCGCCTGTATAACCTTAACCCTATATAAAGGATTTTTAAGGTCAAACAGTTCATTATTTTCAAACAACCAACGAACTTGTCTTCCTGTAACCCGGCGAACTTATCGCAACCCTAAGCGAACATATAGCATCGATCAATCTGTGTTTTCTTTCTCAGTTTCTAATCCGAGTTATAGGTGTGTAGTGTCGATAGTATCATCTAATTACTGTCCTTAACGTTAATCAAAGTGTATTTCGAACCGATTCGCGACCTCGTTTAGTCGAAACCTCAACACCCGATTTTCAAACCTGTTATTACGTGGTCGTAATCAACTTGATCGTCTAGATCGTCTTAAAAACATGTTTTACGAGATCCTCAATCTCCAAATTCACCAACTACACGTCGAATTGAAAACCTTAACTGTTGCCGATTCAGATTCGGCGAAGTTACAGTTTAGGCGAAGTTATCCGTAACTTCGCCTGAGGTTTAACTTCGCCTGACAATTAATTATGTAACAGTTTATGAGGCGATGTTGTGGTTAGGCGAAGTTATCATTAACTTCGCCTGGCCCTTTTTATTTAACTGTTATCCGGCGAAGTTCAAGTTGAGGCGAAGTTGTTCCCAACTTCGCCCCACCTCTAACTTCGCCTATACAGAATACATCATAACCTCGCTCATGGTAACAGGCGAACTTGTGATTTGCCTTGACGTTTCTCTAACTTAGACTGTTTATTTTAGAAATGGCAGCTGTAGCTGGAGCAGGCGGTGCAGGTGGTGATGAAGGTGGAGACAACAACCGACAGTTTTTCCCGGGGCATAACATGTACATCACATTGGACCCGGATGCGAGCGGTGTTGATGATTTCCGCGATATCATCACGTTTCTACTACGCTCGCGTATATTCCACGCGATTACCACAACACTGCCGATATCCTTGCCAAACATTGAGGATTTTTGGCAGACAGTGGAGTATGACTATCGCGTAGAGCCCCCGGTTATGCGAGCAACGGTCAACAATCAGATAGTTCAGTTCTCATTTGAACAGATCCGGGCGGCTTTGCGGTTTGGAGAAGAAACGAGAGACGATTCGACAGATTTTGTGGCTCCATTCCGAGATGGAGCGTTTCTGAGAATGGGATACTCTGGTCCCTTGGGGGACACTCAGAGACGCAAGGGGTTCTTGCTCGACCGGTGGCGCTTTCTCATGCATGTGATAATAGTGTGCATGTCAGGGAGAAAGGCTGGTACTGATGGGATGGGCGCGACCATGCAGTCGGCGATGACTGCTCTGACTTACAATAAGCGTTACAGCTTTAGTCAGATGGTCTTCTACGAGATAGATCGTCAGAGAAGAGCGGTGGCGCGTTAGAGATTTCTTATGTATCCAAGATTCATTCAGATGATCTTGAATCACGTTGCTCCAACGCTACCTCAGCGCCGCCCAATCAGATATGTAGAAAGTGTCAGCAAAAGGATTTTCGCCCAGTGCAGATCTTCCAGTGCGAGGAGTAAACCTGAGCTCCGTCCTCGACATACTCCATTATTCGGGTACTTGATCAACCCGGAGTATGTTCCAGCTCGTGGGGACGAGTTTCGAGATCCTCAACCACAACAGGCTGGAGCACCTCAAGCTATACCTGCTGCTCCTGTTGTGTCACCGGAGGAGAATGTAGACCTTGATGCTGCGTATGGCGGTCAAGGTTTCTTTGATATGGAGAGGGTTGACCCTGAGGAAAATGTGCAAGTCTCAGTTGAAAGGGTTTCGCGTGTGAATGTGACTAGGACAGCTACAACGGTGGCTGATTCTGATTCTGATGATGATGTGGCGAAACCAGACGAATTTTGGTAACTCAAGAACGAATTCATGGGAAAAGGAAGAGAACCGATGATGACAGCGAGTCAGATTATGAGGAAGAAGTACATCAGTTGGTTCGCAGATCAAGAAGGGAACGGGCAGGTGTAGGTTCGGGAGCTGGTGAGAGCTCAAGGGTGGTACGTTTCACCCCACCCGCACTGTCCGGTATGACTATAGTTCCTACATCATTACCAGTTACAAGGCCAAGCGCCACGGATGTTCCCGTGGTGGCTACCTCATCTTCATTTGGTCTCCCACCCACTACATTCCACCTATCGACTCCGGAGATTGTATCCTTGCCACCTCCAACTCTTACTCCAACGGAGGTCGTGGCAAGATTTATTGAGTCGACAGTGGTGGCCACTGCAGGGTTGTCGGTGACGATACCACCTGCGGTTACGTTTACACCTACTTCTGAGGTCCCGGTGACATCGGAAATCCCTCCTCAGTACACTCAAGATATATCACATCTGAGGTTTGATTTCGATGCAACCTTATCAGATTCTGAACGAATAGCAGCGCTTGAAAGGGTCGTGGCAGAACAATCAAGGGTAAATCTTATCCAGACCCATGCTATTCAGCGCCTCGTTGCAGAGAATCAGATACAGTCGCCCCTGCTGATCGAACATGGAAAAATCATTGAGGCTTTGAAGGAGTTCTTGGCATCTCAGGGGGAGACGAGCTGTAAAGGCGATGAGCTGAGGACTAAGAAGCGAAATGATCGAGACGATAATCCCAATAAATCGAAAGGTGCAGGTGGAGAGTTGCCAAGAACTGAACAAGCTCTTGGGACTTCCACATCTCAGGGGGAGTCAACAAGTGCAGCGGGCGGTACAGGTGATGAGGTGGTGGTCGTGGATGTTGAGGAGATGGATGATGAATTTATAGGTGATGACGATGTGTTACCGGTTGAAGAGATAGAGAAGATTGGTGCAGAGATTGTTATTGATAATGATATTGAAGAAGGAGAGATAGTAGAGGAGAATGTGGAGCATGAGATTCCGGAAGTTGATAAGGCAGACATGGGTCAAGATATGGGAAGCGATGAGACGGAATGGGAGGAGCAGCCAAGATGGAAAGAAGGCTATGCTCAGTGGTTCGTAAAAACTAAGAAACCGGCGGTCCCTACTATGTTCAAGAAAAGTTACAACATCAGGGGTTATGCTGAATCGAGAAAGGGAATTATATGCTGGATATATGATGAGCAGTTGAGGCTCTTTGTAATTAAAAGGTATGATGGTGTTCAGTATTTCAAGAGGCTATTGAGATCGTTGAATACGTTGCCTGAGTGTGAAGTGAAGGACTTAGCCAGATTGGGGTTGATAAACAGGAGTGATGATAACATGGCTAGGGTCATTGGAAAGATTGTCTGGAAGGAAAGCATAAAGGAGAAAAAGTTCGAGCTGTTGAAACCAAAAAAGGGAAAACTTATTGAAGAAAAAGATAGAAGATTGAGAGCAGATGGCAAGCCTTGGATGATCATGAAGTATAAGCCGATCCGGTGTTTAAAAGAAGTGCCGATGAAACAAATGCCCAAGGATGTGCTGAAATATCTGAAGTGGTGGTATGTAGATTGTGAAACAGCTGAAGCAGTAATGGAGGACGAAGATGAACAAGAGCTGATGAGAGTATATGATCCGATGCATCTAGTGAACTTGTCTCAAGCTGATCTGCAGGTGCTGAATGAGAAGAAGATATTTTATATTCCTGCTTGGAAAGACGAAGCGAAGAAATATCAAAGAGTTGTTTCGGTATGTGTACGAGAAGGAGTTCATGCTTGAAGACGAAAGATCCAAGATTGTTCAAGATTACAAGACACGTGTTTGAAGATAGAGATATGAAGCTACTGCCAAGGGTGAGTCTGTTGGTACATGATGTCAGTAGTTCAGTGTCTAGTGTCTGAAATCGAGTTAGTTGGATTTGTATTTTGTATTAAGCGAAGTTAGCTCACAAGTTCGCTGATATAGGCGAACTTGTAGAGTAAGCGAAGTTAGTGACAACTTCGCCTGAACATGCCAGGCGAAGTTGTCGTGTTTATAAGGTGCTAGGTTACGGCTTACATAATATATAGGAGATCAGTTATCGATAGTTTTAGTTTACGAGTTATTCAGTGTGTGTAATCATTGATTGATATCACGTGTTTCCAGTTGCAATACAACGTGTCCTTGTTTATTGTAACGTGTGTTTAATCGTGTTAACGTATATCGTCTTCTACGCTCGTATCGTCTTACGTAGGGATTCCGCACCTACGTAGAACGAGATATTCCATGTAGATCCGGCTGGGAACCTACATTACTTTCATAGTTTAAGTGTGTTTTGTGTGCGTAAATCTTGGGCCTGAACCAACAAAGAAAGTCCAGATCAAATAATTTGTTTGTATTTTATTTTCCTATTGTCAACGCAAACACATAAACAAAAGAGCAGGCTATTTTCTTGGCGGTTACGGTTTGACTTGTAACCCTTAAAGTTGGTGTTTGTTTTCTTCCAACCAGAATTATTCCGTCACTAACCACGTTAGGATTGTGACATGGTCGGTGATAAAGAAGGAGGGAGCTCAGGTGCAATGAAATAATCGATAGGTGGTTTTGTTTTGCAAGCACCGAAGTTAACTTCGACCAGCTACGCATCATGGTCGGTTATGGTGAAAATATCTTGGGTGTCGAATGGTTTGCATGATGCGATTGATAAAGAAAAGGGTGCATGAATTGAAGAAAGAAAGAGTTTATGGCCTTGGGTGTTATCTTTCAAACCCTACCTGAAGACGTGATGCTTCAGATGACCAAGTATTCAGAATTGAAAGATGTTTGGGAAGTGTTAAGAGTTCGTTATCTTTATGCCAAAGAAATCGGAAAGCTTGTGTTAAAATGCTAAGAACCGAGTTAGATAGATTAAAGATGGGGTAGACAGAAAGTATTGATGATTATGCATCGAAGTTGGGTGGGGTAGAGTAAAAGTACATGAGCATGGGAGCGGTACTTGAAGAAGAGGTTTTGTTAAGAAAGTTCTTGAAATCTATGCCGGATAAATATTTACATGTTGTTTCTTCGACAGAGCTACTCACAGACATCGAAACAATGGCGTTTGAAGATGTGGTTGGGCGTTTGAAGGCATATGAAGAAAGAAAAGAGTTCAAGAATGTGAATGGAAGTTCATCCCAAAGTCAACTCATGTTCACCCAACCGAAAAATGTTGAAAACTACCAAGGACGTGGTTGAGACCGTGGAAGATACAACGGACGAGGAAGAGGGAATCCAGGATGGAATGGTGAACGTAAGAATGATGAACGGGGTGAATACCGGAAAAAAAAACCCTGAAGAATGGGAAGATAGAAGGAAGTATGTAACATGCTACAACAGTGATAAGATTGGGCACTACTCGAATGAATGTAAAGAACCAAGCAAAGGGAACGATGAAGTAAATTAGACAAAGAACGAAGATGGTGTTGATCCTTCTTTGTTTGTGGCAGGTTGTTAAAATAATTAAAGTAAGTTTGAATGAAGAAAGGGTTATCCTTAGTGTGTTTGAAAAGAATGAAGGTACATGGTACTTAGAGAATGGTGCAAGTCATCATATGTCAGGAAAGAAAGAGTTTTTTACTACCTTGGATGAACGAGTTTCGGGTCAAGTGAAGTTTGGTGATGGATCCGAGATCGAAATCAAAGGTAAAGGTAACGTGACTGTGGTAAGCCAGACTGGTGAAAAGAAAACGTTTTATTTGTTTGAAAAGAATGAAAAGAATGAAGGTACATAGTACTTAGACAATGATGCAAGTCATCGTATGTCAGGAAAGAAAGAGTTTTTTACTACCTTGGATGAACGAATTTTGGGTCAAGCGAAGTTTGGTGATGGATGCGAGATCGAATCAAAGGTAATGGTATTGTGACTGTGGTAAGTAAGACTGGTGAAAAGAAAACGTTTTGTGATGTTTTCTATATGCCTAAGTTGAAAACCAATCTTCTTAGCTTGGGAAAGTTGGATGAAGAAGGATGTAAGATTGACATAGCCAATGGGATTTTGAGGCTACGTGATCAGAAAGGAAGACTGTTGATGAAGGTTCAGAGAAACATGAATAGGACGTACAACACAAAGCCTTAGGTATGTTGTAACCATAATAGCTTTGAATTTGAAAAGAAAGAAAGTCATGATGTGAAACCGATTATGAAATTGAGGGAAATTCGGTTTGGAACGATCCCAAATGATTTGTTTGGAGTTACACATTGGTCAAGAACGAATTGATGAAAAGAATCAAGTTGAGAAAGAAAATGGCAATATGGTTTCAGAGTTAAGCACTAAAGGAACGAATGTTAAGTTTGAAAAATTGGTGAAGTAAGTATGTTATAGCCAGTTGAAAAAAAGGAACAAATGCAAGAAGAATACAATTCAAGATTAAAGGGTGAATGAAGATTTAATCTTCATTCGTTAAGTGATTAAAGTTCTGGGTTTGTTTTTGTTAAGTTTTGTAATGGATTACTTTAGAATAAGTTTGTCTTGTTTTTAAAGTTAGGTTTGCCTTGGAGAATAAGTTGACTAGGTTTATAAATAGGGTCTAGATTATTAGTTTTATTAGAGAGAGCCAAGAGGGAGTCTATTCTCCTTGTATATTCATGAAGTGAAGTTCGTTTGTTATATTCGTTTGATTATATGAAAAGAGTCGAGGGTTGTCACCCCAATATCGCGTGTTCGTTTGTTTGTTCATTCGTTTGATTCGATTGTTTGATCCGTTTGGGCCGACATTCAGAACTACCATCTAATACCTTAGTGTACCATTTTGAGACGGGATGTCAACTGTCTATATTGATTTTGACTCTCTAGGCCTAACTCATCCAGTGACTTCTTTTATGAGGAAACCATCATTGTGGGAAAGCCTACTTGAGTCAGATTTTTTTCCCAAAGATTTTAATTGTCTTAAGCATTAAACCATCATCCTATTTCATTGGATCAGAAGAACAATCGATTGTAGCGAGATAACTTTTAATATTTTTGAATTCCATATTTTACTAAGATATAAATGGGTTCATTTGCTTGCCAGCTAAATAACTTTTATGCATGAGTAACGTTCCAATAAAGGAAAAGCAAAATGGTAAATGTGTCTCTTCACTCTAGTCTCTTATATATATATATATATATATATATATATATATATATATATATATATATATATATATATGTACTAGCTTTAGAAACCGTATGTTATACGGGATAATTTAATGTATGAATTACAATGAATAATTTAATACAAATACAAAGAAACATAATTAAGTCTCTTTATCATGTAAAATAATGTATTACAAATATAGTCGTTTTATATCATCAAATATATTTGAATTATAAATTGAGAATGAGTTATTCTACTATCAGTATACAATAATGAAGCAATATCACTGGAAACAACATTTAAAAACATGAGGCCTTTCGATGTGAAAGATGTAGCTAAAGTCTTTCACAAAAATGTTATACATTCCAAATCTGGCCATAGACAAAAAAGACACAAAAATTTCTTTTTTAAACAACTTTTATGTTGTCCTTATAAATACATTGTTGTTCAACTATCACAATAGTCTAATAATATATATAAAAATGGAAAATTTATCTATGATTTTTAAGACTGTATACTTATAAAAAAAATTATTATAGTTTTCTTCAATATGAAAATATCTCAAAAAATTGAATGTTAATTTACTCTTTTAATATAAACTCTTTTATATATAAAATTCAATTTTAAAGAAAATATACTTTATGCCATGTAATTGTTATATTAATATTTTTTTAATATTAAGTATGTTTAGAATATAATTTATGGCATTAATAATATAAATAATGGAGATTGACCAATTAGTACGGTATTTTGAATTAATAATTAATACTATATTTAGAACCAAGATTTTTTTCTTTTCCATCAGTAGAAGAGAAGTGATTTTAGCGAGAATTTGATAGTTAGAATTAACCTCAGAATGCCATGTGTCAAGAATTATTTTCTTTTATTAGTATAGGTATATATATATATATATATATATATATATATATAGGATTGATTTCTTTTGAGAACTACTTTGAGTTTTAAGAACTCGAAAGAACTCAACGTAACAATTTTTTTTTCGAATTTTTTTTACACGTGTGTAATACGTAAGTGTAAGTGATGTACAAAAAATTACGGAATTTTATTACACACCGAATCGACTTTTTACACATGTGTAACTAACATTTAAACTTATGTAATTATCAAAAATACTTATTCTCTTTCCTGCTTCATTTTTTAATTGAATTTAATCTCAGCCACATATTTCATATCATTTAATTAAATGTGTGGTTCAAAATTGAGTTCTTAAAGTTCTTAAAACTCACCATGGTTCTAAAAATAACCCTCCATATATATATATATATATATATATATATATATATATATATATATATAGCGAGAGAGAGAGAGAGAGAGCAATGTTATAATAAGAAGTAGATTTTTCCTGAGAAATGATAAAGTATGTTTTCACCATTAGATCTAATAAAACACATCGCACAATAAACACATCGTAACTAAAATAAAATACACTGCCCAATAAACACACTTTCTATATCCATTGTCAGATCAACATATCTAATGCACCAGATTATTTCTTACACTTCTTAGACACACTATACTTCTTATTATAACCCCAACCTATATATATATATATATATATATATAGGATCAGGATCATGAGATAACCTTTTTGAAATTGAGAACCATGAGAACCATTCTAGACCACAAAAATCCCAAAAATAAAAAAAATCATAAAATAAAAAAACACAAAAATGAAAAAAGTAAAAAAACCAAGAGTCTTATTTTAACATCCCGGTTTCATTAAAAAAAACTCGGTTTAGCCAAATTATATACACATATGTATAATATATACATATATGTACATTTACATGTTTTTATGTACACATATGTATAATTTAAGATAAATGATACTATACATATGTGAATATTACGTAACTAAAGATTATATAAAATTATACATATATGTATAATACGACGTTTTCTTATTCTTTTTTATTTTTTTATTGAAACTGGAATGAAATATAAGAATTTTGGTTTTTTTACTTTTCTAAAATTTTTATTATTTTTTGTTTTATGATTTTCTTAAATATTTTTTAAAGCTGTTTTTAATGGTACAAAATGGTTCTCAAAGTTCTCAATTTGCAAAGAGTTCTATTAGGATCCTTACCATATATATATATATATATATATATATATATATATATATATATATATATATATATATATATATATGGTCAAGTTATTCTATAAAGGGGAACAAAAATTAGAAGGATGAGAAGGATTTGTAGCCACACAAAAAACCCTAAAACATATTAAAAAAATAAATAAAAAATCATAACTCAAAATTTAATTAAAAAAAAAGAAAAAAGTAAAAACACAAAAATATTTTCACCGTCTTTCTCATTCTCGTAAAAAAATGGTAAGTGAAACAAGTCTTTGATCTCGGCATTGTGTCTTTTCGTCGATTTTTTTTATTTTTTCGTTTTTTTAACGGGAATGATAGCGGAAACATTTTAGTTTTTAATTTTTTTTTGTTTTTTTATTTATATTTTGAGTTATGATCTTTGTATTATTTTTTTTAAATTTATTATTAAGAGGTTTTTTGTGTAGTCACAAATTCTTCTCACATTTCTTATTTTTGTCTCCCTTTGTAATATATATATATATATATATATATATGATCAGGATCATTTGAGAACTATTTTGAAATTGAAAACTATGAGAACCATTTTAAACCACAAAAAACCCTAAAATTTTTAAAAATCATAAAACCAAAAATAACGCAAAAATAAAAAATCCAAAATTCTTATTTATCATTTCGGTTTCATAAAAAAAAACTTTGTGGTTTAGCTAAATTATGCACATATGTATATTATGTACATATATGTGCATACATGTTTTTTTTTCATACACATATATACAATTTAAGGTAAATGATAATATACATATGTGTACAATGCGTAACTAGAGATTAAATGAAATAATACACATGTGTATAATATGATTTTTCTTTATTTTTTTATATGAAACCGGAATGAAATATAAGAATTTTAGTTTTTTTTTACTTTTTAAATTTTTTTGTTTTATAATTTTTTTAAAGGTTTTTTTTACACAAAATGTTTCTCAAATTTTTTAATTTCCAATGAGTTCTCTTAAAATCTTTACCCTGTATATTTTTGTTATATGTTGATTTTACTTTTGAAATTTAAATATTACTTTGCACTTGTTTGATCACCATGAAGTTTTACATAATGAACATTAGGGAACGTGGTTGGGTGCTCTTTGAGATTGGAGAACAGTGGATATGGAAGTATTTAATATTGCTCTTTAAGAGAATCCAGTGAATAGTAGCGGATGTAAAAGAAAAGTTGAGAGGTAGTACATCGCTAATTTTTTAAGTAGTCGATGCATAAAACAAAGAAGAAAAAAAAAACACTAAAATTATAGTTTGTCAAGATAATTGAGAGATAACATGGGCTACCCCTCAACCAGTAGTAGAGCCGCCTCTACTAGTGAAGTTATTGATTAAGTTTCCTCTAATTTGACCAGTGACGTGATTCTTGATGAAGACCTTTTACTCACATTTAAATTATTTTTTTTCAAAAATACATAAACAATTTGGTCAAAATTACGAAGGATGTAGTGATGTACTATACATGAGCGGGATCCACTATGAATGAAATTAATCTACTAAAGGTATAAATAATTAGAATTATAGTTATTACTATGCAGTTTTTAACTAAATTAATTACATTACAAATAATAATAATAATCATCATCATCAGCGTACTAAGTAAATCCCATCAATAGCAAAGCTATGGTAGGGTTTGAGGATGGTAAGATGTAGACAGCCTTACCTCTACCTTGTAGGAATAGAGAGGCTGCTTCTGGTGAGACTACGGCTCAATAATGGTTTTGCATCAAGCCTTGGTTATAAGGCACATAACACCCAACCATCGGGACATCGGTCGATTGGTGCATGCACCCTTGTCTTTCGGCTATCAACACCACCACATGATGTCTGATTAACCTTCCGCCACTTTTAACGTTATTTTCACGAGATTACTAAAATGACGTCAAAATTAGTGTAATTTCACTTTAGCCCACCCGAGGGTTCACACATATATACATATGCACGTATCGTAAGGCGTATTATGTGTCTCAAGTTAAAAACTATTTGTATTTGATTGTAACATGTATTATGTGTTCGTGTTATACTTGATACAAAAGCGATATAATGCCATATATTTTTATGATTATGATGAAAAAAGTGGTCTGAGTAATGTGTTTAGTGTGTGAATTGAGCCAAAGATGTCAGAAAAAAAAAACTTACCTAAAAGGTCTGGTAGTGTTTTGCCATTGGAGAACCTTCCTGTTGGTTTTCCTCCAAGAAAATCCTTTCCATAAGGGAGGAAATTTCCTTTACCCAATGTGTTGATATAATTGTTATTCCCTTGATCAACAAATGAGTCTCCAAATACTAACACAGCTAATACTGACACATTTTTATTCAGAATTATTCTTCCTTCGCTGCTGCATAAACAAACAGAAGCATATGCACAAAACAAAATAACCTTAACAACATAAAGAAGCATTCTAAAAAAATGTACCAAAAGCAAGACCAAGACTTATAGGACTTTAACAACTATATTTGGATCTATGGATTATGTCATATATGTATAGAGATTGGATATATATTATTGGTGTACTTTGTTTGATATTAAATATTTTTCCAGGATATGCTGCATCCTATATTAAATGCCACGTTCTCATTAGTTACGGTTCCTTTAATTTGACTGTTTTTCACTGTTGTCCTTGCTGTTGTGTTTGTTTATGAAAAGAAATATCATGTTCTATATTTTTCTTTGAACGGTGAATTTTTGTCATTTGATAGACCTCCCAACCTCTTGTGTTTTAAAGACTTTGTCTTTGCTAACGGGCCACATACCCCTATTGGTATATCGTCTTTGGTATCACCAGACTAACTTGACATGTCTATTTTTTACGGACAATTGCATATATTATTTTGTAATTTCATTAAATGCACTCTTAACCAACCCAAATTTCCAATTGTATATATCCCTATTGATTAATGAAATATCAAATTTTTACTCTTATTCCATCCAACTTTCACACCTTCTACATCCTTAATTATCGATTCATTATGCACTTCATCATCAAACAATTATTGCTTCACCTCATTAAACAAAAGATTAACAAAACGCTCCGGACTACATTCAGTTATGGAATGAGAGTGGTTATGATCGTTTTCATTTTCTCCTTTTTTTCAGATTTAAATTTCACACTTAAATGTGTTGATCAAGCGTGTCAGCTTTCAATTTGCAACGCTCCAACTACTTACAAATTCTGAACGGATCTTCAATCGGGCAGTGTTGTCCTTCGGCTAGTCAGTTGAACCCAATTTGAGCATTTCATTTGAACTCCTAGAAACATAAGGACCCCTCAACATACCTTTAGTTCAAACAAAGTGTTACTTGATTATTATGGTGTGCTTTTTTCCATGGGCGGGTCTAGTTTATTGGGTGTGGGTTCACGGGAACCCACTGAGTTTCGGATTTTATATAGAATGCCTATATAAAATATGATAGTGAACACATAAACAAAGTTGAAACATGGTCTAATGGTAAAACCTTGCTTTAGTTATGTGAGAACCTGGGTTCAATTCCCACTTACAGTATCTTCTTTAATTTTTTTATTACTGGTTACTTAATGTGTGTGTATCTTACTATCTTATGCTTGGCCCAACAACTTAGCTGGCATGCAAATCTGATTGCTATGTATTATATAGAAAGAGAGATAGGCTTAGCCTTTCTAAAAGAATGTTATGGTCATTATTTTGAGGAAACAAATATGATCTTTAGTAAAATCTCATTCTTGGTACAATGAATCGACCCGAAACCGTCGAATTGAACCGAACCATCGAAGCGATCCGAACAGTCGAACGACCCGAACCGTAAGACCGACCCGAACAGTGAACCCATTAAAAAATATTCCTAGATCCGTCAGTGCTTTTTTCCACAAATAAACAAGCATTCCCAAGCAACTGAAACGGTGTCTTAGTCAACGTACGCGTTACTCTTCAATTTATTAGCAACTGAAGTGAATTTCATAAATTGACAGTCGAAACAGATTAACTAATCAAAATGATTAATAATATGGAACAAATATTCAAATTAATCCAGAATTCTAGCTGAATTAAGTTAAAACCTTACAGGAAATTTATTTTATTATTGCACTAGGTTAGCTACTCGTGTAGCACACGGGTTAGATAAATAAATTTATTCAAATAATAACAAAATGTAAAATACAAAAAAATATCTTCAAAAAATATGAATATATATTATATGGCAGAATAAATTACACAATTTGGATATAAAAAGTTGTTACAAAATTCATAAACTACAAAATATTTCTTTGTACACAATATTTGTAGTTTTATTTATAACTTTACTTTCTATATAAAAACTTAGTAGTTTCACGTTGTTTTTGCTTTTAACTTTAGATAATGCAACACAACTGATCATAAGCTAAAATAAATTGTCTAAAAAATAAATCAACTATCTACAATGATTGACCTTAGCTTTTAATCTTCATTGCAAACAAAATAAAGTGAAAATTTCATTATTTGAAATTAATTATTTTATTTAAAGGCGTAGGATTTGTTTTTAAAAATAAAAGTATGATTTCCAATATTACTTCTGGATATGATTTCAGCTTCTGTAGCACGATTATCATATTGTGTTTTCATATGTAGTTTAGTTTAATTGCATAGACAAATTTTATAGTTAATATTTTAAGCAACATATATCGGCTTTTATGGCTAACCTATGACTTGACAACCTAATATATTGAGGCCATTTAAAGCGTCATGAAACTAATACTTTCTTGTAACATATTATTTATGTCTAACAGATACCATTTGAAAAATGGTAATATTTTCATCTCCTGAAAACATGGATAACAATGTTTGCTAATTTCTTGAACGGTCTCATTTTTTGATGCAATTCGTTCACTAAAGAAATATATATTTTTGAAATATTCAATAGTAGAAAGATATACAAAGTCAATTTTTTATCTGATTAACAATGTGCTAATGTCTAACATTTTATTCCAAGATAAGAAGTTTTCTTATTCACCTGAAAACCAAAACATGTAGTCTGGTGTTTATATTTTTGTGAATTTTTAAGATGATGAACTTAACATAAATGATGAGTTAATACAAATAATCAATTAAAAAATAAGTTTTAAATGGTTATTTTAAACCAACCCGTGACCGAAACTCATTTTAATCATAAGTTGTTTGTACCTGAACCATGTTTGATACTTTAACCAGATAAAAAAACCAGCTCGTTTATATTAACATAAACACTAAGAATACATCCATAGTGAATTTTCTTTTAAGGAAAAAAAAAACTTGTAATTAAGTAAACAATCATATATATTTAATAAGTTAAAAGTTTATTAAAATTTTAAATTTAAGTTAATCTTGCCTTTTCATACAATAATATCATTTCTTATAAAACCTTAATATTAACTAACTAATATATAATATATTTAAAACCTTAATTTTTGTAATCATTATTCAAAATCAACGTAAAAATTGATTACTTATATATACCTAATATTAATAACCAATACAATATATTTATATAAAACAAAATAACATTTGTTGGTATTTAATTTTTTTAAATTAAGAAATAAATATTAAAAAGAGAAAATGAAAGATTAAAAAGAAAAATATAAAATACAAACTATTAATAAAAAAGAGAAATGTATTTAATATGAGAGGGATGAGGGAAAATTTTTATAAGGAATATTTTGATGATGACATGTGGCATTAGAAAGTTTTATTTATTATATAGTATAGATTTTGAGATGCGAAATTTCTTAAATTACAATTCCGTGAGATCCAATAAAACATTGAATCGACCGTTAACAACAACATTAAAAGGTAAATCAAAATCATTAATCGAATTGCAATAAGAAACGTATTTTTACAGATGATTACAATAACTGATTGATCTAGAAGTATAAGTTGCATAAGTTCTACTTATAGACAAAAGGTCAAAGCTAGCAGTTTAAGTGCATGTGACGTGTCCTAACTAAGACCAGAGTTACAACAGGCTTAACTCATTTAACTGTCACGGTCAAGCCCTTGAATTTGACGGAAACATCCTACGTAGTAAACAACACCTCTTGTAGCATATATACATCTTGTAGCATAGTATTTATACTATACTTGATCAATAATAAAACAATCCCCGTTGCTTTCAAATACATCTAACATGATTTTGAACACGAATTAATCGCTGAGAATATCTGGCATAACTCGGTTACTCACCAATTTCATTAACTAAGAAAATAACTCAAAACTGGATTAATTCTCCCACAACCCTAACATTAATTCTTTGGGGTTATATAGAGACTCGACTACAATTAGACACGAACACAAACTCCCATTTATCTACTAAATAAAATTCCTCTCTATCTAATAAATAAAATAGATAATTATCTCTAATTTCAATAATTAATTAATTAATGAGATTGATTCAATAGCTCGAACCAGCGCCACCTACTCGGTCCATAACTCTAGTTCAGGAATTAACTCCAACATCTAAAGCAGTCTTGGTTTTCCATAGCAAATACGTCATCTAATGAAACTTGGAGCTCGAGGTAAGGGTATTTGTGGCAAACAATTCATCAAACTTCTGGTTGCGGTTAGTACATTTTTAATCTTTAGTAACTTCATACCTATAGATAAGTTAAGCCTCTACGAGTTTCTCCAATGGCTCCATATAATAGTTTACTAAATATTGATCATTAACACAATTGATCACCGAACAATATGAGACCCACAACGAGCTATGTTGGATGGGTGATCCAATGGTTGATATGAAATGTTGTGTTATTTGTTGGTGTGTTTTATTTTAAAGTCCTAATTATATAGAAAAATGGGTAAATTAGTCAATGTATTAATTAACACATGAAGATAATTCAACTGTGTATCTATAGCAACTCCTATTTTTTTGGCAATCATTATATCATCTCTCCAATCTCGTGAATTACAACATTTTCCTTAGTTTTCATCAATCTTCAAAAAGCAAAAGAAAAATCTTGATGGTGTACTTAATTGTAGTTTATTCTTTACTTTTATTTATATATTTATTTATTTATTTTTGCAAAATCACCATGTTGAGTTTTAATCCGGGTGTTCTTCCGATTTCGTTTGTGGTTTGTTTGGCTATTCTGTGAAATCGACCAGTTTGTAATTGAAGATAACGAAGAAACACACAATAAAAGTAGTCTCCTTTGTTAATGAAACACACTAAACTTTGTTGTTAGTATTGAAACAAGAACACACAATAAAAGTAGTCTCTTTATGTCCTAGAAACACACTAAAAATGGTATGTTATTAGCCTTGGAAAAAAACACACAATAAAAGTAGTCTTTTTTTGTTACATAAACACAATAAACTTAGGTGTGTATTTCGAGATATATTGGGATTTAAAGTTCATTTTTTTAAATATTATGAAGTATTATATTGGATTACAAGAACGTGGGTGCTTTTATTACTAATTAAACTTTTGGTTTTGAAGAAAATCAAAATGTTTTATCTGGATTTTTGAACGGAGAATGTAAATATGCTAGAAATTATTGATGACTAATATGATATTTGATTTTGAATATTTTAAACATAATCTCTTTGATTTTGATTACGTTTTCAAGAAAAAAAAACATATAATGGATTGAAAAAATCATAAAAAAATAAGGGAAGCCAGTTAATAAAAATATGTATTCCATAATTTAAATAAATGATTCTTGACGATCATACCCCTATGTGTTTTATTAAATCTATATTCCTCTCTCTCTCTCTCTCTCTATATATATATATATGTGTGTGTGTGAGAGAGAGGATCCTAAGAGAATTTTTTAAAATTTTTGAAATTTGAGAACCATTTTGGACCACAAAAAACCTTTATACATATTTTAAAAAATATAAAACAAAAAAAAAACGAAATTTTTTAAAAAAGTAAAAGAACCAAAAAAAATTTATTTTTCATTCTGATTTTATAAAAAAAACCTAATTATACACATATGCATATTTTTATATAATCTTCATTTACATAATGTACACATATGTACGTTATCATTATGTTAATTATACATATGTGTATAAAGTGTTTGAACTCAGGTTTACCCTTACTAACAAAGATCTAAGATCCGAGTCGTTTCTCAATTAACCTAAATACGGATCTAGTTCATCATTGCCATTGATCTATAGTTAATATGTTATATATCTATATGTATTGTATGAGTATGTTAATAATATTAATATGAAGATTGAGAGAGAGATCGGACAGGGGTTTGTTAATTAAATCTCTAAACTTAACTTAAACAGTGACAAAGGTCACTATATATAGAAGATAGACCTAGTTCGTTAACATCCCCTAACGAACTAGGATCTACTTCGTTACATACATTTAATGGAAATAATCTTAACGAAACACCCCCTGATTCGTTAAACATCCTTAACGAATCAGGAGGGAATTAACTTAGATCTAGTTCGCTAAACATCCTTAG
Source organism: Bidens hawaiensis (assembly GCF_021521415.1). Lineage (NCBI taxonomy): Eukaryota > Viridiplantae > Streptophyta > Magnoliopsida > Asterales > Asteraceae > Bidens > Bidens hawaiensis. The sequence continues at coordinate 1,832,767 of NW_027491014.1, forward strand.
CGAACTATACTAATACATTAACGAACTACAATATATATTAATTGTTTATTACATTAAACAAAAACGACAAATACTTTAACGATAAATACAAAGACTCAAGACGCAAAACCTGCGTTAACAAACACCCCCTCGTCTTGAGCTCTTTGCATTTGATCTTCACTTGAAACGCTTGGACTGCCAGTCTCTGCAACTATGAATCCCGTTTTCATAACAAACATGCACAACGCGTTGGAATTGTATAGCCAGATCATAGTCTTCATCGTGCTCAATCAGAATCTTGTTCTTGTGCAGCACGTCATTATCGGTCTCAGTTAAATTAACCAACCACATCGGGTCGATAATTTTAATAAGCTCAGCCTTCAGACCTTTACCCAACACAATGACGGCCTCGCCAGTACAATTGTCGTAGTACTAGCGGTCAAACAATAGATGCATGCGTTGGTGTATCGTCTTCACCGGCACACGCTTCATCGTCTTCGGCGGCTTTACCTTAAGAACAAGCTTCATCGTCTTCATCAATACGTTTACGTGTATGGACCTGGGGCTTGAAAAATTTGAAACCATGATTGACCTCGAACAGCAAGTGTTGATGAAACCACTCAGCTGTAAGGTCGCCACCACGATTGATAAATGGACGACATGCGAGGGTACGGAGATCCCAACGCGGTAGGGTAAGAACGTCCATTATCTTCTTGTAGTACTGGATTCCCTTCTCCCATTTAACGATACATACCTTAAGATCAGAATCATATAGCCAGGAGACGATATCACCATGAACCTTTGATACAGTCTTGAAAGAAGTCACTTGATTAGCTTTGGCTCTAGCGGCAGCTTCTTCCTTCCGTTCTTGATCTACATACCGATACGCCTTGATAATCTTACTCACCTTCTTATAGCTGAACCACTTAGCAATATCAGCATCGGTTATGACTTCAAGTGAATTAAATACTGCATCAGCTGCTTGTTTACCCTTAGATGCCTTTACCAAATCATCCTCAGCAGCTTTAAACGTTTTCTCATCGAATACTAGAGCACCTTGATCAACATTTGTGTGTTGAAACAAGTCAGGATACTCCTCAGCAGTGACGTCTTCTACCTCAACTTCCTCGTCTTCATAAATAAAATCCGTATTCATTTGAATAGACGGATCATTTATTATGCCTTCCTCATTCACCACCTCAACATCAGGCTCTGTCTCTAACACGGTTAACTGTTCATCATTCAACCCTAACAGTATTGAAATCTGCTCTCGTGTTAGAGACCTTTCAACGAACTCACCAACCTTAATCTCATCCCTATTCACCACACTCCTAACCATTCCCGATCCATCCATAAATATGACGGTATTGGCTTCAATCATTTCAATCGGTTTAACAGCAGTTGAATCATGATACACAACAAACTGCTTACCCGAGTCATCACCATCACTCGTACCTGCACCTGCAGATGAGTCGTGAGCTTGTTTCATCTCACCACCAACACCAGACTCATCAGGGTCTTCATCGTCATTCTTGAGTCTTTTCAGTGCATAATCTTTACAAGTTAATTGTAGAATAAGTTCCTCATGCTCTTTTAATTTCACCCCCTGAGACGTAACAATCTCACGTAGGGCTTTCGTTTCTTTCTGGCAGAAAGAGACATATCCCATTAGTCTCTTTTGATTTTCCATGAGAAGTTCCTGATTCAGGCGGTCAGCAGACATCTAATTTTCATACAAATGAAGGAGATTCAACAACATGTCTGTCTGACGGTTCGGTGGCAGAGCATACAAAGTTGGATGAACAGGCTGGATTGGTCCTTGAGTCCTAGTAATTCTCATAAATGAGACATCACTAGGTGGAGGAGGCTTCATGGACGGTGTTGGAGGAACAATGGAAGGTGTAGCAAAAGGCATTGGTATTTCAGCTAATGCCATATGTGGAATCATACCAAGCCGCTCATGAGGGACCATCGTAGTTGTCAATGTAAGCGCCGGAGTGCTAGTAGTAGGCGGCACTACCGGGCGTTGAGACATGGTTTGACGAGGCGGTGGCACACCAGTAATTACACCATCTCCAGCTGATACTCATCTCTTTGCTGGAGCTTCAGAAGCTGGTGCTTTACCCTTTCGTTTTCGTTCACGTTGTAGCGGATAACACGACATTAACTGCAGCTTGTTGCTCTTGAATAGCTGCATCACCAGCACCACCATTACCACCATCTCCACCATCATTACCATCATCAACGTTCCCACCTTCTCCTCCCTCACGTTCGGAATCCGAGTCATCGTGGATCCAACGTTCATTGGGAGGACATTCATAATTAGGATTAATTATATGACCAATCATCCGTTTGTCCCGTGGCCTTTCCTTACGATAAATCGTCAATCTATGCACCGTGTCAGCCTTCATGTGTTCTAAGTCAAGAACATCTTCCACTAATGTTCGATCAATCACCAAGTTTGGTATAAGGTCTTTAATTATCAATTGTAAAAATCCGGGATACATCAAGAACTTTTTCTTCTGAGCCGTTTACTGTACTTGTTCTTTCAAATGATCGAAAACCATTTATGAGTAGTTGAATGGTTTATTGAGAATAAGAGCCACAAATGCCGATTGCAGACTTACACGACATTCATCAAATCCCCCTTTACGACCACCCATGCAATGAATCAGTACGTGTAAAAGATACTTGTAAGGTGGGCACAGGCCATTCTTGTTAAGCACGGACTCTTCAACATCTCTACCATAACGTACACGTGTAAATAAACCCTTGATTAATTTCTTATCAAACTCACTTGGGTTATTATCATTGTCCCCAAATCGAAGCACCCTCCTAATCACTTCAACATCCACAGTTATAGGAGTTTGATTGATTGTTGCTCGAATGTGATTCTCGGCTTCAACAAACTCAGCAGTATTCTAGAACTGCCTAGTAATGCTCAAAAAAACATTAGGTCGAGCAGTTATAGCCTAATGTATCACCGAACGTCGTAAAAATGCCAAAATATTCCCAAACATCGCTACGTTAGCAACATCTGAATCAACATAAGCACATATGTTGTGCTTCTTATCATATGATAGCAACTGTACATCAGCCTGTTCTTGAGGTTGCCTTTGATCTTGGGGTTGTTCTTGTTCTTGGGGAGCAACGGGTGGGTCTTGATCCATTTGATCGGCCATTTCACTGAATAATATAAACGAGTATAAGTAATGTGAAGATGTAATATACATTTAGCACTTATATATATATATCTATCAATAGATGGTGTATTTAATTTTATATGTCGTGTGTAATCGATGTATCGACGTGTTTAGACCTTTGAAATAATTTATTAATTACAATATTTGGTGAAATTAAGTGAATAATTAATTGTAGAATGTCATTTGTTATCAAACACAATCTGATTCGTTATAGAAATGTAACGAATTGACTGATTCGCTATCAAGTAAATAATTTAATGAACGAGACTTAGCGAATTATCTTGTAGTTCGTGTCAAATTGATGAATCTTAAGCTGATTCGTTAAAATACCTTATTCGCTAATCTAGTTCGTGTAAGTTACTTAACGAATTGGACATGAAGAGTTCCAATTCGCTAAGGATAACGAGTGGCCACAAAATTGGCTTAATCTTTGACTATCCTGGTCAACGTTAAAATTACACAAGAACACTAAAAGTCAACATGCTGAATCCAGGTTTGATTATTTCATAATTATCGTTGAATAACCAAATCGACATTCGTAACGATCTCGGAAACACGATACGAAACAAATGGTGTTAATTTGAAGTTCAACCACATGAAATACATTAGGTTATTAAGGGTTTTAACGAAGCATAAACACCCGAAACAACACAAACTTAATTGACCCGGCAAACAATAATCAAACACTGATTAAAGTTCACCAAGGGTCTCGGAATCGCATTCCGATCTTAGTGAACACAAAATAATCTACATACATTACTTATGAATCTTATTATACACGGTTTCAGAAACCGTAAAACCCTTATATCAAAATCACATAATTAGACTATCCAAGTTGTAACATTTTTGACGAAAATCACAAAGAAGTGATCATCTATACCTTAGCAATACACTGGTATACTCAAAAGTTTGAATTCCGAAGGTCGAGAAAATAAAAAAAATTTGAATAGGGTGTCTTTAGATATAAGGAAGATGAAGGAATGGTGAAGGACGGTTTGTTTCACACCTGTCATTTATACACAGTCCTTACACACTTCCCAATGTACGAATTGGCCTAATTCGTGTGAGTTTTGAAATAACGAATCAGCTGATTCGTTATCTAAACTGAACACGTGAGATGGCGAATTAGCCTTGATTCGTGCTTGATTCGTTAAATATGCATAACGAACTAGAATTGTTTCGTTACAGAGTGCGGAAGCGAATTAGTTGAACGAACTAGAGTGTAGTTCGTTAAAAAACAATCTAATTCGTTATCCATAAATAACGAATTATAGTTTATTTAATTTTAACTTAAATAATTAAATAAATAAATAATAAAAAAATAAATAAATAAAATAAAATTAAAGAAATATTTTTATCCAATTAACTTACACGAATTACCGAGGTCGTTTATCTCGATAATCAAATAACTTAAAAACGTTTTACGTTCATTACAACTTAAATAATATGTAAAATGAAATATAAAATATTTTTGGTATTTTGTAAAAATTACAGATGTATTTACAGAAATATCTGAAATAGAAAATAAACAATCTTTTTGTGTTTTTCTATGTTTTTTTTCAAAAGCAGTACATATTTTTGTGTTTTTGTCGAGTTTGAGCAGATAATCATATTGACGAAAATGCCCTTCCATCACAGTTTTATATTTCAGCGATATTGTGACTAGCGTTAAGTCGGTCATTGATATTGTTGTCCACTTAACACTTATAACAAACCTTCGAGCATTTTTGTGATATGATTTTAAGGTTCAATTAGCGCACAGAATATCAGAAACTATCAGCCCCTAATCTCGGTTCAAGCTTAATTAGATTTTTGCCAAATCACCCCAGTTTGACTTAAACCATTATAGTGTTGATCAAAATTTGAGACTTTTAGAATATTTGAGCAATGCATCAAGTTTCTTTTACTGTGAGTGAGTATGCACGAGTCCATCTGTCGGCTTACATACATTGTATCCCCTGGGGTCCTTTTCTTATTAGTATTGAGACGCGCGCAAGGGAGGAACAATTGTATGACTAACAGCGGAGTCTGATCAAGTCAGTAATTTGGAGTGTACGAAGTATAGCAGTGATCAAGTTTAATGACTTTTGGTTTGCTCTAAAAGCGAGTGAAATATTCATGCATATGAATACCCAGATGATTAAGCCGCATAAAAACTCACAGTGTCAAGAATCCTAACGCTTGTTATTTGCTTTATTATATTTTTGGGAGATCAACAACTATAAGGCTTGAGTATGACTGGTTATTACATTTCTGCCATCCTTACCGAGACTTTTGCTAGAGACTAACACCTCTTTCAATTTGGCTTTTCTTTAGGTTTATATCACTTACTTTACTCTAACAGCTTGTTTAAGACCTATCAATGCACCAATGATTAAACACTCAGTCTTTTAAGCTTATTCCTTTCTGGATTTGGGGTCAAATAGTCAATGTACTATCATTTTCTCTTTTTGCTTCAAACTCAAAATTTTGAGGAGCATAAACAAAAATTTAATTGCCCCAGTTAATTTTAAGTTCATAAATTAATGGATATCCTGTCCATCTACAAGTAGATAACAGGACCAATACATGCAAGCATGCTTCACCAACTTAAATAACTGACATAATTTTCAGCTAAAAATAAAGTAGAAAGCTTAACGAACACCCCAAATACTTTCCATTATCAGGTAAATGGCTATCCCGAAGACTTACAAGAAATTATCAGGGCCAAACATACACAAGTATATGTCTTTCAAATAGAAGTAAATGACATAATTTTCAGCGAACGTAAGCAAAAATATTTTTGGTTTTTCTCTGTACAAATTAAAAAAAGAATCTTTTTGTCTTTTCGGATTTCTCTTTATAAACAAAAAATTCACATTCTTTTTGACCTTTTCAAAATTTTCTGTACAAACGGAAAACACAATCTTTTTGATTTTTCAAATTTTAGGATGTTTTTGGTTTTCCAAAATAAAAACAGGAATTGATTTTTCAAAATTTTCTAATGTTTTTGGGTTTTATCTATCCAAACGAAACACACAATATTTTTGTATTTTCTAAGAGTCACCCCCTAAAACTTAAAAACAAAATAGAATGATAAACCAAAATGAACAGAAAGAAAAAATAATCATCCTTATTTCAGGATATCAGTGAGGGTCTTGAATCCATTTAAACCAAGCAAAAATAGAAAAAGTGTTTTATCAAAGGCTTTGGGAAATAGATCGGCTTTATGAAAATCAGTATGTACTTTCTCAATGTCAATTAATTTCTTTTCATAACAATCCCGTATAAAATGATATCGAATTTCGATTAGTTTCGTTTTAGAATGTTGTACAGGATTTTTGGTGATACTAATAGTAGCAGAGTTATCAATCAAGATGGGAGTAGTAAGAAACTTCAAAACGTAGTCGCGAAAATGTTGTTGTATCCATAAAACCTGGGAACAGCAACTCGAGGCTGCAACATACTCAGCTTCCGCGGTTGAAGTGGAGACCGTTGTCTGCTTCTTACACTGCCAGGAAACAAGCCGGCTTCCTAAGAATTGACATCCCGCTGTGGTAGACTTGAAATTAATCTTGCATCCTCCATAATCTGAGTCGTAATAAGCGGTAAGATCAAAAGTATCGTCTTTGGGGTACCATAACCCGATGACAGGATTTCCCCTAAGATATTGCAGAATACGCTGACCGCTTCCAGGTGAGTCACTCGGGGACTAGATTGATACCTAGCACATAAACAAACAGCAAACATTATGTCGGGTCGAGAAGCAGTTAGATACATTAAAGACCAATCATAGCACGATAGAGGGTAGGATCAACGGTATCCTCCAATTCATCCGGTGATAAATTGTGACCCACTGGAAGAGGAGTAGAAGGGATTTTTCCGGCAGTAATCTTGAATCGGCTCAAGACGTCGTTCACATATTTTGTCTGATGAATGAAGATTCCTTTCGCAGACTGATGAACCTGCAACCCTAAAAAGAAATTCATGTCTCCCATCAAACTCATCTCGAACTTGGTTTGCATTGATTTCCCCAACTCCTTACACAACGTGTCGTTTGTTGACCCAAAGATTATGTCATCAACATAAATCTGAACAAGAAGAAGATCATCACCAATATTCTTATAAAACAAAGTGCAGTCAACAGTTCCACGTTTGAAACCATTATCCGTCAGATGGTCGGCGAGCGTGCCATATCAAGCTCTCAGGGCATGATGTAGATCATATAATGCCTTGTTTAATCAGTAAACACGGTCAGGATAATCAGGATCTTCAAAACCTGGAGGCTTTAAAATGAACACTTCCTCATGAAGTTAACCACTGAGAAAATCACTCTTGACATCCATTTGATATACTTTAATATTCTTATAAGCAACATATGCCAGAAAGATTCGAATCGACTCTAATCTTGCAACTTGAGCATATACTTCAGTGTAATCAATACCCTCTTGCTGATGAAAACCTGGCACCACTATACGTGCCTTGTTTCTCACAATTATCCCACGATTGTCTTTCTTACATTTATATACCAGCTTAGTCGGAATTGCCTTCTTGACTCGAGCAGGTTTGTCGATAATATCCCAAACACCCAAACGGGAAAATTGCTGTAATTCTTCTTGCATGGCTTCTACCCAAGAAGGATCTTGAAGTTCCACACGAGGAGTCATTGGCTCAACTTGGGATAGAAAACAAGTAAATTTAGCAAGATTTACAATTCCAGACGAGTGTAAATCAACATAAGCACATAGGGCATTATTTTAACTTAGTGAAGCAACTTGATGTCGTGTTTGAACTCCCACATCAAGTTTTCCAATAATGTTTTCTTGTGGATGGTAATTATGAATTCTGAGAGTAGGATTCTCAGAAACAGCAATATTTTCAAATAAATTAGTGTAATGTTCACCTAATTCATGAGATAAAACATCACTATCAAGTTCAATAACCTGATCCACAACTATATTATCATCAGATGAAGTAGAAGTATTATCAAAAGGAACAGGAGACTCATTTTCAGGTTCTTCTGTTGGAGCAATGATTGGAACTTCAACATCATTAGAACTTGCAAACCTTAGAATTTCCAAATGTTCTTCAAAATAAGCACGAACTAAATCTTCATCTGGATGATCGGTCGTTGGAGTAAATGAATTACATAAGCCATCATAGTCAAACATCCAGTTGGGACCTTTTCCTTGAGGAGGGGTAGTGTACTTTTGAAAGTCCACATGGTACCACTCTTCAACACAACCGGACGTAAAATTAAATACTTGTTTCTTAGGAGAAGCATAACCCAAGAAATACCCTTCAATGGCGTTCTCATCAAATTTTCCCACATCCTTTTTCAACATCGTACACGAACACCCAAATGGTTCCAAGTACTTTAAATTAGGTTTACGATTATTTAACTACTCATAGCTGGTCTTCTTGAGTCTTTTAACAGTTAGAACTCGATTAAGTGTATAACAAGCAGTATTCACCGCCTCATTCCAAAATTGGATAGGAAGCTTTGAATCAACAAGCATCGTTCTAGAAGCTTCAATCAACGTTCTATTCATTCTTTTAGCTACATCGTTCTGTTGTGGTACATAGGGAGCACTGTATTCTCGATGAATTCCTTTTTGTAAACAAAATAAATCCAATACAGTATTTTTAAATTCAATACCATTGTCACTTCGAATACTCCTCACTTTCTGTTTGTATAGTGATTCAATCTTAGTGATTAAATTTTGAACAAGAACCGGTGTTTGATTTTTTGAACTCATAAACAAAACCCATGAGCATCGTGAATAATCATCAGTAACTACCAGGAAATACTAATCCCCTGAAATACTCGCACGATTCACTGGACCAAACAAATCCATATGAAGTCGCTCAAGAGGAGTATGAATGGAGTTTAATAACTTAGATGAGTGCGACTTCTTCTTCTGTTTGCCCTTTTTACAAGAAACACAGTGATCAGATAATTTAAAATTCTTCAACGAGACAACCTCAACTAGGTCATTTGCCATCAGGTAGGTCATCTTTCGAACATGAATGTGACCCATTCTACGATGCCATAGAATAGAGTCTTTCTCGGTAGCTTTTGAGACAAAACATGTTTCGATTGATGTTGATACTTTAGAACTCATATTCAAGACATAAATATCATTTGATCGAGGTGATCGCATGACAACCATGTCCTCGGGAGTCACAAAACCCGATTTAAAATCAAACACTCTTTATCTGTAAATACTGTAGTGTATTTCTTATCACAAATTTGCGACACACTCAATAAATTATGGTCCACTTTATCACAATAGTTAACCTTCTCAAATGTAATATGTCCATTCGAAACATCACTTTCTTATGTAATCATACCCCCAGAATTCCCAGCAAACGCCACATAACCCCCTTGAATATTTCTTACATTTGTTAAGAGATTGAGATTTCCAGTAATATGATGAGAACATCCACAATCCATAATCCAGTTTTCACCAGAAATGGTCTTGGATGTATCCTACACACAAACGATAATGATTAGTTCAAAGCACCTTTTGGTTTCTTGAGAAAAGTTAAACTTAGTTGCATTCAATTGTTGTTAAACAACTTGAGAATAAGTTACAGGTTTCTTAGACTTTCGTCTTAGATACGCAGCTTGAACTACATTTGAATTAACATTTTTGCATAACGGTTCAGTTGGAATAAACTTAGGTTTAACGGAACCATAAGTTTCATTCACATGAACTACTTTTCGAGGATGTACATTAGAGAACATAATATGAGTATCATCAGCATACGACACAGGTCGTTTCAGAATCTCCTTTACAAAAGAACCGGTTTGGAATGGTCCTTGATAAAAGGATGAAGAGTCTGATAGTTCTTCCGGCCACAATTTCTTACTACATGACCTTGTTGACCGCAAAGGAAACAGCTTCGCATGTCAACATGATGATGTTGAGAATTAGCAGAAACATGTGGCACAGAAGATGAATGATGACCCACATTTTTGGTCATGCTCTTAGTAAAATCATCAGATAACTCAGATTTCTTTTTCAAGTAAAAATCTAAGTTAGAACAGTTTGAAAAACTTTTCAAAGTATCAGTTCCGGTTGATTTTACAAATTAAACTTTCTTAGCATTTTTTAAAACTTTCTTATTAGCTTGAGTCAACGAATCTGATGAAGCTGATGTTTTCGCTTGAGCATACAAACTTTCAATTTCACGAATCTTGGAGGTTTCATTGTGAAACACACTCTCAATTAGTTCAGGTTTAATGATACTTATTGGAATGTCTTTCTCAGTGAACATCGTGTCCATCCCCTTTAATTTAAACACACGAGCAGATGATGGCTTAGATAAATTAGGATTCATGAAACGCAACAAATCCTCATCAGAAATTTTGGGTTTTTCTGGTTTCTTAGCCCTCATTGGTTTGACATTAACATGAGCATCTTGTTTCACCTTGGTTGTGTGCGAACCATACACAGCCTCCTCAAATTCATGAGGCTTACAAAGTATGTGATTAGAACTTGGAATGTTCTTATTCTTGTGTATGATTTCAGGTTCGAACACATCCTCAATGATAACTTTGTCAACATTTTCAACAAAGACTTTGTTCCTTTGAACATGAGGTTTCTGAATTGAAGGTTGGGTTTTAACACTTTTAGTAATAACTGGTTTTGCTTTTTCTGAAATCACAGGTTCTTTAACAATAACATCTTCCTCATTAGGAGCAAAAGGATTAATTTTATAATCATTGTGAAACGGTGGAGGAATTTCAACAAAACCTATACCTTTCTTTGAATCCTTTTGTTTTCCAGATACTTCAACAATTTCATTCAACAGAAAAGAAGAATTTTGAAATTTACCCAATTTTTTCTTCAACTCAAGAACCTCATTCTCAAGTTCAGTTATTTTTGAACGATGTTTCAAAATTTCTTGAAACTTTTGGTCATTAATTGTCATTTTCACAGATAACTCAGCTTTGAGATCATGGTTACTTGTCGACAATGCTTCAATCTTCTCTCGAGATTTCATTTGAGATTCAAGAGATTGTCGATAAGTATCTTTTAGTGAAGCAATTTCTCTGACTAAATTATCATTATGATTCTCTAAAGATTCTAACTTAGGTCTGGTAGATTCACATTCAACACACGTTACTTTAACCGATGATGTAGCAGAAATAGAATGACTAACCTCATTGATATTAGCCATGCATGCAAAGATAGTTGTTGGCTTGTCACAAGAGTCATCAGAATCAGATCCAGAATCATTATCAGAAGACAACTCACTTCCACTAGCATCTTGAAAATCTTGAGTCAACCCAAGCAAAGCCAAATTAGCTTGATTATCATTACACAGTAGTCGTTGTGACCAATCATTTCCATCAGCTAACATTGCTTGTGACCCACAACTTGATGGTTTCTTCTTAGCATCATTACCTCGTAGTGTTGAAGAATTTTGATTTTGACCACGAGGACCAGTATACTCCTTTTTCGGTTTATCACATTCTTTTGCAAAATGTCTGAATTCTTGACAATTGTAACATTTCACTTTTAACTTGTCAAAATCCAATTTCTTGTTAAAGGAAGGAAGGTCTTTTCCAGTCCTTTGCATAAATCTTTTCACCTTACGAACAATCATTGCCATGTTCCACTTTAAATCCATGATTTCTAAGTCGTCTGGATTAATCTGATCATAATCTTCATCAGTCAAATCACTAGTGGCAATCTTGCTACTCACCAAATTTTCATAAGAAGTCATGAAAGCTGATAGAAAGACAAAATTTTGTTCAGCTTCTTTCATGTTGACATTCGGAGGTGATAAGTATTGATTTGTAGTGGATGAACTTTTCGAACCAGCAGAAACATTTGGTGATCCAGAGTTACCAGCTGTATAAAAACATGCTCTAGGATCACTATAGATGGTTGTTTCATTTTCTTTTGCATTCTGTGTAAGAAATACAGTAATCGGTGAAATGGTTGAGCTTAGAGGCATACTACCACTATAGAAAGCAGGATCTGGATGATTTTTGACACTTGAGGTCATATTCACGAGCTTCAATCTTTTGTAAAAACTCACTTGAAGTCAAGTCTTCATTAAAATAACTGTTTTCTTTTAATACCATTAGAAAAGTAGAGTATGAACTTGGTAGTGCACTCTTAATAGTATCAATCTTATCAATCTCAGAAATTTCCAGCTTCATTTTATCCATATCTGCAATCAAGTGATTAAATCTTGTCGTCATTTCTTCAACCGTCTCACCTTCGAGTATGTTAAAGTTTCTGAATTGAAACTTAAGCATAAACTTTTTACTTTCAGTAGTGTTTCCCATACTTCTCAGTCGGATATGTTGAAACAAAGAGGCACAAATTTTTATACTACCCACTTGATAAAAGATGTTCTCAGGTAAAGCCATGGTTAGAGTAGAATAAGCTTTTGTCTCTATCTCTAATGCTTTCTTCTCTTCTTGTGAGTATTGAGAAATAGCTTTAGGTCTAAAGCCTATGGTCTCATCTCTAATCATTGGAACAGTATAAACTTCATCTAAGCAATATGAGCAGTCAGGGTGAACTGATCCTAGATGAGCACGAAACCGAGGTTCCCACTTGGTAAAGTCACTAAACTTCATTAACCTTGGACATTTCGAATGTGAACCTATATCTGTATCAAGTTGCAACATTTGCTGCATTAACATATTCTGTGAGGCTAGTACATACATACCAGCCATTTTGACAAGTTTCAAAAAATTCAAGGATGAATTTTGAAAAATAAGATTAACTAATGGTAAACAGTGAATGTAACGAACTGTAAATAGTTTTAGCGAACTGTGAATATTGATCAACGAATTAACCTTAACGAAGTTGAGGTTTATTAGGTAACGAATCAGAATTGAAATTTAACGAATTAAGCAACAAATCTGATGGTTAACGAATTTGATGGTCAACGAATAATTCCAACTAACGAATTGACTAAGCGAATCACTAAGTACAAGCTTAGAGAATTAGAGAGTTTTCTGTAACGAATCACTAAGAAAAACTTAGCGAATAAGATGACGAACCAGCTACAGTTGATAGCGAATCAACCTATAGTGAATCAGGTTGTTACAACCGTTTGTAACAAACTCTGACACCGAATGCCACATGGCAAAGGTTGTTATAACACAGTTTCCAAGAAGAACATGTGTCACACGAATCAGTGAACACGAATCAAATAATGAAACGAACTGGTTAACGAATCACTAAGAATTTATAACGAATTGACTAAATCGGTTAACGAATCAATGTGAATAAGATGACGAATCAACGTGAATATGATAACGAATCATAATCATATTCAAATCTTCAAATCGTCAAAGAAGATTTCCAGATTTTCTGGAAATGAAGAATACGAACCCAGAAACCCAGATTTGTAATACACAACGAATTCTCAACCAAATCACACAGATCAACTATCAAAATACTCGCAAATCAATCGCGAAACCACTCGTATCAACCCCGTAACCCAATTCATCAATATCCTTAACCAAACTAACCACAAACCGATCCCCTGTTCTCGGCTAATTTCTGATCCACACAAACACAATCCAACCACAATCAAAACTCAATTCCAATAAACCACATTTCACAAATACCTTACCAAAACCAAAACTAATCCAATCCTTCCATAATCAAATCAGATCAAACTTAATTCGATTCAAACTCAAACCGAACATAAAATTAACACAAACTAACAATTAAACATCTATAAAAACGAGTTAACTATCAAATTCAAAAGCAAAAGAGCACCGAAAGCTCTGATACCACTTGTTTGAACTCATGTTTACCCTTACTAACACAGATCTAAGATCTGAGTTGTTTCTCAATTAACCTAAATACGGATCTAGTTCATCATTGCCATTGATCTATAGTTAATATGTTATATATCTATATGTATTGTAGGATTTGGTTCATTTCAGAAGTGTTTCTTAGTGCGAGAAGTGCGAGAAGTCATTACAACCTAACAATTTTTTTCTTTTTACTTTATCTTTAATTTATTTGTAAGGAATGATTGTAATCTATTCGAATCTTATTTTTGGTAACTAATAATTGTAGGAGGTTTCAAATCTTATTATTTGTTTTTATTTGTTTATATTAAAATGAAAAAAATTGCTCACCATGTAGGTACATATGGATGGTTCGTATGTTTCAATGTTTGAATGTGTGTACACACGTAAGTGTAACATCCTAAATTTTCATATTTAATAAAAGAAAGTCGCGTTTAGTTATTGGGCCTAAATAGTTAATCGGTATTAATAAAGATCATGGACTTGGACTAATTAAGATGGATTAAAGGGAATGGGCCTTAGGTCCATGGGCTTTAAGGGATATAAATACCCCTTAAACCACCCTAAAACCCTAATCCTCATTCCATTCATCCATATTGCCTACACACTCCAAAACACACACACCCCCCACACCATATACGGCCGAGAGAGAGAGAGAGACGAGCGAGATCCGAGAGCGAGTAAACGTTAGTTGTGATTAGATCTTCGTTATTCGAGTCTTATACAAGATATAGAGTTCCTAAACAAGCTAACCAAGATCAAACGAGCACGTAAAGGTATGTCTTTTACCTTAATGTTTACGTTTTTATAAACGTTTAGTCGTGAAACTTAGAACGAGAGTAGATCGGGTATAAACGAAACGTAAAGTTGTAGACTTGATGATAAAACGAACCTAATGAACCCACAAACCTGTGCGGCTCGATTAAAAAGAAAACCCTAAGATCTAGTTTGGAACGTCTTAGCTTAAAGGTCCAACCTTTATGCGTTTCGGGCCGAATCTTTATCAAAAATGACCAAAGGAATTGTTAGTGAACGGTTTTGCGTCTCGAGTCTTTGTAATTATCGTTAAATGTTTATTTGATTATTTTAATGTAATATTTAATGTTTATTTATCTAATTCGTTATGTCATGTCTAGTTCGCTAGGAATGTTAGCGAACTAAGACTAGTTCGTTAAGGTTAGGTCTAGTTCGCTAGGAATGTTAGCGAACTAGGACTTTATAATGTATTCCCTCCTGATTCGTTGGGGATGTTAACGAATCAGGGGGTGGTTCGTTAAGTTAATTTAAGTTAACGAAGGGGAAGCTGGTTCGCTAGGGGATGTTAGCGAACCAGATCGTCTTCTATATATAGTGAACCACTGTTCACTTGAAAATGTTGAAGTTTTGAGAGAATTAATATTATTCTGAAAAGGTTTAAAGTATTCTCTCTCTCTCAAGCTTCACAATAATTATATTGATAATATATACACTAATAACAATCAAACTAAGGTATAAAAGAGTTAGATCTGTATAATCAATATCAACATATAGATCTGGATCAGATCTAAGTTATTGATTAGAAAGAGTGTATTAAAGGGGATCAAACAAGTGGTATTAGAGCTTTTGGGGCTCAATTCACTTGGTTTTGATTGTTATTATTATAGTTTTGTGTTATTTTTCTGTTTAGTTTGAATTTGAATCAATTTGAGTTGATTTGGATTGAATATGGATGGATTACAGTGATTTTGGTTTAGTTAAGGTATTATTGAGGTTCAATTGTGTGGAATTGGAGTGTGAATTGGATTTGGGATGTGTATTGGGTTTTCGGTTTAAGTCCGTGAACAGGGTTTTGATTTTGGTCGAAATTGGTTCATGTATGGTGTTAATTGGTTACGAGATGTGTTGGATTGAATTCGCTTTGCGATTACGAGCATTTTGGTATATTATGTGTTAGTTTTGGTTGACAATTGAGTGTGTAATTCAGATCTGGAATAGATGTATTTCTGGGTTTGAACTTCATATTTCTGGAAATTTGTTCTTGAATATTTGAAGATTTGAAGATGATGGCAATTCGCTATAACGTTTCAGGCGATTCGCTATGTCTTTAATTTGATTCGTTATCAATTCTTGTCATTCGCTAATCAGTTCGCTAGCTGATTCGTGTGAGTTAATCAATTCGTGTTATCTAGTTCGTTAACTAGATAACTTATTCGCTTGACACGTGTTTGTCTTGGAATTTGTGCCATAACAACTTTTTGCCACGTGGCAAAAACGAATCAAGTTTGTTACAAACGGTTGTAACAACCTGATTCGTTATATTATAATTCGCTATTGTGTTGATTCGTTATCAACTGTAGCTGATTCGTTATCTCAATTCGCTAAGCATTCCTTAGCAATTCGTTAAGGTGACTTGGCCAATTCGTGTGATCAATTCCTTAAGTTGACTTGGTCAATTCGCTTGATTAATTCGTTAAGTTGACTTGGTCAATTCGTTTAGTCAATTCGTTAAGTTGACTTGTGATTCGTTAAGCCTTTATCACATTCGTTATCTGTTTCGCAATTTGGGTGATTCGTTAAACTTTGTTGTGATTCGTTAAGGTTGACTCGCTTAGTTGACTTTTGATTCGTTAACTAATTCTCCTCATTCGTTAAGACTTGATTCGTTAAGTTTCAATTCGTTA
Source organism: Bidens hawaiensis (assembly GCF_021521415.1). Classification (NCBI taxonomy): domain Eukaryota; kingdom Viridiplantae; phylum Streptophyta; class Magnoliopsida; order Asterales; family Asteraceae; genus Bidens; species Bidens hawaiensis. The sequence goes on from NW_027491014.1 coordinate 1,849,389, forward strand.
CAACTGTTCACAGTTCGTTACAATTAATCACAGTTCGTTACAACTGTTCACCATTCGCTACTAATGTTCACTGATTCGTTAAGATATTTTATTATTTGTTTATTTTCGAAGATGGCTGGTATGTATGCATTGGCGTCTCAAAATATGTTGATGCAACATATGTTGCAACTTGATACCGAGATTGGTTCACATTCTAAATGTCCGAGATTGATGATGTTCAGTGATTTTGCCAAGTGGGAACCTCGGTTTCGTGCACATTTAGGATCGGTTCATCCTGACTGCTCATATTGTCTTGATGAGGTTTATGTTGCACCAATGATTGGTGATGATACTGTTGGGTATACTCCTAAAGCTGTCTCTCAATACTCACAAGAGGAGAAGAAAGCTTTAAAAATTGAGATAAAAGCATATTCTACATTGACTATGGCTTTACTAGAGAATATTTTTCATCAAGTTGGAAGTATCAAAAGATGTGCATCTTTGTTTCAACATCTACGTATGAGAAGCATGGGAAACACAGCTGAGAGTATGAAAGTGATGCTCAAGTTTCAATTTTGAAACTTTAATTTATTAAAAGGAGAAACAGTTGAAGAAATGACTACCAGATTTAGTCATTTGATTGCTGAAATGGATAAAATGAGAATGGAAATTTCTGAAAGAGATAAAATTGACACTATCAAGAGTGTGCTTCCTAGTTCCTATTCAACTTTTCTCATGGTTTTGAAAGAGAATGATTATTTTCTGAATGAAGATTTGACAGCACTTGAATTCCTACAAAAGATCGAAGCAAGAGAATATGATCTTAAGTGTCAAAAGTCTTTAAAAGAAAATCAAGATCCGGTTTTCTATGGTGGAAGTATGCCTCTGAGTTAAACAATCTCACCTATCACTGCTTTTCTTACTCATGCCGCAAGTGAAAAAGAATATGCTTTATTTAATGATCCAAAAGTTTGTTTCTACTCTGCTGGTGATTCAAGTAGTTCTGGAAATTCTACTAGTACTAATCCATTTGCTACACCTCCTAGTGTGAATATGAAGGAAGCTGAGCAAAACTTTGCTTTTCTGACGGCATTTATGTCTTCATATGAAAACCTGGTGAGTAGCAAAATTGCCACGAGTGAGTTAACAGATGAGGATTATGATCAAATAGATCCGGATGATTTAGAGATCATGGATTTAAAATGGAATATAGCCATGATCGTTCGTAAAGTTAAAAGATTCATGCAAAGAACTGGAAAAGATCTTCCAGCGTTAAACAAGAAGTTGGGTTTTGACAAATTGAAGGTGAAGTGTTATAATTGTCAAGAATTCGGTCATTTCGCGAAGGAATGCGACAAACCAAGAAAAGAATACACTGGATCTCGTGGTTAAAGTCAAAAAGCTTCTTCACCACGAGGAAGTGATGCTGAAAAGCAACCGTCTACTTCTACAACACAAGCGATGTTAGCAGATGGAACTGATTGGTCTCAAAGGCTATTGTGCAATGATGTTCAAGCAAATTTAGCTATGTTTGGGGTACAGGAAGATTGTCAAGATGCTACTGCTAGTGTGATGTCTTCAGATAATGATTCTGGATCTGATTCTGATGATTCTTGCGACAAGTCTTCTAAATCAATGTTTGCTTGCATGGCTAAGATCAATGAGGTTAGTCATTCTATCTCTTCTACTTCATTTGTTAAAACATCATGTGTTGAGTGTGAATCTAATAACTCTAAGTCAGAAGCTTTGAAAAATCAAAATGATAATCTTATAAGAGAAATTGCTTCTCTTAAGGACACTTATCGACAATCTCTTGAGTCTCAAATGAAATCTCGAGAAAAGATTGAAGCATTGTCGACAAGTAATCATGATCTCAAAGCCGAGTTATATGTGAAAATGACCATTAATGACCAAAAGTTTCAGGAAATCTTGAAATATCGTTCTAAAATAACTGAGCTTGAGAATGAGGTTCTTGAGTTGAAGAACAAGTTGTGTAAATTTCGAATTTCTTCGTTTTTATTGAATGAAATTATTGAAGTTTCTGGAAAACAAAAAGATTCTAAGAAAGGTATTGGTTTTGTTGAAATTCCACCACCTTTTCATAATGATTATAAAATTAATCCTTTTGCAAGAAAAGAAGAGGATTTGATTCAAAAGGAATCTGTAATTTCTGAAAAACCAAAAATGGTTAAACCTGAAATTGTTAAACCCCAAGTTGCTCCTCAAAAATCTCATGTCCAAAGCAAAAAGGTATTTGTGGAACACAATGACGAGGTCATTATCGAGGATGTATTTGAACCAGAGATTATACACAAGAATAAGAACATTCCCAGTTCTAATCATATTCTGTACGAACCTCACGAATTTGAGGAAGCAGTGTATGGTTCACACAAACCTCAAGAGAAAAAGGAAAATTCAAATAAAGTGAACTCTATGAAGGCAAAGAAGTCAGTTAAACCAAAAATTTCTGATGAGGATCTAATGCGTTTCATTAATCCTTCTAGTTCTAAGCCATCTACTGCTAGAGTTTTTAAGTTAAAAGGAATGGACACAATGTTCACTGAAAAAGATATTCCAATTAGTATCATTAAGCCTGAACTAATTGAGAGTGTGTTTTACAATGAAACTTCCAAGGTTCGTGAACTTGAACGTGTGTATGCTCAAACAAAAACATCAGTTCAGTGTGATCCATTGACTAAGGTAAAACAATTTTTAAAGCAAGCTAAGAAGATTAATTTTGTTAAGTCAACTGGAACAGATACACTACAAAGTTTTTCAAACAATTCTAATTTAGATTTTTATTTAAAGAAGAAATCTGAATTATCTGATGAGTTTGCTAAGAGCATGACTAAGAATGTGAGTCATCATCAATCATCTATTCCAATTACTTCTAAACATCACCATGTGGACATGCGAATGTGTTTTTTATGCGGTCAACAAGGTCATGTTGTGAGAAATTGTAATCAACAGAACTTTCAGAATCTTCATCCTTTTATCAAGGACAAATCTAAACCAATTCCAGTGGTTAAGGAGATTCTGAAATGACCAATGTCGTATGCTGATGATACTTATATCTTGTTCTCTGATGTGAATCCTCGGAAGGTGTTTCAGATTAATGAGACACACGGTTAAGTGAAACCAAAATTCATTCCAACTGAACCTTTATGTCAAAACAGGAATTCAAACATTGTTCAGGCAGCTTATTTAAGATGAAAGTCTAAGAAGCCAGTAACTTATTCACAAGTGGCTGAACAACAATTGAAAACTGTTAAAGTTAATGATCAAAGAGAAAACCAAAAGGTGCCCAAGACTGAGGCCTGGGCTGCCTTTTTGAACTAATCACTTTTGTTTATGTGTAGGGCTCATCCAAGACCATTTCTGGTGAAAACTGGATCATGGAAAGCGGATGTTCTCGTCATATCACCGGAAATCTCGACCTACTAACCAACGTAAAAAATATTCAAGGGGGTTATGTAGCATTTGCTGGGAATTCTGGGGGCATGATCACACAAGAGGGTGATGTTTCAAATGGTCATATTACATTTGAAAAAGTAAATTATTGTGACAAGGTTGATCATAACTTATTGAGTGTATCGCAGATTTGTGATAAAAAGTACACTACAATATTTACTGACAAAGAGTGTCTTATCTTAAAACCGGGTTACGTGATTCCTGAGGACATGGTTATCATGCGATCACCTCGATCAAATGATATTTATATCTAAAACATGAGTTCTAAGATATCAACATCAATCGAAACATGTTTTGTCTCGAAAGCAACCGAGAAAGACTCGATTCTGTGGCATCGACGAATGGGTCACATTCATGTTAGAAAGATGAATTATTTAATGGAAAATGACTTAGTTGAGGGTGTCTCGCTAAAGAACTTTAAGTTATCTGATCACTGTGTTGCATTCAAGAAGGGCAAACAGAAGAAGAAGACACATCCATCTAAGTTATTGAATTCCATTAATACTCCTCTTGAACGACTTCATATGGATTTGTTTGGTCCAGTGAATCGTGCGAGTATTTCTGGAGACTGGTATTGTCTTGTCGTGACAGATGATTATTCAAGATATTCATGGGTGTTATTTATGAGTTCAAAAGATCAAACACCTGTTTTTGTACAAAACCTTATTACTAAGATTAAATCACTGTACAAACAAAAGGTGAGGAGAATCCGGTGTGATAATGGTACTGAATTCAAAAACACTATTTTGGATTTCTTTTGTATTCAAAAGGGAATTCATCGAGAATATAGTGCACCCTATGTACCACAACAAAACGGTGTTGCTGAAAGGAAAAATAGAACTCTGATTGAAGCTGCACGTACAATGCTTGTTGATTCAAAGCTTCCTATTCAATTTTGGAATGAAGCAGTGAACACAGCTTGTTATACACTTAATCGGGTTCTAACAGTTAAACGAATCAAGAAGACAAGCTATGAAATATTGAATAACAGAAAACCTAATTTAAAGTACCTGGAACCATTTGGGTGTCCGTGTACAATGTTGAAGAAGGATTCGGGTAAATTTGATGAAAAGGCTATCGAAGGTTATTTTTTGGGATATGCGTCTCCAAAGAAAAGAGTATTTAATTTTACATCTTGCTGTGTTGAAGAATGGTACCATGTGGGCTGTCAAAAGTACACAACTCCTCCTCAAGGGAAAGGTCCAGACTGGATGTTTGACTACGATAGTTTATTTAATTCGTTTACTCATTCGACTGATCACATCGATGAAGATCTGGTTAGAGCTTACTTTGAAGAAAAATTGAACATTCCAAGCTCTTCAAACTCTAATGCAGATGCAGTTCAATCCGATGCTACAACTGAAGAATCTCATGTTGTTCATACAGTTGTTATTGATAGTGCCTCTACTTCTTCCGATGATGATCAAGCTGAGATTCAAGTTATTGATCTTGACAGTGATAATGTTTCATCTCCCGAGTTGGGTGAACATTACACTAATTTATTTGATAATGTTGTTGTTCCTGAAAATCCTACTCTTCGGATTCATGGATATCATCCACAGGACAATATCATTGGAGAACTTGATGTTGGCGTTCGTATACGTCATCAAGTTGCTTCGTCAAGCGACAATAACGTATTTTGTGCTTACACTAATTTACACTCTTCGGGAATTGTGAATATTGCTAAATTCAATTGCTTTCTATCTCAAGTTGAGCCAACGACAGCTCGTAAGGCACTTGAAGATCCTTCTTGGGTAGAAGCTATGCAAGAGGAATTACAGCAGTTTGCACGATTGGGTGTTTGGGATTTAATAGACAAGCCTGCTAGAGTCAAGAAAGCTATTCCGACCAAGTGGGTATTTAAATGTAAAAAGGACGATCGAGGGGTGATTGTCAGAAACAAAGCACGTCTAGTGGTGCAAAGTTTTCATCAGCAAGAGGGTATTGATTATACTGAGGTATATGCTCCAGTTGCAAGATTAGAGTCGATTCGGATCTTCCTGGCTTATGCAGCTTACAAGAATATCAAGGTTTATCAAATGGATGTCAAAAGTGCTTTTCTCAATGGTGAACTACATGAGGAAGTGTTTGTTCAACAACCACCTGGTTTTGAAGATCGTGATTATCCAGACCATGTTTACCGTTTAAACAAGGCCCTGTATGGTTTACATCAAGCCCCGAGAGCTTGGTATGGCACACTCGCCGACCATCTGACGGATAATGACTTCAAACGAGGAACTGTTGACTGCACTTTATTTCATAAAACTGTTGGTGATGATCTTCTTCTAGTCCAGATTTATGTTGATGATATTATATTTGGGTCTACAAACGACACTTTATGTAAGGAGTTCGAGAAGTCAATGCAAACAAAGTTCGAAATGAGCTCGATGGGAGAGATGAATTTCTTTTTAGGGCTGCAGGTTCATCAATCTGATAAGGGAATCTTCATTCATCAGACTAAGTACGTGAACGACGTCTTGAGCCGATTCAAGATAACTGCCGGAAAAATCCCTTCAACTCCTCTTCCAGTGGGTCACAATTTATCACCGGATGAATTGGAGGATACCGTTGATCCGACCCTTTATCGTGCTATGATTGGTTCTCTAATGTATTTAACTGCTTCTCGACCCGACATAATGTTTGCTGTTTGTGTGTGTGCTAGGTACCAAGCTAGTCCTCGAGTGACTCACCTGGCAGCGGTCAAGCGTATTTTGCAATATCTACGGGGAAATCCTGACATCGGGTTATGGTACCCCAAAGATAATTCTTTCGATTTTACCGCCTACTCAGACTCAGATTATGGAGGATGCAAGATCAACTTCAAATCAACGACTGCAGGATGTCAATTTTTAGGAAACCGGCTTGTTTCCTGGCAGTGTAAGAAGCAGACAACGGTCTCAACTTCAACCGCCGAAGCTGAATATGTTGCAGCCTCGAGTTGCTGTTCCCAGGTTCTGTGGATACAACAACATCTTCGCGACTACGGTTTGAAGTTTCTTACTACTCCCATCTTGATTGATAATTCTGCTGCTATAAGTATCACCAAGAATCCCGTACAACATTCTAAAACAAAACATATCGAGATTCGATATCATTTTATACGGGATTGTTATGAAAAGAAACTAATTGATCTTGAGAAAGTACACATTGATTTTCAAAAGGCCGATCTATTTACCAAAGCGTTTGATAAAACACGTTTTTACTTTTTTGCTTGGTTTAAATGGATTGAAGACCCTCGCCGAGATCCTACAATTAGGATAATTATCTTTTAATTGCTTTATAGATTTAGTCTTATTTTTTATGTTTTTAGATTTTAGGGGGTGAAAGGTATAGAAAATACAAAAAGATTGTGCTTTCGTTTGTATAGATAAAATCCAAAAACATTAATGTGCTTTCGTTTGTATAGATAAAATCCAAAAACATTAAAAATTTTCAAAATTCAAAAATATTGTGATTTCTGTTCTTTAATGTTTTCCCTTTAAATATCTAGAAAAACCAAAAACATTTTAAAATTTTGAAAAACCAAAAAGAATGTGTTTTATACAGAAAAATCCGAAAAAGACAAAAATATTGTGTTTTAAAGTTTGTACAGAGAAAAACCAAAAAGATTTTTAGATTATTTTCTCGCTGAAAATGATGTCGGTTATTTAAGTTTGTGAAGCATGCTTGCATGTCTTGGTCCTTTGATTCACTTGTAGATTGAAGGTTAGCCATTTATTTATTAACTTAAGTTAACTGGGGCGATTAAATTTATCTTTATTTTGCTTTTATGCTCCTCAAAATATTGAGTTTTTGAAGCAAAAAGAGAAAATGATAGTACATTGATTACTTTGACCCCAAGTTCAGCAAAAAGTAAGCTTAAAAAAAACTGTGTGCTTAATTGCATTGGTGCATTGGTAGGTCTTAAAACAACCCAGTAGAGTAAAGTATGTGATATAAACATAACGAAACGCCAAATTGAAAGGGGTGTTAGTCTCTAGCAGAAGTCTTGGTGAGGATGGCAGAAATGTAATAACCAGTCATACTCAAGCCTTATATTTGTTGATCACCCAAAAATCACATAAAGCAAATAACAAGCGTTAAATTTCTGGATATTGTGAGTCTTTATGCGGTTTAACCATCTGGGTATTCATATGCATGAATATTTCACTCGCTTTCTAGAGCAAACCCAAAGTCATTAAACTTGATCACTGCTGTACCTCGTACAATTTACATTACTGACTTGATCGAAATCCGCTGTTAGTCATACAATTGTTCCTCCCTTGCGTGCGTCTTAATACCATTAAGAAACGGACCCCAGGGGATACAATGTATGTAAGCCGACAGATGGACTCGTGGATACTCACTCACAGTAAAAGAAACTTGATACATTGCTCAAAATTTCTACAATTGGTATCAAAATTTTTATCAACAATATAATGGTTTAAGTCAAGTTGGGGTGATTTGGCAAAAATCAAATTACGCTTGAACCAAGATTAGAGGCTGATAATTTCTGATATTCTGTGCTCTAATTGAACTAATTAATCATATCACAAAAATACTTGAATGTGTGTTATTAGATTTATGTGGACAACAATACCAATGACCGACTTATCGCCAGTCATAATATCGCTGAAATATAAAAATGTGATGGAAGGGAAATTTAGTCAATATGATTCTCTGCACAAACTCGACAAAATTACAAAAACATGTACTGCTTTTGGTAAAATCGTTGAAAAATGCAAAAAGATTGTCTATTTTTAATTGTTCGGATATTTTTTCTGTAAATACATTCTTTAATTCTTAAATTTTTACAAAATACCAAAAATATTTTCGTTTTCTTTATACTAAAATTTTTAAATAATTTTTAAGTTAAGTTTAAATAATCTGAAATAATTTTAACGTATTAGGTTGTCGGGATATAAGGATTTCTCGATAATTTAACTTATTGATTTATTTCATTAATTTATTCATTTATTTATTTAATTTAAAAATAAATAAAAAGGGTTTAATTCGCTAAAATCCATTCGTTATGTATGGTTAACGAACTAGATGATTCTTTAGCGAACAAGCTTCTGATTCGCTAATCTAATTCGCTTCCGCACTCTGTAACGAATCATCCCTTCGTTATACATATTTAACGAATCATGACACGAATCGTGTCTTGATTCGCTATCTTTAATTTAACGAATCACATTGTGATTCGCTAAAATAAGGTAACGAATTGAGTTAGCGAATGGACTAATTCGCTAACATTTTAAGTTAAACGAATCGTCTGATTCGTGCAAGCTGTACCTAGGGTTTTGTGAATCGCTATATACGACAAGATAACGAATAAGCATTTCACTGTTCGTCTTCTTTCTTCATTCTTCAGAAACTATTTAAATTCTCTGATATTTCGATCTTTGTATTTGAACATTTCAAAGATTAATTTGAGTTTCTAAGGTATACATGTCTATGGCGATATCATTTTCGTCAACAATGACATTGATTTGATTGTTTATTTATTTAATTTTAGAAGTTTAAGGGTTTTTAACTTCTGAAACCGTTTTGTGTATAATTTATGTCTTTAATTGTCTGATTTTGATACAATGTTGATCGGAATCCCTTTCCGATACTCTTGGTGGACTCTAATCATCTTTTGATTAATTGTTTGCTGGGTTAATCATGGTTGTGTGTTCTTGATGGTACTGTTGGTTCGTTGATCCTTAATAAATATAGGTAATGAGTCTCAATCTCATTCACCTACACTCACTAATGTGTTTCCAAGCTCAACGATCTGATTATCTTGTTGATTCGACGACAGTTGTGGTCTAATTGAATCTGGGTTTCGATGTTGACTATTTTTGTTCTTGATAATTTTGACCTTGACTTTGTGAAGTCAAAGAAGAAGTCATAATTTTGACCATTCGTTAGTCTTAGCGAATTAGAACTGTTTTGTGTCCAATTCGTTAAGATTTCATACGAACTAGCTTAGCGAATAAGACGTCACACGAATCAGAGTTTGATTCGTTTAAAATATAACGAACTAGAGTTTAGTTCGTTAACTTAATTAGTGATTCGCTAGGTCCAGTTCGTTAAATTATTTACTTGATAGCGAATCGCCTGATTCGTTATCTTTGTATAACGAATCAGTGTGATTCTTAACGAATGACATATTTAAAAAAAAAAACTTGAAATTAATTAACTAAATTAAATATTCATTTAATTTAATTAAAGGATTTAAATTGTCTAAAATGCGTAACTAGAGTAAATACATTTATCTTTTGAATATATACGGTGATCTCTATTCTCATATACGTGTTATTTATACAGTAAATCATGGCTGAACAAGAACAACCACAGGAACAACCACAAGTACAACCACCACAACAAGCTGAAATGGTCTTATTACCGTTCGATAAGAAGCACAACATTTGTGCTTATGTCGATCATGATGTTGCTGATTTAAGGACGTTCGGAGCTATGTTGAATTTCCTACGTCGTTCAAAGATACATTATGCAATCACTGCTAAACCTAAGGTGTATCTTAGTTTAATCAGGCAGTTCTGGAATAGGGCGATATATGTTGAGGAAAATAATTGGGTTAAAGCTACAATTAATCAACTTTCGATCACGATTGATGTAGAGGTCATTCGTCGGGTACTTCAGTTTGACGACAGTGACGATTACCCGAGTGAGTTTGACAGAATGCTAGTCAGGGGTTTATTTACAAGATTGAATTATGGGGGTGATATTCGTCGGTCCATGTTGAACAAGAACGGTTTATGTCCACCTTACAAGTACTTGTTGCATGTCTTGCTTCATTGCTTGAGTGGACGTCGCGGTGGTTTCGATGAATGTAGACTGAGCTTACAATCGGCGTTTGTTGCTTTAATCCTGAACAAGCCATTTAACTACTCAAAACTCATCTTTGATCATTTGAAAGAGCAAGTTTAGCAAACTCTACCGACAAAGAAGTTCTTGATGTATCCACGCTTTCTACAATTAATTATTCAAGATTTGATACTGGATTTGGTGATTGATCGATCGTTGGTGAACGACGTTCTTGATATGGAACATATGAAAGCTGAAACGGTGCAGCGGATGTTGATTTATCGGAAGGATAAGCCGCAGGACAAAAGGATGATTGGCCATATAATCAATTCTGATTATGTATGTCCTCCTAATGAGCCCTGGATCCATGATGACTCGGATTCCGAGCGTGAAGGGGGAGAAGGTGGGAACAATGATGGTGGGGATGATGATGGTAACGATGGTGATGATGGAGCTGGTGAGCGAGCTCTGAAAGAACAACAAGATGCAGTCGATGCTGCTCTAGCTGCCACCGTTAAAGCTCAGCAAGAGCGAAAAAGAAAAGGCAAGGCTGTAGCTACTGATGAGCCATCCAAGAAGCCCCGTGTATCCTCTGGGGCTGGTGTAATTATTGGTGCACCACCACCTCGTCAATCAACTACTCAAAGCTCGGCGGTGCCGCTAACTACTAGCACTCCGATGCTCACATTAACAACGACGACGGTGTCACATGAGAGATTGAAATGGAGGATGTTACTGCTGAAGAGTACCCGGACTTGTATCAACACGCAAATGTTGATCAAGGTGCTCCGGTATTTCATGAAGACGTAATTAAAGAAACTGAGGACGATTTGGAGAAGATTGTGCAGCGAACGGTTCCTTCACTCAAAGAAGTGACTGATGATGACATTGATAGATGGTTCAAACGCCAGAAAGTGGGTAAGATCGTCGGTGCTTTTCGGTATGTAGATAAAGAAAGAAATGATACCGCTGCTGCTTGGATTAAGGCAAATCAGATGACTACCTTCAAGACTGTTTCTAAGGTACATGGTGACATTGTCTCCTGGCTCTATGATTCAGACCTTAAGGTATGTATTGTTAAATGGGAAAAAGGTGTGCAATATTACGAGAGGATAACGGATGTTCTAACACTACCGCGTTGGGATGTACGCACCCTCGCGAGACGTCCATTTATCAATCGTGGGGGCAACCGAATGGCTGAGTGGTTTCATCAACACTTACTGTTCGAGGTCAATCATGGCTTCAAGTTCTTCAAGCCCAGGTCCCAAGACGTAAACGTACTGATGAGATTGATCCGAGGACTGGCTGGAAGAAACTTGTTTTGAAAGTGAAGCCACCAAAGACAATGAAAAGAGTTCCTGTGAAGACAATGCCGCAAGATATTTATCTGTCTTTCAATCGTTGGTACTACGACAATCGTACTGGCGAGGCCGTTATTGTTCGTGGTCGAGGACTACAGACTGAGCTCATCAAGATAATCGACCCGATGTGGTTGTTTAATTTATCATAGACAGACAATGACGTGCTACACAGGAAGCAAATTTTGTTTGAACGTCAAGAAGATTACGACCTGGCTATGCAATTCCAACGTGTTGTTCGAGTATGCCATGAGCACGGGATTCATAGTTGCAGAGATTGGCAGACAAAGCGTTTCAAATAAGTTAAAGACAAAGAGCTCAAGACGAGGGGGTGTCTGTTAGTGCACGGTTTTGCGTCTCGAGTCTTTGTAATTATCGTTAAATGTTTATTTGATTATTTTAATGTAATATTTAATGTTTATTTATCTAATTCGTTATGTCATGTCTAGTTCGCTAGGAATGTTAGCGAACTAAGACTAGTTCGTTAAGGTTAGGTCTAGTTCGCTAGGAATGTTAGCGAACTAGGACTTTATAATGTATTCCCACCTGATTCGTTAGGGGATGTTAACGAATCAGGGGGTGGTTCGTTAAGTTAATTTAAGTTAACGAAGGGGAAGCTGGTTCGCTAGGGGATGTTAGCGAACCAGATCGTCTTCTATATATAGTGAACCACTGTTCACTTGAAAATGTTGAAGTTTTGAGATAATTAATATTATTCTGAAAAGGTTTAATGTATTCTCTCTCTCTCTCAAGCTTCACAATAATTATATTGATAATATATACACTAATAACAATCAAACTAAGGTATAAAAGAGTTAGATCTGTATAATCAATATCAACATATAGATCTGGATCAGATCTAAGTTATTGATTAGAACGAGTGTTATAAAGGGGATCAAACAGGAATGATCGCGGGATGGTTAAAATCATAACCAAGAATTAAACAATAAAACTGAGATGATTATAGGGGTTTTCGGGATAAGCCGTAGCTGCAAATGAACAACTTCGCCTGCAAGCTTAAGTTCGCCTTTCAAGCAAGTTCGCCAAGTATGTTCGCTGCTAATCAAGTTCGCCAGATATTAAGTTCGCCATGCTATAACTTCGCATGTCAATAAGTTCGCCAAGCTAAGTTCGTAGCATGCCAAGTTCGCCTATTGTAAACTTCGCCTATATAAGTTCGCTACTGGTTAACTTCGCTGTTGTATAAGTTCGCTTAAGTAAAAGTTCGCTTAAGTTAAGTTCGCTTAAGTAAGTTCGCTTACACGTATGTTTGCTTACTGTTATGACCGCTTGCGAATACAGCTCGACCCAAGCCAGGGGCTCTGCCCCTTGGACCCTGCTAGGGGCTGCCGCCCCTAAACTCCGCTGCCAGGGGCGCTGCCCCCGGACCCCCGTTCGTTGTGGGTAATAACTAAGACTAGAAAGATGATATGAGTAGTGATACTTAATTGATACGTGTAATTATTATACAGTTAGCCGTGCACAACTGAAGAAAGGAATTACCATTAACGGTGAACGTAACCGCATTCAGGTGAGTTTCTAGCCCCATTTCCTTGTTATGTTTTCGGGGCTGTGTGCATATTCGATGTGATAGTTAATACACTTACCTTAACTGGTAAGTGTATGCCTTATATGGTTTATATGTTATGTATGTATATCTTAAATGTGAATGAAAGCTTGTCGGTACGTGAACGATCTTCGGATATTGCACGTGCCAACAAGGGAGGTATGTTTATGATAGATGAATGTGTATGATAGATATACGTACAATATATGAATATGTATGAATGATTAAAGAAAGTATGTATGTTATGGGCATGTAAAGACAGTATGTACGAAGATGAAGAAAGAGGGACCAGACCCTAATAATATCTGAGATAGAGAATGAGGGACCAGACCCTTTATAATATCTGAGATAGAGAAGTAAAAAGGGACCAGACCCTAATAATATCTGAGATAGACAAGAAAGGGACCAGACCCTAAAATATTTGAGATAGACAAAGGAAAGAGAGGGACCAGACCCTAATAATAACTGAGATAGAATGGACAGTAACTATATAGTATGAAAGTAATAAAGTATGAATATACGTATGAAATTATGTAATGAAAGTAAGTTAGAAAAGTAATTATTATGTATCTTCGGATGCATGATTGAAGGTAAGTGTATGTATTATATGATATGTGATTAACTAGAACTCACTCAGCGTAGCTGACTTTTAGTATGCACACAGGTGAGTAAGATGAGGCAGCTCGCTTGATGAGGGCACGTGGCAGAAGAATAAAGTCTGGCATCTGAAGACTTAAAGACGTTTTAGTATTTATAATTGAATTGAAAGACAATATGTTTTATTAAGACAAAGTTATGGATTTATATGTAATGTTTTATGAATGCTTTAATGTTCCGCGAATGTTTTAATTAACTCTGATATTAAGAACTGCGTTTATGAGTAAATCCAACACCAACGTAGGGCTACCGGTAACGGGGCCTTACAGTAAGTATGTTGGTACGTATGTACATAGGTACATATGAACGTAGATGCATGCATGCATGGAGGTTTGTTCGCACGTAGATACCTACCCATGCATATACGTACTGATGTATGTATGTACACCTACACACGTAACAAAGATTTAAATAATACTTATTCATATACACTAAACCAAATTAAAAGTAGTCATATACCACCCACAAAGATTTAAATTAAAATTATACCAAATTACAAGTAAGCATACTTATAACCTAGTGATTCAAAAAAAGTTTAAAAACGATTGCTTTTGGTGGATGTATCATTCTAGAAATCAAATGTTTGGAACGGAGATCAATAGTTGAAAGGACAAAACAAGTGTAACCTCTATAGGATTTTTAAGAGAAAATTGAAGATGATTTAATACAAAAGTTTGACTTTCTACACCAAAAAAAACGTTTGATTAAATGATATATACAAAATTTACCAACATAGCCTTTTGGTATTATAAAACATTAAATTGGAGACATTAAAAATTACAAGATTACCACTTTATTTTAATGCCATAGATCAACAAAAGTAAGGGTCATGATTTACTTCTCGCACTTCTCACTTTAAAAACACTTCTCGCATGATCCATCCCCAGTCAACGTATGTGTATGTTAATAATATTAATATGAAGATTGAGAGAGAGATGGGACAGGGGTTTGTTAATTAATTCTCAAAACTTAACTTAAACAGTGACAGATGTCACTATATATAGAAGATTGACCTAGTTCGTTAACATCCCCTAACGAACTAGGATCTACTTCGTTACATACACTTAATGGAAATAATCTTAACGAAACACCCCCTGATTCGTTAAACATCCTTAACGAATCAGGAGGGAATTAACTTAGATCTAGTTCGCTAAACATCCTTAGCGAACTAGACTAATACATTAACGAACTACAATATATATTAATTGTTTATTACATTAAACAAAAACGACAAATACTTTAACGATAAATACAAAGACTCAAAACGCAAAACCGTGCGCTAACATAAAGATAACATGTATAAAATTGAAAATAAGTATTATACATATATGCATAATTTTGCTAAACTGATTTTTTTCTATGAAATCAGGATGAAAGATAAAAAATTTTGGTTTTTTTACTTTTTTTATTAGCGTTTTTTTTTGTTTTATCCATTTTCTTTTTTCTTAAAAGGAATTTTTGTGTGGTCCAAAATGTTTCTTAAAATTCTCAATTTCAAAATGGTTCTCACCTGATTCAAATCATATATATATATATATATATATATAGTGAGAGAGAGAGAGAGATAAAAGATCCATTATTATAATCCCTAATCGTACATTACATACGCGAGTTCCTACATCGTCAATTTCAAAAAACACGCGGTGACAACATTGTAAATTTCATCAACTCTGATCCACTGCTTCTATCGATTCCATCCACCATCACCATTCAACAATCCGCCATCGTACAATGATTTTGCCCACTGCGCACCGTTGAAACCATCATCCACATTCATCATACTTTGTCGCTTATTGTTGTTCACAGGTTTGTTTATCTTTTGATAAAATTAAAACTGAAATTGATGAACTTAATTGATCAATTAACCTTGAAATTGATCCAATTAATCATCAATTTTAAGGTTCAATCGTTCAATTTTGAGTTCTGAGTGGTGGGTTTTAACCTTGAATATATTAAGATTAAGCTTGAACGTTTTAGGTTTTAAGCTTGTACGTTTTAGTTTAACAATGAATGTATAAAATTTAAGCTTAAACTTCTAAACTTTTTGTTCAGAACTTCTAAACTTCTAAACCTTTTGTTTTGAACTTCTAAACTTTTTATTCTAAACTTCAAAACTTGAACATTTAAAGGTGTTCATTTTGGTTAGAACGTTTCAATTAATCATCAATTTAAAGCTTCAATCGTTCAATTTAGAGTTTTGAGTGGTGGGTTTTAACCTTGAATGTATTAAGATTAAGCTTGAACGTTTTAGGTTCTAAGCATGTATATTTTAGTTTAACCTTGAATGTATAAGATTTAAGCCCGAACTTCTAAACTTTTTGTTCTGAACTTTTAAGCTTTTTGTTCTGAACTTCTAAACTTGAACGTTTAAAGGTATTCATTTTGGGTAGAACTTTTAAACGTACACAGTATCTTCGATTTTGTTTAAGAATGTTTAAACGTAATATTTTGAACCCTAATCAGAGCTCAATTGAGTGTATTATTATTTCATAATCGATTGATGAATCTAAATCCTTCTACACATCAATTCGATTGATTAAATTATCATTTTTTGATCAATTTTGAAGATTCTTGATGTTCAACGACGTTCTATTTTGATTTTAGTTTTGACTTTAGAGATTTCATACTTTAAGCACTAATTAAGGTTTAGATATTGGATGAGATAGAGTGCGGAGTTCAGAATTTGGATCACAATGGATTTGTAATCAATGAATATGATCATGAATTAGTTTGGGTAATTTACGAAATTTCTACGGCATGTTTTGTAATCCAACGCTCTTGAAGGTCACGTACATAATGTACGATAAGCCATTATTGTACAATAACCCATCCATATATATATATATATGTATGTGTGTGTGTATGTGTGTGTGGGTGGGTGAGTAACGTATAATAATTGCTTAACGTACATTAGGTACACGAATACGGTCAAGTCTAAAAATAAATATGTTCAAGTCAAATTCTAAAACCGAAAACGTTCTAGGATAAACCCTAAAACGTTCAAGGTTACAACCTAAAACGTTCAAACCTTAAACCTTATACTTTCAAGGTTAAAAGCAATTATGCCCAAGTCAAAATTTGATTCAATTAAAGATCCCGATGTATTTATTTATATGAATTGATAATTAATTAGACATAGATTGATGATTTCGAGTTCATGTGATGGGATTTCATGGATCAATTTCGAAAGGTTAAAATGCTGTTTACCATTATGGTTGAGGCAAGATTGGAACATCACAGAAGCTTAAATTGATATGAAAAATAGATCGATTACCTGGAGAATTAGTTCAAATCTTGAATGATGATGATGAATTTCAACCCTAGGTGAGGAAATGACAGCGATGATGAAGTTTAGGGTGTGTTTTTTTGGCATAGAAGGATGTTGGTAGTCGCGGACGTAATGTATGATAAGGGATTATTGTATTGGATCTTTTACCTATGTATACACACACACACACACACACACACACACACACACACACATATATAGGGGCAGGTTCAAGAGGGAACTCAAAATAAGTGTGAAACTGAAGAACTCTTCATTTTACATATAAAAAAATAATATAAAGCTCAATTTCACATGTAAAAAATTAGTTTTAACATAAAATTTTTTGGACTTTTTATTTATAAATACATGTTGAAGACATTCCAATAATAAAAGTAATTTTGTCAAAAAAAATTATTTTTACCGTTTTTTAACTGAAAATAAATTTTTTTTTAGAAATGGCTTTTACATGTGTTTATATGTAAAAAGCTCTAAAAAGAATATGTAAAAATGTGGTTTTTACACGAAAAATGATTTTTTTTAGTATTTATTTTACAATTAAAATGAAGAGTTCGTATGTTCCCTATTTTTTTGAGTTCCCTCTTGAACCTGTTCATATATATATATATATATATATATATATATATATATACATCGAGAAATTAATATAGACTATTGATATTGACAATCAATGGCATATATTAGAAGTGGCATTGTTGTAATTACTAACACAACATTAAAACATGATTTTAAATAAAAAGGGTATGTTGGTCTTTCTGGTACAGCCTTGGTCAAATTAAACATACATTACAAATTTAGTATGTTTCCTATTTTTATGCCCTAATTAACTCCCTTCTTTCTCCATTCAAATCATATTCCGGTAAAATATGATTGTCAAAATCAAGGTTTTAAAGATTATTTGATGCGCTAAATATTAATACACTATTTTTGTGGGCTTTATATAATTATTTATTTCTTTAACGTTAAAGATTTAGTAATCCCCTACATTTTAATACACTATTTTTGTGGGCTAATTTCATTATATATATATAAATATCTTGAAATTATAAGGTTTAACTTGTTTATTGTGTAGGATGATCATTTCAATAGGATACACGTGTTATTGTGTAGCTTAACATGCTAGTTGTGTAGGATGATTACTGTGGTGAAGGTATTGAACATTGATTAGTTACGAAATTTTTTTTAAAATATATATGTACAATCTTAATCATCCTACATGAACCTTCACAAACGATATTATTGTGTATGAGGTTTTGGCATGTGTAGATATTATGATAGATGTGAAGTGTTGATAATTAAACAAAAGAGTGTAGGAGTAGCTTTACTGTGTAGGGGTCTGTTTAATAGCAAGTTTTTACGTTAATGAGTAGATTAATGAGTTTTAAAGTATGGACAATGAATAGCAATCCACGTACATAACTTGAGCAATTTTTGTAGGTAAACAAATTGTATAATATCGATCAATATTTTTCTAATTTGGGAATTATGTGTATGTAATTCTTGTGTAGATAATCTAAATGCTGCTAGGTAATATGAATTTATCTAAAATGGGTCAATCAAACCCAAATATGTGTATGTGTTAACGTTAAGTTGTGTAGGTAGTTTGTGTAATATGTGCCAATCTTATATAACGTAATGAAGAAACACTAAATGTCTTCGGCAGATTACGGATAATCTTAGGGTTAAGTAGATGCTTCCCACGAGGGTTAGGTCCGGCAAAGATGGTTATTCTTCTCGACCTGCAAAACAGACACCGTGAACTCGTCACTGAGAGGGGGGGGGTTCCTCCTTGTGACCACCCTCCGGCGTGAGAATCAGACTAGATTGCTCTGAATATAAGTGTATATTGAGAGAAATAGCTAGAGAGAAGATAAGATGATCATACCGTTCCAAGGTGTTGGAGTATTTATAGCCGAAGGTAGGTTTCCAAGCAGGTACGGCCAGCTGTATATAATATTCATTTTCCACCAACTACGGGCTACGTACGTGCCACGATGGGAGTTGGTGGGTAGGCAGCGGCTGATAGTGACATTTTGTACTGGAGCGTGCTCCTCCTCGTACTATTGTCGGTGAGCTGTCACCATGTGATTGGTTCATGGGCTGCTTTTGTCAGATCTTGTCTATTTTGTCAATACCTTGGCAGGTATAGTACAAAAGATCTTCCAGAAGCGTACGGACTGGCTCTTTTGGGCGGGAATATTCCCGCCTTGCTCATTCTTTCCTCAGGTGACATTGCTGAAGTATGAGTTAGTGCCTTATGCGTGTAGCCTTACTGTTAGTGCGGGTAGCCTTCCTTCTTGGCTTGTACCCACAGCTGCGGGAACAGGTAGGGTACTGTACCAAGGGAGGCTTTCCTGCGGGAACAGCTGGCTTACTGCGTGTAAGGTCTTCATCTCTGAGCATGGTGGGTCCTGCGGAACCAGCTGGTCTTTGCGCAGACGTACCTCTTCAAGGTGTGTCTTGTGGGTCCAACTGGGCTTTGCGGGGACCTACCTCTTCAGGTCCCCCAAGTCCATTGTTCTTCTCATAAATTGTTAATAAGTGAGGTGAACTTTTGGACTTTAAGCAAGAGGTTTTAAAGAGGGGTTTTTGTTTTTTAAGGTTTTCCGTGGGGATTCTTCCCGCAGTTTTCCTAATGTCACTTGCAGAAATTCCCGACTTTTCTGCCTGATATTTGGTTATGATGCGGGTAGGTGTTTAACCTCTTCGCAAGTCGGGAGCGTTGAGTTTCACTTGTATAGATTCTTCACGAGGTTTTGGTAGTTTTGGACATAGTGATCAGTTATGTTAAACCACCAATTCCACCTTGAAGCTTCAAACAATCAAGTTCTCAACGTTCCCGCCATGCGGAGGTGTTATTTCCCTTTCCGCAAGCATGGCCCATAAGATCCTTCTTGGGTTCAATTCCCTGCAAGTGCTGAGTATGTGAAGGGTTTCGCCTTGACACTGTACCCGCATTTGTCTTACGGTTCCTTGTTTTCCAAGGTATCTTGGCTTCAATTCCCTGCAAGTGCTAAGTATGTGAAGGGTTTCGCCTTGACACTGTACCCGCACTTGTCTTATGGTTTCTTGTTTTCTAAGGTAAGGGGGTATATTCTCTCTTATTTTTGAATCTTTTTGAATCTCTGAAATTCGAAGAGTTGGTGAAAGGATAAGGACAGTCCAAACGGCTGAAGGGACGTTGGCGTCTTCTGACGGTTTCAGGACGTGCAGGAAGTTATGACGACGTGACAGCATGTGGTCAATCAGGACGCTTTTTCAGGAGCGTGGGCGCGAGTTTCATGTCACGCGCCATCCTGACACCTGTTGCCAGCTTGCTTTATCCACACGTGTCGCCGTTTCATTGCACCTGCGCTCTCTCTCTCCTCCGCATTAAATTCATCGCATTCATTACGATGAGTATATAAGGGGGTAGAGGGTGCATCTCATCCCATACCTTCACTTCACTCTTCTTTCCCTTTTAAGTGATTTCTGGTGAATACTTATCTTTTCCGTCGAGCATTCTCCTGAAATCGCTCTTTATCTAAAAAATGTCGTCTTCTACTCATGATCCCGAGGTAAACGTCGAGGAGTCCGATGTATACCTCGAGAACCCGACGTCCACGTCTGATAAGGACGATAAGAGTACTGCTGGCGAGTGCCAGTGTACTCTTTCTATCGATTTATACCACTATATCGTCAAGAAGTTCATGCTCGAGCCTTATGAGCCTGAGTTTTAGGAGCCCCACCAGACGGTGTATGATGCCCCTAAGGGCAAGATAGGGGTTTACGCCTCGTTCTTCATATATGGGAATCTCAGATTCCCATTAACGAAGTTCGTATACCGTGTTTTGGAGAAACACGGTGTACACTTGACGGAGGTGCACCCGATGGCGATTGCTAAGGTTCGCCATTTTGAATGGGTGTGCTGCATTCTGGACATCGAGCCCCGCGTTGACCGCCTGATGACCTTCTACTCCTGGAGGTGCATCCAGGGTTGGTATACCCTGGTTACTCGGATCAAGGGGTTGACGATTTGCGCTACCGAGCGTAGTCTTCGTTCTTGGAAGCGGGAGTTTTTCTTCATCTCCGCTCGCGTCGTCCCCATCGTGATGACGTTCAAGAACGGGAGGGCGCTCCCTAACCTTCACGCCTCCAATTACCAGGAGGCGGAGTGGTTCGCCAAGATCTCCCAGATCCAGACTCCGGTTTATCGCTTCGCGGAGTCTGGGATGGTGATGCTCGGGATGAGCCGCGTGTGGAAGGATGCTGGGTCTGGGACGCCGCAAATACCCGTCGTCCTTGAATACGGTTTGAGCTCTATTCCTTACGGTATGCTCCATTTTTTGTGTTGGTTTAGGGTTTTTCTTCTAACATTATCTTTTTTATTTCAGAGGGGAACGACCTGCAATCGCTCTTGCATCCGCGGGAGACTGGTGGTCCCGCACGGTTGGGTGATTGATCGATCGTTGGTGAACGACGTTCTTGATATGGAACATATGAAAGCTGAAACGGTGCAGCGGATGTTGATTTATCGGAAGGATAAGCCGCAGGAGAAAAGGATGATTGGCCATATAATCAATTCTGATTATGTATGTCCTCCTAATGAGCCCTGGATCCATGATGACTCGGATTCCGAGCGTGAAGGGGGAGAATGTGGGAACAATGATGGTGGGGATGATGATGGTAACGATGGTGATGATGGAGCTGGTGAGCGAGCTCTGAAAGAACAACAAGATGCAGTCGATGCTGCTCTAGCTGCCACCATTAAAGCTCAACAAGAGCGAAAAAGAAAAGGCAAGGCTGTAGCTACTGATGAGCCATCCAAGAAGCCCCGTGTATCCTCTGGGGCTGGTGTAATTATTGGTGCACCACCACCTCGTCAATCAACTACTCAAAGCTCGGCGGTGCCGCTAACTACTAGCACTCCGATGCTCACATTAACAACGACGATGGTGTCACATGAGAGATTGAAATGGAGGATGTTACTGCTGAAGAGTACCCGGACTTGTATCAACACGCAAATGTTGATCAAGGTGCTCCGGTATTTCATGAAGACGTAATTAAAGAAACTGAGGACGATTTGGAGAAGATTGTGCAGCGAACGGTTCCTTCACTCAAAGAAGTGACTGATGATGACATTGATAGATGGTTCAAACGCCAGAAAGTGGGTAAGATCGTCGGTGCTTTTCGGTATGTAGATAAAGAAAGAAATGATACCGCTGCTGCTTGGATTAAGGCAAATCAGATGACTACCTTCAAGACTGTTTCTAAGGTACATGGTGACATTGTCTCCTGGCTCTATGATTCAGACCTTAAGGTATGTATTGTTAAATGGGAAAAAGGTGTGCAATATTACGAGAAGATAACGGATGTTCTAACACTACCGCGTTGGGATGTACGCACCCTCGCGAGACGTCCATTTATCAATCGTGGGGGCAACCGAATGGCTGAGTGGTTTCATCAACACTTACTGTTCGAGGTCAATCATGGCTTCAAGTTCTTCAAGCCCAGGTCCCAAGACGTAAACGTACTGATGAGATTGATCCGAGGACTGGCTGGAAGAAACTTGTTTTGAAAGTGAAGCCACCAAAGACAATGAAAAGAGTTCCTGTGAAGACAATGCCGCAAGATATTTATCTGTCTTTCAACCGTTGGTACTACGACAATCGTACTGGCGAGGCCGTTATTGTTCGTGGTCGAGGACTACAGACTGAGCTCATCAAGATAATCGACCCGATGTGGTTGTTTAATTTATCAGAGACAGACAATGACGTGCTACACAGGAAGCAAATTTTGTTTGAACGTCAAGAAGATTACGACCTGGCTATGCAATTCCAACGTGTTGTTCGAGTATGCCATGAGCACGGGATTCATAGTTGCAGAGATTGGCAGACAAAGCGTTTCAAATAAGTTAAAAACAAAGAGCTCAAGACGAGGGGGTGTCTGTTAGTGCACGGTTTTGCGTCTCGAGTCTTTGTAATTATCGTTAAATGTTTATTTGATTATTTTAATGTAATATTTAATGTTTATTTATCTAATTCGTTATGTCATGTCTAGTTCGCTAGGAATGTTAGCGAACTAAGACTAGTTCGTTAAGGTTAGGTCTAGTTCGCTAGGAATGTTAGCGAACTAGGACTTTATAATGTATTCCCACCTGATTCGTTAGGGGATGTTAACGAATCAGGGGGTGGTTCGTTAAGTTAATTTAAGTTAACGAAGGGGAAGCTGGTTCGCTAGGGGATGTTAGCGAACCAGATCGTCTTCTATATATAGTGAACCACTGTTCACTTGAAAATGTTGAAGTTTTGAGATAATTAATATTATTCTGAAAAGGTTTAATGTATTCTCTCTCTCTCTCAAGCTTCACAATAATTATATTGATAATATATACACTAATAACAATCAAACTAAGGTATAAAAGAGTTAGATCTGTATAATCAATATCAACATATAGATCTGGATCAGATCTAAGTTATTGATTAGAACGAGTGTTATAAAGGGGATCAAACAGGAATGATCGCGGGATGGTTAAAATCATAACCAAGAATTAAACAATAAAACTGAGATGATTATAGGGGTTTTCGGGATAAGCCGTAGCTGCAAATGAACAACTTCGCCTGCAAGCTTAAGTTCGCCTTTCAAGCAAGTTCGCCAAGTATGTTCGCTGCTAATCAAGTTCGCCAGATATTAAGTTCGCCAAGCTATAACTTCGCATGTCAATAAGTTCGCCAAGCTAAGTTCGTAGCATGCCAAGTTCGCCTATTGTAAACTTCGCCTATATAAGTTCGCTACTGGTTAACTTCGCTGTTGTATAAGTTCGCTTAAGTAAAAGTTCGCTTAAGTTAAGTTCGCTTAAGTAAGTTCGCTTACACGTATGTTTGCTTACTGTTATGACCGCTTGCGAATACAGCTCGACCCAAGCCAGGGGCTCTGCCCCTTGGACCCTGCTAGGGGCTGCCGCCCCTAAACTCCGCTGCCAGGGGCGCTGCCCCCGGACCCCCGTTCGTTGTGGGTAATAACTAAGACTAGAAAGATGATATGAGTAGTGATACTTAATTGATACGTGTAATTATTATACAGTTAGCCGTGCACAACTGAAGAAAGGAATTACCATTAACGGTGAACGTAACCGCATTCAGGTGAGTTTCTAGCCCCATTTCCTTGTTATGTTTTCGGGGCTGTGTGCATATTCGATGTGATAGTTAATACACTTACCTTAACTGGTAAGTGTATGCCTTATATGGTTTATATGTTATGTATGTATATCTTAAATGTGAATGAAAGCTTGTCGGTACGTGAACGATCTTCGGATATTGCACGTGCCAACAAGGGAGGTATGTTTATGATAGATGAATGTGTATGATAGATATACGTACAATATATGAATATGTATGAATGATTAAAGAAAGTATGTATGTTATGGGCATGTAAAGACAGTATGTACGAAGATGAAGAAAGAGGGACCAGACCCTAATAATATCTGAGATAGAGAATGAGGGACCAGACCCTTTATAATATCTGAGATAGAGAAGTAAAAAAGGGACCAGACCCTAATAATATCTGAGATAGACAAGAAAGGGACCAGACCCTAAAATATTTGAGATAGACAAAGGAAAGAGAGGGACCAGACCCTAATAATAACTGAGATAGAATGGACAGTAACTATATAGTATGAAAGTAATAAAGTATGAATATACGTATGAAATTATGTAATGAAAGTAAGTTAGAAAAGTAATTATTATGTATCTTCGGATGCATGATTGAAGGTAAGTGTATGTATTATATGATACGTGATTAACTAGAACTCACTCAGCGTAGCTGACTTTTAGTATGCACGCAGGTGAGTAAGATGAGGCAGCTCGCTTGATGAGGGCACGTGGCAGAAGAATAAAGTCTGGCATCTGAAGACTTAAAGACGTTTTAGTATTTATAATTGAATTGAAAGACAATATGTTTTATTAAGACAAAGTTATGGATTTATATGTAATGTTTTATGAATGCTTTAATGTTCCGCGAATGTTTTAATTAACTCTGATATTAAGAACTGCGTTTATGAGTAAATCCAACACCAACGTAGGGCTACCGGTAACGGGGCCTTACAGTAAGTATGTTGGTACGTATGTACATAGGTACATATGAACGTAGATGCATGCATGCATGGAGGTTTGTTCGCACGTAGATACCTACCCATGCATATACGTACTGATGTATGTATGTACACCTACACACGTAACAAAGATTTAAATAATACTTATTCATATACACTAAACCAAATTAAAAGTAGTCATATACCACCCACAAAGATTTAAATTAAAATTATACCAAATTACAAGTAAGCATACTTATAACCTAGTGATTCAAAAAAAGTTAAAAACGATTGCTTTTGGTGGATGTATCATTCTAGAAATCAAATGTTTGGAACGGAGATCAATAGTTGAAAGGACAAAACAAGTGTAACCTCTATAGGATTTTTAAGAGAATATTGAAGATGATTTAATACAAAAGTTTGACTTTCTACACCAAAAAAAAACGTTTGATTAAATGATATATACAAAATTTACCAACATAGCCTTTTGGTATTATAAAACATTAAATTGGAGACATTAAAAATTACAAGATTACCACTTTATTTTAATGCCATAGTGTGACACCCGGTAAATTCCCAACCCCTTAAACTAAGTAATCACCTAATAATTAGGTGATTGTAAATATTATGCGCGCCATGATAGTCAGCGCGTGCATTTGTTATGTGCGCCCTGCGCGAGCGCGCTATGTTAAGGATCAGCGCGGGCACATTATGTGCGCCCGGCGCGAGCATATGTTAGAATCAGCGCGGGCATTTATGTTTGCCCTGCGCGAGCGCGCCATGTTAGTCAGCGCGTGCATGTGTTATGTGCGCCCTGCGCGAGCGCACCATGTTAAGAACCAGCGTGAGCATATGTTATATGCGCCATGCGTGAACGTTTTGGCCTTATGTTTTCATGTAACTTAAACGTTATGTTGTCTATGGGTTGACCATCCCGCATGATGCTAAGGCGGGTGCATCTACATCGTTTATGCGCGTGCGGAAGGGAACTAACCTACCCGCATGGCGGGAACGTTGAGAGCTAGTTTGTCTGAAGCTCCAGGATGGATTTGACTTCAACATGACTGATCACTATGTTGAAATACCAAAACCACCTGGAGAATCTACAAATGAAACTCCAATGTCCCTAACTGCGAGAAGGTTACGCACCTACCCGCAGCAAAGAAATGTTCTACACGCAGAAAGCTATGCGCACCAAGTTATACGCGCAGAACACTTAGTCAAAATGATCAGATTTAAGGAAATTGTCCCCCGCCCAAAAGAGGGCGGTTGCGTGTTTCAGAAACTTCTACTTTTTACTGTACACTGTCTAAAGCACTGAAAAAGCAAACTGTAAAGTCAACTGCCAGCCACCCACTCTCACCAGCCACAGCCCTGCATGTCCTGTCCATATCAAATCAGAATCTTTAATCTACTTTTCTACTCTTTTTAATAAATAATAATAATTTCCATACTTTATCATCATTTCAAAAGATTACAATTCCCTAAAGCAAGGGATTATGTTCCCTTGAGTTTGCCTATAAATTTGTAGCCTAAATTATCACCCAAAACACACTTCAAAAGAACTACAAACTTGCACTAATCCTTTCCCAAGCATCCGTTGTTTCCAGCTCCGATCCTGTTACTAGGTAAGCCGAGATTATAACCTTGAGATCTACTTTCCAACCCCTATATCTTGATCTTAATATATATACTTGTTATTTAATCGTATTCTAGACCTTCGATTCCGAGGCCAACACCAAGAAAACCTGAATCTCGATTAATCCCTTAACAAGAACCACAGGTGAGTCTCACAGCCCCTATTTTCACTGTTTTCACCATTTTAAACTGTTTTCGGGGCGAGGGACACGTATTTAAATAATGTTTTATCATGGTATATTTACAAGCTAAGCAAACGATTACGTGTTTAAGTTATGTTTCATGATGAACAATGCGAACAGTTATCTATGGTTTTTCGATGATAGTGCACCAGATTCGAGTAAGTGATCACTTTACCATTGGAACTCTAAGGGTAGGGACTGCTGGTTTGATCCGCCCACTCGTAGGGGTCGCACCTCTTACACAGACGAGTGCCTAGTATGGTCATGGGCAGTACTATGGGTTTGAGCCAGCTCGTAGAGGTCGCTCCTCTTACGCAGACGAGCGCCTTGTTTTCCGGCACAACGTCCGCACGCGTAACCCGCGGGACGGTATTACAGCATATATTCGCTCGTAGTGGCAGCGCCACTTACACAGACGAGCACAGTTTTCCAGAAGTGTCCGCGCGTAACCCGCGGGACGGTATTACGTTACTTTAGCTCGTAGTGGCAGCGCCACTTACACAGACGAGCACAGTTCCCAGAAATGTTCGCGCGTAACCCGCGGAACGATTTTTATCAGAATATGTTGATAGAGCTATGTCTTACCAAGCATGTGTTTTAATGATGCTAACAGAATTATGTTTCAGAATGATTATGATGCAATACGATTTATCAAGTTACTAAAACTTGTGAACTCACTCAGTTTATACTGATTCAAATGTTTTTACGTGTCTTTCAGGAGATAACTAGGTAGCGCATGGAGTCACACTTAGAGCACCACACGCTGAACATCTAAAACAAGCTTTTTGGAAGATTTTGGTTTTATCCCCTCGATGCGCACGGTTACCCGCCGCGCAAGGGGATATGGCGAGGAAATCTTCAGTTTTATACTTGGATGTTTTTTTTGTAATCTTTGAACAATGTAACGTGTTTGTACTAAACTTCTCATGCGCAATAAAAATCTTTGAATGTTTTGCAATGGCCCGTGCTTAATTATCAATCCCCACTCGTGCGCGCCCGGCTGTTTCCGCCGCTCAGGGCCGGGTGTGACACATAGATCAACAAAAGTAAGGGTCATGATTTACTTCTCGCACTTCTCACTTTAAAAACACTTCTCGCATGATCCATCCCCATGTATTGTATGTGTATGTTAATAATATTAATATGAAGATTGAGAGAGAGATGGGACAGGGGTTTGTTAATTAATTCTCAAAACTTAACTTAAACAGTGACAGATGTCACTATATATAGAAGATAGACCTAGTTCGTTAACATCCCCTAACGAACTAGGATCTACTTCGTTACATACACTTAATGGAAATAATCTTAACGAAACACCCCCTGATTCGTTAAACATCCTTAACGAATCAGGAGGGAATTAACTTAGATCTAGTTCGCTAAACATCCTTAGAGAACTAGACTAATACATTAACGAACTACAATATATATTAATTGTTTATTACATTAAACAAAAACGACAAATACTTTAACGATAAATACAAAGACTCAAAACGCAAAACCGTGCGCTAACATAAAGAATAACATGTATAAAATTGAAAATAAGTATTATACATATATGCATAATTTTGCTAAACTGATTTTTTTCTATGAAATCAGGATGAAAGATAAAAAATTTTGGCTTTTTTACTTTTTTTATTAGCGTTTTTTTTTGTTTTATCCATTTTCTTTTTTCTTAAAAGGAATTTTTATGTGGTCCAAAATGTTTCTTAAAATTCTCAATTTCAAAATGGTTCTCACCTGATTCAAATCATATATATATATATATATATATAGTGAGAGAGAGAGAGATAAAAGATCCATTATTATAATCCCTAATCGTACATTACATACGCGAGTTCCTACATCGTCAATTTCAAAAAACACGCGGTGACAACATTGTAAATTTCATCAACTCTGATCCACTGCTTCTATCGATTCCATCCACCATCACCATTCAACAATCCGCCATCGTACATTGATTTTGCCCACTGCGCACCGTTGAAACCATCATCCAAATTCATCATACTTTGTCGCTTATTGTTGTTCACAGGTTTGTTTATCTTTTGATAAAATTAAAACTGAAATTGATGAACTTAATTGATCAATTAACCTTGAAATTGATCCAATTAATCATCAATTTTAAGGTTCAATCGTTCAATTTTGAGTTCTGAGTGGTGGGTTTTAACCTTGAATATATTAAGATTAAGCTTGAACGTTTTAGGTTTTAAGCTTGTACGTTTTAGTTTAACAATGAATGTATAAAATTTAAGCTTAAACTTCTAAACTTTTTGTTCAGAACTTCTAAACTTCTAAACCTTTTGTTTTGAACTTCTAAACTTTTTATTCTAAACTTCAAAACTTGAACATTTAAAGGTGTTCATTTTGGTTAGAACGTTTCAATTAATCATCAATTTAAAGCTTCAATCGTTCAATTTAGAGTTTTGAGTGGTGGGTTTTAACCTTGAATGTATTAAGATTAAGCTTGAACGTTTTAGGTTCTAAGCATGTATATTTTAGTTTAACCTTGAATGTATAAGATTTAAGCCCGAACTTCTAAACTTTTTGTTCTGAACTTTTAAGCTTTTTGTTCTGAACTTCTAAACTTGAACGTTTAAAGGTGTTCATTTTGGGTAGAACTTTTAAACGTACACAGTATCTTCGATTTTGTTTAAGAATGTTTAAACGTAATATTTTGAACCCTAATCAGAGCTCAATTGAGTGTATTATTATTTCATAATCGATTGATGAATCTAAATCCTTCTACACATCAATTCGATTGATTAAATTATCATTTTTTGATCAATTTTGAAGATTCTTGATGTTCAACTTCGTTCTATTTTGATTTTAGTTTTGACTTTAGAGATTTCATACTTTAAGCACTAATTAAGGTTTAGATATTGGATGAGATAGAGTGCGGAGTTCAGAATTTGGATCACAATGGATTTGTAATCAATGAATATGATCATGAATTAGTTTGGGTAATTTACGAAATTTCTACGGCATGTTTTGTAATCCAACGCTCTTGAAGGTCACGTACATAATGTACGATAAGCCATTATTGTACAATAACCCATCCATATATATATATATGTATGTGTGTTTGTGTGTATGTGTGTGTGGGTGGGTGAGTAACGTATAATAATTGCTTAACGTACATTAGGTACACGAATACGGTCAAGTCTAAAAATAAATATGTTCAAGTCAAATTCTAAAACCGAAAACGTTCTAGGATAAACCCTAAAACGTTCAAGGTTACAACCTAAAACGTTCAAACCTTAAACCTTATACTTTCAAGGTTAAAAGCAATTATGCCCAAGTCAAAATTTGATTCAATTAAAGATCCCGATGTATTTATTTATATGAATTGATAATTAATTAGACATAGATTGATGATTTCGAGTTCATGTGATGGGATTTCATGGATCAATTTCGAAAGGTTAAAATGCTGTTTACCATTATGGTTGAGGCAAGATTGGAACATCACAGAAGCTTAAATTGATATGAAAAATAGATCGATTACCTGGAGAATTAGTTCAAATCTTGAATGATGATGATGAATTTCAACCCTAGGTGAGGAAATGACAGCGATGATGAAGTTTAGGTTGTGTTTTTTTGGCATAGAAGGATGTTGGTAGTCGCGGACGTAATGTATGATAAGAGATTATTGTATTGGATCTTTTACCTATGTACACACACACACACACACACACATATATAGGGGCAGGTTCAAGAGGGAACTCAAAATAAGTGTGAAACTGAAGAACTCTTCATTTTACATGTAAAAAAATAATATAAAGCCCAATTTCACATGTAAAAAATTAGTTTTAACATAAAATTTTTTGGACTTTTTATTTATAAATACATGTTGAAGACATTCCAATAATAAAAGTAATTTTGTCAAAAAAAATTATTTTTACCGTTTTTTAACTGAAAATAAATTTTTTTTACATGTGTTTATATGTAAAAAGCTCTAAAAAGAATATGTAAAAATGTGGTTTTTACACGAAAAATGATTTTTTTTTAGTATTTATTTTACAATTAAAATGAAGAGTTCGCATGTTCCCTATTTTTTTGAGTTCCCTCTTGAACCTGTTCATATATATATATATATATATATATATATATATATATATATATATATATATATATCGAGAAATTAATATAGACTATTGATATTGACAATCAATGGCATATATTAGAAGTGGCATTGTTGTAATTACTAACACAACATTAAAACATGATTTTAAATAAAAAGGGTATGTTGGTCTTTCTGGTACAGCCTTGGTCAAATTAAACATACATTACAAATTTAGTATGTTTCCTATTTTTATGCCCTAATTAACTCCCTTCTTTCTCCATTCAAATCATATTCCGGTAAAATATGATTGTCAAAATCAAGGTTTTAAAGATTATTTGATGCGCTAAATATTAATACACTATTTTTGTGGGCTTTATATAATTATTTATTTCTTTAACGTTAAAGATTTAGTAATCCCCTACATTTTAATACACTATTTTTGTGGGCTAATTTCATTATATATATATAAATATCTTGAAATTATAAGGTTTAACTTGTTTATTGTGTAGGATGATCATTTCAATAGGATACACGTGTTATTGTGTAGCTTAACATGCTAGTTGTGTAGGATGATTACTGTGGTGAAGGTATTGAACATTGATTAGTTACGAAATTTTTTTTAAAATATATATGTACAATCTTAATCATCCTACATGAACCTTCACAAACGATATTATTGTGTATGAGGTTTTGGCATGTGTAGATATTATGATAGATGTGAAGTGTTGATAATTAAACAAAAGAGTGTAGGAGTAGCTTTACTGTGTAGGGGTCTGTTTAATAGCAAGTTTTTACGTTAATGAGTAGATTAATGAGTTTTAAAGTATGGACAATGAATAGCAATCCACGTACATAACTTGAGCAATTTTTGTAGGTAAACAAATTGTATAATATCGATCAATATTTTTCTAATTTGGGAATTATGTGTATGTAATTCTTGTGTAGATAATCTAAATGCTGCTAGGTAATATGAATTTATCTAAAATGGGTCAATCAAACCCAAATATGTGTATGTGTTAACGTTAAGTTGTGTAGGTAGTTTGTGTAATATGTGCCAATCTTATATAACGTAATGAAGAAACACTAAATGTCTTCGGCAGATTACGGATAATCTTAGGGTTAAGTAGATGCTTCCCACGAGGGTTAGGTCCGGCAAAGATGGTTATTCTTCTCGACCTGCAAAACAGACACCGTGAACTCGTCACTGAGAAGGGGGGGGGGGGGTTCCTCCTTGTGACCACCCTCCGGCGTGAGAATCAGACTAGATTGCTCTGAATATAAGTGTATATTGAGAGAAATAGCTAGAGAGAAGATAAGATGATCATACCGTTCCAAGGTGTTGGAGTATTTATAGCCGAAGGTAGGTTTCCAAGCAGGTACGGCCAGCTGTATATAATATTCCTTTTCCACCAACTACGGGCTACGTACGTGCCACGATGGGAGTTGGTGGGTAGGCAGCGGCTGATAGTGACATTTTGTACTGGAGCGTGCTCCTCCTCGTACTATTGTCGGTGAGCTGTCACCATGTGATTGGTTCATGGGCTTCTTTTGTCAGATCTTGTCTATTTTGTCAATACCTTGGCATGTATAGTACAAAAGATCTTCCAGAAGCGTACGGACTGGCTCTTTTGGGCGGGAATATTCCCGCCTTGCTCATTCTTTCCTCAGGTGACATTGCTGAAGTATGAGTTAGTGCCTTATGCGTGTAGCCTTACTGTTAGTGCGGGTAGCCTTCCTTCTTGGCTTGTACCCACAGCTGCGGGAACAGGTAGGGTACTGTACCAAGGGAGGCTTTCCTGCGGGAACAGCTGGCTTACTGCGTGTAAGGTCTTCATCTCTGAGCATGGTGGGTCCTGCGGAACCAGCTGGTCTTTGCGCAGACGTACCTCTTCAAGGTGTGTCTTGTGGGTCCAACTGGGCTTTGCGGGGACCTACCTCTTCAGGTCCCCCAAGTCCATTGTTCTTCTCATAAATTGTTAATAAGTGAGGTGAACTTTTGGACTTTAAGCAAGAGGTTTTAAAGAGGGGTTTTTGTTTTTTAAGGTTTTCCGTGGGAATTCTTCCCGCAGTTTTCCTAATGTCACTTGCAGAAATTCCCGACTTTTCTGCCTGATATTTGGTTATGATGCGGGTAGGTGTTTAACCTCTTCGCAAGTCGGGAGCGTTGAGTTTCACTTGTATAGATTCTTCACGAGGTTTTGGTAGTTTTGGACATAGTGATCAGTTATGTTAAACCACCAATTCCACCTTGAAGCTTCAAACAATCTAGTTCTCAACGTTCCCGCCATGCGGAGGTGTTATTTCCCTTTCCGCAAGCATGGCCCATAAGATCCTTCTTGGGTTCAATTCCCTGCAAGTGCTGAGTATGTGAAGGGTTTCGCCTTGACACTGTACCCGCATTTGTCTTACGGTTCCTTGTTTTCCAAGGTATCTTGGCTTCAATTCCCTGCAAGTGCTAAGTATGTGAAGGGTTTCGCCTTGACACTGTACCCGCACTTGTCTTATGGTTTCTTGTTTTCTAAGGTAAGGGGGTATATTCCCTCTTATTTTTGAATCTTTTTGAATCTCTGAAATTCGAAGAGTTGGTGAAAGGATAAGGACAGTCCAAACGGCTGAAGGGACGTTGGCGTCTTCTGACGGTTTCAGGACGTGCAGGAAGTTATGACGACGTGACAGCATGTGGTCAATCAGGACGCTTTTTCAGGAGCGTGGGCGCGAGTTTCATGTCACGCGCCATCCTGACACCTGTTGCCAGCTTGCTTTATCCACACGTGTCGCCGTTTCATTGCACCTGCGCTCTCTCTCTCCTCCGCATTAAATTCATTGCATTCATTACGATGAGTATATAAGGGGGTAGAGGGTGCATCTCATCCCATACCTTCACTTCACTCTTCTTTCCCTTTTAAGTGATTTCTGGTGAATACTTATCTTTTCCGTCGAGCATTCTCCTGAAATCGCTCTTTATCTAAAAAATGTCGTCTTCTACTCATGATCCCGAGGTAAACGTCGAGGAGTCCGATGTATACCTCGAGAACCCGACGTCCACGTCTGATAAGGACGATAAGAGTACTGCTGGCGAGTGCCAGTGTACTCTTTCTATCGATTTATACCACTATATCGTCAAGAAGTTCATGCTCGAGCCTTATGAGCCTGAGTTTTCGGAGCCCCACCAGACGGTGTATGATGCCCCTAAGGGCAAGATAGGGGTTTACGCCTCGTTCTTCATATATGGGAATCTCAGATTCCCATTAACGAAGTTCGTATACCGTGTTTTGGAGAAACACGGTGTACACTTGACGGAGGTGCACCCGATGGCGATTGCTAAGGTTCGCCATTTTGAATGGGTGTGCTGCATTCTGGACATCGAGCCCCGCGTTGACCGCCTGATGACCTTCTACTCCTGGAGGTGCATCCAGGGTTGGTATACCCTGGTTACTTGGATCAAGGGGTTGACGATTTGCGCTACCGAGCGTAGTCTTCGTTCTTGGAAGCGGGAGTTTTTCTTCATCTCCGCTCGCGTCGTCCCCATCGTGATGACGTTCAAGAACGGGAGGGCGCTCCCTAACCTTCACGCCTCCAATTACCAGGAGGCGGAGTGGTTCGCCAAGATCTCCCAGATCCAGACTCCGGTTTATCGCTTCGCGGAGTCTGGGATGGTGATGCTCGGGATGAGCCGCGTGTGGAAGGATGCTGGGTCTGGGACGCCGCAAATACCCGTCGTCCTTGAATACGGTTTGAGCTCTATTCCTTACGGTATGCTCCATTTTTTGTGTTGGTTTAGGGTTTTTCTTCTAACATTATCTTTTTTATTTCAGAGGGGAACGACCTGCAATCGCTCTTGCATCCGCGGGAGACTGGTGGTCCCGCACGGTTGGGTACTCGTGATCTTGACGAGAACGAGTTGCCCATCTTGGAGAAAACTGCGGATAGGTTCGTAGAAGTCTATCCGGCAGGTCATGAGATCCTAAGCGCCACTCAGCCAGGTAATAAGTTCTTCTATCCTCGTCCTCTTCATGCTCAAACTTCTGCTGGAATTCCTCTGATTTTGTCATATTCTGATGAGGAATCTGCAGATGGGCCCTTCTTTGTGAGGAAGAAGAAGGCTGCTGGCGGGAAGGGCAAGGCGAAGGTTGCTTCCGTCGTCGACCTGGGGAATCAGTCTGATTCCGAGACTGAGAGTTAGGAGGCGGCGGGGAACCTTATGGTGGTGGCGAGACCCTTGTCTCAGAGGTTGAGACAACTGTCGCTTCCGAGCCACCAAACGTTGTGACTGAGACTTGCGTGAAGAGGCCAGTCCCATCGGGTCTATCTTC
This sequence comes from Bidens hawaiensis, assembly GCF_021521415.1. Lineage (NCBI taxonomy): Eukaryota > Viridiplantae > Streptophyta > Magnoliopsida > Asterales > Asteraceae > Bidens > Bidens hawaiensis. Next base: position 1,884,760 of record NW_027491014.1, read on the forward strand.
ACCTGTTAGGTCTTTCAGGATCAAGAAAGCCAGTAAGTATATTTTTTGTTCATCTTTTCCGCATTTCCTTCCGCCTTTGTTTTAATATCTTCTCTTCATGCAGGAGTGGACTTATCCGCTTTTGAGAGCGGTGCGGGAGGGAGCAGTTCAGGACACACGACGGTAGGTTTGGTCAACCTATCCGAGGTGATGACCCAGGCGGCTGCGCCTGTTTCCGGTGCTGGTTCAGTTGCTCATACTGTTGAAGCAACTGTTCCAGTTATGACGTCATCTCCGCCGGCCGTCAGTGCCATCTTTACCATATCCTTCACTGGGCCGACAGTGACTTTTTCTGCGAGCTCCTCCGCAGCGGCGACCACGGTTGTGAGTTCATCTCCAATGAGTTCACCTCCGATGGTCTCTACCACGGTGGCTTCTACGATGCCCCCTCCAGTGTCAGCGACTACCTCTTCCATGGCCGGTTCTTCAAGTATGTTTGGGGTTGGGACCTCTAGACTTACCTCTGTTGAGGGGGTCCAATCTTTGCCTCCTTCCCATCTCCTTGACCTTTTGGATGGATATCCTCTAGGTTCGGGTGATGGGTTTGGCGGCTACTGGCCTGTTACCGACCCTACATGTGCATGGGGTTATTTTGGCCTATTATCCATTTTTATTAATTTTTTCCTAACTGTTTTTTTTTTGCAGTTTCAGATTCCAGTGAGGTGTATGCTCCACGGTGGAATATCCGCTGGGGAACGACCCTCCGGACGGCTGCTGACTGCGTCGACTGGGCGCGCCATGCCGCCCCAAGCGGTGCGTTGGGGGAGGCAATGGCTAGCTACCAAGAGGGCAGGTTGTCCAATGAGCTCCGAATCCTCCTTGCCCGGATGCAGCCGCGCGTCGAGTTACTTTGTCGTGAAAACGACAAGTTAAAGACTGCGCGTAGCCTGGAAGTGGCTCAGGCGCGAGCATTGCGGGAGGAGAACAAGAGGCTTGCTTCCACCGCTGCGGAGAAGGAGAAGGCCTTCAAGGACCTTGAGGTCGAGATTCAGGCCAGGCATGAGGCCCGTTCCAAGGCTACCCAAGCTGTTAACGAACAGCTTAGGTTGGCCAAGGAAACTGCGCGTAATGCGACCGAGAGGGCCACCAAAGCTGAAGCCGTTGCTGAGCCTCTGCGCACTGAGAACGAAGAGCTCAAAGCCAAACTAGAGAAGCTTCAGCAGGCTCATGATGCTTTGGCTTTAGAAGATGCCAAGAAGCTCCAAGAGCTTCTGGATCAGAAGGGTATGCTTGATCGCACTGAGCGCAAGCTTAAGGGCGTTGAAGAGGCTGCTGCAAAGGATGTGTTGTTTGCCAACCTCAACAAGAATGAAGCCGAACGCGCCCGCGATCAAGCTCAAGCTACCCTTCAAGAGGCTCTGACAAATAAGGAGTGGCTTCTGCGAGAAGCGTTGCCTCAGGTATGCATAGCTCCATAATCTTTTTTTTTTTTTTTTTTTTTTTTTTTGCTTTACGCTTTTCTTTATACTTAGAAAAGTTTTATATATATATATATATATATATATATATATATATATATATATATATATATATTTTTGTAGGTTGTGCATCAGATTTTCGCGAACACATCTTATGACGATGCCATGAGTGCAACCCTCAACGCTTGTCATGAGGACGGGGAGAAGGCTGGTTTCCTGCTTGGTCTAGGATTTGCAGAGAAGGACATCCCGCCTTCCAACTTTCCTTTACACGATGTAGACACTGAAGCTGCCTACGACCAAGCTGTGAACCAGTATGCTGCCTTCCCGCATCCGCTTGTGGAGAAGGTGAACGAAATTGCGGCTGCTGATGACGGGCTAGCTGTTCTCAAAGCTTTCCTTGAACCGCCACAGCCAACTGATGGTGCGGGTTCAAGTGGGTTTGGAGGGAGTGGTCCCGAAGCTTGAACCTTGAGATCCCTTCCAACCGTTAGGATAGATTTGTATTTTTGTAGGCGGATAGATACCTAGCCATTCTTGTAATGTTTGAATTTTTATTGTGAATATAAATATTTTGTTAACGCCTTGCCTTGTAAACATTATATGATTTTCTCATGCATATTTTAGTTTAACTTAGCAATTTTCTAAGTGTTTTGAATAAGTTAACCTTTCAACGCGTGTTGGGTAATAGGTTAATGTTCTGTTTCCTCTATCATGATTGTACGGGTAGAACTGTCACTTTCACTTAGTAGGATGATCAAACTTTACCTATATCTGACCTGCGTGAAGGTTTTCCTCATCTTCTCCTTAGAAATATTTACTGTTTTTGTGTTTATGCGGGTTGTGCCGCTTTCCACACGCAACGACTTACTTCCTCCCATACTTATTTATGCGGTGAATACCGGCATATCAGTGTGGTCAGTTCATAAGTATAAAGGTAAGGCTATCAACACAATGTGATAAAGGAGAATCATTTCCATTAGAAGTGGCTCTAGGCCTTTTCTTTACAAGTTTGGAATTGATCTACATGTAACATTTGCGTAATTGAGCTCCATTCCATGTTCTTGGGATGGGGGTGCCATCGAGCCTTTCGAGCCGGTATGCGCATTTTCCCAAAACTTCTTTAATGATGTATGGCTCTTCCCAGACCGGGGCCAGCTTTCCTGGGCGCTCTTGGTTCGAAGCCTCGTTGTTACGCAGTATGTAGTCTCCGACATTGAAGTTGCAGAGTTTTACCCGCGTGTTGTAGTACTTTTGCATTTGTCGCTTGTAGTTCTCTTCACGCGCTGCGGCTAAGTCTCTGCGTTCTTCGGTTAGCATAAGGTCTAACCGTCTTTCCGCATCATTGTCTTCTGGTTGAGTTATGACTCTTGGTGAGGGTAGGCCAATTTCGACCGGGACCATGGCTTCAGTGCCATAGGTGAGGCTGAACGGGGTTTCGCCCGTGCTTGCCTTTTTTAGCGTTCTGTTCGCCCAAAGGACATGTGGAACTTCGTCCACCCAGCCGGATCTATGCTCCAAGAGTCTTTTCTTTATGCCGTCGACGATGCTCTTGTTTGCTCTTTCCACCTCACCATTACCCTGTGGGTGTGCCACTGAGGTAAAGGTGTGGGTGATTTGAAGTTCTTTCAGCCACTTTCGTAGCTTCTGGTCAGCAAAGTTGGTGCCGTTATCGCTCACCAAATTCTGTGAAAGTCCAAAACGACAAATAATAAATTCCCAAATAAATTTTTTGATATCTTTTGCGGTTGTTTGGGCTAAGGGTTTTGCTTCTATCCACTTGGTGAAGTAGTCGATGGCTACCACTAGGAGCTGAACGTTCCCTGCTGCTGTGGGAAATTGGCCTGTCACATCGATGGCCCACTTCTGAAATGGCCATGAAGAAGTGACTGGAACAAGTTCGTTCTTCGGGCGATGCGTGTTGGGTGCGTAGAGCTGGCAGGACCTACATTTTCTGATGTAGGCCAGCGCATCCGTATGCATCCCCGGCCAAAAATATCCCGCGTTGTTTAGCTTAGCTACAACTGCGCGTGGACCTGCGTGTACTCCACAGATGCCTTCGTGAACTTCCCTTAGGAGGTAATCGGCATCTTGGTCGTCAACGCATCTGAGGAGTGGGCCAAGAAAGTTACGCCTGTAAAGTATGTCATCAACAAATTGATAGTTCAGTGATTTACAGCGTATCTTTCTTGCCTGTGTCTTTGACTCTGGTAGTATACCCGCCGCAAGGTAATTTATGATTGGTGTCATCCATGTTTCCGTGCCGGTTTGGATGACACAAATTTCCTTGTGCGGGATTAATGGTGCTCCAAGGAGTTCAACGCGGATGTCCTTTCCCAAGTGGGTGAAGGCTAACGATGCAAGCTTGCTTAACGCATCCGCAGATTTGTTTTCGCTTCGCTTGATGTGCATAACTTTGCAATCGTTGAAATCGCGCATAAGGATTTTTGCTTGTGCGAGGTACAAGACCATTGTGTCGTTCACGGCCGTGTACGTCCCGTTTATTTGGTTGGCTACTAACATGGAATCCACGTGGGCTTCCAAGTTTTTCACCCCCATCTTACGCGCAATTCTTAATCCGGCCAAGAATGCTTCGTACTCCGCTTCGTTATTCGTACTTGAGAAATCCAGCCGAATAGCGTAAGTGTACTCTTGGTCTGCTGGGTTAGTTAGTTTCAACCCTGCGCCTGAACCCTCGTTGTTGGCTGCTCCATCAGTATAGAGTCGCCAGACATCATCAATGTCCTGTGCTGGAGAGGGTTGAGCCTCTTCCTGGCACTCTTTTTCCCGCGAAGCGGGGACTTCTGCGATAAAGTCGGCCAAGACCTGGCCTTTTATGGCTGGTCTTGGCTTGTACTTTATCGCGTATTCTCCCAATTCAATTGCCCATTTGGCTAGGCGCCCTGACAACTCGGGTTTGCCTAGAACGTTTGCAAGTTTGAAGTTGGTGAGAATGGTGATTGGGTGGCCTTGGAAATATCGTCTTAGCCTGCGTGAAGCCTGTACAAGCGCTAAGACTAATTTTTCCAGGGTAGAGTACCGGGTTTCTACGTCTGTTAAAACGCGGCTAACATAGTAGATGGGCATCTGGATGCCTTTTCGTTCTACTAGTAAGACTGCCCCGGTTGCTCTGTCTGTGGCGGAGAGGTAGAGAATTAATTCCTCCCCCACTTCTAGTGCTGTGAGTGTTGGGAGTTCGATCAAGCGTGACCGAATCTCTTGAAAAGCTGCTTCCGCTTCTGGTGTCCAGTGGAAGTGCGTTTTTTTCAAGCAATTTCTCAATGTTGACATGAATGGGAACGACCTATCTGCATGGTTTGCCAAAAAGCGGTTAAGTGCGACTAGTCATCCATTCAGTGTCTGAGCCTGTTTGATGGTAGTAGGTGATTTCATTTTCATAATGGCTTCGACCTTTTCAGGGTTCGCTCTGAAGCCATCTTTGGTGACGATGACTCCTAAGAACTTCCCTTCTTCCATCCTAAAGGAACACTTGCTCGGGTTGAGCTTCATGTTTATCCGTCTGAGCGTGTTGAAAGTTTCTTCGATGTCTTTCAACATCGCTTATGGCTCAAGGCTTTTGATGACCAAGTCATCCATGTAAACTTCCAAGTTCCTCCTGATTTGGGCATGGAACTCTTTGTCCATCAGGCGTTGGTATGTGGACCCGGCATTCTTAAGTCCGAATGGGATCATTTGATAACAAAATGTGCCATCAAGCGTCCGAAATGCGGTTTTGTCCTGATCGTCAATGGCCATGTGGATTTGATGGTATCCCTTATACGAATCAAGGAAGCATTTAAGGCGAAACGGTGCTAACGAATCTACCTTAAGGTCAATTTCGGGTAACGGGTAACAATCCTTGGGGCATGCTTTGTTTAGGTCTTTGAAGTCTATGCACATGTGACATTGTTTGTTGGATTTCGGTACCATGACGGGATTTGCAACCCATGTTTGATATTTACTAACGCGTACGATGCCTGCGTCAAGGAGTTCCTTGACTTGGGTTCTACATGCGTTAGCCTGTTCCGCACCCATTACGCGACGCTTTTGTATGACTGGCGTAAAAGCCAGGTCACATTTGAGCTTATGCTCCGCCTTACTTCGGGGTACACCAGTCATGTCAGCTGGTGTCCACGCGAAGATGTCAGCATTTTTTTGCAATAAGCGTTTGAGTAAGGTGCGTGTGGGATTAGTGATTGTTGGGCCAATGGTGACGGCTTGGTCAGGGTATTTGCCATTGAAGGCCCATTCTTCTGGCTCGGTAATGGTCGGTTTAGCCATCTTTGGTTTGGGTTTAGATGAGACAGATGCGATGCAAACCTGGGGAATACCCGTGATCATCGCGACACCCTCAGCTGTTGGCCATCCCATCATGCCATGGACCGAAGACACCACGGCATTAAATCTTGCCATCCCATCTCTCCCGAAGAGAATGTCGTATGTGTGGTGTGGCTTCCTCATTACGACGAAGTCCACGTCTTCTGTGCGGGAGTATTTCCCGTCCGTGAGAGTGACGGGGAAAGATAGGATACCCAAGGGGGTGTTTGTGCTGCCGTCAAACCCTTCCATCGAGGTGTAAACCGTTTCTAGGCGTTCTTTGTCTACGTCGTCTAGCTTGTCGAAGAACTGCCTATACATGACCGTTGACGAAGCGCCGTTATCAGCAAGAGTGCGGGAGGTGATGTAGTGCCCCAGCTGGCTTTTAATGACTATGGGGCCTTCTTTGTTGGGCCCTCCTGGCACAGGCGGGAAGCGCACTTCAGCTTCCTTCCACGCACTCGGCTCTGTTCGTCGTTTTCTTCCTCTGACGCTGCCATGAACCATGTGAATGCTGATGTCGACGGGCTTTCGTCCGTTGCCCTTGTACCGATTGTCGTTCCTCCCTCCGTTTTTGATCGACGCCACGAGGTGTGTAAGTTTTCCATCTTTGACAAATGTTTCGACAATATCCTTTAAAGATGTACATTCCTATGTGGTGTTGCCTTTGGTCCCGTGGAAGTCACAGAATTTGCTTTGATCAGCGTTATGACGCTGTCGGATTATTGGAGCCTTTGGCCATGGGAGTTTCTCGGCCATGACGCTTTTGGCAAGTTCATGTAGGGTTGTGTAATATGTGCAAGCACTCTTGTTAATTAGAATGGATTTCTTGACTGTGTAGGGGTATCTTGGCATGTGTAGGCCTATGTAGGTAACCAGTTTGTATAATATGGGTCAATGTTTTTCTAATTTGAGTATTATGTGTTGGGGTATCTTTGCATGTGTAGCTCTTCATAGTCACTAGAAATTGTTTAAACTTAGCAATATAAAAATATTAAACCAACTTTTAAAGGATTTTAGGTATTTAGTCTGACCATGTGTAAAATCAATGTCTTTTATAACATAATAGAATTTATGTGCAGACAAAAAAAAATCTTAAAGTAAATGTATGTGATCTAATGATATCAAAAAAATTGATAAAACAAGATTATTTGGATAATCAACAAAGTCAATTTGGTAAAACAAAAAAAAATGAGATGGATTGATTTGGAAAATATTGAACGATTATTAAAAAAACGATAAATATATAAAAAGAACATTTTGGAAATGATAAATAATGCAGAATCGATAAAATAAAAGAAACAATCTTAGGATTAGAAACCTTTATAGTTTAATACTTACCAAAATAAAACAATTTGAGCATTTACAAATATACCCTTCTAATATTTTAAAGATAAATTAAAAAGAAAAATATTTAATTGGTTGGAATGACTTCTCGCACTTCTCGTAATAATCTCATTTCTCTCCTGAACTTAACCCTACATATATATATATATATATATATGTATAAGGGTGGGTTAATGTTCAATAATGGCTTATCATACATTACGTACGCGACCTTCCAGAGCGTTAGTGTAACATCCTACTTTTGATAAGAAATAATAAAATAAATTTCGTTATTATATAGTGTGTCGTTTATCGGTTTTGATAATAAACTGTAAAAGGTTGGGCTTGGACTTTATAAGATGGAATAAGAGATGGAATGAGCCTTAGGTCCATGGGCTTAAGAAAGTATAAATAACCCTTAAACCATAAACCTTTCCATTTTTATCCATCTCTACACCATAGCCTACACCATCAAAATGCACACAAACACTATCTTATATCCAGAACCAAGATCCGAAGACACTCGAGCTTGTTGGTGCTGTAACGTCGTGACGAGCCAAACCTACATCAAGACTAGAACGTGTTCGTAAACTGGCTCGTTTAAGGTACGTTTATAATTAGAAATCGTTCATTTAGGTTTGGATTCGTTTGGGAAATCTTAGATCTGTATTAGTATGATAAAAACTAATCAAACGGGATGAATCTTACTGGAATTCGTTAACATATGTTAGGTTAATTGATCAACTAATGAACCACAAGCATATATTGACCAATCGCACCCTTAAAACCCGATGTTTGAACGAATAGATGACTAGGGTTTTTAGGTGCTGTGATTCCGAGTTCCATGATACCTAAATCGTGTTATTTCATCGCGAAACAAGGAGTTAATTGCAGATCTGATAAGGGTTGACTGCGAATGTTCTTGACGATTTTGACTTTGACCCTTGAGTCAAAGATCTGGATAAGAACTGTTGATAGTTCGTTATGGTTGATCATTCGTTAGGCGTTCATAACGAATGTGACACATTCATGTGACTTGATAATGAATGAGCCCTTAATTCGTTATCTAACCATTCGTTAAATAAGATAGCGAATTAGGTAATTCTTTATAAGCTCATTCATTAGATTAGGATAACGAATCAGGTAATTCGTTATATGCTCATTCGTTATGATTAAGATAACGAACCAGATGACGAATCAAGTTGTGATAAGATAATGAATCAGGCTTAATTCGTTATGAAGAATGAGTTAACGAATTGGAAAAACAATTTTAAATTCTAATGAAAAATGTGCTAAGACAGTTAACGAAAATAAAATTTTTCCAAGCTGACCTGACAGCTTAACCCCAGCCAGGGGCTCTGCCCCTTGGACCCCGTTAGGGGCTTCTGCCCATAGAACCCCGCTGCCAGGGGCGCTGTCTCCGGACCCCCGTTCGTTGAGGGTAATAATTAAACTAGGAACACGATATGGGTAGTGATAGTTAATTGATACGTGTAATTGTTATACAGTTAGTCGTGCACAACTAAGGAAAGGAATAACCATTAACGGTGAACGTAACCGAGTTCAGGTGAGTTTCTAGCCCCATTTCCTTGTTATGTTTTCGGGGTTGTGTGCATACTCGATGTAATAGTTAATACACTTATCTTAAATGGTAAGTGTATACCATGTATGATTTGTATGTTAATTATGTATATCTTGAATGTGAACGAAAGTTATCGGTACGTGAACTATCTTCGGATATTGCACGTATTGACAAGGGAGGTATGTATGTAATAGATTAATGTGTATGATAGATATATGTACAACATATGAATATGTATGAACGAGTAAATAATGTATATGCATTTTACGGGTATGTAAAGATAGAACATACGTAAATGAAGAAGGGATCAGACCCTAATAATATATGAGATAGAGAAGAAAGGGATTAAACCCTAATAATATCTAAGATAGAGAAGTAAAGAGGGATCAGACCCTACTAATATCTGAGACAGACAAGAAAAGGATCAGACCATAATAATATTTGAGATAGACAAAAGTAAAGAGGGATCATACCCTAATAATATCTGTGATAGAAAATGAAGGGATCCGACCATAATAATATCTGAGATAGAAAGGACAGTAAATATATAGTATGAAAGTAATAAAGTATGTACATATGTAAGAAATTATCTAATGGAAGGAAAATATTAAAGTAATTATTATGTATCTTCGAATGCATAATTGAAGGTAAGTGTACGTATGGTATGATATGTGATTAACTAGAACTCACTCAGCGTAGCTGACTTTTAGTATGCACGCAGGTGAGTAGGATGAGACAGCTGGCTTGAGCGGGGACACATGGCGGAAGAATAAGAGTCTGGCATCTGAAGACACAAGTTGTTTTATGTTTAATGTTTTAATGTTGAAAGACAAGAATGTTATAAGATATGTTATGAATTATTATTGTAATATTATGAAAGTTTTATATTCCGCGTAAAGTTTTAATTAACTCTGACATTTGGAACTGTATTTATGAGTAAATCCAACATCCAATGTAGGGCACCAGCAACGGGGTTTTACAGTTAGATTAGAAAACACGCGGTGGCAACTTCGTAAATAACCCAACAGTAGTTCGCAATCAAAATTCGTTGATTACAAATCAAGTCTGATCCAAATTCGGAACTCGTCGCTCAATCTAATCAAATTTCTAAACTCTAATCACAGCTTAACGTATGAATTCTCTAAAGTCAAAACCCAAATCAAAATCGAACGGCGATAAAATCATCAAAACTGATAAAAAAATGATGATTTAATCAATCGAATTGATGTGTAGAAGTATTTAGATTCACCAATCGATTATGGGATTGCAGAAATAATGCACTCAATCGAGCTCTGATTAGGGTTTAAAACAAAACTGAAGACCTTTAAACGTTCTGACCTACAAAGAACATCTTTAAACATTCTGACCAAAAATAAACATCTTTAAACGTTCTAATACGTTTAAATAACTAAAAAAATGAACATCTTCAAATGTTCTAATACGTTCAAAGAAGTTCTGGGTGTTTAAAAAAGTTTAGAAGTTCAGAACTTTAAAACTAACAGAAAAAAAATTAAACACCTATAACATGAAATTTAACACTGAAATCACTTCATATAATCTCATAATCATTAAACAGTTATCAATAGACCGTCAATTTGATCATCGATTCAATCATATGAACAAAATATGGAACGTATACAATTGGGTTTCTCTATGGTGTGTTTCAATTTAAATAAACTGAAGTGTGTGTCTGCAAATAACGCCGGTGATGATGGTTCAATCGATACAACGGTTAATTAGGATGGAAACGATTTGAAATAATTTTCAAATTTGCCATCACGTGTTTTTTGAAATTTAGGGTTGAGGGTGTCGCGTACGATAAGAGATTATTGTATTTTTATCCTTTATATATTGTTGGGCCTAGATTAGAGTGGTTTGTACTTAGTCTATATGTGTTTGAGCTGAGTATGTAATATGGGTTTGGTCCGCGTATGTTAACCGAGATCCCTTGATATCTCAGTGGGCTTTTGGTTAGTATTGGGCTTGTGTAGTTGGTGCCCTATAAATAGCGTGTATTGTATAGGGTTTAAGGTTGTTCATCCAATTATTAGTCTTGGCCGTCTAAGTGTTTATTAGGCGAGGTTGTAATCATCGTGCTTAAGCACCCGACGTATAATAATAAGTGTGTTTTGAAGCAATAATTGTGTTACTTTTTTGTGTTATTTCGTGTTCTTGAATCACCGAGTATTGGAATTCCGCACCAATACTTGGTTTGTTGATATCATAATTGTAGTGATCCAGATTCAGGACTTACAATTGGTATCAGAGCCTTAGACCTTTTCAGGCTCGTTATTGTGAAATCAAGGATTCAAGATCTTGATTATTTGGTGGTGTTAGTTGGTTTTTCCGGTGAGGTTTTACCAGAGAAGAAGAAGAAGTTATTTTTGGGTAAAGATTGGTTTTGGTTTGGAAAATAAATCAAATCCCATCTTTCTCGGAAGTTTGTTACGTTTTAGATTGACTGTTGGTAGATAACTGTGTTCTCGGCCAAGTTTAAGGGTTCTCGACATTGATTAAGAGTTCTTTGCTACTACTAGTTCTCGGCTAACCCTGTTCTCGGTCAAATCTTGTGTTTTCGGTGAAAAAAAAGGTTTTCGGTCAACACTTGGGTTCTCGTTCATCAACTGTTTTCGGTCAAGCTTGTTCTCTGTTGACTAGTCAAAGTTTTCGGCCAAAACTAGTTCTAGGTTAATTATTGTAATTCTCGGTCAGATTTTTGTGGTTCTCGGTCCAGTAAACTGTGACACCTGTTCTCGGCCCAGCAAACTGTGACACCTGTTCTCGGCCCAGTAGACTGTGAATTCTGTTTGGGCCTGACTTGTTTCATTTTGGCCTCTTTGCTTGGACTATAAAACTTGGACTGAAACTATTTGTGAACTAATGGATCAATTAACCAATGGTAATGGTTCAAAAAATTCTTCACTCCATTAAGAACTCGACTCCATCATGAGTATCGTTAGGGGGCCTTAAAGAATCACTTATCAAAGGGAAAACTCAACTGAGGTTATTGTGAAGCCCGTTGCATTATATGACGATGATGATTTTGCTAAAGTTGAGGAAGATGAAAAAGCTCTTTCTACTCTTACCATGGCACTCTCACCTGAGATTGCCCTTGGCTTTAGAGAATTTCAATATGCTAAAGTTGTGGGAGGCGTTGATCGAGGTGTATGAGGGAAATGAATATATGAAAAGAAGTCGCCAAGACTTGATGCGACAAAAGTTCAACATGTTTAATCATGTTCTGGGGGAATCATTGGAAACTCAACTTCAAAGGTTCATAGTATTGGTGACTGAAATGAGATTAGCAGGTATTTATTTGGCAACTTATGAAATAAACAACAAGTTGGTGAACTCATTGCCAAAGAGTTGGGATATCAAAAAGACTAAGGATCTCAACAGAATGTCTCTCTCTGAGATGATGGCTATTATCAAGGCATGTGATATGGATGATAAGCAACGTGCAATAAATCATGCAAACTCCTACAATGCGGCTGGGTACAACGTTGCTTCCAACAGTGCCCTCATCTCTCAAGACAAATTTTCAATGTTCAAGGCTACTCAACAACCACCTCAAGGAAACTTCCAAATGTTCACATCCACTTAAGGCCAACCTGTTGGGTTTTAACAAGATTATCAAAGCCATATAAACCCATTTATATGAAAAACGCAGAGGATTAATTTGTTTTAAATCTTGTTATATTGATAAATATAAAACCCGTTTTATATGTAAAACCCAAGCCCGGATCCATATACGAATTACATGCATACCAAAACTATCAACCATAGGGGGTTTATGTAACACAACCTTTCAAAAGGCAAGAAGATAAAGGAGATGACGGTTTGAATGGCTAGCCTTCAATGGAGAAGAGCCTCAAGCTTGTATACCCTCCAAGCCTTCAACAAACACCTTGCTTGGTAGGATTTGATGACTCTTGCACTTGAAAAATTAACCCTCTTGTGTTCTTCTTCCTTGAACCAATTTTGGAGAGAAGAGAGAGATGAGAGAGATTACCAATTGCATGTAATGTGGTTGGTGTGTTTTTGTTGTGTCCCAAGATAGATAATAAATAAGAGAAAATATTTCAAACAGATGGTTGGAAAATTCCCCCCCAAAAGTGGGCTGGTCCTACCAGATATTATTTTCTCTTTCTTCCTGGAACAGACTAATACCCCATGTACTAGTCTCAGGCATAATACTTCATGTATCAGTCGCAGGACTAATACACCATGTATTAGTCACATGTCTATTGAAACTTTGTGACATTTAACACTTTTAACATGTCATAAGTTTCATGCAACATACCACAACCATTATCATATATATATTATTTAACCAACTTAAATAATATTATAAGATAATCTCTCTTAATAATTTATCCTTATAATTTATCGATTTCTGAAGCGCAAATATTTAGAAACCCATTTTCTAAATATCATGAGTGTTAATATTTACTTGTTAGATCATATATCTACAATAAATATTATGGTGTCTGTCTAGCTTGTTATTGGGTATGACCCGACTTGAATCATAACGTACTAGCCACATCAACTCTAATATGTGTCTTGGGCAGACCGATTCCTACACAACCATTTTCCATTCCACCCCAACCAGCTCCAGTATTCTTCACTTAGTCGGGTTAATCTTCAACTGAAACTGGAAAAATCGCACTCTCAGGAGCAACTCCCAGTCAGAACTCTTGTCAGATTCCTTCCGTCCCAAAAGAGACTCAAGGGAATATAGCTCTAATGGCAGGATTCATGAATTGTTATAATGCATTTTTAGCTGGAGACTTGGTTCAACCTGTGGTTGCGACTAAACTAGATCAGATCCATCCTGATGATGTTGAAGAAATGGATATTTCTTGGCAAATCGCCATGGCAGTATTTCGGACAAAGAAGTTCACTAAGAGGACGGGCAAAAACAATTGGAACATGCCTAACAATCAGAAGGTGGGTTTCAACAAAGACACTCTTAGATGCTATAACTGTCACGGGCCGGGTCACTTTGCTCGTGAATGTACTAACCCATCAAAGGATGGAAACACGGAAAGGGCAATGGTTCCAGTTGGTAATGTTAGAGGTGAAGCTGGAGGTAGTTCAGGAAATGGTGAAAGAGGAATGGTTTCTAATAATTATCTTGGGAGGGTCAGATGGTTGCACTCAACACTGGAAATCTGTCACACCCTCACATCCACTAACGGAGTTTTACCGTCAGAGGGTGTGAGCTAACAGGATCGGAATCATTATATAATCAAACACCATAAATAAAGTTTTCAAACGACGAAAACATTTAAGTTTAAATGAGTGTGGAAGCGTAAATTCATAAACCAAGTGTTGCGTCACGCAGGACGACTTAAAACCCAATTAATAACAGTTTAGAAACAAGTTTGAAAAAACGTTAGAGGTCAATGAGATGCATGTTCCTATACCGCGCGCCCGCCTCGGCTACCTGAGAATAACATACTAAAAGTGTCAAAACGGAGTTGGTGAGTTCACATATATAAATAAAGAAAATGTTTGCGTTTAAGTGTTTGCGTTTTGCGTTTGCGTTTGCGTTACCAGATAATGTTATGTCAATTATATATCGATAGGTAGCTAGCCTATAAAACAAGTATTACTAAGTGTTCGAAACCGAAGCTGACTGTTTATCAATTGCCTTGCCACCATGTCTACCACGACCATGGAAATGTGTTAGCCAAGATTACACCCACTCGACCTGCCGTCGAGTTTAGAGTTGGGTGGGGTTTATCAAACCCAGTAGTACTACTCAACAGTGACTCGCTATTATACAAATACTAAACGGTTCGATGTTATGAAGGACTTTAGTTGGTTCGTTTGCCACTTAGCCTTACAAGTGATATATAGCTAATAACAAAATCTAAAGCGTTTTGGAGTATGTATTCTCCCCCAAGTAAAAGCGTTTGAAAGAGTAAAAGGGGAACGTGAAACTCACTGTTTGTGAAGAATTCAAAAACAAGTCAACCGAGAGATGCGCGTCACAGAAAATCCTCACTAGCGTTCTAAAACAAGAATGAGATTCGGCACATTATTGAGTCTCTAGACTCGGCACATAATACATATGCATGAGATACGTTTCGTGTTTCGTTTGTGAATTATGTGTGACTCGACAAACACGTTGGTGACACGTTTCATGTGTAAACAACTACATAAGTATTAAGTACTAACATTTTACATTACTAGCAATCTTTCCCCACAAGGGCAATTTAGTCAAAAACATAGCAATTATCTAGCAACAAGCACGTTTCATGTATTTTCACATAGTTCAGCAGCTAGTTTTATCAAGACAGATTTCTACTTGAAAGATTACTCTATTCAACAGATCATAACATATAAATTAATTCACCAAAAATCGTCACAAAAACACACATGAGTTAGGTTTCCAGAACTATTTTTATTGTATTTTTATTCCACATAGCTTTCTCACAAAGACCAAAACATTACAGTAAACTCACAGTAGTCAAAATCATGCGCAACAGAATGATATTTTTTATTACCGTTAAATGCTAAATTCAATTAATGCAAGACCAATTGGGTTAGATTCTTAACTCAATATGTTAGCTTTCAGAAGTGGAACTAACCCATTTGGTCTTGTAGTTTATGAGATATGATAATTACAAAACAGCCTAACAGCAGACCTCACAATTCAGACTTGCACTTCAGTTTTGTAAAATAATAAAAGTTAACTTTTACACATCCAAAAATTACAAACTTGGACTTTTTAGAAACTAGACTCACCTAGTACACTGTAGTGTTAAGAATTTAGACCAATTAGCACATTAACATTCAGTTACAGTCGTCTAAACATAAACTTAACAATCTGTCCAGTACCAGTTTACATCAAAACTCAACATAACAACAATCTATGAACCATAATCCATGCATATAACACTCTAGACACAGTATTTACCAACCATGCATATCAATCTTACATTACACACATAGTTAGGGTTTTTCTTGAAAGTTTAAAATCAAAGAACAAGTGATTATCAAACAACAATAACACAACTAGTTATCAATTTCATTAGCAAATCATCATCAAGCATATAATCAAACCCTAACTCATCCTAATCATCAATTTCGTGAATTAGGGTTTTGGATTAACCCATTCAATATCAAAATTGAACATATAGAACGCATAGAGGAGTTGTTAATTACCTATTTAGCACTCTAATTCCTTCAAGAAGCTTGAAAAGATTGTATGTATGTGTGTGTATGTTTACGGCAGTCAAGGGGAAGGGAGAGGGATGCCGATCGGTTGTGAGGGAGAGGGAGGGAGTGTAGGGTTTTGTTATTAATTAATAATAATTATGTTACACAATGGTCCCTCTACTTCTAGTTATTAAATTTCTAGTGTAAATAATTAGTTCTTGCTTCTTGTGTTTAGCATTACACATAACATATCAAGTAACACATAAACCTAACACATAATTATCAATTACTTATTGTTTTGATGTTTGTCGTTTGTTCACCAATGGTTTGAGTCAACTCGTTTGCGTTTCGGTGCAATCCCGAAAGACTACATGTGTAGTGATTGTCAAGCGTCATTTAAAACCCTAGTTTAAATGTAACGAGATGTGCGTTATAGTTCTAGTGATCTTAAGTTTGAATTGACGGAGTTTGGATTAACGGAGTTAACCTGAAATTGTCGAGTGTCACAAAATCAGACCGCAAACTTTGCAAATGTTTGAGGACACTGGAGAAGAAAATGCTACCGAGGAGAAGATCAAGGAACTTCAATTCACATATATGGCGTTTACTTCTCCAAATTCATCTGAGGTAAGTTTTCAACCATACTCTTTAGATTGTGTTGATAAGATAGAGTTATATAAGCTTCATAATGACAACTTAATTAGAGATATGAAAACAATAAACTCTGAAAATTTCAAACTTAAGAAGAATGAAAAAGCTTTCCTAGATAAAATAGAAGCTCAGCAAAAGGACATCTCTAAGCTTAAATCTGAGTTTAGTATAAAGTGTTGTTACCACCTTGATGCCAAACAAGAAATCGTTGAATTAACTACTAAACTGGAAGCCTCCAAGTTAGAAATTTCGAATCTAACTAGTAAATTTGAAAGGGCTGAACTAGACTTTAAAAAACTCGATGGTTCCAGTAAAGTAGTTAACCCAATTATTGAAAATCAATTGTGGTGAAAGAAAATGAAGGTGAGAGAATATGATACAGTCAAGTTCCCTCACCCAACAACCACAATTATGTCCATACCCCTGTTACCAAAGAACATGAGGAAAAGGTAAAGGACCTGAAGTATGGTAAACAAGAAAAATGTGATGGAACCAGTTCTGTGAATGCTGGTACGTCCACTTCAGATATGAACGATTCTAACGTGTCTACTTCATGTGCAGAAAAAGTAATTGTGAAGTAATGGACTGATGAGGATGATGACCCTTGTTTTGAATTTCATAATGACATTGTTTCTGATGTTTCTTTAAAATTACCTGTTTTGGATTCTGTTATTTCGACTGTTTGTGTGGGCTCTATTTTAAAGAGCAAGGATTCTTGTGTGGTTGATCTGTTAAAACTTTGAATTATGATAATGTGGTTTCTACTAAAAGTAAAACTTCAAAAAATTCGAACATATACTCACCACCAAAATTTGTGAAAGAGGGATGATCGAGTAACAAACAAGGTGGTAAGTTCAATAAGGTGAAGAATGACTCTCGTAATTTGAAATAGACTATTCCACACAACCAGTCCAAACGAGGAGTTGCCCAAAATGATTTCATAAAACGACAAACCTGTTTTAATTGTGGCACACCCGGTCATATTGTCAGAAATTGTCCATGTCGTCCATACATTCCCTATTATGGATTCTATCAGAGGAATATGCCCTATATGTCTCATAAGTCTTACAGACAAAGATCAGGCATAATCAGGCTAGTCCCTCTGACGATGATTGGAATCGAAACAAATCTAGCAGGTTTAGTCCTCCTCAGACCAAGCCTGACCTGTTTCGGAATAGGGTTAGAAAGGCTGCGTTGGTTTCAAAAAAGAACGCATATTCTAAACCCAAACAGGTTGAGAAGAAAATTTCATGTCCTTCCAACCCAAAAACACCAGAGACAAAGTCAACCATTCGCACTTATAATGTCAAATCTTACAATGGTAGGCATAAATGGTTGCCTAAGTCTCCGGTAAAAGAATCTGC
This sequence comes from Bidens hawaiensis, assembly GCF_021521415.1. Lineage (NCBI taxonomy): Eukaryota > Viridiplantae > Streptophyta > Magnoliopsida > Asterales > Asteraceae > Bidens > Bidens hawaiensis. Next base: position 1,902,627 of record NW_027491014.1, read on the forward strand.
GAGTCAAACGTTTGATGATCAAAAGGATATGTCATGGAAACCCGTGACAATCTTAGATGAGTCAGGGTCACCTAGTGTAACTATGGACTGGGTACCAAAATTTAACTAATCCCACGCTTTGTGCAGGGACAACTATGGAGGAATATAATCAGACCTTGGTATGTTGATAGTGGCTGTTCCAGGAACATGACATGAGACATTACCCAACAACACAACATTTAAACATTTAATGGTGGGTATGTGTCTTTTGCGGGAGGAGAGAAAGGAAAGATCACTCATAAGGGTACTATAAGTAACGGTGTTCTAAAATTTGAAAATGTTAATTTTGTTCCAGAATTGAAGCACAGTCTTTTGAGCGTGTCACAAATTTGTGACAAAGAATTTTCAACTCATTTTACTAAGAAAGAGTGTCTGATTTTGAAACCTGGTATAATTATACCAGAAGATTGGATTCTTGTTCGATCACAACGAAAAGATAATGCTTATGTGATCGACATGAACAAAAATTTTCCTGATGAAATAACATGTTTGTTTTCAAAAGTGTCAGAACATAAGCCATGCTATGGCATCGTCGTCTTGGTCATGCAAATTCTAAAAACCTTAATCATCTTTCTAAAAATGATTTGGTACGTGGTCTACCCATTAAGCCAAAGTTGATCAATACTATCTCGTCTGTTTTTCAATTGCTTCATATGGATCTTTTTGGACCAGTCCATGTCTTGAGTCTTTCTCGTAGCTCTTATTGTCTTGTTATTACTGACGACTACTCACATTTTACTTGGGTGTTTTTCTTGTCAAATAAGAGTGAAATTGCAGATTTAATCAAGAAGTTTGTAGTGCTCATGGAGAACCAACTGAATTTGAAGCTGAAAGGGATTCGTTGTGATGATGGAACGGAATTCAAGAATGCATCATTGAATCATTTCTGTTCAGAAAAGGGGGTGCTATGTCAGTACAGCGCCGTACGAACACCACAACCAAATGGTGTAGTTGAAAGAAGAAACAGAACTCTTATCGAGGCAGCAAGGACTATGTTGTGCGATTCTAAACTGCCATTTTTCTTCTGGGCAGAAGCTATTAATACGGCTTGTTATGTTCAGAATCCGGTGATAAGTAACAAATCCAAGATGAAAACCCTATATGAGATTGTCTATGGTCATAAACCCACTGTTGCACATTTCAGAGCTTTTGGTTGTCCTTGCACACTACTGAATCTCGAGTACGTCAACTCAAAAATTTGGGTCCGTAGCTGATGAGTGTTATTTTGTTGATAAGTAACAAATTTGGGTCCGTAGCTGATGAGTGTTATTTTGGGTCCGTAGCTGATGAGTGGGTTTATGTTCAGAATCCGGTGATAAGTAACAAATCCAAGATGAAAACCCTATATGAGATTGTCTATGGTCATAAACCCACTGTTGCACATTTCAGAGCTTTTGGTTGTCCTTGCACACTACTGAATCTCGAGTACGTCAACTCAAAAATTTGGGTCCGTAGCTGATGAGTGTTATTTTGTTGGTTATGCGGGCAATACAGCTTACAGGGTCTACAATAAATCAACCAAGCAGATTCTAGAGTCCTATGAGGTTCGTTGGTTGGAAGAAAATGAGACTGATGCTCGTGTCGGTCCGGGCTGGCTATTTGATTATAATGAACTCTTCAAACCATTCAATGTGTTTCCAGTCATCAACACAGGACCTTCAGGTGGTCCTACCGTGGAAGCTGCAAAAGATGACCCACAAGCAGTATCTCACATCTCTCCATTTCTGGATGATGATGCCACTGAATTAATTAATGACTCACGTGCAACCAACGCTCAACCAAAAGAAACTCCAGAAACTGAATGGTCGCCGAACTCGTCTGAAGATGCTGCTGCAGTTGAGGGGGAGAGTTCCATTCGTCAGATCTTCAGGAGTACACTGTTACCCTATGCCATTCCAAATGAATATGGCTCCAGCACGTCGTATTTTCACAGTACAACGACCTTTGGATGGAAGAATCCTCTTGCTGATGTTAATGAGAACTTGTTAAACTTACAACCTACCGGTGATGTTTCAGATCAATTAATTCCATCAAGAATTCAGAAAAATCATCCAATTGAGAATGTCATAGATCCTCTTGAAAAGGGCGTGCCCACCAGAAGTTAGACAGGACACATAAATAGCTGCATGTTCTTTTGTTTCATTTCTCAAATTGAGCCAAAGACTATAGAAATGGCACTTTAGGAACCCAGTTGGGTTGATGCTATGCACGAAGATTGAATCAGTTTGATAAGTTGAAGGTTTGGAGATTGGTTAAGTTGTCGGAAGGAAAGAAAGCTCTTGACACAAGATAGGTTTTCCGAAACAAGCAAGACGACACCGGGGTTATTGTTCGTAATAAGGCACGATTGGCAGTTTGTGGTTTCCGTCAGGTTGAAGGACTAGATTACACTGAAGTCTATGCCCCAGTGGCTAGACTTGAGGCCATTAGAATTTTCTGGCCTACGCATCATTCATGGGGTTCACAGTGTATCAGATGGATGTCAAGACCGCTTTTCTGTATGGTGAGGTCAAAGAAGAGATTTATGTGGATCGGCCACCGGGTTTTGTTGACTCTAAGAAACCAAATCACGTCTACAAGATAGAGAAGGCGTTATACGGGTTACATCAGGCTCCTTGGTTGTGGTATGCTACTTTGACCACACATCTTCTAGATCATGGCTACAAGTGAGGAACCATTGATCAAACCTTGTTCCGGAAAACTGTCGGAAAAGATTTGATTCTAGTCCATATCTATGTAGATGACATTATTTTTGGATCCACCAGCTCTGAGTTGTGCACAGAATTTGAAGGTTTAATGACGAAAAGATTTGAAATGAGTTCGTTGGGTGAAATAACAACATTTCTGGGGTTACAAGTTCGCCAAAGCTCGGCAGGAATTTAATTGCATCAAGGGAAGTATTTTGAGGACATGCTGGCAATGTTTGAACTTCAAGATTCCAAGAGTGCTAACATTCCCATGGCAGAAAGACCTCTACTGTCATCTGATCCTGAAGGGAGTCCTGTAGATCAAACATACTATCGATCAACAATCGGGTCTCTGATGTACCTCACAGCCAGTCGTCCTGACATCAAGTTTGCAGTCTGCCAATGTGCTCATTTCCAGGCTAATCCTAAACTCTCTCATTTAATTGCTATTAAACGTATTTTTAGATATCTGAAGGAACAACCGAAGTTAGGTCTTTGGTATCCCAAACAATCAGAATTTGATCTTTATTCTTTTGCTGATAGCAATTATGGTGGAGATGACATTGACAGGAAATCCACATCCGCTGGATGCCAGTTCTTAGGAGATCGTCTCATTTCATGGCAGTGTAAGAAACAGCAGACGGTGTTGGTATTCTTTGATTTTTTCACAGGTAAATGAGCAAAGGCTCAAGCTAATCTATCTTGTTTGAATGTCCATGAAGGAATTGACAGATGAATAGCCGGATTTCATGGATTAAGAGGAGTCATGGATCATTAGGATCAATGATTAAGGATTTTTATTGGATGTTTAGAGTTATATGTTGGAAATTAATGAACTAGTTGCAGTTTTAATGGAGATCTCGGTGATTTGGAGATGATGACACACTTTCTAAGAAGGAACCCAAAGGGTTCTCTGTCCACAGTTGTCAAGGAGTTCTCAGTTGACTTTCGTTGACCGAGATCACCTAGCCTTGACCGAGAACTCTTATTCTTGGTTAGATGTTGACCGAGAATTCCTCTTCTCGGTTGACTTTCGTTGACCAAAAACACAGGACTTAACGAGAACTCATGTTCTCGGTTAGATATTGATAGAGAACTCACGTTATTGACTGAGATCTCCCATGTGGACTTAAAACTCACTGTTGGGCTTAATTTAATTTGCAACAATTTTATTTATGATCTTATGGGCCAACAATGAGATGTTGGGCCTGCTCATCAGTCCTATGGTCAAATCAATGAGAGCCCATGTTTTAAAAATAATCTGACTAACTTATCTCAAAAACAAACTATTGTCAAGTTTACATTTACTAATTTGACTCGTTTGGTGCAATAATGGCTGATCAGGCCCCGTTAAAGTTTGTGGACACAAATAATATAGCTGGACATTTATTTGATCCACCAATGGCTCACAAGGATTTCAAGTCTATGATTGTCGGCCTCAGCACTTGCCGGATTTCTCACGCATTACGAGAAAACCCGGTTATATGCAAGAAAATGATCACTGAGTTTTGGAATAATGCCTCAATCAACCAATGAGGCCCAGATGGAGTTGTATCGATAGACTCCAAGGTTCAGAAGAAGCCAGTCAATATCACGGAGGCTATTATAAGGGAGGTGCTGCTGTTTGGTGATCAACCTGATTACCCGACGGAATATTCTACTGCAGCTGTCTCTGAGATCCTCACCAGGATGGGTTACGAGGGTACTTATCCTTCGGCAATCAAGAAACTATTTCACACATAGAATGGTGGTTTTTTATACACACGTTCTTCACATTCGTGTCCGGAAGAAAGGGGGGTCTGACGAGATAAGTCATACTCAGATGTCTGCTGTCACTGTTCTGATCATGGATTGGAATTATAACTACTCCAAGTTTGTCTTCAATGAGATGATGAGCAATTTGAAAGAAAAGAAGAAAGAGATGTTCCTAATGTATCCAAGATTTCTGCAAATGATCTTCGACTCACACTACACCGCCCTTGTCAGATCTGTTGATACGTTAGATATGAAGTCAATGGGACCCAACTCCTTTGGGTTAATGAAACAGTCCAGGAAAGGCTCCAAGATTGTCTATCAGGGCCTTCATGCTTTGAAAAATTTTGGCAGATTTGCTGAAACTGAAGCTGTACAAGTTTCTGCTCAAGTTGCCGACGAACATACGACACCAGTTCAAAGGCATTTGCTTCCTTTGAAATTAGTTCAGATGAAGAAGATGAGACAGAACACCGTGAGACGGACACTGCTCCAAATGCCGAGAAATTGAGTGATCTTGAAGCTGTCAAAGCATTATTACAATCAACTGCTCTGAATCCTCCTCAAGAATTTGATGTAAATGAAGAAGATGATACTCTCGAGGAACCAGCCAATGACCTCATCCCACGAAAAAGGAGAAAGAAAGACCCTAGGTCAGACGTGCTGGTTCCTGAAACTGAAACAACAACCGCTACACCAACAACAACCACCGCACCAACAACATCCGCATTCACTAGCCCACAACAACCTGAGTCACACGCTTTAGAGACTCACGTTGAACCAAGTTCATCCATTGCAGAGCCACTGATTCAAGATCGGGTGTTAGATGACATTGATCGTGATTTTGATTTTGAGTCAGATATTCCACACACTGATGAGGAAAATGTACCATTCACTGCTGCTCCCTCAAGCTCATCAGGCCCAGAAAACCAAGGCCATCCAAGCTCAAATGTTCCTGATAAGGTTGCCCAGATTCTTGTAATGCAAGAAAAATTTCTGCAGAACAAAGGCAAGGGCATTGTGCTAGAAGATGCTCCGGTTGACGTACAAGCTCTCCAACGTCGTGTCTTTGAGCTCGAACAAGATTCTGTTGTTAAAGATGTACGTATTAAAGAATTGGAATCTAGCAACACTGATAAAGATTCCAAGATTAAAGAGCTCCAATCCAGCATGGGAGAAATGACTGCTATATATCTAGATCTCCAACAAAAGCTTGTTCAGAAATTTGGAGATGAATTCAAGAGCAGTACTGATATAACCTCAAAGATGCCCAACGTTGATCATGGTGGTAGCTCTACTATTCGCCCAGCTGACAACATATATGAATCTGAGACCTTGAAGCAGTACATGTCTGCACCACCAATCACCAAAGAAAAATCAGATAGAGTTCAGAGAAAGCTGTTGGTGAGGAAAAACTCAAATAAGAATGTCGAATCATCAGACCATCCAGACAGGTTCATTGTTACTTTTCAGAAGGGTTTTTCAGATAAATATGATGATCGATCGGGAGTTGTATCATTTGGTTTTTGATGCTGAAAAGAACATGTGGTGGGTAAAGAGGAAGTCAGAGACCACTGAGTACTATAAGAAGATGAAAGATTTTGATTCCTAGACTAAAGTGGATCTCAGTGATTTGATAAACTCTCCATTCCACAATCCGTCTAATGACAAACGTGCTAGGGATTTCTGGAACTTTCTAAGAAGTCAGGTTGATCGAGGCTTTCCAACAATGCCAACTGCTGAGTCGTTATTGAAGAAACGTAAAGGGGTTGTGGATCCAAAAACAGGAAAGATAATGGTCAACGTTATGTGGCCTGCTACAAAGAAGGCCACCCACACTCCTGTGCCTGATGCGATTCCAGATGGAACATTGGACAACATGAGGTTCTGGATGTTTGATAGTATTACTGCCACTGTGGTTGTCAAATTACAAAAGGGCAAATGACAGTATAGATTTGTTGATCCAAGAGACTTGTTAAAGTTTGGGGAGAAGGATATCAAGACTCTCAGCGTGTTTCAGATAATAGCTTATCCAATTTTTGAGACGGCTGCCAAAGAATACACGAGTATGGTAGCTTCTATTATCATGTGCAAGTTTTGGGTTGGTGCGTTGAAAGATGTTGATATTGATTACATGGAGCATGATTGAAGACCAATCTACAAACCAGGGGGAGATTTTTAGGCCTAGATTAGAGTGGTTTATACTTAGTCTATATGTGTTTGGGCTGAGTATGTAATATGGGTTTGGGCCGCGTATGTAAACCGAGATCCCTTGGGATCTCGGTGGGCTTTTCGTTAGTATTGGGCTTGTGTAGTTGGTTCCCTATAAATAGCGTGTATTGTATAGGGTTTAAGGTTGTTCATTCAGTTATTAGTCTTTGGCCGTCTAAGTGTTACTAGACGAGGTTGTAATCATCGCGCTTAAGCACCCGACGTATAATAATACGTGTGTTTTGAAGCAATCATTGTGTTACTGGTTTGTGTTATTTCGTGTTCTTGAATCACAGAGTATTGGAATTTTGCACCAATACTTGGTTTGTTGATATCATAATTGTAGTGATCCAGATTCGGGAAATACATGATATATATATATATATATATATATATATATATATATATATATATATATATATATATAACGTCAATATTTTAATGGTTTGTAGAAGAAAGTAGAGGTTAATTTTTTCAAAAAATTAAAATTCAAAAAGAGATATGACGGTTTAGCATTGTTGATGCTCAAACTTTTATTGGGAAGTAAGAAAGGGTTGACTTATTTATAATGTAATAGTGCCATGATCTTTACAACAGTTTATCTTATAGGTCAAACTCGTTTTTTTCGTTATGAAAAATAACAACTGTTTTGTTCTTCTACATAAATAGTCCGTGAATTAATCTTCTAGATGCTAGAACAATGTATTCACTAAATCTTGAAGAATTTGATTTACAATGATGCTACTTCCTTTTTCCGTCAGGTGGAAACCATCCCAAAAGAAATATTTAGACCGGTCAGGGCACGTAGGGGCTAGTTTGTTACGTAAATATGCCACCTCCAACTCTCCAGTTCCACAACATCCTTTGTCCACAACGTCGAACCCTAGCAAAATAGAAAATAAACAGAAGAAAAAGCTTTTTAAGAATTTGAGGCTGCAAACTGATTTTGATGATCTTAAAACCGTAAAAATAGGAGCCTTGCTAATAATTTAAAATTATACCGTATTTTTGATGGTTTTCGATAATGTTTATCAGAGCATTGTAGTAATCAATAACCACAACTCTGAATTGAGAATAGCTTGTTGTCGAAAACTGATGCTTTTTTTTTAAAATGTTGTTGGACAATTGTGCTGCATTGTTCTGGTCTTCTCCACAACTCCTCTGTAGACCTCCAGCTAAGGTCCTCATGGTAGGCAAACAACCGATGGGCACTGCGTTAAAGACAACTATCTTTCTTACTCCTAACGTGTATATTTCCTTCGGATGGGCATAGCTAACATATGTTAGAATATGATTTTAGACAACTTTCACAAACAATTTAATATTATCTTAATATTATATGCATGTTTTATATTACCAATCACTTGTTAATAGTTATTTTCCATTTAGCGAAGCAAAGTCTGGTTAGGTAAATAGACTACAATTAATAACATGCTTTAGAGTACTAAACTACTAATACAGAATAGGTACCTTAATGAAATCCAAGAGTAGATTTACAATCATGTTAGCATAAGATGGAGGATCATATTGTAATCTTCTAACGGGAAAGGAAAGAAACATATCGTTTGTGCCGGCAACTATCGCAACTACGCTTTGTTGATTATATTATTGGTAGCTTCTTCTCGAATATTTGTCTTGAGCTTTCCAATATATTGTTTAAACATGTCCAGTTGAACCGACATCGGTGTAGCAGACTAATTGTTGTATGTAAAATTAGGTGAAAAAGTAAGCACAACTCAAATGAATGTAAATATACATAACAATGGTATCAATTATTAACGTGAATATTTAAATTGAAAGCAAGGTATTCATTCATACCGATATCGTCGTTGTCATTGGATTAAACCCGCTGGCCGCTGAAGCAAAACTTACGCCTGTTTGAAGATCTTTGTCTTTTAATCAAGGGTCTAGTGTTAGATATTGAGCTAAATTGAATAGATGGTCAAGAGTTAGTCAATGACAGTTGAGTTAGATTGGTTATGTCAAAGTTGGTAAAGTTGAAGATGTTACTCAGCTGTAACTTCAGAGACTGTTTTGTTACTCAGTTGTAACTTCAGGGACTGTTTCTGTTATTTCTTAAAACATTGATGCTGAAGCCGTTAGCAAGTGGTTAGGGTTATAATTGGGGTTTTTTTTTCTCAATTTAGTTTTAATTCATTTTTATTGTAATCTTTCTCAGTACTCTCTCAGATTTCGATTTCTTTGTAATTGTTCTGATTGTTCATAATAATAGACGAGTAATCTTTTGATCGTGTTCTTCTTCTGGTGCTTTGTAATTCCGCTAAATAGTTAACAATTGGTACCAGAGCCTCGGCTCTTGATCTCAGAAGAAGGTTCTTGAAATTCGATTGAAGATTCTTCAATGGTGACTGGTGCAAAGTTTGATATTGAAAAGTTTGATGGAAAGAATGATTTTAGTTTGTGGCGGGTTAAGATGCGGGCACTGTTGGTACATTAGGGCATCTCCGATGCTTTGTTGGGTGAACCAAATATGCCGGAAGCATTGACAGACAAGGAAAAGAAAGATATTCTTGAGAAGGCCCACAGTGCCATTATCTTGAGTCTTGGAGATAGGGTTCTAAGGGAGGTGTCTAAAGAACTAACTACTGCAGGTGTTTGGGCTAAATTGGAAAGGCTCTACATGACCAAATCGTTAGCCAATCGTTTGTATTTGAAGAAAAGGTTGTATATGTTTCAGATGAATTCTGGTAAGTCAATTGAAGATCATATTGATGAATTTAATAAGATTATTCTTGATCTTGAAAATATTGAGGTGGAAATAGATGATGAGGATCAAGCAATTATTTTCTTGGCCTCAATACCTGTTTCATATGAACATTTTGTTGACACCTTAATGTTTGGGAGAGATAGTTTGTCAATGGATGATGTAGTGTCTGCTATGAATTCTAAAGAATTGCACAAGAAGGATGATACAAGGGATGATGGGGCTGATGGGTTGTTTGTTAGAGGTAGACCCGAATAAAGAAATCACAAGAACAAGAATTCAGTATCAAGATCCAAGTCTAAGGGAAAGAAGAGATGTTTTGTATGTAATTCAGAGAGTCATTTTAAAAGAGATTGTCCTGAATGGAGAAAGAAGAAGGCAGAATTCAAGTCTAACAAGAAGCATGGTGCTCAATCTGAAGAATCACAAGATGGTTATGATAGTGCAGAAGTCTACATGGTTGCTAATCAGGGATCAAAGACTGATTGGGTATTCGATAGCGGTTGTTCTTATCATATGACACCTCATAAGGAGTTCTTTAAGGATTTGATCTTGGAGAAATAGGGTGTGGTTCAATTGGGTGATGACAGTTCATGCCAGATTCAAGGTATGGGTACAATCTCTTTTAAGTTGAAGAAAGTTAGGTTCTCTAGGGGTATTCATAGAACAAAAGGGATCCTAGATTACATTTATGCAGATCTATGGGGGCCATCTAAGGATTTGTCACTTGACGGTGCCTCATATTTCTTGTCAATAATAGATGATTATTCACGAAGGGTGTGGGTATACATCATAATGAACAAGTCTGATGCATTTGATAAGTTCAAAGAATGGAAGACTCTTGTTGAAAATCAGACTGAAAAGAAAATAAAAAAGTTGAGAACAGATAATGGGTTGGAGTTCTGTAGTGGTGAATTCTTTAGATACTGTAAAGAACATGGGATTGATAGGCATCTTACTATACCAGGAACTCCACAACAAAATGGCTTGGTGGAAAGAATGAACAGAACATTGTTAGAAAAGGTCAGGTGTATGCTCTTTACTGCTGGTCTGCCAAAGTCTTATTGGGCAGAGGCATTGAAGACAGCTGCATATTTAGTGAACAGGTCACCATCTTCTGCTATTGAGATGACGGTTCCCATGGAGAAGTGGTCGAAGACTAACTATGATAATCTAAGAGTGTTTGGGTGTTTAGTATATTCTCATGTAAGTAAAGGCAAGTTAGAACCTAGAGCTCAAAAATGTATTTTTTTGGGATACCCTGAGGGTGTGAAAGGGTATAGGTTGTGGAGGTTGGAAAATGGTAGTCCTAAGATAATTGTTAGTCGAAATGTGGTTTTTAAGGAAAATATTTTGTATAAAGATGTTAAGGGTAAAACTGTAAATTACCAAGATGATGGTAAGAATGTTCAAATTGAGGTGGAGTTGCCTCAGGATGAACACAAGGACACAGTTGTTACTAGTGATCAATCTGAAAGTTCTCGAACAAGTAGTACAAGGCAGAGTATTGCAGCTAATAGGCCAAAAAGGAATATAGTTCCACCTATTAGGTTCAGAGATGATTTGTCAGCATTTGTCTTTTGTGTGGCTCCAGAAGAATCTGCAAGTGAATCATTGACCTATCAAGAGGCTGTATAGTCTAAAGATAAGGAGAAATGGTTAGCAGCCATGAAAGAAGAAATGAGTTCTTTGCTCAAGAATAAAACTTGGGTCATTGTAGATAAACTAGAAGATCAAAGATGTGTGGATTGCAAGTGGATCTTCAAGATAAAAGAGGGTTTAAAAGGAGAAGAACCCAGGTATAAGGCAAGATTAGTTGCCAAAGGATTTACACAAAGGGCTGGGATAGACTATGGTGAAGTGTTCTCACCTGTAGTCAAACATGCCTCTATAAGGGCAATTTTGTCATTAACAGCTGTATTTGACTTAGAGCTTGAACAACTTGATGTCAAAACAGCTTTTCTGCATGGTGATTTGGAAGAAACAATATATATGAGACAACCTACTGGTTTTGAGGTTGACAAAGAAGGGAATAAAGTCTGCTTGTTACAAAAGTCTTTGTATGGTCTCAAGCAATCACCGAGGCAGTGGTATTTGAAGTTTGACAGGCATGTAGTAACTCATGGGTTTAAAAGAAGCAGTTATGATATATGTGTGTACTTAAAAGAGTATGGTGACAAGCAGTACGTGTATCTTTTACTCTATGTAGATGATATGCTAATAGCTTGTAAAGACAAGCAACAAATTGATGAGACTAAAAGGTTGTTAATGGAAGCTTTTGATATGAAAGAACCTGGAGAAGCTAAGAAGATTTTTGGCATGGAAATCTGTAGAGATAGGGCTGCTGGTACTATAAAGCTATATCAAAGCTCTTATGTCAATAAGGTGCTTAAAGATTATTTCATGGATAACTGTAAGTCTGTCATTACATCACTTGCTTTACACTTCAGATTGTCTAGTTTGGATTCTCCAACTACTGATGAAGATAAGGGTAAAATGGTAAATGTACCATATGCAAGTGTTGTGGGTAGTCTTATGTACTTGATGGTGTGTACAAGACCAGATATTGGTTATGCTGTCAGTGTTGTTAGTAGATATATCAGCAATCCTGGGAGACAACATTGGGAAGGTATTAAATGGATTTTTAGGTATCTAAGTGGTACTATGCATAAAGGTTTAGTTTTTGGTAAAATAGATAATTCGGATCAGGTTATCAGTGGGTATGTGGACTCTGATTTTGCCAAAGATTTGGACAAAGGGAGGTCCATTACTGGTTATGTGTTTAAAGTTTTTGGTGGAGTTGTAAGCTGGAAGGCAACATTGCAAAAGGTTGTTGCCTTATCCACCACTGAGGCTGAGTTCATTGCGCTGACTGAAGCAGTTAAAGAGTGTATTTGGCTTAAAGGTTTCATGTCAGATATGGGTCTTGAAATAGAAGAAGGGCTGGTGTATTGTGACAATATGAGTGATATTCATCTGTCAAAACATCAGGTCTTTCATGAGAGATCAAAACATATTAGCCTAAAGCTGCATTGGATCAGAGAAGTTTTAAGTTCTAGGGAGATCAGGGTTGAGTATGTTGATACAAGACAATGCAGCTGACATGTTAACTAAGAGTGTGCCTGGAACTAAGTTTATGCATGTTTGGAATTATTGCATATTTCTTAGGTTCAGGGACAGTTTTGTTATTTTTCAATTTCTGCTCAAAGGTGGAGATTGTTAGATATTGAGCTAAATTGAATAGATGGTCAAGAGTTAGTCAATGACAGTTGAGTTAGATTGGTTATGTCAAAGTTGGTAAAGTTGAAGATGTTACTCAGCGTAACTTCAGGGACTGTTTTGTTACTCAGTTGTAACTTCAGGGACTGTTTCTGTTATTTCTTAAAAACATTGATGTTGAAGCCGTTAGCAAGTGGTTAGGGTTATAATTTGGGGTTTTTTTTTCTCAATTTAGTTTTAATTCATTTTTCTTGAAATCTTTCTCAGTACTCTCTCAGATTTCGATTTCATTGTAATTGTTCTGATTGTTCATAATAATAGACAAGTAATCTTTTGATCGTGTTCTTCTTCTGGTGCTTTGTAATTCCGCTAAATAGTTAACATCTAGAGATGCCGGAAGATAATCCTTCACTCCAAATGCCTCGGCTTCAAATTTCACAAAGGATAATTGCAGTTATTGTTGGAAAAAAAAATCAGTGAAACAAGAGTTTCCACAAAGTGAGAAATGTGTTTTTGACTTCTTTTTTCGCTAATTTGAACAACAATGATTATATGTAATTGCGATTTTCGAGCATAATTGGTATATATATTTGGTTTGTGTTCGAGTTCTTTCCAACGAACCTAATCATGTCCAGCTTAAAATCTATGATGGACAGGAAGGTATGTCAGTTTCAACACCTTCAATGATAGTGATAGTTGGTCATTTAATAATACGTTTTAGTAGGTTTTATAACTGTTGGTCGATTAATAATTGCCTAAAATAGTTTCCACTTGCGACATGGAAAACCTATGGTGTACATCTTAAACATAGTCCAAAAAGTTTGTTATGTGCATATAAACCATCGTCGTTTCTCGCTTGTTGTCAATTACGTTTAAATCGTTAACTCCGTCTAACTTTATCATTAAATTAAGCATAATCCAAAAGTTTGTTTTGTGCATATGAACCATCGTGGTTTCCCACTTGTTGCCAATTACGTTTAAATCGTTAACTCCGTCTAACTCTATCATTAAATTAAGTGTAAAAGTGACTTTTCACTAACGTATGAAGTCATATCGGTCTTTTTACATAAAATTATAAATTAATGTTAATAAAAGACTTTTATAAACTAAACAAGTTAAAAAAAAACAAATTATAACAATATACATTTACCAAACACCCTTCATTCACCATATAGCGTATATGTATATGTGATATCTAGCGTATATGTGTTAGTGTTTCCATATATGTGGTGATATTAGCATATATGTACATATACGCTTGTCGTTAGCCGTATATGTTTGCCTATAAATAATAGTTTATAATCTCTTCTACAATTAAATGAGAATTGATGATTTGAGTTTTACATGGTATCAGAGCATCTTGCTTGATCCGCTTTCGCATTATCTTCGATTAATCGGTTCTCATCTCCATTTGATCTCATTTCGTTGAGATCATCTTATCTTTCCCGATTTATTGAATCGATGTCTCTTCATTCATTCCAATTTCGGTTTGAATGTCGTTTTTGATTGAATTCGTAATCACTGTGTTTGTGGTTTTCCTCAACATTTCATCCCTTCAGACCTCATATTTGCGGTGTGCTACGGCGAGCTTTCCGACGGAGTTTTTCATTTTATTTTCGGTTCGCAGAATCGATTTTATCTCATCCGATCCTCTTCGGTTCAAATTTTCTTTTTAATCATCATTATTCATGGTTTTGGATTGATGATTTCAGCATAACCTCTATTTTGGCGACATTTTTCTGGCAAAACAGTGCGGATATGTTTACCATTCTACCAGCGTATATGCTCAACATCATCAGCGTATATGCACAAACGTTTTCCAGCCATAGTGTAACCGTTGTTTCCGGAAGTCACGTCATTCCGGCGTTAACTGTTTTCCGGCGATGTTCGTCTTTTCCAGCGTATATATTTATTGGCATGGCTCTTCTACCATTCGATGGCACTGATACGGATGACGAGGATGAAGACGATGTTGCTGATGATAGTCGGATTCCTTTGAGGGTTCATGTTGTGTGGTCTGTGGCATTCTTCTGCTTTCTTGTTTACGGTAATTTTCTCTTTGATTTTGTGGGCTACTAGTGTTGCTTACAAACCCGACCCGATGCTCACTACTTGTCGATGCTTCAGATTCGTAACCTCCGTCGCGTCAATCCATCCAACTTTTCCGGGAGGTGGGGGGGTTATTGATATAGTGTATATGTATATGTGCTAGTGTATCTGTGTATCTAGTGATATTAGCGTCTATGTACATATACGCTTGTCTAGTGTTTAGCTGTATTTGTTTGACTTTAAATAAAATTTTGTAATTTCTTTTACAATTGAATGAGAATTGATTATTTGAGTTTTACATCCCTACCTTCAAATTTTGGTTGCTCATCACCATCAGTCCACCACCCATCACTAGGGGTGCGCAAGATATCGAAAAAACCAATTCGAAAAAATCGAAAATTCCAAACCGAAAAAACCGAACCGAAACAAAAACCAGTGGTTTGGTTTATGTTTTTGTAAAAACCGCACTAACGGTTCGGTTTTGGTTTTGCATGTAAAAAAACGAATAACCTGAAGTGAACTAAATTCCTAAATTTTTATTTTTTTTATATTTTATATTAAGTAATTTATAAGAATTTAATAAATATGTAACTTCAATATTTTTGATCAAATGTATAATAGTCTATTATTTTACAATTAACAAAATTATTTATACCTAAATTCATTATTTTTTGTCAATTTATTTTTTGGCCTAAAATTTTCAAGCTCAAATGGCAAAAACAAAACCGAACCGAAACCAAAACGAAATTCGAAAAACCGAAATCGAACTGTTTCAAAAACTCCAAAAACCGAAGTTTTGGTTTTCGCTTTTGTTTTAACCAAAAAACGCACCGAACCGCACCACGCACACCTCTACTGAAGAGGTAGGTACCAGCAGAGCCCAGTTGGACCCGCAAGACTCACCTCAAAGAGGGACGTCTGCGTAGTTGAACCCACAAGACTCATCTTCAACAGGGACGTCTGCGCAAAGGCTAAACTCGCAACCCCTCGAAGAGGGACGTCTGCGTAGAAACCAACTGGGCCAGCAGGACCCACCATGCTCAGAGACGTGACGTCCTTACGCGCAGTACGCAAGCTGTTCCCGCAGGAAAAGCCTCCCAATGGTGAAGTACTCCGCCTGTTCCCGCAGCTGCGGATACAAGCCATCAGGGAAGGCTACCTGCGCAGCAAAGCTACACGCACAAGGCACTTAACTCTTAAATAATTCAGTAATGTCACCTGAAGAAGGAGTGAGCAAGCCGGGAACACTCCCGCACAAAGCCGGGAGAACTCCCGCCCAAATGAGCCAGTCCGTACGATACTGGAGGATCTTTTGTACTGTACCTGACGAGGTATGGACAAAAGATCTGACCAAGGGTACGACAGCTCACTGACAACAGTATGACGAGCAGCACGCTCTTGTACTGTATGTCACTATTAGCCGCTGCCTACTCACCAACCTGTCGGAGGACGTGCATGGCGTGGCCTGCAGTTGGTGGAACAGGAATAGTACACAGCCGGCCTGGTCACTATCAGCCGCTGCCTATCCACCAACCACCAGCATGGCATGTGCGTAGCCCACAGTTGGCAGAACAGGAACACTATTCAGCCGGCTGTACCTGCTTGGAAACCTACCTTCGGCTATAAATACTCCAACACCTTGGAATGGTATCATCTTATCTCATATCTCATATCTTGATATATTACCTGATATTTGCTCTAGTCATTCTCTTAATATACACTTATATTCAAGAGCAATCTAGTCTGATTCTCACGCCGGAGAGTTGTCACAAGGAGGTACCCCCCCTCTTCTCAGTGACGAGCTCACGGTGTCTGTTTTGCAGGTTATCAGAAGAACCATCTTCGCCGGATCTAACCCCTCGTGGGAAACATCTATTTAACCCCCAGATTATCCGTAATCTACCCGGGGTCGATTAGTGTTTCTTCATTGGCGCCATCCGTGGGATAAAAGCTAGAACTTAATCCTTTTCAGTTTTCTCAAAACTTCTGGTAAGATGGTTAAAGTTACTCCGGTCCCAAAACCAACGAGTGACCAAGAAACCCCGGTAACCACAACCCCAGCTACTGGGGGGAATACCGGCGACTACACAGTTTTTACGAACACTACCCCGGTTACCCAAGCCGGTGCAAGTGCAGTAAATTTTACGAACACTACCCCAGTTACCCGAGCTGGGGCAAGTGCAGTAAATAATCTTTCACTGGGATTCACCGATACCCAGTTAGAGAGACAACGAACGAGGCTCCCCCGCCAAACACTCGATGAAGTTAAAGCGTGGGCGGAAGCACGTCAAAAAGAATTCCAAGCTGAGTTGGATGAACGCTTACGTTCACTCCAACAGGCTGATGAATTCGGAGAGTACTTGGATGATGATTCGGTGGAATCCGATAGTGACGCAAACCCTCGTCATAGGGCGAAAGGGAAGCGTAAGGAAACGGACTCCCAACCGAGAAGGCATTTTGGAGAAACCTTCAAACCAAAAAACGCGGGTGAAAACCCACGTGACTTCTCCAAAACATTTAGACCAGCTGCAAATGCGGGAACGTCCAAATTTGCAGGAGACATTGCGGAAGCAATCGCCCCGAAAAGTGCCAAACAGATGTCCAACATCGGCACTTACGATGGTATATCTGATCCAGACGATCATTTGAATAGATTCATAGCGGGGGCAACCGTCAGTAGTTGGACGGAACCTACGTGGTGTTACATGTTCCAAATGACGCTTGTTGGGGCAGCTAGAGCGTGGTTCGATCGTCTACCGATCCACCACATCTACGATTGGGCAGACTTCCAACAGAAGTTCAGCCAACACTTCAGCCAACAAAGAAAGTATACCGAAGAGCAATGGACAATCCTCAACTGCATCCGAGAGGAAGATGAGTCTTTACTAGACTTCATCACGCGCTTCAATTCAAAGAAGCTAAGTCTGGGCACTATTAGCGAAGATCTTGTTCGCGCAGCTTTCATCCAGGGCGCGAAAGACCCAGAGCTCATCCGCACCTTAACGGGTAAAGATGGCATGCCGTCCACATGGGATGCCATCATGACAGCAGCTAAACGCTTTGCGGAAACGGAGAAGCAACTGGGTAGAGATCTTCCCCAGAGCACAAACCTCTACACCCAGAAAACAAGAGAAGACAACGTCCTTACCGCCCGACTAAACAAAAAGCGGAAGCTAGGCATTTGGCAGTCAAGGGTAAACTTTGACACCTCATCCGGCTTGCAACATCGGTTAGGCGGAAGGGATAACGTACAGTCGAACCAGAACTCCAGATGGACGCCACTCACCAAAAGCGTCACCGAGATATTCGCCACTGAGAAGCTCCCATGGCCAAAGGCTCCAATAATCCGACATCGTCACAATGCTGATCGGAGCAAATACTGTGACTTTCACAGGACAAAAGGCCACAACACTGAAGAATGCACAGACGTGAAGGACATTGTCGAAACATTTGTCAGAGATGGGACGCTCGCGCACCTCATGGCGTAACGAACGCTGAGCAGGCTGATGCGTGTAGAACCCCAGTTGGGGAAAACACGAATAAAACTGCAGCTTCAATGTTGGAGACTACATACTGCATAAACAACGAGATTCCGAACCAAATGCATATCGGCTCGAAAGGCTCGATGACACTCCCAAGAACATGGAAGGGAGCTCAATTACACAGTGTGCATGTAGATCAATTCCAAACTTGTAAAAGAAAAGGCCCAGAGCCACTTCTAATGGAAATGATTATCCTTGTCACATTGACGCTGATGGTTTTACATTTATACTTATAAACTTTCCACACTGATGCCGGTCTTCACCACATACATAAGTGGGGAAAGAAGTCGTTGCGTGTGGAAGGCGGCAAAACCCGCATAAACACAAAACGGCAAACCTTCACGCAGGTCAGTCATAGGTAAAGTTCGGTCATCCCACTATATGAAAGTGCCGGTCTTAGCCGCACAAATCATGATAGAGGAAACCGAACTAACCTATTGATAACCGCGCGTCGAACGGTTAATTTATTCAAAACACTGATGCCGGTTTTCACCGCATAAATGTGTAAAGAAATCGTTGTGTGTGGACGGCGGCAAAACCCGCGTAAGCACAAAAAACAGATGAAGACAACATTCACGCAGGTCAGTTATAGGTAAAGTTTGGTGATCCCACTAAATGAAAGTGCCGGTCCTAACCGCACAAATCAGGATAGAGGAAACTGAACTAACCTATTGACAACCGCGCGTCGAACGGTTAACTTATAAAACACTTAGAAAATTTCTAACGAAAAGATGAGGAAAACCTCCACGCAGGTGAGATATAGGTAAAGTTTAGCCATCCTACTAAGTGCAAGTGACGGTCTTACCCGCACAATCACGAAGGAGGAAGCAAAACTTCAACCTATTATCTACCACGTTCAAAGGCTAACTTATTCTAAACACTTAGAAAATTTCTAAGATAAGGAAAACCTCCACGCAGGTGAGATATAGGTAAAGTTTAGCCGTCCTACTAAGTGCAAGTGACGGTCTTACCCGCACAATCACGAAGGAGGAAGCAAAACTTCAACCTATTATCTAACACATTCAAAGGTTAACTTATTCAGAACACTTGGAAAGTTGCTAAGTTAAACTACAGTATGCACAAGTGAATCATACATTGTTTATGCGGCAAAACAAGTGCCAAATTAAACTATATGCATGACCAAGTCGTACAACGTTTATAAAGCAAGAGTAGCGGTCCTACCTGCACAAAGATTTATATTTCATAATAATTCAAGTATAACAAGAATGGCCGGGTATCTACCCGCCTACAAGAATATAAATCTATACAATGTAAACCTATCCTAACAGTGGGAAGGGATCTAAAGGTTCAAGCTTCAGGACCACTTCCTCCAAACCCACTTGTACCCGCACCATCACTTGGCTGTGGCGGTTCAAGGAAGGTCTTGAGAATGGTTAACCCATCATCAGCAGCAGCAACTTCGTTCACCTTCTCCACCACCGGATGCGGGAAGGCAGCATACTGGTTCACTGCTTGGTCATATACAGCTTCAGTATCCACATCATATAAAGGGAAGTTGGAAGGCGGGATGCCCTTCTCAACAAACCCTAGACCAAGCAGGAAGCCGGCCTTTTCCCCATCCTCATGAGAAGCGTTGAGGGCTGCGCTCATGGCATCGTCATATGATGTGTCCGTGAAGACTCGATGCACAACCTACAAGAAAAAATTCAAGTATCAAAACCTTTTCTATGTACAAAGAAAAGCGTAAAGATATTATGAAATTACGCATATCTGAGACAACGCTTCTCGAATAAGCCATTCCTTGGCAACCAGAGCCTCCTGGAGGGCAGCTTGAGCTTGGTTACGGGCGCGTTTGGCTTCACTTTTGTTAAGGTTGGCGAGCAACACTTCCTTAGCAGCAGCCTCTTCAACGCCCTTTAGCTTCCGCTCAGTGTGGTCAAGCACGCCCCTCTGGTCCAAGATCTCCTGGAGCTTCTTGGCGTCTTCCATAGCCAAGGCATCATGAGCCTGCTGGAGCCTCTCTAGCTTGGCTTTAAGCTTCTCATTCTCAATGCGTAGAGGCTCAGCAACAGCTTCAGCCTTGGTGGCCCTCTCAGTTGCGTTCCGTGCAGTTTCCTTAGCAAGCCGAAGCTGTTCGTTAACAGCTTGGGCAGCCTTGGAACGGGCCTCGAGACGGGCCTGAACTTCAACTTCAAGGGCCTGGAAGGCCTTCTCCTTTTCCGCAGCCACTGCGGCAAGCCTCTTGTTCTCCTCCCGGATGGCCCGCGCCTGAGCCACTTCCAGGCTACGCGCCGTCTTTAACTTGTCGTTTTCACGACAAAGTAACTCGACGCGCGGCTGCATCCGGGCAAGGAGAATCCGCAGTTCATTCGACAGCCTACCCTCCTGGTAGCTGGACATGGCTTCCCCCAGCGCACCGGCGGGGGCGGCGTGGCGCGCCCATTCGACGCATTCTACAGGCGTCCGAAGGGTTGTTCCTCGGCGGATGTTCCATCGTGGAACATACACTTCATTGGAATCCGACATTGCAAAAGCAAAAAGCAGTTAGGAAAAGATGATTAAAAAAAATATATATATAAAATAAAGGCCAAAATAACCCTACGCACCTGTAGGGTCGACGACAGGCCTGTAGCCGCCAAACCCATCACCAGAACCTAACGGATATCCATCCAAGAGGTCAGGCAGATGGGAAGGAGGCAGAGATTGGCTTGACGCCCCAACCCCGGACATACCTGAAGGACCGGCCGTAGTCGCCGGCGCCGGAGGAGGCATAGCGGAGGCCGCCGCGGTAGAAACCAGCGTTGGTGAACTCACCGGAGGTGAACTCACAACCGCGGCTGCGGAAAAATCCACAAAAACACTCACCGCCGGCTCAGTGAAAGAATCAGTGAATATGGCACTACAGCCGGCGGAGATGTCGTCACAGTTGGAACAGTTGGCTCAACTGGGTGAGCAACTGAACCAACTGAAGCAGGCGCAGTCGCCTGGGTCATCGCCTCAGGTAGGTTGACCAAGCCTACCATCATGGGTCCGGAGGTGCTCCTCCCCGCTCCACCCTGGAATGCGGTAGCATCCACGCCTGCACAAAGAAGATATAAGTATAATGGTGGAAAGCTATGCAGTAAAAGTAAAGGAAGATTATACTTACGGGTTTTCTTGAGCCTAAAGGTGCGAACAGGCGGGGACGAACCCGATGGAGCCGGCCTCTTCATACCGGTCACCGTCGTCGTCCTGGGCTGCTCGGAGGTGACAGTCGTCTCAGCCTCCGGAGCAGTGGTCTCAACACCACCTGGGTTCCCCGCCGCCTCCTCGCTCTCGGTCTCCGAGTTTGACCGGTTCCCCTGATCGGCGGTGGAGGCAACCTTCGCCTTGCCCTTTCCGCCAGCAGCCTTCTTCTTCCGCGTGAAGAAAGGACCGTCTGCGGATTCCTCATCAGAAGATGACAGAATTAGAGGAATTCCAGCAGAGGTTTCAGCATTGAGAGGTCGAGGGTTGAATAACTCCTTACCTGGCCGCGTGGCGCTCAGAATTGGGTGGCCTGGCGGGTAGACCTCCACAAACCGATCCCTCGTTTGCTCCAGGATGGGCAACTCGTTCTCATCAAGAGCACGAGTACCCATCCGAGCGGGACCATCAGCCTCACGCGGATGCAGGAGCGACTGCAAATCATTCCCCTCTGAAATAAAAAAAGAAACAGTTAGAAGAAAAACCTATATCAACAAAGAAGACAGAGCATACCGTAAGGGACAGAGTTCAAACCGTATTCGAGGACGATGGGAATCTGTGACGCCTCCTTCCACACCCGGCTCATCCCGAGCATCACCATCCCGGACTTCGCAAAACGGTACACCGGAGTCTGGATCCGGGAGATCTTGCCGAACCATTCCGCCTCCTAGTAGTTGAGGGCGTGAAGGGCGGGGAGTGCTCTCCCATTCTTAAACGTCATCGCTAAGGGGACGACGCGAGCGGAAATATAGAAAAATTCCCGCTTCCACGACCGAAGACTGCGCTCGGTAGCGCAGATCTTCAAACCCTTGATCCGATTGACCAAGGTGTACCACCCCTGGATGCACCTCCAGGAGTAGAAGGTCATCAACCGATCAACGTGGGGCTCCATGCCCAGAACGAGGCACACCCACTCAAAGTGGCGGATCTTGGCGATCGCCATCGGGTGTACCTCCGTCAGATGCACACCGTGCCTCTCCAAGACAAGGCATACAAACTTCGTCAATGGGAACCTGAGATTCCCATAAACGAAGAATGCAGCATACACCCCTATTTTGCCCTTGGGGGCATCGTACACCGTCTGGTGTGGTTCCGGAAACTCATGCTTGAACGGCTCGAGCATGAACTTCCGGACGACGTACTGATAGAGGTCGGCCGGAAGAGCACACTGGCACTCGCCAGCAGTACTCTTGTCATCCTTGTCCGACGTGGACGACGGATTCTCGGCGTACACGTCAGACTCCTCGGCAGTAGCCTGAACATCATGGGAAGAAGACATTCTGGAAGGATGAAAGGCAACGATTTCAGAGAATATTCGCCGGAAATCGCTTAGAAGGAGAAGATAGAAGTGAAGGTGTGGATTACAAAGGACCCTCTCCCCCTTTATATACTTATCGCAATGAATGCGATGAATTTAATGCGGATGAGAGAGAAAAGAGCTGGTGCAATGAAACTATGACACGTGGAAAAAGCAAGCTGGCAACAGCTGTTGACGGGACGCGCGCCGTAAAATCCGCACCCGCGCGCCCAAAAAATCGCGCCCACGCGCCTGAAAAAGCGTCTGGAATGACCATGTACTGTCACGTCGCCATAACTTCCTGCACGTCCTGACACTGTCAGAAGAAACCGTCGGACGACGTTTCAACAGTTTGGACTGTTCTTATCCTTTCACCAACTCTTCGAATTTCAAAGATTCAAAAAGATTCAAAAGTAAGCGGGAATATACCCCTTACCTTGGCAGCCAAGTAACTATAAGACAGGTGCAAGTACAGTGTTAAGGCAAAACCCTTCACATACTTAGCACCTGCAGGGAATTGAAGCCAAGAATACCTCGGCAACCAAGTAACCATAAGACGGGTGCGAGTACAGTGTCAAGGCAAAACCCTTCACATACTAAGCACCCGCAGGGAATTGAAGCCAGGAATACCTTGGAAGTAAAGTAACTATAAGACGAGTGCGGGTACAGTGTCAAGGCAAAACCCTTCACATACCTAGCACTCCGCAGGGAATTGAAACCAAGAAGGATCTTCCGGGCCATGCTTGCGGAAACGGGAATAACATCCCCGCATAGCGGGAACGTCGAGAACTAGATTGATTGAAGCTCCAAGATGGAATTGGTTGTTTAAACATAATTGATCACTATGTTCAAAACTACCAAAACCTCATGGAGAATCTACACAAGTGGAACTCAACGCTCCTGAGTTGCGAGGAGGTTACATACATACCCGCATCATACCCAAAGATCAAGCAGGAAAGTCGGGAATTTCTGCACGTGACATTAGGACTTCCGCGGGAAGAATCCCCATGGAAAACCATAAAACTAAACCCTTTTCAAAACCCTTTGCTTAAGTCCAAAAGTTCACCTCACTTATTAACAATTCATGAGAAGAACATTGGACTGGGGGGACTTGAAGAGGTAGGTCCCAGCAGAGCCCAGTTGGACCCGCAAGACTCACCTCAAAGAGGGACGTCTGCGTAGTTGAACCCGCAAGACTCATCTTCAACAGGGACGTCTGCGCAAAGGCTAAACTCGCAACCCCTCGAAGAGGGACGTCTGCGTAGAAACCAACTGGGCCAGCAGGACCCACCATGCTCAGAGACGTGACGTCCTTACGCGCAGTACGCAAGTTGTTCCCGCAGGAAAAGCCTCCCAATGGTGAAGTACTCCGCCTGTTCCCGCAGCTGCGGATACAAGCCATCAGGGAAGGCTACCTGCGCAGCAAAGCTACACGCACAAGGCACTTAACTCTTAAATAATTCAGTAATGTCAAGCCGGGAACACTCCCGCACAAAGCCGGGAGAACTCCCGCCCAAATGAGCCAGTCCGTACGATACTGGAGGATCTTTTGTACTGTACCTGACGAGGTATGGACAAAAGATCTGACCAAGGATACGACAGCTCACTGACAACAGTATGACGAGCAGCACGCTCTTGTACTGTATGTCACTATTAGCCGCTGCCTACTCACCAACCTGTCGGAGGACGTGCATGGCGTGGCCTGCAGTTGGTGGAACAGGAATAGTACACAGCCAGCCTGGTCACTATCAGCCGCTGCCTATCCACCAACCACCAGCATGGCATGTGCGTAGCCCACAGTTGGCAGAACAGGAACACTATTCAGCCTGCTGTACCTGCTTGGAAACCTACCTTCGGCTATAAATACTCCAACACCTTGGAATGGTATCATCTTATCTCATATCTCATATCTTGATATATTACCTGATATCTGCTCTAGTCATTCTCTTAATATACACTTATATTCAAGAGCAATCTAGTCTGATTCTCACGCCGGAGGGTGGTCACAAGGAGGTACCCCCCCTTCTCAGTGACGAGCTCACGGTGTCTGTTTTGCAGGTTATCAGAAGAACCATCTTCGCCGGATCTAACCCCTCGTGGGAAACATCTATTTAACCCCCAGATTATCCGTAATCTACCCGGGGTCGATTAGTGTTTCTTCATCTACCCACCGCCGCGATTATTGTTCAAGACCTTCAAATTTAAAATGGATCCATCAACACAACCCACCAATTGCTTCTAATCATGTCAGAATCGTTGCCGAAACAGAACTCTCTTCTATGATATTGTCAAAATCCGCCAGTTAAGATGAATAGGGATCAAGAATATCGAAGATTGTGTTTATGTTGTCTAAGCTTATTGCATTCGTGATTCTGCTTCTGTTGTTGCTAGATGACGATGGATGGTGGTGTTGTATGAATATTATAATCATATGTAGGTTGGGCGGAGTGGTGTGGTTTACTTTGATGGCCTGAGATGGGGTAGATGTCTAGATGATGGCCTGAGAGGTGCTGGATGTATATGAAGAGGATTAATTTGGGTTGGGTTTGGGTATAATCATTTTTTAAAAATAAAATATTAAACAAACTGAAAAACGTATCTACCCTTGACTTAATGATAAATTAGAGGAAGTTAACAATTTGGACATAGTTGGCAATAAATGGGAAACCTTGATGG
Source organism: Bidens hawaiensis (assembly GCF_021521415.1). Lineage (NCBI taxonomy): Eukaryota > Viridiplantae > Streptophyta > Magnoliopsida > Asterales > Asteraceae > Bidens > Bidens hawaiensis. Next base: position 1,928,010 of record NW_027491014.1, read on the forward strand.
TCCAGATGCACAAAACAATTTTTTGGACGAAAATCGCATTAGCGACCAAAACATTAGGGACGATTTTGACACTGTACTTAATGAAAAAGAACAAAAATATGAAGTGTAAGCAAGAAACCCTTAGCATTAGTTTAGGTATGGTCTTAGAGCATTCCATCCTATCATATCCCCTATATTTTATGTGTGGGGGTTTTTACAATGCAGTGAGTAGTTTAAGGTGTTATGAGTGAACGACAGAGAAAAGGTAATGATATTTCTTTATATTTGAAAAGTTATTGTTTATGTCATATAACTTTTTAATATATATTGAAACTAGGTTTGATTAAAGAAGAGAAAAAATGTAATGATAAAGATATAAAAAAATAGTATTTAATTGAAAAGTAAAATTATTGTACAAAGTGTGACAAAATGAAGAGGATATGCAACCATTAAAAAAACCATCAACAAAATAAAAAAAAATTAAAAAAAAATCATAACTTAAAATTAAAGAAAATGAAAGAAAGTAAAAACATAAAAATGTTTCCATCGTCTTCCTCGTTCTAAAAAAACAACGTTGAGAAAAAAAATTCATTGTTTTTTATCTATCATTGTGTTTTTGTTTATTTTCTTCATTGATTGTGTATTTTTTTCCTTAATATTGTGTCTTTTTTTTATATTGTGTTATATTACTCAATATTGTGTTTTATTTTGTTTAGCATTGTGTTATATTTTGTGATTTATTGTGTCTTTTTTATTTATTATTGGGTTTTTTTTTGTTTTTTTTTTTTGTCATTTTGTCTTTTCTTCGTATTTTTTTAATGTGAATGACGGTGAAACATTTTGGTTTTTTTTTTCAATTTATTTTTTGACGTGTGATCTTTTTATTATATTTGAATTATGGTTTGGAATATTTTTTTACACGAATCCTTCAAACACTTCTCTTTTTTGTTTCCATTTGCATTTTAACTTTTCCCTTAATTGAAAAGGAAAGAAAAAGTAAGGTAACTTTTAGTGTAAATTTTAAAATTTAAAGATAGAGGAAAAGATGAGAATATTCTTAATATACTAGTTATCATACCGATCTCACTAAGGCTGTGGGGGTCTATATTCATACCCCTTAACTACAAGTAGGCGTCACATCATCCACTTTATTTCCTTGTACCCTATCTCACCTAAATGAAATCGTTTTAACCACTTAACCCTTCCCAATTTATTTTAAAAACAATTTTTAAATTACCGTGTGAGTGTAGAGGATTTGAAGTTTGTTAACATTTTAACTAATCTTTTTTTAACACCTCTTAATCTAGTAAAGGAGTGGTATCCCACTCTTTAACTAGTGATAAATCAATTTTAACGCTTCGAGTGTTAATGCATACTCTAAGGCCTAACACTAACATGATTTCCTATGACTTAATGTGGCATTTTTTTTTACCTAAATCTAACTCATTTAGACAAAGTAGTCTTATTAATAACCTGTAAGTCTACTTATTATCATAAACATATCCTTAACACCAACAGTGTGTTTCAGGAGAGATTAGGGTTAGCTGTCATATCTGACAAGATATGGACATGTGAAGAGAAGACAGACGACGAATCCTATTAGATCCGTAGAAAAATTACTATAGGGAAGAGGAGGGATAGAGGCCGACGTAAATTGACTTGGGATGAGAGGATTAGAAATGATTTGCTAGACCTGAACCTCTCCAAGGACATTTTTGAGGATATGAACTCTTTGAGACGTAGAATTAATGTTAAAAATTTTTAGGGAGAAATGAATACCTTAGGAGATCCTTTACCTTATGTTTGGTCACACACCATTATGTAATTTTCTTTTCATATGTTATATATTTTTTATCTATTTATGTATTAGTATTATTATTTTTACTACGTGCTATTATTAATTATATTACTATTGAACTTTGATTTCCTCTTATATTCGCTCATACATATGTTTTTTAGAGCTGATGGTCTCTCTGGAAGCCACCTCTCTGTCTCATTGGATGGAGGTACGGTATGCATACATACCACCCTCCCCAGACCCTACTTATAGCTTTGCTATTAGTAAAATTTCACTAAGTATGATTGATTGATCCTTAATACCAACCTAATTTTTTTATGGCCTATTGTCACTTTATGTAACCTAAAACGCCGCATTTACACAAGACAAGGTTTATTGCACCTTATTGTAAGACATACCTATCACAACTTTATATAACCTAAAATTACTAACTAAAGATGATAATATCAGTTGGTGTATCGAACCTACACTCATACGCATGTAGGTGACATCTAAATTACTTATTGGGACTTTGCATAACACAGTGGAACTACAAGTCTTGTTAGGTCAAAGAGTATTCACAGTATCTTTTTTAAATTATATGAGGTGTCCTATATTTTATAGAGTGTGTTTGTAAGTGGCTGTGAGTGAAGGAGATGTTATTATTCATGAATAAATTTGTAAAAACACTGTTCACCAACTATAATTTTTAATACTTGTTGGAGGTTCTGTTCACCAACTATAATCTAATATGCAGGAATATATTATGCAAGGGAACAAGTTCACCTTTTCGTCTGGCACTGGGAATGAATGTAAATTGAGCAAAATTGATCGTGTGTTGGTGTGCCAAGAGTTTTTTAACAGATGGTCTGGGGCTTGTTTAAGGGCTTTATCGCGGGTTTTGTCTGACCATAGCCCGTTGTTGCTTTCGGTGCATGATTCTAACTTTGGAGCTAAACCTTTTAAATGGTTTAACTCTTGGTAAGAGAGGGATGGGTGTGAGCAGGTGGTTATTGGGGCCTTACAGGGCTCTTATGGTAATGGTCCAGCGGATGTTATGCTTCATAGGAAGTTGGGTGCGGTTAGAAGTGGGTTGAGAGATTGGTGGAAAAAGGTGTCTAATAAAGAAGAAGAACATTTGGAGCTGATTAAAAAAGATATTCAAGATTTAGAGCGCTTAATGGAGACTCGGGAGTTAGAGGAGGAGGAAGTTTGGGTTTGGGAGGAAGGAAAAAAGGAAATGGAGAATATGTTGATTTTAAAAAATCGGGATCTTCAACAGAAATCTAGAGTTAAATGGGCTTCTTTAGGGGATGAGAACTCGGGTTTTTTCATCGGTGCATCAAAGGGAGGAGGGCTGCCAATGCTATTTCGGGGTTGGTAGTAGATGATTCTTGGATCTCTAAACCGCCTCTAGTTAAAAAGGAGGTTTTGAGATTTTTCAGGAATCATTTTAAGGATTATTGCTTTCACAGACCCGTTTTTTGTTGTGATTATTTGAAACAGGTCTCGGAGGGAGGTATTTGGGAGCTTACAAAGGTTCTCTAAGGAAGAAGTTAAGGCGGCGGCCTTTGATTGTGGTGCAGATAAATCGCCTGGGCCGGACGGCTTTAACTTTAGGTTTATTATGCACTTCTGGGCGTATTCAGAGGAAGAGTGTATGAAGGTGTTTGAAGAATTTTATCATTCTGAGGAAATAAGCAAGGAGTGCGGCTCTTCTTTTATTACACTTTTTGCAAAAACTAAGACGCCTATGGGATTGAAGGACTACAGACCTATATATCTTATTGGGGTTATTAGTAAGATTATTTCTAAAGTGGTTACGGCTAGACTGAAGAAAGTTATTGAGAGGTGATCTCGAATTCGCAATCGGCTTTTGTGAAGGAGAGATACATTCTTGATGGCCCTTTGGTGCTTAATGAGGTTATTGGGTGGGTCAAGAAAATAGAAGAAAAGTATCCCTGTTGAAATTAGATTTTGAAAAGGCTTACGACAACGTGAGTTGGGAATTTCTGTTAGATGTCTTGTCTCGTATGGGTTTTCCCCCAAGGTGGTGTATGTGGGTGAAAGGGATTTTGCATTCTGCTCGGTCTGCGGTCTTGGTAAATGGTTCGCCTACGTTTGAGTTCCAATGTCAAAAGGGACTTAGACAAGGAGACCCATTATCGCCGTTTCTTTTCCTTGTTGTCATGGAGGCTTTGGCTTGCTTGTTTGCTAAAGCTAGCGATTTGGGGATGTTGGAAGGGGTGAAGCTCCCGCATGGCGGTCCGGTTGTGTCACACCCCCATCTTAGGCCTAGGAGCGTGACCCAATAGTTGGTACCAATATTGTAAATAAATCAGAGTTACGTTAGTTTGCGGAAGACTTATAAAACTTCAAGGATCAAAACATAACTTTTATATTTACATTCAAAAGACGGGATTATGAACACCCTTTTAAGTTAAGAAAAGATTATATGTTTATAAATACAAACCACCATGTTAAGTTTACAAAAGAAATCCGAGCCATCAGATTTATATACAAAGCACTTCGATATCCCAAGCACTAAACTTGTTCACCTGCGAAATGTAAGAAAATACGTCAGCAACGAATGCTGGTGAACATGCTGACGCAAAAATATTTTCTTTTACTTAATTACTCCTCGAGGCTACGCCTGCCTCGGCCCAACGTGGCTTAGGAATAACCAAGTCAAATAACACATTATAAATACGAGCCTCTACGCTAGGTCACCTCAGCAAACACCGCAGCGTTCGACTTAGTTAAGTACCCTTAAATATACACAACGGTCGTACTCCCTGCAGGAGAGCATCCTACGACCAAGGGTGGTGCGATCATGACCATATATCGCATAGTACCACCTATGTAAGGATCCAGACATACGACATACGTATACCACAGCCTGAGGGCTAGGTTTATACCCTTATTCCTAATGGTTTTAGGAACACCAAGTTCCTTGTAAACAATTTCTTAAAGCAAGTCGACTCATTTTAAAATAAGTAAAAGTTTGGGGGCGTATTCACCTTGTCTCTTTAGGATCGGCTTCACTCACCGTCCAAGGGTCTTTCCCTTACTTTATCTCGAACCTATAGTTACGAGTATAAATATTTGTTAGTCGGATACACGATCCGGCTTAAGACCTTTAGTCTTATATCTTAATCCTCGATTGAACCTTTAGTTCAATTCTTATTTACTTAAAAACCTTAAGTTTAAAAGTAATTTTTAAACCTTTAGTTTATATGAAAACCCGATGTTTCTTCTCTTCCAAGAAACGTAATCTTTTTTTTTATTATTTAAAAATACTCTTATTCAATAAATAATAATTTCATAACAAAGAATATATACATATATATTTACACACATATATACGTATTCAACAATTATTCAATAATCATATTTTCATTCGTTTCTTAGTTATGTTTTCTTTTCTTTTTCTTTTATCGAGGTATCGATTATATCCTCGACTTAAGGCTTAAGCCTTGAATATAATATTAGATTATATTGAATTCGATATTATGCCTAACCTTAAGTGGCGTAAAGAAACTCTAGAGACTCGAGCAGCACCCCAACGCCGCTTTACTTTGCTCGACACGCTAATCGAGATATGCCAAATCTTCAATACTCGTGGGCACGCACTTCGAGAACAAACGCCATTCTTGGTTTAATGTGGGTGGAGGGTGGCACGCACTTCGAGGAAACGTTACACACAAACAAGGGATCGGGGCACGCTTATTGAGGTATTATTGCACGCTTATCGAGGAAAGGCTAGAGAGAGAGTAGTGAGAGGTTACAGCTGATTTGGTGTGCAGATTTGAAATGCCCATGGTTGCTATTTATAGGCGATTTTTGGAACCCCAACGCGGTACGCGATGGGTCCCTGGGCTGACCTATAGCGTACCACGATATAGGTCAGATGACGCGGCAGGTAGGCCTGCCACGTGTCGACACGTGGCAGGCACCGCTCCACGTGGGGACACGTGGCGACAACCGGTGCCACCGTGTGCACGTGGCACACGTGTCACAAATTGTCAGATGTCTCATCGCGATACGCGATGGGGTTCTCTTCTGACTCATCGCGTAGCGCGATGGGTCAGGAAATCAGATTTTTCATTTTTAACCCTCCAGTTTGGATTTTGGCAATTTCAGTCCCTAGACTTTGGAAAGTTGACATTCTTGGCCTGAATTTTACGTGATGTTACATCCTCCCCACCTTGAAATAAATCTCGTCCTCGAGATTGCTTAAGAGAATAAGTGGGGGTATTTCTTCTTCATCTCGGACTCGAGTTCCCATGTATACTCAGGTTATCTTCGTGAGTCCCATCTTACTTTCACGATTTTCAAAGTTCGTCTTTTTAGTTTCTTTGTTTTCGAATCCTCAATTTGAATTGTTCTTTCGATAATTTTTAAGTTTTCGTTAATTTCAACCTCTTTTAGGGGCATCGAAAGAGATTCGTCAGCTAGACACTTTCTTAGATTTGAAACATGGAATACTTCGTGTATCCCTTGCATTCCTCGGGTAGTCGCAAACGGTATGCGACGGTACCAATTCGTTCAAGTACCTCGAAGGGTCCAACGAATCGAGGACTTAGTTTGCCTTTCTTGCCGAATCGAACTACGCCTTTCCATGGCGAGACATTCAAGAGAACTTTATCACCGACACTAAACTCTAACGGCTTACAACGGACATCGGCATAACTCTTTTGGCGATCACGTGCCGTCTTAAGTCGTTCGCGGATTTGAAGAACTTTGCCGGTGGTTTCTTGGACTATTTCGGGTCAAAACAATTGATTATCTCCAGTTTCAGACCAGCACACGGGTGTCTTACATTTTCGACCATACAACGCCTCGAATGGTGCGGCTTGAATGCTCGAGTGATAACTATTGTTATATGAAAATTCCATTAGGGGTAAGTGGTCATCCCAACTTCCGCCTAAGTCTATCACACAAGCGCAAAGCATATCTTCCATCGTTTGGATTGTCCTTTCGCTTTGCCCATCAGTTTGTGGATGATAGGCGGTGCTAAGGTTTAACTTTGTACCAAGAGCTTGTTGGAAGCTTTTCCAAAAAGGCGACGTGAAACGACTGTCTCGATCAGAAAATATTGATAGTGGTACTCCATGCAAAGCAATGATGTTGTGCACATAAATACGCGCTAATCTATCCATTGAATACGACTCATTGATAGGTATAAAATGTGCGGACTTTGTTAAACGGTCCACGATTACCTATATAGCATTATGTTGTCGAGTCGTTTTCGGGAGTTTGGTAATGAAATCCATTGTGATTAACTCCCAATTCCATACAGGAAGTTCGGGTTGCTGAAGCAATCCTGAAGGCTTTTGATGTTCAGCCTTGACCTTTAAACACGTTAGACATTTCGCAATATGCGAAGCGATGTCCTTCTTCATTCCGTTCCACCAGTAGTTTGACTTAAGATTTTGATACATTTTGTCACTATCGAGGTGCATTGTATATTTGGACTTGTGAGCTTCGTTCAAGATTTTCTCACGCAAGCCTCCAACGATTGGTACCCATATCCTATTACTGAGTCTTAGAATACCATCGTCACGTTTGACTAACGAGTCAATGGTGCCATTGCGTTTTTCGTCGGAGATTTGGTTTTCGTTGATTGCTTGAGTTTGCGCGGATTTTATTTGTTCAAATAGATCAATTTGGAGTTCTAGGCGCAAAGCTCGAACCCTTTTGGGCTTCTCATTTTCTTTACGACTTAAGGCATCGGCCACGACGTTGGCCTTGCCTTCATGATACACAATTTCACAATCATAGTCATTAAGAGTCTTCATCCATCGCCGTTGACGCATGTTGAGCTCTTTTTGATCAAAGATGTGTTTCAAACTTTTGTGATCAGTGTACACGGTGAATCGTACTCCGTAGAGATAGTGCCTCCAAATCTTAAGTGCAAAGATTATGGCGCCTAACTCTAGATCGTGAGTCGTGTAATTCTTTTCGTGTACTTTCAATTAACGAGAGGCGTATGATATTACTTTCTTTTGTTGCATTAGTATGCATCCTAAACCCGAGTGAGATGCGTCACTAAATACTACAAAATCTTCAGTACCTTCTGGCAAAGCCAAGATAGGTGCTTGGGTAAGCTTTTGTTTAAGTATATCGAACGCCTCTTGTTGCTTCGTCCCCATTCATACTTAATGTTCTTACGAGTTAATGAAGTTAAGGGAACGGCGATACAAGAAAAGTTCTCGATGAACCTACGGTAATAGCCAGCCAAACCTAAGAAACTTCGGATCTCGGTTGGCGACTTCGGGACCTCCCACTTAGAGATAGCTTCAATCTTAGCGGGGTCCACTTGAATACCGTTGACATTGAAGATGTGACCAAGAAATTGCACCTCGTGCAACCAGAACTCTCATTTCGAGAACTTGGCTTACAACTTCTCGGTTCCAAGGATTTCAAGCAGAATTCGAAGATGTATTTCATGATCGGCCTTGGACTTAGAATAAATAAGTATGTCGCCGATGAAGACGATAACAAATTTATCCATGTACGGCTTACAGATACGGTTCATCATGTCCATAAATACGGCTGGAGCATTAGTAAGTCCAAACGGCATAACCGTGAACTCATAATGTCCATACTCTATTCGAAAAGCAGTCTTTGGAATATCTTCAGATTGGACTTTGAGTTGGGGATAGCCGGAACGAAGATCGATTTTAGAAAAATAGCTAGCACCTTGAAGTTGGTCAAAAAGATCATCGATACGAGGGATTGGATATCGATTTTTGATTGTGACTTTATTTAACGCACGATAGTCGATGCACATTCGCATGGAACCATCTTTCTTCTTAACGAATAGAATTGGTGTTCCCCAAGGCGAAGAACTTGGTCGAATGAAACCTTTCTCAAGTAGCTCGTCTAGTTGCTTCTTTAACTCTTTCATTTCGGTTGGCGCTAAGCGATATGGAGCTTTGGCGATCGAAGCAGTACCGGGAATAAGATCAATTCTAAACTCTACTTCACGATCGGGAGGAATTCCAAGAAGTTCATCAGGAAAGACGTCAGAAAAATCAGAAACGATAGGGACGTCTTGAATTTGTTTTGGCTTAGATTCTTCAGTGACGTAGGCCATGAATGCGAGGCATCCTTGATTCAAACATTTGTTAGCTTTAATCATGGAGATTATGCTAACTTGGCCACGTCTTTGTCCCCTTCAATTCGAATTGTTCGTTTATCGGGGGCTTGGAGTTCCACAATTTTGCTATTGCAGATGATACGGGTATGGTTATCGGATAACCAATCCATACCAAGTACAATATCAAAACCAGCCAAACTCATAGGTAACAAACAAATAGGTAAGATATTACCAGCTAAAAGGATTTTTCCGTTTTCAAAAGCTTCGGAGATTTTAACGATTTCGCCACTAGCAGTCTCGACGCTTAGAGTTTTATCTAATTTAGTTAATGGTTAGTTTAATAGACTACACAAACTATAATCTATAAAACTCAAATTGGCACCCGAATCGAATAAAACTCTAGCATAGGTGTCGTTGACTAGAAACGTACCGGTTATGGTTTCCGGCATGTCGGCGGCCCTTTTTGTGTCGAGTACGAAGACTCGAGCGTTTCCTTTCTTGTCTTTGCCACCTCCACCCGCACTACCACCGGCGGGTTTGTTCTTTGGGCACTCGAAGCTTAGATGGCCCATTTCCTTGCAGTTGTAGCAAGTCATTTTCTTTTCCAGTAATCAGCAGCATCATGACCCGTGCGATTGCATGATTCACACACTTTAGAAGGCGGGGAAAAGTTGCAACGTCCCCTATGATACCTCCTACAAGTCTTGCATTGTTGAGTGTTTGAATTGAATCGGCTTTGGTTCACGCCCTTGCTTTTGAATCGGTTATTTCCTCTACTTGTCCTTCCTTGAGTTGTTGGCGTCGTAACCTTCTTGTCTTCTTCTTTGTTACGAACCATGCCACTCATTAAATAACCGGCCAACTCCATTGCAGAGTCAGCGGTTTGTGGTAGGTGAGACCTTACCATGTCGTGGATTTCCCGCGGAAGTCCCCAAATATAGCTCGTGACTTTCCTGGACTCGGGGTTAACCAGCTGGGGCACTAGGCGACAATACTCATGGAATTTAGTATTGTATTCGCGGAGGTTAACCCAATGACCTTGAGATTCAAAAATTTCGTTTGAATCTGGTCGGTTTCGTGCATGGGACAAAACTTAGCCATCAACAAGGCTTTAAAATCTTCCCAACTCATACCATACATTACATCTCTTCCTTTGCTCATTAATAGAGCATTCCACCACTCCAATACTTCAACTTTGAACATTAAAGCAGAGTATTGGATTTTCTCCACTTCGGAACATTTACTTGTGATAACGATTGTTTCCATCTCTTCTAGCCACCTCACAGCTAAAATGGCTCCTTTGTCACCATGGAACTCTTTTAGTCCATAGTATTTGAAGTCTTTAAAAGAACAACCACTTATCTTGAGTTTCTTAAACTAACGTCTAACATCACCATTGGCATTAGACTCATGTACACTCTCTTCAACATGAGATGGGTTCGGACAGGATTTTTCGGATTTATGAGAGGGATGAACAGACGGATTAGCAGATCGAGAATTTGTAGTTTGCCTAAAATAAGTCCTATTTAAAGATTCTTCTCTAACAACATCTTTTATCATCTTTTGTATTTTGTTCATATATTTTTCGGGAATATCTTCCTCTCTCTCATTTTCGGGGCCTTTCCCCTTAGCTTTTATCTCTCTCTCTTTACGAGTATTTTCGTTATTATTGCTTTGTTCAGACATTTTCTTTTCAATATGTCTTTTAATTGAAATTTAACAAATTTCTTATATTAAACACAAGTTTATTTATTATACATATATATCTCATGGATATATATATTTTACAATACATATATATCGTTTCCACGATATATATTACTGGTCATATCATTACATTTAGAACGTTTCATACGTTCTTTATTTATACACAAATCATACAATACTAATTTACACATAGAGTCTTCACATTTCACACCACCACTTTCAGTCTTTCAAGAACTTCTTTACTACCTTCATTAATTTGTTACATTTACGAAGGAGTGTTTCTCCAACTTTCTTCTTTTTCTTCTCTTCCTCGTGCACCTTCTTCCTCCAATCGTCGGTTTCATGTAGAGCGCGGTCTAGATGTTCTTCGTACGACTGCGGGATTATGTTGGGGTATCCGTACTGTGGAGGTGGGTCGCGGTAACCCAGTGTCAACATTTCGTAATGGTTCTGCGGTTCTGGATACAGAACATTAGTCTTGTCGGTTGCGAGGTAGAGGTAAGTCTTGGCAGCTTGATTATGCTCGCAGATCTCATCGGCTTGCTCTTGAATTGAAGGAACTTCTCCTTGAAATGGTGGAAAGTTTGACGAGGTTCGGATCCTTAATTTCTCCAAGTATTGTACATATGGGTCCGCAGAACCAAAGCTTGCATTGTGGGAAGTGAGTGATCCATTCATCGGGCTTGATATCTCGTTATGATTCTCAGGATGCTCTTCTTCCATATCTTCCTCAGATTCTTCTATGGGGTCCTCTTCATCTTCGTTGGAATCTTCCTCTTCGTTGGGATCTTCTTCTTCCATGGGTTCCTCTTCTTCTTCTGGTTTATTTTCCTCCATTGGTTGTGTGGATTCATTGATTATTGGAATTATCTGAAAAGTCTCAGTTCACATCATTATTCTCATCTTGGGTCTACGGGATGGTCCTTCTCCATTGTTGTTTGGTTTTGAGCTGACTTCATTAAAGATAGAGCTTCCGGTAAACCATCGGCATGGGTCCGAATGACATTTCATCCAATCGGAAGATGGAGACTTTGGTTCTTCTTTGATAGGTATGTTAGATAGAAAGGCATATGATGGATGTGGATTTGGCGGTACATAACCAGTTGGGAAATATTGTGGTACCTCCGTGGGTTGATAAGTAGGGATCTCTGATGGGTGATACGTTGGTACTTCTGACGGTTGATACATTGGCATAGTCGGTGCATGATAGCTTGAGTGCCTTGGTGCCTTAACACTTGGCTTCGGTGGACTATCGGGGATGTCAATCGGGTAGTTTCGACTTCCGAGATAGTATAAGGGCTTGGACAAGTCTCTTTCCACGTCTTGGTCAAAATATGCCTCGTAGTATCCATCGCTCATGTTGTCTTCGGGATATGGTTCGGCTATTCTGGCTTCCTTTGCCTTGGGTATAAAGTTTTCGATGTGAGCTTTAAATGACATCTACATTTTATGGGTGGTTTAGATTGTAGAGAGGGAAAGAAAGGTTACCAGCCTATCTTATCCCTAAACACATAAGCAATTATTTCCTAAACTTTGATCGAAGCTTGGGTATTGTTTTATGATACCCAATTCGCTAATATCGATGGCTCTGATACCAACCTGTCACACCCCCATCTTAGGCCTAGGAGCGTGACCCAATAGTTGGTACCAATATTTTAAATAAATCAGAGTTACGTTAGTTTGCGAAAGACTTATAAAACTTCAAGGATCAAAACATAACTTTTATATTTACATTCAAAAGACGGGATTACGAACACCCGTTTAAGTTAACAAAATATTATATATTTATAAATAAAAACCACCGTGTTAAGTTTACAAAGAAAATCCGAGCCATCGGATTTATATACAAAGCACTTCGATATCCCAAGCACTAAACTTGTTCACCTGCGAAATGTAAGAAAATACGTCAGCAACGAATGCTGGTGAACATGCTGACGCAAAAATATTTTCTTTTACTTAATTACTCCTCGAGGCTACGCCTACCTCGGCCCAACGTGGCTTAGGAATAACCAAGTCAAATAACACATTATAAATACGAGCCTCTACGCTAGGTCACCTCAGCAAACACCGCAGCGTTCGACTTAGTTAAGTACCCTTAAATATACACAACGGTCGTACTCCCTGCAGGAGAGCATCCTACGACCAAAGGTGGTGCGATCATGACCATATATCGCATAGTACCACCTATGTAAGGATCCAGACATACGACATACGTATACCACAGCCTGAGGGCTAGGTTTATACCCTTATTCATAATGGTTTTAGGAACACCAAGTTCCTTGTAAACAATTTCTTAAAGCAAGTCGACTCATTTTAAAATAAGTAAAAGTTTGGGGGCGTATTCACCTTGTCTCTTTAGGATCGGCTTCACTCACCGTCCAATGGTCTTTCCCTTACTTTATCTCGAACCTATAGTTACGAGTATAAATATTTGTTAGTCGGATACACGATCCGGCTTAAGACCTTTAGTCTTATATCTCAATCCTCGATTGAACCTTTAGTTCAATTCTTATTTACTTAAAAACCTTAAGTTTAAAAGTAATTTTTAAACCTTTAGTTTATATGAAAACCCGATGTTTCTTCTCTTCCAAGAAACGTAATCTTTTTTTTATTATTATTTAAGAATACTCTTATTCAATAAATAATAATTTCATAACAAAGAATATATACATATATATTTACACACATATATACGTATTCCACAATTATTCAATAATCATATTTTCATTCGTTTCTTAGTTATGTTTTCTTTTCTTTTTCTTTTATCGAGGTATCGAGTATATCCTCGACTTAAGGCTTAAGCCTTGAATATAATATTAGATTATATTGAATTCGATATTACGCCTAACCTTAAATGGCGTAAAGAAACTCTAGAGACTCGAGCAGCACTCCAACGCCGCTTTACTTTGCTCGACACGCTAATCAAGATACGCCAAATCTTCAATACTCGTGGGCACGTACTTCGAGAACAAACGCCATTCTTGGTTAAATGTGGGTGGAGGGTGGCACGCACTTCGAGGAAACGTTACACACAAACAAGGGATTGGGGGACGCTTATCGAGGTATTATGGCACACTTATCGAGGTAAGGCTAGAGAGAGAGTAGTGAGAGGTTAGAGCTGATTTGGTGTGCAGATTTGAAATGCCATGGTCGCTATTTATAGGCGATTTTTGGAACCCCATCGCGGTACGCGATGGGTCCCTGGGCTGACCTATCGCGTACCGCGATATAGGTCAGATGACGCGGCGGGTAGGTCTGCCACGTGTCGACACATTGCTGGCACTGCTCCATGTGGCGACACGTGGCGGACGTGTTGCCACGTGGTGACACGTGGCGACAACCGGTGCCACCGTGTGCCACGTGGCACACGTGTCACAAATTGTCAGATGCCCCATCTCGATACGCGATGGGATTCTCTTCTAACTCACCGCGTAGCACGATGGGTCAGGAAATCAGATTTTTCATTTTTAACCCTTCAGTTTGGATTTTGGCAATTTCAGTCCCTAGACTTTGGAAAGTTGACATTCTTGGCCCGAATTTTGCGTGATGTTACAGGTTGTGTCCCATATGTTTTATGCTGATGACGCGCTAATTTTGGGTAAGTGGAATGCAAACAATTTGTGTGTGACGAATCGCATTATGCGAATTTCTACTTATGTTCTGGCTTGAGAATTAACATTCACAAGTCGGTGTTATTTGGGTTAGGGGCGGCGGAAGAAGAGGTTAGTTATATGGCAAATTTTTTTGGATGTAAGATTGGGTGATTGCCTTTTATGTACTTAGGCGTTAAAGTGGGAGCGAATATGAACCGAATTTCAAATTGGGATCCGGTGGTGGAAACGATTCAAAATAGATTATCTTCTTGGAAGTCTAAACTTCTTTCCTTAGGTGGGCGGCTTACTTTGTTGAAGGCAGTTTTAGCTACTTTACCGGTGTACTACCTCTCTATTTACAAGGCCCCGGTTACCGTGGTTGAAAAGATTGAGAAAATGATGCGGAAATTCCTTTGGGTGGGGTGTATGGAGGGTAAGGGTATGCATTGGGTGTGTTGGGACATTGTTACAAAGCCTAAGAAGGAGGGAGGCTTGGGTATCACTAAACTTGTTGAGGTAAATACGGCTTTGCTTGCTAAGTGGGCTTTTAGATTTAAATCCGATGTTGAAGGTATAAGGAGGAGGGTTATTGAGTGCATTCATTGAGGTAGGAATCGGTGGTGTTTCTTCCGATTAAAAACTATATCCCTGGATGTTTGAAGAATATTGTTAGTCATTTGGATAAAGTGGTTATAAACGGGATTTCGCTGAAATCCCAAATTCGGGGCAAGCTTGGGAATGGGGATTCTCTTTGTTTCTGGTTGGATTTATGGCTGGGCCCAGTGCCGTTAAAAGACAGATGGCTAGGGCTGTTTTGACCGGACAAGAAGAAAAATGATAAAGTGGGCATGCGATTGATGCAGGTCGATACTAAAGCTGTGCTAGCAGACTCGTGGGTGATGGAAACGAACACTGTACAGACCATTTATGAAGCGCAAGAGGCTGTCTTCTTGCTCTCTCAAGTTAGATTCGTTGGGGGAAAAGATAAGTGGGTTTGGGAACCTGATAAAGATGGGTTGTTTAGTGTTGCGCTTGTTAAAAAATGGTTGGGAGAGGACGGTTCTACAAGGCCTAATTCGGTTTTAACGTGGGAGTCTTGGGTCCCGATTAAAGTTAATGTCTTTGTTTGGAGAATGATCCTGGATCGTTTGCCGACCCGTGATGCGCTGGCTAGAAGGATGATTAACATTTCGGACATGTCTTGTCCCTTATGCGACACAGGCTACGAAACATTGCAACATCTGTTAGTTGATTGCGGTGATTCTTTTGGAGTTTGGAGCTTTATTTGGAAATGGTGTAGGATAAATGGAGGCATGTTTCGAACAGTTAAGGATATTATGAATATGGACTTTGTGGCTAAGGGTACTAAGTGGAAGATGAAGACTTTAAGAGGTATCTTGATGGTTTCTTGTTGGGTTATTTGGAACGAGCGAAATAAGAAGGTGTTTCAAGGTTCGTCCTCCCGGGTTGTGGACATGGTGGCGAGGGTGAAAGTGTTATCCTTTTTTTGGTTTAAACATCGAACTAGGTACAAAAATGTGGTTTGGAACGATTGGGTTAAATACCCTTTGTATGGTTTGTAAGTTCTGGTTCGGTCCTTGATTTGAGGTCCGGCCTTTGTGTTTAATGAAATTTTTTGTTCAAAAAAAAAATACTTGTTGGAGGTGGTTGTGAGCGAATGAGAGATAAAAAATTACTGTTCATAATAAATTTGAAAAAAAACACTATTCATCATCAATGATTTTATGAAATTTGTATATAATGGTTGCAAGTAGAGAATAAAAAAAAATAATGATAAATATAAAAAAATACTATTTAATTGAAAAGTAAAATAAAGGTAGTGATATTTATGCATCGTTTGGTCGTTAAAAAATCAAATGGCCGATCGAAGTTGTGGAATTAAAGGTTGGAGATTTTTTAAAATATTTTGTATTTCCTTGTGGCCACATGGCATTATATTAGTTGTTTGTAAGATTTTTTTAGAAAAAAATTATTTCTCAGAAAATCAAATATTATCTTGTTTATATGAAAAAAAGATTATCAAAATTAATATTTTCACCATAAATTATATTGTATAATGTTAAGACATACTTTTAATGAGAGGATCAAAATAAAATGACGATTTTGCTTATACTGTGTTTCCATGTTTACTTAGACTTTGCGTAGTGTCGGGAGAGATTGGGGAAGAAGTGTGTAACGTGGCGCTTAGTCTGCAAGAATATAAACTGTATATTAGGGTTGCAGTTGTGTGGGAAAGATTGTGAGAGAGAGATGCCACAGTTTTAATGATTATATATATAAAAGTTAATAAAATTAAGATGGCCCCAAATTTGAGAAAAAAAATATTTCTCATCCATCCTCAATCGTCCTCTCTTCTCCTTTCACTTCTTGTCTCGGATGATCTTATCAAAAAAGGAAATAATACATGTTATTTCATTTTCCTTTTCTATTTCTCCCTTTATTTTTCTCTTTTCCTTTTTGGTCATTCTAAATTAGAAGTACGTGTGTTTACTCATTAAAACCCTTCTTTTTATATTTTCTTTCTTGTATTCTTTTAAATGAAACTTTGTATTCTCTTAAATGAAACTTACAAACAAAACAAATTTATATTTACTTTCTTTTAGGGGTGACCACGGTTCGATTCGGTACGGTTATTGGGTGAAACCCAAACCTAAACCTAAACTATCGGTTATTTTAGAATACCAACCAATCGGTTTTCGGTTATTCGATTATTCGGTATTCGGTTATTTTCGTTTTTTTATTGTGAGTCGACATTACAAAAAAAAAACAAAGAATTCAAAAAAAAAAAAATAGAATACCTCATACATATTGAATTCAAAAATAGGACGTGTTATGTGGAACCAAACAAATACAAAGTTGTTTGAGTAGTAGAGTTTAAAATTTAACAATGTTCTTAATAAAAAAAAACTAAAGGTTTCCCGAATATTTATTTATTGTCTTATTCATCTTCAAAGTTTAGAACCAATCTTGATCATCTTCATCACCATCAATGATAGATTATTTTGGTGTATGTTTCTGGCCATTACATCTTAAAAAAAACAAGTAGAAAATATAGGTTCGATTAATCGGTTCGGTCCGGTTTTTTTCGGTTTTTTAAAATTGATAACCTAACCTAAACCCAAAAATCAGTTTTCGAAAAACTAAAAATTTAACAATCGGTTAATGCTTTGGTTCGGTTTTTTCAGTTATTCGGTTTCGGTTCGGTTAATTCAGATTTATGATCACCTCTACTTTCTTTTCCTTCTACAAAAGTACCTAGGAACACACACTTTTATTTCTCTCCGTTACTTTCCCTTTCTTTTTTTTAGGTGGGACTCGGAAATAGTGTAAATGTCTTGGAAAACAACTAGTCCCTTCATTCGTTGAAATTAAAGTACAGGAAAATGAAGGAAATGGTATTTTGGATAGCACTTTTTTTACTTTATCAAATTCCTTCACTATATGTAAAGTCCATAACGTTTTTATAATTTATATGAGATAATTTTTTAAAAAAAATCCGTTGTAAAACTGAGCATTTGTTCTTTAATTTGAAACCATATAGCTATATAAAAATAAGAATAAAAAAACTAGAGAAAAGAAATTGGCTTGTACTATATTTTTTGTGCAGCGTTTTTTGTACTAGAATTTTGTGGTACATTTTTTTTACTGAATTTGTTGTGTGAATTTTTAAACTAGATTCTTTAAGCTGTTATTTCTTTTATTGGATTTTTTAAGTGGGTGAAAGTTTGGGTTTAGAACCGAGATGCCCTCTATCCTATTTATGAGGAGATGACATATAATCCTTCTTAAGCAACTTACGTAAAACATCCTTTTTAGGGCACTACGTGCGTTCCTTTAGGGCACTACGTGCGTTCCTTTAGGGTACCCTAGAAGTACACTCGCATCTCCGTGTCACTTAATTTTATCTATTAATTACATTGAACTACCCTAGAACCCCATATTTAATGAAACAACTCCTTATCAGACACACATAACTCTCTCCCACTCTCATCTCCTTTCCACGGTTTCTATTACCAGAACAACCATCTTATTAAAAACTGGTATTGGTGTTATTGCAAGGGTAGTCCTTCTAGTGAGGGGGTACCTGACTGTGCCCTTTCTTAATTTCGTTAAAGAGACCCCATACTTCTATGGGTAAAGTTAAAATATAAAGAAAAATAAAAATGAGAATGATGAAATGAAATCTAATTCATTGATCTTAGATTTGTATGGTGAAGATTAATTTGAAAATAAAAATTGATGAAAAGGGCACGATGATAATAACCCACTTATGATGACGCTTGTAACACCCCGACCGATGGCGGATTATACATCGGGGCGCTACGAATTGTTTCATTACTCGTGACACTACTTGGGTGTCAATATTTAATAAATACATTTCATTGCGCATGCGCATAACACACCATAAAGTAACATAAATCACATATCATAACTCATAATATTCAAATACATAAATTTGTCTTGTTATATTTTAAACTAGGTCCAAAGTAAAAGAAAACATCCTACGTGTCCTCGAGTTTCCAAAAGCAGCTACAGCAAACCTGAACATGTGTTAAAATAAAACGTCAGCACTTGCGTGTCGGTGAGAAATCAAGTTTAATAGATATAAATAGATAATAACAAAGCACTGCGCGCAACATGTGTATAACTGGTGTTCAACATAGTGTGTAAACAGATTGTGATCAAGCCTAAATAGATCATAGCTCATAGTTCATAGCGTGCTCCAAATCGAGCAAAAACAAATAATCATTCGTGTATGTGCAAACAAACCAAGAAAATCGTAACAATAGGTCTCCCGTGTTCATCTAATGGATCCATGAAAACTTCGGAATAGGCCGATCAAAGCGGTTAATGATCAACACATACAAATATACAACACTAGTAAACGTCCATAACACATGGGTTTTGCGCACATAATTTCATAAACAAGTTTAAGACTCAAGTTGTACGAACACATGAACATCCCAAAACGTTAAAAATAAAAGGGGATTAGGTACGAGATTACTCACCTGTAAAAGGTGCAAGAACCAACTTTTAAACAAGCGAAAGTTAACCTATAAATAAGAGGTTATTAGTTTAACGATTGGTTTTTATGTCTTGAATATATGCAAGTCACTTAAACAAATTATTTAAAAAAAATATATATATATATTATATTTACCGAGATTTCTGGGCAGAAAAGAAGAGAAGACGGATAGCAAAGAGGGGAGTGGAGGCGTCGCTGAGGATCTTCGGCTGAGAGTAAGGGAGAAATATTTTGGGGAGTGTTTAAGTGTTTGAGTGTAGTGATTAATTATCCAAGAAATTAGTTTTATTTATAGGAAAACCCTAGGGAACACATCCCTTGAATTGGGGAAAAAGATCTTATCAAATCAAAGCAAAAGATATCAAAAGCAAGAGATATGGTGGCAGCTGCAGGGGATGGGGAAGGCTGACAGGTTACTGTTCATAGCATGGGAGGGGTCAGTCAAAGTACTGTTCAAGACATGGAAAAGAAGATTTTAAAAGATTATGCCAGTTACTTTTTCTGACAACCAAGAGGGTTGGTAAGCAAGCTGCGCCGAAAGTGACTTTTCGGACAGATGTCAGATCTGGCCTACTGTGCCCATACCTTGGCAGGTATAGCACAGAAGATAAGATATTTCAAAAGCATACAGGCTGGCTTAAACTGGAGAAAAGACTTAAGTGTCTAGCGCGAGAAGGCTTGAGTGCGCGAGGGCGAAGGCAGACAGAACAATCCTTAGCGCGCCGCGGGAAGAACTACAATCCTTAGCGCGCCGCGGGAAGAACTACAATCCTTAGCGCGCCGCGGGAAGAACTACAATCCTTTGCGCGCCGCGGGAACAGTTCGTCTCGCGTATCGCAGGAACAGCTGGTCTTCACGCAGGCTTCCTTGTAAGGAGTCTGGCGCGTGGAGCTGCGCAGACATCCTTAGGCGGGAAGAACCAAAGGACAAGCAAAGAGTTAAGAGAAAAAGGGGTTCAAGGCTTAAGGGTTAAGCAGAGGGGCGGGACGGCGACAAGAGAGAAAAAGGGGCGGGACGGCGGAAAGGAATTAATATTATTATCATTATTATTATTAGTAATATATATATATATATATATATTTGATAAATTTATAAAGATTATAATCAAATTTTAAATCGGATCCGAAAACGGGTACCTGGGTCGGGTCGGATTTGGGCAGTTGCCACAGTCTCCCCTACTTTAAGAAATTTCGTCCCGAAATTTATCTCGAAGTAGGATGCGCAGAGAAAAGGTGCGGGTATTTGATCTTCATTTGATCTTCCCTTTCCCAAGTGAACTCGGCTCCGCGCTTGGACTCCCAGCGAACTTTGACAATAGGGATGCGACTGCGCTTGGTTTGCTTCACCTCGCGATCCATAATCTCAACAGGCTTCTCAACGAAATGCATAGACTCATCAACTTGAACTTCATCAAGTGGTATGTGGAGGTTCTCGTCAGCTAAACATTTCTTGAGATTGGATACATGGAACGTTGGATGCACATTGCTGAGTGCGGGTGGCAGGTCCAGTTTGTAGGCAACATTTCCCACTCTCGCAAGAATCTTGAATGGACCAACATAACGAGGTGCAAGCTTACCTTTCTTCCCAAAGCGGACAACACCCTTCCAGGGCGACACTTTGAGGAGAACAAGATCACCAACTAGAAATTCGAGAGCGCAGTCAGCAGATGATCACGGATCTTGGCGATTTTATCGGTTGTCTCTTGAACTAGTTCGGGTCCTGTGATTTGAACTTCACCCACTTCGTTCCAACAAATCGGTGAGCGGCACTTTCGACCGTAAAGTGCTTCAAATGGGGCCATACCGATGCTGGAATGATAGCTGTTATTATAAGAGAACTCGATCAGAGGTAGGTGTGAATCCCAATTACCTCCAAAATCAAGAACACAAGATCGAAGCATATCCTCAAGGGTTTGGATGGTTCGCTCAGACTGTCCGTCAGTCTGAGGATGATATGCAGTACTCATGTCCAAACGAGTTCCTAATGCAGATTGGAGAGATTTCCAAAAGCGAGATATAAAACGGCCATCGCGATCGGATATTATGCTCAAGGGAGTACCATGACGGCAGACAATTTCCTTGACATATAGATGCGCAAGTTGTTCAACACGGTAGGTTTCACGAATGGGCAGAAAGTGGGCAGACTTGGTCAATCGATCCACTATTACCCAAATGCTATCATGTTTGCTTGCGGTCGAGGGTAACTTGGTGATAAAGTCCATTGCTATACTTTCCCATTTCCACGTAGGAATTTCTGGTTGTTCGAGCAAACCAGATGGGCGTTGATGTTCAGCTTTTACCTTAGAACAAGTTAGGCATTTAGCTACGAACACAGCAATATCCTTTTTCATACCGGGCCACCAATAAGTAAGGCGCAAATCTTTGTACATTTTGTCAGCGCCAGGATGAATGGAATACCGAGTTTTGTGCGCTTCACTCAGTATGACAGTGCGAAGAATCTCATCATTGGGAATCCAGATGCGATTGAGATAACAGAGAGTTTCATTCAGGTTAGGGACTAGATGCGCTTCCGCACCACACGCTAACTCGGCGCGTAGGTTGCCTTTGCTGATCGATGCGCGCTGTGCGTTGCGAATGCGCGATTCAAGATTGCTTTGGATCGGCGCGAAGTGAAGCTGCGTGGGCGGAAAAATACAGTTGAGTTGACTGGGTTTGCGGCTGAGCGCATCGGCTACCACATTAGCCTTTCCAGGGTGATATCGGATCTCACAATCGTAATCGCTGATGAGTTCGTTCCATCGGCGTTGTCTCATGTTAAGTTCCTTTTGATCAAAAATGTGCTGAAGGCTTTTATGGTCGGTGTAAATGATGCACTTAGTACCATAGAGGTAGTGTCTCCAGATTTTTAAGGAAAATACAACTGCGCCAAGTTCGAGGTCGTGAGTCGTATAATTCTTTTCATGAATTTTGAGTTGCCTTGACGCGTAAGCGATAACCTTGCCTCGTTGCATAAGTACACAACCGAGACCTTGGTTGGAGGCATCATAATAAACGACAAGGTCGTCAGTACCCTCTGGTAACGTTAGAACAAGAGCTTCGCACAACTTTCGCTTGAGCGTTTGAAAGGCTTCTTCTTGCTTCGAGCCCCAAATATACGGTTTGCCTTTGTGCGTTAATGCTGTTAAAGGCAAGGCGATTTTTGAGAAGTTCGAAATGAATCGCCGGTAGTAACCAGCTAAGCCCAAAAAGGAACGGATTTCGGTAGGAGTGGTCGGTGTAATCCAGTTCTTGATTGCTTCAATTTTGGATGGGTCGACATGAATACCCATCTTGTTTACAACATGACCAAGAAACTGTACTTCCTCAGACCAAAACTCACACTTGGAGAGTTTGGCATAGAGTTGTTCGGTTCAAAGCTTTTGCAACACCAACAGAAGATGTTGTTCATGCTCGGCCTTGGTTTTGGAATATACCAGAACGTCATCGATAAACACGATCACGAATTGGTCCAAAAAAGGCCTACACACCCGGTTCATTAGATCCATGAAGACGGCGGGTGCGTTGGTTAAACCGAAGGGCATGACCAAGAATTCAAAATGACCGTAGCGGGTTCGAAAGGCAGTTTTGGGAATATCTTCTTCGCGGATACGCAACTGGTGATAGCTAGAACGGAGATCGATTTTGGAGAAACAAGAGGCACCTTGGAGTTGGTCAAAGAGGTCGTCAATACGCGGTAAGGGATACCAGTTCTTAATGGTGAGCTTGTTCAGCTCGCGGTAATCGATACACATGCGAAACGAACCGTCTTTCTTTTTAACGAAGAAAACCGGAGCACCCCACGGCGAAGAGCTAGGGCGAATGAATCCTTTATTGGTCAACTCTTGAAGTTGACTTGCTAATTCTTGCATTTCAGCGGGTGCAAGTCGATAAGGAGATTTGGCTACGGGGGATGCACCAGGAACAAGATCAACACGAAACTCGACTTCCCGAGCGGGAGGTAAACCAGAAAGATCTTCGGGAAAGACTTCAGGGAAGTCACGCACGATGGGGATTTCATGAAGTTTCTTCTCTCCTTCATCGGGTTTGACCACATGAGTTAAGAACGCGACACATTTCGTTCGTAAAAGTCTTCGGGCTTCAGTGCATGACATAAGTTTAAGACCGTTAGATGGTTTCTCGCCGTAGATATGAAGATCTTGACCATTTTCCCGAGGAATGCGAATCAATTTCTTGGCGCAGATTACTTCGGCGCGATTTTGCGAGAGCCAGTCCATACCAATAATAACATCAAAACTTCCAAGAGGCATGGGAATGAGGTCGATTAGAAAATCGTGTTCATTAAGGTTAAGCGTGCAATCTTTGATCACGGAGTTTATTATAATTGTTTCACCGTTAGCCATTTCAACTGTAAAGTTTCCGTTTAAGTTTATTCGCGGTCGCGCAAGTTTTTGTTCAAATGCGCGAGAAATAAAACTCCTATCGGCGCCAGTATCAAAAAGTATAGATGCATATTGTCCGTTAAGTAAAAATGTACCATTAACCACGTCATTATTCGCTTACGCTTGGTGCGCGGTTATATTAAAAGCTCGTCCGCGCGCCACTTGGTTTGAAATTTGGTTAACCGGATTAGCTTGCGTAATTTGTACTTGCAGTCTCGGGCACGCGTTCCGGAAATGACTGGGGTCACCGCAGTTATAGCACGACCTGGGTCGTGGATTATGGTATGTTGATTGTGGGTTTTGCGGGTAGGTTGGTGGTGTTTGCGCGATTGGGTTGGCGGGAAGGACTCTACAGTACTCAGCAGTGTGACCAATACGGCCACATTGGTTGCATTGTCGACACGGGGTTTGAGTTGGGTGATGAAGTTTACAGGTTGGGCAAAAGGGTTGGTTTCCTGTGTAAGGTTTCTTAGTTGACGGGGCAGGGAGCGCGGAATTGGTTAAGGCATAGTTATGGACTACAGGGGGTGTTGGGTAGGTTGACAGTGGGTTAGGAGCGTGTACTGGAGGTTGGTAGGCGGGTTGCTGGACAATGAGCGGGTTGGTAAGCGCGTAGGCTTGATGATTGGGTTTGCGCCTGCGTTTGAGGTTGTTACGGTTTGAGGGTTCTGGCTTGGTTTCTGTTGGTTCTGGGACAGTCTTGGTGAGTTTGGTCTTCTCGGCTCCCCGCAGGAACAGGGTTCCTGCCCTGACATGGTTGTCGCTGAGCACAGCGGCCAACTCGATGGCGTCAGAGAGGGTTACTGGGTTCCTGGCCCATACAGAATCTTGAATTTCCATGGGGAGACCCCCAAGAAACTTTTCGATGGCGCGGCGGGAAGGGGTAACTAGGTGCGGGACAAGCAAACTTAGTTCGTGAAAGCGCGTAGCGTACTCGCGCGCTTCGCCACTGTACTGTTTCAAGTTCCAAAATTCCTCCTCAAGGCGCTTTACTTCGTTGGGAGGGCAGAATTCTCGAGTCAAAAGATCCTTGAATTCCTCCCAGAGCATGCTAGAAGCAGCCTCTGCGCCACGCGCGTGAGCTACTCCGTTCCACCATGTAAGCGCCCTTGATTCCAGGACACTTGAGGCGTATAAGGTTCGTCGGTCTGGAGGGCAATGGGTATGGAGGAAGGTGTTCTCAATTTTCTCGAGCCATTGGAGCATTACGGTGGCTCCTTCGAGCCCTGTGAATTTCGGAGGGTTACCCGCATTAAAGGACTTAATATTGTATCCGGAGGGGTTGGTATTATTTTGTTTTAAGGCTTGGGCTATTGCGGCGGCCATTTCCTGGGAACGACGCTGCATACGTCTGCGCGAGGCTTCTCTCCTCTGATGACGGCGAGCTGATAGCGGAGGCATTCTATAAAAGTTTTTGGTTAATATCTTGGTATGGGAAATCGTTTTAGTGCAAGGTATATCATTGTAAAGCTTGTTTCGCGGAGTTAAATGCTATAAAATTTTGAAGTAAAATATGAATTTAAATGCAAACTTAATACAGGTAATGAATTCGAATTGAAAATCGACAATTCATGCATCACCATGACTTTTCAAATCTTCAATTTAAAATATACGAGTAAATGAGTATTGGAGGTTGACAATTCATGTATCACCATGACTTTTCAAATCTTCAATTTAAAATATACGAGTAAATGAGTATTGGAGGTTGACAATTCATGTATCACCATGACTTTTCAAATCTTCAATTTAAAATATACGAGTAAATGAGTATTGGAGGTTGACAATTCATGTATCACCATGACTTTTCAAATCTTCAATTTAAAATATACGAGTAAATGAGTATTGGAGGTTGACAATTCATGTATCACCATGACTTTTCAAATCTTCAATTTTAGAACATAAAGTTAATGGGGATTGAAAATCAACTATTCATGTATCACCATGACTTTTCGGATTTTCAATGTTAAGTCCCAACAACAAACGAATATGTAAGTAAAGAAACGAATTGAAATTTAACAATAAAAATCGAAAGATCGCGGATAAAACATGAAATCATGTGCTGCGTATGCGCAAGCATATTTTATAAATATCGAGTAATTAACAATTAGCGAACAATCATGAGATTTTTCTCATGCGCGAGAAGGGACTCTTAGGTATTCTAGGTCGTTACGTCTAACCACCTAATCCTAAAGTCACGGAGCTCTGATACCAATCTGTAACACCCCGACCGATGGCGGATTATACATCGGGGCGCTACGAATTGTTTCATTACTCGTGACACTACTTGGGTGTCAATATTTAATAAATACATTTCATTGCGCATGCGCATAACACACCATAAAGTAACATAAATCACATATCATAACTCATAATATTCAAATACATAAATTTGTCTTGTTATATTTTAAACTAGGTCCAAAGTAAAAGAAAACATCCTACGTGTCCTCGAGTTTCCAAAAGCAGCTACAGCAAACCTGAACATGTGTTAAAATAAAACGTCAACACTTGCGTGTCGGTGAGAAATCAAGTTTAATAGATATAAATAGATAATAACAAAGCACTGCGCGCAACATGTGTATAACTGGTGTTCAACATAGTGTGTAAACAGATTGTGATCAAGCCTAAATAGATCATAGCTCATAGTTCATAGCGTGCTCCAAATCGAGCAAAAACAAATAATCATTCGTGTATGTGCAAACAAACCAAGAAAATCGTAACAATAGGTCTCCCGTGTTCATCTAATGGATCCATGAAAACTTCGTAATAGGCCGATCAAAGCGGTTAATGATCAACACATACAAATATACAACACTAGTAAACGTCCATAACACATGGGTTTTGCGCACATAATTTCATAAACAAGTTTAAGACTCAAGTTGTACGAACACATGAACATCCCAAAACGTTAAAAATAAAAGGGGATTAGGTACGAGATTACTCACCTGTAAAAAGTGCAAGAACCAACTTTTAAACAAGCGAAAGTTAACCTATAAATAAGAGGTTATTGGTTTAACGATTGGTTTTTATGTCTTGAATATATGCAAGTCACTTAAACAAATTATTTAAAAAAAATATATATATATTATATATTTACCGAGATTTCTGGGCAGAAAAGAAGAGAAGACGGATAGCAAAGAGGGGAGTGGAGGCGTCGCTGAGGATCTTCGGCTGAGAGTAAGGGAGAAATATTTTGGGGAGTGTTTAAGTGTTTGAGTGTAGTGATTAATTATCCAAGAAATTAGTTTTATTTATAGGAAAACCCTAGGGAACACATCCCTTGAATTGGGGAAAAAGATCTTATCAAATCAAAGCAAAAGATATCAAAAGCAAGAGATATGGTGGCAGCTGCAGGGGATGGGGAAGGCTGACAGGTTACTGTTCATAGCATGGGAGGGGTCAGTCAAAGTACTGTTCAAGACATGGAAAAGAAGATTTTAAAAGATTATGCCAGTTACTTTTTCTGACAACCAAGAGGGTTGGTAAGCAAGCTGCGCCGAAAGTGACTTTTCGGACAGATGTCAGATCTGGCCTACTGTGCCCATACCTTGGCAGGTATAGCACAGAAGATAAGATATTTCAAAAGCATACAGGCTGGCTTAAACTGGAGAAAAGACTTAAGTGTCTAGCGCGAGAAGGCTTGAGTGCGCGAGGGCGAAGGCAGACAGAACAACCTTAGCGCGCCGCGGTAAGAACTACAATCCTTAGCGCGCCGCGGGAAGAACTACAATCCTTAGCGCGCCGCGGGAAGAACTACAATCCTTAGCGCGCCGCGGGAAGAACTACAATCCTTTGCGCGCCGCGGGAACAGTTCGTCTCGCGTATCGCAGGAACAGCTGGTCTTCACGCAGGCTTCCTTGTAAGGAGTCTGGCGCGTGGAGCTGCGCAGACATCCTTAGGCGGGAAGAACCAAAGGACAAGCAAAGAGTTAAGAGAAAAAGGGGTTCAAGGCTTAAGGGTTAAG
Source organism: Bidens hawaiensis (assembly GCF_021521415.1). Taxonomy (NCBI): domain Eukaryota; kingdom Viridiplantae; phylum Streptophyta; class Magnoliopsida; order Asterales; family Asteraceae; genus Bidens; species Bidens hawaiensis. The sequence continues at coordinate 1,955,578 of NW_027491014.1, forward strand.
CAGAGGGGCGGGACGGCGACAAGAGAGAAAAAGGGGCGGGACGGCGGAAAGGAATTAATATTATTATCATTATTATTATTAGTAATATATATATATATATATTTGATAAATTTATAAAGATTATAATCAAATTTTAAATCGGATCCGAAAACGGGTACCTGGGTCGGGTCGGATTTGGGCAGTTGCCACAACGCTCTCTCTCTCTTCACATGCAAGTCACATGTCAATTCCTTCATCATTTTAAAACGTCTATAACTTTTTCATACGACGTTTTTCTTAGAAATTTTTTTACCATATTAACGAGCGTTTTTTTATCTTTAATATAAATATCACATTTTTATATAAAAATAAAAAAAAAGTTGGTAGGTTTTTTTTATTGTGTTATTTGATTGTCCATTGTGTTTTTTAATTGAGTTTTTTTATGCATTGTGTTATATAATTTGGTCATTATGTTTTTTAATTAATACTCATATTAATGATACAAATTAAACAAAAATTATGTCATTGTGTCTTTCGTTTGTCACTATGTCTGTGTGCTCAAGATTTGTTTTATCTTGATTGTGTATTACGTTCAAGCCATTGTGTAATATGTAGATTTCATTGTGTTTTACGTTTAAGGTCATTGTGTTATATGTATTTACCATGGTGTCTTACATTTAAGGCTGTTGTGTTATATGTATTTACCATTGTGTCTTATGTTTCAGGCCATTGTGTTGTTATATTATATGTAATCATTATTGTGTTTTACGTTTCATGTTATTGTGGAATATGCATTCATCATTGTGTTTTATGTATTAGATACTTTGTTGGTATTTTTCATTATATATATATATTATTACACAACGGTGTTACTAGTATTTAAAAAAAAAACACAATGATCAGTTGAAAGACACAGTGACGAAAAAACACAATAATAAACAGAAAGACACAATGAAGAAAAAAGACCCAATTGTAAACAAAAAGACACAATGACGTAAATTATTTTTTATTCTTATATAACAAAATTCTACTCATATTAAAGGTAAAAAACGTTTGTTATTATGATGAATTTTATTTTAAAAATAAATATCATATGAAAAAGTTATAAACGTTTAAAAATGATGGGGGAATTATCATATGACTTGAATGTGGAGAGAGAAAATGTGTAATATTACTTTTATACCATTTTTCCTTTGGTCTCTACTTGACACATGTCAATTAATTATGGCCTCTCATTCTTCTTATTTTTATTCCCCTTTGTATAATAACTAAGGGTAAAGTTAAAATACAAATGACAATAAAAATAAGAAGGGTGAGATTAAATCTAATTCATTGATCTTTGATTTGGATAATGAATATTAAATTGAAAATAAAAATTGATGAAAAGGGCATGAAGATAATAACCCACTTATGATGACTCTCTCTCTCTTTACATGCAAGTCACATGTCAACTCCTCAATCATTTTAAAACGTCTATAACTTTTTCAAACGACGTTTTTTTATAAATTTTTTTACCTTAATAACGAGCGTTTTTTTATCATTAATATAAATATTATATTGTTATATAAACATAAAAAAAGTTGGTGGGTTTTTTTGTATTGTGTTATTTGGTTGTCCATTGTGTTTTTAATAGAGTTTTTCTATGCATTGTGTTATATATTTAGGTCATTGTGTTTTTCAATTAATACTCATATTAAAGATACAAATTAAAACAAAAATTATGTAATTGTGTCTTTCGTTTGTCACTATGTCTGTGTGCTCAAGATTTGCTTTATCTTGATTGTGTATTATGTTCAAGCCATTGTGTAATATGTATATTTCATTGTGTTTTACGTTTAAGGTCATTGTGTTATATGTATTTATCATTGTGTCTTACGTTTAAGGTCGTTGTGTTATATGTATTTACCATTGTGTCTTACGTTTCAGGCCGTTGTGTTGTTATATTATGTGTATTCATTATTGTGTTTTACGTTTCATGTTATTATGGAATATGCATTCATCATTGTGTTTTATGTATTAAATAATTTGTTGTTATTTTTCATTATATATATATATATATATATTATTACACAACGGTGTTACTAGTATTTAAAAAAAAACACAATGATCAGTTGAAAGACACAGTAACGAAAAAACACAATAATAAACAGAAAGACACAATGACGAAAAAAGACACAATTGTAAACAAAAAGACACAATGACGTAAATTATTTTTTATTCTTATATAACAAAATTATACTCATATTAAAGGTAAAAAAAAATGTTTGTTATTATGAAGAATTTTATTTTAAAAATAAATATCATATGAAAAAGTTATAAACGTTTAAAAATGATGGGGGAATTATCATATGACTTGAATGTGGAGAGAGAAAATGTGTAATATTACTTTTATACCATTTTTCCTTTGGTCCCTACTTGACACATGTCAATTAATTATAGCCTCTCATTCTTCTTATTTTTATTCCTCTTTGTAGAATAACTCAGGGTAAAGTTAAAATACAAAGAACAATAAAAATAAGAAGGGTGAAATGAAATCTAATTCAATGATCTTTGATTTGGATAGTGAATATTAATTTGAAAATATAATTAATGAAAAAGGCATGAATGTAATAACCCACTTATGATGACTCTCTCTCTCTTTACATGCAAGTCACATGTCAATTCCTCCATTATTTTAAAACGTCTATAACTTTTTCATACGACGTTTTTTTATAAATTTTTTTACCATAATAACGAGCGCTTTTTTATTATTAATATAAATATTATATTGTTATATAAACATATAAAAAAGTTGGTGGGTTTTTTTGTATTGTGTTATTTGGTTGTCCATTGTGTTTTTTAATTGAGTTTTTCTATGCATTGTGTTATATATTTTGGTCATTGTGTTTTTCAATTAATACTCATATTAAAGATACAAATTAAAACAAAAATTATGTCCTTGTGTCTTTCGTTTATCACTATGTCTGTGTGCTCAAGATTTGCTTTATCTTGATTGTGTATTACGTTCAAGCCATTGTGTAATATGTAGATTTCTTTGTGTTTTACGTTTAAGGTCATTGTGTTATATGTATTTATCATTGTGTCTTACGTTTAAGGTCGTTGTGTTATACGTATTTACCATTGTGTCTTACGTTTTAGGCCATTGTGTTTTTATATTATATGTATTCATTATTGTGTTTTACGTTTCATGTTATTGTGGAATATGCATTCATCATTGTGTTTTATGTATTAGATAATTTGTTGGTATTTTTCATTATATATATATTATTACACAACGGTGTTACTAGTATTTAAAAAAAACACAATGATCAGTTGAAAGACACAATGGCGAAAAAAGACACAATGGTAAACAAAAAGACACAATGACGTAAATTATTTTTTATTCTTATATAACAAAATTATATTCATATTAAAGGTAAAAAAACGCTTGTTATTATGGTGAATTTTATTTTAAAAATATATATCTGATGAAAAAGTTATAGACGTTTAAAAATAATGGGGGAATTAACATGTGACTTGCATGTGGAGAGAGAAAATGTATAATATTACTTTTATACCATTTTTTCCTTTGGTCCTTACTTGACACATGTTAATTAATTATGGTTTCATATCTTTCTTATTTTTATTCTCCTTCGTAGAATAACTTTGACCGTCTACTTCTATATCCACACTGATAAGTATGTTTGATGCATGTAAATATAATTTTCTCTTTTTACTTTTTTTAGACATAGTTTATTCTTTCTTTTTTTAAATTAGATTAATTAGTATTTGGAAATAGAGAATTATTTTTATATATTTTATAACACTATTTATAAAATAAAAATAATCATAAATTACATTTAATTAATAAAAGTTTAGTTTATTTTGGTTGAGTTGGGTTGTTAATTAGTGTGGTCTTTTGAAAGTCTTGGCGGAAAAAGAGAAACTAAATTTTTAATAAAATGTTAAACTGAGTTGAGTTAAATAATTGGGTTTAATAGTGAAAAAGGATAATCTCATCACCAAGGATATATACATGAAGAAACACTAACCGAACCCCGGGCAGATTACTGGTAACCTGGGGGTTGGATAGCTGTTTCCCACTAGGGGTTAGACCCTTGGAAGATGGTTCTTCTGATAACCTGCAAAACAGACACCGTGAGCTCGTCACTGAGAAGGGGGGGTTCCTCCTTGTGACCACCCTCCGGCGTGAGAATCAGACTAGATTGCTCTTTAAATATAAAAGTATATTAAGAGATTGCTAGAGCAGATATCAGGTATAATATGATAATAATGTAGTAAGATATGTTGTTCCAGATGATCATACCATTTGGGGTATTTATAGCCGAAGGTAGGTTTCCAAGGAGGTATGGCCGGCTGCAACAGTGTTCCTGTTCATCAACAGTAGCCTACGCACGTGCCCTGCTGGTAGTTGGTGGGTAGGCAGCGGCTGATAGTGACCAGGCCTGCTGTATACTATTCCCTTTCCACCAACTGCCGGCTACGCACGTGGTATGACAGTAGTTGGTGAATAGGCAGCGGCTAATAGTGATACAGTACAGGAGCATGCTGCTCGCCATACTGTATCAGTGAGCTGTCGTATCTCTGATCAGATCTTTCGCCCATACCTCGTCAGGTACAGTAAAAGGTCCTTCAGTATACAGACTGGCTTATTTGGGCGGGAGTATTCCCCCTCCCGCCTCTGTGCGGGATTGCTCCCGGCTTGGCTCATTCCTTCAGGTGACACTGAATGATCGAGAGCTAAGTGCCTTGTGCGTGTAGCCATGCTGCGCGGGTGGCCTTCCCTAATGGCTTGTATCCGAGGCTGCGGGGACAGGCGGAGTCCTTCACCATTGGGAGGCATTTCCTGCGAGACCAGCTTGCGTACTGCGCGTAAGGACGTCACGTCTCTGAGCATGGTTGGTCCTGCGGATCCAGTTGGTCTCTGCGCAGACGTCCCTGTTTAAGGTGAGTCTTGCGGGTCCAACTGGGCTCTGCTGGGACCTACCTCTTCAAGTCCCCCCAGTCCAATGTTCTTCTCATGAGTGTTTAATAAAGTGAGGTGAACTTTTGGACTTGAGCAAAGGGTTTTGAAAAGGGTTTTGTAAGGTTTTCCATGGGGATTCTTTCCGCGGAAGTCCTTGTCACTTGCAGAAATGCCCGAGTTTCCTGCTTGGTCTTTGGGTATGATGCGGGTAGGTCTGTAACCTCCTCGCAAGTCAGGAGCATTGAGTCCCAGTTGTATGGATTTTCCATGAGGTTTTGGTAGTTTTGAACATAGTGATCAATTATGTTAAGACCACCAATTCCATCCTGGAGCTTCAAACAACGTAGTTCTCGACGTTCCCGCTATGCGGGGATGTTATTTCCGTTTCCGCAAGCATTGCCCAGAAGATCCTTCTTGGTTTCAATTCCCAGCGGAGCGCTAGGTATGTGAAGGGTTTTGCCTTGACACTGTACCTGCGCTCGTCTTACGGTTACTTTACTTCCAAGGTATCCCTGGCGTCAATTCCCTGCGGGTGCTAGGTATGTGAGGGGTTTTGCCTTTACACTGTACCCGCACCCGTCTTATAGTTACTTGGTTGCCGAGGAATACTTGGCTTCAATTCCCTGCGGGTGCTAGGTATGTGAAGGGTTTTGCCTTAACACTGTACCCGCATCCGTCTTACGGTTACTTGTTTGCCAAGGTTTATTTGGCTTCAATTCCCTGCGGGTGCTAGGTATGTGAAGGGTTTTGCCTTTACACTGTACCCGCATCCGTCTTACGGTTATTTGTTCGCCAAGGTTTATTTGGCTTCAATTCCCTGCGGGTGCTAGGTATGTGAAGGGTTTTGCCTTTACACTGTACCCGCATCCGTCTTACGGTTACTTGTTCGCCAAGGTTTATTTGGCTTCAATTCCCTGCGGGTGCTAGGTATGTGAAGGGTTTTGCCTTTACACTGTACCCGCATCCGTCTTACGGTTACTTGTTTGCCAAGGGGTAAGGGGTATTTTCCCGCTTACTTTTTAATATTTTCAAATTTTTTGAATTTTGAAATTCGAAGAGTTGGTGAAAAGATAAGAACAGTCCAAACCTCTGAAACGTCGTGCGACGGTTTCTTCTGACTCTGTCAGGACGTGCAGGAAGTTATGGTGACGTGACAGAACATGGTCATTCCAGACGCTTTTCCTGGCGCGTGGGCACGATTTTTCGGGCGCGTGGCCGCGAAATTACTGGCACACGTCCTGTCAACAGCTGTTGCCAGCCTGCTTTTTGCCACGTGTCATAGTTTCATTGCACCTTCGATTTCTCTCTCCTCCGCATTAAATTCACCGCATTAATTGCGATTAGTATATAAAGGGGGAGAGGCCTCTTTGTAATCCACACTTTCACCTCTCTTCTTCTTCTTCTTAGTGATTTCCGGCAAATACTCCCCTTTTTCAGGCAAGCATTTTCCCGAAATCACTCTTCTTTCTGCAAAAATGTCTTCTCATGATGCTGAAGCTGTAGCCGACGATAGGAGTACTGTTGGCGAGTGCCAGTGTGCTCTACCTGTCGATCAGTACCAGTACATCGTCAGGAAGTTCATGCTCGAGTCTCTCGAGCCTGAGTTTCCTGAATCCCACCAGACTGTGTACGATGCCCCCAGTGGCAAGATCGGGGTATATGCTGCATTCTTTGTTTATGGGAACCTTAGGTTCCCATTGACAAAGTTTGTGTACCGTGTCCTGGAGAGGCACGGGGTGCACCTGACCGAGGTGCATCCGATGGCGATTGCCAAGGTCCGGCACTTCGAGTGGGTGTGTCGGATTCTGGGTATTGAGCCCTACGTGGACCGCCTGATGACCTTTTATACTTGGAGGTGCGTCCAGGGGTGGTACACCCTGACAACCCGTATTAAGGGTTTGAAGATCTGCGTGACCGAGCGCAGTCTCCGATCGTGGAAGCGGGAGTTCTTCTACATCTCTGCCCGCGCCATCCCCATTGCTATGAAGTTCAAGAAGGGTCAAGCGCTTCCGAGCCTTCACGCTTCCAGCTACCAGGAGGCGGAATGGTTCGCGAAGATATCCCGGGTCCAATCTCCGGTTTACCGGTTTGCGGAGTCCGGGATGGTGCTGCTGGGGATGAGCCGGGTATGGAAGGATGCGTCCCGGTTTCCCATCCTTCTTGAATACGGTTTGAACTCTATTCCTTATGGTATGTCTTGTCTTTCTTGCTTATATTAGTTTATTTTCTAACTGTTTCTTTTTCTTTCAGAGGGGAATAATTTGGAGTCGCTCCTGTTCCCGCGGGAAGCTGACAGTCCCGTGCGGGTGGGCACTCGTGCTCTGGACGACAATGAGTTGCCCATCCTGGAGCAAACGGCGGATAGGTTTGTGGAGGTCTATCCGCCGGGCCAAGAGATCCTGAGCCACCGGCGGCCAGGTAAGGAGATATTCTATCCTGAACCCCTCAATGCTGTACCCGTTGCTGGAAATCCTTACATCCTGTCTTCTTCTGAGGAATCCGCAGATGGTCCTCCCCTTGTGCGGAAGAAGAAGGCTGCTGCCGGCGTGAAGGGGAATGAGAAGGCCTCCACAGCTGATCCAGTGGTTCTCTCTGACTCGGAGTCAGATAGTGAAGAGGTGGCGGGGAAGCCCGGTGGTGAGGAGACCACTACTCCGGAGGCTACGACCGTTACCTCCGGAGAACCAACGAAGACGACGGTGACCGGTACCAAGAGGCCGGCTCCATCGGGTTCCTCCCCGCCCGTTCGTACGTTCAGGGTCAAGAAAACCCGTAAGTACAATCATAATGTCTGCAGATTTATCACTATAAATTTATCTAACACTTTCTTCTTTGTGCAGGCGTGGGTGTTGACGCATTCCGGGGTGAAGCGCAGGGGAGTATCCCCCCGCCAATGACGGTAGGCTCGGTCAGCCTTCCTGAGGCGTCGACCCAGGCGCCTGCGCCTGCATCCGCTGGTCCAGTTGCTCATTCCTTTGAGCCAACTGTTCCGGCAGAGATGACGTCACCGCCGGCTGTGAGTGCGATTTTTACAGCATCCTTCACAGAGCCGGCGGTTACTGCTGCTGCTTACAAGGCGGCGACCACGGCGGCGACCACAACGGCGACCACGGCGGCTGCCGCCATGCCCGCGCCACCGGCACCGATGGCCGGACCATCAGGTACGCGCAGGGCTTCCCGTCGATTTTTGCCACCTTCCCGTCTGCCTGACCTGTTGGATGGATTTCCTTTAGGTTCAGGTGATGGGTTTGGCGGCTATCGGCCTGTCATTGACCCTACAGGTGCGTAGGGTTCCTTTCTTTTTCCCTTATGTTTTTTATCATCTTTTCCTTATTGCTTTTGTTTCTTTTGCAGTGTCGGATTCCAATGAAGTGTATGTTCCTCGATGGAACATACGCCGAGGAACAACCCTTCGCACACCTGTGGAGTGCGTGGACTGGGCTCGCCACGCTGCTCCTCCGGGTGCGTTGGGGGAAGCCATGGTTAGCTACCAGGAGGGTAGGCTAACTAATGAGCTTCGGGTTCTCCAGGCCCGGATGCAGCCGCGCGTCGAGCTGCTTTGTCGTGAAAACGACAAGTTGAAAGCAGCTCGCGCCAAGGACATATCTGAGGCGCGTGCTCTTCGGGAGGAGAACCAACAGCTGGCGGCAGCTGCCGCCGACAAGGAGAAGGCCTTCAAGGCCCTCGAGGTTGAAGTTCAGGCGCGACTCGAGGCCCGCTCCAAGGCTGCCCAAGCTGTGAATGAACAGCTTCGGCTGGCCAGGGAGACTGCGCGAAACGCAACCGAGAGGGCTGCCAAGGCTGAAGCCGTTGCTGAGCCTTTGCGTGTGGAGAATGAGGAGCTGAAAGGCAAATTAGAGGCTCTCCAACGCGCTCATGATGCCTTGGCAATGGAAGATGCCAAGAAACTCCAGGAAATCCTGGACCAGAGGGGGGTGCTTGACCAGACCCAGCGGAAGCTTAAGGGCGTCGAAGAGGCTGCCGCAAAGGAAGTTTTACTTGCCAACCTTAACAAGAGCGAAGCCGAACGCGCCCATAACGAAGCTCAAGCTGCCCTCCAATGGCTTCTTCGAGAAGCGTTGCCTCAGGTATGTTTAGTTTTATCTTCACGCTTTTCTTTTGTAAGAAAAGGTTCTAATACTTGTGTTTTCTATGTAGGTTGTGCGTCGGGTCTTTTCAGAGACCTCTTACGATGATGCTATGACCGCAGCCCTTAACGCTTCTCATGAGGATGGGGAAAAGGCCGGCTTCTTGCTTGGTCTAGGGTTTGTTGAGAAAGGCGTCCCGCCTTCCAACTTCCCTTTGTTCAATGTGGATACCGAAGCCAATTATGACCAAGCATTGAACCAATACGCCGCCTTCCCGCATCCAGTGGTGGAGAAGGTGGACGAAGTAGCTGCTGCTGATGATGGGTTAGCTGTCCTCAAAGCGTTCCTCGAACCACCCCGTTCTGACGGAGCGGGTCCAAGTGGAAGCGTCCCTGAAGCTTGATCCTGAAGATCCCTTCCCATTGCTAAGACTTGTAGTTTTTTTTTTTTTTTTTTTTTTTTTTTCTTTTAGGCGGGTAGTTTCCCGGCCATTCTTGTAATATATTCTTGAAATATTAATCTTTTTGCGTATAAGATTGTTATTTCCTTCTTTGGGTTCCTTGCTTTATAAACTTATGACTTGCATACTTAGTTTAAATTAGCAATTTTCCAAGTGTTTAGAATAAGAACCTTTGAACGTGGTTGATAGTGGGTTAAAGTTTCGCTTCCTCCTTCGTGATTGTGCGGGTGGAACCGTCACTTGCACTTGGTAGGATGGCTAAACTTTAACTTATATCTGACCTGCGTGTAGGTTTTCCTTTTCGAAATTTCTAAGGCATTAAGATAAGTTGACCTTTGAACGTGGTTGATAACAGGAAGTCTTGCTTCCTCTTTCGTGATTGTGCGGGTAGAACCGTCACTTGCACTTAGTAGGATGGCAAAACTTTACCCTTATCTGACCTGCGTGTAGGTTTTTCTTACCTTTTGAGGATAAGTTAACCTTTGAACGTGGTTGATAATAGGTGTGAAGTTTTGCTTCCTCTTTCGTGATTGTGCGGGTAGAACCGTCACTTGCACTTAGTAGGATGGCAAAACTTTACCCTTATCTGACCTGCGTGTAGGTTTTTCTTATCCTTTTGAGGATAAGTTAACCTTTGAACGTGGTTGATAATAGGTGTGAAGTTTTGCTTCCTCTTTCGTGATTGTGCGGGTAGAACCGTCACTTGCACTTAGTAGGATGGCAAAACTTTACCCTTATCTGACCTGCGTGTAGGTTTTTCTTATCCTTTTGAGGATAAGTTAACCTTTGAACGTGGTTGATAATAGGTGTGAAGTTTTGCTTCCTCTTTCGTGATTGTGCGGGTAGAACCGTCACTTGCACTTAGTAGGATGGCAAAACTTTACCCTTATCTGACCTGCGTGTAGGTTTTTCTTATCCTTTTTAAGAATTTTGTTTTGAACCGTTCGACGCGCGGTTGTCGATAGGTTAGTGTTCATTTTCCTTTGATGATTCATGCGGATAGACCGGCACTTTCATTTAATGGGATAATTGAATTCTCCTTCAACTGACTCTGCGTGAAGGTTTGCCACGTTATTGGGTTCGTGCGGGTAAGACCGCCTTCCCACGCAACGACTTCACGTAATGTGAATGCCGTCACCAGTGTTGGATAGTTTAACCGTTCGATGCGCGGTTGTTGATAGGTTATTATTCAGTTTTCTTAATGATTCATGCGGATAGACCGACACTTTCATTTTTGGGTGCTGAACTTTTTCCCCTTCAACTGACCTGCGTGAAGGTTTGTCACGTTGCTGGGTTCGTGCGGGTAGGACCGCCTTCCCATGCAATGACGACGTAATTATGCGGTGAAAACCGGCATATTAGTTCAGAAAAGTATAAATGTAAAATCATCAGCTTCGGTGTTCTTAAAGAGAATCATTTCCATTAGAAGTGGCTCTTGGCCTTTTCTTTACAAATTGGAATTGATTTACATGCAGACTGTGTAAATGAGCTCCCTTCCATGTTGGGATGGGAGTGCCATCGAGCCGATACGCACCTGGTTCGGGATCTCGTTCTTTACGCAGCATGTAGTCTCGATTTTGAAGCTGGAATTGATTCGTGTTTTTCCCAGCTGGGGTTCTATACGCACTCGCCTGCTCAGCCTTTATTACGCCACGAGGTGCGCGAGCGTCCCATCTCTGACAAATGCTTCGACCATATCTTTTACATCTATGCATTTTTCAGTGTTGTGGCCCTTTGTCTTGTGAAAGTCACAGTATTTGCTCCGATCAGCATCGTGACGATGTCGGATTATTGGAGGCTTTGGCCATGGGAGCTCTTCAGTGGCGAATATCTCAGTGACGCTTTTGGTGAGTGGCGTCCACCTGGAGTTCCGGTGCGACTGTACATTATCCCTTCCGTCCAACCGATGTTGCAAGCCGGATGAGGTGTCAAAGTTTACCCTTGACTGCCAAATGCCTAGCTTTCGTTTTTTATTTAGTAGGGCGGTGAGGACGTTGTCTTCTCTCGTCCTCTGGGTGTAGAGGTTTGTGCTCTGTGGGAGCTCTACCCAGTTGCTTCTCTGTTTCCGCATAGCGTTTTGCTGCTGTCATGATGCCATCCCATGTGGATGGCATGCCATCTTTACCCGTTAGGGTGCGGATGAGCTCTGGGTCATGTGCGCCCTGGATGAAGGCAGCGCGAACGAGATCTTCGCTGATATTGCCCAAACTTAGCTTCTTTGAGTTGAAGCGAGTGATGAAGTTTGGCAGAGATTCATCTTCCTCTCGTATGCATTTGAGGATTGTCCATTGCTCCTCGGTATACTTTCGTTGCTGGCTGAAGTGTTGGCTAAACTTCTGTTGGAAGTCTGCCCAGTCGTAGATGTGGTTGACCGGTAGACGATCGAACCATGCTCTAGCAGCCCCCACCAGCGTCATTTGGAACATGTAACACCACGAGGGTTCCGTCCAATTACTGACGGTTGCCCCCGCTATGAACCTGTTCAAATGATCGTCTGTATCAGATATACCGTCATATGTGCCTATGTTAGGCATTTGTTTGGCACTCTTTGGGGCGATTGCTTCAGCAATGTCCCTTGCAAATTTGGACGTTCCTGCATTTGCAACGTTTGGTCTGAACGTTTTAGAGAAGTCCCGTGGACTTCCACCTGTGCTTTTTGGTTTGAAGGCTTATCCAAAATGCCTTTTCGGTTGGGATTCCGTTTCCTTACGCTTCCCTTTTGCCCTATGGCGAGGGTTCGCGTCGGAGTCGGATTCCTCCGAGTCATCCTCCCAGTATTCGAATTCGTCGGCCTGTTGCACGGAACGCAAGCGTTCGTCCAACTCAGCCTGGAATTCCTTTTGTCGTGCCTCCGCCCATGCCTTAACTTCATCGAGAGTCTGGCGGGGGAGTCTTCGTTTCTCAAACTGGATATCGGTGGATCCCAATAGGTGATCATTTACTGCACTTGCCCCAGCTTTGGTAAGTGGGGTAGTGTTCGTAAAATTTACTTCACTTGCCCCGGCTTCGGTAGCCGGGGTAGTGTTCGTAAAAACTGTGCTGCCGGTGTTCATCCCAGTAGCTGGGGTTGTGGTTACCGGAATTTCTCTAACCATCTTTGTAGAAGTTTGAAAAAACTGGAGAAAAATAAAGTTCTAGCTTTATGCACGGATGGCGCCAATGAAGAAACACTAACCGAACCCCGGGCAGATTACTGGTAACCTGGGGGTTGGATAGCTGTTTCCCACTAGTGGTTAGACCCTTGGAAGATGGTTCTTCTGATAACCTGCAAAACAGACACCGTGAGCTCGTCACTGAGAAGGGGGGGGGTTCCTCCTTGTGACCACCCTCCGGCGTGAGAATCAGACTAGATTGCTCTTTAAATATAAAAGTATATTAAGAGATTGCTAGAGCAGATATCAGGTATAATATGATAATAATGTAGTAAGATATGTTGTTCCAGATGATCATACCATTTGGGGTATTTATAGCTGAAGGTAGGTTTCCAAGGAGGTATGGCCGGCTGCAACAGTGTTCCTGTTCATCAACAGTAGCCTACGCACGTGCCCTGCTGGTAGTTGGTGGGTAGGCAGCGGCTGATAGTGACCAGGCCTGCTGTATACTATTCCCTTTCCACCAACTGCCGGCTACGCACGTGGTATGACAGTAGTTGGTGAGTAGGCAGCGGCTAATAGTGATACAGTACAGGAGCATGCTGCTCGCCATACTGTATCAGTGAGCTGTCGTATCTCTGATCAGATCTTTCGCCCATACCTCGTCAGGTACAGTAAAAGGTCCTTCAGTATACAGACTGGCTTATTTGGGCGGGAGTATTCCCCCTCCCGCCTCTGTGCGGGATTGCTCCCGGCTTGGCTCATTCCTTCAGGTGACACTGAATGATCGAGAGCTAAGTGCCTTGTGCGTGTAGCCATGCTGCGCGGGTGGCCTTCCCTAATGGCTTGTATCCGAGGCTGCGGGGACAGGCGGAGTCCTTCACCATTGGGAGGCATTTCCTGCGAGACCAGCTTGCGTACTGCGCGTAAGGACGTCACGTCTCTGAGCATGGTTGGTCCTGCGGATCCAGTTGGTCTCTGCGCAGACGTCCCTGTTTAAGGTGAGTCTTGCGGGTCCAACTGGGCTCTGCTGGGACCTACCTCTTCAATACATGACTACATGTGGTCAAAAAGTTGTTCAATTAGACTCCATTGTAGACCATGGGACTCCATCGTTGTCGTCCGCGAAGGGGTGGCGCGAGCCACGTAGGCCGCGCACACCACGACACACCTCCGCAACCGCACCCACAAGCTAGCGGTCACACGTAAATGGTCTATGATCATGGCTACAAGAAATGTGGGCATTAGCGGTCACACGTAAATTTAGAGGTGACACTAGCTATTTTTAGTTTTTTTAGTGCCGTTGGAGAACCTTCCCGTTGGTTTTCCTAAAAGGTCAGGAAGTGTTTTGACGTTGGAGAACCTTCCCGTTGGTTTTCCTCCCTGGAAATCCATTCCATAAGGTGGGAAATAAGTATTGAGATAATTATTATTCCCTTGATCCACCATGGAGTCTCCAAATACTAGCACAGCTGATACGGACACATTTTTGTGCAGAATTATTCTTCCTTCACTGCTGCCTAAATAACCAGAAGCATATACACAGAACAAAATAACCTTTACAATAAAAAGAGGCATTATGAAAGTTATATGACAAAAGCAAGACAAAGATTAATGGTTGGATCTATCGACAATATATGCGTTATATAGGGATTCAATATGAACGCATGTTGTAGTTCCTATCATTTTTTAACGGTTGAGTTTTTGAATAAAATAATGCGACGTGCGCATTAATCATGGTTGCTCTTTATTAGCTGTGTTATAGTTAGACTTTGATATTCGGGTTGTGAGCCACTAGAGCATTTTACACTCCTTTCCCATTTTGATAAGTCTCAACCTATTTTCTAAAAGTGTGAAATAGGAATTTGCAAATTATAGGTAGAGTTACGAGTGATTAGAGCATTTTAATTCTATTATAGGGAAGTTTGCAAATTATAGGGTGTTATTTTGAGTGATTTGAGTTTAAATTATATGGTGAATAGTGTTTTTTTGTAAATTTAGGGAAACAAAGTTTGCCATATTTATTTTTAATATTTGTTGAATTCGTTATGAGCAGAGGAGAGTAATAACTGTAATAATAAATGTATAAAAACATATTATTTAATTGAGTAAGAGAGAAAAATCTATTTTTTTTAGTTTTGAGGATTCTCTTATTAGTGTAAAATTACAGGGTGGAAAGAGAAACGTAATGATTTTTTGTAATTTTGTTCAAACCTTGTTTGCCCTTATTTATTTTTTTAATATTTGTAGGGTATAAATTTGTAATGACAAAGGTATAAAAAATATATTATTTAATTGAACAAGATAGTGAAATATAGTGTGTTTTTTTTTGTGTAATTATACATATAGGGATGGAGTATGGGCTGTGAATGCTCTTATTTAAAATAAATTTGGGATGATAGCATGATTAAGGTATGAAATAGGAGTTTATGGGTTCAAACCCAATGGAGTACAAAATTTTAATTTACTCGTTAAAGAAAACATTTTTCACATTTATTTTTTTTCTTATTAGCAAATTCTATTCATATGCCAACGTTAAATTTTAAGCATCAAGATGGGTAATCATCAATGTCGTCTCAACGTTTGTGGAGGCATAAAACGAACTAAAATGTTGAAGCCTTTTCGAAAAATCCATTTAATGTAAATCATTCTCCTTTTTTCAGGCTTGGTCTCAATCATAAACTAATAAGTTTATAGTGGGCGGAGTTAAATTTTTTTATGTCTTTAACATTTTAGATTGACCCGATTCAAACATTCGAATTGTACTTGACATTATAAAAAAGTCTAAGTAAATAATCTAAGATTCTAACCACCGCCATCATTAGCTTCTATCCTTATTTCTATTTTACTTTTTCTAATATATATGGGTACCAAATACAATGATAAATCATTAATAACATGGGTCTCAATCTTAACTTGTGACTCATTAACAAGTACTTACTAAAAAAACCCATTTTAACAAGTACGTAGAAATACTAGAGGCCTAAATCCATTGCCTTATTCGATAGGTCCATGGGCAAGCTTGGTAATCATCAACCCTATATAAATATATCAATGCTTGACTGGTTTGAAAAGTTGGTGGATACACCTAAGGGTGTTCAAAGTTGGATATCCCGAGTTTTGGATATTCGAAATTTTGAATATCCGTTCGAATAGTGAAACGGATATACGAAAAGTAGGAAAAAGTTGCTTCAAATGTTAAATAAAGCCTTGAAATTAAAGCCTTTGAAAAAGTTGCTTCAAATGTTAAATAAAGCCTTGAAATTAAAGCCTTTGAAATAACAAACCAATCTGCAACAGATCTAATGTGTAGGTGGTGTAATCAAATATGAGATAAAGCATTATAACAATCTGGAACAAAAAGTTTGAAAGTAAGAAACAGATATGCAAAATAACAAACAAATCTTAAACAAAACTTTGAAATTAATATCAAAGTTTGATAAGTGCACTGACGTGCGAGAGATTGTAACCGGCGGGCGAGAGATAGTTAAGAACTGGTCGAAATTCGATACCTTGATAACTGGTGAGACATTGAGTCAGGTAGAAATCGACTGGTAACCGACGGAGATATTATAGTTGTGCCGTCGTTGAATAGATCCAAGTCTTGGAGCTATGTTGGAGCAAAAAAAATGAGATTAGCAGCAGAAGACAGCTGTCTCACATTCAGGGTTTCAAAATAGTGTATATATGGTGGACCGCTAGGGGCTTCGTCCGTCTGGACTCGTGGCCGGCTTGGGCTACCTTTAGCCACTGGGGGCCGCGTACGGAGTACCCGGCGTTACTTAGTTGGTCGTTCTCTGTACTTAAATTTTTTGGATATATCTGGAAATTTTCAGATTTACTATCCGAATCCGAATTCGAAAATTCGAATATCCGAAATTTCGGTTAATTCGGATTCGGATTTTTTTGAACGCCCCTAGATACACCCGTCAACCTCGGGTTTCTTTGTCACTTCTACTTGGTATGATGCATGGATCTTGATTCTTGACGCTCCAAATGCTCGCACTACTTAGAATAATGTAGAAAATAAGTTAGAACATGAAAAAGAGAAAGGCCAAACCGAATGTCATTAATGGTTTCAAGAATTCTGTTTCAGTTGCATTCATTCGGGTTCCTATACCTGATTTAGAGAATGAAAAAAACTTATATAAATTTAGTCAAGGACAACAAAGGATCATCTAAAGAATATGCGAATACATTAATTTTCAAAATTTAAATGTTTCATGATGGTCAACAAGCTAAAATAAAATGTATATAATAAACTTAAGACCGACAAATAATGAAACTTTGAACGAAATTCACTTATCATAATTATCAATCTTCTTTAGGATTAATTTTATTATTTCATTATTAAAGTAATTTATTTAAATAATAAGTTTAGTGTATATATTTAAAAAGTCATGTAGACTAAGGGGTCGTTTGATAATCTCTTAATAATTTCAATGAGACGCTAACTCTAAATCGGCAGAGGTAGCGTGTATATAGTTACACATCTTAATGACTTATAAAACATTTTAATGGTTGAGTTTCAGAGGCACTATGAATAATTCAGAGACTACCTTTTAATCATTCAGACCTCTTTAGTTATTGATTCAACACTAGATTACCAAACAGCCCACAAATATCTATGTCACATCAATGTTGATAGATTCATTGAATAATGTTTTAAGTTTGTTATAATGCTTTTGTTGCTTATAACCAATGCAAGTCTCAAGTTGGACCAAACACACCAAAACAACATTGAAATGGTAATACTAATATGGAGGATTTTCCTAGGTCCTCTAAATGGTATTTCATAACGTGTTTTTGAATTAATCTCGATTGTAAACCTAGAGGAAATCATTTACAACATAACCAAGATCTCGGATCTTGTATGTGTTTAAATTATTACCGAATATGGAAAGTTGAGAGGATAAGATAGAGAGAGAGAGAGAGAGAGAAGGAGAGAGAGTTGGTGGGAGTAGGTTTCGTTAAAAGGTTTAGTGTGCATGAGGAGCTTGCACTATTTATAGTGCAAGTCTCATGCATTTCATATTACTTGGGCCCAAATGAGCTTTGTTTACATGGCCTAGGGCCCAAACATACATAAGCAAAGTAACCGAAAGCATAAAAGACCATCCATAGAAAAATAAAATAATACAAAAGACTACATTAGAAAAGTGAGCCTTACAATCTTCCTCTAGTCTTTAGTATTATTTGTAATGACTTTCGTCTTCAATCAGTCTCATACTCTAAGCAGTTGGGATGATCGATTAGTTGATTTTCAACAATGTAGCGAATGAACTTGTTGAACTTCTCAACTATTCGATAAGTATTTGGCTTACCCGGTTCTTCGAGTGTATGTAGTGTAGACTCATACAACCTCTTGATGCTTGCCTCACTAAATACCATCAGCTCATGCTCGTTAAAGAATTGAAATGATCTCATCTGCTTGCAAAAACCACTGCTTCACCAGTCTCGTTGTCGAAATGCCACGAAGCGAAACCCGAAAGTGTGTTGGGCGTAAATGGTTCTCCATGATAAATTGGGCGCCCATATTTTGGTATCTTATATTTCCAAATCTTCATTCTCTTCCCCATTGCTAGGTCATTCCCTATCGGATGCTTGTAGGTCCTTCCTATACTGAGCTCGAAATTTGGGAAGTTATACTTTGCCTTTTTGTGCAGAAATGTTTTAAACCATCCTTCATGCCCTGTTTCACCAACACCATCACCTGCTGCCCTAACAAAATAGATCATGTTGAGACGGGGCAGCGCATGCATTTTGGTGTAATGAATATAGGTGAGGTCTCCATTCTGGCGCCAAATTGCACAACTTTCGTTGTCGGCATGCCACTTGCAATAAAGAATAAGAGATCCATCATGATAAGGAAAGTTCACGCGTCTAATACTTGTACGCTTCTCAACATAGTGACACTTCCTCTTTATTGGCATATGGACTTGGGTAATATTAGCAGTAGTTGGAACAACAACATCGATAGCGTCAAATGTGACTGGATCATTAGCAGCAGTGACATGATCGTTGACATATGTATCTGGTGAAAAATTTAGGTAGTCGTCCTCATAATCAGAATCCAGTCCAGTGTCTTTGACCAGCGATTTAGTACTTGCAAGAATATTAGGACCAAATATAGAATTTAAGTCATCCTCTGAGAAACCACTGTGTAAACGATTGATTTCAGTTGATACTTTACGATCTAGTTCTTGATATAATCAGGTGATAATACGATTAAGGAATTACGTTAAGGAAGTGTGTGAGTGAACAATCAGGCAGAGTAACGAGATCTCAGAAATAATAATAACACACTTGTTAAAATATGAACATGGTACAAGCTATATATAGAAGACGACCCCATTCGTATTCATTCCCTATCTATAACTTAAACTCAACGAATGACTACCTATTCATTATACATCCTTAACGAATGGTCTAATAACATAGTGAATGGTCTCAATTGTTATACATTCCATGACGAATGACCCTTACATTAACGGATGGACACATTCGTTATACATAACATAACGAATGGTCAGTTACATAACGAATGGCATAAACAAAATCCCCAAAATGCCCTTTACATTAACAATAAATAATTACAATAGATAAACAAAGACCGAGACGACAAAACCATGTACTAATAAACTCCCCCTTGTCTCGTGCTCTTTGTCTTTGATTACTCGAATCCTCTTCGTCTTCCAATCAGCGCAGCTATGAACTACAAACGCATGACAAACACGTACCACATGTTGGAATTGCATAGCGAGATCGTAATCTTTCTGTTCATCCCATCTGATCTGATTATTAAATAATTTATTGTTATCAGAATCAGATAAGTTAACCAACACAACGCGTCCATCACCTGAATGAACTCTGTATTCAAACCTGTTCCAAGAACAATGATGACTTCACTGGTGTGGTTGTCGTAGTACCACCAATTTAGAGTCTTGTAGAGACTTTGGGGAAAAGTCTTTACAGGCACTCGCTTTAACGTTTGCGGCGGCTTTACCTTAAGTACGAGTTTCCTCCAACCATTTCTTGGATCTATCTCGTCAATATATTTACGTGTCAGGACCTGAGGTTTAAAGAATTTGAAACCATGATGTACCTCATACAACAAGTGTCGATAGACCCAATCCGCAATCTTTCCTTTACAACGATTAAGGAATGGCCTATTTGCCAATGTACGCACATCCCACCTCGGAAAAAGTAAGAACATCAGCAATATATTGATAATATTGTACGCCGTGTTCCCACTTAGTTATACATACTTTAATTTCAGAATCATAGAGCAAGGAGACGATATCACCTTTGACAGTCTTTGAAGCTTTAAACGATGCCATTTGGTGAGAAGTGGCACGAGTTTAATCTGCCTATCATCATCTTGCTCCGCATACCTTAATACATCAATAAGCTTCGAGAATCGAGCCTTATTGTGTACAAACATACTACAAATTCTGGATCCTTCAAACCCGACGCAGTCTCACTTACCTTATCCTTCTGTTTACTCTTCCCAAGATGCTCTTCACTTGCTTGTACATGCTCTATTGTGAAGAATGGAATTCCTTGATCTATATTCGTGCGTGTGTACAAATCAAGGTATTTCTCGGCCATCACGTCTTCCACCTCTACCTCATCATAATTACACGACGTATCCCGAGATAGGATACTCCTATCAAATCTAACTTCATCATCGCCTATTACCACAATATCATCCTCGTTCTCCAACCTGTCAAACTCCTCATCATTCAACCCAAGCAGTAACGTGATCTGATCTCTGCTTAATGAGTAATCGGTGAACTCTCCTTCCTCGATCTCATCAGCGTTTTCCATGCTCATAACGACTCCTTTCCCATTATCCATAAATAAAACCGTATTGGCCTTCACAGACTCAATAGGTTGCACATTAGTAGTGTCTTGATACACTACCAAGTTTATATCACCACCTTCAGCCTCAACACCAGCAGAACCACCAGATGCACCGGTCGTTGGTTGCTGTTCATTACTACCAGCTCCTGCATCAGGGTCTTGATCATCATCATTTCCTTTTTGGGTTTATCACATTCTTTGGCGAAGTGACCAAAATCCTGACAGTTATAGAATCACACTTTTAACTTATCAAAACCAACTCTCTTGTTTAGAGTCGACAGATCCTTCCCTGTTTTCTGCATAAACCACTTTACTTTTCTCACAATCATGGCCATGTTCCACTTTCAATCCATGAGTTCTAAATCATTTGGATCGATTTGGTCGTAACCTTCATCATTTAGCTCATAAAAGTTATACAAATAACTCCATTCGTTATACATCTCATAACGAATATGAACATTGTTAAATTATGAACATCTCATAAATAATAATAACACACTTGTTAAGTTATGAACATGGTACAAGCTATATATAGAAGATGACCCCATTCGTTATACATCTCATAACGAATGGGGACTATTCTTCTTCATTCCCTATCTATACCTTAAACCAATACGAATGACTCATTCGTTGTACCTCATTCGTTATACATCCTTAACGAATGGTCTAATACCATAGCGAATGGGCTCATTCGTTAAACATTTCATAACGAATGACCCTTACATTAACTGATGGAAATATTTGTTATACATAATATAACGAATTTCTAGTTACATAACGAATGGCATAAACAAAATCCCTAAAATGGCCTTTACATTAATAATAAATAATTACAATAGATAAATAAAGACTGAGACGATAAAACCATGTACTAACATCCTCCAGGTGAGCATCTCGGTCCGCTATTTCCTTAGCAACGTCACTAGCAGGAGGATCATCATGAACCACATCATCATGTGGAGCAGATTTGTTTCCTGATCCACCTCCACCACCAACACCATCACCACCATTTCCTCCATAATCACCATCCTTATTGTCATCATCAGAGTCGTCATCGTCATCTGGCCCATCTTCATCATCTCTGATCTCTCCTTCTCACTCATCTTTACTGTCATCACTGACAACATCATCATCATCAACAGCATCACCACCAACAACAGTACCAACACCAACACTAACTCCACCAATTGCACCAACACTGCTACCACTAACACCACCTTCGCCACCACCAATTATAGGACCAGCCATACCAGACTATCCGTCTTTCTTCTTTCTTTCACCCTCGTAATCATAATCCTCCAGGATACTAAACACCTTCTTGATTCGTTTCTTTATATTGACGTTCTCTTGATCTTACATGGTGATAAGCTCAGAAGTAGCCTGGTACTTGCCAACTAAGTCTTCATTGATATAATTTTGAGCTTCATTCAACCGGATTTGCTCCTTGCTCTCAAACTTCAACTTCTCTATATCAAACTCTAGGTGGGTGATCTCAGTCCTTAGTTTATCTTCAAGGTTGCTCTAGGACTCAATATCTTTCTCCAAAAATGCTACCCAAGACTCCAACTTTTTCAATTTCGGCAGATCGTTCAGCAACAAAAAGTGATTAGTTATTCAACATAGTATATTGAATGTCCACTTGTGACCAGAGGGTTGCAGTTAAGTTCTCTTGACGTGCGATCTTGTTTTCATCACCAGTCTTTTGTTTATCCAATCTCTCGATTCTTTCTCTATCCATTGCCCTCTTTTTCTCAAACTCCTCCATCTTCTCTTTTTGTTTCTTACTAAAGTCTAACCTCACCTTCTCCCACTCCGCTGTTTCTTTTTTGATTCTTCTAGTGCTACGATCCTATCTAGGATAGGATCAGTGAACACTGGATACTTGTTGTATATGCCACTAGACAGAGGGGTTGGGGTTAGGATATTTGGTTAGATAGTTGAGGGTGGAGTGATTGAATGGTTAGGTTGGCTGGTTGATTGTATGGGCATGGTAATGGTTTGGGCTTGGTGGGAAGTGGTCTGGGCTAGAGGCAAGATTTGGGTTTGAGTAGTTGAAAGGATATGAATGGTAATTGGTAAGGATATGGGTGAGGAAGTGAATGTGGAAGCCCAAAAGGTTGTGGATTTGAGTGGTGAGGTGAAAAGGGATAGCGACCTAAGGGGTGATGTACTAGGTGATTTGTGTTGGGGTGAGGTTTGTGGTTGGTCGAGAGAGGTTGGGAAGTGAGGTTTGGGTTGGTTGGGTGAGAATGAGCTGTGGAAAGGTGAGGGTTCTATGGGTGAGGATTGTCATTCTGGGGAAGATGGTGGGCAAGGTATTGGAGATTCGTGAAGTTATAATTATGAAGGTTTGGATTGAGGTTTGGGTCAGTGAAATTTAACTTGGCAGACTAAGGTTGTGGGTGAGGCATTGTGTGGGTCTTTGTGAGTGGCTTTGGTAGTTGGTGTGGTTGTTTCTATTCCAGGGCCCTTGGAAAGCTTTATTACCAAGGAGGAGGGCTTCTTGGAATCCCCCACCTTCTTTAGTCTCTTTAACGGTCGCTCAGATGACTCTTTTTTTCTTTCTTTTGTTGGGAAGGCTTACTAGAATAACTCGGCCATCACTCCCCTTGTTACCGACTTTCTAACTTCAACCTCTGATTCAGTTTCCTCATCATCCGACTCCTCAACAATCTACTCATCTTCACTTGAACCATCATCAACTGGTTCAGTCTCCTCAAACAATCCAAACTTATGCCATTGCACCTGTCTCTTATACTGAAAGGATCCTGAAGAACCCTTGCTTAGCATAGAAAAAAAACTGAATCTTTCACCATATTTGCATGGTGAGGCTCGGTGAGTGGAAATGGTACACCTTCTTCATCATACTCCACCTCATACACTGACCGAGGCACCTCATGCATCTTGTCATCCAATAACAGTTACACAAATCTCGGGTACATCAGCCAAAGATTATCTGTACTAGCGTACGTTGGCGTGCATGCACAGAAATATGGATCGTCAGTAGTTAAACTGCACCTTGTTTGTCATGGAAGCCATAAATCTAACCTAGTCTACTCTCAAGCTTTCAAAACCTCCTCCCATATCCGACAAGCAATGAGCAACGATGTGACAAAGATACTTCAAGTAGGGTGGAATATACATTTTTTCAAATGTTTTCCACTCGGTGTCATGCCTCATCTTCGCTATAGTATCCATCAAATACCCCTTCTTGAACTTTTTGAAGAAGTGATCTGGGAATCCTTTATGACCAATGCCTTTCTGATATCATCGATCACCAACTTCTTACCAACCACTTTGCTTGTAAAGACCAACTTTCCATTCGTATCCTTAACCTCTTTGAAATTTCCCCAAAACTCTTCTATCCAGCATATGTGTATCTCTGGATCAACAATTATGGCCTATAGAAGAACATATCCCTTCAACTCCTTAATCATGGTAATGAAAAACTTATGCTTTTTGTCAGTGGGAAGCTCTAAAGGAGCAAAGATGTTATGTTGTTGTAATACAATATCAAAAAAGAACATTAGTACTGATGTAATCAGAAAAACATAATATAAAACTGAAAAAGTTTGAAAATTTTCGCATTCGCATGCTTAACCCCATTCGCAATCGCATATTAATGCAATCGCATTCGCACAAGGATATGCGATTGCGAATCTGGTGAACATGAGCATGCGATTAGGAAGGAATGCGATTTAAATTAAGTTTGGAAAGTTTTGGAAGTGATGGAGTCACAATCGCATATCATTCCCATTCACAATCACATGCTAATGCAATTGCCTTCGCACGGGAATGCGATTGCGATTCTATTTAGCATGCGGGTGCGATTAGGACTAAAATGCGATTTAAAGGGTGAATGTGATGCGATTCATATGAGAATGCGATTGCGATTCTCACATGATATGCAATGCGATTCTCATAACTTAGGTTTTTATGGTATTCCAAAACCACTTAGATCCTTGGACGCAGATGTCCGAATTTCACTTTTGTACAACTATTATCCACATATGCTAACACTATGAACCCTAGTCGGATAAACAAAGGTCCGAAAACCCCTAAAAAGTCTAAAAACCTAACAAATCTAGGCAAACATCCAATTAAATCAGTACGAATGTCCTTCGAGATGTCGATATCAATAACCGATGATCTCCTTGAATAATCAACAACATTTGTTAGTCCTATTGCTCCTTAAACCATTCGACTTTGAACAAACATATAAGAACACATCGATTCAATCATGAATCGAAGTATAGGTTGGTTGAAGGATCCATGGTGATGATAAACATGGAAGAATCAAGTGTGAAACACAAGAGGAGAACAAACAGATTTGATGTTTAGGGTTTGAGGTCATTATAGAAAGAGAGAGAGAGAGAGAAAGAGAGTGAAAGAGTTTGAGTGTTTGAAGGGTGATAAAAATGAAAGACAATTTGGGTTTCCTTTCATATAAGATCAACCTATCTCGCGATAGGGTCAAATCCTCTCGATTTTTTTGAATAATTTTACACTCTCAACCCTCAAACTTTGAAAATATTTACCGCCTTAAACCTGAAAAATATTTAGACACCTAAACCGAACACTTAAACATATGCAAGACATATTTTTGTTAGTCCCCTCGTTTGACAACGTTTGTAGGAAGGACCTTGTCGTTAAGAAAATAAACACTTAAAAGTAAAATTAAAATAAAAGAAAATTAAAACAAAAATAACTTAAAACAAGATTTTAAATTAAAAAATAATACCAAACAAACAAAATAAACTTTTTTTTAACATAAAGTATATATATAATAAATACTTATAACTTTCGAGAAAAATTACAACATGGGTCCAAAGTTGAATCACATTAACTATTAATGTTCTAGATCACATTTCTATTTTCAATATTATTTTTCCAAGAACTCAAAGTTGATTGAAGATATATTTTTGTCCACTTTAAACTTAACAAGTATTTTGGTGTCATAGCGATATGTTAAGTTATGGATTAAGCATGATACTTAAGTGGTCTCCATTTAATTAAACAAATCACAGACACTATCAAATCTTGGGCTTAATTTGCTTTCACATATCACCTCAACTTGACTTAAATATGTGTTATCTGATCATAGTACGCTTGTAGACGCACTTTTTGCACTTTTGAAAATTTCTAGAAAGATTAAAGTAAAGCAGAAGTCTAGGGCCATAATAATCAGGTCGGATAATGCCGTTTATCATGCAGAGAAAGTTTAAGGCTTGAACAAAAGGGAAAAAAATAAAACAAAGAAGAAGATTCAGGGCCTTAAAAATCAGATCTTGTATGACTACAAACGTAGAAAGTCCAAGGCTTGAATCAGAATAAAGAAAAAAATAAATTTAAAATTTAAAAAATCCTAACATTTTTTATTTTCCTTTCTGACTCTTTTTCTGACCCATAGTTCAGACACACGACTATATAAGACAACAGTGATCAGGTAAAGAGAGGCTTGGGTATGACATGTTATTTATATTTTTGCCTTCATAGATTTGACTTTAAGTAGAGACATGCAACCGCTTCATGAATGTGTAACCACTATCATAGGCGGATAAGTTAGTTGATATCATGCTAGAACTTACTCATTTGTCAAGCCTATCTAAACATCAAGTAATGATCTTATTGGCTTTTAATCTGATATTTTCATGTGGTAGGAACACTAGGGACAATTTCTTATCAGTTTTCAAAGGTCGGATCGATTTCTTAAACTTTAAAATTTTACAAGCTCCCTCTAAACTGTAGAGCCTTCTTTAAGCTCCCTCTAGATGGGAGAACTTTATTTGTAAATATTTTTTGATTTTCTTTAGGAAAAAGTAAAATATTTTTGACGAGAATAATGCTCAGTTCTTGTTTTTCTTAAAATTATATAGAAAATCTTTTTAGTGAGCTTCATCAACTCATTTTCTCCCTCTAAACATGTGACAATTTTGAAAACTATTTACAAATAACAAAAAAAGTAGATGGACTTAATCAAAACGAATCATGCCAAACGATTCTATAAGATATAGAAACCGGGCACGATCAAAGGATTTATTGAAAAGGTATGCAAAGTTGTAATATGAAGAGACATGTTCAGTATTGACAAGTTTACGGTCATAACAGTCATGAATGAAATAAATTCGGATGCCAACATGTTCTGTCTTTGAGTGTTGGACCTAGTTTTTGTCAATACAAACCGCTGCATCATTATCACACTTGATTATGGTGTTAAAGACATTCAAATCATAGTCCAGCAGCTGAAGGCGAAAATGTATTCTGATTCAACGGTGGAGGTAGACACTGTGACCTGCTTCTTGGATTGCCAAGTGATTAAATGGTTAACAAGAATTGGCATCCTCCTATAGTTGACTTTCTATCAATATTACAGCACGCATAATCATTGTCGTTGTAGGAATGCAGCACCAAAGAAGAGTATGTAGGATACTAAAGATCGAAACGAGGACTTCCCTTTAGATACCAAAAGATATTTTGACAACAGTTAAGTGAGACTCTTTCAGATCTGATTGATCTGTGGCACATTGACAAACAGGAAACATGATGTCCGACCAGCTTGAAGTGAGATACATTCGGATGTCAACATGTTCTGTCTTTGAGTGTTGTACCTAGTGTTTGACAATACAAACCGCTGCATCATTATCACACTTGATTATGGTGTTAAAGACATTCAAATCGTAGTCCAGCAGCTGAAGGTGAAAATGTATTCTGATTCAACAGTGGAGGTAGACACTGTGACCTGCTTCTTGGATTGCCAAGTGATTAAACGGTCACCAAAGAATTGGCATCCTCCTATAGTTGACTTTCTATCAAGATTACAGCATGCATAATCATTGTCGGTGTAGGCATGCAACACCAAAGGAGAGTATGTAGGATACTAAAGACCGAAACCAGGACTTCCCTTTAGATACCGGAAGATACTTTTGACAACAGTTAAGTGAGACTCTTTCGGATCTGATTGATCTGTGGCACATTGACAAACAGGAAACATGATGTCTGACCTGCTTGAAGTGAGATACATCAGGGAGCCAATCATGGACCTGCAGAGGTGTTAATCTTTTGACTTTCCCAATGGATATGGATCTAACACTGTAACATCCTACTTTTGATGATAATAATAAAAGAATTTCGTTTATTTAATAATGTGTCATTTTTTAGTTTAGATAAATAAACTATTACAGGGTGGGCTTGGACATTTAAAATATGGAATAAGGGATGGTTATAGGCCTTAGGTCCATGGGCTTAAGGGTATATGAAAACCTTAAACCACCTTGCAACCCTAAAACCCTCATTCTTATCTCTAAGCCTCCATACACTCTAAAAAACACACACATACACTCTCCATCAAGACTAGATCGTGTTCGTGAGACCTTTTCATTTGAGGTACGTTTTATAGTGAAAACTTATACATGGCTCATTTAGTATTCGTAGATCTATACAAATGGTAAAGACAAATTAAACATTATGATTCTCGTTGAAATTCGTTAACGTTCGATAGGCTAATTGTTAACTTCAATAACCGTATGCATATATCAATCAACCGCACCATTTAAACGTAATGTTTTGATGTTTAATGGATTAGGCGCTGTAAATCCGAGTCAAACGATACCAAATTTGTGTTATTTCATCACGATTTGAAGGTGATGTAAGGATGAAAGAACTTGCTTTAAGTGTTTTATATTGTGTGTTTTACTTGTTTATATGTATCGAACACAAGTACTTTGATTGGTTTTATGTTTACAGGTGATCGGAGCTTAAAAGAGCTCAAAGGAGCAAATTTGGAGCATTCGTTATGGAGTTCACATGAACGTAATGATATATGATATGAGAGAGAATTAAAATACGAAGACGTGGCCACAAACAGGAAAGAAAACGGAGTTGAAATGAAGATTTTATGAAGAAAACGGTGTTTTGGTGCTGTTGCCGCTGTAAGGCAGTGACCAGAGCCAGTAGGCTACGGCCAACCAGGAGGCTACGGTGGCCCGGCCGTAGTTACGGTCGGGTCTGACGGAAAATAGGTTTTTGTTTATTTTTATGCCATATTTAAGGAAAAAAACCCTAAGGGCGATTTTATTCTTTCACCACCAGTTTTTGGACGTCTTGGAGGCCACTTTACACCACGATAACACGTCCTAATCACACGATTGATCCATGAAATCCTTTTTCAACATCATAATCAGAGCATGCAGATCGGGATGCAAGGCTAAAGGCTTCATAACCATCTCCGGGTGTAGGGTTGAGTTGTATGCTAGGTTTTGATATTCTATACTTTTAACTTTTGATTTGGATTTGATTAATCATTCGGTTGATCGATTCTTTGCGTTTGCTTTTGTGCTTAAGCGATTTTTAATAATTGATTGCTTAATATTTTGTTAGTTAATCGATTTGTGGTCATCAACAATTAGAATTAAGTTCTTTCGTCATTGACCTGCTTATCGTTAACCATATTATTGATTTTGTGTTTCTACAAGTAAAACCGATCATCAACAAGATTTTCATTAAGCGGTGTCAATTGTTCGGATTCAGTTCTGACAATCAAAACAGCCATTCGTTAAGTCTTTTTATTTACATATTTTAACAAGAAACCGTCCAAAAAAAGTTTATCAATTTCCTAACTTGCTTCGAAACCCGAACCATGGAGTTTGGTTATTTTCATATCATTGTTTACAAACTACTCATCTAAACCGCTTGACATCGTCTGTCCACTTTAACTATTTTATAATAAAATCTGAGTTTCACTTGCACTTTCCACGGATTCCCTAAGGATTCGACACCTTACTTGCCGTAGCTAGTAAAGGTATTTTATAAGTGTTTTTGATTGACCTTTCGACATCGATCAAAATGTCATTTTGATGGATGTCGAAAGGTTAATCAAAAACATTTGTAAATACCTTTACTAGATAGGGAAAGTTAGGTGTCGAATTCACAAGGAATCAGTGGAAAGTGCTAATCAAATTCAATACTTAATAACTAATTATGCTTGGCGTACAAACGATGTCCAGCAGATTAAATGTTGATTTAAGAGAAAAAGAAACCAACTCCGGGTTTCACGTTATGAAGAAAACGAGACCAATTGATTATACCTATTTGGAAAACTCGTTTGATTACACCTATAATCAAAAGACTATATATTTGACCTTGCTGATCGTCAGAACTTAATCTAAACAATTGGCTTAGTTTTATAATAACTTAATTGATTACCGGTTTTAGGGTTTGATAAATATAAGTGATTTAATGGCTAAATATAAACGGTCAATGACTCAAATAACTTAATCCTAAAAGTTGATGACCACAAATCAATAAACTGATAAAATCACAAAACATTCAATAACGAAAAACTGTTGAATGCTTAAACAAACATAGAAGGTTAATCAACCGAATGATTGATCAACTCTAGTTCCAATCTAATGATTCAAATACTAAAAAATCTTTCTTTCAAACGCAACCCTACTTCCGGAGATGGTCACGCAAGTTTTAGCCTTGCATCTTGATCTTGAATAGCTTCATTGATTATTGCAAGGGTGATAAGATGGATGATTATGATGATTAGAAGGTGTTTTGATTGTGGAGAATGGCCCCAAAATCGCCCAAGGATGTCAGGGTATGAAGCATAATTGATTTAGGGTTTATCCCGGCTTAAATATGGAAGAAAACAAGCCCAAAAAGCAATTCCCGTTAGACCTGGCCGTAGGCCCGGCCACCGTAGCCTACGCCAGGGCCGTAGGCTACAGCCTTTAGTCGCTGCCTTAAGGCTCCCATTATGCCATTTTCATATTTCTCTCATCGAGAAACCCAAAATTCATATATTATGGGTTCCATAAGTCATTTTCTAGCATCGGATATGCCCGTTTTACTTTAGGTGCGCACGAATCACTTCCGAACATCATTTTCTTTATAAAATCTTCATTCCAACTCCGTTTTCCTCTCCGTTTGCGGCCACGTCTTCGTATTACAATTCTCTATCATATAATGTATCATTAATTTCATTTCCACTGCACATAAATTCTCCAAATTAGTTCCGCTAAGCTTTGAGCACCTATAAACATAAAACCACTCAAAGTACTCGCATTCGAAACATATAAACATATCCCCTTGTTTCCGGTTAAGGCACACATGTTCATACACCTCATAATATAACATATCTCCTCTCGGTTTAATATCTAGACCATCATAAAATGTGCTAGTATCTCTCTGCCCGCTATACCAAGTATAAACACAATGTAATAAATTTGGAAGCAAGTCATATCTCCACCCATTACCCACCCAATTTATTTAGACCAACAAACGAACAAACAAACTCACAAACTATTATTTACAACCAATAACGACTTTAAGCACGAAATCTTTTTGAGTTTTTCTTTGATTTTTCTTTGATTTTTCTTTTTTTTTTTCTCTTTTTTTTTCATTTTTAATTGACAAATACTAACGTCAATATATACAAATAATTGGCCCAAGACATACGTACATTGTGTACTATGATCGACAAACAACTTATATACAACTCTTGACATACCAAATTTCATCCACAGGGCTAAAAATAATAAAGGCCAAGGCAAACACGGCTTGTAATGTCGGCTTAACAAACGAAAGGGAAAAGGCACAAACTTGGCTTGTAAGGGATAATGTAGGGTAGGGAGTATTATTACTATTATTTTTGATATGTAAGGCCAATATAAAGTGGGTTTTCTAAAGTCCTATTTCTCCATACAGGTGGTGGTATTAAGATCTCAAAACGCATGAGACAACCAAGTTCTAGATATCATGGGCGTACTGATTACTCTCTATATTGGCACTCATATGACATGTGTATATACTATATATAATATGTGTATTATATATAAAACAAACCTCACACACGTACCGGAGGAATTAGGCTGCCGATATGAAACATGTTTACCCGTCCCCATGACTCGTTATCCCCATCTAAACGATCTCTTTTAATTTTCTATTTTTAAAAAACATTTGCATGGGAAGAGTTTCGAGAAGCTTATAAGCTGACCATGACCAAAGACCTCTACTTGACATTAATACTAGCAATTAACAAGTTACAATTCCAGCTTTTGCGCACAATCAAGGTACTCTAAGGCAAAATTTCAATTTTCCCCCATCCCCGCACTTGAGGTTGACATTGCCCTCAATGTTTAAAATTTAGAATTTAAACGAACATTAACGAGGACGGGTTAAAGTTTACTGCTTATTTTATTAATTTTAAAACCTGGCTTAATGTGATGGTCATTACAATTTATACAATTACACTTTTAACAAATAAACTAGAAAAAGAAAGAAAACTATGAAAACAAAATCACCTGATATAGGTATCTGCAACAGTATATGCAAACTCTCACACGTGTAGAAGCATGCTTCTCACAATATTAGAATAGGCATTTTAAACTATTTGCAAAACTGTTGATTTTAATTACCAAGCCAAGTTAAATAAATTTCATAATTAAGTTTGTTAAACGAGTAAATATGTTAAAAGACCTAACTCACTTTCGTAGGAATCACGATTGCATTTAGCATATGCAACAAGCCCTTTAAACCTCCCGGTAGACCGGGCGGAGGAGTAGGGTCCCGTGAGGTTTTATAGTGAATTGCACCCACAAAGTTCAAATACAACAAAAATATACACATACCTGAATCAACCGTAGCAAAGTGTGAACGCACCTTGGGTAGCTACAACTCATGTCAAGATGAATCTTTACCGATATATTGCGAACTCCGAATTTTCCATGTGTGGCATCCCCACACTTGTCTTTTTCTACAGCTGTACGCTTGAAATAAAAAGGTTAACCAAACTACAAAAAAATAAAATAAAATACAAATCCTGGTCAACGCTAAGTTTTTGTTAAGGTCTTAAACAAGACCGTTACCTGATTTGGCGGTTATGGTGATCTAATGGAGAATTTTCCTATCGAATTTCCCATATAAGTTCGGTATTTAGGTTGCCTCAACTCTGTTTCTTCTTTCACGTTCATCAAGTGTAATGAACAAACGCGTGCCAATGTGAATGAGCATTTACCTTCAACGTTTCCCACATATGCCCGGTAGTTCACACATCAAGCCCGCACCCTCTTTCTTGAGATTAAAACACTAGGATTCGATCGTGGTCGAACTGAACATTTTCCCACCGAATTCCCTGTGTATGCTCGGTAGTTGAGGTGTTGTGCCCATACCTTCTTCCTCGTTGATGACATGTCTGTAGAACCCACATGACCCCACTTCTTACCATTTTTAACACTATTCTTCCCCTTCACCTTCTTTTTATTCGAGTTAAAATCATCATCCCCGACTTTATCAATATGAATAATGTGTAATGGAGGATTATCGGGATAATCTGGAACTATCTTAGTCTAATATCACTTCATCCGTGTCTAGGCATTCATTTATATGCTCCAACAAGTCTGGATCATATCCTTCAACTTCATCACCAGCAACTATAACCGATGCATTCGATGAATTTTCGGTAACCGGAGGAATTGGTGTGATATTAGTCTCCACAACCACATCCTCAACTTCATTATCTAATTGATCAAAATCCTCCTCTTCTATGTCTCGCTTAATTTGGGCTAAATCACCAGTTAGTTGGCTCATCAATTTATCTTGAGAAGCATTAGCCTTTTCGGGAACTTCCATCCTCCGACTGAGGTCTTTTAACAGTGTCATCTGATTGTTTAACAATGTTAATACTTCTGAATCTTGAAATGAATTTTGACCTTGAACTGCTTTCTGACCTTGACCTTGCTGATAGCCCTTTTGATACCCCTTATTATATCCCCTCGGAATCTCTCTCTGATTGTCACAACTTGATTATAATAGAGAGGGACTTCTTCGTATGTCAGTTGAAGGTATTCATCAGAATAGTAGGCCTCATCCTCTTGATAATGTACAAAACTTAGCATCTCGGGCCCATCACTATCATACTCAGAATCATCCTCAAACTGGTAACCATTAATTCTCTTCTTAGATTGATAACTACTTTGATAAAAATTTTCTTAGTTGCCTGTTGTTGACCCAAAATAACACCGATAATCAAATTAAGGCGATGAATAATTTTGGTATTGCCTGTTGCGACCCTGCTGGTTGATGCTCCTTTGGTTATTTGACTCGTAGTAGCCTTGAGCGTTTGCTAAAGGTGGGCCATGATATGAATGTGTATGGTATGACTCATCGTCCTCCATGGCCTTATATCCTTCATGTGGGTCATAGACCCAACTCCACGTCATCCTGAGTTACCTACACACATAAGACACAAATACTAAGCGTAAAACTGACAAAAATAAAGTAAAACTAAAAGTAAACAAAACACTAAACTAGCACTTTGCGCGTTTATTCCCTGGCAACGGCGCCATTTTGATCGATGTCGAAAGGTCAATCAAAAACATTTATAAAATACCTTTACTAGCTAGGGCAAGTAAGGTGTCGAATCCACAGGGAATCAGTGGAAAGTGCAAGTGGAACTCAAATTTTATTATAAAATAGTTAAAGTGGACAGACGATGTCAAGCAATTTAGATGAGTAGTTTGTAAACAATGATATGAAAGTAAGCAAACCCCAAGGTTCGGGTTTCGAATCAAGTTAGGAAGTTGTTAGACTTCTTTGGATATTTTCTTGTTAAAACATTTAAATCAAAAGACTTAACGATTGACTATGTTGATTGTCAGAACTTAATCTGAACAGTTGACACGGCTTAATGAAAATCTAGTTGATGATCGGCTTTACTTGTTGAAACACAAAATCAATAATATGGTTAATAATAAGCGGGTAAATGCCAAAAGAAGTTAATCCTATTTGTTGATGACCACAAATCAATTAACTGACAAAAGATTAAGTAATCAATTACTAAAAACTGTTTAAGCACAAAATCAAACACAAAGAATTGATCAACCGAATGATTAATCAAATCAAAATCCAAAGTTAAAAGTATAGAATATCAAAACCCAGCATACAACTCAACCCTACACCCGGAGATGGTTATGAAGCCTTTAGCCTTGCATCTAGATCTTCATGCTCTTGATTTTGATACAGAAAAGGATTTCATGGATCAATCGTGTTATTAGGATGTGTTATCATGGTGTAAAATGGCCCCCAAGACATCCAAAAACTGGTGGTGAAAGAATAAAATCGACCTTAGGGTTTTTATCATTAAATATGGCATAAAATTACCAAGAACCTATTTTCCACCAGACCCGGCCATAAGCTACGGCCGGGCCACCGTAGCCTACTGGCTGGCAGTAGCTTACTTGCTCTGGTCACTGCCTTTTGGCGGCTACAACACTAAAACATCATTTTCTTCATAAAATCTTCATTTCAACTCCGTTTTCCTCCCTGTTTGCGGCCATGTGTTCGTATTTTAATTCTATATCATATCATATATCATTACTTTCATTTACTCTCCATAATGAATGATCCAAATTCTCTCCTTTAAGCTCTTTTAAGCTCCGATCACCTATAAACATAAAACCAATCAAAGTACTTGTGTTGGATACATATAAACAAGTAAAACACACAATATAAAACAATTAAAACATGTTCTTTCACCTTACTTCAGAAGATTTTGACTATTTTGTTTTCTTGACGATTTTGACTTTGAAAAATTAGAGTCAAAGATTGGATAAGTACCGATATTCATTTGTTATGAATAGCGAATGACTGATCATTCATTAAGCAGTCATAACGAATAAGATCCATTCGTGTACTCTCATAACGAATGAGCCTATCATTCGTCTCCTAGAATTCACGAATGGTCTTACTCATTCGTTATCCATTCATTCGTCATGAGATATCGAATAGGATCATTCGTTATAAGATACAAACGTGTGCTCTTGTAACGAATGAGCCACTCATTCATCTCAAAGAAATCCCAAATGGCTTTAGACATTCGTTATTCACTCATTCGTCTCGATAAAGCACGAATCAAACCATTCGCTATAACGAACGGAGCCATTCGTCATAACGAATGGGATAGCGAATAAATAATCATTTAAGAATTTCACTAAATTTGAGCTCGACCCCAACCAGGGGCTCTGCCCCTTGGACCCTGCTAGGGGCTGCCGCCCCTAGACCCCGTGCCAGGGGCGCTGCGCTGCCCCTGGTCCCCTGTTTGTTGAGGGTTTTATTAAACTAGAAATACGTTAAGGGTAGTGATAATTAATTGATACGTGTAAGTGTTATACAGTTAGTTGCCTAATTAAAGAGAGGAGTTACCATTAAATCGGAAAGGGACCGAGCTCAGTTGAGTTTTTAGCCCCACTTCATTGTTTTGTTTTTGGGGCTGTGTGCATACTCGATGTGATTCATTAATACACTTACCTCAAGTGGTAACTGTATGCTATGTATATGCTTATGAATGGTGTATATATGATATATGAATGCCTATGAATGATGTATATATGATATATGAATGATGTAGAAAAGATAAAGAGTATGTATGAAAGTATACAAATATAAACAAAAAGGAAGGTGTGTACGAATTGACGGTAAGAGGGTGGCAGGCCCTAATAATATCTGTGAAGGAGGGTGACAGGCCCTAATAATAATATATGTGAAGGAGGGTGGCAGACCATAATAATATCTGTGAAGGAGGGTGGCATTCCCTAATAGTATTTGTGAGGTTATAGGGCGAAAGGCTCTTTAATGGTGGCAGACCCTAATAATATCTGTGAGGTTATAGGGCGAAAGGCTCTACAAAACGTATAAGTGTGTATGTAAAGCAAGATAAAATATGAAAGTATGAAAGAAAGAAAGAATAAAAGAAAGAAAGAAAGTATATACTTATGTATGTAAGAAAGAAATATAAGCAAGTCAAGTAAGTAATATGTATCTACGGGTACGTAGGAGTAAGTATGTGAATATACTGTACGTTACCTACTTTTACAAGAACTCACTCAGCTTAGCTGACTTTTAGTATACACGCAGGTTAATAGACTGAAGCACTTAGCTTGAGGGGGACACACGGCAGGATCTGAAGAAGCTGGCATCTGCAGAAAGATTTGTCATGATGTTAAATAATATGTTTTATGTTATGTTTTTAAAGACAAGTTTGAATGTTTGTAACGAATGATTGAATTTTTATTTATTCCGCGAAAGTTTTAATTAACTCTGACATTTATAACTGTGTTTATGAGTAAATCTAACGCCAAAGTAGGGCACCGGGATGTGGGCCTTACAAACACTAGGCTTTTTGCAATCGGAGTGGCATAAGGTGTAGCATCCTTGAACCCAAACTTCTAAGCAATTTCATGGATGACATTCTCTTGATGAATCAAAATCCATCCACCTTTAGTTCAACTTGTAGACCCATGAAGAATGTCATCTCCCCAAATGAACTCATTTCAAACTAACTCTGCATTACCTCCGAAAACTCTCTACACATATTATCATTCTTTGACCCAAAGATAATGCCATCAACATACACTTGGACCAGGATCAGATCATTGCTAACCTTCTTGGCAAAGAGTGTTTGAACAATAAAATCTCTTTTATAGCCATTCTCTAATAGATGTTATTCTAAAGTAGCATACAAAGCACGAGGTTTTTGATGAAGAGCATAGAGAGCTTTATCAAAATGGTAAGCATAGTTTGGAATCAGGATCCTCAACACTTGGCGACTGCTTAACATAAATATCTTCCCTCACCTTTCATTCAAGAAAGCGGTCTTCACATCCATTTGATACACTTTGAAGTTCATGTATGATGCATAGTCCAAGAAGATAAGAATAACCTCAAGTCTAGCAATAGGGGTAGCACCAATCTAGCTTTGTTTATGATAATTACACCCTTATCATCCTTCTTGTTACTGAATACACATTTGGTACCGATCGGTCTCTTATTCTCAGACTTATTTACAAGCTTCCACACGTTGAGCTTCTTGAACCTTAGAAACTCTTCTTGCATAGCTTCCACTCAGGAGTTCTCCTTGAGAGCAATGTGATAATCTTTTAGTTCACCCAGAGAAAAAAAACAAGGAGACATCTGTTAATAGTTCCATACTTGCTCATTGTCTTGATGCCGACAGAGGGAGAACCAACGATGTTCTCAGTCGGACGTGTCTTGTGAAAGGCCATATGGGGAATCAGATCAACTTGCAACTCAACGATTAGATTCCCAGCGGGATGGAAGATCCTAGGAGCATTGATTAGAACGTAAGTGGCTGGTTGGATGTTTTCTGGTTGATCCACCACATGTTCTGAAGCAATAGGATCATCACAAAGGTTTTCAATGAAAGTAACATAAATTGCTAGAACTGGAGTAGAATCGGCAGTGTTTGAGGCATCATGTGGAACGAACTTCATTTGCAACGACATCTCCAGCACTGCCAGATGACACATTATCAGTAGGAGGAGGTGTGGGTATAGATTCAACCACAATTGCCTCTAACAGAGGATCACCTACATGCTTTGTAGGAGTTGAATCAATGTTGTCTTCGATGTGGTCAGCAGACATGTACGAGGAGTCTAAATAAGAATCTTCTTAAATTTAGAACTACATTGGTTGTATATGTGGTTTGAGGAGTTGAATTGACTGTAGGTTCCCAGCCGGATCTACACGGAAGTATCTCGTACTACGTAGGTGCGGAATCCCTACGTAAGATGATACGAGCGTAAGATGTAAACTACGTTAATACCGAACACGAACACACGTTACAAAACCCAAAAGACACGTTGTATTGCAACCTTTCAACACGTGACAAGCAATCACAATTACACGTTCTTGAATCTCTCAACAAAACAATCCGTAGCCAAGGCATATAAAGCCTTCGACAACTTCGCCTAACAGACTAGGCGAAGTTGTCAATAACTTCGCTTGTCCACAAGTTCGCTTATATTAGGCGAACTTGTGAGACAACCTATACAAACCAAAACAAAACAAACTAACACGATTACAGACACTAGATACTGAACTACTGACATAATGCACCAACAGACCCCCCCTTGGCAGTAGCTTCATATCTCTATCTTCAATCACTTGTCTTGTAATCCCAAAAAATCTCGAGTCACTCGTCTTCAAGCATGAACGCCTTCTCTGACACAAACGGAAACTACTCTCTGATATTTCTTGGCTTCATCTTTCCAGGCAGGAATATAGAATATCTTTTTCTCGTTTAGCACCTGCAAGTCAGCTTGAGACAAATTTACCAAGTACATAGGATCATACACTCTCAGCACCTCTTGTTCATCTTCATCCTCCATAACCGCTTCAGCTGTTTGACTATCGACATACCACCATTTCAGATTCTTTAAGACATCCTTGGGCATTTGTTTCATCGGCACTTCTTTTAAACACCGGATAGGCTTATACTTCATTACCATCCAAGGTTTGCCATCAGCTCTCATTCCTCTGTCTTTATCTTCAATAAGCTTCCCTTTCTGCGGCTTTAACAACTCGAACTTTTTCTCTTTTATACTTTCTTTCCACACGATCTTCCCAATAATCCTAGCCATATTATCATCACTCCTGTTTATTAACCCCAACTTGGCCAAATCCTTCACCTCACACTCAGGCAAGGTATTCAACGATCTCAACAACCTCTTGAAGTACTGAATCCCATCATAACGTTTAATCACAAATAGCCTCAATTGTTCATCATACAACCAGCATATAATCCCCTTCTTCGATTCAGCATACCCTTTGATATTATAACTCTTTTTAAACATAGTTGGAACCGCTGGCTTCTTTGTCTTTACGAACCACTGAGCGTAGCCTTCTTTCCATCTCGGCTGCTCTTCCCATTCAGTCTCATCACTTCCCATATCTTGACCCACATTTGACTTATCAACATCTGGAATTTCATGTTCTACATTATCCTCCACAATCTCTCCCTCTTCAATCTCACTGTCAATCACAATCTCGGCTCCTATCTTCTCAATCTCTTCAACCGGTAACACATCGTCGTCACCTACAATATCGTCATCCAACATCTCCTCATCATCCACTACCACCACATCATCACCCCCTGATCCACCTGTTGCACCAGTTGACTCCCCCTGAGATGTGGAAGTCCCAAGAGTTTGTCAGTTCTTGGCAACTCACCACCTGCACCTTTCGATGCATTGGGATCATCGTCTCGATCATTTCTCTTCTTCGTCCTCAACTCATCGCCCTTGCAGCTCGTCTCCCCCTGAGATGCTAAGAACTGTTTTAACGCATCAAAAAGTTTACCGTGCTCAACCAGGAGGGACGACTGAATCTGATTTTCTGCAACAAGGCGCTGGATAGCGTGAGTCTGGATCAAGTTGATTCTTGACTGTTCTGCCACGACCCTTTCAAGAGTTGCTATCCTTTCCGAGTCAGATAAAGTTGCATCAAAATCAAATCTCATATGAGAAATGTCTTGAGCATACGGTGGAGGGATTCCCAAGGTAGCCGGAACATCAGAAACAGGCTGAAAAGTAACCGCAGGTGGTATTGTATCAGATAAACCCGCGGTGGCAACCAAAGTTGACTCAACAAATCTTGCCACAACCTCCGATGGAGTAAGAGTAGGAGGTGGCAAGCAAACAATTTCTGGAGTCGAAAGTTGAAAAGTAGTGGGTGGAATGCCAAAGGAAGATGATGTAGTTATCACGGGAACACCCGAGGTGATCGGTCCTGCACAGTCATCGATGCAGGGACCATAGTCATACCAGATAAAGCGGGTGGAGAGAAACGAACCACCCTCGAGCTTTCACCAGCTCTCGAGCCTTCACCCGTTCTAACCCTTTTCGATCGATGAATCAAACGATCTAACTCCTCCTCAAAATCAGATTCACTGTCATCTGTATGTTTCTTTCTTTTTCCATGAATTCTTTCTTGGGCAACCAGAATCTGTCTTGCTTCAGCCATATCATCAGCGGAGGAGTCAGAGTCGGTTCTCTCAGAATCAGCTACAGACGTAGCTACCATCGACACATCAACACCAGAAACCTCCGCTACTGAGACCTGAATCTCTGCCTCGGATCAACTCGCTCCATATCAAAGAACCCTTGGCCACCAAAAGCAGCTTCAAGGTCTACCTGTTCCTTCGGTGCCACAACAGGCAACGCTTGCTGTACCACAGGTGGTGGTTGGGAAACAACTGCCTGTTGCGGTGCCAGATCCCGAAACTCGTCTCCACGAGGAGCAACATACGCCGGGTTTATCAAATAACCAAATAACGGAGCATGTCGTGGACGAAGCTCTGGTTTACTTAGAGCACTCGACGATCTGCATTGTGCGAATATCCTCTTGCTGACACTCTATATATATCGAATTGGACGGCGCTGAGGTAGCGTAGGAGCCACATGATTCAAGATCATTTGTAAGAATCTTGGATACATCAAGAATCTTTCACGAGCTACTGCACGTCTCTGATGGTCTATTTCATAAAACACCATCTGACTGAAGCTGTAAGGCTTATTGTAAGTCAGTGCTGTCATAGCCGATTGCATCGTTGTGCCCATACCGTCCGTACCAGCCTTACGACCCGACATGCACACGATCATCACATGCATGAGAAAACACCATTGATCCAACAAAAATCCCTTACGCCTCTGAGTGTCACCCAATGGACCAGAATAGCCCATTCGTAAAAATGCACCATCTCTGAAAGGAGCAGTAAAGTCTGTAGGATCATCTCTAGTTTCATTCCTCAACTGCAAGGCGACCCTTATCTGTTCTGATGAGAACTGCACCTCCTGATTGTTGACTGTGGCGCGCATGACTGGGGGCTCGACTCTACAATCATACTCTACCGTTTGCCAGAAGTCTTCAATGTTCGGCAGAGAAATGGGCAGAGTTGTAGTAATAGCATGGAAGATACGCGAGCGAATAAGGAAAGAGATGATCTCGCGATAACCATCTACACCGCTAGCATCCGGATCCAGCGTGATGTACATATTGTGACCCGGAAAGAATTGACGGTTGTTATCACCCCCTTCGTCACCACCAGCACCACCCGCTCCTGCTACAACTGCCATATCTGCACAACAAACGGTCTAATTCAGAAAATCGTCAA
Organism: Bidens hawaiensis; assembly: GCF_021521415.1. Lineage (NCBI taxonomy): Eukaryota > Viridiplantae > Streptophyta > Magnoliopsida > Asterales > Asteraceae > Bidens > Bidens hawaiensis. The sequence continues at coordinate 1,997,000 of NW_027491014.1, forward strand.
AGCAGATCACAACTTCGCCTGTTACCATGAGCGAAGATATGATAGCTTCTGGTGTGCAGGCGAAGTTAGGGAAAGGGCGAAGTTTAGTACAACTTCTCCTTTACAATAACTTCGCCTGAAAACAGATAAACTTTTGAATAATATAAAGAACCAGGCGAAGTTAGGGATAAGGCGTAGTTAAGGATAACTTCGCCTAACAATAACTTCGTCTCTTGAACAACTTCGCCCCTGATTAGTTAAAACTTAAAGCAGCAGGCGAAGTTAAGCCTAAGGCGAAGTTAAGAACAACTTCGCCTAAACCTAACTTCGCCTGAACTGAAAGGGTGAATGTTCAGAAGGCAGACGAGGTTTGTTTGGTGAAATTGTTGCTTGTGGACAATAAAAATATGTTACTAAAGAGATCTAGACGATCAAATTGGTTACGAACACGTTAAAAAGAGTTTGAAAAGTGGGTGTTTAAAGGTTTGCATGATCGAGGTCACTACTCAGAAAAATAACGACATCAGATTAACATCATTGACAAGAATTATACATTATACCGAGCCTACACACCTTTAACACGGATTGAAAACAACGAATATCAAGGATTGATTCGAGGGTTAAGTTCGCCGTGTGTTAATTGAGGATAAGTTCGCTGGGTTTGTGAAAATGTAAAAGGTTTGACTAAGTTGACCTTTATATAGGTTTGAATATGCCCAGGCGAAGTTAAGGTTAACTTCGCTTACCCTTAACTTCGCTCCTTAACAACTTCGCCCCTGCACAACTTCGCTTAATATTAAACTTACAAAAAAGGCCCTTATACATTAGATCAAAGTTCAACTTTCTTTTAAAATTCCCTGTTAAACATTTAAACTTTACGATCAACGAACCAAGTAACCAAGTTTGAAACCATAAAACAAAATATGCAACTTTAATATTTAGTAAAATAATAAACGGGATCAAATTTCAGTCTTGACGGGGACCAGCATGTCTTAGAAAAGATCCAAACAGGAATCATACTAATTAGATGGCTGTCACATATATCCATGTTCAGCGGTATTAAGACATAAAGAAACAGGTTGTAAGCAGGTAAACAACTTAGTATGGTTTTCATCGCTCCTGTGATACGCATTAGGTTCAATTAGGCTCAAAATTTAAACGGACAACACATCAGAGATTGTGATGCCTCCTATCTATTCTCAAAGCCTATTTGGCGTTCCCCAAGTCACCCCGAGTTGACCTCGACCCGTAGTGTCTGATCAAACAGTAAGTACATGTTGATCTTTAGAGTTTTCTTCCCGTTCTCTTTCTTGCCTCTTGATTGACAATGATAACACAATAGGCTTCAGAAGGCTTAATTTTTATTTTTTTTTAATAATAAAGATTTACATATCTTCAAACAGTAGACTACTGCAAGTCCCGAATCTGGATCACTGCAGGTACTTGACACACTATCTTCTCGGACATCAGAACACTCACGGGCTCGTGTATGACTGGGTAATCGCTTTTCTGCCTATCATTCGGAAAGATGTATATGGAGATATACACAACTCTGAATGAGTCTCCACTTTAAATCGAGAAGATTTGGTTAGTATCAATTCTACTTTTACGCACCATAAAAAGCTACCATAACATACAATGACTGTTCTAGAGTCTTTTAGGCCTAATAACTTCACTAGTTAAGCACACAGAATTAGTTTGTGTATCACTTTCCAAGGTTGGATCAATTTTCTTAGAAACATTGTATTGAAACTTCTTACGAAGTTATAGACTTGAAAAATTATATCATCTCCCCAAAGAAAAAAATTTAAATTCTATCGCCCCGATCAAGTCAAAGTCATCAGGTAAACGGCTATCCTGAAGATCCAATGGATCAGCTGGACCGACCACATACGAATATGCGTCCTTTTAACTAAGTATGAACGACTACTTTTCAGCGAAAGAATAAAAACACATCATAAACCGCCCCAGTCACTTTCAGTCATCTGGTTAATGGCTATCCTCATAATCTACTGGTAGAAGTGAGGACCAAACACATCCGAAGATATGTCCTTCAAACTGAAGCAACCGACATAATTCTAAGCGATAGTGACGTTTTTTTTAATAATAAAAACGGAAAAAAAATACAGTTACTCAGGATTGATCATCCCATTAAACTCAACAAGATTTTGAAAACGAGTTCGGTCAAATGCTTTAGTAAAAAGATCAGCGAAATTATCTAACGAATCAACCTTTTCGAGCACTATTAATTTCTTCTCAGCACAATCCCGTATAAAATGATGACGAATGTCAATGTGTTTTGTTTTGCCATATTTTACGGGATTGTTAGTTACTTAGATTGCAGAAGTGTTATCAATGCAAATAGGAGTTTGAGTAAAATTCAGACCGTAATCGCGCAATTGCTGTTGTATCCAAAGAACCTGGGAGCAGCAGTTTGATGCTGCCATGTACTCTGCTTCACAGGTGGAAATGGCTACTGAGGTCTGCTTCTTGCATTGCCATGACACCAATCTTCCTCCCAGAAACTGGCATCCACCGGTTGTCGACTTCCTGTTCTGATTGCAACCTCCATAGTCAGAGTCTGTGTAAGCAACCAAGTCCAGGTCTCCCCCTTTCATGTACCACAAACCCAGCTTAGGCTTACCTTTGAGATACCGCAATATCCTCTTCACTCCCTTCAAGTGAGATTCCTTCGGGCTTGCCTGAAATCGAGCACAAAGACAAATTGCAAACATAATATCAGGTCTAGATGCAGTTAAACACATTAAAGAACCTATGATTGATCGATATTGGGTGGGGTCCACGTCTTCATCACTGTCCGAATCAGCACCCAGTTTGTGGTTGACGCAAACCGGAGTATCAAATGGAGTGTTGTCCTCCATCTTGAAGCGTTTGAGAACGTCTTGGACATATTTAGTTTGATGGATGAACATCCCATCTTTCTTCTGATCAACCTGCAATCCTAAAAAGAAAGTTAATTCACCCATTGCACTCATTTCAAACCTCTTTTTCATGACTTCTTCAAACTCCTGACACATGACGACTTTTGATGCAGCAAATATGATGTCGTCCACGTAGACTTGAACTAGTAGAAAATCTCGCCCTTTTCTCTTGACAAACAGCGTGCTGTCGATCTTTCCTCTTTCGAACCCATTCTCAAGTAAGTAATTTGATAAGGTTGCGTACCAGGCACGAGGGGCCTGATGTAGTCCATATAGTGCTTTTCTCAACTTGTACACATGATCAGGAAAGTCAGGGTCAGGAAAACCCGGAGGCTGTTCAACGTATACTACCTCATCGACTTTACCATTAAGAAAAGCACTTTTCACGTCTAATTGGAACACCTTCATTTCATTGTGTGCAGCAAATGCCAAAAATAGTCGAATCGCTTCCAATCTTGCCACATGAGCAAACACTTCATTGTAGTCGATTCCTTCTTTCTGATTGAACCCTTTCACTACCAGCCTCGCCTTATTCCTTATGATTATTCCTTTCTCATCTCTCTTACATTTAAAAACCCACTTTGTTCCAATAGCATGTACATCTTTTGGTTTTGCAACTAATTTCCATACTTTCATCTTCTCGAACTGTGCTAACTCTTCTTGCATGGCTTCGACCCACAAGCTATCCTTTAGAGCCATTTGATAATTCATTGGTTCAATCTGGCTGATGAAGCAGGTGTACAAACATTCATTTATGATACCCGTTTCTTTAATGCTTGCGTAAACAAATGTGTGCTCATTCAGACTTCTTCTTGTTTGAACACCGTCAGATAGATCACCTATCACGTTCTCCAAAGGGTGATTTTTATGAATTCCAGTAGTCGGAACTGGACCGACTTCCAGATTGTTTTCTAAGTTCGAAGAGAGTTCATCTCTGGGTGATTGATGTTGAGAGTGAAAAGGATTGTAGAATTCTTCCTCAGTAGAGGCAGCATGAATATCAGCAACACTTGACGAGGAAGGTTGACTCTCATCGTATCGTGGACGTTGCGCAATATTTTCCTCCTCATTATACAGAATCTGTGAAGCAATTTTCTCATCAACTTCTGCAAAATCCAAGTAAGGCAAATTAAACGATTTGAAAAGTTTATCATAGTCGAAAGCTTCAGCGGGTCCCGTGCTAGGCTTTGGTGATTTGTAACTTGTAATGTCCGTGTTACATACCACCTCCACCTTGCTGTTCGATAAATTAAAGACTCTTCTATTAGGTGTACCAACAACATATCCGACTAAAATACCTTCGTCGGCTTTCTCACCAAATTTGGAGTTTTCTTTAATATCGTACATGGGGACCCGAAAGGTTCGAGACCGTTCAAGTTTGGCTTTCTACCATGCATGAGTTCATAACAAGTTTTATTCAATCTTTTAACAGTTAAAACACAATTAAGGATATAACAGGCTGTGGCAACAGCCTCAGCCCAGAACACCACGGGAAGTTTAGCATCAGCCAGCATTGTTCTGGCTCCTTCAATTAGCGTTCTATTCTTCCTCTCAGCCACACCATTTTGTTGCGGAGTATACGGGGCGCTGTACTGATGGTCTATCCCTTTTTGTAAGCAGAACATCTCCATCTGGTAGTTTTGAACTCTGTCCCATTATCACTCCTGATGTACTTAACTTTCCTCCCAACAATGTTTTCAACCTTGGTAATAAAGTTAATCACCAACTGAACCGTCTCATCTTTTGCCTTCAGAAAGTATACCCAAGAGTATCGAGAGTAATCATCGGTTACTACCAAGCAGTATGACGTTCCACCTAGACTTTTTACATTCACGGGACCAAAAAGATCCATGTGAAGTAGATCTAGGGTACTGACAATTGAGTTAATCTTCTTGGAGTGATGAGGTTTCTTGTGTTGCTTTCCCTTCTTGCACGATAAGCATTGATCTTCAAAGTTAAAGTTCTTCAAGGGAACTCCAAGCACTAGCCCATTTTTGATAATGTAATTCATTTTACAAAGATGTATATGTCCCATTCTTCGGTGCCATAACTCGGACTCAGATTCAGTTGCCTTGGACAGGAGACATGACTCTTCTGTTGTCATCTCAGTTGACCTCATATCCATTATATATGTGTTCTTTTCTCTTGGAGCTTTCATCACCACCCATGCCTCTGTTATCTTGAAACCAGGATACAGAACAATTGCTTTATTTTTAGTAAAGTGCACTGTGTACTCTTTGTCACAAATCTGAGACACGCTCAACAAATTATGCTTGAACTCTTCAACAAAATTTACTTTTTCTAACTTCATTTTTCCATTTGTCACAATTCCAATACCAGTAATTCTACCACCGCTCTCTCCAGCGAAACTTACTCTTCCTCCTTGAACAGGTTTCCATTCATGAAACAAATTCTTGTTACCAGTCATGTGCCGGGAACAGCCACTGTCCACAACCCACAGATTGTTTGCAGTCCTATTCAAATGTTCCTGCACGATTAAAGAAAAGGATTAAAATCTGGGGACCCAAGACCTACTGGTCTTGGGTCGATTACATCTGTTAAATGGCATCCGGTATTGAGAATGATTTATGTAAGTTCTGAAAGGATACCTTATTGAGAATTGACTATGAGGCCATCAAACCTTAGTGGATGAACTGAATTATAATTGTTGGTTCGGTTGTTAACTGGGAAAAACTGAGATCGATTTCTTTGAAATCTTGGTTTAGTCCAATGTCTGAACTTTGGTGAGTTTGCATTCTTACCATTATAGTAATTACTATTCGTTTTATTCTCAGTTTTCGGAGTCCTCATACCTCTGAATCTCTGATTTAGAGGACAATCAGCAATCAGGTGTCCTATTTGATTGCATCTGAAACAACTCCTGTGTTCAACTTTCGTCTCAACAGTTGTTTCAGATGTTGAGGTTGCATTACTATTCGTTTGTCTAACATAAGGTGGGACAAACGGGTTTAGGGGAGAGTTCTTTTCAGTTGGCTTATATTCCTCCCCACGTTTTAGTAACACTACCTCTTCTTTTATCTCACTAGATTCGGATGTCTTGTCCAAATTTGACGAGACAGAGCTAGGAACAGAAATCTTAACATTCGAAATAGGCTTACTCGTTTCGCTTTTACTAACTTCAGGTTCTTTAATCGAAACTTTGACAGGAACTGTCTGTCTAATCTCAACATCAACAGATTTCTGATTACTAGGATCATACGTATAGTTATGGTTATATGGTGGTGGAACTTCAAAAAATCCAATTCCCCCTTTGTTAACTGGGGAACGTTGAACACTAACGATGTGATCAAGCATTGCTGAGGAATTTCTAAACTGTTCAATTTTTCTGTTTAATTCCACCACTTTTACCTGGTAATCAACTATCTGTTTATCCCGTTCAGCAATTAGTTTGGTTTTTTCCTCTAACACTTCATAACTAAGATCAATTACTTGTATTTTATCAGCTAGACTGGCTTTAAGACTTCTGATATCTTTTTCACTAGCTTTTATTTTCACTGAGTTACTGTTTTCTCTAGTTTTAGTGTAGTGATGATCTTCTTTTAACGTTTTAAATTGAGCATCCAAACTAACAAACTGATCAGTTACTGTTTTCAATTGTTCAGACAGATTTTCACATTGCATACAATGAAGTTCAGAACTTACCTCAGAGAGCTGATCGTTCACTTCTGCCATATAAGCTTGATTTTCTCCCGTCTCTCTCTCGTTTCCTCCAGTTTCTATGTTCACCAAATTTGCCTGTTCGAATACTTCCTCAACCTATAGATTCCAGTTGTAACCACCATTTTGTCTAGATACCATAGCCCTGTTCTCACTACCTCCCCCATTCTGTTGTGCAGGCCTGTTCTGACTACGTTCGACTCTCTCATTTGTACATTCCTTGGCAAAGTGACCATTTTGTTGACAGTTGTAACATCTAACCTTTGATTTGTCAAACCCTGGTCTTTCTACAACGAACTTTCTACCTGTTTTCTTCATGAATCTCTTAACCCTTCTTACAATCATAGCCATCTGCCACTGCAGATCCATCTCTTCTAAATCATCAGCATCGATCTGATCATAGTCTTCATCCAAAGTTGCAGGGTCGACTAGTTTACCTTTGATGTAGTTTTCATACGATGCAATGAAGGATACATAGAGAGCAAACTGCTGTTCAGCTGATTTAACACTCATGGGCATTTGTGAGTAATTGTAGGTCGGAACATTTGAGGGTACATTACCAGTTGTTGATTGAGGTTTTGAAGAACTACTACCTCCAGCTACGAAGCATACGTCGCCATCCATATTGAGAATCACATGACCATCTCAGTTGAGTTGGAGTTTGATTCTCCCTTTGAGTAGTAGGCAGACGATTCTGATTTTAAACTTGAACTTGGAGAGACCTTCGCACCATACATTCCCGGATCCTGAACCTGATCAGTCGGTGTCTCCTTTCGAGCCATGTTGAGCTCAAAATTTCGTAACTTATTGACTGCTGTTTCAAGATCAATATTAGCAAATTCTTTATCCTCTCTCATTAAAACCGTATACATTTCCCATTTCGGTGGAAGAGCATCAAGAAGTTTCTCTACTATCTCCTCTTCTTTGTATACAATGGAGTAATTGCTGAGTTCGGTCATTAAGTGATAATATCTGGTGATGATATCGTCAAGTGATTCATTTTTCAGATACTTGAACACAGAGAATTGGGTTTTTAGTAGCTTTGATTTGGAGGCACGTATTCCCACATTACCCTCATATCGATTTTCAAGTGCTTCCCATAGCTCTCTAGCAGTTTTGTACTTCTTGAATGTATGAAGAATCTCTTGTGGAAGAGCCATTGTTATTGCAGCATGAGCTTTACTTTCTGCCTCATACATCTTCTTTTCTTCATCTTCCATCTTATTGTACTTCTTAATCTGTTCACGACCCTCAAACTAGGCCGTTGGTGGAATGTATCCATCTTGAATGCACACCCACATCTTAGCATCTTGATATTTAACATACTGTTCAAACCGATTTTTCCAAGCAACGAAATCGGTACCCTTAAGCATTTTTGGAGCCTTAGTTGCTGAACCGGCTTCAACTTCCATTTTCACCAGTTCCGTAATGTTTATCGAAGTCATTGCTGAAAGAAACACGACTTGAAAGCACACACAAATTTTTTTTTTTAATTTGAACAGTGACCAGTAGGCGAAGTTATGCTTAACTTCGCTTAAGCTTAACTTCGCTTGATTCCTTAACTTCGCTGAAACTCTTAACTTCGCTTGCTACTTAACTTCGCTTGATGACAACTTCGCCTGAGATCAACTACGCTTGGTTGATAACTTCGCTTAAACTTATAACTTCGCCTAAACCCTACGAACAGTGACGGCAACTTCGCCTGATGAACACAAGGTTTTTGCAGGTTTTTATTTGACGTATTGCAAGGTATTCGAAGGTGTAATGGATTATATTTGATAGTGGGAGATGGGTAGGACACAAAAACTCGGTATTTCAACGTAAACTCGTCCCGCGAATAGTCGAACGGAACGATTTCTACACTCGTGTGATAATCCCGAACCACACAATCACGAGCAAATGCTCTGATACCAATTGTAGGTTCCCAGCCGGATCTACACGGAAGTATCTCGTACTACGTAGGTGCGGAATCCCTACGTAAGACGATACGAGCGTAAGATGTAAACTACGTTAATACCGAACACGAACACACGTTACAATACCCAAAAGACACGTTGTATTGCAACCTTTCAACACGTGACAAACAATCACAATTACACGTTCTTGAATCTCTCAACAAAACAATCCGTAGCCAAGGCATATAAAGCCTTCGACAACTTCGCCTAACAGACTAGGCGAAGTTGTCAATAACTTCGCTTGTCCACAAGTTCGCTTATATTAGACGAACTTGTGAGACAACCTATACAAACTAAAACAAAACAAACTAACACGATTACAGACACTAGATACTGAACTACTGACATAATGCACCAACATTGACCACAACCAGTTAAGGAACTATAGGCAATGCATTTCCATTCTGAGGACCACCAGATACGTTAACATTTCCCAAACTTTCTATCAGAACATGAATCACCACAGACTGAGGTATTGTAGCTAAGGCTAGAACAAATGCTGCAAGAGGGGTAGACAGAACACGAAACTGGTTGAGCAAGTAATCATAATCAAACTTCCAGTTTGGACATGTGCGAGCGTATGTCTGATTGAGATCATGCCAGTAAACATTTAATTATTCCACAATCACTCTTGCTTTCTTTTAGTAGTCTCGATAAGTGATCTTGTTAGAAGCGTATCCAACAAAATAACTCTCATCCTCCTTTTTAGCAAACTTGGGACCTGAATTAGCAACAATACGAAGTAGAGTGCATGGACATCCAAAAGTCTTGAAGTAATTGACTTGAGGCTTTATTTTGCGGATATCTTCATATGAAGTCTTCTTTAGACACTTGTTGAGCAGCTGTTAGTGCACGGTTTTTTTGTCTCGAGTCTTTGTAATCGTTATGTAGTTTATTATTATTTTAACATAAAGGGTAATTTAGTAATTGTATGTCCCAAAGAAGGAATGTGATAAGCCAAAGAAGGAATATAATGGTTCTCGTTCTCAAGATAGAAGTTTGGGAAAGACTTTTAATGAGGTAAAAGATGAACCTTCTGGGGGGGGGATTCTTTTAAAGCTGCAGGATCACAAGCTTTACTCGCAGCTGACAGGATAGATTGGAGTGGGATTAACTTCTGAAAGTGAAGTTGACACTGAATCAGATTATGATGTTTCATGCAGAATGAATGCAACTACCTTTGTTTGCATGACAAAAATTGACGAGGTTAGTTCTTCATCTGTTTCAGTTAAATTATCGAGTAATGTGTTTTGTTCTTATTGTGACTCATTCAAGTCAAAATATGATTTAATTAATGATCAAAATGATCCACTGATTAAAAAAACTTGCTTCAATCAAGGATACATATAGACAATCATTAGACACACAGAAGAAATCTAAGAATAAGATTGAGGGATTGTATGTAAGTAATCATGATATGAAAGCAAGATTGTTAGTGAAAATGACCGTTAGTGAAAAACAATTTTAGGACATTCTCAAACAAAGATCATTCTCAAACAAAGATCTAAGATAACCGAACTTGAAAATGAGGTTCTGGAGTTGAAAAGAAAGTTAGGCAATTTTAGAAATTCATCCCTTTTGTTAAATGAAATTATTGAAGTATCTAGTAAATAAAAAGGTTCTAAAAATGGTAAATAAAAAGGTTCTAAAAATGGTAAATAAAAAGGTTCAAAAAATTATCTCCTACTCCTATGATGATGTTGACACAACCTTCGTCTTTATCATTTATGAAAATCAGCCGTCCACAAGGTCCGGTGCAGCCTGTTCTAGCTTCTTTTCATGTATTTCCACCCACACATCAGATGGACATGCTCCTCAAGTTGATTCATTTATATGAGAATCAAGTGGCTGCTGATCGTCAACTTTAAGAACAAATGATGACGAATCAACGTCATTTGGTGGGGGTATGTCTCATTTTACCAAAAGGAGACCAAGGAGTTGCGTGAGATTGTAGCGGCTCAGGGGGTGAAAATGAAGGAGCAGGAGGACCTTATTCTTGAAATAACTTGTAAAGACGACACGTAAAAGAAATTGAAGAACGATGATGAAGATAAGGATCCTGATTCTCCCAGTGCCAGTGGAGTGAGCCGAAACAAGCTCATGGCTCGTCCTCTGCAGGTATGAGTGGTGGTGGAGAAAGCAATGATTGGTAGATATTCGTTTATCAAGATACGACTAATGTTAAGCCTATCAAGTCGATCAAAGCTAACACTATTCTATTTATGGATTATGTCAAGGGGGTGGTGATGAGTACCGCCAACGCTGATGAGACCGAGGAGGGTGAATATTTTGATCATGCCCTGTCTCTTGATCAAATATCATTATTGTTAGGGTTAAATGTTGGGTCAAGAGTTTGACCCAAATGAGGAGATTTGACCTAAATGAAGAATATTGAAGATTGGAATCTTCTCAACCTCCTCAGAAACTGCTAAGTATTGAACCCGGGTACACCTTGGACCTTCGAGTAAGCTTTTACTTAGCCGAGTATGAGATTTTGCCTTCCGGGCACGGTTTACTTCAAATAATCTTCTTAAGTGGATATCCGAGCAAGGTATGCTTTTTGGTGATTTCCGAGTAAGGTTCATCTATTTGGCATATCCGAGTAAGGTTCACTTTGTCAAGCAGGGTTGTTCTTCAAGACCAAGTATTTTACTCTTCCGAGTAAGGTATGGTCAACCAAGTCCAAGAAGCCAAGCAATTGGAAGACCGGGCAAGGTATTCTTTAATAATTATGGTCCGAGTATACTTGATGAGTTGATGGAATATCTCTAAGTTATATTGAGTAAGGTTCTGCTCGAGTAAGGTATGTACTCCCGAGTACGCCTTATCAATAAGTTATTCAACTAACAAAGAGCCGAACAGGATCATAGAAGAACAAGGTTGCTCGTGAGGATTTGTCGAGCAAAGTTTGATAAGTTCAAGAAGATTGAAGTCTACTCGGTGAATATTTTACTTGGTAAAATATTCTCTAAGTAAAGTCTACCCGGAAACTGATTCCGAGTACACTTCTATGTTTACCAAGTCTGAAGGAAGGCCGAGTACGCTGCGTACTCGGAGACTGAAGTTTAATGAAAAGCCTACCCGGAAGACTTGTTTTACACTTAGTATAATTTTTGAATATGTAAATTGAATATGTACTATCGGATAGGGTTTCTAGAAGGAATGACAGCCTGTCCTAGGTTGGCAGGCCTATAAATAGAATAATTAGGGCACGCCGCCAAGGATAGAGGACACATACGAGTGACAGAAAGGATAAGACCGACACATTAATTAAGAGAATATTGTGGGTGTGACGGCTGTCCTAGGATTCCTCCTAAACCCTAATCGATTATCCTTTTGTATGATTAACGTTATATAAATGGAAATCTTTTGAGTGAATCCTCCGTGTGTCTTCGTATTTTGAATATTCATTGCAACCGTATTTTGAATATTCATTGCAACTTAGTAACCCGTCATTAACTCTCTTGTCGATACGATTAATTTTGTGTGAGTTATGACATGATTGATTAAGATCCGATCCGAAACGGACAAGACAAGTGGTATCAGAGCTTGTTGCTGCTATTTTTAGAAAGATTGTTGCTGATTAAGTTTTGAAGAAGAATGACGTAAGCAGAGCACTGTTCGATTGATTTGTGATGTTAGAGGCTCTGTTCTTCATTTTTCTTCCAGATCTACAAGTTTTAGGTGTTTTCTTTCCCTTATTTCACTTAAAGCTTTGATTTTTATTGTTGAATCTTGTTCTATTCATATCAGACACCTCAGATCTCAGAATTTATTCTCAGATCTGATTGTTTTAATCTATTTTTGATAAGAACTTAACTCTTATTTTAAGCAAATGTCTGGATATGAGGAACAAGAGGTGTCTACTAATAAGATACCTAGATTGTATGGACATGAGAACTTTACCTAGTGGAAAGTGCTTTTTGAGGCTGCTGTTTGTTATAATGATGTGGATATGTGGTATTCTATCAAGAATGGTCCACAAGCTGCTGTTGAAGAAGGTGCTAATGCAAATGCTATTGCTTCTGTTAGAGAGAGAATGAGAAAGGTTGATGACAGGGCATTGGCTATGCTCAAACTTGGTCTGTCTTGGGAAATCCTTACAAAGGTTGCACATCATCAAAGTGCTAAGGCAATGTATGATGCAATCCTTGAGATGTATAAAGGGAATACTGAATTGAAGAACATTAAGAAGCAAAGACTGAAGCAACAGTTAGAAAGATTCAAGTATAGAGATGGTGAAAGGTTGAAGTCTATACTAGAACGTTTTCTGAGTATTGTGAATGAGTTGAGAACAACTGACTATGTAATGACTGAATTTGATTTAAATACAAAGTTGCTCAACTCAATGCCAAAAGAATGGTATACTTCTTGCAAATTCATCCTTCAAAAGCAAAATTTCAATGAATTGAAATTGGATGATGTAGTATGTTTTCTTCAAGCTGCTGAACTTGAAATGATTGAGAATGAAATGATCAAGGAAGATAAACCAAGTTTCAATGTGTCAAATGCTTTAATTGCTCCAATGGGGAATCTTACAACAAAGAATCAACAACAAATTCCCATCATTGAAGAACCAAGTGATCACAACAATGAGACTGCTAGGTCATTCATTGGAGGTGGTTCAAGCAGTCAAGGTGGTCAACAGAGGTTTAATGTTCAATTAATTGATGATGATTCAACTTCTATGGGAAATGGAAATGCTCAAAGTGCTGGTGCAGGGCATGTTCAAGGGAGTGAGGCACAAGCCCTAATGTCTATGTTCACTGAGTCCTACAATGCATTTGTGGCCAAAAACATGATTCACACAAGTGTAGTGCAGGATGATTTGGAACAAATAGATGCTGATGACCTTGAAGACATGGATATCAAATGGCAAGCTGCAATGTTGGCATTAAGAAGCAAGAGACTGTACAACAGAACTGGTAGGTCACTAGTTTCTGGTCCAAATGAGAGAATAGGATTTGATAAGTCCAAGGATATCTGCTACAACTGTCAACAGCCTGGACACTTTGCAAGAGAGTGCAATCTGCCAAGGAACTTTCAAGTCAATCAGTTCCAACAGCCTAGATACCAACAACAACAACTTCAATCCCAATTTTAATAACCACTATCAGCCTCAGATGAACAACCAGCAGGGCATGAATCAAAATCAAGCATATCAAATGAACAACAATCAGAATCAAGCTGTTTAAATCCCTGCAACTCACAACACTCCAGCAAACCAAAATCAACCAAGAAATCAAGGCAATGTGGCAGTAACTACTCAGCATGAGGGAAGCTTTGACTGGAGTAACCATGAGGAAGATATAGCAGATGATATCAAAAGAGCTAATGTGGCATTCATGGCCATAGACTCTGCATCTTCATCTAAGGTACATTCTGATCCTAATGCTGATTTACCTAAACTTGTCAATGAATTATAAGAAAAGATTGGTAAACTAGAAAGTGAGTGTTTTAAGAAGCAAAGCATTATCAATGCTTATGAGGCAAGTGAGATTGTTAGTGAGGAAAGAATGAAAAGTTTGGAAGAAGATTGTATGAATAGCTATAGAGCTCAGACAAGATTTACAACAGAAATTAGTGGGTTGAAGAAGATGGTGATTGATGAAAAGGTGCTGAATACAAAGCTGCAAACTGAAAATGAATTCCTAAAGAACTTAGTTTCAACTGGAAACATTTGTGGAATTCTGAATAAAGTAAAAGAAGATGAAAAGTACAAGGCTGTTCCACCACCATTCAACAACAACTTTATGCCTAAAGTTGACAAAGAAAAGAGAAGTGCTTATCTACAACAATTCAAAGAGGTGTTTCAAGACAAAGAAGATGTTGCAGATTTGTACAAAAATGTTGAGGTGAGTGAAGATGGTGAATTTGTTATGAAGAAATAAATGAAAGAGAAAAAATCAATTGGAGTTCAAGTCTCTGATGATGACCTTGATTCAGATGAGTTGGATCAAGATGATCTGAGTGATTTGAGTGATCAAATTACTGAAAAAGAAATTCAAGCTGCTGAAAAAGGAAGAAAATATAGAAAACCTGAATCTGTTGATCAACTTCTAATGTATCCTCCAGTTACACATAAAATGAAAAGAATAAATGTATAAATTAAAAGAGAACATGTTTATTTTGACATTAGTGAAAACAAGAATGTGAGTTACAATGCTGTCAGACCTCCAAGCAAAAAGTTTTTGGAGAAGTTAGAAAAGAACAAGAAAAAGAAGGTAAATAAGGAAGAAATGGATATAGAATATATTGCTCCTATTTATCCTATCTTTTCAAGTGTTGAAGACTTTGATGTGGGAGAGGTAGAAACTGTTGAGGAATATGAAAGAAGGAAGTCAAGATATATATAGAATGAAGATGATCAACCACTAAACTTGAAAAAGGTTGTCTTTGTTAAAGGGAATGTGGAAAGAAGTGACATCAGAATGGCTGAGTTTGTACCATTCTCCATTGATTTTGACAATCTGAAAAACAAAAAGACAATTGGTGTAAAAGATCCCAAACCAAGTGAAAGATTCAGGAAACCACAAGAACATGAGATGTTCAAAAGAAAGGTGTGGTGTAGAAAGTGTGATGAATATGGACACCATACTGATTCATCTAATGAAAGAATCAAGTTTCAGCCATTTCATGTCCCAAATGGAACAAAGTTTGGTCAAGACTTTGTTTTGTACAAAGAGAAGTATGCAATGTACTTGGGAAAGGGAAATGTGAAAAGAGTTGAAGTAAAGGCTGAGACAAAGAAGAAGATGCATATGACTGAAAATGTGAGAAGAAGTAAATCACCTCAGAAGCAAAAGCAGGTGATAAGGGAAATCCAGTCAGTGAAATTTACCAAAAATACTCATTCAGTTAAATCTGATGAGTCACAAGAATCATCAAGCAGTGAGAAATCAAAAATAAATACTGGTTATCAAAGAAAGAAACAAGCTGCACTCACTGGTGATGAAAAGTTCTTGTTAAAACATGGATATGAACCACAAGGTTTCACATGGAAACCTAGAACTGAAGCTAAAGTTGAAGCTGTGATTGATGTAAGAGACTTCTCAGAATCTAAGGACTATGTATTACAAGAGAAGAGAACTGCCTCAGTTGAGCTTGACTTTTCAGCTTCACTTGTCAAGACACCAAGAGAGTGTGATTATGAAACTGACCATTCAGATAACTTGGAGATCACTCATGAAGATCCTGAACCTACTACACTCACTTCCCAGGCTGCCACTGAAATTGACACTGATAAGTTGCAAGTTGAAGAAGCTTGCATCTCATCACTGAACTAATCAACTTTCTCTTTGTGTAGGAACAGGCCACTCCATTGAATGATATATGGTATATGGATAGTGGTTGTCCTAGGCACATGACCTGTGACAAGAGGTCACTTGTGAATTATGTAGAGAAGTATGAGGGTCCAGTTGCCTTTGGGAGTGATGAAAATGGAGGAAAGATTGTGGGTAAAGGGATATTGACAAATGGGAAGGTGTCTTTTGACAATGTCTTTCATGTTGAGGGACTACAATACAATTTGTTAAGTATATCTCAAATGTGTGATAAGGGTTACAAAGTCAGTTTTGATGATTCTCATTGTTTCATCTTAAAACCTGAGTTTGTGATCCCACCTGACATGATTATGATGATGTCACCAAGAAATGGCAACTTGTATGAGTTGAATATGAAAGATGCTATTTCAAGAGGTGGTGCATGTTTTGTGTCCAAAGCCACTGAAAATGAATCTAAATTGTGGCATAAGAAGTTGTGTCATGTGAATTTGAAGAATATGAATAGACTGGTCAAGGGTGAACATGTGATTGGTTTACCTACAAGAGAATTTAAGTCAGATGATCATTGTGACTCATGTCAGAAGGGAAAACAACACAAGTCTACTCATAAGACAAAGCTCATCAACTCAATTGATCAACCACTTGAGTTACTTCACATGGATCTTTTTGGTCCTGTGAGTGTACCAAGTATTGGAAAGAAAAAATATTGTTTGGTGATCATTGATGACTATTCAAGATATACTTGGGTTTATTTCCTAAGTACCAAAGATGAGACTGCTGAGTTGGTTAAAGGTTGTGTCACAATGATTGAAAACAAGCTGAATAAGAAAGTGAAGATGCTGAGAAGTGACAATGGTACAGAGTTCAAGAATGGAGTTATGGAAGAATTTTGTGCTATGAAAGGAATACTTCAACAATTTTCAGCTCCAAGAACTCCTGAACAAAATGGTGTTGCAGAAAGAAGAAACAGAACACTAATAGAAGCTGCAAGAACCATGTTGGCTGATGCTAACTTACCTGTTACATTCTGGGCTGAAGCAATCAACACTGCTTGTTATGTTCAGAACAGAGTGCTTGTGAACAAAAGGCATGATAAAACTCCATATGAGATTTTCAACAAAAGAAAGCCTTACATCAAGTTCTTCAAGCCCTTTGGCTGGAAATGTTTCTTATTAAACACTAGAGACTATTTGAACAAGTTTCAAACTAAGTCACTAGACTGTTTCTTTGTTGGATATTCTACTCACTCAAAGGCTTACAGAGTTTATGTGAAAGATCACATGAGTGTGATAGAGTCATCTGACATTATTTTTAATGAGAATCAATTCAACACAGTCAGTGGTGCAACATGGCTGTTTGATCATGAAAAATTGATAAAGTCATTCAAGATTTATTCTGAAGACTTTGATGAAACATTCTACAAGACCAGTGTACTTGAAGAAAATAAGAAGAAAGAACTGGACTTGGAAGAATTGTGGAAGAAAGTTGCTAGAACAGAAAAAGAATACACTTTTGTGAATAGCTCCTCAAAGAATGACATTGAACAAGATCAGGAAATGACAGGTCAAGATAGTACTGATGTACAAAATGATCATGTTCATAATGGGAGTGACACAGGCAACAAAACAAATGATGAAGAAGCTGCAACAACAGCAAGATTTCAAGACTTGTTTCAAAGTTTGAATCTGGGAAACAATGGTGCATCCACTTCAAGACAAAATAATAATGAAGCACCAGAGTTTCATGATGCAGAAGCTGATTTGATCATTGAAGAACCTGAAATCAATGAAACAAATCTTGACACAAATGTGTCTACAAATATGATAATACAAACTTCTACTGTTGAAAAGAATCATCCTGCTGAAAATATCATTGGTGACCTGCATGAAAGAGTAACCAGAAGTCATTCTGAGATAGCTAACATCTGTTTGTACTCTTGCTTTCTATCCCAATTAGAACCAAAGAATATTGCTCAAGCTTTAAAAGACAATAGTTGGGTAGAGGCAATGCAAGAGGAATTGGCTCAGTTTAGAGATTTACATGTATGGGATCTTGTAGACAAGCCACATGACAGATATGCAATAGGAACCAAATGGGTGTTCAGAAACAAAAGGGATGAAAGGGGTTTGGTGATTAAGAACAAAGCAAGACTTGTAGCACTGGGATGTCTTCAAAAGGAAGGGATAGACTTTGAGGAAGTGTTTGCACCAGTTGCAAGACTGGAAGCCATAAGGATTTTTCTTGCATATGCTGCCTCAAAGAACATCAAAGTATTCCAGCTTGATGTCAAATCTGCATTCCTTAATGGAAAGATTGATGAAGAAGTGTATGTGACTCAACCACCAGGTTTTGAGGATCCCATGTACCCAAACAGGGTGTATAAGCTAAACAAAGCCCTTTATGGTTTACATCAGGCTCCTAGAGCTTGGTATGATGAGTTATCAACTCATTTACTTGAAAATGGCTTCACAAGGGGAGCCATAGACAAGACACTCTTCTACAAAAGACAAGGGTCAGATTTGCTGCTTGTACAAGTCTATGTTGATGATATCATCTTTGGATCTACAAATGAAAATATGTGTTTGGAGTTTGAAGAGGTGATGAAGTCCAAGTACAGCATGAGTTCCATGGGTGAAATGAATTTCTTTCTGGGACTACAAGTTCAACAAAAGGATGAAGGAATCTTCATTCACCAAGCTAAGTATGTGCAGGACTTTCTGAATAAGTTCAACTGTCATGATTACAAGGCTGCCTCAACTCCAATGGACACCAAAGAAAAGATGATAGCTGATGAAAAGGGGGAGTCAGTTGATGAACATGAATACAGAGCCAAGATTGGATCACTGATGTATCTGACTGCAACAAGACCAGATATCATGTTTGCTGTGTGTGTATGTGCTAGGTTCCAGTCAAATCCAAAAGTCTCCCACATGAATGCTGTGAAAAGAATATTCAGATATTTGAAGGGAAGACCAGACTTTGGGATTTGGTATCCAAAGAACCAATCCTTTGATCTGATTGCATATACAGACAGTGATTATGATGGATGTAATATGAGTAGAAAGTCAACATCAGGAGGATGCTAGTTTTTGGGTGAAAGGCTAGTGTCATGGCAATGCAAGAAACAGACAACAATGTCAATCTCCACTGCAGAAGCTGAATATGTTGCTGCATCTGCCTGCTGTGCACAAGTTCTCTGGATTCAGAATCAGATGCTGGACTATGGTTTGAACTTTCTAAACACCCCTATTCTGATTGATAATACTGCTGCATATTTTACTGTTAAGAATCCTGTGCAACATTCAAAGACTAAGCATATTGAAATCAGACATCACTTCATCAGAGATTGTAGTGAAAAAGGTTTGATTGAAATGCAAAGAGTTGATACAAGTGATAATCTGGCTGACCTATTCACCAAACCACTTGATAGAACCAGGTTCAACTTTCTTTTGAAAGCCCTGGGGATGATCAACTCTGATGAAATCTGATTAAGGATGTGTGCTTAGTTGTGTACCTCTATGTGCTACTTGAAAATTTTAGAAGAGGTTACACAAGTAGAATATGTTGCTGAATATGTTGCTGAATATGTTGCTAAATATGTTACTGAGTATGTTCTATGCTATGTGAATTAACTGTTTTCTATGAGTGTCTCTCTGTGATGACTAATTACACATGCGGAATATGTTGTTTAATATGTTATGATTATGTCACTGTTTTGATGTTAACTGATAGGTGGTTAAGTGACTATTTGTGCAATTTGGTTGAATTTGATGATAATACTTGACTATCTTGTTAACTGATCTGATGTTATGATAAGTAATTTGATCTGTTTAGGTGAGATTAATTACTTATATAATGTCATGAGTAATCACATGTTTATGGTTACTTGAGTATGTTTTTAATCTGATCTACTAAAGTTGTTAAGGTAGAATAGACATTGAATGAGATTACAGTCTGTTTTCCTTGATGATGATAGAATGATTAAGATTTGAGTATGTGATGCAACTGTTTGTGTCAAAATATGTTTTATGTCAAAATTATGTGATTCAATGAAATTTATAATGAATTTTGCATAAATACTATATTTTGGTCAAAACATGAGCAAGTTGATTAATGGTGTAGAGATATGATAAGATTATTCAGTTCAAGCTTTTAAGAAGCTTAAAAGAAGGATTTTTAAAGGGAAAGATCTCAAACAGTTGTTTTTGCTGAAAATTATGTCATTTGCCCAGTTGGAAGGACATGCACTTGTGTATGTTTGGTCCTTGAATCTCTTAGACTCAAAGGATAGCCATTGACCTGAAAACTGAATGCATTTGGGGAAATTATGACTTGTTTCTTATTCCTTAACTTAAAACTATGTCAATAACTTTGACTTTGAAAGGACATATATTCTCATGTATGTTTGGTCCTGTTGACCACTTTCGGTCAATACAGGATAGCCATTAACCTGACAATGAAGAGGTATTGGGGTGATTGAATACTAAACTGTTTATATGGGAAATGATAGTACATTGACTACTTAGCTGATCCTATGGAATTAATAGGCTAAAAAGGCCTTAGTATAGTCATTAACATGTATGGTTACTTTCCCATGATGATGTAAAATCTAAGGTGATATAAACATAATGAATATGCTAATCTTTATGTGGAGATGCATAGTTGTTTAGCATGTCTCAAGATAGATCTCTCCGAATGATATGGCAGATAAGTGATTACCCAGTCATACACAAGCCTGTTGTTATTTGGTCAACCAAAATGAAACATTTTTTATATATGACAAAGAACATGCTTTAAGAAAATTTGAGAAAATATCAAAAACAAGGGGAAGAATGAATAAATCAACCAAAAGTTGATAAATGTTTTAAATATTTTATCAAACAAGAGGGTTACAACAAGAACTACAAAGAATTTGACAAAATCTGTCTCATCTTGAATGAAAGGCATGTTGCTAACTGTAAGTCCAACGTTCAACCTCTATATGTTTGAATATCAAAAGTCCAAACATACAATAAGTTCTGTCATACAAAAACTATTTTTGACCAAATACAGGAGGTTGGAGTCAAATTGGGGTGATCTGGGGAAAGCCAAATAAGCTTTGAGAAGAGATATGAGGCATCATAGCACAGTGTTGACCATTATTGCATTATGCTCAAATTGAATCTTAATCATATCACCAAAGAGATGAAAATCATGCTAAGTTTATACCTGCTGTTAACCTATCTAAGTTGTCATAATAATGCTGAAAGTGAAATAATGAAATAGCTACTTAGTCAATATGATCCCATTCCTGAGATCTTTTCAGTTTATCAAAGATATTGTTTTGAAGTGAAGTATAACTGAAATTTGATCTCTTAATGCACCATTTGCTCTTAAACTATGTTCTGAAATGATACATAACTTAGAAATGTCTTTGAAAAGTGGTTCAAGTCAAAAAGTGTTGCATTTTGCCTAAAATAGGCTGAATATGTAAGTTCGAGTAAGGTTTGATGATTTCTAACCTTCTCGAGCACAAACTGTTTGAATATGTATTTTCGGGTAAGGTTATTGAATTATAACCTTTCCGAGTACAAAACAGTTGAATATGTCTGAATATTTAAGTTCGAGTAAGGTTTGATGATTTCTAACCTTCTCGAGCACAAACTGTTTGAATATGTATTTTCGGGTAAGGATATTGAAATATACCCTTTCAGAGTACAGAACAGTTGATTATGTGTGAATATGTTGTTTCGGGTAAGGTTTGACAACTTTCAACCTTTCCGAGTAAGCTTAGTCATTTTTGACTAACATTATGATTTTCGGGCATGCTTTGAAGTGTTTACACTGTTGCACTCACTTTCCGAGCAAGCTTGAAGTCTTGAGATGATTATGTGTTGAAATAGCTAACTGTTAACAAGAAATTCTTGTTTCAAGTAAACTATGCATATTTTATGTTAACTTCGAATAAGCTATGCATGTAATATGCTGATTGTGTTTTCAAGAAAACTTTGTGCACTTAATTGAGTGTACCGAGTAAGCTTTGAGTGAATATGTTGTTAGGAAAGACTTGTTAATCTTTCCGGGCATGCTTAGATGTTACTGTTTAAGTTTGTCACTTTTCGGGTATGGTTTGATATGATAAGTTCCCTTGAACAAGGGCATACCTGATGATTGAATGTATTTATCCTAGCAAGCTTAGTGCTAACTTAGGATTTTCGAGCAAGCTCTATGAAATTTTAGACTATAGCACACTTAAATGTTTATGTGTTTAATTTCATTCCGAGCATGCTCTGTGATATATGTGTTTATGATTTCTTTGAAATTACAAGTGTTTTCGGGCAAACTTTGTTTTCCGAGCACACTTTATATTTCAGGTCACTTGTGTTCCTTTAATATACTTGGTAATTTTCAAAAACCAACTTTCCGAGTACACTGTCTGCTAGAATTTGGTTTCGAGCACACTTTGTATTATATGAAAGTTACTCGAGTATACTTGGCACAAGATTGTTGTCCGAGCACACTTTACATTTGAAAGAGTGCTCGAGCACAATCTTCATACAAGCATACTTGAATGAATGCATTGATTGAATATGTGAGTAAGTATGATGAAATTATTTAGACTCATACTTTAATGAATACGTTGTTTGAATATGTTAGTGATTATGATTTTTAGGGTTCATGCTAGATAAGTTTTAATTTGAATTTGAGAAATTTTTGGAGGATCTTAATTGATTCTTAGTAAGAATGTTTATTTGATAAATATATTTGATTATTTGTCTTGCGATTTATTTCTCAAGAAATCAAGTATTTCGGGTAAGCTTTCTTCATTATATCTTAACTTTAAATTAATTTACTTGATCGAGCAAGGTTTAAATAGAGAAGTATTCGGGCAAACTTCACATTCAAAATGAAAAGTTTTCGAGTAAAGTTTGACCGAGTAAGGTTGTTAGTGGAAGAAGATCGAGTAGACTTTGGTTAATTTAAATTTTCGAGTAAGGTCTTATGATTTTAAATGAAATTAAATGTTTTTAATATATCAAGTGGATAACATTACTGGTTGACAGCTAGTAATTCACAAGAAGACAAAAAGCATTTAAAACCCACTTTCAAAATGTATAAAAGAGGGACTTAGGCAAATTTCTTTTACATTATTTCCCTCTATCTCTCTCCTTCCACTGCAACTCTCTCTTACTAAGAAAAATAACCGACTTATCGAATTCAAGATTAATCCAAACCCTAATTTTTATCAGCCACTAATTTCCGACTCGGTAAGCATAAAATTTTATGTTTTCCGATCACGATTAGATTGGTATTGTGACTTGATTATGTATTCGAGTACTAACACTCTGTTTATGTGTTTAGGTTATTAATTTGTCGAAGAACAGGTTCTTGAAGATTTCTATCTTTCTTCTTCATTTTTATAACTTGAAATTGTCTAAAGTTTTAAACTTTATGTCTAATTTCACTTTGAATATGTTTGTTTATGTTTTACAGATATGGCAGACAACGAGCCAAAGTATGTTTTTGAGCCAAAGCACAACATGTGCGCATTACTGCAAGTGACACCAGAGAATGAACCGATGGCTCTTATGATCTTGTGGATGGCACGGTCAAACATTAGCTTTGCTCTCACTGAAAGCCCGATTATTTACAGAAATCACTCCTTGGATTTCTGGAGATCAGCAGAGCTTATTGAAGACGGTAATGAAAGACGAATCGAGGCAACCGTGGCCAGACAAGAGATTCAGATTACTGAAAGAATGATCAGAAGGTGTTTAAGACTGAATGACGATGATCACAATAACATCAGCTTCGATACAAAGCATCTATTGAAGATTTTCAAAGAAACAATGGGTATCAAGGAAATGTCCATGAGGGACAGTTTCAGAAGGGTTTATTTCCGATGCTGTACAGATTTCTGATTCACCACATAATACATGGATTTGCTTCGAGAAAGGGATCATGGACTCTGATGAGCCTTGATCTAGCAAATGCCACTGTTGGTACAATTTTGATCTGCCATTTAATTTTTCCAAGATGATTTTTGATGGGCTAGTGGGGAATCTAAAGAAACCGGAAAGAAAAAGATTTTTACAGTACCCGAGATTCCTGCAGATCATATTCAATAGCACACTGCAAGATTTACCAACAATTGGAATCACCCATAAACTGCAAGATCACGATGCCTACAAAAGAATAAAGAATCCTGGTGTTTCCAACAATTTTGATGCAAGTATTCCTTTGGAAATTCTACCATGGTTATTAAACCATGATCTGGCTGTTATGTCTGTGCCTGAGCTGAGCTCAGAGGAGGAAGAAGGGAGTGATGATGAGAGTGCTGGAGGAGACTCTGATGATGATGGCAATGATGGGCGAGATGGTTTGGAAATGGAAATGACGGCACCTGAACAGGGGGAGCAAAGAGTAGAACATGAACAATCAATCTCAACACTACCACACTCACCACCACCAACCTCACCACATCAAACACCACCTCAATCCTTTACCTTAGACCAACCAGAAACATCCACACAACAATACTCACATCAATCACCAACACCACAAACCCCTACCACCAACCAACCTGATTTTGAACCATTTACTACATCAAACCCTACAAGTCCACATGATGATATGTTACAAAGAAATGCTGAGTTGATGTTTGAAAATGATGATTTGAAAAGACAAGTTGAAGAGGTCAGGGATGAGAATGCTGATTTGAGAAGAAAGAATGAAAAGCTAACAAGTGAAAATGAACTGTTATTGAAAAGGTTAGCTGATGCTGAATTGTTGATTCGAACCCTGGAGCAGGAGGTTGAGAAGACCTCAGCTGCCCCAAAACAGGGGGAGAATATTGATGATATTGATGGTTTGAAAATGATTATGATGTTAGTGATGAGATTGAAGAAGAGGTGTGTGAAGAGGAAACAAATGATGATGAGAATGTGATTACAGAAGAGTTGACTGATATTGTGAATGAGGAGATGACAGTAGAGAATGTGAATGAGAATGCTACTACTGAAGAACTGATAAACACTGAACCTGAAGATTATCAAGAAGTTAGTTCCAAGAGGGCAGAGCATGATTCAGAATTAGATCAACTGTTCAAAGAAATTGAAGAATATGAAACTAGTGATGAGCAAGAAAATGAAGAGCAGTTGAGAAAAAGAAAAGAAAAAGGCAAAGGAATAGCAACAGAGGATGAGCCTGCTGTATATGTTGAGAAAGATGTATCCTTTGTTGATACTGCTGCTGCTGCTAGAGAGAAAGACTGATTAATGAGTCAATGGAAAGGGAAGCAATTGCCCATTCCTTGACTGAAGAAGAGTTGGCACAGCAGGACCTATTGATCAATGAAGCCAATGTAGCAAAAGAAATATTTCAAGATGTGGCAGATCAAGAGGTTATTGAAATTCTGGTTAATATGAACAAAACTCAAGAGTTTGATGACTCTTTGAGAAAGGTGGTTAACAAGTTTCAAGAGCAACAAGAGCAGACTGCTGAACCATCAACCAATCTTAACACTGACATGATTATACCTGAAGAGATTGGGGAGTCAATTGCATCTGAAGCTGCTAAGAAATGGGTTGAACAAGTAAAAGAAGACATGAAAAAGAACCCTACTAGTAACTGGGGAGAAAGAAGATTTGAAAAGACTTATCAAAGAAGAAGAAAATCTGCTGAACAGACTGATGATGAACCAATCAGGGCAATCCCCTTGAAAACACTGAAACCAGGAGAAAAATTACCAGGGGTACCTGATGTTGATATCCCTGAAGTAGAGGTTCATGATGTTGATGTTACTGAACCAGAGCATTCTGCCTCTGATGAACCAAAGATAGATGCCATGAACGATCTATCAGATGATAGGGAGGATCACTCTGAGGAGTCTGATGGAAAGGGTGATGATCACCCTGATCAAGGAGGTGAGAAAATTGAAACAAGCTCTACTGCTGAGACCCCTCAAGCTGAAATGACTTATATTCAAAGGGGCATAATTGAAATAAATGCAGAGGAAGTCCTAAAGAAGGTTGAGAAAAGAAAGAAAAACACTGAGCACTATAAAACCTTTTTGAAGGTTAGAGGGTATCCTGAAGCTGCTTTAGAAAGATACACTGCTGAACAAATTCAAAATCTTTATAACAGTGAGAAAGAGATAGTTGCAGAAAAATTTGTGAAACAAGATGATAAGATTGAATTGGAAGAATTAAAGAAAAAGTATGATGGAATGTGTGGTTATCTGATTGAGAATGGGATAAAGCCTGAGGTTGTGAGAAATTTGAGTAAAGAGGCAGTATTTGACCAGTATTCCAAAATGAAACAGAAAGAGATGAAAAGGGTCTATACTGAGAGCACAATTCAAACTGAACTACCTGATGAGCCTCAAAAGAAGAAAAGAAGAATTCAGACATTAAGAAAAATGGAAAAGGAGCAAGTCAAACCTGTTGAAACTCATATCCCTCAAGATGATGTAAAGCCTGAACAAGAAATTGAACCATTTATGCCTTGGGAGAATGAGGAAATGATCAGCATCCTAAGAAACATAATGATAAACAAAAGAGGGATGACTGAGGCAGATTTTAATGTTCTGGAGAAAGAGGATCTGAAGACTCTTTTCTATCTGCAGAAGAATGGGTGGGAAAAAGCCTTAAGGGAGGGAGAAAATCCCAGATATTACTCTGATGGAAGATTTGTGCCTGCTGGACTGGCTAGAACTCCGGGAATGATTAAAATGTTAAAAGAACCGGAGTCAGCAGGACATGACATTGTAGAGATTGAAAACCTTCCTACTGAGATGGTGGAAGCAATATATGTGAAGACATTCAACTTGGGACCTCAAAAGCCCAAGAAATCAATTCCATTCAGACCACCAATCCATCAAAGAATGCAAAGAGGAAGAGGACAAGCAGGAAGAGGGGAATCAAGTAGCTCAGTGCAACAAAGAACAAGACCACAGTCTGGTGTGGATCTACCAAGAGAGCTTTATTATGATTCAGTTACTGATTCTTTGAAAGTCATAATGGAAAGTAGGCAGTTAAGGGAGATTGTTATAAGAAGTGATTTCAGAGAATACAAAGAAGAACAACTAAGAAGAATGGAGTCACTTCACTTATATGATTTCAGGAACAGAGACAGATCAGCAGGAAGACAAATGAATGACTTATCTAAGTATAAGAACAGGCTGCTGATGGGTTCAAATTTTTAAAAGAAAAGAGAAGTTGGAGACTGATCCAGCTTTACAAGTCAAAGAGGTCAGAAAAACTGAAGAAAATGGACAGGGCTGAACTAAACTACCAGATGAGAGTCCGAGATCAAAATCCTCTGTCCAACATGGAGACTTGTATAAGCTTGGGAAGAAGAATGAGAAGGCCAAACTACACAGTGCAGAAAAATGGTGTCATTACAGAAGTTGAATACAGAGAAGACACTGGCCACTATGTGCTGAGGAATTCAGATGGGAAGGCCATGGCAACAATCAAGAAGGATGCAGATCTGACATGCCTACATAATGATGATCTTGCTGATATAAGAGACTTGGTGATACAAGAAGGACACACTCACTACCAAGTGCTCAATATATTCAGAGAAAGGGCAGCATCTGTGATCCAGCTGAGAAGACAAGCAGCCTACAATGAGAGGAAAAGACAAATGAGATAGAATAGGCTTTGCTTTGTAATGTCTTCGGACAAACCTTTGATTATGTAATTTTTACTTATGTAATTCAATTATGAAATTTGATGTGGATTTTGCTAAGTGTAAGTAACCATAGAGTGTTTTGGGTCAGCTGAGGTGTTCCAATCTAGGGGGAGATTGTTGGGTCAAGAGTTTGACCCAAATGAGGAGATTTGACCTAAATGAAGAATATTGAAGATTGGAAACTTCTCAACCTCCTCAGAAACTGCTAAGTATTGAACCCGGGTACACCTTGGACCTTCGAGTAAGCTTTTACTTAGCCGAGCACGAGATTTTGCCTTGCGGGCACGGTTTACTTCAAATAATCTTCTTAAGTGGATATCCGAGCAAGGTATGCTTTTTGGTGATTTTCGAGTAAGGTTCATCTATTTGGCATATCCGAGTAAGGTTCACTTTGTCAAGCAGGGTTGTTCTTCAAGACCAAGTATTTTACTCTTCCGAGTAAGGTATGGTCAACCAAGTCCAAGAAGCCAAGCAATTGGAAGACCGGGCAAGGTATTCTTTAATAATTATGGTCCGAGTATACTTGATGAGTTGATGGAATATCTCTAAGTTATATCAAGTAAGGTTCTGCTCGAGTAAGGTATGTACTCCCGAGTACGCCTTATCAATAAGTTATTCAACTAACAAAGAGCCGAACAGGATCATAGAAGAACAAGGTTGCTAGTGAGGATTTGTCGAGCAAAGTTTGATAAGTTCAAGAAGATTAAAGTCTACTCAGTGAATATTTTACTTGGTAAAATATTCTCTAAGTAAAGTCTACCCGGAAACTGATTCTGAGTACACTTCTATGTTTACCAAGTCTGAAGGAAGGCCGAGTACGCTGCGTACTCGGAGACTGAAGTTTAATGAAAAGCCTACCCGGAAGACTTGTTTTACACTTAGTATAATTTTTGAATATGTAAATTGAATATGTACTATCGGATAGGGTTTCTAGAAGGAATGACAACCTGTCCTAGGTTGGCAGGCCTATAAATAGAATAATTAGGGCACGCCGCCAAGGATAGAGGACACATACGAGTAACAGAAAGGATAAGACCGACACATTAATTAAGAGAATATTGTGGGTGTGACGGCTGTCCTAGGATTTCTCCTAAACCCTAATCGATTATCCTTTTGTATGATTAACGTTATATAAATGGAAATCTTTTGAGTGAATCCTCCGTTTGTCTTCGTATTTTGAATATTCATTTCAACCGTATGTTTGTTATTGATTCCGCCTCTAACAAACGGTCATCTTTCTAAACTTAGTAACCCGTCATTAACTCTCTTGTCGACACGATTAATTTTGTGTGAGTTATGACATGATTGATTAAGATCCGATCCGAAACGGACAAGACATTAAATGATGAAGAATTGGATGCGTTGGAGGCTGAGGAGGATGTAGTGGTTGTGAACGATGAAGAGGTTTTGTTTGACACGAGTATTCCACACGTATATTTATGAAGATGAGGAGATTGAGATGGAAAACGTTACGGTAGAGAAATACCCTAATCTTTATCGTCGTACAAACGCTGATCAGGGTGTTCCAACATTTACTGATGAGTATGTCAAAGCGGCCAAAGATCATCTCGAGAAAACAACAAACAAGAAAAAAAAGATGTCGAAAAAAGAGTCAAGTTCGTCTGATCATGATATAGAAAGTTGGTTCAAGAATCTCAACTACAAGACTCGAGCATCGAAGATCAATGAAGCTTATCGGTATGTTGATTGAGAACACCAACTAGATGTCTTTGCACGTGCTAAAGCCATTCAGAAAACCACAATCAAATCTGTGCAAACTGTTAACGGTGACATCGTCTCTTGGCTTTAGGATTCAGATTTAAGAGTTTATATAATTAAGTGGGAGAACGGCGTCTAGTATTTTCAATATCTTTCTAACGTTCTCTCACTGCCGAAGTACGCTCACCAATCGGCTGTTTATCAACCGTGGTGGAAATCGATTAGCAGGATGGTTTCATCAACATCTGCTCTTCGAGGTTAACCACGGGTTTAAATTCTTTAAACCACAGGTTCCAACCCGAAAGTATATTAATGATATTGATCCTCGTACGGGTTGGAGGAAACTTGTTCTTAAAATTAAGCCACCAAGACTATGGAGCGAGTACCGGTGAACAATTTTCCGCAAATTCTTTACTAATTGTTCAAGCGATGGTACTATGACAACAAAACTGGCAAGGTAGTCATCGTGTTGGGAAAGGAACCGAATACTAATTTTATACGAGTCATAGACCCAATGTGGTTTGTTAATTTATCTGAAACCGACAATGATGTGTTGTTCGAGAACAAGATCTTGTTTGAAAGGCACGAAGATTATGATTGAGCTATACAATTCCAACGCGTCGTACGGGCGTGTCATGCGTTTGGGACTCATAGTTGTTATGATTGGAAGACCAAAAGATTCAAATAAAGTAAAGACAAAGAGCTCAAGACAAGGGGGTGTTTGTTAGTGCAAGGTTTTGTCATCTCGAGTCTTTGTAATCGTTATGTAATTTATCATTATTTTAATGTAAAGGGAAATTTAGTAATTATATGTCCCATACGTTATGTTATGGCTCATTCGTTAAGGATGTTTAACGAATGAGGAAAATAGTGTTTATTATTGTTCATTCGTTAAGGATGTTTAACGAATGAACCTTAATCGTTATGGTTATATGTCCATTCATTAAGGATGTCTAACGAATGGACCTTAGTCGTTATATATTGTATCCATTCGTCATGGAATATTGACGAATGGGGTATAGCGAATGATTCATTTGCTATACCATTGTGGGTATTTATGCAATGAAGATGAATGAAGGCCATTCGTTACGAAATGTGTAAAGAATGGTATTCGTCTTCTATATATAGGTTGTTCAGCCAAAGAGTAATTTAAGTGTTTTTAAAGTTATCTCTGCTGTGTCATTACTCTGCCCAATTGTTCTCCAAAGAACTTCCTTAATCTTAATCAAGTTCTCTGTAGGTTCCCAGCCGAATCTACACGGAAATATCTCGTTCTACGTAGGTGCGGAATCCCTACGTAAGACGATACGAGCGTAGAATCGATATACGTTAAACACAAGCAAACACACATTACAATACTCAAAAAACACGTTGTATTGCAACTAATAACACGTGATATACAATCACTGATTACACGTACTGAAAACTTGATTTTCAAATAACCCGTAGGTTAACCTATATATCATACGACAACTTCGCCTAACATGTTTAGGCGAAGTTGTCACTAACTTCGCTTGTTCCACAAGTTCGCCTATATCAGGCGAACTTGTGATACAAGTTCGCTTAAACATCAATACAAATCCAAATAACACGATTACAGACACTAGATACTGAACTACTGACATCATGTACCAACAGACTCCCCCTTGGCAGTAGCTTCATATCTCTATCTTCAATCACGTGTCTTGTTATCTCAAAAATCTTGTATCTTCCATCTTCAAGCATGAACGCCTTCTCGTACACAAACTGAAACTACTCTTTGATATTTCTTTGCTTCTTCTTTCCAAGCAGGAATGTAAAATATCCTTTTCTCGTTCAGCACCTGCAGATCAGCTTGAGACAAATTCACTAAGTGCATTGGATCATACACTCTCATCAGCTCTTGTTCATCTTCATCCTCCATCACTTCTTCAGCTGTTTCACTATCAACGTACCACCATTTCAGATCTTTGAGTACATCCTTGGGCATTTGTTTCATCGGCACTTCTTTTAGACACCAGATCGGCTTATACTTCATTAACATCCAAGGCTTGCCATCAGCTCTCATACCTCTGTCTTTATCTTCAACTAGCTTTCCTTCTGCGGCTTTAATAACTCGAACTTTTTCTCTTTTATGCTTTCTTTCCAAACTATCTTCCCAATAATCCTAGCCATATTATCGTTACTCCTGTTTATCAACCCCAACCTGGCTAAGTCCTTCACTTCACATTCAGGCAACGTATTCAACAATCTCAACAACCTCTTGAAATACTGAACCCCATCATACCGTTTAATCACAAAAAGCCTCAACTGCTCATCATATAACCAGCATATAATCCCCTTTTTCGATTCAGCATAACCCTTGATGTTGTAACTTTTCTTGAACATAGTAGGGACCGCCGGTTTCTTAGTCTTTACGAACCACTGAGCGTAGCCTTCTTTCCATCTTGGCTGCTCCTCCCATTCTGTCTCATCACATCCCGTATCTTGACCCAGATCTGACTTTTCAACTGCCGGAATTTCATGTTCAACATTCTCCTCCACAATCTCTTCTTCTTCAGCTTCATCGTCAATCACGATCTCAGCCCCTATCTTCTCAATCTCTTCCATTGGTAACACATCATCATCACACATAACGTCATCATCTAACACCTCCTCAGCATCCACAACCACCACATCATCACCCCCTGAACCGCCAGCTACACTCGTTGACTCCCCCTGAGATGTGGAAGTCCCAAGAGCTTGTTCAGTTCTTGGCAACTCACCACCTGCACCTTTCGATGCATTGGGATCATCGTCTCGATCGTTGCTATTTTTTGTCCTCAGCTAGTCACCCTTACAGCTTGTCTCCCCCTGAGATGCCAAGAACTGTTTCAAGGCATCAAATATTTTTACCTTGCTTGATCAGGAGGGACGACTGAATTTGATTCTCCGCAACGAGGTGCTGAATAGCATGAGTCTGGATAAGATTTACTCTTGATTGTTCTGCCATGACCCTTTCAAGCACTGCTATTCTTTCCGAGTCGGATAAGGTTGCATCGAAATCAAACCTCATATGTGATATGTCTTGAGCGTACGGAGGAGGGATTCCCAATGTAACCGGCACCTCAGAAACAGGTGGAAACGTAACCGCAGGTGGTATCGTAACCGACAACCCTGCAGTGGCAACAACTGTCGACTCAACAAACCTTGCTACGACCTCCGATGGAGTAAGAGATGGAGGTGGCAAGGACACAATCTCCGGAGCCGAGAGCTGGAATGTAGTGGGTGGGATGCCGAAGGAAGATGAGGTAGTCACCACGGGAACATAACTGGCAGTGAAGAAGGGACCATAGTCATACCAGACAGTGCGGGTGGAGTAAAACGAACCACCCTTGAGCTCTCACCAGCTCCCGAACCTGCAACTGCCCTTTCCCTTCTCGATCTTGGAACCAACCGATGTAAATCTTCTTCAAAATCCGAATCACTGTCATCGGTGTCTCTTTTTCTCTTCCCATGAATTCTTTCTTGAGAGATCAAAATCTGTCTAGCCTCAGCCACATCATCATTCGAAGAATCAGAATCAGCCTCCGTCGTAGCTGCCATAGCCACATCCACACTAGTAACCCGTGCAACCGAGACTTGTACATCTTCCTCAGGATCAACACGCTCCATATCAAAAAATCCTTGACCGCCAAACGCAGCTTCAAGGTCTACATTTTCCTCCGGTGCCACAACAGGAGCAGCAGGTAAAGTTTGTTGTACCTCAGGTGGTGGTTGAGGTGCTCAGCCTGTTGTGGTGCCGGATCCCGAAACTCGTCCCCACGAGCTGCAACATACGCGGGATTGATCAAGTACCCAAACAATGGAGTATGTCGAGGATGGAGCTCAGGCTTACTTCTTGCACTTGATGATCTACACTGAGCGAAGATTCTCTTGCTTACACTCTCCACATATCTAATCGGGCGGCGCTGAGGTAACGTGGGAGCAACGTGATTCAAGATCATTTGAAGGAATCTTGGATACATCAAGAACCTCTCACGCGCCACCGCTCGTCTTTGACGGTCTATCTCGTAGAACACCATCTGACTAAAGCTATAACACTTATTGTAAGTCAGTGCTGTCATCGCCGACTGCATCGTTGCACCCATTCCATATGTACCAGCCTTTCTCCTCGACATACACACGATCATCACGTGCATGAGAAAGCGCCATTGGTCCAGCAAGAACCCCTTGCGTCTCTGAGTATCCCCCAAAGGACCAGAATAGCCCATTCTCTGAAAAGCACCATATCTGAATGGAGCCACGAAGTCTGTAGGGTCATTTCTTGTTTCATCCCCAAACTGCAAAGCCACCCTGATCTGCTCAGACGAGAACTACACTACCTGATTGTTAACCGTTTCACGCATAACTGGGGGCTCGACTCGACAATCATATTCAACTGTCTGCCAGAAATCTTCGATGTTTGGCAAAGAGATAGGCAGTGTTGTAGTAATAGCGTGGAAGATACGCACGTGGATAACAAACATGATGATTTCGCGGAAATCATCAACACCGCTCGCATCCGGGTCCAAAGTTATGTACATGTTATGCCCCGGGAAAAACTGCCGATTGTTATCTCCTCCTTCGTCACCACCAGCACCACCGGCTCCCGCTACAGCTGCCATATCTGCAACATAAACGGTCTAAGTTAGAAAAACGTCGAAGCAAATCACAACTTCGCCTATTACCATAAGCGAAGTTATGATTTATACTGTATAGGCGAAGTTAGGGGTGGGGCGAAGTTGGAAACAACTTCGCCTTAACTTTAACTTTACCTGATAACAGTTAATTATAAATAAGTTAAGGGCTAGGCGAAGTTGATGATAACTTCGCCTAACCACAACTTCGCCTCTTATTCTGTTAAACAATTAAATCAACAGGTGAAGTTAAGCGTTAGGCGAAGTTAAGGATAACTTCGCCTAAACTGCAACTACGCCTGAATCTAAAGCGGCAACAGTTTAGAGACAAATCGAGGTGAGATTTGGAGAATTTGATGATTGTGGACTCATAAACACATGATTTTATGGATATCAAAACGATCAAGATGATTACGACCACGTAAAAACTAGTTTGAAAATCGGGTGTTGCGGGTTTGAATGAACGGGGTCCTAAGACGGACCAAAACGACCTCTAAATAAATGATCAACGCGAATTATACGTTACCCCGACTCTACACACCTTTAATGTGGATTGAAATTGAGAGAAAATAACAAAGATTGATTCACAGTTAACTTCGCTTGATTGTTTAAAAGCTAACTTCGCTGGTTTATGAAAATAATGAAGAGTTTGACCAAAAATATCTTTATATAAGGTCAAAGTTATACAGGCGAAGTTAGGGTTAACTTCGCCTATCCCATAACTTCGCCTGTTTAAACAACTTCGCCTATCCTATAAGTTCTCCTGTTTAAACAACTTCGCCTATATTAAACTTTACAAAACAAACCCTCATACTTTGAACATTTTGCAATTAACTTTTAAAACTTCCTTTAAAGAGTAAAATGTTATGATCAACTACCAAGTAACCAGGTATAAAATCATAAAACGACATAAGTAGAATAAATTTTAGAAATAAAGTACACGGGATCAAATTTCAGTCTTGACGGGGGACCAACATGTTTTAGAAAAGATCCGAACAGGAATCATACTAATTAAGTGACTGTCACATAGATCTATGTTCAGCTGTATTATGACATAAAGAGACAGGTTGTAAGTAGGTAAATAACTTAGTATGGTTTTCATCGCTTCTGTGATATGGGTTAGGTTCAATTAAGCTCAAAACTTAAATGGGCAACACATCAGAGATTGTGATGCCTCCTATCTATTCTCAAAGCTTATTTGGCTTTCCCCAAGTCACCCCGAGTTGACCTCGACCCGTAGTGTCTGATTAAATAGTAAGTACTCTTCGATCTTTAGACTCTTCTTCCCGTTCCTTTTCTTGCCTCATGATTGATAAGTATTACATTATAGGCTTTAGAAGGCTTAAATAATTTTTTTTTTAAAAATAATAAGAGTTACACAGCTTCAAGTAAACTACTGCAAGTCCCGAATCTGGATCACTGCAGTTTCTTGACACACCATCTTCTCGGTAATCAGAAAACTCACGGGCTCGTGTATGACTGGGTAATCGCTTTTCTGCCTATCATTCGGAAAGATATATATGGAGACATGCACAACTCTTAAGGAGTTTCCATGTAAGATCGAGGAGATTTAGTTAGTATCACTTCTACTTTTACGCACCATAAAAAGCTACCATGACATACAATGACTGTTCTAAAGTCTTTTAGGCCTAATAACTTCACTAGTTAAGCACACAGAATCAGTTTGTCCATCACTTTCCAAGGTTGGAACAATTTTCTTTTAAACATTGTATATTCACTTCTTACGAAGTAGTAGACTTGAAAAATTATTTCATCTCCCAATTAAAAAAAAAAAATTAACTTCTATCGCCCCGATCAAGTCGAAGTCTTCAGGTAAACGGCTATCCTTAAGATCCAATGGATCAGCTGGACCGACCACATACGAGTATGTGTCATTCTAACTAAGTATGAACGACTAATTTTCAGCGAAAGAATAAAAACACATCATAAACCGCCCCGGTCACTTTCAGTCATCTGGTTAATGGCTATCCTCATACTCTACAGGTAGAAATGAGGACCAAACATATCCGAAGATATGTCCTTCAAACTGAAGCAACCGACATAATTCTAAGCGATAGTGACGTTTTTTTTTGTAAGTAAAAACGAAAAACACGATTACTCGGGATTGATCATCCCATTTAGCTCAACAAGGTTTTGAAAACGAGTTTTGTCAAACGCTTTAGTAAACAAATCAGCGAAATTAGCTAACGAATCAACCTTTTCGAGCACTATCAATTTCTTCTCAGCACAATCCCGTATAAAATGATGACGGATGTCAATGTGTTTAGTTTTGCTATGCTTTACGGGATTGTTAGTTACTGAGATAGCAGCAGTGTTATCTATGCAAATAGGAGTATGAGTGAAATTCAGACCGTAATCGCGCAATTGCTGTTGTATCCAAAGAACCTGGGAGCAGCAGTTCGATGCTACCATGTATTCTGCTTCACAGGTAGAAATGGCGACTGAGGTCTGCTTCTTGCACTGCCATGACACTAATCTGCCTCCAAGAAACTGACATCCACCTGTTGTCGACTTCCGATTCTGATTGCATCCTCCATAATCAGAATTCGTGTAGGCGACTAACTCCAAGTCTCCCCCTTTCGTGTACCACAACCCTAGCTTAGGCTTGCCTTTGAGATAACGCAATATCCTCTTCACACCTTTCATGTGAGATTCCTTTGGGTTTGCCTGAAAACGAGCACAAAGACAAACTGCAAACATAATATCAGGTCTAGATGCAGTTAAATACATTAAAGAACCTATTATTGCCCGATATTGGGTGGGGTCCACGTCTGCATCACTGTCTGAATCAGCACCCAATTAATGGTTGACGCAAACTGGAGTATCAAATAGAGTGCTGTCCTCCATCTTGAAGCGTTTGAGAACGTCTTGGACATATTTAGTCTGATGAATGAACATCCCATCTTTCTTCTGATCAAGCTGCAATCCTAAAAAGAAAGTTAGTTCACCCATAGCACTCATTTCAAACCTCTTTTTCATGACGGCTTCAAACTCCTGACACATGGCGACTTTTGACGCAGCAAAGATGATGTCGTCCACGTAGACTTGAACCAGAAGAAGGTCTCTTCCTTTTCTCTTCACGAACAGTGTGCTATCGATCTTTCCCCTTTCAAACTCATTCTCAAGCAAGTAATCGGATAGTGTTGCATACGAGGCACGAGGGGCCTGATGTAGCCCATATAGCGCTTTACTTAGCTTGTACACGTGATCAGGAAAGTCTGGGTCAGAAAAACCGGAGGCTGCTCAACGTACACAACCTCATCGACCTTACCGTTAAGAAATGCACTTTTCACGTCTAATTGGAACACCTTCATCACCTTGTGTGCAGCAAATGCCAAAAACAGTCTAATCGCTTCCAATCTTGCCACGGGCGCAAACACTTCATTGTAGTCGATCCCCTCTTGCTGATTAAAACCTTTTACAACCAGCCTTGCCTTGTTCCTTATGATTATTCCTTTCTCATCTCTCTTACATTTGAAAACCCATTTGGTGCCAATCGCATGCACATTCTTCGGTTTTGCAACCAAATTCCATACCTCCATCTTCTTGAACCGGGCTAACTCTTCTTGCATGGCTTCGACCCACGAGCTGTCCTTGAGAGCCATTTGATAGTTCTTTGGTTCAATCTGGCTGATGAAGCAGGTGTACAAGCATTCGTTAATGATGCATGTATCTTTAATGCTTGTGTAAACACAAGTGTGCTCATTCAAGCTTCGTCTTGTTTGTACACCGTCGGACAGATCACCTATCACGTTCTCCAAAGGGTGATTTTTGTGAACACTCGTAGTCGGAACCGAACTGACTTGCAGATTTTCTTCCAGGTTCGAAGATAGTTCATCAATGGGTGATTGTTGTTGAGAGTAAAAAGGATTGAAGAATTCCTCTTCTGTAGAGGCACCAGGGGTATCAACAACATTTGACGAGGAAGGTTGACATTCATCGTACTAGGGTCGTTGCACAACACTTTCTTCCTCATCATAAAGAATCTTCGTAGCTATTCTCTCATCAACTTCTGCACAATCCAAGTAAGGCAAATTAAAAGATTTAAAAAGCTTATCATAGTCGAAAGCCCCAGCGGGTCCCGTGCTTGGTTTTGGTGATTTGTAACTTGTGATGTCAGTGTTACACACCACCTCAACCTTGCTGGTCGATAGATTAAAGACTCGTCTGTTGCGTGTCCCAACAACATATCCGACTAAAATACCTTCGTCGGCTATCTCACCAAATTTTGAGTTCGTCTTTAATATCGAACACGGGGACCCGAATGGTTCGAGACCATTCAAGTTAGGCTTTCTACCATGCATAAGTTCATAACATGTTTTATTCAATCTTTTAACAGTTAAAACTCGATTAAGGATATAACATGTTGTTGCAACAGCTTCAGCCCAGAACACCACAGGAAGTTTAGAATCAGCCAGCATGGTTCTGGCTCCTTCAATTAGCGTTCTGTTCTTCCTCTCAGCCACCCCATTTTGTTGCGGAGTATACGGAGCGCTGTACTGGTGGTCTATCCCTTTCTGTAAGCAGAATATCTCCATTTGATAGTTTTTGAACTCTGTCCCATTGTCACTCCTGATGTATTTAACCTTTCTCCCCATAATATTCTCAACCTTGGTAATCAAGTTAATTACCAACTGAACCGTTTCATCCTTTGTCTTCAGGAAATATACCCAAGAATATCGAGAGAAATCATCAGTTATCACCAAGCAGTATGATGTTCCACCTAGGCTTTTTACATTCACGGGACCGAAGAGATCTATGTGAAGTAGGTCTAGGGTACTGACTATTGAATTAACCTTCTTGGTGTGATGAGATTTCTTGTGTTGCTTTCTCTTCTTGCACGATAGACATTGGTCTTCAAAGTTGAAATTTTTCAAGGGAACACCCAGCACCAGCCCATTCTTGACAATGTAGTTCATTTTTCGAAGATGTATATGCCCCATTCTTCGATGCCATAACTCGGACTCCGATTCAGTTGCTTTTGACAGAAGACATGATTCTTCTGTTGCCATCTCAGTCGACCTCATGTCCATAACATATGTATTATTTTCCCTTGGAGCCTTCATTACTATCCATGCCTCTGGTATCTTGAAACCAGGATACAGTACAATCGCTTCATTTTTGGTAAAGTGCACAGTGTAATCTTTGTCACAGATCTGAGACACACTCAGCAAATTATGCTTCAGCTCTTCAACGAAATTCACCTTTTCTAGCTTCATTTTACCATTTGTCACCGTCCCCGTTCCAGTAATTCTACCACCACTCTCTCCAGCAAAACTTACTCTACCTCCCTGAACAGGTTTCCATTCGTGTAACAAATTCTTGCTACCCGTCATGTGCCGGGAACAGCCGCTATCCACAACCCATAGATTGTTTGCAGCCCTGTTCAACTGTTCCTGCACGATTAAAGTAAAGGATTAAAATCTGGGGACCCAAGACCTATTGGTCTTGGGTCGATTAAATCTGTTAAAAGGCATCCCGTACTTTGGCAGTCCAAAGTTAGTATTAGAATGATTTCTGTAAGTCCTAAAAGGATACCTTCTTATAGATTGACTATGAGGCCATCCAAACCTTCGTGAATTAAATGAATTATAACTAATGATTTGGTTGTTAACAGGGAAAAACTGAGATCGATTTCTTTGAAAACTTGGATTAGTCCAATATCTGAACTTTGATGAGTTTGCATTCTTACCATTATAGTAATTACTGTTAGCTCTATTCTCAGTTTTCGAAGGCCTCGTACCTCTGAATCTCTGATTCAGAGGGCAATCAGCAATCAGGTGTCCTATTTGATTGCATCTGAAACAACTCCTGTGTTCAACTTTCGTCTCAACAGTTGTTTTAGATGTTGAGGTTGCATTACTGCCCGTTTGTCTAACATATGGTGGGACATACGGGTTTAGTGGAGAATTCTTTTCAGTTGGTTTATGTTCCTCTCCACGTTTTAGTAACACTGCCTCTTCTTTTGTCTCACTAGACTAGGATGTCTTGTCCGAATTTGATGAGACAGAACTAGGAACAGAAATCTTAACATTCGAAACAGGCTTACTCGTTTCGCTTTTACTAACTTCTGGATCTTTAATCGTAACTTTAATAGGAACTGTCTGACCAATTTCAACATCAACAGATTTCTGATTACTAGGATCATAAGTATAGTTATGATTCTAAGGTGGTGGAACTTCAGAATATCCAATTCCTCCCCTTTTAACTGGGGAACGTTGATCACTTACGAGGTGATCAAGTATTGCGGAGGAATTTCTAAATTGCTCAAGCTTTCTGTTTAGTTCCACCACTTTCACCTGGTAATCAGCTATCTGTTTATCCCTTTCAGCAATTAGTTTGGTTTTCTCTTCTAACACTTCATAGCTAAGATCAATTACTTGTATTTTTTCAGCTAGACTGGCTTTAAGACTTCTGATATCTTTCTCACTAGCTTTTATTTTTACCATGTAACTGTTTTCTCTAGTTTTAGCGTAATAATGATCTTCTTTTACTGTTTTAAATTGAGCATCCAAACTAACAAACTGATCAGTTATTATTTTCAATTGTTCAGACAGATTTTCACATTTCGTACAAGGGAGTTTAGAACTTACCTCAGAGAGCTGATCATTCACCTCTGCCATATAAGCTTGATCTTCTCTTGTCTCTCTGTTTTTTCCTTCAGTTTCGATGTTAACCAAGTTGGCCTGTTCGAACACTTCCTCAACTTGCAGATTCCAATTGTATTCCCCGTTCTGTCTGGATATCATCGCCCTATTCTCGTTACTTCCCCCATTCGGTTGTGTTGGCCTGTTCTGACTACGTTTACTCGTTCATTTGTGCATTCTTTAGCAAAGTGTCCATTCTGTTGACAGTTATAACACCGAACCTTTGACTTATCAAACCCTGGTCTTTCGCCAACAAACTTTCTACCAGTTTTCTTCATAAACCTTTTGACTCTTCTTACTATCATCACCATCTGTCACTGCAGATCCATCTCCTCCAGATCATCAGCATCGATCTGATCATAGTCTTCGTCTAAAGTTGCAGGGTCAACGATTTTACCTTTAATGTAATTTTCGTAAGAAGCAATGAAAGATGCATAGAGAGCAAACTGATGTTCAGCAGATTTAACACTCATGGGCATCTGAGAGTAGTTGTTGTTCGGAACACTTGAGGAAAAACTACCCTTTGTTGCTTGAGGTTTAGAAGCATTTGTTCCACCAGCTACGAAAGAGTTACATGACCATCATGAGTTGAGTTAGAGCTCGAGTCTACCTTTGAGTAGTAAGCAGATGATTCTGACTTCGAAATTGAACTTGAATTAATTTTCGCACAATACATTCCCAGATCCTGAACCTGATCAGTTGATGTCTCTTTTCGAACCATGTTAAGTTCAAAAGTTCGTAGTTTATTGACTGCTGTTTCCAAGTCAATGTTGGCAAACTCTTTATCTTCTCTCATCAAGACAGTGTACATCTCCCATTTCGGTGGGAGAGCATCAAGAAGTTTTTCCACGATCTCTTCTTCTTTATAGTCAATTAAATAGTTCCTGAGTTCGGTCATTAAGTGGTAATACCTTGTGATGATATCATCAAGTGACTCATTCTTCAAATGCTTGAACACCGAGAATTGGGTTTTGAGTAGCTTATTTTTGGATGCACGTATCCCCACATTACCTTCATATCGGTTTTCAAGCGCTTCCCATAGCTCTCTGGCGGTTTTATATTTCCTGAAGGTGTGAAGAATCTCTTGTGGAAGAGTCATTGTTATCGCAGCATGAGCTTTGCTTTCAGCCTCATACATCTTGTTTTCTTCCTCTTCCATCTTATTGTATTTATTAATTTGTTCACGACCCTCATACAAAGCCGTTGGTAGAATGTATCCATCTTGAATGCACACCTACATCTTAGCATCTTGATATTTAACATACTGCTCAAACCGATCTTTCCAAGCCACGAAATCGGTACCCTTAAGCATTTTCGGTGCCTTAGTAGCTGAACCTGCTTCCACCTCCATTTTCACCAGTTCCGTAATATTTATAGAAGTCATCTTTGGAGGAAATACGAACGAACACTCAAAGAAACAAAAAAATGTTAAATTATTCAGAACAGTACCAATAGGCGAAATTAAACTTAACTTCGCTTAAGTCTTAACTTCGCTTGAATTCTTAACTTCGCTTCTTCTCAACTTCGCCTGATTAGGCGAAGTTGCAGATAACTTCGCTTAAGTTAAGCGAACTTGTGAGGTAGGCGAAGTTGTTAATAACTTCGCTTAAACTTATATCTTCGCCTAAACCCTACAAACAGTGGCGGCAACTTCGCCTGATTAACACAACATTTTTGCAGGTTTGATTTTGACGTTTTGCGAGGTATGCGAAGGTGTAATGGGTTGTTTTTGGTGGAGTGAGGTGAGTAGTACCCAAAAACTCGGT
This sequence comes from Bidens hawaiensis, assembly GCF_021521415.1. Classification (NCBI taxonomy): domain Eukaryota; kingdom Viridiplantae; phylum Streptophyta; class Magnoliopsida; order Asterales; family Asteraceae; genus Bidens; species Bidens hawaiensis. The sequence goes on from NW_027491014.1 coordinate 2,039,303, forward strand.
ATTCCAACGTGAACTCGTCCCGCGAATAGTCGAACGGAACGATTTCTACACCCATGTGATAATCCCGAACCACACAATCACGAGCAAAAGCTCTGATACCAATTGTAGGTTCCCAGCCGAATCTACACGGAAATATCTCGTTCTACGTAGGTGAGGAATCCCTACGTAAGACGATACGAGCGTAGAATCGATAACGTTAAACACAAGCAAACACACGTTACAATACTCAAAAAACACGTTGTATTGCAACTAATAACACGTGATATACAATCACCGATTACACGAACTGAAAACTTGATTTTCAAATAACCCGTAGGCTAACCTATATATCATACGACAACTTCGCCTAACATGTTTAGGCGAAGTTGTCACTAACTTCGCTTGTTCCACAAGTTCGCCTATAACAGGCGAACTTGTGAGACAAGTTCGCTTAAACATCAATACAAATCCAAATAACACGATTACAGACACTAGATACTGAACTACTGACATCATGTACCAACATACATAAACACATATCAATTAACTAGATCATGTGATACAATTGACATGACGAAATCGATCAATTGAAGCTCTATAGTGTTCTTAGCAGCACCCGAGTTTGGACAAAGCATGAAAATTAATTGTTTCACACCAGAATCAGAGAGGCAATTTTGAGTCTGACAACATTGTTCTTGCAGCCTCGATCAGTGTTCTGTTACGTCTTTCAGCGACCCCATTTCATTTTGGAGTGTACGTGGCACTGAATTGACAGTCTATTCCGTTGTCGATTCGTATACACTTGATTCTTTTGTCAAGTTTATTTCTCAACAAGTGTCATAAATCGGATCAGAAACTTAGCCATATCATCTTTAGAACCTTGAAGAAAGGTCTAACTGAACGACAAAAGTCATCAATAACAACAAGAAAATAGGCTTATCGGCCTATTGCCAAAGGATTATTAGGTCCAAACAAGTCCATGATCAGCATTTGAAGAATGGAATATATAGATTTAACAGTCTTGGGCCTGTGAGGGAGTTTGTGATGTTTGCATTTAGAACATGACATACATTTCTCGATAGTTGAAAATGTATTTTGCAGGAAAACTCCTCACATGCTCGCCTATGACAAGCCTGCTCAAATTCTTAAACTTGACATGACCAAGATGTCGATGCCAAAGTGATGAATCGTTCTCCGAGACCTTAGATATCAAACATGAAGCAGTTTTTCGTGAATACGAACTTCTCATTTCTAAAATATAAGCATCATTATGCCTCGGAGTACACATCATAATTCATTCCTCTAGGAATTTAAAACCTGGTTTTTAGATAAAATATTCATCATATGTCAGGTTCAACCACAATCTAAGTATAAAATACCATTGGCATGCCTCATAGACTGACCCTACATGCATCATCAATTAATTAGACATGGGTTTCTGAGACATTTTTGTCCCGGGAAGGTGAATCGTAAACTGACCAAACTTGATTTTCTTTTCCTGAAAACGTTTTGATCCTTGGTGAATTATCAGATGAGGATTATTCGTTTGGAACCCAAACATGTTCCTTGTGTTTAACCGGTTTGGGCTTTGTTTTCTTTATTTTCAAAATAAAATCTCAGATTTCTCAACCTTTGGATTTATTTTCTTTTGTTTTAAACCTGTTTTTAGTGGATTCTTAGACTCTACATGTAACAACTCGGGTTTTCCGTTTCATGTATTAATGTCTAATACTCGACCCATTTTCGTTTTTGGTAATTTAATCAATAAAATATAATATTATTTAAATATATTTTTTATTAATATTCTTTTAACTTTGTAAAATATTCATTTTCCACCCTAAAACTTAGTTTTAAACCTTTTTGTACTCACGCGTGAACTTTAAGGAACAATCTGCAAATTTGATTAAAGATTTTAATATAATATAACCCAAACCCATATCCAGATCCGTCCAACCCGTATCCATGTTCCTAACCATACCCGTTTGATTTCGTGCACCTTAATCTTCATATTATTATTGAAATTGATCATGGGAAATCGTTCACAGTGCCTTAACGTTCCACACTAACGTAATAATTAAAGAATAAGATCAAGAAACGATCTCGTAAATCATTATAGTCACCGTCTTTCTTAGCCTAGCATTATAATTTAAACAATTCTTAATATTCTAATTAAACGGGTTCGCATCACCCTCTCAACTTGGCGACCAATAGCCGTAACTCAATTGCATTAAACATAGTCGTCTAGTGCCTTAACAAGTTCAGGGCCAGTCCACTAAGAAACGTTGACCGATCACCATTAATTCGTGGTCTTTACTGGTAATTTTCTTGTGTTTTCAGATTGTTTTAATCCATATAACAAAAACCCTAACACTAATTGAGCAAACAACAAGTAGATTGATCGATTTAGAAAGCTAGGATTTATAATCAGTTGAGTTTTATTTATCTTACGTATAATATATTTTGTTTTCATATATTAAACAACTGACACACCAGCCTAGTTGGCTGTTGTGTGTGTGTGTTCATGTTGTGAGCCGACTGAGGCGCAGGTTCAAGCCCCAGCCAGCCCAGTTTTTGTTAATTTCATTTTTTTTTGTTTTTGGTGTTTAAATGATTTTATAAATCACTATAAATAATATTTAATATGAAATAAATGTTATTTTGTTGCACTGACATCATTAAGTTTACGTTTCTTGTCAATTAACATTGTTACAAGCTTTGGGATATATATATATATATGCATATATTATTTTTTACACAAAAATATAACAAACGTATTGAATGTGTTAAAGTATATTTTTCACTTGTAATAAACCAATTTCGTTAGAGATTCGAAATACATACTAATTTGCATTATATTTATTTAAACATTATTATCCCATAACATAATTTATTATTTAAACATTTATTTATTTAATATTATTATAGTTATATCTTATATCATATTTATTTATTTAAATGATTGATTAATATATTTGATTATACATTGTAGAAAGTATAAACAATGGTGATTTTATGAATAATAATAAAAATAATCATCTTATGAATAAATGATAAACAATGACAACGATTTTACGATAACAATAACCGTAGAAATCAATTGTTCAAACAATAACATTCTAATCACAAACATAACTCAAATTACATCAAAATCCTAATTCCATTATACATGTTATGTAATTTATAATTAACTTATATTATATTATTTAACTAGGAATCATTGTTGGTGAATCCCGAAGAGTTTCACAGTTTACTTTCTCACATCATCTCTTGATCTTTTTGCGCATCCGTTAAAGTGAGTAATCACTCCCCAATTTTACCTTTTTTTAAAAGTTTTGGGGACTTATGCGTACAAACTATCAATTTACATATCATATTATATTCTCAAATGCAAACTGCTAATATTTGTGTTGTGTATCAATTGAATGACTATTTGCTATATTTTAATATGTTTATTTGTTTATTTTATCGCATTCGAAGAGGCCCATCATACATCTTGTCGTAGTGGCCGGCGTCTGATCGCATGACAATGGTTTCACCAACAACTCAGTTATTCTGTCATTGTAACCAACACTGATTCGCATGGCAACAGTTTAGCCCACACATCATTACTTGTTTGCAATATTTACATGCTATGGTTTGATTATTTAAACTCTTGAATAACAATTTTGCGGTTTTCTTATATATATTGTTGTTAGTGTCAAAACTGGTGATTGTCTCCCTCAATCTCATATTGACAAACCTATTCTATTTTGTATGCATTTGCAGCTTATTAGGCTGGATTGTTTATCAAGATAAAAATCATGTATAGATGACTTTTAGGATTAAAACTTATTCAATAATTATTTGATCTTGTTTTGTAATTTCTTTATACTTGATGTACTTAAATGTTATTTGCTATTAAATAAATTAATTAGATATTGTTACATGTTAAATTGCGTCATAATACCTTGTGAGCTGTGAATAATTGGTTTGCGCCCTTGCATTTCCGTCTTAGGTTGGGGTGTGACAACTTGTTATCAGAGCCGAAGGTTTAAGATAGGTCATTAGAAAAGTCCTAGAAACGTGTTTAGGGCCCCATATGCGCATATATGTTTACCTTATGTGTTCTATTTATGTCTTTACATCTTACTTGGTTAATTGTTAAATTACTTGTTTATTTAATTGTTAAAATTAAATGTTTATTTACACTGTCATGCACACACAACTCCGAGACTATGTCTCATTATCAAAATATTTTTATAACTCCGAGGCAATACCTCATTCTCAAAATATTTTCATTTAATTTTAGTTGATTGTTTTCATTATTGAGAAATTTCTTGAGAATTCCCTAAGTTTTGTTTTTCCTCTTTTCCCTTTAAAGCTAGGGAGTGTCACAAGATTCCCCTCAAAAGTGGAAATTGTCATACAACCGACACTTTAAACGGTTAAAACATAATTGGCTACACGGATAAATTCCTCATTATGGATTATTACTTTTCAAATGTCTAGTCGGGTGAAAACCCATGGTAATCCATGGACACACCAACTATTCATTTTCACAACTCGTTATATTTGCGATATTTTGTTGGAGTATTATCATCCGTGGTGATACACGAAATGTTTCAAGTACTCATGTTTACATTCGCTTATTTGTATTTAGTTTGGTCAGTAAACACCATGTAACGCTCATGGGACAACAAAATCAATTGTATTGCTAATTCGTTAATTAGTTGGGCCATTTAAAATGGCATGTAACGCTCATGGGAAGCCCAATTCACACATTTGTTTTGTTTAGGTATGCTAACAAGTTGGGAAAATAAAATGCCATGGAAAGCTCATGGGAAACCCAAACATCGAAGAACCGTTTATTCGTTTATTTGTTTTATTACTTCATTTTATTGGAATAACAACTTATGATTTGACTTATTTACATAATTACTCAATTACATTTAAATCAAGATTTATTAATTCAATATATTCACATACACAGAAACATTTTAATTTCCATGATTGAGCACAAATCATTCACTCACAAAGACACAATTTTCACAAGTCCATCTATACAATTTAACATTTATTTATTGATTTGGTTTTCTCACATTCATTTTATCACATTCACAAGTTATCAAGAACAATTAATATTTTATTTGGGTTTTCTCATACAGGTCTCATCATATTATCAAACTATCAAATAAATTAAAAATCATTATTGTACATTTTACTATTCAACCACATTTTCAACTATCAAACACATTTCAAATAACTCCTCACCTTCATAAACTATTAAACATATTTCAAGTTATCATCCTCAAAATTTTAATTGTTGACATCTTAATTTTTCATGATTTAATAAAACCTTTTCACATATCAAATTATGACATTGATTATTGTTAGAAAATTATTGTCTAAAGCTAGGTCTTATGGGCTAAATATGTCATATTGTATGTTGTAGGTGCTAAATTGTCAATATTAGAAAGTATGTTAAGGTCCGTATATGTCAGACCAGCGTATAAGACTTATACGCGGCGTATAAGTCTTATATGCTCGGAGACTTATACGCTACCATAGGGGTTTGTATATAAAAGCTGAACTTGTTATAATTTGTATTAGTTTTTGAGAATTCTCACAAGAAACTCTCAGTGGTATATCAATATAATGATGATTATGTGTGAATATGTGATCACTTCCTTTATTATATGTTTCCGCCATATGATATAAAATAGTAAACACAAAAATATCAATCCTTATCGTATCGTTCTACACGTATATGATTATGTTTATGATCCGGAATCAGGTCTTTCAAGTGGTATCAGAGCAATTGTTTCGTGTTTGCTATTTAATGGAACATATAAACTTTAAGATTTGAAGAATACCAAGAGAAAGCCTGGGAAAAATGGGGACGATGAATTGGTAGATGAGGAGATAGAGGTAGAGGCTCCGAGTAAGTCACAAGTTTCAACACCAATTATTGAGCCACTAGTTGAAAAGAAGCCGGCTAGAGCCCGGCCACCACCACACATCATTAACCCTGCTTATGTCCTTTATCCCGCTCGTCTAAAGCATCAACAATATACGAAGGATTACGGGCATTTTCTCAATATATTTAGCCAATTAAATGTCAACCTCCCGTTCGTCGAAGTCCTTTAGCATATGCCTAAATACGCCAAATTTTTGAAAGATCTTCTTAAAAGGAAGGATAAGTTGGAGAGTTGTCGACTGTACCGTTGAATGTAGAGTGTTCTGCAGTAGTTCTAAATAAAGTTCCGGAAAAATTACCCGACCCCGTCGTATTTACCATTCCATGTCTTTTCGGGAGTGAGACGACTTGTCAAGCATTCGCCGATCTTGGAGCTAGCATAAACCTCATGCCGTATTCTTTATATGAAAAATTGGGTCTAGGAGAGCTCACCCCTACTCGTATGACGTTGTCTTTAGCCGATCGTTACGTTAAGTATCCGAGGGGTGTCGTGGAGAATTTACTCGTTAAGGTTGAAAAGTTGGTTTTTCCCGCAGATTTTGTTGTTTTAGATATGGAGGCCGACGAGAGAGTTCCTATTATTTTGGGTCGTCCATTCTTACGTACCGCTAGGGCGGTCATCGACGTGTTTGAAGGTAAGATAACCCTTAGAGCAGGTGATGATAGTGCCACTTATTTGGTAAAGTCCATGAGACATCCATCGATCCATGTCATCCAGTTTATTCAATAGAATCATCTAACTCGGGCATGGGTCCAAGTCTTAACGATTCCCATTCGGTGAGTATTAGTGTGAGAAAGGGCGAGAGGTTTCTAGTTCTCGTGTAATGGTTAAGTGTGTTAGAGAAAGAAGTGGTGGTAAGCGAAAGATTGAAAGGGTTCGTGGGGTTAAATAGAAGAAGACAAAGGTTGATGAATGGTCGGATAGTGATTCGATATCTTAGAGGGCATTGGAGTTCAACCGAAGTGGAGGAAGCTCCACTCGGTCCGCCACGTGATTCGCATAACATGGGTTCTTGAGTGAATACTCAAGTGTAGAGTTTGTATTATTTTCTTTTATATTAATTTTTTATTTTTATTTTCTTTGAGTCCCTAACGTAGTTTTATGTAGTTTTTCATTGTTTTTGTGTTTTTGAGTTTTGCGAGTTTGAAGATTGAATGAGCTACAGAGACGTTCCCCAAGGAAGAATTTAATGAAAAAGACAAGTGTGGGGATAATGAAGCAGTGGAGTCGTATACTTTATGTTTTATTATTATTTGCTGCTGTTTATTCATGTTTCATATATTTTTCGGTTAAAACACTTTTAATTGCATAATATCTATCATTATGATAAGATACATTTTTAGATATTGTTTGTTGAATTTTAGCCGCTTACGTTCGTGAGAGAAGGACTTACTATTTGTTGAGCACGTTCGTAGTTGGAGGGCATTCATGGAAGAAGACTTTGGCATCGTGTTTCATTCGCATACTACCAGCAAAGTCTTTTCCATTATCTAGCTTATTAATTTTTATTTTGCTTTGTTTTTTAATTTTAAGAATTTTAGTTTTTTTGTAGTCCGATTTTATTTTTATTTTAATTCGTCCTTATCCTTGCATCGAGGACAATGCAAAATTTAAGTGTGGGGATAGGATATTTGAGTCGTAGTTTAAATTGAGTTTTTGTTTGAAAAATAAAAAAATATTGAAAAAAAATAAAAAAATTATAAAAAAATTTAAAAATGTTTAAAGATGTCCCTTGAATCTAGTTTTTTGTGTTAAAGTGGGAAATGATGATATTTATTGGAAATTGGTTATTCAAACTACTAATAATATGAGATAAATAAAAGAAAGCGCACTTAACTTGGGATGTGTCGGTACACTCAGCCTTGAAAATGAAAGGCAATTTGATAAAATGGGTCAGAAATCTCTTGTGGGTAAATCGTTTTGTCCGTAGAAAATAAGTAATGAAAGGTCAGCCATACTCAAGCCTCAATTCTTGGTATGAAAAAGTGGAAATATCATAAAGTTTGAAAAGTTTAAAAAATTTTTGAATACGTGATCATATGATGCTTGGGTAGGTTTAACGTTAGAGTATACCGTGTAGCCTGTGATATAAATCCTAAACTGCTAGTTTTTAGTGTTTTACACATCATTGGCGTATGGTTTTATAACCTTAAATATTGTATTGATGGGATGCCCCGTGTCCGGAGACCATGGGTCTGTATGCCGACTATTCATCTGGGTATTCATAATTTCAAATGGGGTTGTGAATATTTAAAATAAAAGCTAAAAAAAGAGCAAACCCGCAGATTTCTGCCTTATAAGTCTTTAAACATGATCACAAAAAAGTATAAAAGTACAAATACATTACAGACTTGATCATCCACGCTGTTAGTCATGTGGGGTCCCCTTGCTCGCGTCTCATTACCATTAAGAAACGGACCACAAGGGACACGCCACATGTAAGCCCTATAGATGAAATTTTGCATACTCGCCTATGGTAATGGTTCGGGGTGTTGCTTGATAACGGGGGTATGTCATGTTGTGGGGAACACAAGCTATTAATTAATTGAACCTTAATCATATCTAATGGCTGCTTGGTAGACTTTAATGCTTAAGCTTAGGTGGATAAACAATACCCTTGATCGTCTTAACTATTCGTAAACAAATAGAGCAACAAAAAGTTTTAAATCTGCTAATTTTTAGGTTTAAGTCAAGTTGGGGTGGTCTGGTCCGGTAAAAGCTGAAAATAAGCGGGTCTTAATTGTGTAAACGATTGAGTACTATTATTGTCGGATCTTATTTGTCCCGGTAAAGATTAAGCCATGGGTTTAAGTGGACAACAATATCGGTGATCGCGGTTTTTGCATTTTCTAAGCTTTAAAATTTAACCTATATGTTTGTTAAACTTGAATTTTCCGATTCTGATCCAAATGCATCATACTTTTTCACGGATGAAAAAAGTGTAAGTGTGGGGATATTTGATATACATCTATTTATACATCTCGATTCCCTTGTAAAGTTATGTCTATTTAATGTTTTAAGTTCGTTTTAGTTCGAGTTTCGTATATTTTTCTTTTATTTAAGGTTTTGAGTCAAGTTTTATCCATTTATTATGTTTTATATCTTTTGGTGTCTTGAGTGTTTAGCTCTAATTCTTTCTATCATATCATGTAAAGGTTAAGTTCGTGTTTTGTTCGTTTTGCTTGCCGATGATTACGTGATTGCTTCACTAATGATTTGTTATGTATTCATATATATGATGGCGTTGAGAAGCAAGGGAAACAAGTTCTAGAAGATTCTCAATGTTACTTGGAGTTTAAGATAAGATTAATCAAGATTTAATAAAGAATACTCAAGAAAAAATAAAAAAAATCTGGAACCTATCTTTTGGGGGCGTCGCGCCGCGCTAAGGCAAAGTCCAAGGCGGTCACGGGGCACCTAGGGCTCCCTAGTCAACACATTTTGCAAGTTACAAGGCCCAGCTCGTTTAATATATAAAGGGTTATAAACCTAGCCGATCCAAAGACTTATTGCAGCCGATTTTGAGAGGGTTTCCAAGGTTTTGAAGGTGATTTGAAGCTAGGAACCAAGGAGGATCAAGAGTTCTTTCATCCGGGTGTTCAAGGATCAATCGCAAAGGGTTTTATCGCTCTAACTTTCGTTCCTTGTTCATTATTTTTAATGTAATACCTCAATGTTTTTAATACTTGTTTAGGATTGTTTTTAATAATGATTCTAGGCTAGACTTCATGTCTACCTAGTTTTGATGAACATGTTTTTGACTTGATTCTTGATTTGGACAATTGTTTGATTATAGTTTCGTTAATTTAATAATAAAAAACTTGGTTTTGTTTTCATGATGAGTATAAGTATTTATTATCTTGATTGATTGCTAACTATTGCTTCACATAGATCTTTTATCTTTTGATTGTGTTCTTTAGATTTAGGGTTTATGTTTAATCTTTACTTGTGTTTTGATTATTATGGTTGAATAGGCCTATTAGATCATAGAAGCTTGTTGATTGTTGATTAGGATTTTGAATGCTTTGCTAAATTCCAATAGCTGTAAGGTGAGGAGTTGTTCATGTGTCTTGGTCAATTGCATGCTAGGATAGATAGTGATAATATTCTTGCTTATTGTGTTGATTCATGTTCATGATGTCATGTTTAGCTTATCAAGTTAGCTAGGGTTTAGTGTTTCGTAAGATTGCTTGCTTTAGATACTATTAATTAACCCTATTTGATAACTTTGCAGAAATCAATTCAACTGATTGCTTAATAATCTAATAATTGTTCTTTGGGATTTCATTTGATTCGGCAAGGGTCCTTTAGGGTTTGTTAGATGAATACATTTAGAAATCAGTTTCCATAATCATGTTATTTGTCCATAGCTAGGTGATTGCTGATGCATGCTATTCTTACCTAGGTAGATTCCTTCTCTATTTGGTTTCGATCTTGTGTTTGTTTGCTCGTTTCTCGTTTACTTGCTTATTTATTTTCTTAGTTTAATATTATATTAAAAACCCTCTTTTAACATTAATAATAAATAGTCGTGTCGTAAGTCGAGTCTAATTAGTTAATAATCGTAATTTATAGAGTCCTGTGGGTTCGATATTCCGGACTTACTTAGCTTTAGTACAATTTACCGGTTCACTTGCGGTGTTTTGTTTAGTTGAGTCTTAGGTCTTGTTTTTATTACTTGTTTAATTTACTTAATATTTAATTGACTGTTTTGAGCACATCAAGTTTTTGGCGCCGTTGTCGGGGACTCTTGGCGATTGCGTTATTAGCTTTATTTGGATTTATCTGCTACATCCTTGCTATTTGTTTTATTTTTGTTTGAGTCGTAGGAGTCTAATTTAAGTTTTAGATTATTTTAGTTTATTTTAAGTATTCGAGTCTACTCACTTCGTCTTTTGCGTTTTTTCAGGTTTATGCCACATCTTCGTTCGCAAGGACCACCGCTGGATAATCTTGGATCTTCTCCGTTGAAGACCGAGGCTAGTTCGTCAGTAGAAGAACAACCGTCAGAACCCACATCTACACCAAATTCGTCACCACTCAGTTCACCACCCGAAAGTCCTAGACTTCAAGATCCAATGGCCGACAATAGGACAATTGCTGCTCAAGCCTTCGATGGCTTAACCCTGAAACCAGTCATGCATCGTCGTTCACCGGATCAAAAACCCTAACTCGTGGCAAATTCTGTCATACGTCATGAACTACATCGTTCAAACCAATCAGTTTAATGGGCGTAATGACGAGGATGCACCGACTCACATTAACCGACTTTACCGCGTTCTTAAAACTTTTTATTTGCAAGGTGCAACCAAAGATGCAATTTGCTTACATCTGTTTCCATTTTCACTTGCAGGTAAAGCAGCTACTTGGCTTGACACTCAGCCACCTGGCACGTTCACCACTTGGGAAGCACTACGTTCAGCTTTTATCAAAAGATACTTCCCACCGGTTAAAGCGGCTATTCTTCGCGATCAGATTCACTCGTTTCACATGGAGCCGGGGGAGAAATATTGTAATGCTTGGGAGCGTTTTCAGAGCTTGCTGTTTCGATGCTCACAGAATGGCCTCACACCATGGGCTCTCATGGAGAAATTTTACAATGAGTTGAACTATGAAACCCAAGTTCGGTTCGACACGGTCGCGGGAGGAAGTCTACTGGCTAGAAAGAATGTCTCCAAATGTAACGAGATGTTTGAGAGCTTCGCTCAATCGTACCTTGCCAAATTGCCACATCGTGGGAATTCCAATCCCGTTAGCAGTACATCCTCATCCACTCGAGGTGCACACCAGGTTAATCTGGAAACTAGTGTGGCAGCTACTTTGGAATCACTAACTAGATAGGTTAAAGAGCTGAAGGCAAAGGTGGACAGGTGTGAGTTCTGTAGGGGTGGACATGGTACATTGGAGTGCCCGGTGATAAATCAACAAGTCGATTTTGTTGCTGGTCAGAATAGGTTTCCCAATAATTACAGCAACAATAATCAGAGTTGGAATACCTACAAGAATCCAAATCAGAATATTTCCAATTGGCGTCCGTCAGGCGCACCACCCGGATTTCAAAATTCTTATGCTTCAGGACAAGGTCAGTATTTTAATGATAATAATACCAATAATACTAATGTTCAAAATAATGTGCAGGATTCGAACGGTGGAATTGGGCGTTTGGAAGATATGATGAAGCAAATCCTGAAGAGAGATAAAGTTACACAGAAGAAGTTTACCGAGCACGACCTACTTTTCAAGAATCAACAATCTTCTATTCTCGTTATTCAAAGAACTGTTGGTGATATTGCTCGTCGTTTAGAAGAAAGGTCTCCAGGTCAGTTTTCTGGTATTCCTCATACTAATCTGGTTGCTCAATTGAAAGCCATCTCCACTCGTAGTGGTAGAGTTTTTGGTCCGGAGGTAGTTAGTAAAGAATGGGAAAAATGGGGACGATGAATTGGTAGATGAGGAGATAGAGTAGAGGCTCCGGGTAAGTCACAAGTTTTAACACCAATTATTGAGCCACTAGTTGAAAAGAAGCCGGCTGGAGCCCGGTCACCACCACACATCATTAACCCTGCTTATGTCCGGTATCCCGCTCGTCTAAAGCATCGACAATATACGAAGGATTACGGGCATTTTCTCAATATATTTAGCCAATTAAATGTCAAACTCCCGTTCATCGAAGTCCTTTAGCATATTCCTAAATACGCCAAATTTTTTAAAGATCTTCTTAAAAGGAAGGAAAGTTGGAGGAGTTGTCGACTGTACCGTTGAATGCAGAGTTTCTGCAGTAGTTCTAAATAAAGTTCGGGAAAAATTACCCGACCCCTGCGTTTTTACCACTCCATGTCTTTTCGGGAATGGGACGACGTGTCAAGCATTCGCCGATCTTGGAGCTAGCATAAACCTCATGCCGTATTCTTTATATGAAAAATTGGGTATAGGAGAGCTCACCCCTACTCGTATGACGTTGTCTTTAGCCGATCGTTCCGTTAAGTATCCGAGGGTGTCGTGGAGAATTTACTCGTTAAGGTTGATAATTTGGTTTTTCCCGCATATTTTGTTGTTTTAGATATGGAGGTCGACGAGAGAGTTCCTATTATTTTGGGTCGTCCATTCTTACGTACCGCTAAGGCGGTCATCAACGTGTTTGAAGGTAAGATAACTCTTAGAGTCGGTGATGATAGTGCCACTTATTTGGCCAAGTCCATGAGACATCCGAGTGATCAAGACGGTCTAATCGATCCATGTTATCCAGTTTATTCAATAGAATCATCTACCTCGGGCATGGGTCCAAGTCTTGATGATTCCCATTCGGTGAGTATTAGTGTGAGAAAGGGGCGAGAGGTTTCTAGTTCTCGAGTAATGGTTAAGTGTGTTAGAGAAAGAGGTGGTGGTAAGCGAAAGATTGAAAGGGTTTGTGGGGTTAAAAAGAAGAATACAAAGGTTGATGAATGGTCGGATAGTGATTCGATATCTTTGAGGGCATTGGAGTTCTACCGAAGTGGAGGAAGCTCCACTCGGTCCGCCACGTGATTCGCATAACATGGGTTCTTAAGTGAATACTCAAGTGTTGAGTTTGTATTATTTTCTTTTATGTTTATTTTTTATTTTTATTTTCTTTGAGTCCCTAACGTAGTTTTTTGTAGTTTTTCATTGTTTTTGTGTTTTTGAGTTTTGCGAGTTTGAAGATTGAATGAGCTACGGACACGTTTCCTAAGGAAGAATTTATTGAAAAAGACAAGTGTGGGGATAATGAAGCAGTGGAGTCGTATACTTTATGTTTTATTATTATTTGCTGCTGTTTGTTCATGTTTTATATATTTGTCGGTTGAAACACTTTTAATTGCATAATATCTATCATTATGATAAGATACATTTTTAGATATTGTATGCTGAATTTTTTCCGCTTACGTTCGTGAGAGAAGGAGTTACCATTTGTTGAGCACGTTCGTAGTTGGAGGGCATTCATGGAAGAAGACTTTGGCATCGTGTTTCATTCGCATACTACCAGCTAAGTCTTTTCCATTATCTTGCTTATTAACTTTTTATTTTGTTTTGTTTTTTAATTTTTAGAATATTAGTTTTTTTGTAGTCCGATTTTATTTTTAATTTTATTTTTATTATAAGTCGTCCTTATCCTTGCATCGTGGAAAATGAAAAATTTAAGTGTGGGAATAAGATATTTGAGTCGCAGTTTAAATTGAGTTTTTTTTTGAAAAAAAAATTGAAAAAAACAAAAAATTGAAAAATGTTTAAAAATGTCCATGAATCTAGTTTTTTGCGTTAAAGTGGGAAATGATGATATTTATTGGAAATTGGTTTTCCAAACTACTAATAATATGAGATAAATAAAAGAAAACGCATTTAACTTGGGAAGTGACGGCACGCTCAGCCTTGAAAATGAAAGGCAATTTGATAAAATGGGTCAGAAATCTCTTGTGGGTAAAGCGTTTTGTCCCTAGAAAATAAATAATGAAAGGTCAGCCATACTCAAGCCTCAATTCTTGGTATGAAAAAGTGGAAATATCATAAAGTTTGAAAAGTTTAAAAAAAAATTTCAATACGTTATCATATGATGTTTGGGTAGGTTTAACGTTATAGTATGCCGTGTAGCCTGTGATATAAATCCTAAACTGCTAGTTTTTAGTGTTTTGAACATCATTGGCGTATGGTTTTATAACCTTAAATCCTGTATTGATGGGATGCCCCGTGTCCGGAGACCAAGGGTATATGTGCCGACTATTCATCTGGGTATTCACAATTCCAAATTGGGTTTTGAATATATAAAATAAAAGCTAAAAAAAGAGCAAACCCGCAGATTTCTGCCATATAAGTCTTTAAACCTGATCACAAAAAAGTACAAAAGTACAAATACATTGCAGACTTGATCATCCACGTTGTTACCCATGTGGGGTCCCCTTTCTCGCGTCTCATTACCATTAAGAAACGGACCACAAGGGACACGCCACATGTAAGCTATACAGATGAAATTTTGCATACTCACCTATGGTAATGGTTCGGTGTATTGCTTGATAACGGGGGTATGTCATGTTGTGGGGAACACTAGCTATTAATTAATTGAACCTTAATCATATCTAATGGTTGCTCGGTAGACTTTGATGCTTAAGCATAGGTGGATAAACAATACCCTTGATCGTCTTAACTATTCATAAAAATATAGAGCAACAAAAAGTTTTAAATCTGCTAATTTTGAGGTTTAAGTCAAGTTGGGGTGGTCTGATCCGGTAAGAGCTAAAAATAAGCGGGTCTTAATTGTGTAAACCACTGAGTACTATTATTTGTGGGATCTTATTTGTCCTGGTAAAGATTAAGGCATGGGTTTAAGTGGACAACAATATTGGTGATTGCGGTTTTTGCGTTTTCTAAGCTTTAAAAATTAACCTATTTCTTTGTTAGACTTGAATTTTCCGATTCTGATCCAACTGCATAAGACTTTTTCAAGGACGAAAAAAGTGTTAGTTTGGGGATATTTGATATACATCTATTTATACATCTCAATTCCCTTGTAAAGTTATGTCTATTTAATGTTTTAAGTTCGTTTTAGTTCGAGTTTCGTATATCTTTGTTTTATTTAAGGTTTTGATTCAAGTTTTATCCATTTATTATGTTTTATGTCTTTTGGTGTCTTGAGTGTTAAGCTCTAATTCTTTCTATCATATCATGTAAAGGTTAAGTTCGTGTTTTGTTCGTTTTGCTTGTCGATGTTTACGTGATTGCTTCACTAATGTTTTGTTATGTTTTCATAAGGGAAACAAGTTCTAGAAGATTCTCAACGTTACTTGAAGTTTAAGAAAAGATTAATCAAGAATTAATAAAGAATACACAAGAAAAAAAAATCCGGAACCTATCTTTAGGGGCGCCGCGCCGCGCTAAGGCAAAGTCAAAGGTGGTCGCGGGGCGCCTAGGGCTCCCTAGTTAGCACATTTTGCAATTTACAAGGCCCAGCTCGTTTAATATATAAAGGGTTATAAACCTAGCCGATCTAAAGACTTATTGCAGCCGATTTTGAGAGGGTTTCCAAGGTTTTGAAGGTGATTTGAAGCTAGGAACCAAGGAAGATCAAGAGTTCTTTCATCCGGGTGTTCAAGGATAAATCGCAAAGGGTTTTATCGCTCTAACTTTCGTTCCTTGCTCATTATTTTTGATGTCTTTCCTCTATGTTTTTAATACCTGTTTAGGATTGTTTTTAATAATGATTCTAGGCAAGACTTCATGTCTACCTAGTATTGATGAACATGTTTTTGATTTGATTCTCGCTTTGGACAATTGTTTGATTATGGTTTCGTTAATTTAATAGTAAAAAACTTGGTTTTGTTTTCATGATGCGTATAAGTATTTATTATCTTGATTGATTGTTAACTATTGCTTCACATAGATCTTTTATCTTTTGATTGTCTTCTTTAGATTTAGGGTTTATGTTTAATCTTTACTTGGTGTTTTGATTATTATGGTTGAATAGGCCTATTAGATCATAGAAGCTTGTTGATTGTTTATTTGTTTTTTGAATCCTTTGCTAAATTCCAATGGCTGTAAGGTGAGGAGTTGTTCATTTATCTTGGTAAATTGCATGCTAGGATAGATATGATAATATTCTTGCTTATTGTGTTGATCCATGTTCATGATGTCATGTTTAGCTTATCAATTTATCTAGGGTATAGTGTTCCCCAGATCGAAAACACCAACTCGTGGCAAATTCTGTCATACGTCATGAACAACATCGTTCAAACCAATCAGTTTAATGGGCGTGATGACGAGAATGCACCGGATCACATTAACCGACTTTACCGCGTTCTTAAAACTTTTAATTTGCAAGGTGCTACCGAAGATGCTATTTTTTTACATCTGTTTCCATTTTCATTTGCAGGTAAAGCAGCTACTTGGCTTGACACTCAGCCACCTGGCACGTTCACCACTTGGGAAGCACTACGTTCAGCTTTTAACAAAAGATACTTCCCACCGGTTAAAGCGGCTATTCTTCGCGATCAGATTCACTCGTTTCACATGGAGCCGGGGGAGCAATATTTTCATGCTTGGGAGCGTTTTCAGAGCACGCTGTCTCGATGCTCACAGAATGGCCTCACACCATGGGATCTCGTGGAGAAATTTTACAATGGGTTGAACTACGAAACCCAAGTTCGTTTCGACACGACCGCGGGAGGAAGTCTACTGGCTAGGAAGAATGTCGCCAAATGTAACGAGATGTTTGAGAGCTTCGCTCAATCGGACCTTACCAAAGTGCCACATCGCAGGAACTCCAATCCCGTTAGCAGTCTATCCTCATCCGCTCGAGGTGTACACCAGGTTAATCTGGATACAAGTGTGGCAGCTGCTTTGGAATCACTAACTAGAGAGGTTAAGGAGCTGAAGGCAAAGGTGGACAGGTGTGAGTTCTGTAGGGGTGGACATGGTACATTGGAGTGCCCGGTGATGAATCAACAAGTCGATTTTGTTGGTGGTCAGAATATGTTTCCCAATAATTACAACAACAATAATCAGAGTTGGAACACCTACAAGAATCCGAATCAGAATATTTCCAACTGGCGTCCGTCAGGCGCACCACCCGGATTTCAAAATTCTTATGCTTCAGGACAAGGTCATTATTTTAATGGTAATAATACCAATAATACTAATGTTCAAAATATTGTGCTGGATTAGAACGGTGGAATTGGGCGTTTGGAAGATATGATGAAGCAAATCTTGGAGAAAGATCAAGTTACACAGAAGAAGTTTACCGAGCACGACCTACTTTTCAAGAATCAACATTCTTCTATTCTCGATATTCAAAGAACTGTTGGTGATATTGCTCGTCGTTTAGAAGAAAGGTCTCCAGGTCAGTTTTCAGGTATTCCTCAAACTAATCCGGCTGCTCAATTGAAAGCCATCTCCACTCGTAGTGGTAGGGTTTTTGGTCCGGAGGTAGTTAGTAAAGAATTTGGGAAAAATGGGGACAATGAATTGGTAGACGAGGAGATAGAGGTAGAGGCTCCGGGTAAGTCACAAGTTTCAACACCAATTATTGAGCCACTAGTTGAAAAGAAGCCGGCTAGAGCCCGGCCACCACCACACATCATTAACCCTGCTTATGTCCTTTATCCCGCTCGTCTAAAGAATCAACAATATACGAAGGATTACGGGCATTTTCTCAATATATTTAGCCAATTAAATGTCAACCTCCCTTTCGTCGAAGTCCTTTAGCATATGCCTAAATACACCAAATTTTTGAAAGATCTTCTTAAAAGGCAGGATAAGTTGGAGGAGTTGTCGACTGTACCGTTGAATGTAGAGTGTTATGCAGTAGTTCTAAATAAGGTTCCGGAAAAATTACCCGACCCCGGCGTTTTTACCATTCCATGTCTTCTCGGGAGTGAGACGACGTGTCAAGCATTCGCCGATCTTGGAGCTAGCATAAACCTCATGTCGTATTCTTTATATGAAAAATTGGGTCTAGGAGAGCTCACCCCTACTCGTATGACGTTGTCTTTAGCCAATTGTTCCGTTAAGTATCCGAGGGGTGTCGTGGAGAATTTACTCGTTAAGGTTGATAATTTGGTTTTTCCCGCAAATTTTGTTGTTTTAGATATGGAGGTCGACGAGAGAGTTCCTATTATTTTGGGTCGTCCATTCTTACGTACCGCTAGGGCGGTCATCGACGTGTTTGAAGGTAAGATAACTCCTAGAGTCGGTGATGATAGTGCCACTTATCTGGCCAAGTCCATGAGACATCCGAGTGGTCAAGACGGTCTTATCGATCCATGTCATCCAGTTTATTCAATAGAATCATCTACCTCGGGCATGGGTCCAAGTCTTGACGATTCCCATTCGGTGAGTATTAGTGTGAGAAAGGGGCGAGAGGTTTCTAGTTCTCGGGTAATGGTTAAGTGTGTTAGAGAAAGAGGTGGTGGTAAGCGAAAGATTGAAAGGGTTCGTGGGGTTAAAAAGAAGAAGACAAAGGTTGATGAATGGTCGGATAGTGATTCGATATCTTTGAGGGCATTGGAGTTCTACCGAAGTGGAGGAAGCTCCACTCGGTCCTCCACGTGATTCGCATAACATGGGTTCTTGAGTGAATACTCAAGTGTAGAGTTTGTATTATTTTCTTGTATGATTATTTTTTATTTTTATTTTCTTTGAGTCCCTAACGTAGTTTTTTGTAGTTTTTCTTTGTTTTTGTGTTTTTGAGTTTTGCGAGTTTGAAGATTGAATGAGCTACAGAGACGTTTCCTAAGAAAGAATTTAATGAAAAAGAAAAGTGTGGGGATAATGAAGCAGTGGAGTCGTATACTTTATGTTTTATTATTATTTGCTGCTGTTTATTCATGTTTTATATATTTGTCGGTTGAAACACTTTTAATTGCATAATATCTATCATTATGATAAGATACATTTTTAGATATTGTATGTTGAATTTTTGCCGCTTACGTTCGTGATAGAAGGAGTTACCATTTGTTGAGCATGTTCGTAGTTGGAGGGCATTCATGGAAGAAGACTTTGGCATCGTGTTTCATTCGCATACTACCAGCTAAGTCTTTTCCATTATCTAGCTTATTAACTTTTTATTTTGTTTTGTTTTTTAATTTTTAGAATTTTAGTTTTTTTGTAGTCCGATTTTATTTTTAATTTTATTTTTATTATAAGTCGTCCTTATCCTTGCATCAAGGAAAATGCAAAATTTAAGTATGGGGATAAGTTATTTGACTCGTAGTTTAAATTGAGTTTTTGTTTAAAAAAAAAATAGAAAAAAATAAAGAATTTATAAAAAAATTGAAAAATGTTTAAAAATGTCCCTTGAATCTAGTTTTTTTCGTTAAAGTGGGAAATGATGATATTTATTGGAAATTGGTTTTCAAACTACTAATAATATGAGATAAATAAAAGAGAGCGCACTTAACTTGGGATGTGTCGTTAGGCTCAACCTTGAAAATGAAAGGCAATTTGATAAAATGGGTCGGAAATCTCTTGTGGGTAAAGCGTTTTTACCATTCCATGTCTTCTCGGGAGTGAGACGACATGTCAAGCATTCGCCGATCTTTGAGCTAGCATAAACTTCATGCCGTATTCTTTATATTAAAAATTGGGTCTAGGAGAGCTCACCCCTACTCGTATGACGTTGCCTTTAGCCAATCGATCCGTTAAGTATCCGAGGGGTGTCGTGGAGAATTTACTCGTTAAGGTTGATAATTTGGTTTTTCCCGCAGATTTTGTTGTTTTAGATATGGAGGTCGACGAGAGAGTTCCTATTATTTTGGGTCGTCCTTTCTTACATACCGCTAGGGCGGTCATCGACGTGTTTGAAGGTAAGATAACTCTTAGAGTCGGTGATGATAGTACCACTTATCTGGCCAAGGCCATGAGACATTCGAGTGGTCAAGACGGTCTTATCGATCCATGTCAT
Organism: Bidens hawaiensis; assembly: GCF_021521415.1. Classification (NCBI taxonomy): domain Eukaryota; kingdom Viridiplantae; phylum Streptophyta; class Magnoliopsida; order Asterales; family Asteraceae; genus Bidens; species Bidens hawaiensis. The sequence continues at coordinate 2,059,643 of NW_027491014.1, forward strand.
CTAGTTTATTCAATAGAATCATCTACCTCGGGCATGGGTCCAAGTCTTGACGATTCCCATTCGGTGAGTATTAGTGTGAGAAATGGGCAAGAGGTTTCCAGTTCTCGGGTAATGGTTATGTGTGTAAGAGAAAGAGGTGGTGGTAAGCGAAAGATTGAAAGGGTTCGTGGGGTTAAAAAAAGGTTGATGAATGGTCGGATAGTGATTCGATAACTTTGAGGGAATTGGAGTTCTACTGAAGTGGAGGAAGCTCCACTCGGTCCGCCACGTGATTTGCATAACATGGGTTCTTGAGTGAATACTCAAGTGTAGAGTTTGTATTAATTTCTTTTATGATTATTTTTTATTTTTATTTTCTTTGAGTCCCTAACGTAGTTTTTTGTAGTTTTTCTTTGTTTTTGTGTTTTTGAGTTTTGCGAGTTTGAAGATTGAATGAGCTACAGAGACGATTCCCAAGGAAGAATTTAATGAAAAAGACAAGTGTGGGGATAATGAAGAAGTGGAGTCGTATACTTTATGTTTTATTATTATTTGCTGCTGTTTATTCATGTTTTATATATTTGTCGGTTGAAACACTTTTAATTGCATAATATCTATCATTATGATAAGATACATTTTTAGATATTGTATGTTGAATTTTTGCCGCTTACGTTCGTGAGAGAAGGAGTTCCCATTTGTTGAGCATGTTCGTAGTTGGAGGGCATTCATGGAAGAAGACTTTGGCAACGTGTTTCATTCGCATACTACCAGCTAAGTCTTTTCCATTATCTAGCTTATTAACTTTTTATTTTGTTTTGTTTTTTATTTTTTAGAATTTTAGTTTTTTTGTAGTCCGATTTTATTTTTAATTTTATTTTTATTATAAGTCGTCCTTATCCTTGCATCGAGGAAAATGAAAAATTTAAGTGTGGGAATAAGATATTTGAGTCGTAGTTTAAATTGAGTTTTTGTTTAAAAAAAAATTAAGGAAAAAATAAAAAATTGAAAAAAAAATTAAAAAATGTTTAAAAATGTCCCTTGAATCTAGTTTTTTGCGTTAAAGTGGGAAATGATGATATTTATTGGAAATTGGTTTTTCAAACTACTAATAATACGAGATAAATAAAAGAAAGCGCACTTAACTTGGGATGTGTCGATACACTCAGCCTTGAAAATGAAAGGCAATTTGATAAAATGGATCGGAAATCTCTTGTGGGTAAAGCGTTTTGTCCGTAGAAAATAAATAATGAAAGGTCAGCCATACTCAAGCCTCAATTCTTGGTATGATAAAGTGGAAATATCATAAAGTTTGAAAAGTTTAAAAATATTTTGAATACGTTATCATATGATGTTTGGGCAGGTTTAAAGTTATAGTATGCCGTGTAGCCTGTGATATAAATACTAAACTGCTAGTTTTTAGTGTGTTACACATCATTGGCGTATGGTTTTATAACCTTAAATCTTGTATTGATGGGATGCCCCGTGTTCGGAGACCATGGGTCTATATGCCGACTATTCATCTGGGTATTCACAATTCCAAATGGGGTTGTGAATATTTCAAATAAAAGCAAACAAAAGAGCAAACCCGCAGATTTCTGCCATATAAGTCTTCAAACATGATCACAAAAAAGTACAAAAGTACAAATACATTACAGACTTGATCATCCACGCTGTTAGCCATGTGGGGTCCCCTTGCTCGTGTCTCATTACAATTAAGAAACGGACCACAAGAACACGCCACATGTAAGCCATACAGATGAAATTTTGCATACTCACCTATGGTAATGGTTCGGTGTATTGCTTGATAACGGTGGTATGTCATGTTGTGGGGAACACTAGCTATTAATTAATTGAATCTTAATCATATCTAATGGCTGCTTGGTAGACTTTGATGCTTAAGCATAGGTGGATAAACAATACCCTTGATCGTCTTAACTATTCATAAAAATATAGAGCAACAAAAAGTTTTAAATCTGCTAATTTTGAGGTTTAAGTCAAGTTGGGGTGGTCTGGTCGGGTAAGAGCTGAAAATAAGCGGGTCTTAATTGTGTAAACCACTGAGTACTATTATTTGTGGGATCTTATTTGTCCTGGTAAAGATTAAGGCATGAGTTTAAGTGGACAACAATATCGGTGATCGCGGTTTTTGCGTTTTCTAAGCTTTAAAAATTAACCTATATGTTTGTTAGACTTGAATTTTCCGATTCTGATCCAACTGCATAAGACTTTTCAAGGACGAAAAAAGAGTAAGTGTGGGGATATTTGATATACATCTATTTATACATCTCAATTCCCTTGTAAAGTTATGTCTATTTAATGTTTTAAGTTCGTTTTAGTTCGAGTTTCGTATATCTTTGTTTTATTTAAGGTTTTGATTCAAGTTTTTCCATTTATTATGTTTTATGTCTTTTGGTGTCTTGAGTGTTAAGCTCTAATTCTTTCTATCATATCATGTAAAGGTTAAGTTCGTGTTTGGTTCGTTTTGCTTGTCGATGTTTACGTGATTGCTTCACTAATGTTTTGTTATGTTTTCATATATATGATGGCGTGGAGAAGCAAGGGAAACAAGTTCAAGAAGATTCTCAATGTTACTTGGAGTTTAAGATAAGATTAATCAAGATTTAATAAAGAATACTCAAGAAAAAATAAAAAAAATCTGGAACCTTTCTTTTGGGGGCGTCGCGCCGCGCTAAGGCAAAGTCCAAGGCGGTCACGGGGCGCCTAGGGCTCCCTAGTCAACACATTTTGCAAGTTACATGGCCCAGCTCGTTTAATATATAAAGGGTTATAAACCTAGCCGATCCAAAGACTTATTGCAGCCGATATTGAGAGGGTTTCCAAGGTTTTGAAGGTGATTTGAAGCTAGGAACCAAGGAGGATCAAGAGTTCTTTCATCCGGGTGTTCAAGGATCAATCGCAAAGAGTTTTATCGCTCTAACTTTCATTCCTTGTTCATTATTTTTGATGTCTTTCCTCTATGTTTTTAATACTTGTTTAGGATTGTTTTTAATAATGATTCTAGGCTAGACTTCATGTCTACCTAGTTTGATGAACATGTTTTTGACTTGATTCTTGCTTTGGACAATTGTTTGATTATGGTTTCGTTAATTTAATAGTAAAAAACTTGGTTTTGTTTTCTTGATGCGTATAAGTATTTATTATCTTGATTGATTGTTAACTATTGCTTCACATAGATCTTTTATCTTTTGATTGTCTTTTTAGATTTAGGGTTTATGTTTAATCTTTACTTGGTGTTTTCATTATTATGGTTGAATAGGCCTATTAGATCATAGAAGCTTGTGGATTGTTGATTAGGATTTTGAATGCTTTGCTAAAATCCAATAGCTGTAAGGTGAGGAGTTATTCATGTGTCTTGGTAAATTGCATGCTAGGATAGATATGATAATATTCTTGCTTATTGTGTTAATCCATGTTCATGATGTCATGTTTAGCTTATCAAGTTATCTAGGGTTTAGTGTTCCTCAGATCGAAAACCCCAACTCGTGGCAAATTCCGTCATACGTCATGAACAACATCGTTCAAACCAATCAGTTTAATGGGCGTGATGACGAGGATGCACCGGCTCACATTAACTTACTTTACCGCGTTCTTAAAACTTTTAATTTGCAAGGTGCTACCGAAGATGCTATTTTTTTACATCTGTTTTCATTTTCAATTGCAGGTAAAGCAGCTGCTAGGCTTGACACTCAGCCACCTGGCACGTTCACCACTCTGGAAGCACTACGTTCAGCTTTTATCAAAAGATACTCCCCCCCGGTTAAAGCGGCTATTCTTCGCGATCAGAATCACTCGTTTCACATGGAGCCGGGGGAGCAATATTGTCATGCTTGGGAGCGTTTTCAGAGCTTGCTGTCTCGATGCTCACAGAATGGCCTCACACCATCGGATCTCGTGGAGAAATTTTACAATGGGTTGAACTATAAAACCAATTTCGGTTCGACACGGCCGCGGGAGGATGTCTACTGGCTAGGAAGAATGTCGCCAAATGTAACGAGATGTTTGAGAGCTTAGCTCAATCGGACCTTACCAAAGTGCCACATCGCAGGAATTCCAATCCCGTTAGCAGTCTATCCTCATCCGCTCGAGGTGTACACCAGGTTAATCTGGATACTAGTGTGGCAGCTGCTTTGGAATCACTAACTAGAGAGGTTAAGGAGCTGAAGGCAAAGGTGGACAGGTGTGAGTTCTGTAGGGTGGACATGGTACATTGGAGTGCCCGTTGATGAATCAACAAGTCGATTTTGTTGGTGGTAAGAATAGGTTTCCCAATAATTACAACAACAATAATCAGAGTTGGAACACCTACAAGAATCCGAATCAGAATATTTACAACTGGCGTCCGTTAGGCGCACCACCCGGATTTCAAAATTCTAATGCTTCAGGACAAGGTCATTATTTTAATGATAATAATACCAATAATACTAATGTTCAAAATATTGTGCAGGATTCGAACGGTGGAATTGGGCGTTTGGAAGATATGATGAAAAAAATCCTGGAGAGAGATCAAGTTACACAGAAGAAGTTTACCGAGCACGACCTACTTTTCAAGAATCAACAATCTTCTATTCTCGATATTCAAAGAACTGTTGGTGATATTGCTCGTCGTTTAGAAGAAAGGTCTCCAGGTCAGTTTTCAGGTATTCCTCAAACTAATCCGGCTGCTCAATTGAAAGGCATCTCCACTCGTAGTGGTAGGGTTTTTGGTCCGGAGGTAGTTAGTAAAGAATTTGGGAAAAATGGGGATGATGAATTGGTAGACGAGGAGATAGAGGTATAGGCTCCGGGTAAGTCACAAGTTTCAACACCAATTATTAAGCCACTAGTTGAAAAGAAGCCGGCTGGAGCCCGGCCACCACCACACATCATTAACCCTGCTTATGTCCTTTATCGCGCTCGTCTAAAGCATCAACAATATACGAAGGATTACGGGCATTTTCTCAATATATTTAGCCAATTAAATGTCAACCTCCCTTTCGTCGAAGTCCTTCAGCATATGCCTAAATACACCAAATTTTTGAAAGATCTTCTTAAAAGGAAGGATAAGTTGGAGGAGTTGTCGACTATACCGTTGAATGTAGAGTGTTCTGCAGTAGTTCTAAATAAAGTTCCGGAAAAATTACCCCACCCCGTCGTTTTTACCATTCCATGTATTCTCGGGAGTGAGACGACGTGTCAAGCATTCGCCGATCTTGGAGCTAGCATAAACCTCATGTCGTATTCTTTATATGAAAAATTGGGTCTAGGAGAGCTCACCCCTACTCGTATGACGTTGTCTTTAGTCAATCGTTCCGTTAAGTATCCGAGGGGTGTCGTGGAGAATTTACTCGTTAAGGATGATAATTTGGTTTTTCCCGTAGATTTTGTTGTTTTAGATATGGAGGTCGACGAGAGAGTTCCTATTATTTTGGGTCGTCCATTCTTACATACCGCTAGGGAGGTCATCGACGTGTTTGAAGGTAAGATAACTCTTAGAGTCGGTGATGATAGTGCCACTTATCTGGCCAAGTCCATGAGACATTCGAGTGGTCAAGACGGTCTTATCGATCCATGTCATCCAGTTTATTCAATAGAATCATCTACCTCGGGCATGGGTCCAAGTCTTGACGATTCCCATTCGGTGAGTATTAGTATGAGAAAGGGGCGAGAGGTTTCTAGTTCTCGGGTAATGGTTAAGTGTGTTAGAGAAAGAGGTGGTGGTAAGCGAAAGATTGAAAGGGTTCGTGGGGTTAAAAAGAAGAAGTCATAGGTTGGTGAATGGTCGGATAGTGATTCGATAACTTTGAGGGTATTGGAGTTCTACCGAAGTGGAGGAAGCTCCACTCGGTCCGCCACGTGATTCGCATAACATGGGTTCTTGAGTGAATACTCAAGTGTAGAGTTTGTATTAATTTCTTTTATGATTATTTTTTATTTTTATTTTCTTTGAGTCCCTAACGTAGTTTTTTGTAGTTTTTCTTTATTTTTGTGTTTTTGAGTTTTTCGAGTTTGAAGATTGAATGAGCTACAGAGACGTTTCCCAAGGAAGAATTTAATGAAAAAGACAAGTGTGGGGATAATGAAGAAGTGGAGTCGTATACTTTATGTTTTGTTATTATTTGCTGCTGTTTATTCATGTTTTATATATTTGTCGGTTGAAACACTTTTAATTGCATAATATGTATCATTATGATAAGATACATTTTTAGATATTGTATGTTGAATTTTTGCCGCTTACGTTCGTGAGAGAAGGAGTTACCATTTATTGAGCATGTTCGTAGTTGGAGGGCATTCATGGAAGAAGACTTTGGCATCGTGTTTCATTTGCATACTACCAGCTAAGTCTTTTCCATTATCTAGCTTATTAACTTTTTATTTTGTTTTGTTTTTTAATTTTTATAATTTTAGTTTTTTTGTAGTCTGATTTTATTTTTAATTTTATTTTTATTATAAGTCGTCCTTATCCTTGCATCGAGGACAATGCAAAATTTAAGTGTGGGGATAAGATATTTAAAAGTTTAAAAATGTCCCTTGAATCTAGTTTTTTGCGTTAAAGTGGGAAATGATGATATTTATTGGAAATTAGTTTTTCAAACTACTAATAATATGAGATAAATAAAAGAGAGCGCACTTAACTTGGGATGTGTCGTTAGGCTCATCCTTGAAAATGAAAGGCAATTTGATAAAATGGGTCAGAAATCTCTTGTGGGTAAAGCGTTTTGTCCGTAGAAAATAAGTAATGAAAGATCAGCCATGCTAAAGCCTCAATTCTTGGTATGAAAAAGTGGAAATATCATAAAGTTTGAAAAGTTTAAAAAAATTTTGAATACGTTATCATATGATGCTTGGGTATGTTTAACGTTAGAGTATGACGTGTATCCTGTGATATAAATCCTAAACTTCTAGTTTTTAGTGTTTTACACATCATTGGCGTATGGTTTTATAACCATAAATCTTGTATTGATGGGATGCCCCGTGTCCGGAGACCATGGATCTATATGCCGACTATTCATCTGGGTATATTCACAATTCAAAATGGGGTTGTGAATATTTAAAATAAAAGCAAAAAAAAAGAGCAAACCCGCAGATTTATGCCATATAAGTCTTTAAACATGATCATAAAAAAGTACAAAAATACAAATACATTACAGACTTGATCATCCACGCTGTTAGCCATGTGGGGTCCCCTTGCTCGCGTCTCATTACCATTAAGAAACGGACCACAAGGGGCACGCCACATGTAAGCCCTACAGATGAAATTTTGCATACTCACCTATGGTAATGGTTCGGTGTATTGCTTGATAACGGGGGTATGTCATGTTGTGGGGAACACTAGCTATTAATTAATTGAACCTTAATCATATCTAATGGCTGCTTGGTAGACTTTGATGCTTAAGCTTAGGTGGATAAACAATACCCTTTATCGTCTTACCTATTCATAAAAAAATAGAGCAACAAAAAGTTTTAAATTTGCTAATTTTGAGGTTTAAGTCAAGTTGGGGTGGTCTGGTCCGGTAAAAGCTGAAAATAAGTCGGATCTTATTTGTCCCGGTAAATATTAAGGAATGGGTTTAAGTGGACAGCAATATTGGTGATCGCGGTTTTTGCGTTTTCTAAGCTTTAAAAATTAACTTATATGTTTGTTAGACTTGAATTTTCCGATTCTGATCCAACTGCATCAGACTTTTTCAAGGACGAAAAAAGAGTAAGTGTGGGGATATTCGATATACATCTATTTATACATCTCGATTCCCTTGTAAAGTTATGTCTATTTAATGTTTTAAGTTCGTTTTAGTTCGAGTTTCGTGTATCTTTCTTTTATTTAAGGTTTTGAGTCAAGTTTTATCCATTTATTATGTTTTATATCTTTTGGTGTCTTGAGTGTTAAGCTCTAATTCTTTCTATCATATCATGTAAAGGTTAAGTTCGTGTTTTGTTCGTTTTGCTTGTCGATGATTACGTGATTGCTTCACTAATGTTTTGTTATGTTTTCATATATATGATGGCGTGGAGAAGCAAGGGAAACAAGTTCTAGAAGATTCTCAATGTTACTTGGAGTTTAAGAAAAGATTAATCAAGATTTAATAAAGAATACTCAAGAAAAAATAAAAAAAAATCCGAAACCTATCTTTTGGGGGCGCCGCGCCGCGCTAAGGCAAAGTCCAACGCGGTCGCGGGGCATCTAGGGCTCCCTAGACAGCACGTTTTGCAAGTTACAAGGCCCAGCTCATTTAATATATAAAGGGTTATAAACCTAGCCGATCCAAAGACTTATTGCAGCCGATTTTGAGAGGGTTTCCAAGGTGATTTGAAGCTAGGAACCAAGGAGGATCAAGAGTTCTTTCATCCGGGTGTTCAAGGATCAATCGCAAATGGTTTTATCGCTCTAACTTTCGTTCCTTGTTCATTATTTTTGATGTCTTTCCTCTTTGTTTTTAATACTTGTTTAGGATTGTTTTTAATAATGATTCTAGGCTAGACTTCATGTCTACCTAGGTTTGATGAACATGTTTTTGACTTGATTCTTGCTTTGGACAATTGTTTGATTATGGTTTCGTTAATTTAATAGTAAAAGACTTGTTTTTGTTTTCATGATGCGTATAAGTATTTATTATCTTGATTGATTGTTAACTATTGCTACACATAGATCTTTTATCTTTTGATTGTGTTCTTTAGATTTAGGGTTTATGTTTAATCTTTACTTGGTGTTTTGATTATTATGGTTGAATAGGCCTATTAGATCATAGAAGCTTGTTGATTGTTGATTAGGATTTTGAATGCTTTGCTATATTCCAATAGCTGTAAGGTGAGGAGTTTTTCATGTGTCTTGGTCAATTGCATGCTAGGATAGATAGTGAAAATATTCTTGCTTATTGTGTTGATCCATGTTCATTATGTCATGTTTAGCTTATCAAGTTATCTAGGGTTTAGTGTTTCGTAAGATTGCTTGCTTTAGATACTATTAATTAACCCTATTTGATAACTTTGCGAAAATCAATTCAACTGATTGCTTAATAATCTAATAATTGTTCTTTGGGATTTCATATGATTCGGTCAAGGGTCCTTTAGGGTTTGTTAGATTAATACGTTTAGAAATCAGTTTCCATAATCATGTTATTTGTCCATTGCTTGGTGATTGTTGATGCATGAGATTCTTACCTAGGTAGATTCCTTCTCTATTTGGTTTCGATCTTGTGTTTGTTTGCTCGTTTCTCGTTTACTGCTGATTTATTTTCTTAGTTTAATATTAGTTTAAAAACCCCCTTAAAACATTAATAATAAATAGTCATGTTGTAATTGAGTCTAATTAGTTAATAAACGTAATTTATAGAGTCCTGTGTGTTCGATATTCCGGACTTACTTAGTTTTAGTACAATTGACCGGTTCACTTGCCGGTGTTTTGTTTAGTTGAGTCTTAGGTCTGGTTTTTATTACTTTTTTAATTTAGTTAATATTTAATTGACTGTTTTGAGCACATCAGTACCCGTCATCAATGCATGCAACACTGGAATTTCCCAATTTATGACTTGAGTTTTGTCACCTCGCTTCGGCTTGACATTAAAGGCCATCACCCTCAACAACAATCTCGCTTGCAACTTCAGATTGTTTCTCAGCATCGTATGGGAAATCCCGGTTTAAAGATATCCAATTTCATTCTCTCGTATAAAGGATGTTTATCCAGGTTTGCATACAAATCATCTTCCTAGGGATACACATACTCTCCTGATGGTTTCGAATTGAATGGTGCTATCCTACATAAGGTGTCCAACGACATAACCACCACTTTGTTGTTTGCCTTTCCAATCAACCTCATTGACTTGTTCGGATTACTTCCCTAATCAACTCTCAACGATGCGACCCACTCTTGAATAGCATCCATGTAAACTCCTTACCTTCATCATCCCCACTTCAACACTGCCTCCTAACCCAAGTTCTCATACATGGTTATAATACCAAACGGCCTCAATAGATTCTGCGAAACCCGTTGCTCACACATAAACCCATTTCTTTTGTTTTTAAGCTTTTCTATCCCATCATTAAATAACTCTGCTTGCCAATACGGATCCATTCCCGATAGCGGCCCCCCACCCGAAAATGGCTTAAGGGGAGGCGTCATTCCTTCTTCTTCGTATGGTTCTTGCAATGGGTCATCCTATCCTTATAATCCCGTAAAATCAATCTTCTCTTGGGAAGAGGCGGTGGGTCGGCTGACGATGAGGCAAATTTTCCGTTGTTCCTTGGTGGGTTTTTCCTAGTATCACCAGTCCTTCCCATCCTACACAATCACAACCAAATAAACAATGCAAGTCAAACAACAAAATAAATCCCCCAATTTTCCCCACACTTGTTGTTGGTTATGGGTGTATGACTTGCTGATAAAAACCACTTCAAACTCTAAGTTGTAAAAGTTTTATCTATGCCATTAACCCAACATGTTTCCATTTATTATATAAACATCAATCACTTTATCATCAATTTCCATCTTGTAAAATTTCAACAAGCCAACATGACCAAATCATTATAACCAATGACACCCATATACCAATTCTTTAACAAATCTAATCTTACAAGTGTGGAGAAATTATCACCATAACAATCCCTAACCTCAATCAATATTCATAGTAAAACTTGAACTTTATCACAAACCTTAGAGTGAAATACATGTCTTTTTAGTGATGAAAGTTGATTTACTAAGCTTCAATTACAATAAAAAACACTTAAACTTGTAAATCCCCAAACTTGATTTTTAGGGTTCTTCACACCCTTACGAATCCGGCAGAAATCGAGAGAGAATTGATGAAAACCGACACCATTAGTGAGTTCCTCTCGAAAAATAATCGGTTTAGAGTCCGGAATCAAGAGATTTGGTTGAGAATTGAGAGAGTTAAGGTTGTGGGTTATGAGTGTTCTTTGGTGGATGGAGATGGAGAAAGAAAAGAATGAGAATAAAGAAAGAAGAAGAAGAAGTAGGTTAAAGTAGTGGTGGAGATTTAATGTCTTTAAAATATTTCTATTATAAATTTTATTTTTTTTATTTCAGAAAAAACTGACCCCCGACTGTAAGCTACAGACGGGGCGGCGTAGCTTAGGACTACATGTCGCAAATAATATGGCGTAAAGCAGTTTCGAATGCTCGTAGCTTACGGACCGACCGTAAGCTACGGTTTTCCGGCAGTAAGCTACGATTGCTAAAGTAAAACTATATATATATATAACTAAAAACAAGTAATAAAATAAGCTCAGGTTGCCTCCCGAGAAGCGCTGAATTTAGAGTCTACAGCCCGACGTTACCTGAACCTTATCACTCAGCTAAATATGATGGTGCAATAGCTATAAAGCTCACCACCGACTCATGTATGCTCTTATTCAAGTCCACATCTTCAAAATATGGTTTCAACCGATGCCCATTCATTACTTGCCTTAGATGATCGTCAAAATCCTCAATTTCGACCTCACCAAACCGACCGACATGCTTTAACTGATATGGTCCCAGCCACTTACTCTTTAACTTACCCGGGAACAGTTTTGCTCTCGAGTTGTATAAGCGAACCCGTTGTCCTTCTTCAAAAGTATTCCTCTTGATCTTGGCAACATGCACATGTTTCACCTGTCGTTATATGCTGACGCACATTCATATGCGTCATCACGTAGCTCCTCCAACTCACATATAACAACTTTATTTCTTTACCTGCAAACTCAAAATCTAGATTAACATTTTTCACGGCCCATAAAGCACGATGGGCAAGTTCCAAAGGTAAATGACACCCTTTTCCGTAAACCAACCGATAGGGGGTGATACCAATAGGTGTTTTAAAAGCAGTACGGTAAGCCCATAAAGCATCATTTAATTTTGTTGACCAATCTTTTCTATCGGGTCTTACTGTCTTTTGTAAAATTTCTTTAATTTGCCTATTGGATACCTTGACGTGACCACTCGTTTAACGATGATATGGTGTGGCTATTCGGTGGTTTACGCCATACCGTTTAATTAATTTGCCAAAATTAATGTTTTTAAAATGAGAACCCCCGTCACTTATAATAATGCGAGGGATGCCAAATCTTGATAAAATATTTGATTGGACAAATTTGCCAACAACGGCATGGTCATTTGTTTTGGTGGCTATTGCTTCAACCCATTTTGAAACATAATCAACCGCCACCAAAATAGAGTAAATCCAGAAGGAATTTGGGAACGCGTCCATAAAATCAATCCCCCAAACATCAAAGCTGACCACAACGAGGATTGGTTGCATGGTCATCTAGTTCCTCCTTGAAATTCTACCTAACTGTTGACATCTCACACAGTTCTTAACATATTCTGCTGCATCTTTAAATAAACTAGTACAATAAACACCATAGGCTAAAATTTTATGACCCATTTTCTGCCCGTTAAAATATCCACCGCAAGCAAGTGAGTGGGCATGTGACAACACACTTCGAATATCCTAATCTGGAATGCATCTCCGATAGACTTGATCATCCCCAACTTTAAACAAGTCCGTATCTTCCCACACGTATTGTTTCACCTTAGACATAAATTGATGTTTCTTTTTCTTGGGCCAGAATCTGGGATGGTACCTGCAACAAGAAGATTAATGATATCAGCATACCATGGTAAGGTAGAAACAACAAATAATTGCTCGTCGGGGAATTATTCATTTATAGCTATGGTATTCTCTTCCTCTTGACCCATCAGTCTAGATAGATGATCAGGAACCACATTCTCGCTTCCTTTTTTATCGCGTATCTCCACATCAAACTCTTGGATCAACAAAATCCATCTAATTAAGCACGGTTTTGCATCCTTCTTCTCCATCTAATTAAGCACGGTTTTGCTCTCACAAATATAAGATCTAAACTTATCCAATGCATATACTACTGCAAGCAACTCCTTTTCTGTAGTTTTGTAATTTATTTGAGCATCATAAAGGGTTTTGCTTGCATAGTATATGGAAACGGGTCTCTTATCCACCCATTGACCAAAACAGCCGCAACCGCATAATCACTTGCGTCACACTTAATTTCAAATGGAATTGACCAATCAGGTGATAGCAAAATTAGGGTTTCAACCAATTTGTTTTTAAGAACGTTAAATGCATTTAAACAATCTTCATCAAAAACAAATGGTACATCTTTTAAAAGCAAATTGCACAACGGTTTTTTCATGACACTAAAATTTTTAATGAACCGTCTTTGAGCATCATGTGCGGAAAATTCGATATGCCATTAGCTTTTGTCCAGTCAACCTCAATCCCCTTACCCGGGATGACATGTCCTAAAATCGTACCCTCTTGAACCATGAAATGGCTCTTTCCCAACTTAAGACCATATTCGTTTTCACACATCTTTTTAAAACCTTTGTTAATTCCCTTAAACATGAATCAAAAGATGAGTCAAAATTAGAAATATCATCCATAAAAATTTCAAGTGATTCCCCGACCATATCTGAAAAGATACTCCTCATGCAACTTTGAAAGGTGGCCAGGGCATTACACAAACCCAAAGGCATTCGCCTAAATGCAAAAGTACCGTATGAACACGTGAAAGTGGTCTTATGTTCGTCATCGGGGTGGATAATAATTTGATTGTACCTCGAGTAGCAATCTAAAAAGCAATAAAATTTCCGACCAGATAGTTTTAGATGATTTGGTTGATGAACGGTAGAAGGAAATGGTTTTTAGATGTCGCGGTGTTTAACTTCCGATAGTCAATGCAAATCCGCCACCCGGTCACTGGTCGGGTGGCAATTTTTTCACCTTTTTCATTGCCGGTTATCTGAATGCCCGCCTTCTTTGGATTCGTTTGCGTTGGACATACCCAAGTACTATCCGAGATAGGGAAATGATTCCCGCATCCAACCACTTCAAGATCTCTTTCTTCACAATTTACCGCATGTTCAGATTTAACCGTCTTTGAGCATCATGTGCGGGTTTCACCTCGGGATTAGTGATAATCTTATGCATCACGATAGATGGATTAATTCCCTTCAAGTACGCAATCGTCCACCCAATTGCTGCTTTATACTCTTTCAATACTTCCATCAAAGCCTTTTCCTTAGTTTCTTCTAAGTTTGAGGCTATGATGGCGGGTAAAGTATTGTTGTCTCCCAAAAACACGTATTTGAGGTGTTTTTTGGAGTTCCTTTAACTCAACTGCTGGTGGACTCTCAAGTGACGGACTCAATTTGGAGTCAATAGTGTCCAGTAGTTTCTCCACATGTTGAGATCATGGTGGCTTCCCGGTACTTGCAGCGTAAACTTGAACTGCTCTTTCCTCTTCCTTCAACTGATGTGAATGCTCTACTGCTGACCAGCAACAAATAACACACTCCTCTGTGGCATCTTCCTTATTTTCGTGAAGATTCAACCCGTCAATGATGTTAGCCTCGAAGGATTCATCACTCACCAGAGGGTTAGACACGTTTGAAAAAAACATTCAACCTAAGATTTTTATTCCCAAAACCCATGTCAACTACTCCGGTTCTACAGTTTATTAAAGCATTAGCGGTTGCCAAAAAGGGCCTACCGAGAATCACGTTCGGTTTCCGTTTTGGGTCAACTGTAATATAATCTAGAACCAGTAAGTCGACCGGGTAATAAAAATCTTTGATCATAACAATCACATTAGTTTCAATTCCCCTAGGAAGCTTAAGTGTCAAGTCGGCTAACACCACGCTGGTGTCGGCTTTTCTAAGTGGACCAAAATCATAATGGTCATATTAGCTTCCTAGGAGAATACTCAACCCCGCTCCAAGATCTAACAACGTCGTTGTCAATTTAAAATCACCCACTTGAATGGGTATTATTGGCATTCCCGGATCTTGTATCTTGGGTGGGAGGATTCATATCAAAACCGAACTCACATTAACTGTTAAATCGACCTGTTTGGGCATTTTGTGAGTTCGCTTTTGAGTGCACAAGTCCTTCAAATATTTAGCATATGTGGGGACTTGTTTAATAGCATCAATGAAGGGTAAGTTAATTTTTACTTGTTTAAAGACTTCCCACATTTCCTCCTGTTGTGGGCCCCTCTTCTTTGATGATGATGTTGCGGGATTCACCAATGCCTGAGGAAACGGAACGGGTTTACCCGTGGGCCCCGTCTCTTTGATGATTGGTTTTTTTTTCCTTTTACCGATTCGTTTAAATTTTTATTAATTGATTTTTTTTTGTTTATTTATTGGTATAATTTCCACCTCATCATCACTGTTTGCATTTTCCCCCAAATCTTCCACCATTCCATCAACGAAGGAAGACAATGTTTTGCCCCGTTATCATAAATCTTACCATTCCTAAGGGTATTTACCTGGTTAATGTGGGTGTTCTTTCCACTTGAAGAAATGTTATTTTGATGGCTAGGATTCTTCAAAGTGTCATTTAGTAATTTGGATGGATTTCTCTTTTGGCTCGCCATTTCTTCAGCCAACTGACTCACCTGTTTATCTCTTGCAGCATTTGCCTTCTTTTGAAGTTTCATTCTTCGACTGAGGTCTGTCAAAAACATCATTTGATTTTTTTAACATTGTTAATACTTCTGAATCTTGAGATGGATTTTGACCTTGCTCTGCTCCCTAACTTTGACTTTGTTGATAACTTTTTTGATAACCCTTTTTGTAGCCCCCATAATCTCTCTGATTGTACCCACCTTGACCATTGTTTGAATTGGTTCCATACTGTTTCTGGTTTGACTAATAACCTGTCTTCTGAGAACTGCCTTGAAAATTTGGGTTATGTTGTGTATTCGGGTTTCCATAACTAAAGTTTGGATGATTCCTGAGGCCCGGATGGTAGGTATTCGAACTCATGTTATTATATATCCCTTCACCCTACACATAATTGACCTCATCTTCCTCAGTTTCTTCTTTTTGCACAACACCATAACTTGAAACCTCATGTCCTAACTCACCACAACCTTCACATACTGGATATGTTTTCCTCGAATTTCCAGCTCCATGTAAACCTGCAACCAACAACCTATCCATCTTCTTTTTCAGTCTATTCATTCTATCATCTGAATCATGACTTTCAACTACTTTTACCACCGCCCTTTTTCCCATCCTGTTTGACTGTGCTTTCCTCTTCGAATTGTTTGCATGTTTCTCCAAATGCCCCTTATCCACATTTTCATCATTTGTAAGAAAAGATCAATTAGTGGTGGCTTGGAGATCACGAACGTCATCGGATCGTGGAATGCCTTTATCAAATCCCATATGGCGATTCCATGATATGGACAACTTTTCAGCAGTCGTTTAAATATCTGGAATGATTCATAAAAGGTTTCACCGGTAATTTGCTGAAAGTTTTGAATGTTGTTGCGGGCCTCGGTGGTTCTCTACGGGGTATAATACTCATCTAAAAATTGTTGCGCCAAGTCCCCCCAAGTGAAAATTATGGCTGATAGCAACGATAAAAACCACTGTTTCGCGGCATCTATCATACTTAACTGGAAGACCACCATCTTTACTTCTTCCGCGGTGAAACCTTGACTTGTGATGAGTGCACATATCGAGTTGAAATCACTTAAGTGTAGGTACGGTTCTTTTGTAGCCTTTCCATGAAATGTAGGTAACCCTATCATACTACTCTGCCTCATAGAAAAATTCTTTTCCCGTCTGACCGGAATAATGATGGGTAGAAGAATCGTAGCCACTTGTGGGATGAATGGCTTTGAACTCTCCTGACTGGTGGTGGAAAAAATGCCCTTGGGACTCCATCATCAAAATCATAGTACGGCTGTTCATGGTTTGGTTGAAGTCTTGGTGCTCGATCTATCTGATTTTCTGGATGATTTTGTTTAATTTTTTGGTCATCACGGGATCTTGTTGCTGATATCAACCCCCCTGTTCATCTCTAAACTCCACCTCATCCTCAGAATCGAAACCAAAGTCGTCCCCTATCTGCCAATTTTCTACCCGTGCACGAGCACGATTAATCTCGGGTCTTTCCTCTCTCAAATCATCGTGTCTTTGACGGTAAACTGGGGAGGATCTAATTGAAAAGTTGTCGTCCACGTTAAACTGCCTCCCGTGGTTACGGTAAACATCTCTTTGGTGGAACAGATTGTAGTTTCTGTCACGGTTAACGTTTTGGTTTTGTGGGACTGGTTTCTCTTGGTTGTTCGGTTGGTAATCATTCTGGTCTCTTCTGTTTCGGGTACTCATGGTCTCTTCTTTTGGTGTTATTACTTCAGGCATTCGGTTTAATGTGGGTTTCTGAGCTGCATGATTTCGTCTTGCTGTTTTCTCGATTTCTTGATCAAACTGTAGCGGCTCATTCTCATGGAAATATCCCGTCTGCATCAACTTGTAATGTTACCTGCACAGAGAAAAACATTAACACCCCGCGTAAAATCAACGAAGAAATAATTAAAAACAACAATTAAAACTATGCTAAACTAGCACTTTGGGTGTTGATTCCCAGGCAACGGCGCCATTTTGATCGATGCCGAGAGGTCAATCAAAAACACTTATAAAATACCTTTAGTAGCTAGGGCAGGTAAGGTGTCAAATCCATAGGGAATAAGTGAAAAGTGCAAGTGAAACAAGTTTATAATAAAAATAATTAAAGTGGAGAGACTATGTCAAGCGGTTTACTTGATTAGTTTGTAAACAATAATATAAAAATAACCAAACTCAGGTTTCGGGTTTTTAAACAAGTTAGGAAAATGATAAACTTCTTTGGACGGGTTCTTGTTAAAATATGTAAATCAAGGACTTAACTATTGGCTATGTTGATCGTCAGAACTGAATTCGAACAATTGACACGGCTTAATGAAAATCTATTTGATAATAGGATTTACTTGTTGAAACACAAAATCAATAATATGGTTAACGATAAATGGGTCGCTGATGAAAGAAGTTAAATCTAATTGTTGATGAACACAAATCAATTAATTGACAAAAGATTAAGAAATCAATTAATAAAAACCATTTAAGCACGAAAGCGAACACAAAGAATTGATCAACCAAATGATTAATCAATTCAAATTCCGAAGTTAAAGTATTTAATATCAAAACCTAACATGCAACTTAACCCTACACCCGGAGATGGTTATGAAGCCTTTAGCCTTACATCTTGATCTTCATGCTCTTGATTATAATGTTAAAGAGGGTGTTCATGGATCAATCGTGTGATTAGGATGTATGTTGGTGGTGTAAGATGGCCTCCAAGAAGTCCCAAAACTGATGATGAATGAATAATTTCAACCTTAGGGTTTTATGGCTTTATATATGAAAGAAAAATACCAAAAACCCATTTTCCGTCAGACCAGGCCGTAAGCTACGGGCTAGCCACCGTAGATTACGGCTCAGTGGCTTAGCTTATGGTTCCTGTAGCCTAGCTTATGGCCCAGTCGTAAGCTACGGCTCTTCTAATCTGCCTTACGGGCACTGCCAGGCCGTAAGCTACTGTATGGAAGGCGTAGCTTACGGTTGGTTCTTCTCTAGTTCCCCGTTTCCTCGTTCTTTTTATTCTCAATCATCCGATTAATCTCCCGATCACCTCTCTTCACATAATCTTGATTCTTCCATCCTCAAACACTACAAACTAGTCCCGAATAATCTCTCTTAATCTCTGCACAACTGTAAACATAAACACACTCAAAGTACTCGTGTTCACAATATATAACTACTTGAAACACACGAATGTAGACACTTAATGATCATACTTTTACCCACACATCAGGAGTACTAATTGTTTTTTCTAAATCGGATTGCTAAGTTTCTTAACCTACCAATCAAGTTGGTCACACCCTTTCGGTTTTGGTAGGAAGTGGTGAAAAATTGCCTTGTTTGGGTTTGGCGAAGCAAGTTGAAGTTGTTCAGAATCCATCCGTATTGGTTGATTTTTATGTATTACCATTATAGGGCTGGGATATGGTGCTCGGGGTGTCATGGTTATCTACTTTGGGTCCTGTGGTGACTAATTACGCTACATCGACTTTTGGGTTTGAATTAGCGGGTACACAGATTTTTTAGCAAGGTAACCCTAGTCTTGTAGCTCAACCTATTCAATTCAATGGTCTACGCCGGTTAGCACATAATGATGCCATAGCAGTTTTTTATCACTTATAGTTGCTTACCCCTGATCATACACTTCAAGTTGCAATTCCGATTGATATTTAACCGTTACTAAAAGATTCAAATTTTTGAACCTGCCAAAAGGTTTACTGCCTATTAGATCCTAAGATCAAACCATTGAGTTGTTTCCCATCAGTTCATGAGTAGCCATTCGTTCATATCGTTACCCTCACTTTCAAAAGAAAGAAATAGATAGTTTGGTTCAAGAAATGGTTACCCAAGGCATCATTCATCCTAATAAAAATCCATTTTCCTGGCATGTTTTGTTAGTCCGTAAGAAGGACACCACATGGTGGTATTGTGTTGATTACCGAGCACTTAATGCCATTATGGTTCGTGACCAATTTCCTATTTCGACTATTGATGAACTTTTTGATAAATTACACGGGCCAATATTTTTCTAAGTTGGATTATTGGTAGGGTATCATGAAACACGTATTCAGGAGGGCGCCATTGCTAAATCTGTGTTTAGTACTCATCCACATTTTTATGAATAACATGAGTTTCTTGTTATGCCTCTCGACTTTAAAAACACTCGATTAACTTTTCAAAGGTTGATGAATGATGTTTTTCGACCCTTTCTTCGCAAATTTGGCTTGGTTTTTTTCAATGATATATTGATCTACACCTCGACATGGACCGATAATATGAGTCATTTGAAAATAGTGTTTCAAACATTTTTAAACCATGGGTTAGTGCAAAATTGGCGAAAATTATTAGTATTCAACAGACCCTAGTGGGCTATTTGGGTCATTTAATTTCAGTCCAAGAGGTTGTGGTGGACCTGCCGAAGATTATTAGTGTTCAACAATGGCCAGTCCCATAATCAGTCAAAAAAGTTCATAATGTACTTGTTTAGCCGGATATTACAGGCGCTTTAATTGTATTTTTGCTTCTATTACGGGCTCGCCTATATATTTACTTTGGAAAGATGCTTGTTGTGGACCATTCATACCGCCACTACTTTTGACCAATTGAAGTCCACTTTAAGTTACACACCGGTCCTTCAATTACCAGATCTTTCCAGACCATTTACGATTGAGACGGATGCTTCCCGGTCTGGTATTTGTGTGTTTCTCTCCCAGGACCATCATCCCATGGTTTTTATAGTAAAAAATTGTGTCTGTGTATGCAACACGCTTCGACTTATCAATGGGAAATGTTTTCAATTAATCAAGCCCTTGCTAAATGGAGACAATACTTATTGGGACGGCGCTTTCATGTCATCATTGATTAGCAGTCCTTATGTAATTTGCAAAAACAATTTATTCAAACGTTGGATCAACAAAATTGGTTTTGAATGTTTTTGGGATATGACTTTGATATCATATTTCGCCATGGTAAAAAAAACACAGTGGCTGATGCTTTATCTCATATGTATTCGGCTGAGTTTACCGCTTTTTCTAGTCAAAGTTTACCGTTTTGGATGAGTTATGGTATGAACTATAAAAGTATTTGAAGACTGTGTCACTTTTGGCTGCTGTTCTCAAAGATACACTTTATGTCCCTGACTACAGTCTTACAGATGGTTTATTATTGTATAAAGGGCGACTTGTGATACCAACTTCCTCTTCCCTCCGGAACCAACTTCTGAAGGAATTTCATGATTCTCTCACTGGCATTACCCACACGTTTCACCGAGTATCTTTCAGCTTTTATTGGAAAAACATGTGCACGAATGTTCATGCTTTTGAAGTTCAAGTCAGATATATCAACAGATGAAGTACTCGTTTCTGCCTCTCGTAGGGTTACTTCAATCATTACCCATCCTTCAATTAGTATTTGAAAACATTTCTACAGATTTTATTACCGGGTTACCTGTCTCCCAAGGTAAAACTGCATACATGGTGGTAATTGTTCGACTATCAAAACATGGTTATTTTATCGTGTTTGTTCCATTGTGGCGGCCGCCTTTGTTGATGAAAATGTTCGTTTACATTGTATTCCTCTTAACATAATATCCGATCGTGACCGCCGTTTCATATAAGATTTTTTGGAAGGAACTCCACCGCTTATAAGTTACCAAACTTTTGTTCAGTACTGGTTATCACCCATGGTCATATGGGCAAACGGAAGCACTAAATAAGTACCTTGAAATGTATTTACATTGTTTAGTTTCTGATTCGCCAAAGGAATAGGTACATTTACTACCATGGGCCGAGTATTGGTATAACACATCTTACCAATCCGCTGCAAAATTGACTCCTTTCGAGGTTTTGTATGGTCGATCACCTCCTACTATTAACCGCTACATTCGGAATTCTATCAGCAACAGGTAAGTCTTGGGTTAGCTTTTAGAACGAGACGCAATTGTGGAGGTTCTCAAAAAAATCTAACAAAGGCACTGCTTCGAATAAAGACTTGTGGTGAGTCACATCGTCGTGAAGTCCAATTTTTAGTGGGTGATTTGGTTTTTGTGAAAATTCAGCCTTACCGCCACGGATCGATCTGACTACAACGTCATCATAATCAAGGTCCGCCTTATTTCGGTCCTTACCATATTCAGGCTTAGATTGCTCCAGTTGCGTACAAGCTCAATTTTCCCATTAGTGCAAAAATTCACAATGTTTTTCATCTTTTGTTGTTGTAGAAGTGTGTCGGTAAACCGGACCAGCAGGTGACTCCCTGTATTTGACTGATTCTTCCGCCACTCAAGCTCTTTGACCGTTCGCTATTTTAGCTTATCGAGAAATTATCAGGGCAAACCGATCAATGGTCCAGTATCTTGTTCATGGGGAAGGTCTAACTTCTGAGGAGGCCACTTGGGAGGAAAAAGATACTTTCTGTAAATCATTTCCAAATCTCCACCCTGAGGACAACGAGGTTGCTAAAGGGGAGGGTAATGTTGTGATAGGATACAAACCTCAACAAGTCGAAGCGGGTGCATTAAGAAGAAGTGACCGTGAGATAAAATTACCATCCAAGCTGAGAGAGTGAACGCTTGCTGCCACGTCACATTTAATTAATTAATTACTTTGTCTTTATATGGAATGTAAGGTAAATGAGTGAGGGAATGAATGTGTGTGATCAGTTTGTTATGTCTTTTCTCATCTTTTTGTAATTGTATTCCCACACACCAATCCTAAATTGTACAATTTATGTTATCTTGTTTTCATTTTAAATCCAAATTCCATTCATACCTAGCTTACTCCATTCACCATCTAAAACCATAAAACTTTAAAAGAAATAACCATTTATCTCACTAGTAGCTCTAAAAGAAGTCGTATCAAAGATTGATTAAACCAAACTTAACCATGTATCTCCACCACAACCCAAACGCATTGAAACCATTGGCCAACCAATCTTTAACCCTAGTCCCTTATCTTAAATCACCCTCAAATTACACACCACCTCCCTCTTATCGCTAATCCCGTTCTTAAATGTAATAAATTGTTGCTCTAAAAGCAAATAAACGATCAAGTGTTGAACATGTATAAGTTAATTACAAATCAAAATAACATGATCAAAGATTTTTAAGTGAAAGAAAAGGAGCATATGTTAAAGATTGATGCACTGACCAAGCTATCTAAAGGAACTCAACGTAGTACAGCCATCCAAGCAACTCAAATAGCTGACATTGAAAAGTAGCTTAGTCAACTAAAGCTCATTGGGGATCAGTTTGAAAAGGAAAAAGGCACTCAAGAAAAAGAATATGATGCTCTAAAGAACACCGTGGATGAATACAAGTATGAACATGATAATCGCAATAATCAACTAGTTGTTGTGCAAAAAGATCTTGATCTATACACGAAAAAGTATCTTCATTTGAAGAAGATCCACAATGATGATAAAGATGTGGTGGGAACCAGTAAGGGAAATGATGTAGATGATGATGATGATGACGACAACAACGACGATAACAATGATAAGGATGATGATGTAGAGGTAGAGGATGAGGATAAGGATGCTAGTGATAGTGAATCTTATGGTGAAGATGGAGCTGGTAGTGGTGGTAAACACAAATAATGATGATGGTGGTGCTGGTGCTGGCAATTCTGGTAAAGGTAATCAATCGGGCTTAGGGAATCAAGATTCACAACTAAAAGAAACTAAAGAACCACAAGTCAGGGAATCAATTGATGTTGCATTTAAAGCTATGATCTCTTAGTTGTCTTTTATTTTAGGTGCACATACTTCTAAAACCTCCAACATTGAGTCAAACTTTGTCCATGATGTGCCTGTCGAATTCAATTTTGAAGAAGAATTAGCAAACTATGTGATAAATTATTCACATGATGGGCAAGAAACTTTCATATGCCAAACGAGAAAAGAGAATCAAGATTGTGAAAGAACCGTTGAAGAAGAACCTGCAAATGAAGATCCTGATAATCCAAACGTGATTGTATATGGAAATCTCTATTGTGTAACCGTGTAGGTCTTCTTCCTCCTATAATCGTTTATTATTTAATAAACAAAAGGACAGGACGTTACCACGAAAACTGAATTTTCATGGTTCAGTATGTACAATAATCGAAGGGATCTTTGGAGCATCAAAGGATTCAATTGCTCCTTGTTCTACTTCAAAAGACATTGATTTCCTCACATTACCAAAGCTTGTTGTCAGAAATTTGGCACGAAAGGATTGTCTTAAGAGGGGTAAAAATTAAAAGCGACGTTCTTTGAAAAAGGTTAGTTATTCAGAAAAGGTTTTCCTAACTTTAAACCAAGAAATGGAAAAAAGTTCCGTTGAAACCCAGTTATCAACGATGTCACACATGAATGGTAGATCGTCTCCAAACACGTAATGTCGGCGGACATCCCCATACTGAATGTTGAGGAACTCTTTCCTAATGATACCATGAAAGACTTTACAGACTGGAAGTAGGATACAAATATTGGTGAAGTTGTAATGTGGTGATGTTGAATTTTGTTTCTTCAAGGAGGTTGAGCTTATTCGATTCAACAATGTATATTTTATGAAACTCTATCGCAACCCACTGCCATTCCTGAAATTTGATCCTTCTACAAACTTCGTGGGAACAATTACAGCATTCAATGACGCTGTCACTACAATATCCAACAATTGATGCGTTATTGATAGTGGTCAGTTCATGCACATAGAGAAAGACAAGCATGTAACTTTTTGACCAAAATCAAAGTGTGCAACGCTGCATCAAAAACTATCACATAATCAAGCTTATATGGAGATTGTAGGTCTAATTTCATTGTATTAGGTTTGTGTATGTTATTCGTACTTGTAGGTTCCCAGCCGGATCTACACAGGAGTATCTCGTAATACGTAGGTGCGGAATCCCTACGTAACACGATACGAGCGTAAGACGTACAATACGTTAAAACCAAACACGAACACACGTTACAATACTAATAAGACACGTTGTATTGCAACTCTTCAACACGTGATATTCAATCAAACAAACACGTTCTGGAATTCTTAAACAAAACAAGCCGTATGCTAACCATATATAGGCTTCAACAACTTCGCCTAACAGACTAGGCGAAGTTGTCTTAACTTCGCTTCTCCACAAGTTCGCTTACATTAGGCGAACTTGTGTGACAACTTATCTAAAACCAAAATAAACAATCTAACACGATTACAGACACATACAAATCACTAGATACTGAACTACTGACATTATGCACCAACTGACTCCCCCTTGGCAGTAGCTTCATATATCTATCTTCAATCACGCGTCTTGTAATCCCAAAAATCTCGTGTCACACGTCTTCAAGCATGAACGCCTTCTCTGACACAAACAGAAACAACTCTCTGATATTTCTTGGCTTCATCTTTCCATGCAGGAATATAGAATATCTTTTTCTCGTTTAGCACCTGCAAGTCAGCTTAAGACAAATTTACCAAGTGCATGGGATCATACACTCTCAGAACTTCTTGTTCATCTTCATCCTCCATAACCGCTTCAGCTGTTTGACTATCAACATACCACCACTTATGATTCTTTAAGACATCCTTGGGCATTGGTTTCATCAGCACTTCTTTCAAACACCGGATCGGCTTATACTTCATTACCATCCAAGGTTTGCCATCAGCTCGCATTCCTCTTTCTTTATCTTCAACAAGCTTCCCTTTCTGCGGCTTTAACAACCCAAACTTTTTCTCTTTTATACTTTCTTTCCACACAATCTTCCCAATAATTATGGCCATATTATCATCACTTCTATTAATCAATCCCAACTTAGCCAAATCCTTCACCTCACACTCAGGCAAGGTATTCAAAGATCTCAACAACCTCCTAATGTACTGAATCCCATCAAAACGTTTAATCATAAATATTCTTAACTGCTCATCATACAACCAGCATATAATACCCTTTTTCGATTCAGCATACCCTTTGATATTGTAACTTTTCTTGAACATTCTCGGAACCGCTGGCTTCTTTGTCTTTACGAACCACTGAGCGTAGCCTTCTTTCCATCTCGGCTGCTATTCCCATTCAGACTCATCACTTTCCATATCTTGACCCACATTTGCCTTATCAACGTCTGGGATATCGTGTTCAACATTGTCATCAACAATCTCTCCCTCTTCAATCCCCCTATCAATCACAATCTCAGCTCCTATCTTCTCAATCTCCTCAACTGGTAACACATCGTCATCACCTACAACATCATCATCCACCATCTCCTCATCATCTACTACCACAACATCTTCACCCCCTGATCCACCTGTTGTACCAGTTGACTCCCCCTGAGATGTGGAAGTCCCAAGAGTTTGTTCAGTTCTTGGCAACTCACCACCTGCACCTTTCGATGCATTGGGATCATCGTCTCTGTCATGACTTTTCTTTGTCCTCAACTCATCGCCCTTGCAGCTCGTCTCCCCTGAGATGCTAAGAACTGTTTTAAAGCATCAAAAAGTTTACCGTGCTCAACCAGGAGAGACGATTGGATCTGATTTTCTGCAAAAAGGCGTTGGATAGCTTGAGTCGGGATAAGATTTATTCTTGATTGTTCAGCCACCACCCTTTCAAGAGCCGCTATCCTTTCAGAGTCTGATAAGGTAGCATCAAAATCAAACCGCATATGAGAAACGTCTTGCGCATACGGTGGAGGTATTCCCAAACTCGCTGGAATATCCGAAGCAGGCTGAAAAGTAACCGCGGGTGGTATTGTCATAGATAACCCCCAGTAGCCACTAATGTCGACTCAACAAATCTTGCAACAACCTCCGATGGAGTAAGAGTAGGAGGTGGCAAAGAAACTATCTCAGGAGCCGAAAATTGAAATGTGGTAGGTGGAGTGCCAAATGATGATGATGTAGTTATCACGGGAGCACTTGAGATGATCGGACCTGTCACAGTCATCGACGCTGGAACCATAGTCATACCGGATAAAGCGGGTGGGGAGAAACGAACCACCCTTGAGCTTTCACCAGCTCCCGAGCCTTCACCAGTTCTAACCCTTTTCGATTGACGTATCAACTGGTCTAACTCCTCCTCAAAGTCAGATTCACTGTCATCCGAGTCTTTCTTTCTTTTTCCATGTATTCTTTCCTGTGTGACCAGAATCTTTCGTGCTTCAGCAATATCGTCAGCGGAGGAGTCAGAGTCAGTTCTCTCAGCACCCGCTACAGACGTAGCTACCATTGAAACATTTACACCAGAAACCTCAGCTACTGAGACTTGAACTTCTGCAGCAGGATCAACTCTCTCCATATCAAAGAACCCTTGGCCCCCAAAAGCAGCCTCAAGATCTACCTGTTCCTCCGGAGCCACAACATGATCAGCAGGCAATGCTTGCTGTACAACAGATGGTGGTTGAGGAACATCAGCCTGTTGCGGTGCCGGGTCCCGAAATTCGTCACCAAGAGGAGCAACATAAGCAGGGTTTATCAAGTAGCCAAATAATGGAGTATGTCGTGGACGAATCTCCGGTTTACTGCGAGCACTCGACGACCTGCATTGCGCAAAGATTCTCTTGCTTACACTCTCTACATATCGAATGGGGCGGCGTTGAGGTAGCGTAGGAGCTACATTATTCAAGATCATCTGTAAGAATCTTGGATACATTAAGAATCTTTCACGAGCGACCGAACGTCTCTAACGATCGATTTCGTAAAACACCATCTGACTGAAGCTGTACGGCTTGTTGTAAGTCAGGGCGGTCATGGAAGATTGCATCGTCGCTCGCATACCGTCAGTACCAGCTTTATGACCCGACATGCACACAATCATTACGTGCATCAGAAAACGCCATTGATCCAATAAGAATCCCTTTCGCCTCTGAGTATCACCCAATGGACCTGAATAGCCCATTCGTAAAAACGCACCATCTCTGAATGGAGCAGAAAAGTCAGTTGGATCATTTGTAGATTCAGCCCCGAACTGCAAGGCGGCCCTGATCTGATTTGCTGAGAACTGTACCACCTGATTGTTCACTGTGGCGTGCATAACCGGGGGCTCAACTCTACAGTCATACTCTACCGTTCGCCAGAAATCTTCAATGTTCGGTAGAGAAATGGTAGAGTTGTAGTAATAGCGTGGAAGATACGAGAGCGAATAAGGAAGGAGATG
The DNA here is from genome assembly GCF_021521415.1 of Bidens hawaiensis. Taxonomy (NCBI): domain Eukaryota; kingdom Viridiplantae; phylum Streptophyta; class Magnoliopsida; order Asterales; family Asteraceae; genus Bidens; species Bidens hawaiensis. Next base: position 2,087,189 of record NW_027491014.1, read on the forward strand.
ATCTCGCAATAATCATCGACACCACTAGCATCCGGATCCAGCGTGATATACATGTGGTGCCCCGGAAAGAACTGTCTGTTGTTGTCACCACCTTCGTCACCACCGGCACCACCAGCTCCTGCTACAGCGGCCATATCTGCACAACAAACGGTCTAAGTTAGAACATCGACAAAGTGGATCATAACTTCGCCTGTTACCATGAGCGAAGTTATGATAACTTCTTAAATGTAAGCGAAGTTAGACATATGGCAAAGTTGAGTACAACTTCGCCTTAAACATAACTTCGCCGGATAACAGATAAGAATTTTTAAATAATATAAAGCAGTACGCGAAGTTAAACCTTAGGCGAAGTTGACAATAACTTCGCCTAACTCTAACTTCGCCTGAGAATAATAAGATAACATAATTAATTTAAAATTGATCAGGCGAAGTTATGCCTTAGGCGAAGTTGAGAATAACTTCGCCTAAACTTAACTTCGCCTGAATCTGAAACGGCGAATTACAGAAGTCCGATCTTGTTTTGATTGGTGAATTTGTGATAGATAATATCAAAGGAAGTTACTATGGATATCTAGACGATCACATTAGTTAAGAACACATATGAAATAGATTGGTTATCGGGTGTTTAAAGGTTTGCATGAACGAGGTCACAAATCGGACCAAAACGACATCAGATTAACATCATTGACACGAATTATAAGTTATCCCGAGCCTACACACCTTTAATACGGATTGAAAACGAATAATACCAAGGTTCGATTCAAAGAGTAAGTTCGCCGAGGGTTATGAGATATAAGTTCGCCGGGGTTTGTGAAAATATGTAAACAGTTTGACCAAGTTGACCTTTATATAGGTTTGAATATGCACAGGCGAAGTTAAGGTTAACTTCGCTTACCCTTAACTTCGCCTTTTAACAACTTCGCCCATGCACAACTTCGCTTAGTATTAAACTTACAAAACAGGCCCTTATACATTAGATCAAAGTTCAACTTTCTTTTAAATTCTCCGTTAAACATTTAAACTTTACGATCAAAGAACCAAGTAACCAAGTTTTAAACCATAAATCAAAATATGCAACTTTAATTTTTAGTAAATAAATAAACGGGATCAAATTTCAGTCTTGACGGGTACCAGCATGTTTTAGAAAAGATCCGAACAGGAATCATACTAATTAAGTGGCTGTCACATAGATCCATGTTCAGCAGTATTATGACATAGAGAAACAGGTTGTAAGCAGGTATAAAACTTAGTATGGTTTTCATCGCTTCTGTGATACGGATTAGGTTCAATTAATCTCAAAATTTAGATGGACATCACATGAGAGAATGTGATGCCTCCTATCTATTCTCAAAGCGTATTTGGCTTTCCCTATGTCACCCCGAGTTGACCTAGACCCGTAGTGTCTGATTAATACAATAGGTACATATCAATCATTAGAGTCTTCATCTCGTTCTCTTTCTTGCCTCTTGATTGATAAGTGTAACATCATAAGCTTCAGAAGGCTTAACAACACACATATTTTTTTATTTTTTTATTTTTTATTTTTTATTTTTTTATTATTTTTTTTTACTAATAAGATTAACACAGCTTCAAACAGTAGACGACTGCAAGTCCCGAATCTTGATCACTGCGGGTGCTTGACACACTATCTTCTCAGGAATCAGAACACTCACGGGCTCGTGTATGACTAGGTAATCACTTTTCTGCCTATCATTCGGAAAGATGTATATGGAGACATACACAACTCTAAATGATTCTCCACTTTAAATCGAGGAGATTTAGTTAGTATCACTTCTATTTTTACGCACCATAAAAAGCTATCATGACATACAATGGCCGTTCTAGAGTCTTTTAGGCCTAATAACTTCACTAGTTAAGCACACAGAAATAGTATTTCTATCACTTTCCAAGGTTGGATCAATTTTCTTTTAAACATTGTATTGAAACTTCCTATGAAGTTATAGACTTGAAAAATTATATCATCTCCCTTAAAAAAATTTTAAATTCTATCGCCCCGATCAAGTCGAAGTCTTCAGGTAAACGGCTATCCTGAAGATCCAATGGATCAGCTGGACCGACCACATACGAGTATGTGTCCTTCTAACTAAGTATGAACGACTATTTTTCAGCGAAAGAATAAAAAACAAAAACCCATCATAAGCCGCCCCGGTCACCTTCAGTCATCTGGTTAATGGCTATCCTCATAATCTACTGGTAGAAGTGAGGACCAAACACATCCGAAGATATGTCCTTCAAACTGAAGCAACCGACATAATTTTAAGCGATAGTGACCCCCTTTTATTTTTTTTTTTATTTTTTTTTATTTTTTTTTAATAAAAATGAAAAACACGGTTACTCGGGATTGATCATCCCATTAAGTTCAACAAGATTTTGAAAACGAATTCGGTCAAACGCTTTAGTAAAAAGATCGGCGAAATTATCCAACGAATCAACCTTTTCTAGCACTATTAATTTCTTCTCAGCACAATTCCGTATAAAATGATGACGAATGTCAATGTGTTTAGTATTGCTGTGTTTGACGGGATTGTTAGTTACTGAGATTGCAGCAGTGTTATCAATGCAAATAGGAGTTTGAGTGAAATTCAGACCGTAATCGCGCAATTGCTGTTGTATCCAAAGGACCTGGGAGCAGCAGTTTGATGCTGCCATGTACTCTGCTTCACAGGTGGAAATGGAAACAGAGGTCTGTTTCTTGCACTGCCACGACACCAATCTTCCTCCCAGAAACTGACATCCACCGGTTGTTGACTTTCTGTTCTGGTTGCAACCTCCATAGTCAGAATCTGTGTAAGCGACCAAATCCAGTTCTCCCCCTTTCGTGTACCACAATCCCAACTTAGGCTTGCCTTTGAGATAACGCAAGATCCTCTTCACTCCCTTCATGTGAGATTCTTTCGGGCTTGCCTGAAAATGAGCACAAAGACAAACTGCAAACATAATATCAGGTCTAGATGCAGTTAAATACATTAAGGAACCTATGATTGCCCGATATTGGGTGGGGTCCACGTCTTCATCACTGTCTGAATCAGCACCCAGTTTGTGGTTGACGCAAACTGGAGTATCGAATGGGGTGCTATCTTCCATCTTGAAGCGTTTGAGCACATCATGGACATATTTTGTTTGATGAATAAACATCCCATCTTTCTTCTGATCTACCTGGAAACCCAAAAAGAAATTTTATTCGCCCATTGAGCTCATTTCAAACCTCCTTTTCATGACTTCTTCAAACACTTGACACATGGCGACTTTTGATGTAGCAAAAATGATGTCGTCCACATAGACTTGCACTAGTAGAAAATCTCCCCATTTTCTCTTGACAAACAACGTGCTGTCGATCTTTCCTCTTTCAAACCCATTCTCAAGCAAGTAATTAGACAAGGTTGAGTACCAGGCACGAGGGGCCTGATGTAGCCCATATAACGCTTTGCTCAGTTTGTACACATGATCAGGAAAATCAGGGTCAGGAAAACCCGGAGGTTGTTCAACGTACACCACCTCATCGACTTTACCATTAAGAAAGGCACTTTTCACATCTAATTGGAACACCTTCATCTCATTGTGTGCAGCAAATGCCAAAAATAGTCGAATTGCTTCCAATCTTGCCACAGGAGCAAACACTTCATTGTAGTCGATTCCTTCTTGCTGATTAAACCCTTTAACTACCAGCCTCACCTTGTTCCTTATGATTATCCCTTTCTCATCTCTATTACATTTAAAAACCCACTTTGTTCCAATAGCATGTACATTCTTCGGTTTTGCAACTAATTTCCATACTTCCATCTTCTCGAACTGAGCTAACTCTTCTTGATTGGCTTCGACCCACGAGCTATCCTTTAGAGCCATTTGATAATTCTTTGGTTCAATCTGGCTGATGAAGCAGGTGTACAAACATTCATTTATGATACCCGTTTCTTTAATGCTTGTGTAAACACAAGTGTGTTCATTCAGACTTCTTCTTGTTTGAACACCGTCAGACAGATCCCCTATCACGTTCTCCAACGGGTGATTTTTGTGAATTCCAGTAGTCGGAACTGTACTGACCTCCAGATTGTTTTCTAAGTTTGAAGAGAGTTCATCTATGGGTGATTGATGTTGAGAATGAAATGGATTGTAGAATTCTTCTTCAGTAGGGGCAGCAGAAGTATCAACGGCACTTGACGAAGAAGGTTGACTTTCATCGCATCGCGGACGTTGCACAACATTTTCCTCCTCATCATACAGAATCTGTGAAGAAATTTTCTCATCAACTTCTGCAAAATCCAAGTAAGGAAAATTAAAAGATTTGAAAAGTTTATCATAATCGAAAGCTTCAGCGGGTCCCGTGCTAGGCTTTGGTGATTTGTAACTTGTAAGTTACATACCACCTCAACCTTGTTGTTCGATAAATTAAAGACTCTTCTGTTAGGTGTACCAACAACATATCCGACTAAAATACCTTCGTCGGCTTTCTCACCAAATTTCGAGTTTGTCTTTAATATCGTACATGGGGACCCGAAAGGTTCGAGACCATTCAAGTTTGGCTTTCTACCATGTATAAGTTCATAACAAGTTTTATTCAATCTTTTAATAGTTAAAACACGATTAAGGATATAACAGGCTGTGGCAACAGCTTCAGCCCAGAACACCACGGGAAGTTTAGCATCAGCCAGCATAGTTCTGGCTCCTTCGATTAGCGTTCTATTCTTCCTCTCAGCTACCCCATTTTGTTGCGGAGTATACGGGGTGCTGTACTGGTGGTCTATCCCTTTCTGTAAACAGAACATTTCCATCTGGTAATTCTTGAACTCTGTACCATTATCACTCCTGATGTACTTAACCTTTCTCCCAACAATGTTTTCAACCTTGGTAATTAAGTTAATTACCAACTGAACCGTCTCATCTTTTGCCTTCAGAAAGTATACCCAAGAGTATCGAGAGTAATCATCGGTTACTACCAAGCAGTATGAGGTCCCACCTAGACTCTTTACATTCACGGGACCAAAGAGATCCATGTGAAGTAGGTCTAGTGAACTGACGATTGAGTTAACCTTCTTGGAGTGATGAGGTTTCTTGTGTTGCTTTCCCTTCTTGCACGACAAGCATTGATCTTCAAAGTTAAAATTCTTCAAGGGAACTCCAAGCACTAGCCCAATTTTGACAATGTAATTCATTTTACGAAGATGTATATGTCCCATTCTTCGATGCCATAACTCTGACTCAGACTCAGTTGCCTTTGACAAAAGACATGATTCTTCAGTTGTCATCTCAGTTGACCGCATATCCATTACATACGTGTTCTTTTCTCTTGGAGCTCTCATCACCACCCATGCCTCTGGTATCTTGAAACCAGGATAAAGGACGATTGCCTCGTTTTTATTAAAATGCACCGTGTAGTCTTTGTCACAAATCTGAGATACACTCAACAGATTATGCTTCAATTCTTCAACAAAATTCACCTTTTCTAACTTCATTTTTCCATTTGTCACCGTTCCAATACCAGTGATTCTACCTCCACTCTCTCCAGCGAAACTAACCCTACCTCCTTGAACAGGTTTCCATTCACGTAAAAAATTCTTGTTACCAGTCATGTGCCGGGAACAGCCACTGTCCACAACCCACAGATTGTTTACAGCCCTGTTCAACTGTTCCTGCACAATTAAAGCAAAAGATTAAAATCTGGGGACCCAAGACCTACTGGTCTTGGGTCGATTAAATCTGTTAAACAGCATCCCGTACTTTGGTTGCCCAAAGTCAGTTTGAGGATGATTTCTGTGAGTTCTGAAAGGAAACCTTCTTGAGGATTGACTATGAGGCCATCCAAACCTTAGTGAATTAACTGAATTATAATTGTAAGTTTGGTTGTTAACTGGGAAAAACTGAGATCGATTTATTTGAAATCTTGGATTTGTCCAATGTCTGAAGTTTGGTGAGTTCGCATTCTTACCAGTATAATAATTACCATACTTTTTATACTCAGTTTTCGGAGGCCTCATTCCTCTAAATTTTCTCTGGTTTAGAGGGCAATCAGCAATAAGGTGTCCTACTTGATTGCATCTAAAACAACTCATGTGTTCAACTTTCGTCTCAACCGTTGTTTCAGATGTTGAGGTTACATTATTACCCGTTTGTCTCACATACGGTGGGACGAACGGGTTTAGGGACGAACACTTTTCATCAGGCTTATATTCCTCCCCCTGTTTTAGTAATGTTACCTCTACCTTTATCTCACCCGATTCGGATGACTTGTCCGAATTTGATGAGACAGAACTAGGAACGGAAATCTTAACATTAGGAATTGGCTTACTCGTTTCGCTTTTACTAAGTTCAGGTTCTTTAGTCGAAATTTTGACTGGAACTGTCTGATTAATCTCAACATCAGCAGATTTTTGATTGCTAGGATTATAAGTATAGTTATGGTTATACGGTGGTGGAACTTCAGAAAATCCAATTCCCCCTTTGTTAACTGGGGAACGTTGAACACTTACAATGTGATCAAGCATTGCTAAGGAATTTCTAAATTGTTCAATTTTTCTGTTTAGTTCCACCACTTTTACCTGGTAATCAGCTATCTGTTTATCTCTTTCAGCAATTAATTTGGTTTTTTCTTCTAACACTTCATAACTAAGATCAATTACTTGAATTTTATCAGCTAGACTGGCTTTAAGACTTCTGATGTCCTTTTCACTAGCTTTTATTTTTACCGAGTAACTGTTTTCTCTAGTTTTAGTATAATGATGATCTTCTTTTAACGTCTTAAATTGAGCATCCAAACTAACAAACTGATCAGTTACTGTTTTCAATTGCTCAGACAGATTCTCACATTGCATACAATGAAGTTCAGAGCTTACCTCAGAGAGCTGATCGTTCACTTCTGCCATATATTCTTGATTTTCTTCCGTCTCCCTCTCACTTCCTTCAGTCTCTATGTTTACCAAATTAGCCTGTTCGAACACTTCCTCAACTTGCAGATTCCAGTTGTATCCACCATTCTGTCTAGATACCATAGCCCTGTTCTCACTACCTCCCCCATTTTGTTGTGCAGGTCTGTTCTGACTACGTTCGACTCTCTCATTTGTAGATTCCTTGGCAAAGTGACCATTTTGTTGACAGTTGTAACATCTAACCTTTGATTTGTCAAACCCTGGTCTTTCTCCAACGAACTTTCTACCTGTTTTCTTCATGAATCTCTTAACCCTTCTTACAATCACAGCCATCTGCCACTGCAGATCCATCTCTTCTAAATCATCAGCATCGATCTAATCATAGTCTTCATCCAAAGTTGCAGGGTCGACTATTTTACCTTTGATGTAGTTTTCATACGTTGCAATGAAGGATGCATAGAGAGCAAACTGTTGTTCAGCTGATTTAACACTCATGGGCATCTGTGAGTAATTGTAGCTCGGAACATTTGAGGATACATTACCAGTTGTTGCTTGAGGTTTTGAAGCACTACTACCTCCAGCTACGAAACATACGTCGCCATCCATATTGAGAATCACATGACCATCTCGAGTTGAGTTGGAGTTTGATTCTCCCTTTGAGTAGTAGGCAGACGATTCCGATTTTGAACTTGAACTTGGAGAGACTTTCGCACCATACATTCCCGGCACCTGAACCTGATCAGTTGGTGTCTCCTTTCGAACCATGTTGAGCTCAAAATTTCGTAACTTATTGACTGTTGTTTCAAGATCAATTTTGGCAAATTCTTTATCCTCTCTCATCAAAACCGTATACATTTCCCATTTTGGTGGAAGAGCATCAAGAAGTTTCTCTACTATCTCATCTTCTTTATATACAATGGAGTAGTTGCTGAGCTCGGTCATCAAGTGATAATATCTGGTGATGATATCGTCAAGTGATTCATTTTTCAGATACTTGAATACAGAGAATTGGGTTTTAAGTAGCTTTGTTTTGGAAGCACGTATCCCCACATTACCTTCATATCGATTTTCAAGTGCTTCCCATAGCTCTCTAGCAGTTTTGTACTTCTTGAATGTATGAAGAATCTCTTGTGGAAGAGCCATCGTTATTGCAGCATGAGCTTTACTTTCTGCTTCATACATCTTCTTTTCCTCCTCTTCCATCTTATTGTACTTCTTAATCTGTTCACGACCCTCAAACAAGGCCGTTGGTGGAATGTATCCATCTTGTATGCACACCCACATCTTAGCATCTTGATATTTCACATACTGTTCAAATCGATCTTTCCAAGCAACGAAATCGGTACCCTTAAGCATTTTTGGAGCCTTAGTTGCTGAACCGGCTTCAACCTCCATTTTCACCAGTTCCGTAATGTTTATTGAAGTCATCGTTGAAAGAAACACGACTCGAAAACACAACGAAAGTATTAATTTTTTTTTTTATTTTGAACAGTGATCAGATAGCGAAGTTATGCTTAACTTCGCTTAAGCTTAACTTCGCTTGTTTCCTCAACTTCGCTTAAATCTATAACTTCGCTTAACTTCAACTTCGCTTAACAAACAACTTCGCTTAATTGATAACTTCGCTTAACTTCAACTTCGCTTGATACTCTACTTCGCTTGATTGATAACTTCGCTTAACCTTATAACTTCGCTTAAACCCTACGAACAGTGACGGCAACTTCGCCTGATGAACACAAGGTTTTTGCAGGTTTTAATTTGACGTATTGCAAGGTATGCGAAGGTGTAATGGGTTATATTTGATGGTGGGAGATGGGTAAAACACAGAAACTATGTATTTCAACGTAAACTCGTTCCGCGAATAGTCGAACGGAACGATCTTAACACTCGTGTGATAATCCCGAACCACACAATCACGAGCAAAAGCTCTGATACCAATTGTAGGTTCCCAGCCGGATCTACACAGGAGTATCTCGTAATACGTAGGTTCGGAATCCCTACGTAACACGATACGAGCGTAAGATGTACAATACGTTAAAAACAAACACGAACACACGTTACAATACCAATAAGACACGTTGTATTGCAACTCTTCAACACGTGATATTCAATCACACAAACACGTTCTGGAATTCTTAAACAAAACAAGCCGTATGCTAACCATATATAGGCTTCGACAACTTCGCCTAACAGACTAGGCGAAGTTGTCTTAACTTCGCTTCTCCACAAGTTCGCTTACATTAGGCGAACTTGTGTGACAACTTATCTAAAACCAAAATAAACAATCTAACATGATTACAGACACATACAAATCACTAGATACTGAACTACTGACATTATGCACCAACAGTACATTTTTTGTAATCATTTAATTGTCGTTTTGTAAGTTATCCGTTTTAAGCCCAATGGGCCGCCCCTATTGGGCTTTATGTATAAACTTGGGCCTAGGGGGTATAAATAGGCGTCCTTATTGCCCTAGACCCTCAAACTTGTCACATCAATACACATCATTTCACCTTCGAACACACAAACGATTCTTGCTCGTTCCAATCTTACGATCGAGATTCGAGTATTCAGGTTGCATTCCGCACTCCTCGAATACGGATAGATCTTAAATACAATATTTTGTTCACATTCCGAAAACCACCATTCCACAACTAAGTTACATTTCATCAAATTAATTGCAAAATATACTTACTTTTTATGGAGTATATATTTTAATAATAAAATATATATAAATTAAAGTTTTGGAAAATTAAAAATAAACTCTAAAATTAATAGTAAAAGTTAGATTAATGTGGCTAAGAGAGATGGTTGAGAGAAATATTGTTGAGAGAGGGGTGGTTGAATTATATTAAGGTGTTACTTTACAATGTCTAAACTTAGAAAATGATTATATCTATATAACTATCAGTTAAAAAAAATGAAACTTGGATTTCTTTTAATATAGGTAGCCTTGGAGGTGTGACCCACATATTCGGCCCGAACGACGTCCGGGTTCCCAGACAAACATTCAAGTCGGCCAACTTTGGGTGTGGAAGGTTTGTTGCATGCCACCTCGATTCACTCGAAGGCTTGGGCACGTATTAGTGATTGGTAAGTATATTGTTTTACTGCGAAGTTAAAGCGCATTCAAGAAAATAGTTACAGGGTAGTTGTACAACTTTTAGAGTTAGTCCATGTTATGGTCTAAAATATTGTTAAAGTAAGATAAGATAATCACAATTACCAAATAGGTTACTCATCTTACAAGTGTTTTCTTCTGATCAAATATAAGGCGAAAAAGAAAATAGTTATAGAGTAGTTGTACAACTTTTAGTTGTAGTCCATGTTATGGTCTAAAATATTGTTAAACTAAGATAATCACAATTACCAAATAGGTTTCATCTTACGAGTGTGTTCTTTTGAACAAATATTTGGTAATATAATGTTACACGTTGTTGATGAGAAGTATATTTCAATTATTATTCTTATGATGGGACCATTGGATTCTGTATATTGTTAATAAAATATATAACTAGTATATGTGCTCACGCCAACACGTACGTTTGCATATTTCATAAATCATTTTACTATTTTAACCTTGCCAAATTTAGAAAATTCACGTAAACCCAAAAAAATGACGACAAGTATGTATACATCCAAATTTCATGTTTGAATATTGTCATATAGTTTTACTGACGTGTATGTTTGTGTTTCGATAATTGTACAGTACCATTAACAGCTTGGTTGTAAACAAAGTTTATTTCAAAACCTAAATTAAAATTAAGCACGTTGCTATTGAATGCTCGTAACTTTATAAAATATCATATTTTAAAAATTATAAGAGAAAGAAATAAATATTAGAAATACATTTGTATCTGACTATATACAAATTTATATGCTCCTTGTTTTAGTATATTAATTCACCTAAATATTGATGTTTATAAAGGAGGTAGGGGTATAACCTGCCGAACTCACCAGCGTTATTTAAACAAGTGGTTCGTCCCTTCCACCGACGACACAAAATCTGTTAAACCTCTCTCTCTCTCCTTTCTTCTGTTACCACAACCCGATCCCCCTACCCGATTGCAATACCCGCTAGCGTCACCAAGGTCTCTTGGATTCATAAGACAAATCCATGAATCAAAAGATGTTACTAATTCATGAAGTAAAAGATGCTAAAAAACTTAAAAAAGTATACTGGAATCAAAAGTTTTATTTTCTTATAAGTTTAGACTTTCTTACTATTTTTAACAATTTGTAAGCTTGTTTTTTTGTTTTATTTTTAACATATTTATACGCGTCAATTACTTTAAAGAATACTTATACATGTATTTATGCGTTTAAATAAACCATGAAGAAACCACATATTCGTTGTAGAAAATTTTCACTCCACGTGTATGTATCTTTAATCCACTTCAAGTTTTAGACCAGAATATTATTAATATTGCCAAGAGCTTGATCAACAACGATATTATATCCCTTGTCAGTTAGGTGAATAGAATCCCAGAATAAGTATTTCGAGTCATCTGGGCATATTGGGCTGAGCTCGTTACATAAATAAGCGAACTCTATTGTTCCACTTCCGCAACAGCCTCTGAATTCGACCTTCAAGCCTACAAATAAAGAACAAAAAGGAAAAGAGTCCTTATACAGAAATCAAAACAATTTTTTTTTTTTTTAAAGTTAGCATTAAAGGGTTTCTTATACAAAAAATAGTTGGTATCATTTAGCAACATATGAATTTAACTTGAAACAAAATCGGTTTTAAATTACGTACGTATCATCTGCTAAATGGGTTGACTAGTCTAATCAGTTTATTTTAATGATTTTTGATGAAGAAATGTTTTTTATGTCTTAAACTAAGCTAGTTAGATATCTTATGTTAAAAACTTAAAATTTAAAAGGTATTTTAAACATAATTTTTTTTACATATATTTATAATTTTTGTTTTAAAATGTAGTATTAATGTGCAAAACGTTAAACTAGCTAACAGCAAATTCGATTTAAATAGCGTGTTCATGTCAACACTCAAAAATTCTAGTCGTCTTCAGCTTCATGTGGTCTATGTCATGTTAGGGTTCTCACAAATCCTCAAACATCAAGCATTTAACACAACTAACTTCTACGTATTCAAATACAATATTACACACAACTAGCACATACATACCATATTGGAGAAAGTGTTCGATGATATCCTGCACAATCTTGAAGTAATCAACAATAGTAAATATGGACTCAGGGAGGCTACTGCCAAGAAATTGGATCTGACGATTTAGCATTGTGTTGAAGGTTTGTACTTCTTCATTTAACGGGTCTCCACAGTTTCTATTTACTCCTCCCTCTAAGGTCCGTCCTATTGGAAAACACCCAATTATGGGTGTGTTGAAGAAAACAATCTTTCTTGCTCCCAATTTGAACATTTCCTTAAAACACATATTTGAAACTCCATAACATTTTCATATCATAAAAAAAAAAGGCTATACGTAAACGTAACACAAGTCTAGTAAATCTGTGGAGGTACTTAGCACGGTTTAATAGGTTATTCATAGTATTGTTATGATTTCAAGATCAATCAATGTAGGTTAATTATAAATTTATTCTGAACATTTATATCAATCAAATCAATGTAGTTTATAAATTTATTCTGAACATTTATGTATTTGCTGGTAAAGCGTTCTATCTATTTGTTGGTGTAGCTAATTAGGGTTCGATTACCTGCTACTTTATTGTAATCATTTGAATATTATTATATGATATATGAAATTGATATTATCAACTAAAATATTAGTTACATATTTAAAATACCCAGTCCCTAAGAGCCAAATGAGTGAATGACGAGGCACAGTTTGTTTATAAAAATAAATTAGAAAGAATTACAGTTACCTATAGTAGGTACTCTATAAAAATATAGAAAAAAAGTTAAATGATCAAGATCGACTTCTGGGTCTAATGGTCAACTTGAAAAACCCATTTTGATTCCGGCCAGGGCCGGCCCAAATGAGTTACAAACTAAGACAAAGGCTTTAGGCCTCATTAATATTAAGGCCTCAAATTTAAAAAAAGCTATATAAATTTAAATAAAAGTTTTAATTTGATTTCGAATGTACACAATGTAGCTGTGCCCTACTGTAAAAGTAACTCACATATAATCTAGAAGGCCTTGGTTCAAACCTCATTCCCTACTGTATATTTTGTTTTTTTTTCCTTCAGTATTTTTTGAATCCTACTCCAGGTTTGAACAATTCTCCATATTGGTATTGTCTAATATTATATAATTTAATTTTCTCTTGTTAAGATTAATTCACCATTTTTTTCTACTACTTCAAAGACATTTGATTTCTTTAAAACAAATATTTATTCAATAACTATTGTAGTTCAGCCAAAATTATTTAGAGATTATAAAAGATTAAAATTCAACATATCATTATATTAGATATCATATTTATTTTTCTTTAAATTAAGACGATATGTGTGTACATGCTCGTGCTAAAACTGTCAAATATGTGTAGTATCATCTAAAAAATGTTTTTCATTATCTTCCAGTCAAGTTTTTTCATGTCTTATTTCAATATAGTGACGCGTTCACATTTTTGTTGGTTTATTCCAAAAAAGAAATATGTCAATGTAGTGCACTAGTTTTTGTTACAAAATAGAGTGTCTAAAGATAAATTAAACTAATTTGGTTTTATATTTAGCTTATTGTGAAGCAGACTGAATAAAAATATGATAAGTACTACGAGCCGATTTTTTTGAAAAAGACCTAAAAAATTTTATTCGCTTTAGGCCACCAAAATTGTTGGGCCGCTAATGATTCCGGCCAACGTTTATTATTATAACCGCACTTCACACTATTTCTAGTACACTTTTTTTTCAGAATAGATCTGCATAAATGTTTGAGTAATTTTATGCGAATTATCCAACTGTACTGTCATGCCCAAGTAATTATCCAATGTTAACTGGATTAAGGAATTAAACAAGGACGGTAATATGACAACAAATACACTTTATAGAAAACTTATGCAAGGAATTACCTGTATAAACTCTGTTTCCTTTCTACTAACAAACTAGCATAAGCGGCCATGTCGTATTGAATTCTTCTCACTGGAATAACGGTGTAACTTATAGCCCAATCGTTGGTGCTGCTTGTTACCAAATACAGACTTTTGCTTATTATGTTATTGGCTTCTTCTTCTCCAACAATCCCTTTGATCTTCACAATGTATTCTTTGAACATTTCTATTTGATCCGGTAATGACAAAACATTCTGATGGCATACAACGATGAGAAGTTAAAACAGGTGAATAATCGTCATTCACTACATATAATCGCAAAAGAAAGTGATTAAAAGCAAGTAACGCAAGCATACCACTAGGTTATTAGTTGTGAGATCCAAACCCGAACCAGCAGAAGCGAATGATACACCAGTAACCATATCTTCATCTTGTAGCGAAGGGTCCAAATATGCTGGAAGATAGTCTTTCACTCCAAGTTTCTTAGCTTGATATCAAATAGTATCCAACGAAGTTATTTTAAAAATACATCTAATACATAGATTTTGTTCAACTTACTTACCAACGTAGTCGGCAAGTGTCTTATTATTAGTGAATCTTCCTGTTGGTTTCCCACCAATGAATTCCTTTCCGTAGGGAGGAAAATCAGCCTTGATGATTGTCGTTAAAATGTTATTGTTCCCCAAATCGAAATAAGAATTTCCAAATGCTATGACTGCGGGTACTTAGCTATTTTTTGGTATATTTATCGTTGCCTCACTGTTGCGTAAATATATACAAATGATAAAGACCTTAACAAGAGAATATAGCATTTTTCTAAATATTAGTTGATACTAGAACAGAAGAATATAGTAAGACTTCACCTCCAATGTTGTACAATATATATAGGTATATATAACGAAGTACCGAATGATATATTTATAATTATCTGATCTTGTTATTGTTTTCTAATTTTTATTATCAACAAACCCACACACAACCTACTACTAAAATCATATTATTGAGTTTTTATTAAGTTACAGGATTTTCTTCTTGTTTGTTGAACAACCTCATGATTTCTTGAAACTCAAAAGTTAGGCTTAACATTTTCTAATTTGTTACTTGTTTGATTTTAATTTGGTGGATAGTTAGTTTTAGGGTTTAGCATTTCATGTGAAACTTGAGTTCTTGGATCTAAAAACAAGAAACTTTTAGATGAGTCGATCTGTCAAACAAACTGAAAATTTTTATATCTGGTTCTATGAAATTGAGTGATATAAAAATAGTGACTCCTTTAGAATAAACTCGTGAAATCTCACCGCCAGCCAAATAAGCTCGTTTCTTCTTCGTTTGAGCATTTCCCCAAATGAGTTCAAGCTAAAGTCGTTAGGCCCATTAACAGATAACCAAAGGCCATGATGTGTTCAAGTTATTGACACCAGACATAACTTTTAACGATAGCGGGGAGATAAAATGAAGGCTTTGGGGCTATAACATCATTACATAGAGGCGAATGTGGAGAGCGAGAAGTTCTTGTCGCCCATATGTATGTTTGTTATATTATTATTATTATTATAATTTGTGTGTGTGTGATATATATATATATAAATATATATATATATATATATATATATATAACTATATGATTGATTTCTTTTGATAACCGATTTGAGTTTTAAAAACTCGAAAGAACTCAACGTAACAATTTTTTTTTTAATTTTTTTTACACATGTGTAATACGTAAGTGTAAGTAATTTACAAAAAATTACAGTATTTTTTTACACAACGAATCGACTTTTTATACATGCGTAACTAACGTTTAAACTTGTGTAATCATCTAAAATATTTATTCCCTTATTCCATCTCCTAATTCATTTTTTAATTACATTTAATCTCAGCCAATATATATATATATAGTAAGGATCCTAAGAGAACCCTTTGTAAATTGAAAACTTTGAGAACCATTTTGGATCACTAAAAACATCTTTAAAAAAATACTTAAAAAATCATAAAACAAAAAATAATAAAAATGTTAAAAAAGTAAAAAAACCAAAAGTCTTATATTTCATTCTGGTTTCATTAAAAAAATAGAAAAAAACAAAAAAAAAAACGTTATATTATACACATATGTATAATTTATTTAATCTTTACTTACGTAATATACACATATGTACAGCATCATTTATCTTAAATTATACACATGTGTACAAAAAAACATGTAAATGTATATATATGTATATATTATACATATGTGTATATAATTGAGCTAAACCGAGGTTTTTTTTATGAAACCGGGATGATAAAATAAGAATTTTGGTTTTTTTACTTTTTTGAATTTTGTGTTTTATTTTATTTTATGATTTCTTATTTTATTTTTGGGTTTTTTGTGGTTCAAAATGGTTCTCATAGTTCTCAATTTAAAAAAGGTTCTCTCATGATCCTGATCCAATATATATATATATATATATATATATATATATATATATATATATATATATATATTGGACTACAACACCATTACACCCTAAAACAAAAACCCATAATTTGCTGACTAGACGCCACATGGTTTAATCGTCTCATTTTGTAGTTCCTCCACTACACATAGCATACAGTAAGATAGACATTTTTATGTCAATCATCAAAATATTATTAATTTTCATTTTGACTGAATTAGTTTTAATATATATAATTATTAAATCAAATAAACAGTTTACTCCCATCGCGACGAAGGGTTGTTGATAAGCCCTTTGTCACCATCCCCTAATCCCGTGGTCAGTTCTTTCATGGACCATTAAGAAAATCGAACGAAAACTAGACGTAAAACCTTCAAGAACGCACGCCCGTTGCGACCTGTTAACATGAAAAACTTACACCGAAATATATAAAAAATAAAATAATAACTAAGCCGACTTAGGATCCATGTGTTGCAACGGGGTGTTAAACAAGTAAACAAGAAAAAGTAAACGTAAAAATGTGCAACTACACACATGATTGCAACGTGTAAACTCGCAAAATTTAGACCAAAACATTAAAGAAAAATTTTGTAATAGACGAAGAGTATAGGGGCCTAAAGTTAAAAAGTGTGTTGTGGTTTAAAATGAATGAAAAAAAAAAAAAAAAAACTTTGTGACAAGTTTGCAAAAGATAGAAAGTAACTGCATGTACAACCATTAGAGCACATCAAACTTGCTAAGAGTTAAAAAGAATTAAAAAAACAAAAATATTAACAAAACATAATGTACTATCATTATCAAACTCGCATGTATATAAATTTATAATATTTAATTCAGATTAGTGACGATTAAGTTTAATTTAAAGAAACTAGTTTGTCTAAACGACATCATGTAGTCTCCATACCCATTTGAAGAAAACAAGTTTGACCGAAACACATTATACATATACATTCATATTTGAAATAGAAATTTGATGGTAAATTTATATTTAAGTTTAATTTAGTTAATTTCGTATTTTTTTTCTTGTAAATTTTTTAGAAATTTGTATTTATGTATATTAATATGTGTATTATGTATGTATATTAATGCAACTTTTTCTTTAAAGAAATTTGATTGTACGTTTAAAGTCTTATGAATAGGTTTGTAAAATTATATATGTATTTGTAGCTTATTTTTTTTTCTTTATTTATGTGTATTATATATATATTTGTTTACATGAATGTTTCTATTTACATGCATACACGCATAGAAGAATACGGATAATACATAAACTACAAAAAAACACAAACCTATATATACATTTACATACATACACACACACAATCAGAAAAGAAAAGGATATCTTCAAATTTCCGTTCCTTTCATTATTCTTATATTTTGTTACTCTTCGTCTAAAAAAATTAAAAACTAAAAAAAAAGTTGTAATGAACATACGTATTATTGCATGATATTGTTATATCAAAAATGTGTAATACGTATTTTTACGTTCAAATAGTGTTTTATTGCATATATATAATATTTGTGAATTGTGTGTGTGCAGTAGTGCTGTATTATATGAAAAAAATATATATAAAAATAAAAGTCAATGTAGTAAATATGTGCATTAATGTTGTATTACACATACGTACTAATGTGTATTCGATATGTGTATTAGTCTTATATTTCATATATACAATAGTGTGTATCAAATATATGCAATAGTGTTGTATTCTATGCAATACAACACTCTTGTATATATGTAATGCACACTATGACACATGTACACTAGTCCGACGAGATTACCAACCAGACTTTTTGAACAAGATCAACATATAAGAATAATGAAAAAAGTACAATATTTTTTTTTAAAAAAAAAAATTAAAAATAATTCTTTAAGAATTTTTAAGTTTTCTCTTTAAGAGGAGGTTCAATCAAAAATGAAATTGACGTGCTAACTCAAAGAATTAATCAAGTAGAATATTTATATACAAACAGAGTAATTATGTAATTAAATCATATAATTACTATATAATGTAATTACATAATTACTTTACTTGATTCTCACAATTAGTAAGTTAATTTCATTTGTATGTTAATGTTCCCCTATCTACCTATATAATAAATAATCAACATTTTGGGAAATTGGCTCCGTTAAGTTGAATATGCATCTAAGAGGAGGTTAGACATGTATGTCTTTTTGCAATGGCTTTTTCTCAAGGAAGCTTCCCCAAGAAAGCTTCTCGTTTACACAATCTCTGTGAGAAATCCTAATGCATATTCGGTTATTCATTCTCCAAATTCGATTATAGCATATCTCTCAAACCCTAAATTGTTCAACCAAAACTTCATTTTGTTGATTCCGATTCCAAAACTTCATTCTCCAATTAACAAATTAATTTCATTTGTATGTTAACGTTCCCCTATCTACCTATATAATAAATAAACAACATTTTGGGAAGTTGGCTCCCTTAAGTTGAATATGCATCTGAGAGGAGGTTAGACATGTATGTCTTTTTACAATGGCTTTTTCTCAAGGAAGCTTCCCCAAGAAAGCTTCCCGTTTACACCATCTCTATGAGTAATCCTAATGTATATTCAGTTATTCATTCTCTAAATTCCATTATTGCATCTCTCTCAAACCCTAAATTTTTCAACCAAAACTTCATTCTGTTGATTCCGTTTCCAAAATTCCTTGATTGAACGCAACCCTGCTTAGTTCTCTTTCATTTAATCAAGGTATGTTTTCCATGATTCCACCGTTATCACACTTCATTCTCTGTTGGTGAACTAAATCAGTGAGATTTGTTTAGATATGTGGTTTTTATTAGGGTTCCATTTGGGGTTTTTGTTTTGCGTATATACAAGTTTCATTTGAGATCTTTGGGGCGATTGGACTCAGATGATGACTTCAATCAAGATGTGTGGGCTTTTAAGGAAATTTTATTGTAAGGGATAATTAGATTTGTCAAGTATGATTCATTTAGGGTTTGAAATTATAATTGTGTTGGGATGCTATTAATGCTTTGAGGCTGGTTTATTACTGTTATAGAAAGGTATTTATGACTCATGTTCATGCTCTGGTAATAATATTATTTCAATTTGAAGCATTAATTTACCTGTCATTTATTTTTTAGTTTTCATCTAAATGTTGTTAAATTTTTTTAGTTTTTCAACCGTCTTATGCATCTAAAAAACGGGCTAAGATTGTGCAAGAAAGTAGGCTTATCAGATCAGTTTCATAATAATTTAATATATCATCGATTGTTCATTTGTTTGTTAATATATGTAATACTCTTTTCAAGTTTTATTTGTCATATGTTTTGTCTAGAGTTTTGTGATATAATATTCTGTTTTAATAATTATGTTTTTCTCGGACATCGAGGAAGACTAGTCTTGAAATGGTTTTTAGTAACTAGCTCACACTAGGGATGAGCTCAATATGGTACCGACCGGTACCGGTATCGAAAATATCGATCCCAAAAATCGCTAATTCTTGTTACCGGTACCAA
This sequence comes from Bidens hawaiensis, assembly GCF_021521415.1. NCBI lineage: Eukaryota > Viridiplantae > Streptophyta > Magnoliopsida > Asterales > Asteraceae > Bidens > Bidens hawaiensis. The sequence goes on from NW_027491014.1 coordinate 2,106,985, forward strand.
AATATTCGGTCGGTACTGGGATAGTACCGGTACCAAGGGTAAAAATTCGGAAAATACCGGTACCGTACCGATCCCGAAACTTAAAACTTTGGTATCGATTCGGTACCGACGGTACCAAATCAGTACCGGTACCGAATTTTTCATCCCTGGCTCAGACTACCATTTTTGTACAGAAATCAAATTGCCATTTTTGTTTATGGTTCAGGAGTAGCATATTTAGCAAACAAATCAAGGTAACCATTGTTTAGTAACCATTTGAAGGACCAAGGTTACCATGTTCAGTAACCGATCAACAGTGGCGGACCCAGGATTTTTTGTCAATGGGGTCCCAATTTTTCCGGTTTACAAAATTTTTGGGTCGGTCGTTATTCGGGTCGGGTCGAGAGGAGAGGAGGAACATAATAAAACACGAAAATATGGTGTCATCGGAAACGAGTAAGTAGAAAGAATATAGATTAGAAACTAGATAGAACATACACTTTTAATTCATTTTTATTCATACCCGAAAAACATAAGCGTAAGCTATATATATATGGTCTTACATGAATAACCAAGACATGAAAAACCAACTCTTACACAAATAAATGATTAATTATAATATACATACACAAGATAAATAATTTAAGTATATGTAAAATTCATGTTGTCATTATATATGTTGCATGGTGATAATGGTTATATGGGATAAACTAAAGTGATAATGGTTATATGGGATAAACTAAAGAAAAAACACAAATACCCTAACTAAATAGCTAATATTGACTAGAATATTAAAAAAACAACAAAAACTGGGTATGGTGAGGCTTGAACCTGCAACCTCTCAAAGAAAAACAAGGGACTTTCCACTAGACTAGTTCAGCCTTAATAGTATAGGTTCCAAGTATTAATTTTTATGGGGTCCTTAGAAAATTTAATATATCGTCTCTAAGTAATTTTTAAAAAACATTGTTGTCCCGGGACCCCGATGGGAACTATGTGGGTCCGCCCCTGCCGATCAATGTTACATTTTTAGGAAACAGGTCATAATGAGCTATCTTATTAAACCAAAAACATTTGAAAATCTGAAAATCACAAAAATATTGTGCTTTTTGTTCTAAAAATTGGAAAAAACAAAAAGATTGTGAATTTTTGTTTTATAACAATTCGAAAAAGGCAAAAAGATTGTGTTTTTATGTTTGTATAAAGAAAAATCGAAAACATTTAAAAATCTGAAAAATACAAAAATATTGTGCTTTTTGTTCTAAAAATTCGAAAAACCAAAAAGATTGTGAGTTTTTGTTTTATAAAATTCGAAAAAGATAAAAAGATTGTGTTTTTATGTATGTAAAGAGAAAATCCAAAAACATTTTTGCATATGTTCGCTGAAAATTATGTCAATTACTTACATTTGAAGGACGTATACGTGTATATGTTTGGTCCTGATGTTTACTTGTAAAAAATACAAGATAGCTAATTTACCTGACAATGGAACGTAGTTGGGGCGATTGTTATGCGTTTTACTTTATTCTTTCGCTGAAAATTATGTCAGTTATTTAAGTTTGTGGAACATTCTTGCATGTTTTGGTCCTGTTATCTACTTGTAGATTAATATGATAGCCATTAATCTATAGATTGAAAGTGACTGTGGCGATTGAATTTATTTTATGCTCCTCAAAAATGAGTTTTGAAGCAAAAAGAGAAAATGATAGTACATTGATCATTTGACCCCATATCCAGAAAGATATAAGCTTAAAAGACTGAGTGCTTAATTGCATTGGTGCATTGATAGATTTTAAATAAGTTGTTAGAGTAAAGTATGTGATATAAACATAAAGAAAAGCCAAATTGAAAGAGGTGTTAGTCTCTACAAAAAGTCTCGGTAAGGATGGCAGAAATGTAATAGCCTGACATACACAAGCATTATATTTGTCTGATCACCAAAAATATAATAAAGCAAATAACAAGCGTTAGGTTTATGGACAATGTGAGTCTTCATGCGGCTTAATCATCTGGGTATTCATATGCATGAATATTTCAATCGCATTTAGAGCAAAACCAAGTCATTAAACTTGATCACTGTTGTACATTGTACAAACTAAATTACTGACTTGATCTAAATCTGTTGTTAGTCATACATTTGTTCCTCCCTTGCGCGCGTCTCAATACCAGTAAGAAACGGACCCCAGGGGATACAATGTATGTAAGCCGACGGATGGACTCGTGCATACTCACTCATAGTAAAGGAAACTTGATGCAATGCTAAAAAATTTCTATAAATTCAAATTTTGATCGGCATTATAATGGTTTAAGTCAAGTTGGGGTGATATGATAAAAATCAAATTAAGCTTGAACCGGGATTAGAGGCTGATAGTTTCTGATATTCTGTGCTCTAAATGAACGTTTAAGCATATCACAAAAACGCTTGAAAGTTTGTTATAAGATTTAAGTGGACAACAATATCAATGACCGACTTAACGCCAGTCATAATATCGCTGAAATATAAAACTGTGATGGAAGGGCAATTTGGTCAATATGATTCTCTGCTTAAATTCAACAAAAATCCAAAAATATGTACTGCTTTTGAAAAACATACAAAAACACAAAAATATTTGATTTTTCTGCTTTATGTATTACTTTCGGATATTTTACCCGTAAATATTTTGAAACAAAAACGCAAAATACCAAAAAGATTTTATTTTTTAGTTTACATTCTATTTACTTCATTTTAAATTTTGCGTTTGATTGTTAAACAAGTTAAGGTATTACCATTTACCGAATAGGGTAAAGATTAATAAAATATATTATCATCGGGATACGGGATTTCGTTGATTTTATTTATTAATTTAAATATTCTTTTATTTAATTGATTTTTTATTCAATTTAAAATTAAATAAATGTAATCCGTTACTTATATATAACTAATGAGGTTATTTATAACGAACTACGGTAATTCATTAGCTAATTCGCTTCCGCCACTCTGTAACGAATGATCTCAGTTCGTTATACATAACTTAATGAGTTAAAAGCACGAACTAAGCACAAATTGCTGCCAATTCGTTATTAATTCGTGTTAATTATTAACGAATTAACTTATAAATTCGTTTGCCACGTGCATTAATTTTGATAACGAATCAACTAATTCGTTATTTCAAATATAAACGAATAAGATGATTCGTTACCTTGGAGACTGTGCCAAGTTGTTACTTATAGGGATTCGTGAAACCCATTCGTTTCACTCACTATTCATTTTCTTCTCACTTAAGCAAAGAACCTCTGGCAAAATTTTCCAGAAAATCCGAACATTACTATATCCTATTTTGATCTTCATTTCAGATTCACAAGGTAATGAGGATCAAAACATGATGGTTTTCGTCAAATTATATAGTAGTTTATTGGGTTAATTGATCAATTATTTCATCGGGTTTTACCTTAAACATATAACTGATAATTTATATGCTTTAATCCATGAATCAGTTACAATGGATTACATTAATTTATATGGTAATGAATCAGTCAATTTATTATAACGAATCATCAATTCTTTATGACGAATCAATCTATAGAACGAACGACTTTTAATTATTATAAAATACAATTTTAATTTAAATTAATATTATTTATTGATCGTTTTACTAAGTCTCGGGTTTATTTATTATCAGTTATGGCTGACAATATGGATCAAGATCCTCCTGTTGTTGTGCCGCAACAACAACAACAAGAACAAGATCTTCCGTTGCTCTCGTACGACAAGAAGCATAACATTTGTTAGCTTTTATCAGATGTTCACCCATTCATTATGCTGTAACGGCAAGCACGGCTGTTCATTTTAGCATTGCTCGTCCTTTTTGGAAATCAGCACGCTACATTGAGTCCGAGAATGATATCGTAGCTGAAGTTCAAGGACAGTCTATCACGATTACTCATGGTGTGATCCGAAGGGTTCTGCAGTTTGGGGATAACATGGATAATCCATGTGGGACAAAGGGTTGATTAGAGGATTATTTAATCGTCTGTTCTACGCTGGCGATCTCGACATGTCCATGTACAACAAGGTGTACTTGTGTCCCACACACAAGTACTTACTACATGTTCTTATACACTGCCTTGGTGGACGGAAAGGTGGATTTGACGAGTGTCGTATCATGCTACAATCGGCATTCGTGCGCTGATATTGAACAAGCCTTTCAACTTCTCGGAGATGATCTTCTATCATCTCAAAGAGAATTGTCTTGTGGTAAATCGATGCAATAAATTCTTAATGTATCCACGCTTTATCTAGCTGATCGTCCAAGACTTGATTCCAAACTTGGTGTTGGATCAAGGTGTAGTGATGATGTGTTGCCATTGGAACACATGAAGGCTGATACCATCAAGCGTATGAAGACGTATAGGAAGGATCCACATCCTCGGAATAAGCGCTTGATTGATCATCTAGCTAATCCGGATTATGTATGTCCTTCTAATGATCGCTGGATCCATGATGATTCAGATTCTAATGATTGGGATCAGGTGGGAACGACGGTGGTGAGGGAAATGATGGTGATGATCACCAAAGATATGCTAATGTTGAGGCAGCTGTTGCTCAAGTTGCTCAATGAAAGAGAAAAGGAAAAAAGATGGCTAGCGGTGAGCCATCTAAACGTCGGGACTACTGGAGCTAGTGTTTCTTTTGGAGTTCAGCCTCCAAGGTCGTCTATTATTCAAAGACTGGTGGTGCCGCTTACTACTAGCACCCCCATAACTCACATTGACGACCACACTCACATCGGATCCTAGGCTTGGCATGATTCCACAATCCGTTTTATCTACATTGCCAAGGCCTACTACTGCTACATTGGTGGATTCACTAACGCAGACGATGATGCCACCACCACATATGGATATTTCATTTATGAGGCTTAATAAACCTCAAGGTCATGTACAGCTGGTGCCTCCCTCATTTCATGCTATGCCACATGAGACTCAGATGAACATGCTTTTGAGTCTGGTTCATCTGTATGAAAATCAGATGGCTGCAGATTGTTTGGCTCAAGATCGTATGCTGGAAAATCAACGAAAGCTGATGAGCTATTTATCTTTCTGTCAAAAGGAGACTAAAGCTCTTCGTGAGATTGTTATGTCTCAGGGGGTGAAGCTAAAAGAACAGGAGGATTTGATTCTGCAGCTTACATGTAAAGAAGATGAATTAAAGAAGCTTAGGAATGATGACGAAGATCCAGATGAGCCGGGTGCAGGGGGAAGTGAGCCGAAACAAACTCACGGCTCATCCTCTGGTACAGGTATGAGCGGGGTTGCTGGTAATGTTGACAAACAATTGGTCGTTTATCAAGACTCGACGAATGCTAAGCCAATTGAGTCGATAAAGGCTAATACTGTTATATTTGTTGATGGTACGAGGGTGGTCAGAAGCATTGTAAATGCTAATGAGATAGAAGTTGGACAGTTTGTGGAACGATCCTTAACACGAGAGCAGATCTCTATACTGCTGGGTTTAAATGAAGATGAGCTGAACGTGTTAGAGACTAAGAATGATGTGGAGGTTGAGAATGACGAGGAAATCTTGAATGATCCAACGATTCAGATGAACACGTCATATATTTATGAAGATGAGCATGTTGAGATTGAGGACGTCACGGCTGAGGAATACCCTAATCCATTTCAAAGAACAAACGTTGATCAGGGTGCTCTGGTATTTAGTGAAAAAAAAATGTTAAAGCAGCCGAAGATCACTTGGAAAAAGTATCAAAGGGTAAGAGCATTGACACAAGGTTTGACTCGAAGCCTAATCCGTCTGTCGCTGATATCCAAGGATGGTTTTCTTGTCGAAATAAGAGAACTGGTAAGATATTGAGGCGTACAGATACGTCGATAAAGAACAAGAGCAAGAGGCTGCTGCACGTTCTAAAGCTAATCAGATCACTTCATTCAAATCCGTGTCAAAAGTGTGAGGTGATATTATTTCATGGCTATACGATTCTGACTTAAAGGTCTGTATTGTGAAATGGGAGAACAACGTCCAGTATTATGAAAACATTACTGACATTCTCTCATTACCGCGTTAGGATGTACGAATCCTCACGTTTCGACCTTTCATTAACCAGGGGGAATCGTCAAAGACGATGAAGCATGTACCAGTCAAGACGCTTAATCAGCATATGTATTTATCTTTCAACCGCTGGTATTATGACAATCGTACTAGTGAGGCCATTATTGTTTTGGGAAAGGGTTTAAAGACCAAGCTGATTAAGATTATTGATCTAATGTGGCTCGTGAACTTGACTGAGACTAATAATGACGTGCTGTTCAACAATAAAATATTGATAGAGTGCCATGAAGACTATGACCGAGCGATGCAGCTTCAACGTGTCGTTCGTGTATGTCACGAGTATGGAATTCACAGCTGTCGGGATTGGCAGAAGAAGCACTTCAAATAAGTTAAAGACAAAGAGCTCAAGACGAGGGGATGTCTGTTAGTGCATGGTTTTACGTCTCGAGTCTTTGTATCTATCGTTTTGTATTTAATGCTTATTAATATGAAAAATATATCTATATTTAAGTCTAGTTCGTTAAAGTATAACTAGTTCGTTAAGGATGTTTAACCAACTAGACAGTTAAGTTAATGGTTCTCCCATTCGTTACGGATGATTAACGAATGGGATCTTAGTTCGTTATGTATGTTCCTATTCGTCATGGAATGTTGACGAATGGGTCATAACGAATCAAGAGATTCGTTATGTTTTCTTATGAGTCTATAATGTAACGAAGTTGATGCTAATTCATTACGGCATGTGTAACGCGTTAGATCCATCTTCTATATATAGAGGTTCATATCTCTGGTAATTTAATTTTTGGTTTTAACGTAATTATACTCTGTCCATTTCTCTCTCGATCCAAACTGCGTTTTATCAATATATAATATACCTAATACAACTAATATATCATATATATCAATATGCATTAAGAGTAATCAATGAACTAGATCCGTTTAATAGTATTAACAGATCTTATATCTGAATTGACAATTACCAGATATGAGGTTTCAACACAACCAGTTGGGTCCCGTGCGAGCATCTTTAGCGTTAGGCTCTTGATAGTCAACATTGAAAAAGTCCACAATCATTTTAGTCTTTTTGTTGTAAACATGATAAACGGATGAGTTGGGAGCATATCCAACAAAGTAACACTCATCGTCCTTTTCAGCAAACTTAGGATCTGGCTGAGCACATGCATGGAGCAACGTTTATGGACATCCAAATATTTGGGAATAGTTGACTTGCGGCTTAGTCTTCTAATAGACTTAGAATTGAGTCTTCTTCAAGCACTTATTGATGATCACACGGTTTTGTATGAACCAAACAACATTGATAGCTTCACTCCAAAAGAACACTGGAAGTTTGGAATCTGACAACATAGTTCATGCAGCTTCGATTAGTGTTATGTTGCAATGTTCAGCTACTACATTTTGTTGTGGATTGTATGGTGCACTGAATTGGCGATCTATTCCATTTGAATGACAAAAGTCATCCACAATCCTATTGCAAAACTTAGTCTTGTTATCGCTTTTAATGCACTTCACCTTCTTGTTTGTTTGTCTCTCCACAAGAGTAATGAACTTGATAAAAAAACTGAGCGGTTTCATCCTTGTGCCCTAAAAGGAAAGTCCAAGTGAAATGAGAATAATCATCAGTAATCACAAGACAATGTGTTTTTTGGCCGATTGACAAAGGAAGGATAGGACCAAATAAATTCATTTGTAATAGTTGAATAATGGAATCTATGGAATTAATCATCTTGGGCTTGTGAGGGAGCTTGTGTTGCTTGAATTTGGAGCACATAATACATTTTTTAATGCAAGAAAAGCTTTTAACAGGCAATCCTCTCACATGCTCACTTTTGACCAGTTTGTTTAAGTTTTTAAAGTTTACGTGGCCAAGACGTCTATGCCATAGAGATGAGTCGTTCTCTGAGGCCTTAGATATTAAACATGAAGCGGTCCTACATGAGTAAAAGTATTCATGTCCAACATATAAGCATCATTATGCCTTGGAATACGCATCAAAATTCATTCCTCGGGGACTTTAAAACCAGGTTTTATGATCAAACATTCATGTTCGGTGAATAGTGTGGAGTAATTTCGATCAGATATTTGTGAGACACTAAGAAGAGTGTGATTCAATTTCTCCACTAAATTGACATCATAAAATGTCAAGATTCCGTTTAATACTCTTCCCCATTTTGTGATATTTCCTCCCAAGTCTCCGGCAAATAAAATGTGTCCCCCATCAAACGGTTGAACGTCAAAGAGTAAGAGCTCGCCACCCGACAGGTGTCGGGTGCAGCCACTGTCTAGGTACCAAATTCTATTGACAGACCTTCTTGATTGACCCTACACATATTAGCATCCAATTAGACATGGGTTCCCGAGACTTAGATGTCTCGGGAAAGTCAACCACAAAATTACCAAATTTTAATTTCTTGTCATGAATTATAAAGTGTTGAGGTGTGTCAGATTCAGAAGAACAGTCTTTAGGAACCCATGAAGATGCAGGTTTCCTGGTTTTAGAATACTTTATGGACTGTCTTCTTCTTGGTTTCAAAACAAAATCCTCAGATCTTTTAATATTTGAATTTCTTTTCATGTTTCTTTTTGGTGAGTTCTTTAACTTTAAGTCTTCGAACTCCGTTTTGATCTTTCCTTTTTGGTTATCCAAAAATGTGGTTTTCTGGTATTTTCTATTTTTGGACCTCACGTCCATTTCACCAATAGAACTATCAGATTGATAAGTTCTTGTTCTTGGGCTTGTTGTAGTCTTAGAACGAAATTAATTAAACCGACTATTCATTTCCTTCTATTGTCTATGCCAGTTCTTGCAATGTCTAGCAAGGTGAGATGGATTGCCACAAATAAAACAACATTTTCTTCTTAAATCCCTATAAAACTCATCAGAATTGTGATAAACATTGTGGGGTGAAAAAGGTGATCTTGGAAAGGAACATAGAGCTTATCAGATCTGTAACCTCGATCATCATAAGCATTTGAGTAGAATGAATAAACATAATCTTGTTGATGACAACCATAATAGTTGTTATTAAAGTGATTGCATAATTGAGGATGTTCGTATTGATTAGTGGATTTAAAGAAAGAGTTCTCGTGAGGTGGAACGTATTTACCAGATGTGCTAGCCTTTTCCTTTTCAAAATTGTTTCTTTTATTAAGGTCTCCCTCAATTTTACAATCTTTTGTTGAACAACTAGTTATGTTTGTTTCATCAATCATATTCTCTTGCACATTTCTATTAGTGAAAGTTAAATCATATACAGTTTCACAATCACTATCAGACATAGAAACATCATGTTCATTCAAATCAACTTGAGAAGTAACAACATCAAAACTCTCACAGAAAAAATGATCATTTAAAATGTTTTTCACTGTTTTATTACGTATAGGGTTTACAAATGATTGTTTTAGAATCACACTTGAACTAAAAATTGAATTTAAAATATTTTTATCTCCGTAGCCCATGTCCTTTTCCACACATTCACTTCTGTCTACACAACCTTCGGAAGAAGATGAACTACCATTAGGACTAGTTGATGAAAGAATTGGATCAACAATTTTGGAGACAGCAGAAACAAATGTCTTTGGTTTTGGCACATGACCAATACCATAGACCATCTCATCCTCTGGCGGGGTGTTGAACAAAAGTGATGTAGGCTAGTATAATTCTCATTAAAGGGATGTGGAATAGTTGTTATCATATCATATACCTGTCTTTTGTTTCACCCTGATTTATGCCCTAATGATTCCATTTAGTTTATCAGAGGATAACTCAATTTTTTCTACAACTATTTTTCTTTGTTCCAAGTCTAATTCTAGCTTCACAATTTAAGCATTCAACTCCACAACACGTCTTTCGTGATTCTCAGTTAGTTTATTAGACTAAAAAAGTTTTTCATTTAGTTTAGCCATATCATTATTGTGAGTTTAAGTCCTAGCAGTAAAAAATCTTTGTAGCTTTCTTGTAATCATTATCCTGACATCTAAGAACAAGATTTTAATCTATCAAAGAAGTGTTATGAGTTCTATAGTTTTTAACCTTATCAATACAAGCTTGAGTGAAAAATGTGTGTACCTTGGGAATGTCTAAGACTTTTTGGCGTGTCTCTGCAGCAGGGCTTGATGAGGGATTGTTACAACTGCCATCCTAACAAAGGTTAGAGGGTTTATATGCTTAATGAATTGGTAATCTTCCTAATCTGGCTTGTGTCCCTCAGTAATCATAATGATCATGATCTTAGAGCTAGACCCCGAGTTCCCTTATTATGTGTTGCCTTGGCCAATTCTTGGAAATCTTGGATTTGCTAAGGAGCTATGCTCAGGTCTCTTGGCACTTATTCTAACATCATTATCAGAAACCTCAGTAATACTGATGTCGTTTGCTGTCTTTAACGGATTTAAACACTCCCTTGCAAAGTGCCCAGCTTCATTGTAGTTGTAGCATCTGATCTTATCTTTTTCGAAACCAATCCCATTCCCATAAGAGTCTCTAAAACTGTTCCTTTTGTATTTCTTTATGAAGTTAAAGGCTCTATGAACAGCCATGGCCATTTGATACTTGATGCCCATATTTCTAAGAACCTTCTTATTGATCTCGGGAATATCTCATTGTTGAAATTAAGGAGGTAGAAGCTTTTCTTGTAGCAATTCCTCGTGGCTTTCCATGAAGGCATGAAACAGTGCCATATGAGAATCATCAACTTGAGGAGCTTGAGGATCTGAGTAGGATAGGCTGCTTGCAGGTTTCTTGATTCCATGAGCTTTCAAGGCATACTCAACAACTTTATCAACTACATCTTGAAATGAACTTGAGCTTGATGGTGATTGTGGACTTGCAGCAGTCATGTAAGATGAGTTTTGAGCTTGCTGAGAGGAAAAAACATTGACCCCATTAACTGCATGAATTGTAGGGTGTGTTTAGCTTAGAAAAGATATGCTAACTCTGGACCCAGTAGATATTCCAGCATGATTAAGAGAACTTATGTGGTTCCCCATTCTGAGTTTGTCATCCATCTCAAATTACTTGATAATAGATGTCAAATCTGAAAGAGGGGTGACCGAAAGGTTTGTTGTTCTTTTAATAGTGACCACACTACTGTTCCAGGTATATGGTAAGGACTTCAACAATTTGTCATTGATTTAAATTTGATCATAATCGATGCATGTACTTCTTATCTTTGTAATCAATGTTTAAAACTTATGAATGAGAGTTGTAACAGTTTCTCCTTGCACATGGTTAAACATGTTGAACTTTCCTTTCAACATGGCCTGCCTACTATTCGTCATCTCAAAGTTTTCTTCAAATTTGTTCACCAAAGCATCCCATAGGCCTTTAGCAATGGTATGATCACTTAATGCTTGAGCAAGTCCTATGTAACATCCTACTTTTGATAATAATAAATAAAATAATTTCGTTTATTTAATAGTGTGTTATTATTTAGTTAAGTTAGGTAAAAAATAATAAAGTGTGGGCTTGGTCAATAAAAGATGAAACAAGGGAAGGTGATGGCCCTTAGGTCCACGGGCTTAAGCGTATGTAAATCCCTTAAACCTCCTAAACCCCTAAAACCCTCATTTCCATCAACCTTGCCTCCCCGCACATTCAAAAAATACACAAACACTCTCATCAATTCGGACCTAGATCCAAGATGAAGAAAGGTTGGGTTCATGTTCAACATCATCAAACAACACGTGAAAAACATCCAGATGCACATGTTGAATCCAAACCTAAGCAAAACCAAAACAAAAAGGTACGCTTTAGATTAAAGGTTGGGTTTTTTAGGTCAATTTTGCCTAAGATTTGATACTAAGGCAAATCGGGAATTATTATGTAAGAAAAATGTAAACTTGAAGGTAAATGAGATGTTTGGAATGAAACAGGATAAACGGGTAATGTTTGAACTAAGTAAGTATAAGAAAACAATATGGTTAAAGTCCTAGGGTCATTTATTATGCAAGACGGGCCAAACAAGTCGAAAAGAAAGGCTGGAAAATGATGGGAATACAATCAAATTCAAACGAAAAGTAAGTGAATCGAATGAACAAGTAATCGAATCCAGTGGGCAAAGTACTCGAATCGAATGGGGAAAGTTACCGAATCCAATGGAAAAAGTAATCCAATAGAATTCGATTATAATCTGCCATCCAATTAGAATCTGCTATTCAATTAAAAATCTGTCATACCATAATTGTTGCACAGTTAGTAGTGCACAGCTAAGCATGGATAAAGTAATCGAATCGAATCAAGTTGTGACATTTATCAATTTCGAGTCAATCTTATTTTCGTTTTGTAATTGTTTATTATGTAAACAAACACTTTTCGTAAACCGAAACCATTGCTATATTCAAAACGGTGGATTTCATGTTTCATATTTGTTTTACACAAAAACATCATTTTCGGTCCTTAAAACGCCATAAAAACGCTTAAAACGAACTTCGGGGGCCAAAACTGCCAATTTCCAAAGTTGGAAATCACTTGGCCGATCACCCCATCGCGCCACGCGATGGGGCACACCCTCCTGGGTCGCGTATCGAGACGGCTAGCAGACCAGGTCTGCAAATTGGTGTTTTATTGTTTGCTCTATTATCCAAAATCCGGTTTATACCCTCAAAACCTCTTGTTTAACCCTCCAAACCTTGTCCTATAAATACAAGACCCTCTCCAACATTCACCCCTGCTCATAATTCATTTCCTCACTCAAATTCAAGGTTCTTTAAGGTTGTTTTTCATTTTATTGAAGGTTTGACTTTCAAAGTCAAACTGACCAAGTCTTGCATTTTAATTTGTTTATTTAGTCTTAATTAATACTTGAAGCTTATGGCACAACATATATAAAATATACACCCCTTGTTAACTTTGTTGGTCACTTCCCCGATCAGGGTCGGTGGAGTGTCGGGCCTCGTAAGGCAAGGCTACATGGAGGACTTTCGTAGTCCTTGATATATATATAATTAAATAACTTGTTTATACATATTAACCATGCTTAAATTCTGCTCATTTTAGTTTGTATATCATATTTTTGAAGTTCCATGGTTATGGGTTTGTAGAGACTAGCCTCGATTTAACCGTAAATAGCTCTAAACCGTAAACCGAACTTTGTTTACTAATTTTGTTAAATAATTGTTTAAACATGCTTATTGTTAGATTTAAGTTTCTAAAATCATTTTTATAAGTTTTATGGTTATGGGTTTGTAGAATCTTACCACGGTCTTAACCCAAAACAAGAACCGAACCGAAAACCGAATTTTCGTTTAAAGACTTTATTGTTAACTTTTTGGTTTTAAAACTAAGTATCATCACTTATGCTTAGTTATACAAGTTATTTGATATTTGGGCATGTGGTAACCATCCATGAACTTATTGGGATATGGAAACCGAACCAAACCGAACTAAACCGATTTTCACTCGCTTAAGACACACAAGTGTGTTTTTAGCTATCATGACTTGTATAAATCTTTAAAAATAATTTATAAATTGATTTTAATTATTTTCTTAAGTACTTGGAAATGTTGGATCCAACTTGATTTCATAACAAAGTTTGGACCGACAAAACCGAACACTCGCTTATCGGACGTTGTTAGTTCTAAAAACAATTGAACTACATACTTGGTTAATTCTTATTAAATTTTATTTAGTTATCTCATGACATTCATTATTTTGGAAAGTTGAATTTGGGTTTGGTGAATTATCAAGACCCGAACCAACAACCCGGAACACTCGTTAAAATCCATTTTAGTATCTATATTATAAAGGGACTTGCATTCTTGCATTTTTACCCACCTTATTACTTAACATAGGTTGAGTAAAATTAAGAGCTAGATACTTTAACCCGGTTTCGAGCAAATTTATATTTTTAAAGAATATTATTATAATTTCTTGAATATTTATATTTTAAACCTTAAACTTTATATTGTTTGCATTTCTTATCATTTATTTTATTTAAATACTTCCTATAAAACCTTTTTAATACAAGAATTCCTTTCATCTAGACCTTGCTCGTTAAACCTCATCCTTCCGGTTACTTGTCATTTTACTGATCAAGTTTATTACTTGAATGTGAGAAATTTTCATACCCCGTTTTCCATCTTTCGCATTGGGGGTGATATTGCATGCTTATTCAAACTAAATATTTTATACTTGAGTCTTAAACCACAAACTTTATTGTATACTTTACTTAAATAAATGCTCGATTTGGTGTTGGATGCTTACTTGCTTACATGCTAATGTGTTTTCCGCTTTTTGGTTGGTTGATTCATAGAAATCCGAATCTATTTGGTATTCTATAATAGACGATGTCGTTAATGTATTCTTATTAACGATCTCATATAAAAATCCGAATCTATTTGGCATTCTCTTATTGACAGTGTCGTTAATGTATTCTTATTAAGGATCTCATATAAAAATCTGAATCTATTTGGTATTCTCATATAGACGGTGTCGTTAATGTATTCTTATTAACGATCTCATATAAAAATCCAAATCTATTTGGTATTCTCTTATAGACGGTGTCGCTAATGTACTCTTATTAGCGATCTCATTTCATTATCGAAATTATTTCTATTATTTATCGTTTCGTATACAAGTTGTGGAATTTCCTATTACATACTTATCGTTCAAAACTATGAAATTGCTCACCAACCTTTGGGTTGACAAAATTCTATTTTATGCAATTTTACTGGTTTGACTTTGGTTGACTCGAGGACTTGACGAAAAACGTTATCAAGACTATTAGGATATTAGCAAAATGAACAATATATTTGTTTACTTGTATTCAATTTGTTTTTGTATGAACAAGATGTGTTGTTTATTGATTTATGAAATAAATGAGTTGATTAAATATTGTTACTTTAATATTGTCTTGTGTTTAGGGCAATCCGTTGCTCCTCGGCATGTTCCACCGCCTTTGGTCAGGGTGTGACAAAGTGGTATCAGAGCCACAAGACTATATGATAGGTGGTTAGACGTAACGACCTAGTATAGTCTATACTTTAGGGTCCTTATACATGTTGCCTATACGTGTTTACCCTACTCGATTGTTCATTACACTTATTCATTTGTATACTCATTTATCTCATTAAATCATAAATATACACAAACACTCGAACATTCTAAGGTATCCTTACCTTACTTTTGTTTAATTTTATATATACACATACACACACTTTCATAATAATCTAAGGTATCCTTACCATACCGCAAAACATTAGTTTTTATTGTGTTTTATGGATCACGAGCTTAATTTGGATCCCGTTATTTCATATCTCCTTAAAGATGGTCTCATATGAGATGAGCACTTTAAGTTGTCGAATGCGAGCGTTCCGGTCGCCATCCAAATGTTCGGTGTTGAAAAGATAGAACCACGGTGGTTCGTGGACTAGTGTTTTTGACATGACGTTGTATCAAATGAATTTCATCATATAAAAAGGGGGAGGGGGTTATGATAAATTTTACCTTAAATTTTCAAGTAAATCCACATTATATAGATTTTAAATTGTCTTTAAAGTTTTCATATAAGATTTCATAAAAAAAATTATTTTTTAAACCATCTCGTTCATTTTTGAACTGTCATTTCACAATATTATTTATTTAGATTCTCATGACGTCTTAAATTTCATATATTATCCAAATTTATTCTCATAACAACTTTCATTATGAAATTTTTGGGTTCATTATAACCTTTCACAAATAAAATTTGCATCATACGATTTTCCTCGTTTTAAATATCTTATGATAGTTTCGCCTTGATTTTTCAAGAAATTCACAAACTAATAGCTTGTAACTTTCTTGAAATTCTTATGCAAAACTTCATAGAAATTCTATTTTAAAGACAAAAATCGTTTAGTTCGATTTCTCAATTCACAACGTCGGTCATTCTAACTTACCATAATATTTTCGCCACACAATATTAAATGACGAACTTGGTAAAACTTTTCATTGCGCAGATTTGTATTCCCAAAATGACATTCATCATTCAATATTGATACCTCATAACAAATTTTGACATTCAATTCACTTATTTTAAATTCCTCATAAGCAAAAAAAAAATTAATTTGATCCTTATAAAAAATTATTTTGCTTCCTCATGACAATCAACTTTTATATTTTTTTTCAATAGACCTTAAAATACAAACCTTATTCTCATAGTTTCTCATGATATTTGCCACTGCTTAATTTTAAGCATTTCAAAAATGATTTACGTTACGCGGGTTGGTTTATTTCAAATTTTCTCATAAATTATTTTACAAACCTAAGCTGACCCGACGTATCGTAACAACTCTCGTTTTAGTGGAGAATTTTAGCAAAGAAAGTGTTGTTGCGATTCACAAGCTTGAATCTCAATATTTTATTTTATACATATTAACTTGTAATTTTAATTATCAAAAATTTCATGAATGTTTCAATCACTATTTATAATTATGATATTTTCAATTTAATACTTATTATTAGTCAAAATTTCCCTAAATGCAACCCCAAGCTTCTAAACATTCGTATTCAATCTCGAGCTACCACCTTAAATCGAACCATCCCCCCACTTCAAAAGCTTTCCCACATACTCAAGTCTTTCCTCAATATTAACGAAACCTAAACATCCAAAAGTATACCCTCACCAACTCAAGCCCCATGCAAACTCCAAGATGTACAACATTAACCCAACAAAAAGCCCTAAATACCGACACTTCTACGCCATGAAAACCTATCAAACCCATTATCCTAATACTTCGAAGGCACCAACAAACACATCCACCAATGTCTTGAACATATACAAACAAAAGTTTACCCAACTTTGACCCAATCCTTTGACCCATGCTATGTCAAGTCACAAACCATATCGCCACACCATTTCCATCCGATCATAGAGTTCAATATCAAAACAGAAACCCAAACACTCCTTGCAAATTACATGTATAAACCAAATATCAACCCAAAATAGTCAACGTTGACTTATCCAACCCATCAACTTAACCCGAACTCAAATAAGCAACCTCATTCAAATAGCCCAACAACTACACCACAAGTCATCTAAGTCTAGCCCACTCAAACGACCTAAACTCAACAAACCTCATCAATCTAACTCAAGGAAACCCAACTACGCAAGGCCCCTAAAACACACTCACTCTTCACCAAATTTCCCAAACCATTCACCATTCGAAGCCTAAAACCTCTCCATACAAACACAAGCCTCATTTTTCCCTCATATAGTTTTTTATTTATTTATTATACATATAAAACTAATGTATTTATAACGACCTTATGTACCCAAATGCTCATTTTTTTTAAAATCATAAACTCTTTCAGAATGTCAATTTACGTTTTATGCCAATATTTTATAAATCATCTTTGAAAAATATAATATTTTCATGACAACAAAATTCTATTATGAGGATTTGCTTTCAAAGATTATTAAACGATTATATGCTTGTTTAAAGATTATAAATATTGTCACTTAAGGTGATAATCTCATAATCACTTTTTAAATACGAGGTTTCATTTTAAATGTTGAATTCGAGATTTATTCAATAACAAATTACAACTTTCATTATTTTGCATAAACTCAGCGATCATGTCGTTACAACATCTTTTTTTTGGGACACTCTCATAAATGTTTCATACACTAAATATTGTAACATGAATTTTGTTCGATAACGGTTTATGCAATTTTTTACTCCTTATTATCACAAGCATCGTTTCTATCATGATTTATTATCATCACGACAACTTTACGTATGCTAAATCCTTTAACAATTTAAGTTACAAGATTTTCATTTGATAGCAATTTAAGTGTCTCTATAGCTACGAGTTACCGCGATGCTTTGTTATAATATACATTTTCTTATAAACAATAGAACGGCTCTACTTAAGACGTCATTTTCAATTTTATTCTATTATTTTCAAAAGGGTATATGATACACGATTTACATATTTCGTCATTAATTTGAGTCTCATGATTGTTACGATTTTCTTTTCAATTGATGAGATGTTTCGATGGTAATTTTATGCACATGAGATTTCATTTTGTGTTTTGATGGTTCATGACCGAATTCAAGTTATTCAATAACAATTGGTGTACTACTTTCAAAACCTTATTTTTGCTAAAAGTCTCGTTTACATTTTAAATGATATTTTCATAACTATGTCGTTCATGTTTGAGCATTTATGCTTTTCAAGCAAGACACTATTCTATGCATTTTTTTCTTCCACTTCATTTCATTTAATCAATCAACGATCTATGTGTGGTTGTCCGTAAGTTTTGACGCTATTGGAAACCATTACTATAATAACAATTATGTAAATGGCTTCACAATAGGGGTCGTATTCACATTTCATTACATTTCATCGATTGGTTTGTTAATCAAAATTCTGTTTGTTTTATGGTTGATACATTCATGCATCACCCCAAGGAACTCACCTTTTTCTCATGTTAACACATTTCACGCAATCTTATCTGCAAATAAGTATAACCTCAAGTTTGCTCACATGTGAAACTCATCGTACGATGTTATTGTTAATTGTATAGTTGTTTATCCCAACCTTATGTGTTTATTTATTGGACTTTTCATTTCTATTTATCGGAGACCTTATTATCGGGTTTCATTATCGATTTTATTTAGTACCTCAATTTATAGACTTTGACAATTATCTTGATGACTTTTGACTTCAAATCTCATTTCATATTGTTTACCCTAAAATTTTTTTTGTATTTATTCGATTGTCTTCACTTATTTTAAACCGAATTGTTATTTTGACCTTGGTTTATACCTTAAGACTTTTAGTTGTCTAAGTTATTTATCCATTACTTATTTAAAAGTCAACCTCAAAATGTTCAACCACTAGTATAGGTTTGTCAATATTGGTTTGTCAACATTGATAAAATTCAATAGATTTTATTTACGTATTTATTTTCTAAAGATTTCAAAATAAATATGTCTCTTAAACCACACAATGGAACGAACCATGTAGACCATACGACGGTCTAAATAATTATGGGTACACAGTTAATTATCGAAGTCCCCGTATGGAAGCCATAGTAAGTGCGGTTATGTGCGATAACTCGGACCCGAGAATGATAGCGAAAAAACAGTAGAAATGCGGGTTATGATAAGGGCATGGTAGATACGCCGCTGGTACATCCTATATATAAGTGCATTTATTATGTTTCTCATTTGTGACGTTTTTTGAGTCTTGCAAGGATATTTCTTACAATTGCTTTATTAAAGACGACACTCGTTAGTAATTACTTTTTCTTTAAGTTTATATTAATTTCGGGAAGAAATTTTCAAAAAGTTGGGGATAATGTGACATTCGTCAATTTCGGGTCAATCGTGTTTTTGTTTCGTAATTGTTTATTATGTAAACCGACCCGTTTTGTAAACCGAAACCCTAGATATATTCAAAATTATGGATTCTATGTTACATATCTGTTTTACACTTGTTATGTCTCAAAAACATCCTTTTCGGTCCTTAAAACGCCTTAAAAACACTTAAAACGAACTTCGGGGGCCAAAACTGCCTATTTCCAAAGTTGGAAATCACTTGGCCGACCACACGATGCCTCCTGGGTCGCGTATCATGACGGCTAGCAGACCAGGTCTGCAGATTGGTGGTTTATTGTTTGTTCTATTATCCAAAATTCGGTTTTTACCCTCTAAACCTCTTGTTTAACCCTCCAAACCTTGTCCAATAAATACAAGACCCACTCCTACATTCATCCCTGCTCATAATTCATATCCTCACTCAAATTCAAGGTTCTTTAAGGTTGTTTTTCATTGTTCTTGAAGGTTTGATTTTCAAAGTCAAACTGACCAAGTATTGCATTTAAATTGTTTATTTAGTCTTAATTAATACTTGAAGCTTATGGCACAACATAAATATAATATACACCCCATGTTACCATTGGTGGTCACTTCCTCTGGTCTTGGTCGGTGGAGTGTCGGGCCTCGTAAGGCAAGGCTATATGGAGGACTTTCGTAGTCCATGATATATATATAATTATATAACATGTTTATACATATTAACCATGCTTAACTTCTGCTCATTTTAGTTTGTATATCATATTTATGAAGTTCCATGGTTATGAGTTTGTAGAGACTAGCCTCAGTTTAACCGTAAATAGCTCTAAACCGTAAACCGAACTTTGTTTATTAGTTTTGTTAAATAATTATTTAAACATGCTAATTGTTTGATTTAAGTTTCTAAAATCATTTTTATAAGTTCTATGGCTAAAGGTTTGTAGAATCTTACCACAGTCTTAACCCAAAACAAGATCCAAACCGAAACCGAACTTTCGTTAAAGACTTTATTGTTAAATTTTTTGTTGTAAAACTTAAGTATCATCACTTATGCTTAATTATACAAGTTCTTTGATATTTGGGCATGTGGAAACCATCCATGAACTTATTGGGAGATGGAAACCGAACCAAACCGAACTAAACCGATTTTCACTCGCTTAAGACACACAAGTGTGTTTTTAGCTATCAAGACCTGTATAAATCTTTAAAAATACCTTATAAACTGATTTTAATTTTTTTCTTAAGTACTTGGAAATGTTGGATCAAACTTGATCTCATAACAAAGTTTAAACCGACAAAACCGAAAACTCGCTTAACGGACGTTGTTAGTTCTTAAAACAATAGAACTACATACTTGGTTAAGTCTTATTAAATTTTATTGAGTTATCTCATGACATTCATATTTTGGAACGTTGGCTTTGGGTTTGACCAATTATCAAGACCCGAACCAACAACCCGAAACACTCGTTAAAACCCGTTTTAGTATATTATAAAGGGACTTGCATTCTTACATTTTTACCCACCTTATTACTTAACATAGGTTGAGTAAAATTAAGGGCTAGATAGTTTAACCCGGTTTCGAGTATACCTATATTTTTAAAGATTATTATTATAATTTCTTGAATATTTATATTTAAACCTTAAACTTTATATTGTTTTATTTTATTTAAAGACTTCCTAGACAACCTTTTTAATACAACACTTCCTTTCATCTAGACATTGCTCGTTAAACCTCATCCTTCCGGTTACTCGTCATATTACCGATCATGTTTATTACTTGAATGTGAGTACTTTCCATACCCCATTTTCCATCTTTCGTTTTGGGGATGATATTGCATACTTATTCAAACTAAATGCTTTATACTTGAGTCTTAAACCAAAAAATTTATTGTATACTTTACTTAAATAAATGCTCGATTTGGTGTTGTATGCTTACTTGCTTACATGCTAATGTGTTTACTGCTTTTGGGTTGGTTGATTCATAGAAATCCGAATCTATTTGGTATTCTCTTATAGACGGTGGCATTAATGTATTCTTATTAACGATCTCATATAAAAATCTGAATCTATTTGGTATTCACTTATAGACGGTGTCCTTAATGTATTCTTATTAACGATCTCATATAAAAAGCCGAATCTATTTGGTATTCTCTTATAGACGGTGTCGTTAATGTATTCTTATTAATGATCTCATATAAAAATCCGAATCTATTTGGTATTCTCTTATAAACGGTGTCGCTAATGCATTCTTCTTAGCGATCTCATTTCATTATCCAAATTATTGCTATTATTTCTAGTTTCGTATACAAGTAGTGGAATTTCCTATTACATCAAAACTATGAAATTGCTCACCAACATTTGTGTTGACAAAATTCTATTTTATCCAATGTTACAGGTTTGACTTTGGTTGACTCGAGGACTTGACCAAAAACGTTATCAAGACTATTAGGATATTAGCAAAACGAACAATATATTTGTTTGCTTGTATTCAATTTGTTTTTTAATGAACAAGATGTGTTGTTTATTGATTTATAAAATAAATGAGTTGATTAAATATTGTCACTTTAGTAGTGTCTTGTGTTTTGGGCAATCCGTTGCACCCCGGCATGTTCCGCCGCCTTTGGTCGGGGTGTGTCACAAGTGGGCAAATTAATTGAATCGAATGGACAAAGTAATCGAATCGAATGGGACAAGTAATCAAATCGAATGGATAAAGTAATCCAATCGAATTCGATTCTATTAGAATGACATACGATTAATATCTTCCATTCGATTAGAATCTACCATTTGATTGGAAATCTGTCATTCGATTAGTTCAACTTAAGTTTTCTGATGAATTTTAAGTAAATGACAGTTAATAAAAATAAATTTTTTCCATGCTGACTTGGCAGCTCGACCCCATCCAGGGGATCTACCCCTTGAACTCTTCTAGGGTCTACTGCCCCTAGACCCCACTACCAGGGGCACGAATGTTGGCAAGAATACTTAACTTTTAGTTATACATATAAATAGGTAAATCACAATTCATATGTAAATAGTGAGTATTACAAATCTTATGAAAACGCAAACAGCTAAATAGATGTGGACCCGTTTCTATTGATACAAAATCAATATACTTGGGTAAACGTATGATCATACTAGATGAGAATAGATGATGATGAAATACCAACCACCATACATAATATAAGCATTTAAACACACAGAGCATAATCATTAAGGATGCAATAGTCACACACACACATATATTGAATTGTGTTTGGAATATATGTGGTAATAAAACATGAGTAAAAGGGAATAAGGTACACATGTTACCCCTAAAATATAAAAGATGGGAAAAGGGGTATGTAAACTCACCTTAATGAGTGGTATAACGAAGATGAGATGACGATAAAATTAAGATAAAAGTGGTCGAGCTCCTCGGGATACGTCGAAAAAAGTTCCTAATTGTTAACGAATTGTTAATTATAAACGAACTAATTATAATCAAGACTTGCAACTGATTTTAGGGTACATGTATAATATTATTAATTTAAACATTATTATTATGATTATAACCATTAGTTATTATTATTAAATTTTTTATTTGATTCTCAAATAAAATAAACATTAATTATTGATAGATAAATAAAATATTGTAACATACATACATACATACATACATACATACATACATACATATAACTTACACTAGGGGTGTGCATGGGTCGGTTTGGGGCGGTTTTGAGCCAAACCCATAACCATAACCGATATGTCGGTTAATGGATATCCATAACCATAACCGATCCATTATGGCGGTTTCGGTTAAACGGTTTTGAAGGTTATAACGAGTCGGTTTGGGTCAGTTAACCGTAACCAAAACAATGTATCTACGCCTAAAAGTTTGGTACCAATTATTACAAAAAAATGACATTGCATAATCCAACAAAATATATAATCCATAATATTAATACCAAATATTTTTTAAAAAAAAGCGGCAACATATAACCCAACAATGAAATTCCATCAAAATGATATATTCCGACCATATGTTCGGTGGAAGTTAGCCTCAAACGCATTGTTGGTTAAATAAATGGGTCGGTTCGGTTATGGCGGTTTTGGAATTATCTTTAATCAAAACCGACCTATGTTTGGCGGTTTTTGAAAATTTACTAAACTGACCCGCTGGTTATGTCGGTTATCGGTTAAAATCGGTTCGGTTATATCGGTTATGGTTCGGTTAAACGGTTATGGTGGTTAAGTTGCTCACCCCTAACTTACACCCAAAATTCACCATGAATAAAATACCCACGCACATGTAAACATATAACCTACACACGAAAAACAAATAACCTACACATGAAAATTTTATCTTACACAAATACAATTTATTCATACATTAACATTTCTTTTTATTAAAAACCAATTTCTTCCAACTCAACATATCAATATCCATGAACAAGTAATTACATTGTGATGAATAATACAAAAAACTATCTTACACATGTCTGCATTAATTGTCAATAAAAAAAATAAAACCTACACCAAAACATATAGCCTATACTTGTTTTAAGAATAGAAAAACGTATAACCTACATACGAAAAACATATAACCTACGCACATGTAGGATATGTGTATCTTTGTGTAGTTTATATAATTGTTGATATCGAACTGCATATGTAAGTTGTATGCTTTTTGTATGTTTTATGTTTTTATTTCTCTAAACAAGTGTAGGTTATATAATTATTTTTAGATTGTATATTTATTGTTTCTATTTAATGAAAATATTTATATGATATTTTTTTATTATTATTTATGACAATAATTTTTTATAGGCATTTCAGTTGAAAAAAAATATATTATGTTTTGATATTATTGTTAAAAACACGCTGATAAATGTTAATAATGTCACACCCCAATCTAATGCGGAAATGTCGGGGTGTGAGCTGATTGCTCACAGCTCTCAACGTAGTATCATGCAATAATTAAGGTTTTAATTTATATTATTTCCAATTAAATAGTCCAACAGTTTTCAAATACCACAATACATAACCAATCAATAAAATAAGTGAAGACAAAATAAAATTTAAGTTCGTGTTTCTTCTCTCTAGCATGCAATCCTAAGTTTCTTAAAACAAACTTGAAAATCACATCACACAATGAGTTTTTTCTAGCACTAGGTTTAGTGAGTAAAACACCAGATTTAAGACACTATAATGATAAAAAAAAGAGCAAATTGTGTCAAGTGAGATAAGCAATTTAACCAATGAGCAAGTAAATAATGTTGTCGGTAAGCTCCATGTCAGATGAATTGGACGATGGCTAACACGACGGGCGTATGATCATACTAGTCTGCGAATATGTTGGACCTCTTCGACATGTATTCAAATAAAGTATATAAGCATATAACACGTTAGGTATAAATTATTAAACACACAAGACTAACAGTAGCAAGTTTGAGTGTTAAATGATAGTAAAATATCTACGAACGCATATGTCCCCCAAAATGGTTAAAAATAAGTAAAAGAAGGGGAGTGAGATACTCACCTGATTGGAGGAACGAAAATAAAAATATGACGATGTGAGAATAGTAAACCCTTCGGGATATACCGTCAAAGATTTCTAGTTATATAATATTAATATGAATTAATAATGAAACAACATGTATAATGAATTTAGGATTTCGATATGATTTGTGTTATGACAGGGTTTATATTATTATGGATTTGAACGACTGATTTTTATAATAATTATTATTGTGACGATTAATATTATTGCTTATTATTTGTTAAAAACATATTTTTATTATTTATAACATCATATTTGCTTACACTTGATGTGATAAATATAAAATCAAATTTAATAATTAATAATTTATATAACTAATTCTAATATAAAATATACTTATAATTACTATAATAAATAAAATATAATTATATAAATATTTAAATGAATAATTATAATATGTAATAATTCACATAATAATATTTAATAAATTTTTTTATCTTGAAGCTTTAACGAAATTTAATGGTACAAAAGAATATAATTAGTTCGTTTAACACGTTTAATACATTTTACTATATTTTTGTTTAAAAAGAATAATATATATATATATATATATATATATATATATATATACTATTTAACCAATGAGCAATTTAACCAATGAGGAAGTAAATAATGTTGTCCGTAAGGTCGATGTCAGATGAACTGAATGATGGCTAACACGACGGGCGTATGATCATACTAGTCTGTGAATATGTTAGACATCTCTGACATGTATTCAAGTAAATTATATGAGCATATAACACGATAGGTATAAATTTTTAAACACACTAGACTAACAGTTGCAAGTTTGAGTATTAAATAATAATAAATATTTACGAACGCATATGTCCCCAAAACGGTTAAAAATAAGTAAAAGAAGGGGAGTGAGATACTCACCTGATTAGAGGAAAGAAAATAAAATGATGACGATGAGAGAACAGTAAACCCTTCGGGATATACCGACAAGTATTCCTAGTTAAATAATATTAATATAAATTAATTAATAATGAGACAACATGTATAATGATTTAGGATTTCGATGTGATTTAATTTATGACGGGTTACTAGTCGAACGATTGATTTCTATAATAATTAATATTACGAAGATTAATATTATTGCTTATTATTTAAAAGAAACATTATTTTTTATTATTTATAGCATCATCTTTGCTTACACTTGATGTGATAAATATATAATCAAATTTAATAATTAATAATTTATATAACTAATTCTAATATAAAATATACTTATAATTACTAGAATAAATAAAATATAATTACATAAATATTTAAATGAATAATTATAATATGTAATAATTCACATAATAATATTTAATAAAAGTTTTTTTATCATGAAGCTTTAACAAAATTTAATGGTAAAAAAATATAGTTAGTTCGTTTAACACGTTTAATACATTTTATTATATTTTTATTTAAAAAGAATAATACACACACATATATATAGATATATAATATATATATATATAAATATAAGAATAAAAGTTTGTAAAAAGGTTCTACGTCAAGAATCCTCAACAATAGTGTCGGGTTTTAATAAATTAATATTTATTATTAATGTAACTTGTAAGACCCCGTTACCGGTGCCTCACATTCGGAAGTTGGATTTACTCATCAAAATAGTTCCAATCATCAGAGTTAATAAAACGTTCGCGGAATATTAAAACATTCATAAAACATTACACATTAATCCATAACTTGTTTTAAACAAACATCTTGTCTTTCAAAAACAAAGAACTTAAACATAAATCGTCCGGGTCTTCAGATGCCAGCCTCTTATTCATTTGTCACGTGTTCCCCTTAAGCGAGCTGATTCATCATACTCACATGAATGCATACTAAAAGTCAACTACGCTGAGTGAGTTCTAGTTAATCATACAATAAAAAACAGATTCATACATACTTTCGTTCATACTTTTTTAACTGACCTGGATTATGTTACGCTCCCCGTTAATCGTTATTCCCTTTTTTAACTGAGCCCGCTAACTGTTAAATATATATTGTTAATTAACCATATAATTAATTAAGTTGGTATCTTAGTTAACCAACGTATTTTATCTAGGTTGGGCTTGTTTGTTTAGTTCATGATGATGAGCTAGTTTAATTTTAACTTAGGATACGGGCATAGCATTTTTGTGGACTTAGTTAAGTCAGGCCCAACTGTCAATTATCTGGGCCCAATAGCCCACTAAGGTATCTGGCCCAACTAAGTTCAGGTCCAAAGCCCAACAGAATCTTTTTGGCCGAGAACTCAAGGCAGAGAACCATGATGACCTAGAACCCATGTTTGACTGAGATCCCCTATTTGACCGAGATACCCTATTTTACTGAGATCCCAGGTTTGACCGAGAACTCAGGTCACCGAGAACTCGTATTGACCGAGAACACGTGTTTGACCGAGAACATTGACCGAGAACTCAGGTCTGAAGCAATCTGTCCATATATTTCTTATCTTTTATTCCTTTCTTGGCTCAGGTCACGATTAACAGTCCATATCAAAAATTTTAACCACCTTTTTCCAGTCTCCTTAACCGCTTTACACCCCATGGTATTACATCATCAAGATCTAACCCATTTTAGGCATAAAGCTTAAACCTTTATCAACCGCAAACCCGTTTTAGCTAGGTCCTTAACTAACAAGTTGATTAAGTCCATTTTTAACATCAAGTTTGCTACTTTATGGTTCGTTTACACCGATCTACTCTAGGTTTAAGTTTCATGGCTAAGCGTACATAAAAGCATAAACTTTAAGATAAAGAACGCACCTTTAACGTTTGTTAGGTCACGGTTCGGCTAGGTTATGAACAATAGTCTTGAACCTTGTTTAAATATCCAAGATCTATCAATAGGTATCTTGATTTGGGTCTTGGATTCTTTCCCTAGCTTGCATCCGTAAGGGTGTGTTTAAGTGTGTGTGTTTTGAGTGTGTAGAGAATAAGATGGATAAGATGGATGGAAATGGAATGGATTAAGGTTTAAGGGGTATTTATACTCCCTTAAGCCCATGGACCTAAAGCCCATATTTCATTTATGGTCCATAATTAATTCTATCTAATTAGCCTTCTTTTCTTTCCCTCATTATTATATTATTTATTTACTAACTCGAGTAAACTTTTCCATTTAAATAAATAATTTATTAAATGTTTTTATTTGAAAATTTGGGATGTTACAAGTCTTTCCTCCTTAAAGAGGTTTCGTCCCCGAAAGCTAACTATTACTAAACAAGGCAGGATAAAGCTTGTGCATCTCTTCCTCGACTTCCCATGTAGCATATGATCCCTTGCGGTTCTTCCACATCACTTTCACTAAGGGTATAACCTTATGACGAAGATGCTTCTCCTTGCGGTTAACTATCTCGATCGGTTGCTTAATATAGTTTAACCGTGCATCAACTTCAATGTCCATCAATGGCAAGTGCGACGTGTTATCAGCCAGACATTTTCTCAGATGAGAAACATGGAAGGTTGAATGAATGTCCATCAATGTCCATCAATGGCACACCATGCTTAGATACAACCTATTTTATGAACAAGCTTGCTAACGTTTCTGACAAGATAGCCTCTCAGATAGGCAGAAAGTGAGCACTCTTGGTCAAATGGTCCACAATCACCCAAATGGTATCATGATGCTTAGCTGTATGAGGTAGCTTAGTTATGAAATCCATAGTGATGTGTTCTCATTTCCATTCTGGTATCTCCAAAGGTTGCATCTTCCCATAAGGCTTCTGGTGCTCTGCCTTTACTTGTAAACAAGTTAAGCACTTGCTGACATAATCTACTACATCGTTCTTCATCCTTGGCCACCAGTAGTCTCTTTTCAAATCTTGGTACATTTTCGTAGTTCCTGGATGAATTGAATACCTTGACTTATGAGCTTCCTCTAAGATTCAACCTCTAAGATCTCCATGGCGTGGGATCAACATACGGTCGAACCTAGTCTTAACACCATGCGTCTTTTCTATCAAGACATCTTGCTGACCAAAAATCCTTCTTTCTTTATTAGCCCTTCATTTATTAGCACTTCTGACTGCACTTTGATGATTTCTTCAAATATGCTTGAGTTCATAATCAACTGGTATGACTTCATTGTTGCAAGGACTTCCTAATTATTACGGCTTAGCTCGTCGGCGACCACATTAGCTTTACCAAGGTAGTACTTAATATCGCAGTCTTAATCCTTTATTAATTCTAACCACCTTCTCTGCCTCATGTTCAATTCTTTCTGTTCGAAGAAGTACTTTAAACTTTTATGATTTGTGTAAATGGTACACTTAGTACCATACAGATAATGCCTTCATATCTTGAGAGCATGCACTATTTCTGCTAGCTCTAAATCATGTGTCGGATAAGTACTCTCATGGATTTTCAACTGTCTAGATTCGTAAGTTATTACTTTACCTCGTTGCATCAACATGCAACCTAACCCGCGATACAAGGCATCAGTACAAACAACCAAATCCTCGTCACCATCGGGTAAAGCAAGGATTGGAGCTTGCGTAAGTCTCTTCTTTATTTCCTCAAAAGCTTCTTCTTGGAACTTTCCCCAACTGAATACTACCGACTTTCGGGTCATACCGGTGCGGCTATCATGGAGAAACCTTCGATGAATTTTCTATAGTAGCCAGCTAACCCTAAGAAGCTTCGTATATCAGTCGACAACTGTGGAGTCTTCCAATTCGTTATCGCTTCAATCTTAGCTGGGTCCACGGTAATCCCTTCAGGATTTATCACGTGACCTAGAAATTGCACTTCTCTTAACCAGAACGCGCATTTCGAAAACTTAGCGTACAACTTCTCTTTCTTCAGAGTCTCCAATACCTCTCTCAAATGCTCAAAATGATCAGACTCGCTCCTTGAATAGATCAATATGTCATTAATAAAGACGTTTACCGATATCCAACATTGGTCGACACACCCTCTTTATCATGTCCATAAATGCCGCGGGAGCATTCGTTAGACCGAATGACATCACGAGGAAGTCGTAGTGTCCATACCGCGTTCGAAATGTTGTCATAGGGATGTCTGCCTCTTTCACCATTTGTTGATGATAGCCTGATCTGAGATCTCTCTGTGAGAACCATCTTGAACCTTGTAGTTGGTCACACATATCATCAATCCTTGGCAAAGGATATCTATTCTTTACCGTAATTTTGTTCATCTCTCGGTAATCTATGCAAATTCTCATGCTTCCATCATTCTTCTTCACAAACAACACCGGCGTGCCCCACGGGGAAACACTCGGCGTTATAAAACCTTTGTCGAGGAGATCCTGCAGTTCGGACCTCAATTCCTTCTTCTCAGACGGCGCTAGACGGTAAGGTGCTTTCGCTTCGGGTTGGGCTCATTGTACGAAGTCTATCTGAAATTCTATCTCTTGCTCCTGTGGCAACCCCGGAAGATCCTCAAGGAATACTTCTGGGTAGTCGCGCACGATAGGTTCATGTTTCATTTCTTTCGTCTCGGCCGTAGCCTTAACAACATACACCAGGTAGGCACTGCACCCTCACCTTAACAATCACTCGGCTTTTATCATCTAAATGACATTAAGCCCAGAACTTTCCTTTTCACCATATACCGTCACCACACTACCATCCAAGGACTTTAACCTTATTATCCTACTCTTACACACAATCTAAGCTTCATACTCAGATAACCAATCCATTCCCAAAACCGCATCGAACCCTCCTAAGGTCATAACATACAAAGTGACAAGGAACTCATGTCCCTCTAACTCTATCTTACAGTCCTTAACCATTTTCATTATTTTAGCCGAACTGTCACTGGCGTTTTCTACTATAAAAGTTTAAGACCCTTGGCAACATTTCATTTTAGCTAAGTTACTAAATGGCGTGGCTACGAAACTTTTGTTCACACCTGAATCAAATATACTGAAGCGGAAATATGTTTACTAGAAACATATCTCTGACAACATCTGGAATCTGCTTGGCTTGTTCTTGGGTCAGCGTGTAAGCTCTGGTCTATGGCCTCGTTGGTTCAGCATCCTTCTTTCAGCTTCCCCCGACCCCACCATCGGTGCACTCTCTAGCAAAGTGACCTGTCTTAGCACACTTGTAACATGCGGGCTTAGCACTACACTCATGAGCATAACGAATGCCTTTCCACACTTATAGAAGACATTAGATCCAACTCTACACTCCCCAGAATGTATCTTCCTGCACTTATGACACGTATCGGAACCAATACCCCACCTACACTCTCCACTGTGCATCTTACCACAAGTCTTACACGACTTCCTCTCCCACACCTTCTATTTCTTGTCCTAGGAGTTCCACAACTGAGTACCGGGCCATTTAACAGGAGCGACCCACTTCTTATCCTTCTTCTCTTTCCCCCACAACAACATCATCCCCATCCAGGTCCTTATAAACCATCTCCGTGAGTTCGACAGCAGAGTCAAAAGTATCAGGTATATTCGCCCTGACTAATGTGAACTTTCTATGGCAATCCCCTCACATAGCACTTGATTCTTTTAGCCTCAGTGTTAACCATATCGGGTACCAACCTAGACATTCGGTTGAACTCGGTGGTATACTCACGATGTGTCATCGTTCCAGCTTTCAAGTTCAGGAACTTCATCTCCACCCTTTCAACCTTGGCGTCAACACAGAATCTCTACATAACCAGTTCTTTCAGATCCTCCCACTTCATAGCCTTGATATCCTCTTGACTCTTCCTCTACTCAATCGATTCCCACCAATACATCGCCTCATTGTTGGTGCATGAATGTCAGTAGTTCATAGTCTAGTGTCTGTAATCGAGTCTGTAATGTTATTTATGTTTTTGTTATAAGCGAAGTTGTTCACAAGTTCGCCTAGGCGAACTTGTTGAACGAGCGAAGTTATGGACAACTTCGCCTGAACATATCAGGCGAAGTTGTCGTGTATTTAAGTCCTAGGTTACGGCTTCATTTGTGTTGGTTAGTCAGTGAATCAGTTGTTCGTGTAGTTGAACATGTGTTCTGTAACAGTGATATTTACATCACGTGTGTTCGGTTATTAATATATAACGTGTTTCGGTTATTCGTGTGTTTGTGTTCTATACTCGTAACGATCTACGCAGGGATTCCGCACCTGAGTAGACCGCGATATCTCGTGCGATCCAACTTCGCCTGTATAACAGATCCCCTATATAAAGAATACTTAGAGTCAATTTGTTCATTATTCAGCGAACTTGTACCCACCGTCTTTCTCAGCGAACTTGTTATTACAGATCCATACTTATTAACTTGTTCTTCGATTTCAAACCGATCTAAAGGTTGTTTGGGTTCTTTTATCTGATGTTATATGTTCATTGATGTTAATCTAAGGTTGTTTCGACAACCGGTTAATAACCTCGAACAACCGATCTTTAAACCCGAGTTCAAAACTTACTTTCACGTGGTCATGTATAAACTGATCGTCAACCTATCCTTAAAAGCTTGAGTTTAATAGTCCTAAATCGTCAAAATACCCAGAAAACCTCAAACCTTCATGTTTGAATCAATCTTACTGTCGCCGTTTCAGATTCAGGCGAAGTTAAGGTTTAGGCGAAGTTATCCGTAACTTCGCCTGAAGCTTAAATTCGACTGAGGTGAAGTTATCCGTAACTTCGCCTGAAACTTAACTTCGCCTGAGGCGATGTTGTGGTGAGGCGAAGTTATCATTAACTTCGCCTAGACCTTTTTAAGTTAATAATTATTAGACTAAGTTAAAGCTGAAGCGAAGTTGTTCCCAACTTCGCCCCAACTTTAACTTCGCCTATACAGTCCTTATCACAACTTCGCTCATGGTAATAAGCGAACTTGTGTTATGCTTTAATGTTTATCTTACTTGGTTCATTTGTTGCAGATATGGCTGCAGTAGCAGGTGCTGGAGGTGCTGGAGGCGATGACGGTGATAACCAGCGACAATTTTTCCCGGGTCACAATATGTACATTACCTTAGACCCGGAAGCGAGCGGCGTTGAGGACTACCGTGAGATCATTTCTTTCCTCATTCGCTCGAGGATATTTCACGCGATCACGACGACTCTGCCAATATCCTTACCAAATATCGAGGATTTCTGGCAGACGGTGGAGTACGATTGTCGTGTTGAGCCCCCGGTTATGCGAGCAACCGTCAACAACCAACAAGTTCAGTTCTCATCTGAACAAATACGGGTGGCGTTACGGTTTGGAGAGGAGACTCGGGACGACCCGACTGACTTTGTGGCTCCGTTTCGTGATGGAGCATTCTTACGGATGGGATATTCTGGTCCCTTGAGCGATACCCAGAGACGGAAGGGGTTCTTGCTCGATCAGTGGCGCTTCCTCATGCACGTGATGATCGTGTGTATGTCTGGGAGGAAGGCGGGTACTGACGGAATGGGTGCGACCATGCAGTCAGCAATGACTGCTCTGACTTATAACAAACGTTATAGTTTTAGTCAGATGGTCTTTTATGAGATCGACAGGCAGAGGAGGGCCATAGCTCGTGAGCGGTTCATAATGTATCCAAGATTCATCCAGATGATCTTGAACCATGTGGCTCCAAATTTGCCTCAACGACGCCCGATAAGATACGTGGAGAGTGTGAGCAAGCGTATCTTTGCTCAATGTCGCACATCCAGTGCGAGGAGCAAGCCTGAATTGCGTCCAAGGCATACTCCACTTTTTGGGTTCTTAATAAACCCGGGGTATGTTCCTGCTGCTGGGGACGAGTTCAGAGATCCTCAACCACGACAGGCGGGAGCACCTCAGGCTGTACCTGCTGCGCCTGTTGTGTCGGCTGAAGAGGATGTTGACCTTGATGCTGCATTTGGCGGCCAAGGGTTCTTCGACATGGATCGTTTTGATTCACAAGAAGAAGTGCAGGTCTATGCTGCACAGGTTCCGGAAGTGAGTGTAACTAGAGCAGCTACGACGGTGGCTGACTCAGATCTTGACGATGTGATGGATGAAGCGAGGAGGATGTTGGTGACTCGTGAGAGGACGTTGGGGAAGAGGAAGAGGACAGTTGATGATACTGAGTCTGAAGAAGAAGAAGCGGATATACACAAGTTGATCAGACGTTCACGACGTGAAAGGACAGGTGCTGGTATGGGAGCTGGAGAGACTTCATGAGTCATACGTTTTGCTCCATCCGCACTGTCAGGTATGTCAATTGTTCCTACTTCTGTACAGGTTACAAGCGCCGCAGATGTTCCTGTGGTGGCTACATCAGCTGTTGGCATCCCATCCATCACACTACAGACGACGACTCCGGAGATTGTGTCGTTACCACCTCCAACGCTTATTCCTTCAGAGGTGGTGGCACAATTTGTAGAGTCGACTGTCGTCGCAACTGCAGGGTTGTCGGTCACGATACCACCTGCGGTTACGTCCACAACTGCTTCTGAAGTCCCAGTTGCATTCGAAATCCCTGCTGAGTATACTCCAGATACATCTAATATGAGATTTGATTTCGATGCAACCATCTCAGACTCGGAGAGAATAGCTGCACTTGAGCGAGTCGTGGCAGAGCAATCAAGGATCAACTTTATCCAGACCCAGGCTATTCAACGCCTTGTAGCAGAAAATCAACTACAGTCGTCCCTCCTGGTTGAGCATGGGAGGATTATAGATGCTATGAAGGCGTTCTTGGCATCTCAGGGGGAGACAGGCTGTAGAGGCGACGAGTTAAGGACTAAGAAGAGAAACGACAGAGACGATGATCCCAATGCACCGAAAGGTGCAGGTGGTGAGTTGCCAAGAACTTCTCAAGCTCTTGGGACTTCCACAGCTCAGGGGGAGTCTGCAGGTGCAGTTGGTGGTGATGAGGTGGTGATGGTTGATGATGAAGATGATGTGATTGATGCGTTGAGAGAGTTAGATGATGATATGCTAGAGGATGATGTGTTTGATGATGATGTGATGCCGTGTGAGGAGATTGAGAAGATTGGCGCACAGATTGTGATTGAAGATGGGATAGAAGAGGGGGAGATAGTAGAAGAAGATGTTGAACACGAGATCCCAGATGTTGAGAAAGCCGACATGGGTACTGAGATGGATGAGACTGAGTGGGAGGAGCAGCCTAGGTGGAAGGAAGGCTGTGCTCATTGGTTTATTAAGACCAAGAAGCCTGTTGTTCCAACCATGTTCAAGAAGAGTTATAACATCAAAGGCTATGCTGAGTCGAAGAAGGGAATTATCTGTTGGATATATGATGAACAGATAAAGTTGTTTGTGGTGAAGCGTTATGATGGTATTCAATACTTCAAAAGAACCTTGAGATCTCTCAATACGTTGCCGGAATGTGAGGTGAAAGATTTGGCTAGGTTGGGCCTGATAAATAGAAGTGACGACAACATGGCAAGAGTGATTGGGAAGATCGTGTGGAAAGAAAGCATAAAAGAGAAGAAGTTTGAATTATTAAAGCCACAGAAGGGAAAGCTCGTGGAGGATACAGAAAGGGGAATGAGAGCAGATGGCAAGCCATGGATGGTGATGAAGTACAAACCAATCCGATGCATCAAGGAGGTTCCAATGAAGACTATGCCTCAAGATGTGTTGAAGAATCTAAAATGGTGGTATGTTGATTGCCAGACTGCTGAAGCCGTGATGGAAGACGAAGACGAACAAGAAGTGCTGAGGGTGTATGATCCGATGCATCTTGTTAACTTATCGAAAGCTGATTTGCAAGTGTTGAATGAAAAGAAGATATTCTATATTCCTGCTTGGAAGGACGAAGCAAGGAAATATCAGCGAGTAGTCACGGTATGTGTTAGAGAAGGAGTGCATGCGTGAAGATACAGGATTACAAGACAAGAGCTTTAAGATCAAGATATGAAGCTACTGCCAAGGGGGAGTCTGTTGGTGCATGAATGTCAGTAGTTCATAGTCTAGTGTCTGTAATCGAGTCTGTAATGTTATTTATGTTTTTGTTATAAGCGAAGTTGTTCACAAGTTCGCCTAGGCGAACTTGTTGAACGAGCGAAGTTATGGACAACTTCGCCTGAACATATCAGGCGAAGTTGTCGTGTATTTAAGTCCTAGGTTACGGCTTCATTTGTGTTGGTTAGTCAGTGAATCAGTTGTTCGTGTAGTTGAACGTGTGTTCTGTAACAGTGATATTTACATCACGTGTGTTCGGTTATTAATATATAACGTGTTTCGGTTATTCGTGTGTTTGTGTTCTATACTCGTAACGATCTACGCAGGGATTCCGCACCTGAGTAGACCGCGATATCTCGTGCGATCCGTCCAGGGAACCTACACTCATCACCAAACGATTGGGTGCCGTAATCGATAGCTTGGTTGGGACGGCACTCGTTAATGCGGATGACCTTGTCCATAGTGGTTATCCGTTGGAGAGTAGCGATTGCGTCTCCCAAACCAGTCAGCTTCGGCGGGTCACATCCCTTGAATGACTTATAGTTGCACTCACCTCGGCCCCTCCTCCTATCATCAACTTTCACAGACTTAACTACACTCGTGGCCTCCCTCTCTCTTTCATCATCTTTCTTACCATTTCCACCAGCCCCTTCAGCAGTTCTTTCATGACTTCAAACGGACTCTTTAGGAGTCAAGTTCTTCATGGCAGTAGCTACAGCTTGAACAATAGCTGCTTGAATTGCGGGATCTAGTTGAACCCCTTCGTTTTTGTTTGGGTTTCTTCCAGCTGTGCTTCCTTCATCTCCGGTGTTAGAAGCTGTTTCAACCGAAGGTTGTTAGACACGACGAGGCCTGCCACGACGTCCAGTGCGACCTCCAGCTCTCACAATTCCTCCAGTTCCAACCATCATATTCTAAAAAGGAAAACACAAACGTCATCACTCAAGGAACTATTTAGTACAAGGATAGTAAGGCTAACAGGTAATAACAGTAGCCAGCTATAATTAGCTGATCACATTACTTTCCGTGTCCTATACACTTCCTCTTATGAGTCTATTTGTGATGATTCTAATCTTGAACCGTTAATCAATCAAACAAGCAAGAAATCCTATCTGTATCACTAACACATCCTTTCTCTAGCAATTAAGCTAACATTAACATTTATTATCCAACCATACATTTTACCATTACCGAGCTTGCTTGAGTGACACATGGCATTCTTGAACTGGCGTCTTCTTACTTGAATCTCATTCTCTATTCGAGTCTAAGCATGTAGGATGCTCAAATCTCTCGAACTTCGCTCTGATACCAACTTGTAAGGCCCTGTTACCGGTGCCTCACATTTGGACGTTGGATTTACTCATCAACATAGTTCCAATCATCAGAGTTAATAAAACATTCGCGGAATATTAAAAAATTCATAAAACATTACACATAAATCCATAAGTTGGCTTAAACAAACGTCTTGTCTTTTAAAAACAAAGAACTTAAACATAAATCGTCTTGGGTCTTCAGATGCCAGCCTCTTATTCATTTGCCACGTGTTCCCCTCAAGCGAGTTGCTTCATCCTACTCACCTGCGTGCATACTTAAAGCCAGCTGCACTGAGTGAGTTCTAGTGAATCATACAATATACAACACAATCATACTTACATACTTTCGTTCATACTTTCATACTTTTATCTTATACTTACTTACCTTCATAACTTACGGTTTAAAGAGCATTACGCCCTACTTTCCTCGAGTATTATTAGGGCCCGGTTCTCTCATGCCTAGAATATTATTGGGATTCGTTTCCCTCTTGCCTCGAGTATTATTAGGGTTTGGTTCTCTCTTACCTCGAGTATTATCAGGGCCTGGTTCCCTCTTTGTTACCATACAACCATACATCAGTTACTCATACATGTATACATACATATCATACATACATTATACATAGCATTATAACTTGACAGTACGTGCAATATCCGAAGATCTTTCATGTATCGACAAGCAATCATTCATACCTTTCACAAAATCACATAAGGCATACACTTATCTCTTAGGATAAGTGTATTAACAATCACATCGAGTATGCACACAACCCCAAAAACATAGAAAGGAATGGGGCTAGAAACTGACCTGGATTATGTTACGCTCCCCGTTAATCGTTATTCCCTTTTTTAATTGAGCCCGCTAACAGTTAAATATATATTGTTAATTAACCATATAATTAATTAAGTTGGTATCTTAGTTAACCAATGTATTTTATCTAGGTTGGGCTTGTTTATTTAGTTCATGATGATGAGCTAGTTTAATTTTAACTTGGGATATGGGATTAGCATTTTTGTGGACTTAGTTAAGTCAGGCCCAACTGTCCATTATCTGGGCCAACAGCCGACTAAGATATCTAGCCCAACTTGGTTCAGGTCCAAAGCCCATCGGAAACTTTGTGGACGAGACTCAAGGCAGAGAACCATGATGACCGAGAACCCATGTTTGACCGAGATCCCCTGTTTGACCGAGATCCCAGGTTTGACCGAGAACTCAGGTCACCGAGAACTCATATTTACCGAGAACCCGTGTTTGACCGAGAACTTAGGTCTGAAGCAATCTGTCTATATATTTCTTATTTTTTATTCCTTTCTTGGCTCAGGTAACGACTAACGGTCTATATCACAACTTTTAACCACCTTTTTCCAGTCTCCTTAACCGCTTTACACCCCATGTTATTACATCATCAAGATCTAACCCATTTTAGGCATAAAGCTTAAACCTTTATCAACCACAAACCCGTTTTAGCTAGGTCCTTAACTAACAAGTTGATTAATTCCATGATTAACATCAAGTTTGCTACATTATTGTTCGTTTACACCCGATCTACTCTAGGTTTAAGTTTCATTGCTAAGCGTACATAAAAGCATAAACTTTAAGATCAAGAACGCACCTTTAACGTTTGTTAGGTCACGGTTCAGCTAGTTTATGAACAATAGTCTTGAATCTTGTTTAAATATCCAAGATCTATCAATCGGTAGCTTGATTTGAGTCTTGGATTCTTTCCCTAGTTTCCAGCCGTAAGGGTGTGTTTAAATGTGTGTGTTTTGATTGTGTAGAGAATAAGATGGGTAAGATGGATCGAAATGGAAAGGATTAGGGTTTAAGGGTTATTTATACTCCCTTAAGCCCATGGACCTAAAGCTCATCTTTCCTCTTTGGTCCAGAACTAATTCCATCTAATTAGCCTTCTTAAATCGAGTAAACTTTTCCATTGAAATAAATAATATATTAAATGTTTTTATTTGAAATTTTGGGATGTTACATATCTTATAATAAACACACACACACACATAAATGCAAGTTCTCTAGGAGATTTGACCAAAGACGTAACTTAATGAGGTTGGTTTTAATAAAATAATGTTTGTTTTACATTAAATGTTAATTTTGATAATTTATAAATTATTTATAACCTTAAAACCCTTTTATAAAAAGAAAGTAACAAACCGCGTCCATGGGGCGCGAACCCGCTCCCCTGGCCGGTTCACTGGAACTGATCGCCCATAGACTGGCCAGTTGGGCTGGTGTGTCAAATGTTAAACATATGAAACCAAAAACTTTTAAACAGAACCCAGATTCACTCCTAAATGAATATGAACCCTAAATTCACAATTGATCAATTGGTTGTGTAATAGTTAAATCAACAATGGGATAATGATATATGACGATCGACGCATATGTTACATATATGAATTACCTTAATCATAGGCGAATTGATGGTTTAATTTGACTATCTACGGCTGGTTATTGTACGAGCTACGAGACGATGGTGGTTGTTGTTATGTAGAAATTAACCATAAGGTTTTTAGTCGCGAGTTTATAGAGAAGATGCATGCCCGTTTAATTTGATTATGAATGACTCTATATAGTATAATATTGATTTTATTGAGTCGGTTGTGTTTAACCTAGAAACTAAATCAATTGTGATTTTATCTCTTAATTAAATTGTCGGTTAAGATCGGTTTTAGTATGTCAATGATCTAAGAGAATCAAGTTCGTTAATAATACAAGAATTATGGTCCAAGGAAACTAATCGGGTAAATGGGTATAGGATATGGGTTCGGGTTATGGGTGAAAAAGGTGGATATTAATTTGTGAAATTTGCAAATAAGTCCTTGCGCTTTAGTCTTTAAAAATATAGAGTTTAAAACCTAGCTTAAGGGTTAAATTTATATATTTACAAAGTTATAATATTAACAAAATAAAGAAAAGGAAAAATATATTTTTATCTAATGTAATATTTTATTGATTTAAAATTACCCGAAATCAAAAACGGGTCGGGTAATGCCTATAAGTATAATTAATGAAAAGTTCGAGTTGTTACAAATAAATTGAGTGGAAATAAATTATTTTTCTAATATACTAAAATAGTATTATATGAATAAATTGTAATTTTGTTGGATAAAATGAAGAGGGTGCAAATAAAAAAATTAAATTAAATTAGTTTAACATTTTTAATTATTATAATTAAATTAGTTAAATATATGAATTAGAGAGATATTTATTATTGTTTTATTAGTTTTATTAATTGAAGAGATAGGGTGCATTTATTGTTGCATTTACATTTTTTTTAATTATTATTAAATATTTAAAACCTAAAAGCTCATATTTATTTCTCGTATATGTCGCACTAATATCATTTCTCTCCTGAACTTAAGAATATATATATATATATGGGATGGTTCAAGAGAGAAATGATATTATTGCAAGAAATGTAAGAAATGAATATGGACCACTAGTTTTGTTTTAAGTTTTAAATGCTTAAAGCTAAATAAAGAAACTATTAATTATTCTTTTTCTTCAATTAATATAACTAATAAACCATAATACTTATTTATTTAATTAATATAACTAATTAAATTATTATAATTAAAAAGTATTAAGAACTCATTTATTTTTATAAATTAATTTTTGTTTCTTGAATTTTTATCCTAAACAAGTATAATTTATTCATACATTAAAATTTCTTTCTATCAAAAACTAATTTCTTCCAACTCAATATATTAATATTCATCAACACATACATATATTATGATGAATAATACCAAAAAACAATTTTACATGTGTTTGCATTAGATATCAACAAAAAACATACAACCTACACAATAACATATAATCTATATTTGTTCTAAGAATAAGACAACATATAACCTATACACGAAAAACATTTGACCTACACACAAAATTCATCATCAATAAAATACACGCACACGAAAACATATAGCCTACACACAAAAAACATATAACCTACACACGAAAATTTTATCTTACACAAATACAATTTATTCATACATTAATTTCTTTTCAAAACCAATTTCTTCAAACTCAACATATCAATATCCATCAACACGTAGTTACATTGTGATGAATAATACAAAAAACTATCTTACACATGGTTGCCTTAAATGTCAATAAAAATATACAACCTACACAAAAACATATAACCTACACTTGTTCTAAGAATAAGAAAACATATAGCTTACATACGAAAAACATATGACCTACGCATGTGTAGGTTATGTGTATCTTTGTGTAGTTTATATAATTGTTGATGTCGAATTACATATGTAAGTTATATGTTTTTTATATGTTGTACGTTTTTATTGCTTAAAACAAGTGTATGTTATATAACTTTGTGTAGGTTGTATATTTATTGAACTTAAATACGTTTATATATGCTAATATATTTTGTGGAAATTATTTTTATAATATAAATAAATAGTATTATATGAATAAATTGTATTTATGTTGAATAAAATTAAGAATGTGTAAATAAAAAATAAAACTAAAGTAGTGTTTTTATCTTTTTAATTATTATAGTTAAATTAGTTAGATATATTAATTAGAGATATTTATTATGGTTATATTAGTTGTATTAATTGGAGAGAGAGAGTGCATTTATTGTTGCATTTACATCTTTTTTATTTATTTTGAAATATTTAAAACCTAAAATAAACTAGTGGCTCATATTCATTTCTCTCATTTCTTGCAATAATTTGATTTCTTTCTTAAACTTAAACCTATGTATATATATATATATATATTACAGATTAATTAAGAAGCAAAGGTTCAAAACAAGAAAAACATTAACGCGGGGTTCGGTTTATGAAAGTAATGTTTACTTAATGTTTGTGAATATATATTAATAACTAAAAATGATTAAAAAAAACTTATGAAAATAATAATTTCAATACCGGGCCTGGAAACTCGAATCCGCACCCAGGCCGGTTTTCAGTCTTAAGAAACATGTGATGGCCATCAGGCTAGCGTCTTCACTTGGTTAAAACCGGAAAATGGTTTAAAAAATACACAAGGCTTGTTCTTCTCAAATTAGAATACAAACCCTAGAATTCAAAATCAGTTTAATTTATCATCGTTGATTGAAATTTATTTTGGGTTAACGTTAACCGTTTAAGAACGAATCGAATACATGATTTAATTACCTGAATAGGTAATGATATGAAGAAGAACGAAGAACAAGACGTCCGGCTCTGACATGATCTCATAAAGGGTCTGGATGGCTTTGAATAGTGAAAATGATTTAGGGTTTAATTTCGTGAGGGTGAAGGGATGTTACGGACGAGTTTA
This sequence comes from Bidens hawaiensis, assembly GCF_021521415.1. Lineage (NCBI taxonomy): Eukaryota > Viridiplantae > Streptophyta > Magnoliopsida > Asterales > Asteraceae > Bidens > Bidens hawaiensis. Next base: position 2,149,320 of record NW_027491014.1, read on the forward strand.
ATTGTACTCTAATCATGTATTTATAGTGTTTAAGAGGTCAAGAAAGCTGCGGCTCGTATAACTTGAATTAGCTGTCAAATTGTTATCATTTACCATGTTTAAAGTGTCGGTGTGATTCATTTATGATAAAGAAATGATTTGGAGTTGTCACTTACATTGATTCCACCGCGAGTTAAGGAGACAACAAGGTTTGGGGGGAGGGGGGTATAACCGGTAGTGGGAAAGGGGGAAGGAGCGAAGAATGGTTTTGGATAGATTTTGAAATTTTGTCGTTAGGGTTAGATGAATAGGCTAAGTTAATACCAAAATAGATAAGGGGGGTAAAAATGCACATAATTGATACTTTTAGAACTCGTTTACAAATAAAATAATATCGAGGGCACACAATGATAAAATAACATTTTACGTTTTATCCAATAACGAGGATTCAAAAATAATTCTAATAATAATAATAAAAATAATGATGATACAATAAGTAAACAAATAAACAATAACAAAAATAAATAAATGGGTCGAGTCTTCAGGTCTAAAAATTGACGAATGCTATAGACCTCCTGGCCGAGACGAGAATAGTTGACTACACCATACTACTTGACCCATGCCTACCAAGCTCAAACCCATCAACCTATGTCCCTCAAGCTTTTCCAATCAATCAAAGTCAACCTTACTTAACCCAACACTACCAAACCCCGCAACCACAAGCTCAAGTTTACTAGACATATTTCCACCAAACAACCTTCTTGCAAACTGTTCGAGCTAACGTTATTCAAGCTACCCCACATCAAACTACCTCTACTGCTCCAACTCCTATGAATGCAACTGATCATGGTGCCTCAAGACACATCAATTAAGCTACTCAACGATCATGAAGACTCTTGCCGTTTTCTTTATTTATCTTAATTTATCTCGTCTTTTCTTAATTACGTTTTGTAACGCCTCTTTATGGCCTTGGATTATTTTCTATTTGAACTATTTACCTTTTATCTAATAAATAAAGTTTCTTTTGATTAAATAGATTGCTTATTAAAGCCTACTTCTATCTTATTTCTTTATCATCAATAACCTTAACTATTTATAAGCTACCCTTCTTAAATTTTATATACTTATATCCTTGCGATGTCTTAGACATTTCTCTATTTAAATCCACTACAACTTTTGAAATTATTTTTATACATTGATGACTTTCTAGTGTTCTAAATTAAAACTCCTTAAAACTTTTTCTTCCTCAAAAATCATGTTTTAATCAAACGTTTTGTAAATCCACACGATGGGACGAATCATGTGGACCATCCGACGATAACAATAGTTATGGTCCGGAACATAATTATCGAAGTCTTCGCATGGAAATCATGAAGCGCGAAGTTGTGTGTCATAATATAGAACTGAAAGTAGTTGGGATAACGGTACAAATGTAGAAATGATAAGGACATGGTGGATACGCCGTCGGTACATCCTATATATAAGTGCCCTTATCGGACTTTCATTTGAAGCGTTATTATAACTATTCAAAGTTCTGTGTCATGATAAATTTTTAAATTTTATTTTAATTTTTTCTCTCTTTAAAATTTAATGGTTTTGTTATAGTATGCTTTAATTTCGAGACGAAATTCCCTAAAGTAGGGGAGACTGTTACAACTCGGGTTTTCCATCTAATATATTATATTCGTTACTCGACCTATTTGCGTTTATGGTAAACTAATCACTAAAATATTATATTATTTAATTATACTTTAATATCCATTTTAACTTTGATTAATATACACTTTTCACCCCTTAACTAGCTTTAACCCAACCTTGTATCCATTTAAAATTTTCAAGGACTAAATCTGTAATTTACTAATATTAATCCACCAATACCCAAACCCATATCCTAATACCCAGGTCCAGCCCTAATACCCAAATCCATATCCTAATACCCAAATCCAGCCCTAATACCCAAACCCATATCTAGAAGACTTGGACCTTAATTCTCGGAAACAATATGGAAACTGGATCAAAAGTTTGTTATACTTGCTTATTTCGTTCACACCGACATCACAATTATGTTAATGCAATCATACTCGATCTGTTTTTCCTTATTATCTTAGTCGACCCTAAGGCTTAAATCGATATACCTTTAATCGTTATTGATAATGCAATTAAACTTCCAGAAACCTTCACACAACCCTCGCCTACAATAACCCTATCATCAATTACATTAAATTTGCCGTTTTATATCTCGTTCGTAAGCATTAGTGGCCGGAAACTGTGGGATCTCATTCACCTTCAATTATAACGCGTTAAGGTAATATAATTATATGGTTTTGGTCGGATTTAAATGGGGATTAAAAGCCCTAAACTTAATCAGTCGTACCTAAACCCGATTTCCAATTTCAAAATTAGGGTTCATGTTCAACTTTGTTCAATCTGTTTCTGTTTATTAAGTTTTGGTTCAGGTTTATATTTGCAGATGCTGGTTAGCCCAGCGGGGTAGTTCACTTGAGTCATGGGGGGCAGGTCGCGGGTTCGATCCCCTGCCACCCCAAATCTTTATTGATTTTTGTTATTTTTTCCTTTCTAAAACCTTAATTAAGTATATTATTAATATTAATAATCAAATAAAACTATTTTATTGAAAACCGCTTTTATGATACTTGTTTTCTCTCATTTACGTTCGTGTATATATGTATAAGTAAGCATATATGGTTATATATATAATAACATAAAAACTAATATTTTGAATATAAATATAAGTAACAAGTAAATTACATATATAAATATATTTATATAATTTAAATTGACAAACTAATAATATTTTTTTAGATGTATTTTTACTTTTATATTTTATATACTTTATATATTTATACTTTATAAAACTAACAATATCTTAAGATGTGTTTTACTTTTATTTAAACAAACTAATGATTTTGTATACAATATCTTTATATATATATAATATGATTAAAAAAGAATATACATTAACTTAATTATCGAGCTTTCATATTTGATCTAGTTCGTTAACTTAGCATATTCGTATTCTATTTTACTTTATAGGCTTTATCGTCAACGCGTGATTTTCCGCATTCTTATTATCTCAATCACCGTTGTTCGCCTATCGAGGTGAGTATCACATTCCCCTATTTTACTTGTTTTCCACGTTTTGGGGACATATGCGTAAATATATTTCTAATTATTTACTTATACTTAAAACTGCAACTTTGTCTTATGTGTTAACAACTTATACCTTACTTGTTTATGTGCTTATTTGCTTTGTATGCTTTCGCATTCGGAGAGGTCCAACATAATCTCAGTCTAGTATGATCATACGCCAGTCGTTATAGCTTTGTGCTTCTCGACATCTCAGTTATACTTGCTTATTTGGTTAATTTGTTATACTCATACGACTTGTTGTAGATACTTATTTTTCTATATGAACCTTCAAACTGTTGTGTTGCTCACTCAACCTTGTGTTGACAAAACTTCTTTATTTTCAACGCATATGCAGGTATCGTTTGATGTGAAGTACAAGATCATTTAAGGATTTATGCTAGAAGAAAACTTAATGAGATATATTGTTATTGATTGATATATGTACTTGTGTATTTGAATTCTGTATGGATAATTTTTATTTGAAAATTAATTTAATAGATATCGACACTTTTAATAATGCATGACAGTAACCTTGAGAGCTGTGACAATCAGTTCGCGCCCCGGCATTTCCGCCGTAGGTTGGGGTGTGACAAAAGGTAAACTATAAATGTAACACCCCGTAACCGCAGCGGAAACGTAAACGGGATGCAACAGACACCTCTGATATCAACCACATTGTTTATAAAGAAAACTGAATACATTAATATACTTCAAATTACATTATCTTGTATTTCATTACCGTCTAGGTGATACACACATCATACAATATCATCATCATCATCATCGTACTCAGTATATCCCACCAATAGCAAAGCTATAGTAGGGTCTGAGGAGGGTAAGATGTAGACAGCCTTACCTCTACCCCATAAGGATAGAGAGGCCGCTTCCGGTGAGACCCCCGGCTCGATAGTAGTTTTGCATCAAGCCTTGGACATAAGGCACATAACACTCAATCATTGGGACACCGGCTGATCGGTGCATGTACCCTTGTCTTTCGGCTATCAACGCCACTACATGATACCTGATTAACCGTCCGTCACTTTTAACGTTATTTTCACGAGATTAGTAAAATAACGTCAAAATTAGTGCGATTTCACTTTTGCCCACCCGAGGGTTCACACATATATACATCACTTTTAACGTTATTTTCACGAGATTAGTAAAATAACGTCAAAATTAGTGCAATTTCACTTTTGCCCACCCGAGGGTTCACACATATATACATCACATCATACAATACGATACACAAATCTATTTGTTATAATGTATCCTAATATCCTGCACTCAAATCTTACACACATCAAGCACTTAGCACGTAAGCAATCACTTCATCTTAATTGTACCTGAAAAACATGTGAGAAAACGGGTCAACTACGAATAGTTGGTGAGTTTCACAATTTGAGTAAACCATGATAAATCCATATCAAAATATAATATTATCTGGGGACACTGTTAACCCAATACTGTACTCATTCCAGGGGCAATGTTAACCCAGAATTACGATGTAATTATGCTGAGCCCACAAGTGAAACCTCTGACTATCACACACAACCCCCGTGGCATATCCCCCGCCCACGGGCCCGTGCCATATCCCCCGCCCACGGAACTGCCCCAAACCGCTATGTCTAACATTACATAGCAAAATAAATAACAACAAAATAGACATGTGCAACTGGCTGGGAAACATCAGCATATCCATGCCGGACCAGTTGGGTTTGTCAAACCAATAGTACTATCCACACTCTACCGGCTTTCAGTTAATCACTCGTGTTCCGGGGCCGTAGAATGTTAGCAACTCAGACAATTACCATCTTAGTACATTTCCGTACGATTCCCGTACAATAAAATATATATAAATCCACGCAAGTCCATGTGTTCAGTATGTATTTAAACATTTCAGTAAAAACATGCTTCCGCCCCGAGAAAATATTCGAAAACAGTTCAGAAAAGGGGGCTCGTGAAACTCACCTTAGCACATGCAAGCAGGTAACAACAATCATTATCAGTTAACACGTCCGATCTGTAATATGATCCCTACGATCGTTACTATACACTCATTATTAATATAACTTTAACCAAGTTAACCGGTACATCTGGGGACACTGTTAACCCAGCACTGTACTCGTTCTGGGGGCAATGTTAACCCAGAAACACTTCTCCGGACTCAGATTGTGATGTCGTTTAGAGTTCCATGGTCACAACTAATATTAGTCGTTTTTCTCGTTTTCCGTGCCTAGCACGGTTATCCGTTTTTACGTTTCAAAAATGAGTTTGGTCACACACGACCCGAAAGTAGTGGTTGACTGATAATTTAATTAAAGTAGTGAGATTTGAGCTCGGTTTATACGCCCCGATTGGTCGCGGGTCCCGTTTCCGTCTTTCACGTACCGGAAACTGTTAAATCGGACAAAAATTACTCAAATCATCCGAATTATTTTCGGATGATTTATTTTTACTTGTTTAACTCATTTATATGAAAATAGTTCATTTTTAGGGTTTTTATACACCAGTCAGCTCGCTTAAGCGAACTTCACCGGTTTACGCGTTTTAACTTTAAAAGTTTGATAATTAGCACAAATAATTACCCGCTTAATCTCGGATCTTGAATTTTGCACAAACCACTTTTTGACAGTGGAGAATTTTATAAAAATATTTCCAGAATTAATTTTTATATTTAAAATTTATTTATCTATTTTTAAACACCATTTAATCACAAAATATGTCGTAAATACCAAACGATCTTAGAAAAATCCCAAATTTCTCCTGGATGTCCCCTGCCATCCACATAGTGCCCTGTAATTTTTCCAGAACCAAAATCTTCTTTTACATGCCATTTTCACTAAAACCGAGCTAGAAAACCCTAGAACTCGTTTAACCGAAAAGCCTACTTAGACTTCTCCAAATGACCTCAAATTTTGTATGTGACTTATACATGATATAAAAAGCGTATCTAAAATTTTCCAGAATTTTTCATGATATTTAACTATTTTTCACCATATTTGGCCAAAACCGAGCATTAAATTCACCAAATATTCATCCTTTATCCAAAAATTACCAAAAATTCACAGAACTCATATTTTTATGTGTAGATCATCCCTGTAAAATTTCATCACCTAAATCTACACGTATCACAATCTGTCCAAATATCCCAAAACCGAACATAACCGAATATACCTTTCGTTTTCCGCCACTACAAGCTACAGACTCGTCTTTCCGCCTTATTTACCACTAAACACAGAACCTACAAACAACATACCACAATACCAAGCAAGTTACACTCACGATCAAGCCATTTCTTTCATGGTTTCGGTTATAATTCCAAAAACAAAGATTTAACCGTAAAAATTCGTTTTTGATTCGTTTAACTCCTTTCTTGGACCAAGATCCCTTGTATAACCCGTATGCATCACTTGATCATGCAAGAATCGGTTTTCATCTTTGAAACCTCATTTTCTTGCAAATAAACTCAAGAAACGAAGATGAACACGTGAATAACTCGATTCTTTACCTTGTTTTCTTGCTACAAACTCTCGGTTTTGGATCATGATCTTGAGAGAGTTGAATATTGTTGGAGTGTTTGATGAGAAAAAAGAAAATGAAGTGGGTTTGTGGGGGTGGTGGTTCGATCGGCCTCTTGGAGGGGTGGGGTGGGACCCACCTCTTCATTTCTAGCCACATGTTTGGATTCTCGAAATCCGGATAATGTTTTGGATAATCTGGTTCAGTTCGTTTTTCGGTTAAATGTCTAATTCGGCTTAAAACGAGGCTAAAACGGTCGTTTTTTCGGCTTAAAAATGAAATTTATATAAAACCGATTTAAAAACTTTAAAAACTTAAACCATGACATTTATTAACTTAAAATATCATATTATTAATTATTGCGCATCTTTTTCGGCTGGATCGATCGTCTCTTGCTCGGTTTGGTATTAAAGGTTTCGTTTAACGTACCGACGTACATTAAATTGAAATTCTTTTTCTGTGCCGTACTTTTCTTATCCCGAAGCATTAATGCTTCGTAAAATCGCTACATATCATATATCTCGTCTATAATTGAACCCTAGATTCGTTCGGGTTTCAATAACTATCGATCGATTGATCGCATATTCAATACGATGAATTATATATTCACGTACAATCCATACAGTGAACCCTGTATTCTCGTATAATTACTATGGTAATTCATGTACCCGACATTAAATATAACGTAACGATTGTCTACCGGTTAGAGTATACCTGGTTTCGTCGGAATCGTTACATTCTCCCCCCGTTAAGAAATTTCGTCCTCGAAATTTTACGCGCCCACTATCCCCTTTCCGAGAGAAAGGTGGGGGTTTTTCCTTCAGAATTCACCCTCGCGTTACCAGGTATAATCTGGTCCTCGCTGTGAATTCCATTTAATCTTAATCAATAAAGCTTGGTGTGTCCAAACTGTTTAGTTTTCCCGTCTACTATTTCTACAGAATTATTTATGATATCAAGTATGTTTTCTATGAGTACTTTCGTTGCCTCATCGCTTAGGTACTTTTCAATCCGTATACAGGGCAAAACGTCATGTATAGTACTTAGCCCATGGAGTACTTTAATCGATAAACTAAATGACCAATCATGGAGATAGTCTCATGAGGTCCAATATATTAAGGAGCTATTTTCGGTTTTGCCAAACCTCATATCACCTCTCAAAGGTGATGCCTTAAAAATGCCTTGTCACCTCTTTCCAGTGACAATGGTTTCCTTTGAACGTTGGCACAAATCCTTTGCCAATCTCGCGCTGCTTTCAACTTATCCTAAATATTATAAATCCGATTGGTTGTTTCTCGAATCAATTCAAATCTTATGGCTTGAGTGACGCCCAATTTCAATTTAACAAATTGGTGATAATTACTTCACCCATAGAAAGCTTCAAGTTCTCGATGCTTCCTTCCCCGCCTTCCAATAATGGAAGTAGGATGACTATTTCGATCTGAGATAATTGAAAATGGTACTCCACGACGAGATACCATTTCACCATCATGAATTTGGGCGAGAATTCATTGTGGTAATCGTCATGGATTGGGATGAAATGCGAGGATTGGTTAATCGATCCGCGATTACCCAATTTGCCTCATGCCTTTGATATATCTTGGGAATTTGCGTCCCGAAATCCATTGTAATTTATTCCCACTATCATTGGCGAATTTTCTGTCGTTGTGGCGTTCCCAAGGGTTTTCGGTATGCAGCCTTATCTCTTGCATAACTTAAATATTCACCAACATACGTAACCATATCTTTCTCCAAACTCGGCCATTGATAAAATCCTTTCAGATATTCGTATCATCAATAGTCTAATCCGATCCCAGATGTATGGAATATTTCGATCTATGCGCTTCGTCCATGATTAATTCACGAAGGTCATGGGGGTCGGGATCCAAACCCAATTTTTGAAGTAGAGAATTTCGTCCACGCGTTGTTCGAAATTCTTCTCATTGCCGTAAAGTCCCTACTTTTCCAATTGCTCCTCTTTCAACGCCTCACGTTGAGCGACTCGAATCAGGTCCGAAAGGTTCGACTGGACTATCATCCCCAGTACTCGCACTCGCAATGGCTTACCCCGATCTTTCCTACTCAAGGCATCGGCTACGACGTTAGCCTTACCGGGGTGATAATGGATGTCACAGTCATAATCGCTTAACAACTCGACCCATCTTCGTTGCCTCCTATTCAGTTCTTTCTGATCGAATATGTGCTGCAAACTATTATGATCGGTGAAGATGGTGCACTTCGTACCGTAGAGATAAAGTCTCCAGATTTTAAGTGTGAAGATAACCGCTCCCAGTTCTAAGTCGTGAGTAGTGTAATTTTTCTCGTGTACTTTTAACTGTCGGGAAGCATAGGCTATAACCTTATTATACTGCGTCAACACGCTTCCTAACCCTCTACGCGATGCGTCACAATACGCGACAAAACCATCGTCTCCATCGGGGAGACTTAAAATCGGCGCTTGGCACATATTTAATGGTTTCTATCTTATTTGGATCTTTGTGAAATCCTTGTTGCTTTACAACATGACCAAGGGATTATGCCTTCTTTATTCAAAATCACATTTCGAAAACTTCGCGTATAGCTCCTCTTGCTTTAACACTTCCGCCATTTTCTTTAGACGTCGTTCGTGCTCTTCCTTACGTTGCAAATATATCAAAATATCATCAATGGATGCTATGACAAATTTGTCAAAATAAAATTTACAGACTCGGTTCATGAGTTCCATGAATACTGCCGGCGCATTTGTTAGCCCGAAAGGCATAACTAAGAATTCATAATGGCCGTAACGAGTCCGAAACGCTGTTGTTGCAACGTCCTCCTCTTGGATGTTTCATTTGGTGATAACTATTTCTAAGATCAATTTTTCTAAAATAAATCGCCCCTTGCAGTTGGTTAAACAGATCATTCACTTCGAAGAAGTGAATACCTATTCTTGATCGTCACTTTATTCAATTCTCCCTAATCAATACATATCCTAACACTTCCGTCCTTCATTTCCCAAACAACACTGGTGCACCCCATGGTGACTAACTAGGTCGTATGAAACCTTATCCAATAATTCTTGCATTTCAGTTGGTGCAAGTCGGTAAGATGCTTTAGCAACAGGGCCAGCTTGAGGTATTAAATCGATTCTGAATTCGACTTGTCGGGTTGGCGGTATTCCAGGAAGTTCTTCTGGGAAAACTTGTGGAAATTCGCGTACCATCGGGATATCTTCTATATGTTTTCTTTTAAATACTTTGGCAATCGCGTTTGTTAAATACACCACGTCTTCTTGTCGTAAATATTATAACATCTCAAGATGAGATTATAGTGGTAACATAATACCATACACTTTTCTCTGTATCAAATTGCTTCATCGTCCGAAGGAGATCTTCTAATCATCTTCTTTTCATATTTGATTTCAGCTTCATGTTGAGTTAGCCAATCCATGCTAACTATTACGTCAAAACTTCTTTACTTTACTGGTCGTAGGTCAATAAGGAAAGGTTAATCGTTCAGAATAATAGGACAATTCCGAACAATTTAGTCAACCATTAGGGGTTTACCGTTAGCAATTCTACAGTATAGGGTCCTATAGTTTCACTAATAGGTATCTTTCCAAATGATAGGAGGTTAATAGGAACTAACTTCTATCGACGACCGTAAAAATATCACTGAAGTCTATTGATTTAAAACTACAATGTACTTAATACCACCTTTGGATCATGACGGGCTTTATTCGAATTACTCACAAAAACACGGCTCCTTGCTTGATCCGAGGTTGATGCTTGTCTTGAGGTTCGTCTTCCAATGACAACTCGGTTCAACTTTGGGCAATTCCTCTTGAAATGTGTTGTACTGCCACATTCATAGCAAGTACAACTGTTTGGCATAATTTGATTTCTTTGGATGGATTGTTATTGAAGTTGTTGGGTTCGGAGTGGTTGTACACGAATGGGTTGGGGTTGTCGGTTCACCTGGCTTCAATTGGTTCTACAATTGGGCATTACGTCCATCTTTACCACACCGGTGGCCTACTATCACTCGACATTCTTCTTCCTACCGATAACCATATTTTCCACATTTAGGGAAGGACCCTTCATGCGGTTCATGTTTCACACCAGAACTAGTCTCAGTATAATTCTGGGTTGTAGGACATACCTACTTATTCAACAGCCTATCTTGCACTATACCTTTATCATTCCTCTTCTTTAACACTCGACGTCTCACTTAACGTCCTTCCAGTCCGCTTCTCATAGAGTCAAATATATCAATGCTAGCTTGTGACACAACCCTTCTAAAGGTTGTATATTTTACAGGATTGACTATACTCCTTATCGGTGGAGTTAGTCCCCAATATAGCGCTCACTTCGCTTAGTTTCAGGAGTAATTAGCCATGTTACCAGACATGACAATTCCTTCAAACGATTAACGTGTTCTAAGTGATCAGCGCACATCATTTCTATCTTCCATAGCTCAGTTTCCAATCTCTGAACTTAATTACTCGAATAAAAGTGCTCTAGCACAAGAATTTTAAATTCTGACCATATCATCTGAGCAATAATTTTCTAACTATAATTTTGTACCATCTTGTTCCATCATGATACAACCTAATCTACCAACATATCTGTGGCATATTTCACTACACAATGTTCTAGACTCTTACCAATATCCTTAACCATTTCAATCTTTTCTATCCACTCGTTAATCTATTCCTCCCTTTACCATCAGTACTATTAATAATTTCCTTAACACAACCAACAGACATATCCCTCATACCGGATCTAATTCATTACAACTACTATTCATGTTTAGTTTATAACTAATACTGGTAGTCATAATAGTATTCGGTGGGACATTATCACTCTTAGTAATACCACTAAGAATTGAAATATTCATATTCATGTGATTGCTCGATCTTTAATTCTGCGATCACATTTGCATCAACACTAGCAGTGATATGTGATACGACATTCGGTATCATCATCTGCTATCTTTGAGCAATTCATGGAATCATATCAATCTCCATCATTGGAGTTACTCTTTTTATGTCATTCTGCCGTACCCATCCCGTACGCAGTGATCAATACTAATCTCACCGTATAACTCGTTACCAGCTCAATCATAACAGCAGGTACACATACACACCAAATATTATCATACAAATTACACATACCCGTATCTAGTATATATATATGTCCCATAAATATAATATCATAAGAACTTAACCTGACGTCGGTTAACGTTTAAATATGTTTCATAACCCTTGTCACCAACTGACATATAGATCTTTCTCAACACAGATTAATGTTTACTATGCTTGATTTCAATATCCTTCTGCATGTCAGCATAACCGATACATTCTCACCGTGAGCACCAAACGATTACGTACCTCGGAGTTATAATATCCGTGTCTATTCGTATATCCGGCATACACGGTATACCACATACGAACGAATAACCAACAATGCTATAATGATTCCATCACCTCTTTGTGTATGGGTAATCATTCTATTCGAGTACACATGGGTATAGGCGTCTAGCGGATGTAAGGATAATATAGGGAGTTGCAAGGTTCAAGGTAATCGCGCAACATGGGTTGCCTTCAAATATTATTAATTACTATTATGGAAACTCTATCACTTGCTCAGTCAATGTCCTCAGGCGTTCTAGGTTCGCTAAAATCGGTAATTCTTGATCTGGATGTGGTATGTCTCATATGTTTGAGAGTGAGAAATACATATATATATTTCTATATATTATTTTATCTGCTCATTTATTCTCAAATTTATTATCATTATTATTGTACTTCATTTTATTTTATCTTATTTATTTATTTATTTATTTATTTACCTTAATGGAATAAGAATGGGTTCAGGTACGGGTCCGTCCGTACGTGAGGGTCGACGGTTCGGGTGAACATCTGGGGTTATTAGAATATACGGTACCGGTATTGGTAGGGTAAGGGATTTATCAATTTCGGTTGGGAGTGACGGTTACTAGATATTTCTGGTTAATGTCAAACGGAAGATCTAACTTGGTAATATCGTAACTATGGCCCGATAAGTCAGGCTTATCATCAACCGATGCTCTAGAAATTTCAGCATCCTTGGTACTTTTATTATTTCATCCCCCGGTTCCTTATCCGGGTCCTATTTCTCAATACATGTACCCACAAGATATGTACATATATATATACACATTAGCACGTATAAATAATATTATATACTTTACACATATGTTGCCATTTTTACCTATTAATGTACCCCGTGACTTCCCCTGAACTCCCTCGTGCGGACAAGTCTGTTATTATGTTCCGGACCATAATAACTCACTTGTCCATCCAAGTTCATCCAGACCTCGTCACTATAAATTATTAGTTGATAGTCAGATCCTATAATACTTGAGCTACTGGTTATATTTTATGTATCTTTTAAAGATATCCTAAATCTTTATAACCAATGGCTCTGATACCAACTTCTGTAACACCCCGTAACCGCAGCGGAAACGTAAACGGGATGCAACAGACACCTCTGATATCAACCACATTGTTTATAAAGAAAACTGAATACATTAATATACTTCAAATTACATTATCTTGTATTTCATTACCGTCTAGGTGATACACACATCATACAATACGATACACAATTCTATTTATTATAATGTATCCTAATATCCTGCACGCAAATCTTACACACATCAAGCACTTAGCACGTAAGCAATCACTTCATCTTAATTGTACCTAAAAAGCATGTGAGAAAACGGGTCAACTACGAATAGTTGGTGAGTTTCACAATTTGAGTAAACCATGATAAATCCATATCAAAATATAATATTATCTGGGGACACTGTTAACCCAGTACTGTACTCATTCCAGGGGCAATGTTAACCCAGAATTACGATGTAATTATGCTGAGCCCACAAGTGAAACCTCTGACTATCACACACAACCCCCGTGGCATATCCCCCGCCCACGGAACTGCCCCAAACCGCTATGTCTAACATTACATAGCAAAATAAATAACAACAAAATAGACATGTGCAACTGGCTGGGAAACATCAGCAAATCCATGCCGGACCAGTTGGGTTTGTCAAACCAATAGTACTATCCACACTCTACCGGCTTTCAGTTAATCACTCGTGTTTCGGGGCCTTAGAATGTTAGCAACTCAGACAATTACCATCTTAGTACATTTCCGTACGATTCCCGTACAATAAAATATATATAAATCCACGCAAGTCCATGTGTTCAGTATGTATTTAAACATTTCAGTAAAAACATGCTTCCGCCCCGAGAAAATATTCGAAAACAGTTCAGAAAAAGGGGCTCGTGAAACTCACCTTAGCACATGCAAGCAGGTAACAACAATCATTATCAGTTAACACGTCCGATCTGTAATATGATCCCTACGATCGTTACTATACACTCATTATTAATATAACTTTAACCAAGTTAACCGGTACATCTGGGGACACTGTTAACCCAGCACTGTACCCGTTCTGGGGGCAATGTTAACCCAGAAACACTTCTCCGGACTCAGATTATGATGTCGTTTAGAGTTCCATGGTCACAACTACTATTAGTCGTTTTTCTCGTTTTCCGTGCCTAGCACGGTTATCCGTTTTTACGTTTCAAAAATGAGTTTGGTCACACACGACCCGAAAGTAGTGGTTGACTGATAATTTAATTAAAGTAGTGAGATTTGAGCTCGGTTTATACGCCCCGATTGGTCGCGGGTCCCGTTTCCGTCTTTCACGTACCGGAAACTGTTAAATCGGACAAAAATTACTCAAATCATCCGAATTATTTTCGGATGATTTATTTTTACTTGTTTAACTCATTTATATGAAAATAGTTCATTTTTAGGGTTTTTATACACCAGTCAGCTCGCTTAAGCGAACTTCACCGGTTTACGCGTTTTAACTTTAAAAGTTTGATAATTAGCACAAATAATTACCCGTTTAATCTCGGATCTTGAAATTTTGCACAAACCACTTTTTGACAGTGGGGAATTTTATAAAAATACTTCCAGAATTAATTTTTATATTTAAAATTTATTTATCTATTTTTAAACACCATTTAAACACTAAATATGTCGTAAATACCAAACGATCTTAGAAAAATCCCAAATTTCTCCTGGATGTCCCCTGCCATCCACATAGTCCCCTGTAATTTTTCCAGAACCAAAATCTTCTTTTACATGCCATTTTCACTAAAACCGAGCTAGAAAACCCTAGAACTCGTTTAACCGAAAAGCCTACTTAGACTTCTCCAACTGACCTCAAATTTTGTGTGTGACTTATACATGATATAAAGCTTATCTGAAATTTTCCAGAATTGTTCATGATATTTAACTATTTTTCACCATTTTTGGCCAAAACCGAGCATTAAATTCACCAAATATTCATCCTTTATCCAAAAATTACAAAAATTCACAGAACTCATATTTTCATGTGTAGATCATCCATGTAGAATTTCATGACCTAAATCTACACGTATCACAATCTGTTTAAATATCCCGAAACCGAACATAACCGAATATACCTTTCGTTTTCCGCCACTACAAGCTACAAACTCGTCTTTCTGCCTTATTTACCACTAAACACAGAACCTACAAACAATATACCACAATACCAAGTAAGTTACACTAACGATCAAGCCATTTCTTTCATGGTTTCGGTTATGATTCCAAAAACAAAGATTTAACCGTAAAAATTCGTTTTTGATTCGTTTAACTCCTTTCTTGGACCAAGATCCCTTGTATAACCCGTATACATCACTTGATCATGCAAGAATCGGTTTTCATCTTTGAAACCTCATTTTCTTGCAAATAAACTCAAGAAACGAAGATGAACACGTGAATAACTCGATTCTTTACCTTGTTTTCTTGCTACAAACTCTCGGTTTTGGATCATGATCTTGAGAGAGTTGAAGATTGTTGGAGTGTTGATGAGAAAAAAGAAAACAAAGTGGGTTTGTGGGGGTGGTGGTCCGATCGGCCTCTTGGAGGGGTGGGGTGGGACCCACCTCTTCATTTCTTGCCACATGTTTGGATTCTCGAAATCCAGATAATGTTTTGGATAATCTGGTTCAGTTCGTTTTTCGGTTAAATGTCTAATTCGGCTTAAAACGAGGCTAAAACGGTCGTTTTTTCGGCTTAAAAATGAAATTTATATAAAACCGATTTAAAAACTTTAAAAACTTAAACAATGACATTTATTAACTTAAAACATCATATTATTAATTATTGCGCATCTTTTTCGGCTGGATCGATCGTCTCTTGCTCGGTTTGGTATTAAAGGTTTCGTTTAACGTACCGACGTACATTAAATCGAAATTCTTTTTCTGTGCCGTACTTTACTTATCCCGAAGCATTAATGCTTCGTAAAATCACTACATATCATATATCTCGTCTATAATTGAACCCTAGATTCGTTCGGGTTTCAATAACTATCGATCGATTGATCGCATATTCAATACGATGAATTATATATTCACGTACAATCCATACAGTGAACCCTGTATTCTCGTATAATTACTATGGTAATTCATGTACCCGACATTAAATATAACGTAACGATTGTCTACCGGTTAGAGTATACCTGGTTTCGTCGGAATCGTTACAATAAACTTCCTATGGAAGAAGCTTAGTTAACTAACAAAGAAAAATACCAATGCCTGGTGGGTAAGCCCATATACCTATCACATATTCTTCCTCATATAGCATATGCAGCAGGAGTGGTTAGCAAATTTATGCACTGACCTCAAGTATCCCACATGGAGGCAGTAATGGGGATTATCAAATACCTTAAAGGAACAGTGGGTCATGAAGTTCTCTTTTAACAAAACAAACACTTGAAGTTTCATCTATATACTGATGCAGAATAGGCTGGAGAGTGGAGATAAAGATGACGGAAGATCAACATCAGGATATTTCACTCTAGTTGGTAGAAATGCTTTTACATGGAAAATAAAAAAAAATAAAAAAAGGAAAAGGCAGTAGCGTATTCTAGTGTCGAAGCCGAATTTCAAGGAATTGCACGAGGCATGACGTAAGTTCTGTGGATACGGAAACTATTGACAGAAATCGGTTTTCCCCAAACCGAAGCCAACAAGATCATGGATGAAAAAGTTGCTGTACAAATATCATAAAACCATGTTCAACACCACCGTACAAAACATGACAGAAATCGGTTTTCCCCAAACCGAAGCCAACAAGATCATGCGTGAAAAAGTTGCTGTACAAATATCATAAAACCATGTTCAACACCACCGTACAAAACATGTGGAACTTGATAGAAACTTCATTGAAGAGAATCTTGAAACCAAGATCATAAAGCAACCTTTCATTCGATCAGAGGCCAATTAGCAGATATATTAGTGATGGCTGTCAACGGGAATATATTTAACAATTGTCTTGACTTGTTGAGTTTCGGAAATCCGACCACTCAATTTAAGGGAGGAGTTAAAAAATAAAATAAAAATAACAAAACATATTCAAGGATTAGCATTGTTTCCATTCTTAGAAGATTACAACTGCAATGCCTGCAAGGAGGAGACACTTGCATTACAACAATCAAGCAGTCATCTTTTTATTATAATTCTATTTCCATGTACGAGCAAAAGACTACTCCTATTTATCTTGTTTATCTTCTGTACAATAATAATACAATCAGTTGAACCAACTCTGTGTTCCATTAGAAATCAAAGTGCATAATCAAATTTTAGAGGGACAAGAAAAAAGGTCATGCCGGTGAAGATTAGGTACAGAAAGTAGCGCCTCCACATCCCTTATGCACAAATGCCACACATTAATAAGAAAGGTGGTTTATAAAGTTGGATATCAACCAAAATCTGAAGCATCAGTCTCTTCAAGTTATGTAAACTCTATATCTAATATAATGTCTAATGATTCTATGTGTTCACATGTTGATGTTTGTGCAGAAAGCCAGAAAGTTTAGTGACGTGAGCGAAAATGTTTTAACAATGCTTCTGACAATGTTTATGGTTGTGACCATATATTTGTTGATTAAAGAAATAGAAATTGGAATCCCTGTAAAGGTTATCATATGGGTTACATTATAATTTATTTATTAATTCTAGATTTGTAATTATTTATTATTTTCACATAATTGTACACTAAGACTATGCGTAATATGGCTATAAAAAAGGCGATGGGGGCGGCAATTTTGGGGAACCCCCCCCCCCTCCGGCGATAAGTTGGGGAGAGGGGGGGGGAGATGTTATTTGTCGCATTGTTTTGGTTTTATATATGCGGCTACAACATCATAAACACAAACTTACTCTTCGTTGACTGGGCGCTATATAACACAAGTTGTCCTATTTTGTAGCATCTCCACTACAAATAGCCTAATAAATAAATTTACATACTTACACGTGTATTAATAAAATTTTTTATTGCGTTTAATTAAACGAAAACTCACTTATACACTTTGTAAGACCATGTTCGTGCCTCTTTAATCCAAATCAAACTGATGCTGAAAGATAGGTGGATACTACAATCTTATATTCCACACTGGCGAACATGTTCATATATTTAAGGCAAATTATCCATCACATTTTGGAGAACATGGTCAACAATGATATTATTCCCTTTGTCTGTTGGGTGAATACTGTCCCAGAACAAGTATTTGGTGTCATCCAGGCATATTGTGCTGACTTGGTTACATAGAATAGCAACCTCTACCATTCCGGTTCCACAACATCCTCTGTCTACAACCTCCAAGCCTGAAATAAGAGAATGAGAAAAAATCAGTAAGAAATATGAATGGACCTAACTTTGTTGAAGATTAATGTGCTTCATGCAAAGGAACCAAAACAATGTAAAAAAAGAGAAGGGAAAAGAAAAGATTACTCACGAGGTGGGTCAACTTGAACACAACCCACTAAAAAGTAGGTTTAATTAAGAGATTAAAGTGCAAAAATTTTAAGTTAAATCATCCTATTTTTTTACGTATAACTATAAACTTTTATAATGAAATTAGTTTCCCTTTTGATCTATTTTATATATTCTTCCCTAGTTACAAGTTTATTTAATTCGTTCTACATGTCAATTCATCATATTCCCTCGTGATTATTCTAATAACGAACTAAATATAAAAACCCAGGTTGGTTAATTAAGAGTGAGATAAACCAATTAAAATAATACAAATTTCAAAAAGGGGTTTAATATATTGGTAAATAAACATAAAATAGGTCGATCCGAACACAACATTAAGTGAGTCGACTTGAACATTAGAGTTGAAAAGTTTATCTGTCAACCCACCAACCTAAAACCCATCAGCCCGCCATCCTGACATGATTTATACCCCTAGTCACTCAGCGTTTGTTAAATTGGTTTATCTCACACCCGTATTTTCAATCATGAACTTATCGCGTAAGACATTTCCGACTGATTTAAAACTAAAAATGCAACTCACTTACTTTAGAAAATGAAAATTTTTAGAAACAGCAACACTAGTTAAAAGCATCAGGTGTTGAACTATATAATCCTTAATACATGTAGCTCATAGAGACATACCATATTGGAGAGAGTGTTCCATAATATCTTGCAAAACCTTGAAGTAATCAACAATGATAAACCTTGACTCAGGCAGGCTGCTACCAAGAAATTGGATCCGATCATCCAGCATTCTGTTGAAGGTTTGTGCATTGTCATTGAACTCATCATCACATTTTCTAAGCATCCCTCCTGTCATTGTTCTTTCTAACGGAAAACACCCGATAAAGGGCGTGTTGAAGAAAACTATCTTTCTTGCTCCCAACTTGTAAATTTCCTTTATTTTGGAATAAGTGCAAGTAAACTTTATTCAGGATATACTACTACAAACTGGTAATATGCCCATTAAAGCATAAACCGATTGGTCCCTCCCTACGCGCTAGACCCGAAATTTTGTAACTTCCATTTATTTTGTTTTTTTTTTTTTTTTTTTTTTTGTAAAAAGACGTCAATGATCTTCAATTTTTTTAATTCAAATGTTTATTTGTACACGTAATTTTGATCATAGGTTGTCATTTTCCGATAACAGTGTATTGCAAAACCGGCAAAGAATAGTTTCTATTTATAAAAGCTACATAATGGTAGTAGGCGAATAATTTATTTTCATTTATACCTTTTCGGGTTTTTTTTGTTTTTTTCTTTGGGTTTGAGCCAGAAAGCTCACATGTTTGTTATGATTGAGAATAAAGTAATTAATGCTAAAACCAAGCACTAAGTGTTAATCCTACCATTAGGGAACCAATCCCTAAGGGTTAAGGGTACCATTAGGGATTCATGGTCAAAGAAATATTCCGGTTGTTGTGACAAAATAATTATAGAGAGAAACCACATCAGTTAAATTACGCGAAAGTGAAAGTTCCGCCTTATATTGCATTGGATACGGTCTTTCATGTTAAAGGGTTAAATGAGATTGAAAAAGATGAAGGTCAACACACCAACGCAAATTATATATAGCCTAAGGTCCACTTCAGTAAAACTCGGTTGTGAACCTGAAACCTGCAGCTTATAGCCCAAATTTTCATTTACCAATCTACCTACGCCAGTTCAGCTAAAGGTTATTGTAAAAAAAAAAGAACTATTGTTGAAAGATGTAATTGTTTGTCAAAACATTCATTCTTGTGTTAGTTATAAAAATTTTTATATTGAAGTTAGCACCAAGGGAAACTAGTGTCACGATCTGATCTGACATGCATAAAGTTTTATATCCAACACAAATTTTTTTAACTATTATAGATGAGAGAATACTTGCGCAGAGGGGTTACCTGTATAAATTCTGTTGCCTTTTTTACTAACAAATCTGCATATGCTGCTGGGCTGTATTGAATTCTTTGTATTGGAACAGCAGTGTAACTTAGAGCCCAATCGTTGGAGCTGCATGCTACTAAATACAGACTTTTGCTTATTATGTTATTAGCTTCTTCTTCTCCAAGAACCCTTTTCAGCTTTACTATGTATTCTTTGAACATATTTATTTGATCCGGTAATGAGAAAACATTCTAATTCATACACTCAGTAGAAGTTAATAAGAATGGTTAAAAAAAGATGTCTGCAAACAAAATTTCATGCATACCAATAGTTTCGCTCTATATGGATCAAAACCAGAACCACCAGAAGCAAATGATACACCAGTAACCATGTCTTCATCTTGTAGCGAAGGGTCCAAATATGCCGGAAGATAGTCCTTCACTCCTAATTTCTCAACTTCAAGTTGATATCAAATAATGTCAGAATTTCCTAGTTTTAGTGATTTAAAAGTATAATTTCGATAGTTCAAATTATTTACCAAAATAGTCGCCGAGAGTCTTCCTATTGGTGAATCTTCCTGTTGGTTTCCCACCCATGAAGTCCTTTCCATATGGAGGGAAATCAGCCCTGATAATTGAGGCTCGGATGTTATTGTTCCCCGAATCCATGAAGGAGTCTCCAAACGCGATGACGGATTGTATTGAGCTCTTTTTGGGCATATTTGCAGTTGCCTCACTGCAACATAAATATATAGATGCATATACACAAATGAGAATGAGTTTAAAAACCGAAGGTAGCATTGTACTAAAAATCAGTTTAAAGTAGAACAAGGGTAGTAAGAGTTCTAAGTGCTTATATATAGTTTAATTCTAGGTCGGCTAGTATCTTAAGTGGATCTTGTCACTACAATTTTAAGACTTATAGTACCGACATGTAGGCATGGCAAATCAGCTTTTCATTTATTTTTATATCCAGCTCATTTTACTCTAAAGCTACCAATCATTTCCATATCTAACCTAATCACTTCCACTTCATTGCTATTTTTTATTTAATCAAATAATTAATTGAATTAGCAAGTGTTGGAAAATTTGTTACGTGTGCATTAGTAGGTTGTTATGACACAACAAATGCACACTAATAGACATTGATGAATGAGATATCGATGTGTGATTGTGTGTATATGAAAGAAAATACTATAGTGGTGTATCCCACATTGGTGGGATGGAGAACTTGTGTCTTGTTTTTCCTCTATAAATAGAGAGGTAAACTAAGTTACAATACACACCAAACCTTACACACAACACAAGCATTGTTGCAAGGTTTTTCCAACTTCTTTTTCTTCTACATTTCTGGTATCTTTTATTCGAACCTTTTTCAGGTTTACGGTTAACTTCGGTAGTACTACTGCTCCGGCTGTTGTACCCTGGGAAACAACGAGTTCTCTTGGGAGACTCGAAATATTGTTTTAAGGGCCCCGTGTTCAACACGATCCTCAGCCAACCTATTGTATTTGGTTTATTTCTTTGATTCTGTATTGTATTTCAGATTCTTGTATTGTATTGTATGAGTAATAAAACTGTTTGTTAATTTTCTGTTTATTTACTAAATTCACGAATTCAGTTCCTACAGCAAGTTACTAAATAATTTGTTAATTAAATAAATAAGTAATTAAGTAACTATGGTGGAACGTAATATCGTGTTTTCATCATTCTGCTAGATCTTTGTCTTATCCCAACTAAATTAGTAAAATCTCAAGGGATTTAAACTCGGATGGCGTTGTGTTGAGCAAGCTTTTAGAACAGATGTTAAAAATGGGGAAAGCACTTGGTTTTGGTTGGATATTTTGGTAGACGACTACCCGTTGTGTGAACAGTCCCCGAATCTGTTTTTAATTGAAAATTCGAAATGGTGTGTGGTAGCTGATCGTCTATACATGATTGATGGGTAATATGTGGAAGATGGGATTGGCTAAGAGATCCTACAAGTGTGACATATTTGGAGGAATATAGAGGTTCATTATCTATTTGTCAACATGTGAGAATTAGACCCGGAAAGGACAAGAGCATTACGTGTGGTAGGGGAGTTTCTTTGGATCAGGTGAAAAAAGAGAAAGGATGGTTCACCTGCGTAGCTTGATTGAAAGGGTTAAAGCTCTTGACTTTCTTTGGATCAGGAATAGGTCCAAAAGTAGAGGCTTGTTTTGGAAGGATTGGAGTAGATTTCGATTGTAAATTGGTGTATTGTTGTATATGTTGTTTTTGTTATGGTGGATGTATTAAGTGGTTTAGCACCTTGCTAATTTGTTAATATAAGTTTTTGTTGGTCGTTCAAATAAAAATTAAGTAAAAAAATAGTTAAATAATTATATATCAGCTAATGTCTCGTGTTCCATGTCGTATATAACGTCCCATGAGAAGATGGTCATGGTACGTAGAGGGTTTCAAAAGTGTCCGAATCCGTATCCGAATTATCCGTTATTCCGTATCTAAACTATCCGAAATTTCGGATATCCGAAAATTCGGATTAGGATAACATTTTTGAGGTTCTAAACTATCCGGAATATAATTTTAATATTTTTTTATTTTATTATATATATTTTTAGATGTAATCTAACCCTAATTTTAAAATTCAAAACAAACATAAGCTGCATTCTTCCGACCGCTCCATCTTTACTCTCTCTATCTTGCTCTCTCACTCCCATCCATCTGCACCACATTCACAACTCCAGTTACCACCTCCGTCCTTGTACAATGCTTAAGGCTCTTGGCTGGGTAGCAGGAGCAACTTTTAATTTATTATGAGCCCAAACGATGGATTCAATAAGTTCTTGGCAACAACCATGCCCACTGAATAAAAACATTAAACAAAAAGCCCACACAAAATGAGCACCTAGGAAATATAGGCAATATGCGGATAAGAAATCGCGAAGCCACTCATTAATAGTAATAGAACTCTGCGCAAAGTTCCTCTCATGATATGAGTTACTACTCCTTGATCGTTTATATTGACCCAAACATGTGACTGCATTTTCCAACTGAAATGAAATATGACAACTGAAATTGAATTGTACATCCAGAATAGTCCTAAGAAGACATGGTCCCAAGCTGATACTTGACATGACCCCCCCCCCTTCCAGGCGAATAAATTCGCGTACCATCGGGATATCTTCTATATGTTTTCTTTTAAATACTTTGGCAATCGCGTTTTTTAAATACACCACGTCTTCTTGTCGTAAATATTATAACATCTCAAGATGAGATTATAGTGGTAACATAATACCATACACTTTTCTCTGTATCAAATCGCTTCATCGTCCGAAGGAGATCTTCTAATCATCTTCTTTTCATATTTGATTTCAGCTTCATGTTGAGTTAGCCAATCCATGCTAACTATTACGTCAAAACTTCTTTACTTTACTGGTCGTAGGTCAATAAGGAAAGGTTAATCGTTCAGAATAATAG
This sequence comes from Bidens hawaiensis, assembly GCF_021521415.1. Classification (NCBI taxonomy): domain Eukaryota; kingdom Viridiplantae; phylum Streptophyta; class Magnoliopsida; order Asterales; family Asteraceae; genus Bidens; species Bidens hawaiensis. The sequence continues at coordinate 2,173,180 of NW_027491014.1, forward strand.
GACAATTCCGAACAATTTAGTTAACCATTAAGGGTTTACCGTTAGCAATTCTACAGTATAGGGTCCTATAGTTTCACTAATAGGTATCTTTCCAAATGATAGAAGGTTAATAGGAACTAACTTCTATCGACGACCGTAAAAATATCACTGAAGTCTATTGATTTAAAACTACAATGTACTTAATACCACCTTTGGATCATGACGGGCTTTATTCGAATTACTCACAAAAGAACGGCTCCTTGCTTGATCCGAGGTTGATGCTTGTCTTGAGGTTCGTCTTCCAATGACAACTCAGTTCAACTTTGGGCAATTCCTCTTGAAATGTGTTGTACTGCCACATTCATAGCAAGTACAACTGTTTGGCATAATTTGATTTCATTGGATGGATTGTTATTGAAGTTGTTGGGTTCGGAGTGGTTGTACACGAATGGGTTGGGGTTGTCGGTTCACCTGGCTTCAATTGGTTCTACAATTGGGCATTACGTCCATCTTTACCACACCTATGGCCTACTATCACTCGACATTCTTCTTCCTACCGATAACCATATTTTCCACATTTAGGAAGGACCCTTCATGCGGTTCATGTTTCACACCAGAACTAGTCTCAGTATAATTCTGGTTTGTAGGACATACCTACTTATTCAACAGCCTATCTTGCACTATACCTTTATCATTCCTCTTCTTTAACACTCGACGTCTCACCTAACGTCCTTCCAGTCCGCTTCTCATAGAGTCAACTATATCAATGCTAGCTTGTGACACAACCCTTCCAAAGGTTGTATATTTTACAGGATTGACTATACTCCTTATCGGTGGAGTTAGTCCCCAATATAGCGCTCACTTCGCTTAGTTTCAGGAGTAATTAGCCATGTTACCAGACATGACAATTCCTTCAAACGATTAACGTGTTCTAAGTGATCAGCGCACATCATTTCTACCTTCCAAAGCTCAGTTTCCAATCTCTGAACTTAATTACTTGAATAAAAGTGCTCTAGCACAAGAATTTTAAATTCTGACCATATCATCTGAGCAATAATTTTCTAACTATAATTTTGTACCATCTTGTTCCATCATGATACAACCTAATCTACCAACATATCTGTGGCATATTTCACTACACAATGTTCTAGACTCTTACCAATATCCTTAACCATTTCAATCTTTTCTATCCACTCGTTAATCTATTCCTCCCTTTACCATCAGTACTATTAATAATTTCCTTAACACAACCAACAGACATATCCCTCATACCGGATCTAATTCATTACAACTACTATTCATGTTTAGTTTATAATTAATACTGGTAGTCATAATAGTATTCGGTGGGACATTATCACTCTTAGTAATACCACTAAGAATTGAAATATTCATATTCATGTGATTGCTCGATCTATAATTCTGCGATCACATTTGCATCAACACTAGCAGTGATCTGTGATACGACATTAGGTATCATCATCTGCTATCTTTGAGCAATTCATGGAATCATATCAATCTCCATCATTGGAGTTACTCTTTTTATGTCATTCTGCCGTACCCATCCCGTACGCAGTGATCAATACTAATCTCACCGTATAACTCGTTACCAGCTCAATCATAACAGCAGGTACACATACACACCAAATATTATCATACAAATTACACATACCCGTATCTAGTATATATATATGTCCCATAAATATAATATCATAAGGACTTAACCTGACGTCGGTTAACGTTTAAATATGTTTCATAACCCTTGTCACCAACTGACATATAGATCTTTCTCAACACAGATTAATGTTTACTATGCTTGATTTCAATATCCTTCTGCATGTCAGCATAACCGATACATTCTCACCGTGAGCACCAAACGATTACGTACCTCGGAGTTATAATATCCGTGTCTATTCGTATATCCGGCATACACGGTATACCACCTACGAACGAATAACCAACTATGCTATAATGATTCCAACACCTCTTTGTGTATGGGTAATCATTCTATTCGAGTACACATGGGTATAGGCGTCTAGCGGATGTAAGGATAATATAGGGAGTTGCAAGGTTCAAGGTAATCGCGCAACATGGGTTGCCTTCAAATATTATTAATTACTATTATGGAAACTCTATCACTTGCTCAGTCAATGTCCTCAGGCGTTCTAGGTTCGCTAAAATCGGTAATTCTTGATCTGGATGTGGTATGTCTCATATGTTTGAGAGTGAGAAATACATATATATATTTCTATATATTATTTTATCTGCTCATTTATTCTCAAATTTATTATCATTATTATTGTACTTCATTTTATTTTATCTTATTTATTTATTTATTTATTTACATTAATGGAATAAGAATGGGTTCAGGTACGGGTCCGTCCGTACGTGAGGGTCGACGGTTCGGGTGAACATCTGGGGTTATTAGAATATACGGTACCGGTATTGGTAGGGTAAGGGATTTATCAATTTCGGTTGGGAGTGAAGGTTACTAGATATTTCTGGTTAATGTCAAACGGAAGATCTAACTTGGTAATATCGTAACTATGGCCCATAAATCAGGCTTATCATCAACCGATGCTCTAGAAATTTCAGCATCCTTCGTACTTTTATTATTTCATCCCCCGGTTCCTTATCCGGGTCCTATTTCTCAATACATGTACCCACAAGATATGTACATATATAGATACACATTAGCACGTATAAATAATATTATATACTTTACACATATGTTGCCATTTTTACCTATTAATGTACCCCGTGACTTCCCCTGAACTCCCTCTTGCGGACAAGTCTGTTATTATGTTCCGGACCATAATAACTCACTTGTCCATCTAAGTTCATCCAGACCTCGTCACTATAAATTATTAGTTGATAGTCAGATCCTATAATACTTGAGCTACTGGTTATATTTTAGGTATCTTTTAAAGATATCCTAAATCTTTATAACCAATGGCTCTGATACCAACTTCTGTAACACCCCGTAACCGCAGCGGAAACGTAAACGGGATGCAACAGACACCTCTGATATCAACCACATTGTTTATAAAGAAAACTGAATACATTAATATACTTCAAATTACATTATCTTGTATTTCATTACCGTCTAGGTGATACACACATCATACAATACGATACACAATTCTATTTATTATAATGTATCCTAATATCCTGCACGCAAATCTTACACACATCAAGCACTTAGCACGTAAGCAATCACTTCATCTTAATTGTACCTAAAAAGCATGTGAGAAAACGGGTCAACTACGAATAGTTGGTGAGTTTCACAATTTGAGTAAACCATGATAAATCCATATCAAAATATAATATTATCTGGGGACACTGTTAACCCAGTACTGTACTCATTCCAGGGGCAATGGTAACCCAGAATTACGATGTAATTATGCTGAGCCCACAAGTGAAACCTCTGACTATCACACACAACCCCCGTGGCATATCCCCCGCCCACGGAACTGCCCCAAACCGCTATGTCTAACATTACATAGCAAAATAAATAACAACAAAATAGACATGTGCAACTGGCTGGGAAACATCAGCAAATCCATGCCGGACCAGTTGGGTTTGTCAAACCAATAGTACTATCCACACTCTACCGGCTTTCAGTTAATCACTCGTGTTCCGGGGCCTTAGAATGTTAGCAACTCAGACAATTACCATCTTAGTACATTTCCATACGATTCCCGTACAATAAAATATATATAAATCCACGCAAGTCCATGTGTTCAGTATGTATTTAAACATTTCAGTAAAAACATGCTTCCGCCCCGAGAAAATATTCGAAAACAGTTCAGAAAAAGGGGCTCGTGAAACTCACCTTAGCACATGCAAGCAGGTAACAACAATCATTATCAGTTAACACGTCCGATCTGTAATATGATCCCTACGATCGTTACTATACACTCATTATTAATATAACTTTAACCAAGTTAACCGGTACATCTGGGGACACTGTTAACCCAGTACTGTACCCGTTCTGGGGGCAATGTTAACCCAGAAACACTTCTCCGGACTCAGATTGTGATGTCGTTTAGAGTTCCATGGTCACAACTACTATTAGTCGTTTTTCTCGTTTTGCGTGCCTAGCACGGTTATCCGTTTTTACGTTTCAAAAATGAGTTTGGTCACACACGACCCGAAAGTAGTGGTTGACTGATAATTTAATTAAAGTTGTGAGATTTGAGCTCGGTTTAGACGCCCCGATTGGCCGCGGGTCCGGTTTCCGTCTTTGACGTACCGGAAACTGTTAAATCGGACAAAAATTACTCAAATCATCCGAATTATTTTCGGATGATTTATTTTTACTTGTTTAACTCATTTATATGAAAATAGTTCATTTTTAGGGTTTTTATACACCAGTCAGCTCGCTTAAGCGAACTTCACCGGTTTACGCGTTTTAACTTTAAAAGTTTGATAATTAGCACAAATAATTACCCGTTTAATCTCGGATCTTGAAATTTTGCACAAACCACTTTTTGACAGTGGGGAATTTTATAAAAATACTTTCAGAATTAATTTTTATATTTAAAATTTATTTATCTATTTTTAAACACCATTTAAACACTAAATATGTCGTAAATGCCAAACGATCTTAGAAAAATCCCAAATTTCTCCTGGATGTCCCCTGCCATCCACATAGTCCCCTGTAATTTTTCAAGAACCAAAATCTTCTTTTACATGCCATTTTCACTAAAAGCGAGCTAGAAAACCCTAGAACTCGTTTAACCGAAAAGCCTACTTAGACTTCTCCAACTGACCTCAAATTTTGTGTGTGACTTATACATGATATAAAGCTTATCTGAAATTTTCCAGAATTGTTCATGATATTTAACTATTTTTCACCATTTTTGGCCAAAACCGAGCATTAAATTCACCAAATATTCATCCTTTATCCAAAAATTACCAAAAATTCACAGAACTCATATTTTCATGTGTAGATCATCCATGTAAAATTTCATGACCTAAATCTACACGTATCACAATCTGTTTAAATATCCCAAAACCGAACATAACCGAATATACCTTTCGTTTTCCGCCACTACAAGTTACAAACTCGTCTTTCTGCCTTATTTACCACTAAACACAGAACATACAAACAACATACCACAATACCAAGTAAGTTACACTAACGATCAAGCCATTTCTTTCATGGTTTCGGTTATGATTCCAAAAACAAAGATTTAACCGTAAAAATTCGTTTTTGATTCGTTTAACTCCTTTCTTGGACCAAGATCCCTTGTATAACCCGTATACATCACTTGATCATGGAAGAATCGGTTTTCATCTTTGAAACCTCATTTTCTTGCAAATAAACTCAAGAAACGAAGATGAACACGTGAATAACTCGATTCTTTACCTTGTTTTCTTGCTACAAACTCTCGGTTTTGGATCATGATCTTGAGAGAGTTGAAGATTGTTGGAGTGTTTGATGAGAAAAAAGAAAACGAAGTGGGTTTGTGGGGGTGGTGGTCCGATCGGCCTCTTGGAGGGGTGGGGTGGGACCCACCTCTTCATTTCTAGCCACATGTTTGGATTCTTGAAATCCGGATAATGTTTTGGATAATCTGGTTCAGTTCGTTTTTCGGTTAAATGTCTAATTCGGCTTAAAACGAGGCTAAAACGGTCGTTTTTCGGCTTAAAAATGAAATTTATATAAAACCGATTTAAAAACTTTAAAAACTTAAACAATGACATTTATTAACTTAAAACATCATATTATTAATTATTGCGCATCTTTTTCGGCTGGATCGATCGTCTCTTGCTCGGTTTGGTATTAAAGGTTTCGTTTAACGTACCGACGTACATTAAATCGAAATTCTTTTTCTGTGCCGTATTTTACTTATCCCGAAGCATTAATGCTTCGTAAAATCACTACATATCATATATCTCGTCTATAATTGAACCCTAGATTCGTTCGGGTTTCAATAACTATCGATCGACTGATCGCATATTCAATACGATGAATTATATATTCACGTACAATCCATACAGTGAACCCTGTATTCTCGTATAATTACTATGGTAATTCATGTACCCGACATTAAATATAACGTAACGATTGTCTACCGGTTAGAGTATACCTGGTTTCGTCGGAATCGTTACAATAAACTTCCTATGGAAGAAGCTTAGTTAACTAACAAAGAAAAATACCAATGCCTGGTGGGTAAGCCCATATACCTATCACATATTCTTCCTCATATCGCATATGCAGCAGGAGTGGTTAGCAAATTTATGCACTGACCTCAAGTATCCCACATGGAGGCAGGGATTATCTAATACCTTAAAGGAACAGTGGGTCATGAAGTTCTCTTTTAACAAAACAAACACTTGAAGTTTCATCTATATACTGATGCAGAATAGGCTGGAGAGTGGAGATAAAGATGACGGAAGATCAACATCAGGATATTTCACTCTAGTTGGTAGAAATGCTTTTACATGGAAAATAAAAAAAAAATAAAAAAAGGAAAAGGCAGTAGCGTATTCTAGTGTCGAAGCCGAATTTCAAGGAATTGCACGAGGCATGACGTAAGTTCTGTGGATACGGAAACTATTGACAGAAATCGGTTTTCCCCAAACCGAAGCCAACAAGATCATGCGTGAAAAAGTTGCTGTACAAATATCATAAAACCATGTTCAACACCATCGTACAAAACATGACAGAAATCGGTTTTCCCCAAACCGAAGCCAAAAAGATCATGCGTGAAAAAGTTGCTGTACAAATATCATAAAACCATGTTCAACACCACCGTACAAAACATGTGGAACTTGATAGAAACTTCATTGAAGAGAATCTTGAAACCAAGATCATAAAGCAACCTTTCATTCGATCAGAGGCCAATTAGCAGATATATTAGTGATGGCTGTCAACGGGAATATATTTAACAATTGTCTTGACTAGTTGAGTTTCGGAAATCCGACCACTCAATTTAAGGGAGGAGTTAAAAAATAAAATAAAAATAACAAAACATATTCAAGGATTAGCATTGTTTCCATTCTTAGAAGATTACAACTGCAATGCCTGCAAGGAGGAGACACTTGCATTACAACAATCAAGCAGTCATCTTTTTATTATAATTCTATTTCCATGTACGAGCAAAAGACTACTCCTATTTATCTTGTTTATCTTCTGTACAATAATAATACAATCAGTTGAACCAACTCTGTGTTCCATTAGAAATCAAAGTGCATAATCAAATTTTAGAGGGACAAGAAAAAAGGTCATGCCGGTGAAGATTAGGTACAGAAAGTAGCGCCTCCACATCCCTTATGCACAAATGCCACACATTAATAAGAAAGGTGGTTTATAAAGTTGGATATCAACCAAAATCTGAAGCATCAGTCTCTTCAAGTTATGTAAACTCTATATCTAATATAATGTCTAATGATTCTATGTGTTCACATGTTGATGTTTGTGCAGAAAGCCAGAAAGTTTAGTGACGTGAGCGAAAATGTTTTAACAATGCTTCTGACAATGTTTATGGTTGTGACCATATATTTGTTGATTAAAGAAATAGAAATTGGAATCCCTGTAAAGGTTATCATATGGGTTACATTATAATTTATTTATTAATTCAAGATTTGTAATTATTTATTATTTTCACATAATTGTACACTAAGACTATGCGTAATATGGCTATAAAAAAGGCGATGGGGGCGGCAATTTTGGGGAACCCCCCCCCCCCTCCGGCGATAAGTTGGGGAGAGGGGGGGGGGGAGATGTTATTTGTCGCATTGTTTTGGTTTTATATATGCGGCTACAACATCATAAACACAAACTTACTCTTCGTTGACTGGGCGCTATATAACACAAGTTGTCCTATTTTGTAGCATCTCCACTACAAATAGCCTAATAAATAAATTTACATACTTACACGTGTATTAATAAAATTTTTTATTGCGTTTAATTAAACGAAAACTCACTTATACACTTTGTAAGACCATGTTCGTGCCTCTTTAATCCAAATCAAACTGATGCTGAAAGATAGGTGGATACTACAATCTTATATTCCACACTGGCGAACATGTTCATATATTTAAGGCAAATTATCCATCACATTTTGGAGAACATGGTCAACAATGATATTATTCCCTTTGTCTGTTGGGTGAATACTGTCCCAGAACAAGTATTTGGTGTCATCCAGGCATATTGTGCTGACTTGGTTACATAGAATAGCAACCTCTACCATTCCGGTTCCACAACATCCTCTGTCTACAACCTCCAAGCCTGAAATAAGAGAATGAGAAAAAATCAGTAAGAAATATGAATGGACCTAACTTTGTTGAAGATTAATGTGCTTCATGCAAAGGAACCAAAACAATGTAAAAAAAGAGAAGGGAAAAGAAAAGATTACTCACGAGGTGGGTCAACTTGAACACAACCCACTAAAAAGTAGGTTTAATTAAGAGATTAAAGTGCAAAAATTTTAAGTTAAATCATCCTATTTTTTTACGTATAACTATAAACTTTTATAATGAAATTAGTTTCCCTTTTGATCTATTTTATATATTCTTCCCTAGTTACAAGTTTATTTAATTCGTTCTACATGTCAATTCATCATATTCCCACGTGATTATTCTAATAACGAACTAAATATAAAAACCCAGGTTGGTTAATTAAGAGTGAGATAAACCAATTAAAATAATACAAATTTCAAAAAGGGGTTTAATATATTGGTAAATAAACATAAAATAGGTCGATCCGAACACAACATTAAGTGAGTCGACTTGAACATTAGAGTTGAAAAGTTTATCTGTCAACCCACCAACCTAAAACCCATCAGCCCGCCATCCTGACATGATTTATACCCCTAGTCACTCAGCGTTTGTTAAATTGGTTTATCTCACACCCGTATTTTCAATCATGAACTTATCGCGTAAGACATTTCCGACTGATTTAAAACTAAAAATGCAACTCACTTACTTTAGAAAATGAAAATTTTTAGAAACAGCAACACTAGTTAAAAGCATCAGGTGTTGAACTATATAATCCTTAATACATGTAGCTCATAGAGACATACCATATTGGAGAGAGTGTTCCATAATATCTTGCAAAACCTTGAAGTAATCAACAATGATAAACCTTGACTCAGGCAGGCTGCTACCAAGAAATTGGATCCGATCATCCAGCATTCTGTTGAAGGTTTGTGCATTGTCATTGAACTCATCATCACATTTTCTAAGCATCCCTCCTGTCATTGTTCTTTCTAACGGAAAACACCCGATAAAGGGCGTGTTGAAGAAAACTATCTTTCTTGCTCCCAACTTGTAAATTTCCTTTATTTTGGAATAAGTGCAAGTAAACTTTATTCAGGATATACTACTACAAACTGGTAATATGCCCATTAAAGCATAAACCGATTGGTCCCTCCCTACGCGCTAGACCCGAAATTTTGTAACTTCCATTTATTTATTTTTTTTTTATTTTTTTTTTTTGTAAAAAGACGTCAATGATCTTCAATTTTTTTAATTCAAATGTTTATTTGTACACGTAATTTTGATCATAGGTTGTCATTTTCCGATAACAGTGTATTGCAAAACCGGCAAAGAATAGTTTCTATTTATAAAAGCTACATAATGGTAGTAGGCGAATAATTTATTTTCATTTATACCTTTTCGGGTTTTTTTTGTTTTTTTCTTTGGGTTTGAGCCAGAAAGCTCACATGTTTGTTATGATTGAGAATAAAGTAATTAATGCTAAAACCAAGCACTAAGTGTTAATCCTACCATTAGGGAACCAATCCCTAAGGGTTAAGGGTACCATTAGGGATTCATGGTCAAAGAAATATTCCGGTTGTTGTGACAAAATAATTATAGAGAGAAACCACATCAGTTAAATTACGCGAAAGTGAAAGTTCCGCCTTATATTGCATTGGATACGGTCTTTCATGTTAAAGGGTTAAATGAGATTGAAAAAGATGAAGGTCAACACACCAACGCAAATTATATATAGCCTAAGGTCCACTTCAGTAAAACTCGGTTGTGAACCTGAAACCTGCAGCTTATAGCCCAAATTTTCATTTACCAATCTACCTACGCCAGTTCAGCTAAAGGTTATTGTAAAAAAAAAAGAACTATTGTTGAAAGATGTAATTGTTTGTCAAAACATTCATTCTTGTGTTAGTTATAAAAATTTTTATATTGATGTTAGCACCAAGGGAAACTAGTGTCACGATCTGATCTGACATGCATAAAGTTTTATATCCAACACAAATTTTTTTAACTATTATAGATGAGAGAACACTTGCGCAGAGGGGTTACCTGTATAAATTCTGTTGCCTTTTTTACTAACAAATCTGCATATGCTGCTGGGCTGTATTGAATTCTTTGTATTGGAACAGCAGTGTAACTTAGAGCCCAATCGTTGGAGCTGCATGCTACTAAATACAGACTTTTGCTTATTATGTTATTAGCTTCTTCTTCTCCAAGAACCCTTTTCAGCTTTACTATGTATTCTTTGAACATATTTATTTGATCCGGTAATGAGAAAACATTCTAATTCATACACTCAGTAGAAGTTAATAAGAATGGTTAAAAAAAGATGTCTGCAAACAAAATTTCATGCATACCAATAGTTTCGCTGTATATGGATCAAAACCAGAACCACCAGAAGCAAATGATACACCAGTAACCATGTCTTCATCTTGTAGCGAAGGGTCCAAATATGCCGGAAGATAGTCCTTCACTCCTAATTTCTCAACTTCAAGTTGATATCAAATAATGTCAGAATTTCCTAGTTTTAGTGATTTAAAAGTATAATTTCGATAGTTCAAATTATTTACCAAAATAGTCGCCGAGAGTCTTCCTATTGGTGAATCTTCCTGTTGGTTTCCCACCCATGAAGTCCTTTCCATATGGAGGGAAATCAGCCCTGATAATTGAGGCTCGGATGTTATTGTTCCCCGAATCCATGAAGGAGTCTCCAAACGCGATGACGGATTGTATTGAGCTCTTTTTGGGCATATTTGCAGTTGCCTCACTGCAACATAAATATATAGATGCATATACACAAATGAGAATGAGTTTAAAAACCGAAGGTAGCATTGTACTAAAAATCAGTTTAAAGTAGAACAAGGGTAGTAAGAGTTCTAAGTGCTTATATATAGTTTAATTCTAGGTCGGCTAGTATCTTATGTGGATCTTGTCACTACAATTTTAAGACTTATAGTACCCACATGTAGGCATGGCAAATCAGCTTTTCATTTATTTTTATATCCAGCTCATTTTACTCTAAAGCTACCAATCATTTCCATATCTAACCTAATCACTTCCACTTCATTGCTATTTTTTATTTAATCAAATAATTAATTGAATTAGCAAGTGTTGGAAAATTTGTTACGTGTGCATTAGTAGGTTGTTATGACACAACAAATGCACACTAATAGACATTGATGAATGAGATATCGATGTGTGATTGTGTGTATATGAAAGAAAATACTATAGTGGTGTATCCCACATTGGTGGGATGGAGAACTTGTGTCTTGTTTTTCCTCTATAAATAGAGAGGTAAACTAAGTTACAATACACACCAAACCTTACACACAACACAAGCATTGTTGCAAGGTTTTTCCAACTTCTTTTTCTTCTACATTTCTGGTATCTTTTATTCGAACCTTTTTCAGGTTTACGGTTAACTTCGGTAGTACTACTGCTCCGGCTGTTGTACCCTGGGAAACAACGAGTTCTCTTGGGAGACTCGAAATATTGTTTTAAGGGCCCCGTGTTCAACACGATCCTCAGCCAACCTATTGTATTTGGTTTATTTCTTTGATTCTGTATTGTATTTCAGATTCTTGTATTGTATTGTATGAGTAATAAAACTGTTTGTTAATTTTCTGTTTATTTACTAAATTCACGAATTCAGTTCCTACAGCAAGTTACTAAATAATTTGTTAATTAAATAAATAAGTAATTAAGTAACTATGGTGGAACGTAATATCGTGTTTTCATCATTCTGCTAGATCTTTGTCTTATCCCAACTAAATTAGTAAAATCTCAAGGGATTTAAACTCGGATGGCGTTGTGTTGAGCAAGCTTTTAGAACAGATGTTAAAAATGGGGAAAGCACTTGGTTTTGGTTGGATATTTTGGTAGACGACTACCCGTTGTGTGAACAGTCCCCGAATCTGTTTTTAATTGAAAATTCGAAATGGTGTGTGGTAGCTGATCGTCTATACATGATTGATGGGTAATATGTGGAAGATGGGATTGGCTAAGAGATCCTACAAGTGTGACATATTTGGAGGAATATAGAGGTTCATTATCTATTTGTCAACATGTGAGAATTAGACCCGGAAAGGACAAGAGCATTACGTGTGGTAGGGGAGTTTCTTTGGATCAGGTGAAAAAAGAGAATGGATGGTTCACCTGCGTAGCTTGATTGAAAGGGTTAAAGCTCTTGACTTTCTTTGGATCAGGAATAGGTCCAAAAGTAGAGGCTTGTTTTGGAAGGATTGGAGTAGATTTCGATTGTAAATTGGTGTATTGTTGTATATGTTGTTTTTGTTATGGTGGATGTATTAAGTGGTTTAGCACCTTGCTAATTTGTTAATATAAGTTTTTGTTGGTCGTTCAAATAAAAATTAAGTAAAAAAATAGTTAAATAATTATATATCAGCTAATGTCTCGTGTTCCATGTCGTATATAACGTCCCATGAGAAGATGGTCATGGTACGTAGAGGGTTTCAAAAGTGTCCGAATCCGTATCCGAATTATCCGTTATTCCGTATCTAAACTATCCGAAATTTCGGATATCCGAAAATTCGGATTAGGATAACATTTTTGAGGTTCTAAACTATCCGGAATATAATTTTAATATTTTTTTATTTTATTATATATATTTTTAGATGTAATCTAACCCTAATTTTAAAATTCAAAACAAACATAAGCTGCATTCTTCTGACCGCTCCATCTTTACTCTCTCTATCTTGCTCTCTCACTCCCATCCATCTGCACCACATTCACAACTCCAGTTACCACCTCCGTCCTTGTACAATGCTTAAGGCTCTTGGCTGGGTAGCAGGAGCAACTTTTAATTTATTATGAGCCCAAACGATGGATTCAATAAGTTCTTGCCGATAACCACGCCCACTGAATAAAAACATTAAACAAAAAGCCCACACAAAATGAGCACCTAGGAAATATAGGCAATATGCGGATAAGAAATCGCGAAGCCACTCATTAATAGTAATAGAACTCTGCGCAAAGTTCCTCTCATGATATGAGTTACTACTCCTTGATCGTTTATATTGACCCAAACATGTGACTGCATTTTCCAACTGAAATGAAATATGACCACTGAAATTGAATTGTACATCCAGAATAGTCCTAAGAAGACATGGTCCCAAGCTGATACTTGACATGACCCCCCCCCCTTCCAGGCGAATAAATTCGCGTACCATCGGGATATCTTCTATATGTTTTCTTTTAAATACTTTGGCAATCGCGTTTTTTAAATACACCACGTCTTCTTGTCGTAAATATTATAACATCTCAAGATGAGATTATAGTGGTAACATAATACCATACACTTTTCTCTGTATCAAATCGCTTCATCGTCCGAAGGAGATCTTCTAATCATCTTCTTTTCATATTTGATTTCAGCTTCATGTTGAGTTAGCCAATCCATGCTAACTATTACGTCAAAACTTCTTTACTTTACTGGTCGTAGGTCAATAAGGAAAGGTTAATCGTTCAGAATAATAGGAAAATTCCGAACAATTTAGTTAACCATTAGGGGTTTACCGTTAGCAATTCTACAGTATAGGGTCCTATAGTTTCACTAATAGGTATCTTTCCAAATGATAGGAGGTTAATAGGAACTAACTTCTATCGACGACCGTAAAAATATCACCTAAGTCTATTGATTTAAAACTACAATGTACTTAATACCACCTTTGGATCATGACGGGCTTTATTCGAATTACTCACAAAAGCACGGCTCCTTGCTTGATCCGAGGTTGATGCTTGTCTTGAGGTTCGTCTTCCAATGATAACTCAGTTCAACTTTGGGCAATTCCTCTTGAAATGTGCTGTACTGCCACATTCATAGCAAGTACAACTGTTTGGCATAATTTGATTTCTTTGGATGGATTGTTATTGAAGTTGTTGGGTTCGGAGTGGTTGTACACGAATGGGTTGGGGTTGTCGGTTCACCTGGCTTCAATTGGTTCGACAATTGGGCATTACGTCCATCTTTACCACACCTGTGGCCTACTATCACTCGACATTCTTCTTCCTACCGATAACCATATTTTCCACATTTAGGGAAGGACCCTTCATGCGGTTCATGTTTCACACTAGAACTAGTCTCAGTATAATTCTGGGTTGTAGGACATACCTACTTATTCAACAGCCTATCTTGCACTATACCTTTATCATTCCTCTTCTTTAACACTCGACGTCTCACCTAACGTCCTTCCAGTCCGCTTCTCATAGAGTCAAATATATCAATGCTAGCTTGTGACACAACCCTTCCAAAGGTTGTATATTTTACAGGATTGACTATACTCCTTATCGGTGGAGTTAGTCCCCAATATAGCGCTCACTTCGCTTAGTTTCAGGAGTAATTAGCCATGTTACCAGACATGACAATTCCTTCAAACGATTAACGTGTTCTAAGTGATCAGCGCACATCATTTCTACCTTCCAAAGCTCAGTTTCCAATCTCTGAACTTAATTACTCGAATAAAAGTGCTCTAGCACAAGAATTTTAAATTCTGACCATATCATCTGAGCAATAATTTTCTAACTATAATTTTGTACCATCTTGTTCCATCATGATACAACCTAATCTACCAACATATCTGTGGCATATTTCACTACACAATGTTCTAGACTCTTACCAATATCCTTAACCATTTCAATCTTTTCTATCCACTCGTTAATCTATTCCTCCCTTTACCATCAGTACTATTAATAATTTCCTTAACACAACCAACAGACATATCCCTCATACCGGATCTAATTCATTACAACTACTATTCATGTTTAGTATATAATTAATACTGGTAGTCATAATAGTATTCAGTGGGACATTATCACTCTTAGTAATACCACTAAGAATTGAAATATTCATATTCATGTGATTGCTCGATCTATAATTCTGCGATCACATTTGCATCAACACTAGCAGTGATCTGTGATACGACATTCGGTATCATCATCTGCTATCTTTGAGCAATTCATGGAATCATATCAATCTCCATCATTGGAGTTACTCTTTTTATGTCATTCTGCCGTACCCATCCCGTATGCAGTGATCAATACTAATCTCACCGTATAACTCGTTACCAGCTCAATCATAACAGCAGGTACACATACACACCAAATATTATCATACAAATTACACATACCCGTATCTAGTATATATATATGTCCCATAAATATAATATCATAAGGACTTAACCTGACGTCGGTTAACGTTTAAATATGTTTCATAACCCTTGTCACCAACTGACATATAGATCTTTCTCAACACAGATTAATGTTTACTATGCTTGATTTCAATATCCTTCTGCATGTCAGCATAACCGATACATTCTCACCGTGAGCACCAAACGATTACGTACCTCGGAGTTATAATATCCGTGTCTATTCGTATATCCGGCATACACGGTATACCACCTACGAACGAATAACCAACTATGCTATAATGATTCCAACACCTCTTTGTGTATGGGTAATCATTCTATTCGAGTACACATGGGTATAGGCGTCTAGCGGATGTAAGGATAATATAGGGAGTTGCAAGGTTCAAGGTAATCGCGCAACATGGGTTGCCTTCAAATATTATTAATTACTATTATGGAAACTCTATCACTTGCTCAGTCAATATCCTCAGGCGTTCTAGGTTCGCTAAAATCGGTAATTCTTGATCTGGATGTGGTATGTCTCATATGTTTGAGAGTGAGAAATACATATATATATTTCTATATATTATTTTATCTGCTCATTTATTCTCAAATTTATTATCATTATTATTGTACTTCATTTTATTTTATCTTATTTATTTATTTACCTTAATGGAATAAGAATGGGTTCAGGTACGGGTCCGTCCGTACGTGAGGGTCGACGGTTCGGGTGAACATCTGGGGTTATTAGAATATACGGTACCGGTATTGGTAGGGTAAGGGATTTATCAATTTCGGTTGGGAGTGACGGTTACTAGATATTTCTGGTTAATGTCAAACGGAAGATCTAACTTGGTAATATCGTAACTATGGCCCGATAAGTCAGGCTTATCATCAACCGATGCTCTAGAAATTTCAGCATCCTTGGTACTTTTATTATTTCATCCCCCGGTTCCTTATCCGGGTCCTATTTCTCAATACATGTACCCACAAGATATGTACATATATATATACACATTAGCACGTATAAATAATATTATATACTTTACACATATGTTGCCATTTTTACCTATTAATGTACCCCGTGACTTCCCCTGAACTCCCTCGTGCGGACAAGTCTGTTATTATGTTCCGGACCATAATAACTCACTTGTCCATCCAAGTTCATCCAGACCTCGTCACTATAAATTATTAGTTGATAGTCAGATCCTATAATACTTGAGCTACTGGTTATATTTTAGGTATCTTTTAAAGATATCCTAAATCTTTATAACCAATGGCTCTGATACCAACTTCTGTAACACCCCGTAACCGCAGCGGAAACGTAAACGGGATGCAACAGACACCTCTGATATCAACCACATTGTTTATAAAGAAAACTGAATACATTAATATACTTCAAATTACATTATCTTGTATTTCATTACCGTCTAGGTGATACACACATCATACAATACGATACACAATTCTATTTATTATAGTGTATCCTAATATCCTGCACGCAAATCTTACACACATCAAGCACTTAGCACGTAAGCAATCACTTCATCTTAATTGTACCTAAAAAGCATGTGAGAAAACGGGTCAACTACGAATAGTTGGTGAGTTTCACAATTTGAGTAAACCATGATAAATCCATATCAAAATATAAAATTATCTGGGGACACTGTTAACCCAGTACTGTACTCATTCCAGGGGCAATGTTAACCCAGAATTACGATGTAATTATGCTGAGCCCACAAGTGAAACCTCTGACTATCACACACAACCCCCGTGGCATATCCCCCGCCCACGGAACTGCCCCAAACCGCTATGTCTAACATTACATAGCAAAATAAATAACAACAAAATAGACATGTGCAACTGGCTGGGAAACATCAGCAAATCCATGCCGGACCAGTTGGGTTTGTCAAACCAATAGTACTATCCACACTCTACCGGCTTTCAGTTAATCACTCGTGTTCCGGGGCCTTAGAATGTTAGCAACTCAGACAATTACCATCTTAGTACATTTCCGTACGATTCCCGTACAATAAAATATATATAAATCCACGCAAGTCCATGTGTTCAGTATGTATTTAAACATTTCAGTAAAAACATGCTTCCGCCCCGAGAAAATATTCGAAAACAGTTCAGAAAAAGGGGCTCGTGAAACTCACCTTAGCACATGTAAGCAGGTAACAACAATCATTATCAGTTAACACGTCCGATCTGTAATATGATCCCTACGATCGTTGCTATACACTCATTATTAATATAACTTTAACCAAGTTAACCGGTACATCTGGGGACACTGTTAACCCAGCACTGTACCCGTTCTGGGGGCAATGTTAACCCAGAAACACTTCTCCGGACTCAGATTGTGATGTCGTTTAGAGTTCCATGGTCACAACTACTATTAGTCGTTTTTCTCGTTTTGCGTGCCTAGCACGGTTATCCGTTTTTACGTTTCAAAAATGAGTTTGGTCACACACGACCCGAAAGTAGTGGTTGACTGATAATTTAATTAAAGTTGTGAGATTTGAGCTCGGTTTAGACGCCCCGATTGGCCGCGGGTCCCGTTTCCGTCTTTGACGTACCGGAAACTGTTAAATCGGACAAAAATTACTCAAATCATCCGAATTATTTTCGGATGATTTATTTTTACTTGTTTAACTCATTTATATGAAAATAGTTCATTTTTAGGGTTTTTATACAACAGTCAGCTCGCTTAAGCGAACTTCACCGGTTTACGCGTTTTAACTTTAAAAGTTTGATAATTAGCACAAATAATTACCCGTTTAATCTCGGATCTTGAAATTTTGCACAAACCACTTTTTGACAGTGGGGAATTTTATAAAAATACTTCAAGAATTAATTTTTATAATTAAAATTTATTTATCTATTTTTAAACACCATTTAAACACTAAATATGTCGTAAATACCAAACGATCTTAGAAAAATCCCAAATCTCTCCTGGATGTCCCCTGCCATTCACATAGTCCCCTGTAATTTTTCCAGAACCAAAATCTTCTTTTACATGCCATTTTCACTAAAACCGAGCTAGAAAACCCTAGAACTCGTTTAACCGAAAAGCCTACTTAGACTTCTCCAACTGACCTCAAATTTTGTGTGTAACTTATACATGATATAAAGCTTATCTGAAATTTTCCAGAATTGTTCATGATATTTAACTATTTTTCACCATTTTTGGCCAAAACCGAGCATTAAATTCACCAAATATTCATCCTTTATCCAAAAATTACCAAAAATTCACAGAACACATATTTTCATGTGTAGATCATCCATGTAAAATTTCATGAGCTAAATCTACACGTATCACAATCTGTTTAAATATCCCAAAACCAAACATAACCGAATATACCTTTCGTTTTCCGCCACTACAAGCTACAAACTCGTCTTTCTGCCTTATTTACCACTAAACACAGAACCTACAAACAACATACCACAATACCAAGTAAGTTACACTAACGATCAAGCCATTTCTTTCATGGTTTCGGTTATGATTCCAAAAACAAAGATTTAACCGTAAAAATTCGTTTTTGATTCGTTTAACTCCTTTCTTGGACCAAGATCCCTTGTATAACCCGTATACATCACTTGATCATGCAAGAATCGGTTTTCATCTTTGAAACCTCATTTTCTTGCAAATAAACTCAAGAAACGAAGATGAACACGTGAATAACTCGATTCTTTACCTTGTTTTCTTGCTACAAACTCTCGGTTTTGGATCATGATCTTGAGAGAGTTGAAGATTGTTGGAGTGTTTGATGAGAAAAAAGAAAACGAAGTGGGTTTGTGGGGGTGGTGGTCCGATCGGCCTCTTGGAGGGGTGGGGTGGGACCCACCTCTTCATTTCTAGCCACATGTTTGGATTCTTGAAATCCGGATAATGTTTTTGATAATCTGGTTCAGTTCGTTTTTCGGTTAAATGTCTAATTCGGCTTAAAACGAGGCTAAAACGGTCGTTTTTCGGCTTAAAAATGAAATTTATATAAAACCGATTTAAAAACTTTAAAAACTTAAACAATGACATTTATTAACTTAAAACATCATATTATTAATTATTGCGCATCTTTTTCGGCTGGATCGATCGTCTCTTGCTCGGTTTGGTATTAAAGGTTTCGTTTAACGTACCGACGTACATTAAATCGAAATTCTTTTTCTGTGCCGTACTTTACTTATCCCGAAGCATTAATGCTTCGTAAAATCACTACATATCATATATCTCGTCTATAATTGAACCCTAGATTCGTTCGGGTTTCAATAACTATCGATCGATTGATCGCATATTCAATACGATGAATTATATATTCACGTACAATCCATACAGTGAACCCTGTATTCTCGTATAATTACTATGGTAATTCATGTACCCGACATTAAATATAACGTAACGATTGTCTACCGGTTAGATTATACCTGGTTTCGTCGGAATCGTTACAATAAACTTCCTATGGAAGAAGCTTAGTTAACTAACAAAGAAAAATACCAATGCCTGGTGGGTAAGCCATATACCTATCACATATTCTTCCTCATATCGCATATGCAGCAGGAGTGGTTAGCAAATTTATGCACTGACCTCAAGTATCCCACATGGAGGCAGGGATTATCAAATACCTTAAAGGAACAGTGGGTCATGAAGTTCTCTTTTAACAAAACAAACACTTGAAGTTTCATCTATATACTGATGCAGAATAGGCTGGAGAGTGGAGATAAAGATGACGGAAGATCAACATCAGGATATTTCACTCTAGTTGGTAGAAATGCTTTTACATGGAAAATAAAAAAAAAATAAAAAAAGGAAAAGGCAGTAGCGTATTCTAGTGTCGAAGCCGAATTTCAAGGAATTGCACGAGGCATGACGTAAGTTCTGTGGATACGGAAACTATTGACAGAAATCGGTTTTCCCCAAACCGAAGCCAACAAGATCACGCGTGAAAAAGTTGCTGTACAAATATCATAAAACCATGTTCAACACCACCGTACAAAACATGACAGAAATCGGTTTTCCCCAAACCGAAGCCAACAAGATCATGCGTGAAAAAGTTGCTGTACAAATATCATAAAACCATGTTCAACACCACCGTACAAAACATGTGGAACTTGATAGAAACTTCATTGAAGAGAATCTTGAAACCAAGATCATAAAGCAACCTTTCATTCGATCAGAGGCCAATTAGCAGATATGTTAGTGATGGCTGTCAACGGGAATATATTTAACAATTGTCTTGACTAGTTGAGTTTCGGAAATCCGACCACTCAATTTAAGGGAGGAGTTAAAAAATAAAATAAAAATAACAAAACATATTCAAGGATTAGCATTGTTTCCATTCTTAGAAGATTACAACTGCAATGCCTGCAAGGAGGAGACACTTGCATTACAACAATCAAGCAGTCATCTTTTTATTATAATTCTATTTCCATGTACGAGCAAAAGACTACTCCTATTTATCTTGTTTATCTTCTGTACAATAATAATACAATCAGTTGAACCAACTCTGTGTTCCATTAGAAATCAAAGTGCATAATCAAATTTTAGAGGGACAAGAAAAAAGGTCATGCCGGTGAAGATTAGGTACAGAAAGTAGCGCCTCCACATCCCTTATGCACAAATGCCACACATTAATAAGAAAGGTGGTTTATAAAGTTGGATATCAACCAAAATCTGAAGCATCAGTCTCTTCAAGTTATGTAAACTCTATATCTAATATAATGTCTAATGATTCTATGTGTTCACATGTTGATGTTTGTGCAGAAAGCCAGAAAGTTTAGTGACGTGAGCGAAAATGTTTTAACAATGCTTCTGACAATGTTTATGGTTGTGACCATATATTTGTTGATTAAAGAAATAGAAATTGGAATCCCTGTAAAGGTTATCATATGGGTTACATTATAATTTATTTATTAATTCTAGATTTGTAATTATTTATTATTTTCACATAATTGTACACTAAGACTATGCGTAATATGGCTATAAAAAAGGCGATGGGGGCGGCAATTTTGGGGAACCCCCCCCCCCCTCCGGCGATAAGTTGGGGAGAGGGGGGGGAGATGTTATTTGTCGCATTGTTTTGGTTTTATATATGCGGCTACAACATCATAAACACAAACTTACTCTTCGTTGACTGGGAGCTATATAACACAAGTTGTCCTATTTTGTAGCATCTCCACTACAAATAGCCTAATAAATAAATTTACATACTTACACGTGTATTAATAAAATTTTTTATTGCGTTTAATTAAACGAAAACTCACTTATACACTTTGTAAGACCATGTTCGTGCCTCTTTAATCCAAATCAAACTGATGCTGAAAGATAGGTGGATACTACAATCTTATATTCCACACTGGCGAACATGTTCATATATTTAAGGCAAATTATCCATCACATTTTGGAGAACATGGTCAACAATGATATTATTCCCTTTGTCTGTTGGGTGAATACTGTCCCAGAACAAGTATTTGGTGTCATCCAGGCATATTGTGCTGACTTGGTTACATAGAATAGCAACCTCTACCATTCCGGTTCCACAACATCCTCTGTCTACAACCTCCAAGCCTGAAATAAGAGAATGAGAAAAAATCAGTAAGAAATATGAATGGACCTAACTTTGTTGAAGATTAATGTGCTTCATGCAAAGGAACCAAAACAATGTAAAAAAAGAGAAGGGAAAAGAAAAGATTACTCACGAGGTGGGTCAACTTGAACACAACCCACTAAAAAGTAGGTTTAATTAAGAGATTAACGTGCAAAAATTTTAAGTTAAATCATCCTATTTTTTTACGTATAACTATAAACTTTTATAATGAAATTAGTTTCCCTTTTGATCTATTTTATATATTCTTCCCTAGTTACAAGTTTATTTAATTCGTTCTACATGTCAATTCATCATATTCCCACGTGATTATTCTAATAACGAACTAAATATAAAAACCCAGGTTGGTTAATTAAGAGTGAGATAAACCAATTAAAATAATACAAATTTCAAAAAGGGGTTTAATATATTGGTAAATAAACATAAAATAGGTCGATCCGAACACAACATTAAGTGAGTCGACTTGAACATTAGAGTTGAAAAGTTTATCTGTCAACCCACCAACCTAAAACCCATCAGCCAGCCATCCTGACATGATTTATACCCCTAGTCACTCAGCGTTTGTTAAATTGGTTTATCTCACACCCGTATTTTCAATCATGAACTTATCGCGTAAGACATTTCCGACTGATTTAAAACTAAAAATGCAACTCACTTACTTTAGAAAATGAAAATTTTTAGAAACAGCAACACTAGTTAAAAGCATCAGGTGTTGAACTATATAATCCTTAATACATGTAGCTCATAGAGACATACCATATTGGAGAGAGTGTTCCATAATATCTTGCAAAACCTTGAAGTAATCAACAATGATAAACCTTGACTCAGGCAGGCTGCTACCAAGAAATTGGATCCGATCATCCAGCATTCTGTTGAAGGTTTGTGCATTGTCATTGAACTCATCATCACATTTTCTAAGCATCCCTCCTGTCATTGTTCTTTCTAACGGAAAACACCCGATAAAGGGCGTGTTGAAGAAAACTATCTTTCTTGCTCCCAACTTGTAAATTTCCTTTATTTTGGAATAAGTGCAAGTAAACTTTATTCAGGATATACTACTACAAACTGGTAATATGCCCATTAAAGCATAAACCGATTGGTCCCTCCCTACGCGCTAGACCCGAAATTTTGTAACTTCCATTTATTTATTTTTTTTTTATTTTTTTTTTTGTAAAAAGACGTCAATGATCTTCAATTTTTTTAATTCAAATGTTTATTTGTACACGTAATTTTGATCATAGGTTGTCATTTTCCGATAACAGTGTATTGCAAAACCGGCAAAGAATAGTTTCTATTTATAAAAGCTACATAATGGTAGTAGGCGAATAATTTATTTTCATTTATACCTTTTCGGGTTTTTTTTGTTTTTTTCTTTGGGTTTGAGCCAGAAAGCTCACATGTTTGTTATGATTGAGAATAAAGTAATTAATGCTAAAACCAAGCACTAAGTGTTAATCCTACCATTAGGGAACCAATCCCTAAGGGTTAAGGGTACCATTAGGGATTCATGGTCAAAGAAATATTCCGGTTGTTGTGACAAAATAATTATAGAGAGAAACCACATCAGTTAAATTACGCGAAAGTGAAAGTTCCGCCTTATATTGCATTGGATACGGTCTTTCATGTTAAAGGGTTAAATGAGATTGAAAAAGATGAAGGTCAACACACCAACGCAAATTATATATAGCCTAAGGTCCACTTCAGTAAAACTCGGTTGTGAACCTGAAACCTGCAGCTTATAGCCCAAATTTTCATTTACCAATCTACCTACGCCAGTTCAGCTAAAGGTTATTGTAAAAAAAAAAGAACTATTGTTGAAAGATGTAATTGTTTGTCAAAACATTCATTCTTGTGTTAGTTATAAAAATTTTTATATTGAAGTTAGCACCAAGGGAAACTAGTGTCACGATCTGATCTGACATGCATAAAGTTTTATATCCAACACAAATTTTTTTAACTATTATAGATGAGAGAACACTTGCGCAGAGGGGTTACCTGTATAAATTCTGTTGCCTTTTTTACTAACAAATCTGCATATGCTGCTGGGCTGTATTGAATTCTTTGTATTGGAACAGCAGTGTAACTTAGAGCCCAATCGTTGGAGCTGCATGCTACTAAATACAGACTTTTGCTTATTATGTTATTAGCTTCTTCTTCTCCAAGAACCCTTTTCAGCTTTACTATGTATTCTTTGAACATATTTATTTGATCCGGTAATGAGAAAACATTCTAATTCATACACTCAGTAGAAGTTAATAAGAATGGTTAAAAAAAGATGTCTGCAAACAAAATTTCATGCATACCAATAGTTTCGCTCTATATGGATCAAAACCAGAACCACCAGAAGCAAATGATACACCAGTAACCATGTCTTCATCTTGTAGCGAAGGGTCCAAATATGCCGGAAGATAGTCCTTCACTCCTAATTTCTCAACTTCAAGTTGATATCAAATAATGTCAGAATTTCCTAGTTTTAGTGATTTAAAAGTATAATTTCGATAGTTCAAATTATTTACCAAAATAGTCGCCGAGAGTCTTCCTATTGGTGAATCTTCCTGTTGGTTTCCCACCCATGAAGTCCTTTCCATATGGAGGGAAATCAGCCCTGATAATTGAGGCTCGGATGTTATTGTTCCCCGAATCCATGAAGGAGTCTCCAAACGCGATGACGGATTGTATTGAGCTCTTTTTGGGCATATTTGCAGTTGCCTCACTGCAACATAAATATATAGATGCATATACACAAATGAGAATGAGTTTAAAAACCGAAGGTAGCATTGTACTAAAAATCAGTTTAAAGTAGAACAAGGGTAGTAAGAGTTCTAAGTGCTTATATATAGTTTAATTCTAGGTCGGCTAGTATCTTAAGTGGATCTTGTCACTACAATTTTAAGACTTATAGTACCCACATGTAGGCATGGCAAATCAGCTTTTCATTTATTTTTATATCCAGCTCATTTTACTCTAAAGCTACCAATCATTTCCATATCTAACCTAATCACTTCCACTTCATTGCTATTTTTTATTTAATCAAATAATTAATTGAATTAGCAAGTGTTGGAAAATTTGTTACGTGTGCATTAGTAGGTTGTTATGACACAACAAATGCACACTAATAGACATTGATGAATGAGATATCGATGTGTGATTGTGTGTATATGAAAGAAAATACTATAGTGGTGTATCCCACATTGGTGGGATGGAGAACTTGTGTCTTGTTTTTCCTCTATAAATAGAGAGATAAACTAAGTTACAATACACACCAAACCTTACACACAACACAAGCATTGTTGCAAGGTTTTTCCAACTTCTTTTTCTTCTACATTTCTGGTATCTTTTATTCGAACCTTTTTCAGGTTTACGGTTAACTTCGGTAGTACTACTGCTCCGGCTGTTGTACCCTGGGAAACAACGAGTTCTCTTGGGAGACTCGAAATATTGTTTTAAGGGCCCCGTATTCAACACGATCCTCAGCCAACCTATTGTATTTGGTTTATTTCTTTGATTCTGTATTGTATTTCAGATTCTTGTATTGTATTGTATGAGTAATAAAACTGTTTGTTAATTTTCTGTTTATTTACTAAATTCACGAATTCAGTTCCTACAGCAAGTTACTAAATAATTTGT
The DNA here is from genome assembly GCF_021521415.1 of Bidens hawaiensis. NCBI lineage: Eukaryota > Viridiplantae > Streptophyta > Magnoliopsida > Asterales > Asteraceae > Bidens > Bidens hawaiensis. Next base: position 2,198,747 of record NW_027491014.1, read on the forward strand.
TAATTAAATAAATAAGTAATTAAGTAACTATGGTGGAACGTAATATCGTGTTTTCATCATTCTGCTAGATCTTTGTCTTATCCCAACTAAATTAGTAAAATCTCAAGGGATTTAAACTCGGATGGCGTTGTGTTGAGCAAGCTTTTAGAACAGATGTTAAAAATGGGGAAAGCACTTGGTTTTGGTTGGATATTTTGGTAGACGACTACCCGTTGTGTGAACAGTCCCCGAATCTGTTTTTAATTGAAAATTCGAAATGGTGTGTGGTAGCTGATCGTCTATACATGATTGATGGGTAATATGTGGAAGATGGGATTGGCTAAGAGATCCTACAAGTGTGACATATTTGGAGGAATATAGAGGTTCATTATCTATTTGTCAACATGTGAGAATTAGACCCGGAAAGGACAAGAGCATTACGTGTGGTAGGGGAGTTTCTTTGGATCAGGTGAAAAAAGAGAAAGGATGGTTCACCTGCGTAGCTTGATTGAAAGGGTTAAAGCTCTTGACTTTCTTTGGATCAGGAATAGGTCCAAAAGTAGAGGCTTGTTTTGGAAGGATTGGAGTAGATTTCGATTGTAAATTGGTGTATTGTTGTATATGTTGTTTTTGTTATGGTGGATGTATTAAGTGGTTTAGCACCTTGCTAATTTGTTAATATAAGTTTTTGTTGGTCGTTCAAATAAAAATTAAGTAAAAAAATAGTTAAATAATTATATATCAGCTAATGTCTCGTGTTCCATGTCGTATATAACGTCCCATGAGAAGATGGTCATGGTACGTAGAGGGTTTCAAAAGTGTCCGAATCCGTATCCGAATTATCCGTTATTCCGTATCTAAACTATCCGAAATTTCGGATATCCGAAAATTCGGATTAGGATAACATTTTTGAGGTTCTAAACTATCCGGAATATAATTTTAATATTTTTTTATTTTATTATATATATTTTTAGATGTAATCTAACCCTAATTTTAAAATTCAAAACAAACATAAGCTGCATTCTTCCGACCGCTCCATCTTTACTCTCTCTATCTTGCTCTCTCACTCCCATCCATCTGCACCACATTCACAACTCCAGTTACCACCTCCGTCCTTGTACAATGCTTAAGGCTCTTGGCTGGGTAGCAGGAGCAACTTTTAATTTATTATGAGCCCAAACGATAGATTCAATAAGTTTTTGCCAATAACCATGCCCACTGAATAAAAACATTAAACAAAAAGCCCACACAAAATGAGCACCTAGGAAATATAGGCAATATGCGGATAAGAAATCGCGAAGCCACTCATTAATAGTAATAGAACTCTTCGCAAAGTTCCTCTCATGATATGAGTTACTACTCCTTGATCGTTTATATTGACCCAAACATGTGACTGCATTTTCCAACTGAAATGAAATATGACCACTGAAATTGAATTGTACATCCAGAATAGTCCTAAGAAGACATGGTCCCAAGCTGATACTTGACATGACCCCCCCCCTTCCAGGCGAATAAATTCGCGTACCATCGGGATATCTTCTATATGTTTTCTTTTAAATACTTTGGCAATCGCGTTTTTTAAATACACCACGTCTTCTTGTCGTAAATATTATAACATCTCAAGATGAGATTATAGTGGTAACATAATACCATACACTTTTCTCTGTATCAAATCGCTTCATCGTCCGAAGGAGATCTTCTAATCATCTTCTTTTCATATTTGATTTCAGCTTCATGTTGAGTTAGCCAATCCATGCTAACTATTACGTCAAAACTTCTTTACTTTACTGGTCGTAGGTCAATAAGGAAAGGTTAATCGTTCAGAATAATAGGACAATTCCGAACAATTTAGTTAACCATTAGGGGTTTACCGTTAGCAATTCTACAGTATAGGGTCCTATAGTTTCACTAATAGGTATCTTTCCAAATGATAGAAGGTTAATAGGAACTAACTTCTATCGACGACCGTAAAAATATCACTGAAGTCTATTGATTTAAAACTACAATGTACTTAATACCACCTTTGGATTATGACGGGCTTTATTCGAATTACTCACAAAAGCACGGCTCCTTGCTTGATCCGAGGTTGATGCTTGTCTTGAGGTTCGTCTTCCAATGACAACTCAGTTCAACTTTGGGCAATTCCTCTTGAAATGTGCTGTACTGCCACATTCATAGCAAGTACAACTGTTTGGCATAATTTGATTTCATTGGATGGATTGTTATTGAAGTTGTTGGGTTCGGAGTGGTTGTACACGAATGGGTTGGGGTTGTCGGTTCACCTGGCTTCAATTGGTTCTACAATTGGGCATTACGTCCATCTTTACCACACCTGTGGCCTACTATCACTCGACATTCTTCTTCCTACCGATAACCATATTTTCCACATTTAGGAAGGACCCTTCATGCGGTTCATGTTTCACACCAGAACTAGTCTCAGTATAATTCTGGTTTGTAGGACATACCTACTTATTCAACAGCCTATCTTGCACTATACCTTTATCATTCCTCTTCTTTAACACTCGACGTCTCACCTAACGTCCTTCCAGTCCGCTTCTCATAGAGTCAACTATATCAATGCTAGCTTGTGACACAACCCTTCCAAAGGTTGTATATTTTACAGGATTGACTATACTCCTTATCGGTTGAGTTAGTCCCCAATATAGCGCTCACTTCGCTTAGTTTCAGGAGTAATTAGCCATGTTACCAGACATGACAATTCCTTCAAACGATTAACGTGTTCTAAGTGATCAGCGCACATCATTTCTACCTTCCAAAGCTCAGTTTCCAATCTCTGAACTTAATTACTCGAATAAAAGTGCTCTAGCACAAGAATTTTAAATTCTGACCATATCATCTGAGCAATAATTTTCTAACTATAATTTTGTACCATCTTGTTCCATCATGATACAACCTAATCTACCAACATATCTGTGGCATATTTCACTACACAATGTTCTAGACTCTTACCAATATCCTTAACCATTTCAATCTTTTCTATCCACTCGTTAATCTATTCCTCCCTTTACCATCAGTACTATTAATAATTTCCTTAACACAACCAACAGACATATCCCTCATACCGGATCTAATTCATTACAACTACTATTCATGTTTAGTTTATAATTAATACTGGTAGTCATAATAGTATTCGGTGGGACATTATCACTCTTAGTAATACCACTAAGAATTGAAATATTCATATTCATGTGATTGCTCGATCTATAATTCTGCGATCACATTTGCATCAACACTAGCAGTGATCTGTGATACGACATTCGGTATCATCATCTGCTATCTTTGAGCAATTCATGGAATCATATCAATCTCCATCATTGGAGTTACTCTTTTTATGTCATTCTGCCGTACCCATCCCGTACGCAGTGATCAATACTAATCTCACCGTATAACTCGTTACCAGCTCAATCATAACAGCAGGTACACATACACACCAAATATTATCATACAAATTACACATACCCGTATCTAGTATATATATATGTCCCATAAATATAATATCATAAGGACTTAACCTGACGTCGGTTAACGTTTAAATATGTTTCATAACCCTTGTCACCAACTGACATATAGATCTTTCTCAACACAGATTAATGTTTACTATGCTTGATTTCAATATCCTTCTGCATGTCAGCATAACCGATACATTCTCACCGTGAGCACCAAACGATTACGTACCTCGGAGTTATAATATCCGTGTCTATTCGTATATCCGGCATACACGGTATACCACCTACGAACGAATAACCAACTATGCTATAATGATTCCAACACCTCTTTGTGTATGGGTAATCATTCTATTCGAGTACACATGGGCATAGGCGTCTAGCGGATGTAAGGATAATATAGGGAGTTGCAAGGTTCAAGGTAATCGCGCAACATGGGTTGCCTTCAAATATTATTAATTACTATTATGGAAACTCTATCACTTGCTCAGTCAATGTCCTCAGGCGTTCTAGGTTCGCTAAAATCGGTAATTCTTGATCTGGATGTGGTATGTCTCATATGTTTGAGAGTGAGAAATACATATATATATTTCTATATATTATTTTATCTGCTCATTTATTCTCAAATTTATTATCATTATTATTGTACTTCATTTTATTTTATCTTATTTATTTATTTATTTATTTACATTAACGGAATAAGAATGGGTTCAGGTACGGGTCCGTCCGTACGTGAGGGTCGACGGTTCGGGTGAACATCTGGGGTTATTAGAATATACGGTACCGGTATTGGTAGGGTAAGGGATTTATCAATTTCGGTTGGGAGTGACGGTTACTAGATATTTCTGGTTAATGTCAAACGGAAGATCTAACTTGGTAATATCGTAACTATGGCCCGATAAATCAGGCTTATCATCAACCGATGCTCTAGAAATTTCAGCATCCTTCGTACTTTTATTATTTCATCCCCCGGTTCCTTATCCGGGTCCTATTTCTCAATACATGTACCCACAAGATATGTACATATATAGATACACATTAGCACGTATAAATAATATTATATACTTTACACATATGTTGCCATTTTTACCTATTAATGTACCCCGTGACTTCCCCTGAACTCCCTCGTGCGGACAAGTCTGTTATTATGTTCCGGACCATAATAACTCACTTGTCCATCCAAGTTCATCCAGACCTCGTCACTATAAATTATTAGTTGATAGTCAGATCCTATAATACTTGAGCTACTGGTTATATTTTAGGTATCTTTTAAAGATATCCTAAATCTTTATAACCAATGGCTCTGATACCAACTTCCGTAACACCCCGTAACCGCAGCGGAAACGTAAACGGGATGCAACAGACACCTCTGATATCAACCACATTGTTTATAAAGAAAACTGAATACATTAATATACTTCAAATTACATTATCTTGTATTTCATTACCGTCTAGGTGATACACACATCATACAATGCGATACACAATTCTATTTATTATAATGTATCCTAATATCCTGCACGCAAATCTTACACACATCAAGCACTTAGCACGTAAGCAATCACTTCATCTTAATTGTACCTAAAAAGCATGTGAGAAAACGGGTCAACTACGAATAGTTGGTGAGTTTCACAATTTGAGTAAACCATGATAAATCCATATCAAAATATAATATTATCTGGGGACACTGTTAACCCAGTACTGTACTCATTCCAGGGGCAATGTTAACCCAGAATTACGATGTAATTATGCTGAGCCCACAAGTGAAACCTCTGACTATCACACACAACCCCCGTGGCATATCCCCCGCCCACGGAACTGCCCCAAACCGCTATGTCTAACATTACATAGCAAAATAAATACAACAAAATAGACATGTGCAACTGGCTGGGAAACATCAGCAAATCCATGCCGGACCAGTTGGGTTTGTCAAACCAATAGTACTATCCACACTCTACCGGCTTTCAGTTAATCACTCGTGTTCCGGGGCCTTAGAATGTTAGCAACTCAGACAATTACCATCTTAGTACATTTCCGTACGATTCCCGTACAATAAAATATATATAAATCCACGCAAGTCCATGTGTTCAGTATGTATTTAAACATTTCAGTAAAAACATGCTTCCGCCCCGAGAAAATATTCGAAAACAGTTCAGAAAAAGGGGCTCGTGAAACTCACCTTAGCACATGCAAGCAGGTAACAACAATCATTATCAGTTAACACGTCCGATCTGTAATATGATCCCTACGATCGTTACTATACACTCATTATTAATATAACTTTAACCAAGTTAGCCGGTACATCTGGGGACACTGTTAACCCAGTACTGTACCCGTTCTGGGGGCAATGTTAACCCAGAAACACTTCTCCGGACTCAGATTGTGATGTCGTTTAGAGTTCCATGGTCACAACTACTATTAGTCGTTTTTCTCGTTTTGCGTGCCTAGCACGGTTATCCGTTTTTACGTTTCAAAAATGAGTTTGGTCACACACGACCCGAAAGTAGTGGTTGACTGATAATTTAATTAAAGTTGTGAGATTTGAGCTCGGTTTAGACGCCCCGATTGGCCGCGGGTCCCGTTTCCGTCTTTGACGTACCGGAAACTGTTAAATCGGACAAAAATTACTCAAATCATCCGAATTATTTTCGGATGATTTATTTTTACTTGTTTAACTCATTTATATGAAAATAGTTCATTTTTAGGGTTTTTATACACCAGTCAGCTCGCTTAAGCGAACTTCACCGGTTTACGCGTTTTAACTTTAAAAGTTTGATAATTAGCACAAATAATTACCCGTTTAATCTCGGATCTTGAAATTTTGCACAAACCACTTTTTGACAGTGGGGAATTTTATAAAAATACTTTCAGAATTAATTTTTATATTTAAAATTTATTTATCTATTTTTAAACACCATTTAAACACTAAATATGTCGTAAATACCAAACGATCTTAGAAAAATCCCAAATTTCTCCTGGATGTCCCCTGCCATCCACATAGTCCCCTGTAATTTTTCAAGAACCAAAATCTTCTTTTACATGCCATTTTCACTAAAACCGAGCTAGAAAACCCTTGAACTCGTTTAACCGAAAAGCCTACTTAGACTTCTCCAACTGACCTCAAATTTTGTGTGTGACTTATACATGATATAAAGCTTATCTGAAATTTTCCAGAATTGTTCATGATATTTAACTATTTTTCACCATTTTTGGCCAAAACCGAGCATTAAATTCACCAAATATTCATCCTTATCCAAAAATTACCAAAAATTCACAGAACTCATATTTTCATGTGTAGATCATCCATGTAAAATTTCATGACCTAAATCTACACGTATCACAATCTGTTTAAATATCCCAAAACCGAACATAACCGAATATACCTTTCGTTTTCCGCCACTACAAGCTACAAACTCGTCTTTCTGCCTTATTTACCACTAAACACAGAACATACAAACAACATACCACAATACCAAGTAAGTTACACTAACGATCAAGCCATTTCTTTCATGGTTTCGGTTATGATTCCAAAAACAAAGATTTAACCGTAAAAATTCGTTTTTGATTCGTTTAACTCCTTTCTTGGACCAAGATCCCTTGTATAACCCGTATACATCACTTGATCATGGAAGAATCGGTTTTCATCTTTGAAACCTCATTTTCTTGCAAACAAACTCAAGAAACGAAGATGAACACGTGAATAACTCGATTCTTTACCTTGTTTTCTTGCTACAAACTCTCGGTTTTGGATCATGATCTTTAGAGAGTTGAAGATTGTTGGAGTGTTTGATGAGAAAAAAGAAAACGAAGTGGGTTTGTGGGGGTGGTGGTCCGATCGGCCTCTTGGAGGGGTGGGGTGGGACCCACCTCTTCATTTCTAGCCACATGTTTGGATTCTTGAAATCCGGATAATGTTTTGGATAATCTGGTTCAGTTCGTTTTTCGGTTAAATGTCTAATTCGGCTTAAAACGAGGCTAAAACGGTCGTTTTTCGGCTTAAAAATGAAATTTATATAAAACCGATTTAAAAACTTTAAAAACTTAAACAATGACATTTATTAACTTAAAACATCATATTATTAATTATTGCGCATCTTTTTCGGCTGGATCGATCGTCTCTTGCTCGGTTTGGTATTAAATGTTTCGTTTAACGTACCGACGTACATTAAATCGAAATTCTTTTTCTGTGCCGTATTTTACTTATCCCGAAGCATTAATGCTTCGTAAAATCACTACATATCATATATCTCGTCTATAATTGAACCCTAGATTCGTTCGGGTTTCAATAACTATCGATCGACTGATCGCATATTCAATACGATGAATTATATATTCACGTACAATCCATACAGTGAACCCTGTATTCTCGTATAATTACTATGGTAATTCATGTACCCGACATTAAATATAACGTAACGATTGTCTACCGGTTAGAGTATACCTGGTTTCGTCGGAATCGTTACAATAAACTTCCTATGGAAGAAGCTTAGTTAACTAACAAAGAAAAATACCAATGCCTGGTGGGTAAGCCCATATACCTATCACATATTCTTCCTCATATCGCATATGCAGCAGGAGTGGTTAGCAAATTTATGCACTGACCTCAAGTATCCCACATGGAGGCAGGGATTATCTAATACCTTAAAGGAACAGTGGGTCATGAAGTTCTCTTTTAACAAAACAAACACTTGAAGTTTCATCTATATACTGATGCAGAATAGGCTGGAGAGTGGAGATAAAGATGACGGAAGATCAACATCAGGATATTTCACTCTAGTTGGTAGAAATGCTTTTACATGGAAAATAAAAAAAAATAAAAAAAGGAAAAGGCAGTAGCGTATTCTAGTGTCGAAGCCGAATTTCAAGGAATTGCACGAGGCATGACGTAAGTTCTGTGGATACGGAAACTATTGACATAAATCGGTTTTCCCCAAACCGAAGCCAACAAGATCATGCGTGAAAAAGTTGCTGTACAAATATCATAAAACCATGTTCAACACCACCGTACAAAACATGACAGAAATCGGTTTTCCCCAAACCGAAGCCAAAAAGATCATGCGTGAAAAAGTTGCTGTACAAATATCATAAAACCATGTTCAACACCACCGTACAAAACATGTGGAACTTGATAGAAACTTCATTGAAGAGAATCTTGAAACCAAGATCATAAAGCAACCTTTCATTCGATCAGAGGCCAATTAGCAGATATATTAGTGATGGCTGTCAACGGGAATATATTTAACAATTGTCTTGACTAGTTGAGTTTCGGAAATCCGACCACTCAATTTAAGGGAGGAGTTAAAAAATAAAATAAAAATAACAAAACATATTCAAGGATTAGCATTGTTTCCATTCTTAGAAGATTACAACTGCAATGCCTGCAAGGAGGAGACACTTGCATTACAACAATCAAGCAGTCATCTTTTTATTATAATTCTATTTCCATGTACGAGCAAAAGACTACTCCTATTTATCTTGTTTATCTTCTGTACAATAATAATACAATCAGTTGAACCAACTCTGTGTTCCATTAGAAATCAAAGTGCATAATCAAATTTTAGAGGGACAAGAAAAAAGGTCATGCCGGTGAAGATTAGGTACAGAAAGTAGCGCCTCCACATCCCTTATGCACAAATGCCACACATTAATAAGAAAGGTGGTTTATAAAGTTGGATATCAACCAAAATCTGAAGCATCAGTCTCTTCAAGTTATGTAAACTCTATATCTAATATAATGTCTAATGATTCTATGTGTTCACATGTTGATGTTTGTGCAGAAAGCCAGAAAGTTTAGTGACGTGAGCGAAAATGTTTTAACAATGCTTCTGACAATGTTTATGGTTGTGACCATATATTTGTTGATTAAAGAAATAGAAATTGGAATCCCTGTAAAGGTTATCATATGGGTTACATTATAATTTATTTATTAATTCAAGATTTGTAATTATTTATTATTTTCACATAATTGTACACTAAGACTATGCGTAATATGGCTATAAAAAAGGCGATGGGGGCGGCAATTTTGGGGAACCCCCCCCCCCCCCTCCGGCGATAAGTTGGGGAGAGGGGGGGGGGGAGATGTTATTTGTCGCATTGTTTTGGTTTTATATATGCGGCTACAACATCATAAACACAAACTTACTCTTCGTTGACTGGGCGCTATATAACACAAGTTGTCCTATTTTGTAGCATCTCCACTGCAAATAGCCTAATAAATAAATTTACATACTTACATGTGTATTAATAAAATTTTTTATTGCGTTTAATTAAACGAAAACTCACTTATACACTTTGTAAGACCATGTTCGTGCCTCTTTAATCCAAATCAAACTGATGCTGAAAGATAGGTGGATACTACAATCTTATATTCCACACTGGCGAACATGTTCATATATTTAAGGCAAATTATCCATCACATTTTGGAGAACATGGTCAACAATGATATTATTCCCTTTGTCTGTTGGGTGAATACTGTCCCAGAACAAGTATTTGGTGTCATCCAGGCATATTGTGCTGACTTGGTTACATAGAATAGCAACCTCTACCATTCCGGTTCCACAACATCCTCTGTCTACAACCTCCAAGCCTGAAATAAGAGAATGAGAAAAAATCAGTAAGAAATATGAATGGACCTAACTTTGTTGAAGATTAATGTGCTTCATGCAAAGGAACCAAAACAATGTAAAAAAAGAGAAGGGAAAAGAAAAGATTACTCACGAGGTGGGTCAACTTGAACACAACCCACTAAAAAGTAGGTTTAATTAAGAGATTAAAGTGCAAAAATTTTAAGTTAAATCATCCTATTTTTTTACGTATAACTATAAACTTTTATAATGAAATTAGTTTCCCTTTTGATCTATTTTATATATTCTTCCCTAGTTACAAGTTTATTTAATTCGTTCTACATGTCAATTCATCATATTCCCACGTGATTATTCTAATAACGAACTAAATATAAAAACCCAGGTTGGTTAATTAAGAGTGAGATAAACCAATTAAAATAATACAAATTTCAAAAAGGGGTTTAATATATTGGTAAATAAACATAAAATAGGTCGATCCGAACACAACATTAAGTGAGTCGACTTGAACATTAGAGTTGAAAAGTTTATCTGTCAACCCACCAACCTAAAACCCATCAGCCCGCCATCCTGACATGATTTATACCCCTAGTCACTCAGCGTTTGTTAAATTGGTTTATCTCACACCCGTATTTTCAATCATGAACTTATCGCGTAAGACATTTCCGACTGATTTAAAACTAAAAATGCAACTCACTTACTTTAGAAAATGAAAATTTTTAGAAACAGCAACACTAGTTAAAAGCATCAGGTGTTGAACTATATAATCCTTAATACATGTAGCTCATAGAGACATACCATATTGGAGAGAGTGTTCCATAATATCTTGCAAAACCTTGAAGTAATCAACAATGATAAACCTTGACTCAGGCAGGCTGCTACCAAGAAATTGGATCCGATCATCCAGCATTCTGTTGAAGGTTTGTGCATTGTCATTGAACTCATCATCACATTTTCTAAGCATCCCTCCTGTCATTGTTCTTTCTAACGGAAAACACCCGATAAAGGGCGTGTTGAAGAAAACTATCTTTCTTGCTCCCAACTTGTAAATTTCCTTTATTTTGGAATAAGTGCAAGTAAACTTTATTCAGGATATACTACTACAAACTGGTAATATGCCCATTAAAGCATAAACCGATTGGTCCCTCCCTACGCGCTAGACCCGAAATTTTGTAACTTCCATTTATTTTGTTTTTTTTTTTTTTTTTTTTTGTAAAAAGACGTCAATGATCTTCAATTTTTTTAATTCAAATGTTTATTTGTACACGTAATTTTGATCATAGGTTGTCATTTTCCGATAACAGTGTATTGCAAAACCGGCAAAGAATAGTTTCTATTTATAAAAGCTACATAATGGTAGTAGGCGAATAATTTATTTTCATTTATACCTTTTCAGGTTTTTTTTGTTTTTTTCTTTGGGTTTGAGCCAGAAAGCTCACATGTTTGTTATGATTGAGAATAAAGTAATTAATGCTAAAACCAAGCACTAAGTGTTAATCCTACCATTAGGGAACCAATCCCTAAGGGTTAAGGGTACCATTAGGGATTCATGGTCAAAGAAATATTCCGGTTGTTGTGACAAAATAATTATAGAGAGAAACCACATCAGTTAAATTACGCGAAAGTGAAAGTTCCGCCTTATATTGCATTGGATACGGTCTTTCATGTTAAAGGGTTAAATGAGATTGAAAAAGATGAAGGTCAACACACCAACGCAAATTATATATAGCCTAAGGTCCACTTCAGTAAAACTCGGTTGTGAACCTGAAACCTGCAGCTTATAGCCCAAATTTTCATTTACCAATCTACCTACGCCAGTTCAGCTAAAGGTTATTGTAAAAAAAAAAGAACTATTGTTGAAAGATGTAATTGTTTGTCAAAACATTCATTCTTGTGTTAGTTATAAAAATTTTTATATTGAAGTTAGCACCAAGGGAAACTAGTGTCACGATCTGATCTGACATGCATAAAGTTTTATATCCAACACAAATTTTTTTAACTATTATAGATGAGAGAACACTTGCGCAGAGGGGTTACCTGTATAAATTCTGTTGCCTTTTTTACTAACAAATCTGCATATGCTGCTGGGCTGTATTGAATTCTTTGTATTGGAACAGCAGTGTAACTTAGAGCCCAATCGTTGGAGCTGCATGCTACTAAATACAGACTTTTGCTTATTATGTTATTAGCTTCTTCTTCTCCAAGAACCCTTTTCAGCTTTACTATGTATTCTTTGAACATATTTATTTGATCCGGTAATGAGAAAACATTCTAATTCATACACTCAGTAGAAGTTAATAAGAATGGTTAAAAAAAGATGTCTGCAAACAAAATTTCATGCATACCAATAGTTTCGCTGTATATGGATCAAAACCAGAACCACCAGAAGCAAATGATACACCAGTAACCATGTCTTCATCTTGTAGCGAAGGGTCCAAATATGCCGGAAGATAGTCCTTCACTCCTAATTTCTCAACTTCAAGTTGATATCAAATAATGTCAGAATTTCCTAGTTTTAGTGATTTAAAAGTATAATTTCGATAGTTCAAATTATTTACCAAAATAGTCGCCGAGAGTCTTCCTATTGGTGAATCTTCCTGTTGGTTTCCCACCCATGAAGTCCTTTCCATATGGAGGGAAATCAGCCCTGATAATTGAGGCTCGGATGTTATTGTTCCCCGAATCCATGAAGGAGTCTCCAAACGCGATGACGGATTGTATTGAGCTCTTTTTGGGCATATTTGCAGTTGCCTCACTGCAACATAAATATATAGATGCATATACACAAATGAGAATGAGTTTAAAAACCGAAGGTAGCATTGTACTAAAAATCAGTTTAAAGTAGAACAAGGGTAGTAAGAGTTCTAAGTGCTTATACATAGTTTAATTCTAGGTCGGCTAGTATCTTATGTGGATCTTGTCACTACAATTTTAACACTTATAGTACCCACATGTAGGCATGGCAAATCAGCTTTTCATTTATTTTTATATCCAGCTCATTTTACTCTAAAGCTACCAATCATTTCCATATCTAACCTAATCACTTCCACTTCATTGCTATTTTTTATTTAATCAAATAATTAATTGAATTAGCAAGTGTTGGAAAATTTGTTACGTGTGCATTAGTAGGTTGTTATGACACAACAAATGCACATTAATAGACATTGATGAATGAGATATCGATGTGTGATTGTGTGTATATGAAAGAAAATACTATAGTGGTGTATCCCACATTGGTGGGATGGAGAACTTGTGTCTTGTTTTTCCTCTATAAATAGAGAGGTAAACTAAGTTACAATACACACCAAACCTTACACACAACACAAGCATTGTTGCAAGGTTTTTCCAACTTCTTTTTCTTCTACATTTCTGGTATCTTTTATTCGAACCTTTTTCAGGTTTACGGTTAACTTCGGTAGTACTACTGCTCCGGCTGTTGTACCCTGGGAAACAACGAGTTCTCTTGGGAGACTCGAAATATTGTTTTAAGGGCCCCGTGTTCAACACGATCCTCAGCCAACCTATTGTATTTGGTTTATTTCTTTGATTCTGTATTGTATTTCAGATTCTTGTATTGTATTGTATGAGTAATAAAACTGTTTGTTAATTTTCTGTTTATTTACTAAATTCACGAATTCAGTTCCTACAGCAAGTTACTAAATAATTTGTTAATTAAATAAATACGTAATTAAGTAACTATGGTGGAACGTAATATCGTGTTTTCATCATTCTGCTAGATCTTTGTCTTATCCCAACTAAATTAGTAAAATCTCAAGGGATTTAAACTCGGATGGCGTTGTGTTGAGTAAGCTTTTAGAACAGATGTTAAAAATGGGGAAAGCACTTGGTTTTGGTTGGATATTTTGGTAGACGACTACCCGTTGTGTGAACAGTCCCCGAATCTGTTTTTAATTGAAAATTCGAAATGGTGTGTGGTAGCTGATCGTCTATACATGATTGATGGGTAATATGTGGAAGATGGGATTGGCTAAGAGATCCTACAAGTGTGACATATTTGGAGGAATATAGAGGTTCATTATCTATTTGTCAACATGTGAGAATTAGACCCGGAAAGGACAAGAGCATTACGTGTGGTAGGGGAGTTTCTTTGGATCAGGTGAAAAAAGAGAAAGGATGGTTCACCTGCGTAGCTTGATTGAAAGGGTTAAAGCTCTTGACTTTCTTTGGATCAGGAATAGGTCCAAAAGTAGAGGCTTGTTTTGGAAGGATTGGAGTAGATTTCGATTGTAAATTGGTGTATTGTTGTATATGTTGTTTTTGTTATGGTGGATGTATTAAGTGGTTTAGCACCTTGCTAATTTGTTAATATAAGTTTTTGTTGGTCGTTCAAATAAAAATTAAGTAAAAAAATAGTTAAATAATTATATATCAGCTAATGTCTCGTGTTCCATGTCGTATATAACGTCCCATGAGAAGATGGTCATGGTACGTAGAGGGTTTCAAAAGTGTCCGAATCCGTATCCGAATTATCCGTTATTCCGTATCTAAACTATCCGAAATTTCGGATATCCGAAAATTCGGATTAGGATAACATTTTTGAGGTTCTAAACTATCCGGAATATAATTTTAATATTTTTTTATTTTATTATATATATTTTTAGATGTAATCTAACCCTAATTTTAAAATTCAAAACAAACATAAGCTGCATTCTTCCGACCGCTCCATCTTTACTCTCTCTATCTTGCTCTCTCACTCCCATCCATCTGCACCACATTCACAACTCCAGTTACCACCTCCGTCCTTGTACAATGCTTAAGGCTCTTGGCTGGGTAGCAGGAGCAACTTTTAATTTATTATGAGCCCAAACGATGGATTCAATAAGTTCTTGCCGATAACCACGCCCACTGAATAAAAACATTAAACAAAAAGCCCACACAAAATGAGCACCTAGGAAATATAGGCAATATGCGGATAAGAAATCGCGAAGCCACTCATTAATAGTAATAGAACTCTGCGCAAAGTTCCTCTCATGATATGAGTTACTACTCCTTGATCGTTTATATTGACCCAAACATGTGACTGCATTTTCCAACTGAAATGAAATATGACCACTGAAATTGAATTGTACATCCAGAATAGTCCTAAGAAGACAAGGTCCCAAGCTGATACTTGACATGACCCCCCCCCCTTCCAGGCGAATAAATTCGCGTACCATCGAGATATCTTCTATATGTTTTCTTTTAAATACTTTGGCAATCGCGTTTTTTAAATACACCACGTCTTCTTGTCGTAAATATTATAACATCTCAAGATGAGATTATAGTGGTAACATAATACCATACACTTTTCTCTGTATCAAATCGCTTCATCGTTCGAAGGAGATCTTCTAATCATCTTCTTTTCATATTTGATTTCAGCTTCATGTTGAGTTAGCCAATCCATGCTAACTATTACGTCAAAACTTCTTTACTTTACTGGTCGTAGGTCAATAAGGAAAGGTTAATCGTTCAGAATAATAGGAAAATTCCGAACAATTTAGTTAACCATTAGGGGTTTACCGTTAGCAATTCTACAGTATAGGGTCCTATAGTTTCACTAATAGGTATCTTTCCAAATGATAGGAGGTTAATAGGAACTAACTTCTATCGACGACCGTAAAAATATCACTTAAGTCTATTGATTTAAAACTACAATGTACTTAATACCACCTTTGGATCATGACGGGCTTTATTCGAATTACTCACAAAAGCACGGCTCCTTGCTTGATCCGAGGTTGATGCTTGTCTTGAGGTTCGTCTTCCAATGACAACTCAGTTCAACTTTGGGCAATTCCTCTTGAAATGTGCTGTACTGCCACATTCATAGCAAGTACAACTGTTTGGCATAATTTGATTTCTTTGGATGGATTGTTATTGAAGTTGTTGGGTTCGGAGTGGTTGTACACGAATGGGTTGGGGTTGTCGGTTCACCTGGCTTCAATTGGTTCGACAATTGGGCATTACGTCCATCTTTACCACACCTGTGGCCTACTATCACTCGACATTCTTCTTCCTACCGATAACCATATTTTCCACATTTAGGAAGGACCCTTCATGCGGTTCATGTTTCACACCAGAACTAGTCTCAGTATAATTCTGGGTTGTAGGACATACCTACTTATTCAACAGCCTATCTTGCACTATACCTTTATCATTCCTCTTCTTTAACACTCGACGTCTCACCTAACGTCCTTCCAGTCCGCTTCTCATAGAGTCAAATATATCAATGCTAGCTTGTGACACAACCCTTCCAAAGGTTGTATATTTTACAGGATTGACTATACTCCTTATCGGTGGAGTTAGTCCCCAATATAGCGCTCACTTCGCTTAGTTTCAGGAGTAATTAGCCATGTTACCAGACATGACAATTCCTTCAAACGATTAACGTGTTCTAAGTGATCAGCGCACATCATTTCTACCTTCCAAAGCTCAGTTTCCAATCTCTGAACTTAATTACTCGAATAAAAGTGCTCTAGCACAAGAATTTTAAATTCTGACTATATCATCTGAGCAATAATTTTCTAACTATAATTTTGTACCATCTTGTTCCATCATGATACAACCTAATCTACCAACATATCTGTGGCATATTTCACTACACAATGTTCTAGACTCTTACCAATATCCTTAACCATTTCAATCTTTTCTATCCACTCGTTAATCTATTCCTCCCTTTACCATCAGTACTATTAATAATTTCCTTAACACAACCAACAGACATATCCCTCATACCGGATCTAATTCATTACAACTACTATTCATGTTTAGTATATAATTAATACTGGTAGTCATAATAGTATTCAGTGGGACATTATCACTCTTAGTAATACCACTAAGAATTGAAATATTCATATTCATGTGATTGCTCGATCTATAATTCTGCGATCACATTTGCATCAACACTAGCAGTGATCTGTGATACGACATTCGGTATCATCATCTGCTATCTTTGAGCAATTCATGGAATCATATCAATCTCCATCATTGGAGTTACTCTTTTTATGTCATTCTGCCGTACCCATCCCGTACGCAGTGATCAATACTAATCTCACCGTATAACTCGTTACCAGCTCAATCATAACAGCAGGTACACATACACACCAAATATTATCATACAAATTACACATACCCGTATCTAGTATATATATATGTCCCATAAATATAATATCATAAGGACTTAACCTGACGTCGGTTAACGTTTAAATATGTTTCATAACCCTTGTCACCAACTGACATATAGATCTTTCTCAACACAGATTAATGTTTACTATGCTTGATTTCAATATCCTTCTGCATGTCAGCATAACCGATACATTCTCACCGTGAGCACCAAACGATTACGTACCTCGGAGTTATAATATCCGTGTCTATTCGTATATCCGGCATACACGGTATACCACCTACGAACGAATAACCAACTATGCTATAATGATTCCAACACCTCTTTGTGTATGGGTAATCATTCTATTCGAGTACACATGGGTATAGGCGTCTAGCGGATGTAAGGATAATATAGGGAGTTGCAAGGTTCAAGGTAATCGCGCAACATGGGTTGCCTTCAAATATTATTAATTACTATTATGGAAACTCTATCACTTGCTCAGTCAATATCCTCAGGCGTTCTAGGTTCGCTAAAATCGGTAATTCTTGATCTGGATGTGGTACGTCTCATATGTTTGAGAGTGAGAAATACATATATATATTTCAATATATTATTTTATCTGCTCATTTATTCTCAAATTTATTATCATTATTATTGTACTTCATTTTATTTTATCTTATTTATTTATTTACCTTAATGGAATAAGAATGGGTTCAGGTACGGGTCCGTCCGTACGTGAGGGTCGACGGTTCGGGTGAACATCTGGGGTTATTAGAATATACGGTACCGGTATTGGTAGGGTAAGAGATTTATCAATTTCGGTTGGGAGTGACGGTTACTAGAAATTTCTGGTTAATGTCAAACGGAAGATCTAACTTGGTAATATCGTAACTATGGCCCGATAAGTCAGGCTTATCATCAACCGATGCTCTAGAAATTTCAGCATCCTTCGTACTTTTATTATTTCATCCCCCGGTTCCTTATGCGGGTCCTATTTCTCAATACATGTACCCACAAGATATGTACATATATATATACACATTAGCACGTATAAATAATATTATATACTTTACACATATGTTGCCATTTTTACCTATTAATGTACCCCGTGACTTCCCCTGAACTCCCTCGTGCGGACAAGTCTGTTATTATGTTCCGGACCATAATAACTCACTTGTCCATCCAAGTTCATCCAGACCTCGTCACTATAAATTATTAGTTGATAGTCAGATCCTATAATACTTGAGCTACTGGTTATATTTTAGGTATCTTTTAAAGATATCCTAAATCTTTATAACCAATGGCTCTGATACCAACTTCTGTAACACCCCGTAACCGCAGCGGAAACGTAAACGGGATGCAACAGACACCTCTGATATCAACCACATTGTTTATAAAGAAAACTGAATACATTAATATACTTCAAATTACATTATCTTGTATTTCATTACCGTCTAGGTGATACACACATCATACAATACGATACACAATTCTATTTATTATAATGTATCCTAATTTCCTGCACGCAAATCTTACACACATCAAGCACTTAGCACGTAAGCAATCACTTCATCTTAATTGTACCTAAAAAGCATGTGAGAAAACGGGTCAACTACGAATAGTTGGTGAGTTTCACAATTTGAGTAAACCATGATAAATCCATATCAAAATATAAAATTATCTGGGGACACTGTTAACCCAGTACTGTACTCATTCCAGGGGCAATGTTAACCCAGAATTACGATGTAATTATGCTGAGCCCACAAGTGAAACCTCTGACTATCACACACAACCCCCGTGGCATATCCCCCGCCCACGGAACTGCCCCAAACCGCTATGTCTAACATTACATAGCAAAATAAATAACAACAAAATAGACATGTGCAACTGGCTGGGAAACATCAGCAAATCCATGCCGGACCAGTTGGGTTTGTCAAACCAATAGTACTATCCACACTCTACCGGCTTTCAGTTAATCACTCGTGTTCCGGGGCCTTAGAATGTTAGCAACTCAGACAATTACCATCTTAGTACATTTCCGTACGATTCCCGTACAATAAAATATATATAAATCCACGCAAGTCCATGTGTTCAGTATGTATTTAAACATTTCAGTAAAAACATGCTTCCGCCCCGAGAAAATATTCGAAAACAGTTCAGAAAAAGGGGCTCGTGAAACTCACCTTAGCACATGCAAGCAGGTAACAACAATCATTATCAGTTAACACGTCCGATCTGTAATATGATCCCTACGATCGTTACTATACACTCATTATTAATATAACTTTAACCAAGTTAACCGGTACATCTGGGGACACTGTTAACCCAGCACTGTACCCGTTCTGGGGGCAATGTTAACCCAGAAACACTTCTCCGGACTCAGATTGTGATGTCGTTTAGAGTTCCATGGTCACAACTACTATTAGTCGTTTTTCTCGTTTTGCGTGCCTAGCACGGTTATCCGTTTTTACGTTTCAAAAATGAGTTTGGTCACACACGACCCGAAAGTAGTGGTTGACTGATAATTTAATTAAAGTTGTGAGATTTGAGCTCGGTTTAGACGCCCCGATTGGCCGCGGGTCCCGTTTCCGTCTTTGACGTACCGGAAACTGTTAAATCGGACAAAAATTACTCAAATCATCCGAATTATTTTCGGATGATTTATTTTTACTTGTTTAACTCATTTATATGAAAATAGTTCATTTTTAGGGTTTTTATACAACAGTCAGCTCGCTTAAGCGAACTTCACCGGTTTACGCGTTTTAACTTTAAAAGTTTGATAATTAGCACAAATAATTACCCGTTTAATCTCGGATCTTGAAATTTTGCACAAACCACTTTTTGACAGTGGGGAATTTTATAAAAATACTTCAAGAATTAATTTTTATAATTAAAATTTATTTATCTATTTTTAAACACCATTTAAACACTAAATATGTCGTAAATACCAAACGATCTTAGAAAAATCCCAAATTTCTCCTGGATGTCCCCTGCCATCCACATAGTCCCCTGTAATTTTTCCAGAACCAAAATCTTCTTTTACATGCCATTTTCACTAAAACCGAGCTAGAAAACCCTAGAACTCGTTTAACCGAAAAGCCTACTTAGACTTCTCCAACTGACCTCAAATTTTGTGTGTGACTTATACATGATATAAAGCTTATCTGAAATTTTCCAGAATTGTTCATGATATTTAACTATTTTTCACCATTTTTGGCCAAAACCGAGCATTAAATTCACCAAATATTCATCCTTTATCCAAAAATTACCAAAAATTCACAGAACACATATTTTCATGTGTAGATCATCCATGTAAAATTTCATGACCTAAATCTACACGTATCACAATCTGTTTAAATATCCCAAAACCGAACATAACCGAATATACCTTTCGTTTTCCGCCACTACAAGCTACAAACTCGTCTTTCTGCCTTATTTACCACTAAACACAGAACCTACAAACAACATACCACAATACCAAGTAAGTTACACTAACGATCAAGCCATTTCTTTCATGGTTTCGGTTATGATTCCAAAAACAAAGATTTAACCGTAAAAATTCGTTTTTGATTCGTTTAACTCCTTTCTTGGACCTAGATCCCTTGTATAACCCGTATACATCACTTGATCATGGAAGAATCGGTTTTCATCTTTGAAACCTCATTTTCTTGCAAATAAACTCAAGAAACGAAGATGAACACGTGAATAACTCGATTCTTTACCTTGTTTTCTTGCTACAAACTCTCGGTTTTGGATCATGATCTTGAGAGAGTTGAAGATTGTTGGAGTGTTTGATGAGAAAAAAGAAAACGAAGTGGGTTTGTGGGGGTGGTGGTCCGATCGGCCTCTTGGAGGGGTGGGGTGGGACCCACCTCTTCATTTCTAGCCACATGTTTGGATTCTTGAAATCCGGATAATGTTTTGGATAATCTGGTTCAGTTCGTTTTTCGGTTAAATGTCTAATTCGACTTAAAACGAGGCTAAAACGAGGCTAAAACGGTCGTTTTTCGGCTTAAAAATGAAATTTATATAAAAACGATTTAAAAACTTTAAAAACTTTAAAAACTTAAACAATGGCATTTATTAACTTAAAACATCATATTATTAATTATTGCGCATCTTTTTCGGCTGGATCGATCGTCTCTTGCTCGGTTTGGTATTAAAGGTTTCGTTTAACGTACCGACGTACATTAAATCGAAATTCTTTTTCTGTGCCGTACTTTACTTATCCCGAAGCATTAATGCTTCGTAAAATCACTACATATCATATATCTCGTCTATAATTGAACCCTAGATTCGTTCGGGTTTCAATAACTATCGATCGAGTGATCGCATATTCAATACGATGAATTATATATTCACGTACAATCCATACAGTGAACCCTGTATTCTCGTATAATTACTATGGTAATTCATGTACCCGACATTAAATATAACGTAACGATTGTCTACCGGTTAGATTATACCTGGTTTCGTCGGAATCGTTACAATAAACTTCCTATGGAAGAAGCTTAGTTAACTAACAAAGAAAAATACCAATGCCTGGTGGGTAAGCCATATACCTATCACATATTCTTCCTCATATCGCATATGCAGCAGGAGTGGTTAGCAAATTTATGCACTGACCTCAAGTATCCCACATGGAGGCAGGGATTATCAAATACCTTAAAGGAACAGTGGGTCATGAAGTTCTCTTTTAACAAAACAAACACTTGAAGTTTCATCTATATACTGATGCAGAATAGGCTGGAGAGTGGAGATAAAGATGACGGAAGATCAACATCAGGATATTTCACTCTAGTTGGTAGAAATGCTTTTACATGGAAAATAAAAAAAAAATAAAAAAAGGAAAAGGCAGTAGCGTATTCTAGTGTCGAAGCCGAATTTCAAGGAATTGCACGAGGCATGACGTAAGTTCTGTGGATACGGAAACTATTGACAGAAATCGGTTTTCCCCAAACCGAAGCCAACAAGATCATGCGTGAAAAAGTTGCTGTACAAATATCATAAAACCATGTTCAACACCACCGTACAAAACATGACAGAAATCGGTTTTCCCCAAACCGAAGCCAACAAGATCATGCGTGAAAAAGTTGCTGTACAAATATCATAAAACCATGTTCAACACCACCGTACAAAACATGTGGAACTTGATAGAAACTTCATTGAAGAGAATCTTGAAACCAAGATCATAAAGCAACCTTTCATTCGATCAGAGGCCAATTAGCAGATATGTTAGTGATGGCTGTCAACGGGAATATATTTAACAATTGTCTTGACTAGTTGAGTTTCGGAAATCCGACCACTCAATTTAAGGGAGGAGTTAAAAAATAAAATAAAAATAACAAAACATATTCAAGGATTAGCATTGTTTCCATTCTTAGAAGATTACAACTGCAATGCCTGCAAGGAGGAGACACTTGCATTACAACAATCAAGCAGTCATCTTTTTATTATAATTCTATTTCCATGTACGAGCAAAAGACTACTCCTATTTATCTTGTTTATCTTCTGTACAATAATAATACAATCAGTTGAACCAACTCTGTGTTCCATTAGAAATCAAAGTGCATAATCAAATTTTAGAGGGACAAGAAAAAAGGTCATGCCGGTGAAGATTAGGTACAGAAAGTAGCGCCTCCACATCCCTTATGCACAAATGCCACACATTAATAAGAAAGGTGGTTTATAAAGTTGGATATCAACCAAAATCTGAAGCATCAGTCTCTTCAAGTTATGTAAACTCTATATCTAATATAATGTCTAATGATTCTATGTGTTCACATGTTGATGTTTGTGCAGAAAGCCAGAAAGTTTAGTGACGTGAGCGAAAATGTTTTAACAATGCTTCTGACAATGTTTATGGTTGTGACCATATATTTGTTGATTAAAGAAATAGAAATTGGAATCCCTGTAAAGGTTATCATATGGGTTACATTATAATTTATTTATTAATTCTAGATTTGTAATTATTTATTATTTTCACATAATTGTACACTAAGACTATGCGTAATATGGCTATAAAAAAGGCGATGGGGGCGGCAATTTTGGGGAACCCCCCCCCCCCTCCGGCGATAAGTTGGGGAGAGGGGGGGGAGATGTTATTTGTCGCATTGTTTTGGTTTTATATATGCGGCTACAACATCATAAACACAAACTTACTCTTCGTTGACTAGGCGCTATATAACACAAGTTGTCCTATTTTGTAGCATCTCCACTACAAATAGCCTAATAAATAAATTTACATACTTACACGTGTATTAATAAAATTTTTTATTACGTTTAATTAAACGAAAACTCACTTATACACTTTGTAAGACCATGTTCGTGCCTCTTTAATCCAAATCAAACTGATGCTGAAAGATAGGTGGATACTACAATCTTATATTCCACACTGGCGAACATGTTCATATATTTAAGGCAAATTATCCATCACATTTTGGAGAACATGGTCAACAATGATATTATTCCCTTTGTCTGTTGGGTGAATACTGTCCCAGAACAAGTATTTGGTGTCATCCAGGCATATTGTGCTGACTTGGTTACATAGAATAGCAACCTCTACCATTCCGGTTCCACAACATCCTCTGTCTACAACCTCCAAGCCTGAAATAAGAGAATGAGAAAAAATCAGTAAGAAATATGAATGGACCTAACTTTGTTGAAGATTAATGTGCTTCATGCAAAGGAACCAAAACAATGTAAAAAAAGAGAAGGGAAAAGAAAAGATTACTCACGAGGTGGGTCAACTTGAACACAACCCACTAAAAAGTAGGTTTAATTAAGAGATTAAAGTGCAAAAATTTTAAGTTAAATCATCCTATTTTTTTACGTATAACTATAAACTTTTATAATGAAATTAGTTTCCCTTTTGATCTATTTTATATATTCTTCCCTAGTTACAAGTTTATTTAATTCGTTCTACATGTCAATTCATCATATTCCCACGTGATTATTCTAATAACGAACTAAATATAAAAACCCAGGTTGGTTAATTAAGAGTGAGATAAACCAATTAAAATAATACAAATTTCAAAAAGGGGTTTAATATATTGGTAAATAAACATAAAATAGGTCGATCCGAACACAACATTAAGTGAGTCGACTTGAACATTAGAGTTGAAAAGTTTATCTGTCAACCCACCAACCTAAAACCCATCAGCCCGCCATCCTGACATGATTTATACCCCTAGTCACTCAGCGTTTGTTAAATTGGTTTATCTCACACCCGTATTTTCAATCATGAACTTATCGCGTAAGACATTTCCGACTGATTTAAAACTAAAAATGCAACTCACTTACTTTAGAAAATGAAAATTTTTAGAAACAGCAACACTAGTTAAAAGCATCAGGTGTTGAACTATATAATCCTTAATACATGTAGCTCATAGAGACATACCATATTGGAGAGAGTGTTCCATAATATCTTGCAAAACCTTGAAGTAATCAACAATGATAAACCTTGACTCAGGCAGGCTGCTACCAAGAAATTGGATCCGATCATCCAGCATTCTGTTGAAGGTTTGTGCATTGTCATTGAACTCATCATCACATTTTCTAAGCATCCCTCCTGTCATTGTTCTTTCTAACGGAAAACACCCGATAAAGGGCGTGTTGAAGAAAACTATCTTTCTTGCTCCCAACTTGTAAATTTCCTTTATTTTGGAATAAGTGCAAGTAAACTTTATTCAGGATATACTACTACAAACTGGTAATATGCCCATTAAAGCATAAACCGATTGGTCCCTCCCTACGCGCTAGACCCGAAATTTTGTAACTTCCATTTATTTTGTTTTTTTTTTTTTTTTTTTTTTTTGTAAAAAGACGTCAATGATCTTCAATTTTTTTAATTCAAATGTTTATTTGTACACGTAATTTTGATCATAGGTTGTCATTTTCCGATAACAGTGTATTGCAAAACCGGCAAAGAATAGTTTCTATTTATAAAAGCTACATAATGGTAGTAGGCGAATAATTTATTTTCATTTATACCTTTTCAGGTTTTTTTTGTTTTTTTCTTTGGGTTTGAGCCAGAAAGCTCACATGTTTGTTATGATTGAGAATAAAGTAATTAATGCTAAAACCAAGCACTAAGTGTTAATCCTACCATTAGGGAACCAATCCCTAAGGGTTAAGGGTACCATTAGGGATTCATGGTCAAAGAAATATTCCGGTTGTTGTGACAAAATAATTATAGAGAGAAACCACATCAGTTAAATTACGCGAAAGTGAAAGTTCCGCCTTATATTGCATTGGATACGGTCTTTCATGTTAAAGGGTTAAATGAGATTGAAAAAGATGAAGGTCAACACACCAACGCAAATTATATATAGCCTAAGGTCCACTTCAGTAAAACTCGGTTGTGAACCTGAAACCTGCAGCTTATAGCCCAAATTTTCATTTACCAATCTACCTACGCCAGTTCAGCTAAAGGTTATTGTAAAAAAAAAAGAACTATTGTTGAAAGATGTAATTGTTTGTCAAAACATTCATTCTTGTGTTAGTTATAAAAATTTTTATATTGAAGTTAGCACCAAGGGAAACTAGTGTCACGATCTGATCTGACATGCATAAAGTTTTATATCCAACACAAATTTTTTTAACTATTATAGATGAGAGAACACTTGCGCAGAGGGGTTACCTGTATAAATTCTGTTGCCTTTTTTACTAACAAATCTGCATATGCTGCTGGGCTGTATTGAATTCTTTGTATTGGAACAGCAGTGTAACTTAGAGCCCAATCGTTGGAGCTGCATGCTACTAAATACAGACTTTTGCTTATTATGTTATTAGCTTCTTCTTCTCCAAGAACCCTTTTCAGCTTTACTATGTATTCTTTGAACATATTTATTTGATCCGGTAATGAGAAAACATTCTAATTCATACACTCAGTAGAAGTTAATAAGAATGGTTAAAAAAAGATGTCTGCAAACAAAATTTCATGCATACCAATAGTTTCGCTGTATATGGATCAAAACCAGAACCACCAGAAGCAAATGATACACCAGTAACCATGTCTTCATCTTGTAGCGAAGGGTCCAAATATGCCGGAAGATAGTCCTTCACTCCTAATTTCTCAACTTCAAGTTGATATCAAATAATGTCAGAATTTCCTAGTTTTAGTGATTTAAAAGTATAATTTCGATAGTTCAAATTATTTACCAAAATAGTCGCCGAGAGTCTTCCTATTGGTGAATCTTCCTGTTGGTTTCCCACCCATGAAGTCCTTTCCATATGGAGGGAAATCAGCCCTGATAATTGAGGCTCGGATGTTATTGTTCCCCGAATCCATGAAGGAGTCTCCAAACGCGATGACGGATTGTATTGAGCTATTTTTGGGCATAATTGCAGTTGCCTCACTGCAACATAAATATATAGATGCATATACACAAATGAGAATGAGTTTAAAAACCGAAGGTAGCATTGTACTAAAAATCAGTTTAAAGTAGAACAAGGGTAGTAAGAGTTCTAAGTGCTTATATATAGTTTAATTCTAGGTCGGCTAGTATCTTATGTGGATCTTGTCACTACAATTTTAAGACTTATAGTACCCACATGTAGGCATGGCAAATCAGCTTTTCATTTATTTTTATATCCAGCTCATTTTACTCTAAAGCTACCAATCATTTCCATATCTAACCTAATCACTTCCACTTCATTGCTATTTTTTATTTAATCAAATAATTAATTGAATTAGCAAGTGTTGGAAAATTTGTTACGTGTGCATTAGTAGGTTGTTATGACACAACAAATGCACACTAATAGACATTGATGAATGAGATATTGATGTGTGATTGTGTGTATATGAAAGAAAATACTATAGTGGTGTATCCCACATTGGTGGGATGGAGAACTTGTGTCTTGTTTTTCCTCTATAAATAGAGAGGTAAACTAAGTTACAATACACACCAAACCTTACACACAACACAAGCATTGTTGCAAGGTTTTTCCAACTTCTTTTTCTTCTACATTTCTGGTATCTTTTATTCGAACCTTTTTCAGGTTTACGGTTAACTTCGGTAGTACTACTGCTCCGGCTGTTGTACCCTGGGAAACAACGAGTTCTCTTGGGAGACTCGAAATATTGTTTTAAGGGCCCCGTGTTCAACACGATCCTCAGCCAACCTATTGTATTTGGTTTATTTCTTTGATTCTGTATTGTATTTCAGATTCTTGTATCGTATTGTATTGTATGAGTAATAAAACTGTTTGTTAATTTTCTGTTTATTTACTAAATTCACGAATTCAGTTCCTACAGCAAGTTACTAAATAATTTGTTAATTAAATAAATAAGTAATTAAGTAACTATGGTGGAACGTAATATCGTGTTTTCATCATTCTGCTAGATCTTTGTCTTATATCCCAACTAAATTAGTAAAATCTCAAGGGATTTAAACTCGGATGGCGTTGTGTTGAGCAAGCTTTTAGAACAGATGTTAAAAATGGGGAAAGCACTTGGTTTTGGTTGGATATTTTGGTAGACGACTACCCGTTGTGTGAACAGTCCCCGAATCTGTTTTTAATTGAAAATTCGAAATGGTGTGTGGTAGCTGATCGTCTATACATGATTGATGGGTAATATGTGGAAGATGGGATTGGCTAAGAGATCCTACAAGTGTGACATATTTGGAGGAATATAGAGGTTCATTATCTATTTGTCAACATGTGAGAATTAGACCCGGAAAGGACAAGAGCATTACGTGTGGTAGGGGAGTTTCTTTGGATCAGGTGAAAAAAGAGAAAGGATGGTTCACCTGCGTAGCTTGATTGAAAGGGTTAAAGCTCTTGACTTTCTTTGGATCAGGAATAGGTCCAAAAGTAGAGGCTTGTTTTGGAAGGATTGGAGTAGATTTCGATTGTAAATTGGTGTGTTGTTGTATATGTTGTTTTTGTTATGGTGGATGTATTAAGTGGTTTAGCAACTTGCTAATTTGTTAATATAAGTTTTTGTTGGTCGTTCAAATAAAAATTAAGTAAAAAAATAGTTAAATAATTATATATTAGCTAATGTCTCGTGTTCCATGGCGTATATAACGTCCCATGAGAAGATGGTCATGGTACGTAGAGGGTTTCAAAAGTGTCCGAATCCGTATCCGAATTATCCGTTATTCCGTATCTAAACTATCCGAAATTTCGGATATCCGAAAATTCGGATTAGGATAACATTTTTGAGGTTCTAAACTATCCGGAATATAATTTTAATATTTTTTTATTTTATTATATATATTTTTAGATGTAATCTAACCCTAATTTTAAAATTCAAAACAAACATAAGCTGCATTCTTCCGACCGCTCCATCTTTACTCTCTCTATCTTGCTCTCTCACTCCCATCCATCTGCACCACATTCACAACTCTAGTTACCACCTCCGTCCTTGTACAATGCTTAAGGCTCTTGGCTGGGTAGCAGGAGCAACTTTTAATTTATTATGAGCCCAAACGATGGATTCAATAAGTTCTTGCCAATAACCACGCCCACTGAATAAAAACATTAAACAAAAAGCCCACACAAAATGAGCACCTAAGAAATATAGGCAATATGCGGATAAGAAATCGCGAAGCCACTCATTAATAGTAATAGAACTCTGCGCAAAGTTTCCTCTCATGATATGAGTTACTACTCCTTGATCGTTTATATTGACCCAAACATGTGGCTGCATTTTCCAACTGAAATGAAATATGACCACTGAAATTGAATTGTACATCCAGAATAGTCCTAAGAAGACATGGTCCCAAGCTGATACTTGACATGACCCCCCCCCCCCCTTCCAGGCCCATCACAAGGAAAACGAAACCCAAGATGCTTTATCCGGTATCAAACGGGAGCCACGAGCAAATAGAACACCTTTCAGAAGTATCAATAACGTCCGGTTTTGAACACCCCTAATGATAGCTACTCAGATTAATTAATTTTTTTAGAATAATTAGAATTAAATTAAATTTTAATTAAAAACTTAAAACTTTTAATATGTTCTAACAAATTAATATATATTAAGAATATTTAGAAATTAGTTATGTTTTCTAACAATTTAATATTAAGAATTTTTTGAATTAAGCTACGCTTTAACTCAATAAATATAATAATTAAATTACGTTTTAATTATTACCTTCAAAATATAAAATTAAAATTAAATTATAAATGCTTTTGAGTCCCAAACATATACCAAATGCAGTGTTCTTGGCTACGTGTGCAAGCCAACGTGCGTGTTACCCTTGTCGACCCATGCTAGGCGTACCCTTGGCACAACATCAATGAGCTGGTTACAAACCCGTACATTTGAGGTCGTCTTAGACATCATATGCTATATGCAACCATCACTTGACAATCATACGACTTGTATCGATTTTCTATATAGATTATATATTTGACATTTCCGATTGTGACGTTAACCATGTATAGGATTAAAACATAAATGTTTAAAAAATATTAAAACATGTAATTTCTAAATTAGACATAAATTCTGTAAATATATTTGATATATGTTTAATAGTTTTTGGGTTAGTTTTTATCTAATAATACGACTAGTTGTTCTTTGAGTTTTAAATGTTTATATTGAAAACAAACTAAAAATGAGTAATTGACTCACAAAAAGTAACTGTTAATCATTTTGTTAATAATTTAGTTTATGCAGTCGTACATGATCTATAATGCACCTCATGTTAATATTAGTTGTACTGTAAATTCACATGTGTATTTGTATATTATATTACTATATAACTTAATATAAAAATATACCAGCTAAATAAGAAAAACGCTTACATGTATTTCTACTTCAGTATTTAATGAGTATTGAACTCAAGAATTGATTTAATTGTTGCGTGATTTATAATTTGTTAAACACATTATAGGCCCCCGTTTTATACATTAGTCTTTTGTATTTACTTGTACTGTAAACGATGTATCTTAGTTAGCTTATCGGTTTATTTCCTTTTATGTTTGGGCCTGAGACCATGTAAACAAAAGCCCATTTGGGCCCATTTAATAGAAGAGTGAATGATATGCCATCACCTATATAAGGTGAAGCATACTCATCGGAAACAACCTTGTGCAATCTTATCCTCTTCTACTCTCTTCTCTCCTTCTCAAACTTCCTCTTTGGGTAATAATAAACCCAAACAAGATCCAGGATCTCGATGCCTCACTAGTGATTTCCGTTAGCTAGTGTTGAGATTGATCCACATAAAATAGTTGTTTTGTTGTTTGATCCGTCCACAGGACCTACAATTGGTATAAGAGCTTTTGGGCTCTACTAGTTGTGGGTCTTGGGTCACAACCTTGGATTTTGGTCTTGTTTGTGTGTTAAAGAAGTGTATTCAAGAGTTCAAGTGGGTATACGGTTAATGTGTTGTTCTTAGTGTGTTTGCAAGCTTGAAAGTAAAAGTGTTCTTAGCTTCGGGTTTGTAAAAGTGGTTGTTTGTGTGTGCTTGTGGTGTTAAAAGTTTTTAAAGATCAAGATTCAAGTGGTTAAAGTCTTCAGAATGAACGGTTCTTACATCTACAAAGTGTTGAAGTGTTTCTAAAAAGAAAAATGTGTGAAAGGACGTGATAAAGTACATTACGTACTTTCCTGAAAACTATTCAAATCGAATACACAAAAGCATTCGAATTGAATCATTGAAACCATTCGAATTGCATCTGTTAAACCATTCAAATTGAATTTCTCAAACCATTCGAATCAAATTTCTAATCGATTCGATTGCTATTCAAAATTCGATTCGATTGATTTTCAATTCGATTTATTTTGCCCATTCGATTAGTGTGCCCATTTGATTGGCTTAGACTTGTAACTATTTACAAAATCTGTTTTGTAAACTGTTAAATTGTTTGGACTTAAGACCTGTTTTAAGTAATGACGACTGAGACTGTGGAGATAAAGAATTTTATAATATTTGAGAATGAGGCTATAACAACAAATAAGCCTTCTAATTTTCTTAAGTGGGACAATAACTTTGAAGAATTCAAATGGCATTTCAAGAACTACATCAGAATCACTGATTTTGTCTTCTTAGACCCATTGAGACTGGTCCATACATTCCTACAACTAATACTGGCGATGGACCAGTTCCCAAGCATGTGACGGCCTACAATGTTGATGATCGAAAAATGTTGAATGATGATCATAAGGCTTATGGTGGTCTTAGTGTGTGTCTTTCACTAGAGATTTCTCAAACTTTGAGGGATCACACCACTGCTAAAGGCTTATGGGATGCTTTGGTCAACAAGTTTGAAGGAAATAATGAGATGAGGAATAGTAGGAAGGCTATTGTGAAGGGCGAGTTTAATATGTTTAACCATGTGCAAGGAGAAATGGTTGCAAATCTCATTCATAGGTTTTAAACCTTAATCACCAAGATAACAAGTGCATGCATTGATTATGATCAAACTGAAATCAATAACAGGTTGTTGAACTCCTTACCATATACGTGGAACAGTAGTGTGATCACCAATGAGAGAATAACGAAACTTCCAATCACTCCTCTTTCTGAGTTGACATCCACAACAAGTCATTTGGAATGGATGACAAACTTAGATTAGGTAACCATATAAGTTCTCTGAATCATACTGGAATCTCTACTGGGTACGGAGTTAGCACAACATTTCTAAGCCAAGCACACCCCACAGTACATGCAGTTAATGGGGTTAAGATGATTTCAACTCAACAAATTCAAAACTCAACAAACTAAAAACTTAACAATCAAGACTGCTGCAAGTCCACAAGCACCATCAAGTTAAAGTTACTTTCAAGATGTGGTTGATAAAGCTGTTGAGCAAGCTTTGAAAGCTCCTGGAATCAAGAAACCTGCAAGCAACCCATCCTACTCAGCTCTTCAAGTTGATGATTCACATGTGGCATTGTTTCATGCCTTCATGGCAAGCCACGGGGAGTTACTACAAGGAAAGCTGCCACCTCCTTCGTTTCAACAAGGAGACATTTCCGAGATCAATAAGGAGGATCTTAAAAAGATGGACATCAAGTATCAGATGACCATGGCTTTTCACTGATCCTGAAACTTAATGAAGAAATATGGCAAGAACAGCTTTAGAGACTCTGATGGGAATGAAATTGGGTTTGACAAGGATAAGCTCTGATGTTACAACAACAATGAGACTTGGCAATTCGCAAGGGAATGCATAAAACCATCCAAGACTGCAAACGCCATCAAGATCACTGAGGTGTCTGATAATGACGGTGGGAGAAAAAGTGACAAAAGACTTGAGCATAGTCCCTCATTAAAACCAACAGTTCTAAGAATTGGCAATACATTTAAAGGGAACTCAGGGTCTAGCTCAAATACCATGATCACTATGTCAGTTGAAGGAACCAAGCCGGATTGGAAAGATGACCAATGTGTGGATCTGATCAACCCTCTAACCTTTGTTGGGATGACATTTGTGAATGAAGAAAATCCCTCATCAAGCTCTTCTACTGAGACATATCAAAAAGTCTCAAACATTCCTGAGGTATACAAATTTTGCTCTCAAGCTTGTATAAATAAAATTAAGAAATATAGAACTCATAATGATGCCCTGATAGATGAAAATCTTAGCCTTAAATGTTAGAATGATGATTACAAGAAGGCTGAAAATATTTTTACCACTAGGATTAAAACTCATAATAAAGATATGGCTAAACTTAATGAAAAGTTATTTCAATCTAATAAACTAGCTGAGTTTCATGAAAGACGCATTGTTGAATCAAACGCTAAAATTGAGAAGCTAGAATTAGATTTAGTTCAAAGAAAAATAGCCGTTGAAAGATTTGAGTTAGCCTCTAATAAATTGAATGGGATTATTGGGGCACAAATCGGGGTGAAACAAAATACTGGTATAGGCTATGATAATACAATTGTTCCACCTCCATTTAATGAGAATTATAATAGCCTACCTTACTTTTGTTTCACTACCCCACATGCGGACAAAATGGTCTATGGTATTGGTCATGTGCCAAAACTATTGATCCCATTCCTTTATCAGTTAGTTCTAATGGTAGTTTATCTTCTTCAACAGGTTATGTAGAAGAAAGAAAATGTGTGGAAAATAACATGGGTTATGGAGAGAAGGATTTTGAATTCACATTTTGATTCAAGTGTGAATCTAAAACAATCATTTGATAACCCTGTCTGTAATAATAATATTATGAAAAACATTTTAAATGATCATGTATTGTGTGAGCGTGTTGATGTTGACACCTCTCAAAATGATTTGAATGAAAATGAGGTTTCTATTTTTGATAGTGATTGTGAAACCGTGCATGATGAAACTCTCAGTTAAAGAAATGTGCATGAAAATGTAGTTCATGAGACAAACGTAACTAGTTGTTCATCAAAAGATTGTAAAATTGAGGGAGAATATAATAAAAGAAATAGTTTTGGAATGAAAAGTCTAACGCATCAAGTAAATATGTTCCACCTCCCAATAACTCTTTCTTTAAATCCACTAATCACTATGAACATCCTCTATTATACAATCACTTTGATAACAACTACTATGTTAATCCATTCTATTCAAATGTCTTCGATGATCGAGGTTACAGATCAAATAACCTCCATGTTTCTTTTCAAGCATCACCTTTTTCACCACACCATGTATATCATAGTTCTTATGAGTTCTATAGGGAATCTAGAAGAAAGTGTTGCTTTGTTTATGGAAATCCATCTCTCCTTGAAAGATATTGCAAGAACTAGCATAGACAACAGAAGGATATGAACAATCGCTTTGATTAGTTCCGTTCTAAAGTTACAACAAGCCCAAGAACAAGAACTGATCAATCTGATAGTTCTGCTAGTGAAATGGACGTGAGATCCAATAATAACAGAAAAATCAGAAAACCTTTTTGGATAACTAAAAAGGAAAAGTCAAAAAGGGTTCTAAGACTGAAAAGTCAAAGAAGTCACCAAAATGAAATGTGAAAGAAGTTAAAAAATTGAAAGATCTAGGATTTTGTTTTGAAACCCACAAGAAGACGGTCCAAAAAATCTTCCAAAACCAGAAAACCTGCATCTGCATGGGTTCCTAAAGACTGTTCTTCTGATTCTGACTCACCTCAACACTTCATAATGCCGAACAAGAAAACAAAATTTGGTAACTTTGTGGTTGACTTTCCCGAGACAACTAACTCCCGGGAACCCATGTCTAATTAAATGCTAATGTGTGTAGGGTCAGTCAAGAATGCTTGTAAACAGTATTTGGTACCTAGATAGTGGCTGAACCCGACACATGACGGGTGATGAGTCCTTACTGTTTGGCATTCAACCATTGTAAGGCCCCAAAGCCGGTGCCCTACTTTAGCATTGGACTTACTCTTAAACACAATTTTAAATATCTGAGTGATTTAAAACTTTTCACGGAATATAAAAACATTACAAAATATTAAAATCTTGTCTTTAAACTTTCAAATTATCTTAACATAAAACATCATAGTTGTTCTTCACTAGATGCCAGTCAGCTCGGTCCATGCCATGTGTCCCCCTCAAGCCAGTTCCTTCATATTATTTTCCATCATGCATACTAAAAGTCAGCTACGCTGAGTGATATCTAGTTAATCAGGATACATACATTACATTCATATATTTGTATACGTATCCATAGATAAATAATGCATACTTAACCTACTTCTTTCATTCATACATACACACACACATACATTCATACTTCTATTTTTTTAAACTTGCATTCTTTCATGCTTTCATTCTTTCATACTTACATATTTTATATTACTTTACATACATACATATACGTTTTAAAGACCCTTTCGCCTTATGACCTCACATATGTTATTAGGGTCTGCCACATTTAAAGAGCCTTTCACCCTATAACCTCATGAATTATTAGGGTATGCCACCCTTAAAGAGCCTTACGCCCTATAACCCCACATATATTATTAGGGTATGCCACCCTTAAATATCATTTCGCCCTATAACCTCATATATATTATTGGGGTCTACCACCCTCCTTTCATAGATATTATTAGGATCTTCTAGCCTCTTACCATACTAGCATACATACCTTTCTTTATATTTATATTTATAAAGTTTCATACATACTCTTAATCATTTCAATGGCATTCATATATTATTCATACATCATTCATAAAGCAATCACATATCATACACTTACCACTTAAGGTAAGTGCATTAACTAACCACATAGAGTATGCACACATCCCCGAAAACATAACAAGAAAATGAGGCTAGAAACTCACCTTTGTCTTGTGCTTCTCGGAGTTAATAGCAATACCCTTCTTTAGCTGTGCACGGGTAACTGTGTAATAATTATAAGTATATATTAGCTACCTCTAACTATATAACATAATAGAATCATCATTCTAATCGAATCATAATTGTAATCGAATCAAAATTTTAATCGAATGACAGTTCTAATCGAATAACCATTTTAATCGAATAACCGTTTTAATCGAATGACAAATTCTAATCGAATTTAAGATTCTAATCGAATGGCAGATTCTAATCGAATGTAAGATTCTAATCGAATAGAATTTGATTCGATTACTTTGTCCATCCGATTTGATTACTTTTCCCATTCAATTCGATTACTTTGCCCATTCTATTCGATTACTTTGACCATACGATTCGTTTACTTGGCCCACTCGATTCAATTACTTTGTTCATTAGATTTGATTACTTTTTGTTTGAATATGATTTTATTCCCATCATTTTCGATCCTTCTTTCGGCTCGTTTTGCCCGTCTTGCATAATAAATGTGCTTTGGACTTTAACCACATTGTTTCCTTGCACTAACTTGGTTCAAACGTCTCCCGTTTTTCAGGGGCTTAATAACTTGTTTATGATCAAGTTTACATTTTTCTCACATAATAAGGTTCGATATATACTATCCTACCAAGTTTCATGCAAAACTGACTTCGTTTACCCATCCTTTTTACGAAACGAACAATAGTCGTTCTAACCGAAATGAACCAAGTAACCCATTTACTCACAAGTTCGTTACTTTATCAATATTTTTGGCTCGTTCTATCATCCTCGATTTCCATACATAGCCATTTCAGAAAAGGTTGAGAAGATTCCAATCTTTCTTTGGCATTTTCTTATCCCAACAAACCATGTGCACCTCCATTTCCACTTCCTCTTTAGTTGAAGGAAGTTATATATAATTGTCATTAAATGGAGGAGGCACCTTAGCCAATCCCAAACCCTCGTCCCCCTATCTTTCGACTTTAATTATGTTTCAATCATAGATTCAACAACTTTGCTAGATAAATCAAACTTCTTAAAATTAAAATATGCTTTCTCAAATTATGCTTTGAGTTGGCCTAGTTGATTTATTAAATCAGCAATTTGTTTCTTGGCATCAAAATACAAACACCACTTCTCACTTAGATCATTTTTAAGTTTAAAGATATCTTTCCTTCGGGCCTCAATCTTCTCTTAAAGATCTTATAATTTAAATTAAGGGTAAAGTTTTCTCTTTTAATGTCTTCTAGTTCTCTTGTTAAATTTTAGTTACGTGTTCTCTATGATGCTACTTTATATATGCAGTCTTGAGTATATAAATTATAACATACCTCTGTAGAGCTGGGATATGTAGAAGTCATGAAAGCAAAATGAGGCTCCTGATCCTTCTCCTCAGACTTTGGCTCATCATCTTCTTCAATTTATGCCAAGTGAGCAGTTTTGTTTATAAAATCAAGAGCTTTCAGATGGTTGGTTAATTTGTATATATTAAAGTTCGTTTATTTCTTAGTTTTATCTGTTTATTATGGGAGCTTCGATACTTCATATGTGTCTGTTTTATTTCAGTTCTAGACATTAAATAAGCTAATTTGAACCTGTTGAGGCATGAGATGAACACCCGGGATGTCCAGCAAACAAAATGAGCAAAATTTAAGATGACTTCTGCTGAAAAGGCCCATCGCGATACGCGATGGGTTGGCCAGAAGACCCATCGCGTACCGGGATGGGATTTAATAATGCTATTGACTTTTGGTCCATCGCGATACGCGATGGACCAGTGAAGACCCAATCGCGTATCGCGATGGGTGGCGCTGACGGGAAGATTAGGGTTTTATATTATTTTCGTCTTGGACGATCTATCTTCTCATATCTTGAACCAGACGATTTCCAGAGCACACGGAGGGCGATTCCACCATACCGGATCATACCGAGACCATATATATGTTCTATTTTATCACTATTGAAGATTCCATGATGTCGAGGCTCGGCTAATCTCTCCGATTCATTCCCGGGATGTAGAGTTTGTATTTGTTTCCGTTTTGATTATAACCATGAACATACTATTTGTAATAATCTTTTATTGATCTCTGAGTATTGATATTTACTATTGCTGTGCATTCAATCGGTTTAGGTTTAAGTTGATCAGAACGATTAGTTTGTCGATTTCTATAGTAATTGCTCATTGGGTTATTTAACTAGATTGAATACAACAAAGCACACAATTTCCCTTAGTTGAGTTACACTAGCAGGACCGTTTGATAACAAGTGTCGTGTCTTAGCGATTGTTGGTGCCTAAGGTTTAACTTGTTAATCAGTCTTTAGTCAGTCTGTGATAATTAATCTGTTAGGTTGCATGAGAAACTGTTTAATTAAATTCTTGAATCCCGGGGATGAGTCTTCTTTGTTAATTGCTTGAATTTGTTAATTTGTATAATCATTATTATAACCAACTTATTTTCTTGTGTGATCAGCACTAAAACTTACTAATTCATAATACTGAAACTTCTTTGCATGATTTGCATTGACCACATACTCCTTGTGTTTGACACCCCAATTACCCTAGCTTGCTTAGGTGATTAGGAACTGATTATTAGTGTTTTTGACTTGATAGCGACAGTCTAGCATCAAAATGGCGCTGTTGCCGTGGAGTTAGTGCGGTTAGTATTTTTCGTGTTATTTGATTTTTGTGTATATTTTAGTTTTAATTTTTAGTTCTTTGTTTAAATTTTATATTCCCATTTAATACAGGGTGTCTTTTTTGTGTAGGTAACAAGTTTATGAACACCCGCCACTCGGGCAGACATTCACCGCTAGTTTTCGAACCTAAAATAATGAGATTAGCTCCGCAGAACCAAGCTCAGAACAGAACCTCAGAGATGGAAAGTCAAGACCCAAACTTGAACCAAAACCAAAACCAATACCAGAATCAGAACCAACACCAGAACCAAGACCCGAACCCACCCCCTAAAAATAAAACTTTTCACCCAGAAAACTTGTCTCCACAGTTTGTTTCCAACCAGCAAATAACCAGAATAACTCAGCTCATTTTTCTAGAAACCGAATTCAAAACCAAACTTTGATCAGGCTGAACCATTAGTGATAACACCTCCAGACTCAGAGTTCGGATTGACTTTGAGGAGGATCATCCCAGTATGCCTTCAGAAGATGAAGAAGAGGGGGAAGAGAATGATGTGGGCCAAGGTTTTAAAGCTGATAATAAGGTAAATCAGCGAGTTAGAAGGAATGAGGTTTTTGAGCCAGAGAATGAGGAGGAAAATAATTGGGATGAGGAGGTGGAAGAACCGGTATATAAGAGACAGGGTGATGCGGTTAATAGAAATAGTGGAATAGGCGGTATTGGCCGAAACAGATTTAATTGGGTAGAAAGGCCCGGAAGAGTTCGAGGTATCCAGGTTAACAGAGGTGGTTTGGTGAATCCGGGGGGGGGGGGGGGGCGGAGGAGGAATTTCGTAGCCACGGTTCAGGGTGTAAAAAGTCAATTTAGACTGGCTATTTCAGATGGAGCATCCCCGATTGTTCCACAGGTCGAGTGCCAAGATAGCAGACTTTTAAGTCCGGCCATCTTACATTAACATCATACCATATTTTCACGGGATGGCTTCTGAGGACCCGTATTCTCATTTGTCCGATATTTTGGCTATTTGCGGGTCGATTGGTGATGGTACATTTGACCATGGGTCTATATGCGGTATATAATCTGGGTATTCATATCTTCTAAATGGATTTATGAATATTCAAAAGAGCTCAAAGATCAAACCCGTAGTTTTTCTGCCAAACATAAGTCATTAAAACTTGATCATCTAGTACTTCAAAGTATAAAATACAATAATGACTTGATCATCCATGCTATTAGCCATATGGGGTCCCCTTGCTCGCGTCCTATTACTATTAAGAAACGGACCACAAGGGACACGCCATATGTAAGCCTACAGATGTATTCATGCATATTCACATATGGTGATGGACTTTGGGGTATTGCATGATAACAGGGGTATGTCATGTATTGGGGAACACTTACTAGTTAGTTACTTAATACATACCTTAATTTGTATCTAATGGCTGTGTGGTAGACATTGATGCTTAAGCTTTGGTGAATAAACAATATTCTTGATCGTCTTTAGCTATTCTTAAAAATTGTATAACATGTTTTTATCAACTAGATATAAGGTTTTAGTCAATTTGGGGTGGCTCGGTTCTGGTAAAACCATATATATAAAAAAAATTATTTCAGTTGGGGTCCCACTAGATCATATAAACTAATAAACTTGTCGCATCTTACTTGTCTCGGTAAGTATTAATGGACATGGGTTTAGGTGGACAACAATACTGGCAATCAACCGAATTTATCTTATTAGGCGAATTCCGATAAGTGGACAATTGTTTAAAGTGGATAAGTATATCGATAATTGTGGTAAATGTGTTTGATGGTTTTTGAAAATTGAAAAAAAATAAAAATATATAAAAAAAGTCAAGAGTTGTGGGTTTACATTTTGTATCTCGGTTATGATCCTGTGCAGACTACTTTTTCAGGGACCAAAAAGATTTAAGTGTGGGGATATTTGACATGGTTTTATTTTACATATTTTTATATTAATATTTCTTACACTTTGAGTAGCTTTTGGTTGCTTTTTATCAAATATATTCGTTGGTGCTCATATTTTGAATTTTAAAGAGTTCATGAGAAAACAAGTTAAAAGAGATATTTTTACTAACTTGGATTCCGATGAACGAATATTATTACTTTTAATATATAAATTTATTCACGTTCATTTTGATTTAATAGTTTATTCTAATCCAAATTTAGATCTGATTTACATAAAATTATACATCTTTTCGGCATCAAATAATCTCTAAATACTGCAATTTCTATCAAATAACATAGCATAAAAGGCTACTTATCATAATAAAATGTAATTTCAGGTGAAACCAAGCCCCAAACGAAGAAACAATCGAAAAGACGAAGAAAAACAGAAGAAAACACAAGAAAACAAAAAAACACGCCCCCGTGCCTCAAGAAACACGCCCGCATGCTTCTGAACACCAGAAAACACAAAAATCTTCAAGAAAAGACAAAAACTGGGAACAAAAGCACGGGGTCGTGCCTCTAAACCACGGTGCCGTGGAAGTCTACAAGAAAAGATAAAATGAATTTAGCACATGTCATTAAATAGCACGGGGGCGTGCCTACGTGGACACGGGGCCGTGCCTCTCTCTCCAGATTGCCTATTAATAGTGACTCATGTTGCAATCATTTGGTGTGCCTTGAAAAGAATTCTATCCGGTTTTCTCTTATAAAAACACACACTAATACTCACATAGAAAATTTAGTGAAGAGTTTTTAAGGCTTGGAGGTCATCACCATCAATCAACATCATCATCACCATTAAGAAGGAAGATTCATCTACATTTGGTTTGTGAAAATTGAAAAAAAATAAAAATATATAAAAAAATATTTCAAGAGTTGTGGGTTTCTATTTTGTATCTTGGTTATGATTATGTGCAAACTACTTTTTCAGGGACGGAAAAGATTTTAAGTGTGGGGATATTTGTTATGATTTTATTATACATATTTTTATATTAATATTTCTTACACATTGAGTAGCTTTGGGTGCTTTTGATCAAATATATTCGTTGGTGGCTCATATTTTGAATTTTAAAGAGTTCATGAGACAATAAGCTAAAAGAGACATAATTACTAACTTAGAGTCCGATGAACGAATATCATTACTTTTAATATATAAATTGATTCACGTTCATTTTGATTTAATAGTTTATTCTAATCTAAATTTAGATCATACTAATTGAATTATTATTTATTTCACCTTTGATGTAGGCGACAGATTCATGGACTTGAGCTACATAAGAAAAGATTGACTTTTTATTGTGTTGGGGGGGCCATAAAATCAAGGAAGGTTGGGCTAATGTTTGGTCACATGGACTTTCAAAGTAAAAAGAAATACCGATTCGGGCCAAGAGATTAATGGTGAGAGCCCGTTGCTGTGAGGCTATTACTTGGATAAAAAGAAAAAATACCTACAACATTACATATATATATATATATATATATATATATATATATATATATATATATGTTGTTATAAGATTATTAGAAGAGGGTTTTTTAGTTGGAGCCGGCTACTCTGCATAAAATTGAGACAAGTCAACGAAAAAAAAGAATATAATTTTTGTGTGTGGCGGCTGGTGTGGAGGGAATAACACAAACAAAAATCACAAGATATATAATATTGGAGTGCGCTACTGTGAAAGAAAGTGACGTGAAGTCAAGAAGAGGTTCGAAAGTATTATTATCAGTTATATATTTTTCTTTATAATTATTGTCATGAATACAAATGAATTATTTTGTTTCATACTTTATTATGAGTAGATAAATACTTTTCACTACCTAGGTTTTGGTTAAGTACTATGTTAGATTTATGGTTTGACGAACTATTATTTGACGTTGGTTGATTTGATATTATGGTAAAGTTCTTAATTGGTTTGTTCATGATATTGTTGATTAATTAAATTTGATTATTGCTTTAATAATTATTCCACTTGTGTTTAATAGTTTATGGTGATGTTAGACGCATGATTAGGTTGGATACTTTGTGTTTTCAACTTGTTTGCGGTTTGTGGTCGAAATAACCGTAGGAATAATGTATAAAAGTTTATTAGATTTTATTGTTCTTTCACTAG
The DNA here is from genome assembly GCF_021521415.1 of Bidens hawaiensis. Taxonomy (NCBI): domain Eukaryota; kingdom Viridiplantae; phylum Streptophyta; class Magnoliopsida; order Asterales; family Asteraceae; genus Bidens; species Bidens hawaiensis. The sequence continues at coordinate 2,240,799 of NW_027491014.1, forward strand.
AGAGTCCGGGAGGCAATTTAATGTTGTGTCATCTTTGTCTTTTGCGGGCCTGGGAAATAATTGCACGGAAGTGAGTTATCCTAGGTCCCTTTTATTATTGTGAAACAAGTTATGTTCAAATTAATTAATTAATTATACCCCCTTTATATTAATATATATTGTATTGGAAGAGACTAGGAGGTGATTTGGATTTTGGTGGTACCATAGTATTATTAGGTAAGGAGAGACCGGGATATAATCCAAACCTTTAACAATTGAGCTTCACATGTCATTAGAGTTCTAGGGTGTCGTTAGTGAGGCCTGGAGGCGATCTAGCATACTTTAGTGGTCTTTAGTGTCATAATTTTAAGATATTGTTTTTCAACCTAGTCAAGTTCATTAACTATTAATTTAACTAGTAGGATTCCATTACCTAGGTAGTCATTTCTCTTATTTGTTTTAAACCCGATTTTATAATTTTTGTTTTTAGTCTAATTTTTAATTAGTTAAGATTATTAGTTTAATTAAAATAAAAAGAATTCTAAAAATCAAAAGAAAAGTCTAAGTTAGTAATCTTTTAGGTTTAATAATTATAATTTACCCATAGTGTCCTAGGTTCGATATCCGTTCTTACTTGCTTACTACATTGCGACCGGTACACTTGCCGATTGTGTGTGGTTTTTTTAGATGAATTCGGTAAAACTTGGTTTTTAATATTATATACGTTTTTCACACATCAAGTTTTTGGTGACGTTGCTGGGGACACTGGAAAATTCTTTGTTTAAACCGAGTTAAGTATCTGATCTGTGTATCTGTTTATTTGATTTTTAGTTGTTATTTTTCCTTTAGGTGCCTTTACTTGCTATTTGTGCCTTTAGTTTTAGTTTTCCTTAAAAATAAAAAAAAATAAAAAATGTAATTAAATATCATTTGTTTTAGTTTATGCATAATACCCGTTCTTAAGGCCCACATTTATTCAATGAATCAAAAGAGCCCGAGAGAGAGTTTCACGAGCGTCTTAAAGAGCCTGCAGATAGCGAGAGCGATTCACCCGACCTCCAAGTACACGTCTCTACTCCTAGAATAGATATGGGCAACGCCGTTCCACCACCGAGACAAACCGTTCATTCTAGAGCCAACGATGGCATCGTGGGAGCCCGATCTGCAATTGTTCGACCTGCTGCGACTAATACCCAAAACTGGCAAATTCCTTCTCACGTCATGAATTCTATTACCAATCCTGCTCAGTTCCATGGCTTGGATGACGAAGATGATCCGGGACACCTATCCGGATTCGTGCGGATCCGTGAAACATTTAATATTTGTAATATCTCATACGACGTCATTCATCTTAAGTTATTCCCATTCTCACTTTTCGGTCGTGCTGCTACATGGTTTGACTCTCTTCCAAATGCCTCAATCGCCACATGAGCCGACTTGCAATCCCAGTTCCTTAGGAAGTCTTTTCCTCCATCGAATACCGGACGTCTACGCGAGAAAATCTATTCTTTTCATATGGACCTTAATGAGTCCTATTATTCAGCGTGGGAGCGTTTCCAAACTCTTATAAGCTATTGTCCTCAGCATGGCCTAAACGATTTGGTTGTGGTTGAGAAATTCTATAATGGTCTTACTCCCAAAACCCAACAATGGTTCATTACCGTCGCTGGAGGAAACATGCTCGATAAACTCACTATAGAGGAGGCTGAAGAAAGGTTCGAGAGCATAGCATTAGTGGATAAGCATACACCGTCTAGAAGGTCTGTCTCGGCTACCAAGGCCGTCACCATCTCAACATCACGTGGAGTGCATTATGTTGATCAGAAAACGAGTGTGTCGGCAGATGTGGAGGCACTGAAGAGGGAAGTTAGAGAGCTTATGTTACAAGCTCGTAGGTGCGAGATATGTCATGGAAATCACGAGACAACCGATTGTCCCGCTGATTCTCAGAAGGAGGTAGATTTTCTTGCTAATCAAAACTGTTCCTTCAATTCAGGGTGGCGAAACAATAATTCTAACTCTAATTAGAATCTGTTCCAAGAACCTGCCCTCGAACCTGTTCCTGTACCAAATAGTACTTCCAAGATTGAGGAGATGTTGGTTAACCGATCTCAATTGTTAAATCAGCTCTTTCCAAATGATGCCAACACCAAATCAACTCTTTTTCCGCATGAGACGTTTATGAAGGGACAATAGGTTGCATTTCAGAATCTTGAGGCTAAGTTTGGTGAGTTGTCTACAAAGATTGATCAACATGTGGTGCAGCCGCAGAGAAGGCAACCCGAACATGCAGGAGGTTGTCAAGAAGGAGGTTATTAAGTTGCTCGATGCTTGTTTGATTTTTCCAATCTCCGACTCCGCGTGGGTTAGTCTAGTCCAGGTGGTCGCTAAAAAGGGCGGTATGACAGTTATCACGAATGAAAAGAATGATCTCATACCGACAGGACTGTGACAGGGTGGCGAGTTTGCATCGACTACAATAGATTTAGCAGGGCCACACGAAAGGACCACTTCCCGCTTCCATTCATCGATCAGATGCTTGAGTGTTTGTCAGGACAACAGTTCTACTGCATGTTCAGGAGAAGACCACATTTACATCTCCCTTTGGCACATTCGCGTATCGACGCATGCCATTTGGATTATGTAACACTCCAGCCACATTTCAGCGGTGCATGGTGGCCATTTTCCATGAGTTATTCGAGGGTTTCATGGAAGTCTTTATGTATGATTTTTCCGTCTTTGGGAATTCCTTCACTGATTGTCTGCGTAACTTAGATCGAGTGCTCACTAGATGTGAAGAGACGAACCTTATGATTAATTGGGAGAAATGTCATTTTATGGTTCGTAAGGGTATTGTTTTAGGTCATAAGATTTCTAGTGCGGGGATTGAGGTATATAGAGCTAAGGTAGAAAATATTTCCAAACTTACACCTCCCACTTCCGTGAAGTCTATTCGTAGTTTTATAGGTCATACGGGATTCAACCGCCGATTTATTAAAGATTTCTCGAAAATCTCCATCCGATGACCCAACTTCTAGAGAAAGATAGGCCGTTCGATTTTAGTGAGGAGTGTTTCAGGGCCTTTGAGTTGATTAAGGAGAGGTTAGTGAGTGCTCCTATTAGCTCCCGATTGGAATCTTCCGTTTGAGATCATGTGTGATGCGAGCAATTTTGTTGTTGGAGCTGTGTTAGGGCAGCATCGAGAGAAACATTTTCATCCCATCTATTATGATAGCAAGACCCTTAATGATACTCATGAGAATTACACCATGACAGAGAAGGAGCTTTTTTTGGTTGTTTTCGCGTGCGATAAATTCCGTTCATATACCGTGCGTTCTAAGACTATCACTTTCTCCGATCATGCGGCTCTGTGGTATTTGTTCGCTAAGAAAGATGCGAAGCCCCGACTCCTTCGTTGGATCCATTTGCTTCAAGAGTTCGATATAGAAATTAAAGATAAAATAGGAGTTGAATATGTCTTCATCGACCATTTATCACGGCAAGAAAAATCCGACATGGACAAGACCCGGGAACAGGGATATTGGTGATGATTTCCCGGGTGAGACTCTACTATATGTAGAGGCGAGTGAAGAGGGGTTTCCATTGTTTTCTGATCTTGCTAATTATCTATCCTCTGGTGCGTTAGTACCCGAACTGACATATTAACAAAAGAAAAAGTTCTTTGAAGATATTAAGTTCTACATTTGGGAGGATCTGTACTTATTCCGTATAGGCGCGGATCAGGTGATTCGGAGATGATTTTTGGTGATGAATCTCGTAGTATTCTTCGATATTTTCATGAGGGCCCGACTGGTGGCTATTTTGGTGCTACTTATACTGCCAAACGAGTTTTTGATGCAGGGTTAAGTTGGCCGACTATTTTTCGTGATGCTCATGAGTTTGTTCGTTCATGTGACGCTTGTCAAAAAGCTGGTAACATATCATCTCGAAATGAGATACCCCAAAACCCCATCCAGGTGGTTGAGATCTTCAATATATGGGGCATCGATTTTATGGGTCCATTCCCTATGTCTAAAGGGAACAGATACATCCTCGTTGCCTTCGACTACGTGTCCAAATGGGTGGAGGCTGAAGCCTTACCTATAAATGATGCGCGATTTGTAGTGGGATTCCTTTGAGAACTCTTCCTCTATTTGGTACTCCTAAGGCCTTAATCACTGATCGGGGTACCCACTTTTTTAAAGCTCAGATGGATAAGGTTTAGAAACGTTATTGGGTTACCCATCGACTTTCTACCGCCTACCATCCCCAGACTAGCGGTCAATTGGAAAACACCAATCGTGGAATTAAGAGGATCTTAGAGAAAACGGTTGGGAACAGTCGCGGGGACTGGGCTGAAAAGCTAGATGATGCAGTTTGGGCCTTTCGTACTGCATTCAAAACGCCTATCTAGACCACTCCCTTTCGGCTAGTTTATGATAAGGCATGTCATTTCTCCGTTGAGTTAGAACATCGTGCGTATTGGGCTTTAAGAGCTGTAAATCTTGATTTATCTGTGGAGGAAAAGAGTAATTTTCTTCAAATTCATGAGGTTGAGTAGTTACAGAAGAGGCGTATGAAAGAATTGGGGGTATAAGGAGCGGACAAAGGAACGTCATGATAAACATATTAAGGGGTCCAAAGAGTTTAAGTGTGAGGATAAGGTTCTTCTATATAATTCCGGTTGAAGTTGTTTCCAGGTAAATTAAAATACCGATGGGCTGGTCCATTCATTGTGAATGAAGCATTTCCTTATGGAGCGGTTGAGATATAGGTTGATGATGGACATTCTTGGAAAGTGAATGGGAATAGACTGAAGCCTTATGTTGGAGGTTCACTCGGTGATCGCGAGGAGGAGGCAATCTACCTTGATCCGCCTAGAGAGTAGAGGAGGAGAGCACACTCGGGACCTTGCCCGAGTTGTAGAGTTTGTATAAAATTTAGTTGCATTCTGCTTTGTTTGATTTTACTTTGAGTCTTGTTGGAACCCAGACAGTAATCAATCTAATAACAATTAACGCATCTCGGATCTGTGTTAAACCGATTAATACCATAACTATAGACCTAGCTCATAATTACCTTTGATTCAGTGTTGTATATGTGTATGTATTATCAGTATGTATATATTAGTAATTGTATAATATTAGGATGAAGATTGGGAGAGAATCTGGACTGAGTTTCGTTAATTAGCTCTCCAAAACTTTTTTTAATTAAGCGTGAACAATGTTCACTATATATAGAAGATAGGTCTGGTTCGCTAACATCCCCTAGCTAACCAGACGCTACTTCGTTACGTACATAAATTAGACGAAACACCCCCTGATTCGTTAACATTCCCTAACGAATCAGGAGGGAATAAGCTTAAGTCTTAGTTCGCTAACATCCCCTAGTGAACTAGACCTTACATATAACGAACTAGACAATAATTAAACTAATTATTACATTAAATATAAAACGACAACGTTAACGATAATTACAAAGACTCAAGACGCAAAACCGTGCACTAACAGACACCCCCTCGTGTTGAGCTCTTTGTATTTAAGTCACTTGAAGCGCTTGGACTGCCAGTCTCTGCAACTATGAATTCCATGTTCATGACACACATGCACAACGCGTTGGAATTGCATAGCCAGGTCGTAGTCTTCATTGCGCTCGATCAGAATCTGTTTCCTATGTAGCACGTCATTGTCGGTCTTTGATAAATTAACCAACCACATCGGGTCGATTATCTTGAAAAGTTCAGTCTTCAAAACTTTACCAAGTACAATGACGGCCTTGCTAGTACGATTGTCATAGAACCCGCGGTTGAATGAGAGATGCATCTGCTGGGGCATCGTCTTACCAGGAAGCCGCTTCATCCTCTTTGGCGGCTTTACCTTAAGAACAAGTTTCCTCCAGCCAGTCCTTGGATCAATCTCATCAATGCATTTGCGTCTCGGGAACTTGAAGCCATGATTGACCTCGAACAGTAAGTGTTGATGAAACCACTTAGCTGTCCGGTAACCACCACGATTGATAAATAGACGTCTCGCGAGGGTACGAACATCCCAACGCGGTAAAGTAAGTACATCCTTCATCGTTTCGTAGTACTGGATCCCCTTCTCCCACTTAATTATACATACTTTAAGCTCAGGATCATAAAGCCATGAGATAATATCACCATGTACCTTGGAAACAGTCTTGAAGGAGGTTATTTGGTTTTCTTTAACCCATGCAGCAGCAGTGTCTTTCCGTCCTTGATCAACATATCGATACGCACTGATAATTTTACCCACCTTCTGGCGTTTGAACCATCTTGCAATATCATCATCAGTTATGACTTCAAGTGAATGAACTGTCCGCTTACACTTCAATACTTTTCAAATTCATCTTCTGTCGCTTTAACCGTCTGTTCATCAAATATCGGAGCACCTTGATCAACATTAGTGTGTTGAAACATGTCCGGATACTCCTCAGCAGTTATATCTTCCATCTCAACATCCTCATCCTCATATATAAAATCCGTATTCATCTGAATAGACGGATCATCTTCTATACCTTCCTCATTTAACACCTCGACATCAGGCTCAGTCTCTAACACGGTTAATTGTTCATCATTTAACCCAAGCAGTATGGAAATCTGCTCTCATGTCAGAGACTTATCAACAAACTCACCCACCTGGATCTCATCCTTATTCACCACACGTCTAACCACCCCCGAACCATCTAAAAATATCACAGTGTTGGCTGCAATCATCTCAATTGGTTTAGCGGCAGTTGGATCTTGATATATAATAATCTGTTTGCCCGAGTCTTCACCACCACTAGTACCACGGAAGATGAACCGTGCGATTGTTTAGGCTCACTCCTGCACCAGACTCGTCAGGATCTTGATCATCATTTTTGAGTTTCTTTAGGGCATATTCTTTGCAAGTTAATTGCGAGGTTAACTCTTCTTGTTCCTTCATTTTCACCCCCCTGAGACTCAACAATCGCACGAAGCGCTTTAGTCTCCTTTTGGCAGAAAGAAATGTAACCCATCATCCGTCTTTGATTCTCCATCAGGCGTTCTTGATTCTGACGGTCAGCTGCCATTTGGTTTTCATAAAAGTGGAGAAGATTCAACAGCATCTCAGCATCTCATTTGGTTTTCATAAAAGTAGTCTGTACAAAGATGAATGAACTGGTTGGATTGGACCTTGAGGCCGAGTGATTCTTATAAACAAGACATCACTTGGTGGAGGAGGAGGACGGGGAGGCCTCATGGATAGTGTTGGAGGGACAGTAGACATTGTAGCAGGAGGCCTTGGTATTTCAGATAACGCCGTGTGTGGAATTACACCAAGCCTTTCATGAGGTACCAATGTCGTCATCAACGTAAGCATCAGAGTGCTAGTGGTAGTCGGCACTACCGAGCGTTGAGGCGTTGAATGACGAGGTGATGGTACACCAATAATTACCCCTGCCCCAGTGGAAACACGTCTTTTCTTTGATGGCTCTCTAGTTGCCACCGCTTTCCCTTTCCTCTTTCGTTCTTGTTGAGCTGCAATGGTGGCAGCTAACGCAGCTTCAACTGCAGCTTGTTGTTCTCTAAGAGCTGCATCACCAGCTATACTATCACCATCATTACCGTCATCATTCCCATCTTCATCTTCATCGTTCCCACCTTCTCCCCCTTCACTCTCGGAATCCGAGTCGTCATGGATCCAGCGTTCATCAGGAGGACATACATAATTAGGATTAATTATATGACCAATCATTTGTTTATCCCGAGGCTTCTCTTTACAATACACTTTCATTCGACGTACCGTGTTTGCCTTCATGTGTTCCAAAGGAAGCACATCATCCCTCAAAGCTTGATTAATTACCAAGTTTGGAATCAAATCTTGAATTATCAATTGTAGAAATCGGGGATACATTAGAAACCTCTTCGACTGAGTTGTCTGTTGAACCTTTTCTTTCAAATGATCAAAAACCAGCTCGGAATAGTTAAATGGCTTGTTGAGTATAAGAGCAACAAAAGCCGATTGTATACTGCTTCTACATTCATCAAATCCTCCACGACGACCACTCATACAATGAATTAGAACATGAAGAAGTTACTTGTATGGTGGGCATAAACCATTCTTGTTCAACATAGATTTATCAATATCATCACCATAATGTAGACGAGTAAACAAACCCTTGATCAACTGCTTGTCAAACTCACTCGGGTTGTCATCATTGTCACAAAATCGAAGCACATGACGAACCACTTCCACATCAATTGTAATAACATTTTGATCAATCGTGGCTCGAATGTGTTTTTCTACCTCAACATACACAGCAGTATTCCAAAACTTCCTGATAATGCTTAGATGGACATTAGGTCGAGCGGTGATTGCATAATGTATTACTGAACGTCTTAAGAATGTCAGCATGTCTCCAAACTCAGCAACATCAGCAACATCTTGATCAACGTATACACAGATGTTGTGTTTTGTGTCATACGGTAATAAGATAACATCTTCTTGCTGTACTTGAGGAGGTTTGCCTAGTGGTGGTTGTTCTTGTTGCCCTTCATCGACAACCGGTGGATCTTGATTTACTTGATCAGCCATTTTAACTAAATAGAATTTAGAAAGGTATGAGTAATATGAAGAAATAATTACAGTGTGTCGTGTGTAATTAATGTATTTACGCGTTTAGACGGTTGAAATAATGTATTTAATGCAAAAGGTACTTTTTATTTAATTAAATCATTAAAATGATATGTCATTCGTATGAATATCACTTTGATTCGTTACCATGTAGTAACGAATCAAGTAATTCGCTATCAGGTAAATAAATTAGCGAAAGAGACACAACGACATAACTATAAAAGATTGACGAACTAAAGTCTAGTTCGTTACAGATTTGACGAATCAGTAATTGATACGGTGAGAAAGTGGTTCGCTGAGCTAGTTCGTATATTACCTTAATGAATTGGACACAAAGCAGTTCCAATTCGCTAAGGATAACGAATGGTCAAGAATTTTGACTTAATCTTTGACTCACATAGTCGAAGTCAAAATTAAGATGAACACCGATAGTAAACAACACAAATCAAGCTTCAATTAATCCATAACTATCGTCGGATAATCAAAACATTATGTGTAGTAAACTCGGAAACACAGTACGAAGCTCATGGTGTTGAGATTGAGACTCAAAACCCAGAAAATAACTAACGTTAACCAGAGTAAACAAGAACCCCGAAACCATTCAATTAAAGTCTACCAAGGGGCTCGGAATCGCATTCCGATCACAAATGATTATATATCAATTACAAGAACACAGTATTACATAAACAAATCAGGGTTTTGAACTCAGAAAAACCCTTAGAACACAAAAGTTCATAATTAATCTATTAAAACACCGTCATTTTTGACGAAAATCACATCGATGTGATTGTTTATACCTTAGCAACACAATGATATTCTTGAAATGTCAAAATATGAAGATCGAATTTCAGAGAAGAATTTGAATAGGTTACTTTAGGTTGAAGAAAGATGATAAACAGTGAAGGGCTGTTCGTTCAATTTGTCTTATATAGCCTTACACGTTTCCCGAAGTACCTTATGTACGAATTAAGCAATTCATTTGAATTATAAATAACGAATTAGATAATTTGCTATTCCAGTTCGTTACCTTAGAGTAGCGAACAAAACATGACTCGTGTCTTGATTCGTTAAATATGTATAACGAAGTAGAGATGATTCGTTACAGAGTGCAGAAGCGAATTAGGTGAGCGAACTAGAAACCAGTTCACTAAAGAATCACCTAGTTCGTTATCCATAATTAACGAAGTAGCTTTTATTTAATTAAAAACTTTATTTAATTTTAAATTAAATAATTAAATGAATTAAATAATGAATTAATCAATAAATAATTAAAAATATTAACTTAAATAAATTATCGAGAACCTTTTTATCCCGATAATTGAATACTTTAAAAGCATTTCATGTTTTCGAAACATAACTTAAAATCATTAAACAAATATGTAAAGTACGAAAGATAAAATATTTTTGGTATTTTATAAGAATTAAAGAATGTATTTACAAAAATATCCGAACAAGAAAGTAAACAATCTTTTTGTGTTTTTCTATGATATATCAAAAGGCATTACAATTTTTTTTTTGAGTTTGAGCAGAGAATCATATTGACCAAAATGCCATTACATCACAGTTTTATATTTCAGCGATATTATGACTGGCGTTAAGTCGGTCATTGATATTGGTGTCCACTTAAATCTTATAACAAACCTACGAGCATTGTTGTGATATGATTTATGGTTCAATTAGCGCACAGAATATCAGAAACTATCAGCCTCTAATCTCGATTCATTTGCCAAATCACCCTAACATGACTTAAACCATTATAGTGTTGATCAAAATTTGTGATACCAATTATGAAATTTTGAGCAATGCATCAAGTTTCCTTTACTACGAGTGAGTATGCACGAGTCCATCTTTCGGCTTACATACATTGTATCCTTTGGGGTCCGTTTCTTATTGGTATTAAGACGCATGCAAGGGAGGAATAGTTGTATGACTAACAGCGGATTTTGATGAAGTCAGTAATTTAGATTGTACAAAGTACAACGGTGATCAAGTTTAATGACTCTGGGTTTGCTCTAGAAAGCGAGTGAAATATTCATGCTTATGAATACCCAGATGATTAAGCCGCATAAAGACTCACAGTGTCCAAAATTCTAACGCTTGTTATTTGCTTTATTATATTTTTGTTGGTCAACAACAATAAGGCTTGAGTATGACTGGTTATTACATTTCTGCCATCTTCACCGAGATTTTTGCTAGAGACTAACACCTATTTCAATTTGGTTTTTCTTTAATTTTTTATCACTTACTTTACTCTAACTGCTTGTTTAAGACCTATCAATACACCGATGATTAAGCACACAGTCTTTTAAGCTTATTTCTTTCTGGACTTGGGGTCAAATAATCAATGTACTATCATTTTCTCTTTTTTCTTCAAAAACTCAAAATTTTGAGGAGCATAAAACAAAATGATTTAAATTGCCCTAGTTAATTTAAGTTCATAAATTAATGGCTATCCTATCCGTCTACAAGTAGAGAATAGGACCAAAACATGCAAGCACGTTTCACAAACTTAAATAACTGACTAAATTTTCAGCTAAAAATAAAGTAGAAAACTTAATGAACGCCCCAAGTACTTTCCAATTTGTCAGGTGAATGGCTAACCCGAATATTTACAAGAAATTATCTGGACCAAACATACACAAGTATATGTCCTTCAAAATAGAAGCAAATGACATGATTTTCAGCGAACATAAGCAAAAATCTTTTTGGTTTTTCTCTTTACAAACTAAAAACACAATCTTTTTGCCTTTTCGGATTTTTCTTTACAAAAACAAAAAAAATTCACATTCTTTTTGATTTTTTCAAAATTTTCTGTACAAATAAACATCACAATCTTTTTGGTATTTTCTAATTTTAAAATGTTTTTGGTTTTTCAAATATTAGGATAAAACAAGAAAGAACACAATATTTTTGATTTTTCAAAGTTTTCTAATGTTTTTGGATTTTATCTATACAAACTACAAGCACAATATTTTTGAATTTTCTGAGATTCACCCCCTAAAACCTAAAAACAGAATGAAATTTAAACTAGAACAATAATAAAAGTAAAGATAATTATCCTAATTTTAGGATCTCAGCAAGGGTCTTCAATCCATTTAAACCAAGCAAAAAATTAAAACGTGTTTTATCAAACGCTTTAGTAAATAGATCAGGTTTTTGAAAATCATTGTGCACTTTCTCAAGGTCAATTAATTTCTTTTCATAACAATCCCGTATAAAATGATATCGAATTTCGATATGTTTTGTTTTAGAATGTTGTACGGGATTCTTGGTGACATTAATAGCAGCAAAATTATCAATCAAGATGGGAGTAGTAAGAAACTTCAAACCGTAGTTGCGAAGATGTTGTTGTATCCACAAAACCTGGGAACAGCAACTCGAGGCTGCAACATACTCAGCTTCGGCGGTTGAAGTGGAGACCTTTGTCTGCTTCTTACACTGCCAGGAAACAAACCGCCTTCCTAAGAACTGACATCCCGCTGTGGTTGACTTGAAATTGATCTTGCAACCTCCATAGTCCGAGTCTGAATAAGCAGTAAGATCGAAAATATCATCCTTGGGGTACCACAATCCGATGTCTGGATTTCCCCTCAAATACTGAAGAATTCTCTTGACCGCATCTAAGTGAGTCACTCGTGGACTTGCTTGAAACCTAGCACAAAGACAAACAACAAACATAATATCAGGGCGAGAAGCCGTTAAATACATTAAAAAACCAATCATGGCACGATAGAGTGTAGGATCAACGGTATCCTCCAATTCATCCGGTGATAATTTGTGAACCACGGGAAGAGTAGTAGAAGGGGTTTTTTCGGCAGTAATCTTGAATCGTCTCAAGACGTCGTTCACATATTTTGTCTGATGAATGAATATTCCCTTCGCAGACTGATGAACCTGCAACCCTAAAAAGAAATTCATCTCTCCCATCGAACTCATCTCGAACTTGGTTTGCATAGACTTCTCAAACTCCATACACAATGTATCATTTGTAGACCCAAAGATTATGTCATCGACATAAATCTGAACATGGAGAAGATCATAACCAATATTCTTATAAAACAACGTGCAGTCGACAGTTCCACGTTTGAAACCATTATCCGTCAAATGGTCGGAGAGCGTGCCATACCAAGCTCTCGGTGCTTGATGTAGACCATATAATGCCTTGTTTAAACGATAAACACGGTCAGGATAATCAGGATCTTCAAAACCTGGAGGCTGTAGAACAAACACTTCCTCATGAAGTTCACCGTTGAGAAAATAACTTTTAACATCCATTTGATACACTTTGATATTCTTGTAAGCAGCATATGCCAAGAAGATTCGAATCGACTCTAATCTTGCAACTGGAGCATAAACCTCAGTGTAATTAATACCCTCTTGCTGATGAAAACCTTGCACCACTAAACGTGCCTTGTTTCTCACAATTACCCCACGATCATCTTTCTTACATTTAAATACCCACTTTGTCGGAATTGCTTTCTTGACTCTAGCAGGTTTGTCAATAAGATCCCAAACACCTAAACGTGCAAATTGCTGTAATTCTTCTTGCATGGCTTCTACCCAAGATGGATCTTGCAGAGCCACACGAGGAGTTGTAGGCTCAACTTGGGATAAAAAACAAGAGAATTTAGCTGTATTTACAATACCAGTGGAATGTAAATCGGCATAAGCACATAAAACATTATTTTCACCCGAGGAAGCAACTTGACGACGAGTTTGAACTCCCACATCAAGGTCTCCAATAATGTTTTCCTGTGGATGGTAATTATGAATCTTGGGAGTAGGATTTTTAGAAATAGCAACATTTTCAAATAAATTAGTGTAATGTTCACCCAATTCAGGAGATGAAACATCACTGTCAAGTTCAATAACTTGATCCACAATTGCATTATCATCAGATGAAGTAGAAGTATTATCATGATGAACAGGAGACTCATTGTCAGGTTCTTCAGTTTGAGCAACCAATGGAGCTTCAACATCATTTGAACTTGCAAATCTTGGCATTTCTAAATGTTCTTCAAAATAAGCACGGACTAAATCTTCATCTGGATGATCGGTTGATGGAGTAAATGAATTGAACAAGCCATCGTAGTCAGACATCCAGTCGGGACCTTTCCCTTGTGGAGGAGTGGTGCACTTTTGACAGTCAACATGGTACCACTCTTCAACACAACCAGACGTAAAATTAAAAACCCGTTTCTTAGGAGATGCATACCCCAAGAAATAACCTTCAATGGCCTTTTCATCAAATTTATCCACATCCCTTCCTAACATAGTACAAGGACACCCAAAAGGTTCCAAATACTTTAAGTTAGGCTTACGATTATTCAATAATTTATAACTGGTCTTCTTGAGTCGTTTAACTGTTAGAACACGATTGAGTATATAACAAGCAGTATTCACTGCCTCATTCCAAAATTGTACAGAAAGCTTAGAATCAGCGAGCATAGTCCTTGCAGCGTCAATCAAAGTTCTTTTCTTTCGTTCAACAACGCCATTTTGTTGAGGTACATAAGGTGCACTATATTCACGGTGTTCCTTTTTGGAGACAAAAGAAATCCAATATAGTGTTTTTGAATTCAGTTCCATTATCACTGCGAATTCTCCTCACCTTTTGTTTGTAAAGTGATTTGATTTTAGTGATAAGGTTTTGTACCAAAACAGGCGTTTGATCTTTCGAACTCATAAATAAGACCCATGAGTATCTGGAATAATCATCAGTCACGACTAGGCAATACCAGTGTCCAGAAATACTCGCACGATTCACTGGACCGAACAAATCCATATGAAGTCGTTCAAGCGGAGTATCAATGGAATTTAATACCTTAGATGGGTGTGGTTTCTTCTTCTGTTTGCCCTTTTTGCATGCAACACAGTGATCAGATAACTTAAAATTCTTTAATGACACCCCCTCTACCAGATTGTTTGCCATTAAATAATTCATCTTACGAACATGTATGTGACCCATTCATCGATGCCAAAGTACGGAGTCTTTCTCAGTTGCTTTTGAGACAAAACACGTTTCGATCGATGTAGATACTTTAGAATTCATATTCAAGACATAAATACCATTTGATCGTGGTGATCGCATGACAACCATGTCCTCGAGAATCACGTAACCCGGTTTCAAAATCAGACACTCTTTATCTGTTAATATCGTAGTGTAATGGTTATCCCAAATTTGCGACACACTCAATAAATTATGGTCCACTTTATCACAATAGTTAACATTCTCAAAAGTAATCTTCCCATTTGACACATCACCTTCTTATGTAATCATACCCCCATAATTCCCAGCAAACGCCACATAACCCCCTTGAATATTTCTCATATTTGATAAGAAGTTGAGATTTCCAGTAATATGACAAGAACATCCACTGTCCATGATCCAGTTTTCACCAGAAATGGTCTTGGATGAACCTTACACACAAAAGAAAAATGATTAGTTCAAAAAGGCAGCCCAGGTCTCAGTCTTGGGCACCTTTTGGTTTTCTTGAGAAAAATTAACCTTAGTTGCATTCAATTGTTGTTCAGCAACTTGAGAATAAGTTACAGGTTTCTTAGACTTTCGTCTTAGATACGCAGCTTGAACCACATTTGAATTAACTTTTTTGCACAGTGGTTCAGTAGGAATAAACTTAGGTTTAATGGAACCATGAGTTTCATTCACATGAATAACTTTTCGAGGATGTATGTTCGAAAACATAATATGAGTATCATCAGCACACGACACAGGTCATTTCAAAATCTCCTTTACCAAAGGAACCGGTTTGGAATGATCCTTGATAAAAGGATGAAGATTCTGATAGTTCTTCTGGCCACAATTTCTTACTACATGACCCTGCTGACTGCAAAGAAAACAACTTCGCATGTCAACATGATGATGTTGAAAATTTGTTGGAACATGTGACACAGATGATGATTGATGACTCATAGATAATTCAGATTTCCTTTTCAAGTAAAAATCTAAATTAGAACAGTTCGAAAAACTTTTCATTGTGTTTGTCGCAGTTGACTTCACAAAGTTAATTTTCTTAGACTGTTTCAAAACTTGTTTTGCTTTAGTCAACATGTCAGATGAAGCTGATGAAGCTGATACTTTCGCATGAGCATATTGACGTTCAAGTTCACGAACCTTGGAGGTTTCATTGTAAAATACACTCTCAATAAGTTCAGTTTTGATGATACTTATTGGAATGTCTTTTTCAGTGAACATTGTATCCATCCCCTTTAACTTAAATACACGAGCATATGATGGCTTAAGTGCATTAGGATTTATAAAACGTAACAAATCCTCATCAGAAATTTTGGGTTTTTTGGTTTCTTAGCCTTCACTGGTTTGACAAAAACATCTTGTTTCATTTTAGTTGTGTGCGAACCATACACAGCCTCCTCAAATTCATGAGGTTCACACAGTATGTGATTAGAACTTGGAATGTTCTTGTTCTTGTGTATAAATTCCGGTTCAAACACATCCTCAATGATAACTTTGTCAACATTTTCAACAAAAACTTTGTTGCTTTTAACATGAGGTTTCTGAGAAACAGATTGGGAATTAACAGTTTCAGACTTACTTAGGTTAGAATTTTCTAAAATCACAGGCTCTTTAAGAATAACATCTTTCTCAGTTGGAGTAA
The DNA here is from genome assembly GCF_021521415.1 of Bidens hawaiensis. NCBI lineage: Eukaryota > Viridiplantae > Streptophyta > Magnoliopsida > Asterales > Asteraceae > Bidens > Bidens hawaiensis. Next base: position 2,257,033 of record NW_027491014.1, read on the forward strand.
AAGGATTAATTTTATAATCATTGTGAAATGGTGGTGGAATTTCAACAAAACCTATACCCTTCTTCGATTCTTTTTGTTTTCCAGAAACTTCTATAATTTCATTCAACAGAAAAGATGAATTTCGAAATTTCCCCAATTTGTTCTTTAACTCAAGAACCTCATTCTCAAGCTCAGTTATCTTTGAACGATGTTTCAAAATTTCCTGAAAATTTTGGTCATTAATTGTCATTTTCAAAGATAACTCGGCTTTAAGATCATGATTGCTTATAGTCAATGCCTCAATTTTCTCTCTTGAGTTGATTTGAGAGGTCAAGGATTGCCTATAAGTATCTTTTAAAGACACAATCTCTTTTAGCAAATTATCATTTTGAAGTTTTAATGAGTCTATCTTGGACTTATTATACTCACAATCAACACATGATAACTTAGATTTAGAATTACTAACCTCACTTTGTTTGGCCATGCAAGCAAATGTGGTAGAATCACTGATCTTCGCCATACAAGCAAAGCTAGTTGGAAGCTTTTCACTTGAATTATCAGATTTAGACTCAGTTTCAGCATCAGAAGAAACTTCACTTCCACTTATATCTTGAACGTATTCAGGAAACCCAAACATAGCTAGATTAGCTTGATTTTCATTGCACAATAGTCGTTGTAACCAATCACTTCCATCAGCTAACACTGCATGTGACCCAAAAGTAGACGATTTCTTTTCAGCATCATTGACCCGTGGTGTGGAGGAATTTTGATTTTGACCACGAGGACCAGTATACTCTTTCTTTGGCTTGTCACATTCTTTCGCAAAGTGCCCGAATTCTTGACAGTTATAACATTTTACCTTCAACTTGTCAAAACCCAACTTCTTATTCAGGGCAGGAAGATCTTTTCCGGTTCTTTGCATAAATCTTTTTACCTTACGAACAATCATTGCCATGTTCCACTTTAAATCCATGAGCTCGAGATCATCGGGATCAATTTGATCATAATCTTCATCGGTCACTAGTTGCAATCTTGCTACTCACCAAATTCTCGTAAGAGGACATAAAGGCAGACAAAAATGCAAAGTTTTGTTCAGCCTCCTTTATGTTTACATTAGTTTGAGATGAAAATTGACTTGTAGATGATGAAGTTCCCGATCCTCCAAATGAACCAGAGATACCAGAAGATCCAGTATTTCCAGCTGTGTAGAAACAGGCTCGTGGATCACTATACATTGTAGTAGCATTCTCACTTGCAGCTTGAGAAATGAAAGCAGTCAATGGAGAAATAGTTGAACTTAGAGGCATACTACCACCATAGAAGAAGGATCTTGACTTTCCTTAGAAGATTTCTGGCACTTAAGATCATATTCCCTAGCTTCAATCTTTTGTAAGAATTCAATAGCAGTCAAATCTTCATTCAAGAAATAATTATTCTTCTTGAGAACCATTAAGAATGTGGAATAAGAACTTGGGAGTACACTCTTAATAGTGTCAATTTTATCCCTCTCAGAAACTTCTAACCTCATCTTGTCCATTTCAGCAATTAAGTGATTGAATCTCGTTGTCATTTTTTAACGGTCTCACCTTTGAGTAAATTAAAGTTTCTGAATTGAAACTTAAGCGTCACTTTCTTGCTTTTAGCAGTGTTTCCCATACTCCTCATTCGGATATGTTGAAACAAAGAAGCACATATTTTTATGCTACCCACTTGATGAAAAATATTCTCAGGCAAAGCCATAGTTAGAGTAGAATAAGCTTTTGTCTCTATCTCTAATGCTTTCTTTTCTTCAACTGAGTATTGTAAGATAGCCTTTGGTGTATAACCAATAGTCTCATCTCCAATCATAGGAACGGTATAAACTTCATCTAAACAATATGAACAGTTAGGATGAACTGAACCTAGATGAGCATGAAACCTAGGTTCCCACTTGGCAAAATCACTAAACTTCATCAATCTTGGACTTTTCGAATGTGAACCTATCTCGGTATCAAGTTGTAACATTTGTTGCATCAACATGTTTTGAGACGCTAATGCATACATACCGGCCATTTTTGACAAGTTTCAAAAACTTCAAGAGTGTAACGAATGAGGATTGTAACGAACTGTAAACAGTTGTAGCGAACTGTGAACAGTAGATTAACGAATCAAATCTTAACGAAGCTAAGATTGATCAGACAACGAATCACAGTTGATTTTAACGAATCAATCTAACGAATCAGAAAGTCAACGAATCAGTTTTAACAATGAGTCAAATTAACGAATTGACTAACGAATTAGCAAGTGAATTAATAAGAGAAATCTTGACAAATTAAAGGTTTTCAGTAACGAATCGCTAAGGAAAACTTAGCGAAATATATAACGAATCAGCTACAGTTGATTAGCAAATCAACTATAACGAATCAGGTTGTTACAACCGTTTGTAACAAACTCTGACACCTTATGCCACGTGGCAAAGGTTGTTATGACACAAATCCCAACGTGGACGCGTGTCACACGAATCAGTTAATCCCAAATAACGAATCAGATAACACGAACTAACAAATAACACGAACTGTTTAGCGAATCACTTAAATGTCATGACGAATCAACTAATTTAGGTAACGAATCAAAGTGAATAATATAACGAATCATCAGAAAGATGATAGAGAATAATTTTTATCTTCAAATCTTCAAATCTTCAAAAAGAATTTCCAGAAATCTGGAAATTATGAACATCAACCTAGAAACCCAGAAACTGAAAATTTGTAATACTCACTCGATACTAAACCAAATTGAACAAATAACTAATCAAAACACTCGTAATTAGATCGCGAACCCAAAACACCCAAACTCGTAACCAATTAACCTCGATTACTCGTCCAGTTATACCAAAACACACACTCTGTTTCGGCCTTAAACCAAAACCGGTAACAAATCCACTTAAAACCAATCCAAACCTCAATTCCAACTAACAAACCCTTACCAATACCTTTAAACACCTCAAATTCAATCCATATCGTCCATTATTCAGTCAATTAACCTTAAATTGATCCAAATTTTAACTAAAACCGAAAACTAATAAAAGTAAATACTAATAAACAATCGAATCAAGTGTAATCGAGACCCAACAGCTCTGATACCACTTGTTGGAACCCAGACAATATTCAATCTAATAACAATTAACGGATCTCGGATCTGTGTTAAACCGATTAATACCTTAACTATAGATCTAGCTCATAATTACCTTTGATTCAGTGTTGTATATGTGTATGTATTATCAATATGTATATATTAGTAATTGTATAATATTAGGATGAAGATTGAGAGAGAATCTGGACTGAGTTTCGTTAATTAGCTCTCCAAAACTTTTTTTAATTAAGCGTGAACAGTGTTCACTATATATAGAAGATAGGTCTGGTTCGCTAATATCCCCTAGCGAACCAGACGCTACTTCGTTACATAAATAAATTAGACGAAACACCCCCTGATTCGTTAACATTCCCTAACGAATCAGGAGGGAATAAGCTTAAGTCTTAGTTCGCTAACATCCCCTAGCGAACTAGACCTTACATATAACGAACTAGACAAGAATTAAACTAATTATTACATTAAATACAAAACGACAACGTTAACGATAATTACAAAGACTCAAGACGCAAAACCGTGCACTAACAAGTCTGTTTTAGTCTTTAGTGTTTGTTTGATGTCTACTTTGGGTTGTTTTGAGTTTTATTTTGCAGGATCGGATTTTCTTATTAGAACTCAATCTCCATTCGGACGAGGAGTTTATGAGCCTATCATATTGTAGAGGACACCCATAAGCTGCCGCCGCGAATGAAATGCCATACAATCGCATTAGAACCAGACTTTTGAAGATAACTACATTATTACCAGGGGAGTCTGCTCCACTTTATTGTTTTATTTGCTTATTTTTTTTATTATTCTGCTTTATTTTCTGTCTTTTTTTATTCCTACATTGGAGACAATGTAGATTTTAAGTGTGGGGATGGGAACTGACGTTTTCTTTTGATAAAAAAAATTTCAAATTTTATTAAAAAAGAGAAAAAAATCCCAAAAATAAATATTTACAAAAGGTTTGAAATGTCCATTGAAGTTGTTTTTCACATTAAACAGGAGATGATATTATTACCGATGAATTTTGACAACACTCTTGAAAGGTTTTAAGAAATTTTAAAAGAAAAAGAGTTTGAATCAACACATATAATGGGATGTGACTGAACAGGTAGACTCCGTAATTGATGTGTCAGTAGGCTCAGCACATTAAGAATGAAAGGACAATATGCTTGTAGACTTAACTGAACTTAAATTGCTTGATTTTAGTGGGATATATGTTAAAAAAATGGGATGAAAGGTCAGGTCATACTCAAGCCTTATGTTTAGTTTGATCGTTAAATTATTATATTATAGAAATCTGAATAGACTATTCATACGATGCTTGGGTAGGTTTAACGTTAGGGTATGCCTACGTAGCCTGTGATATAAACATAAATTTCAAACTTTTAGTTTTAGTTGTTAACACTTCATAGGCGTATGGTTTAATAACCTTAAATCCTGTATTGATGGGATGCCTCAGGGTTCGGAGACCATGGGTCTATATGCGGTATATCATCTAGGTATTCATATATTCTAAGTGGATTTATGGATATTTAAAAGAGCTTAAAGGGCAAACCCGCAGTTTTTCTGCCAAACATAAGTCATTAAACTTAATCATCTAGTACTTCAAAGTACAAAATACACTACTAACTTGATCATCCACGCTGTTAGCCACATCTGGTACCCTTGCTCGCGTCCTATTACCATTAAGAAACGGACCACAAAGGACACGACATATGTAAGCCTACAGATGAATTCGTACATATTCACCTATGGTGAAGGACTTTGGGGTATTGCATGATAACGGGGGTATGTTATGTAGTGGGGAACACTTACAAGTTGGTTACTTAATAGATACCTTAATCGTATCAAATGGCTGCTTGGTGACCTTGATGCTTAAGCTTTGGTGGATAAACAATATCCTTGATCATCTTTAGATATTCTTAAAAATGGTATAACATGTTTTTTATTAACTAGATATAAGGTTTAAGTCAAGTTAGGGTGGCTTGGTTTCGGTAAAACCATATATATATATATAAAAATTATTTTAGTTGGGGTCCCACTAGATCATATGAACTAATAAACTTGTCGCATCTTACTTGTCTCGGTAAGTATTAAAGGGCATGGGTTTAGGTGGACAACAATACTGGCAATCAACCGGATATATCTTATTAGGCGAATTCCAATAAGTGGACAATTGTTTAAAGTGGATAAGTATATCGGTAATTGTGGTAAATGTGTTTGATGGTTTTTGAAAATTGAAAAAAAATAAAAATATATAAAAAATTTTTTCAAGAGTTGTGGGTTTATATTTTGTATCTCGGTTATGATCATGTGTAGTCAACTTTTTCAAGGACGAAAAAGATTTAAGTGTGGGGATATTTGATATGGTTTTATTATACATATTTTTTATATTAATATTTCTTACACTTTGAGTATCTTTTGGGTGCTTTGTATAAAAAATATTCGTTGGTGGCTCATAGCAATAAGCTAAAAGAGACATTTTTACTAACTTTGAGTCCGATGAACGAATATTATTACTTTTAATATATAAATTCGTTCACGTTCATTTTGATTTAATAGTTTATTCTAATCCAAATTTAGATCATACTAATTGAATTATTATTTATTTCACCTTTGATGTAGGTGACGGATTCATGGACTTGAGCTATAAAATAAACGATTGACTTTTTATTGTGTTGGGGCCCACAAAATCAAGCAATGTTGGGTTTATGTTTGGTCAAATGGACTTTCAAAGTAAAAAAGAAATACCGATTCGGGCCAGGAGATTAATGGTGAGAGCCCGTTGCTGTGAGGCTATTACTTGGATAAAAAGAAAAAACACATTACAACATTAAATATATACATATTTTATTATAAGATTATTAGAAGAGGGTTTTTTGGTTGGAGCCGGCTAATCTGCTTAAAACTGAGACACAAGTTAACGAAAAGAAAGAGTATAATTTTTGTGTGTGGCGGCTGGTGGGGAGGGCATAACACAAACAAAACTCACAAGATATATAATATTGGAGTGCGCTACTGTGGAAGAAAGTGACATGAACTCAAGAAGAGGTTCGAAAGTATTATTATTATTACTTATATATTTTTTTTTATAATTATTGTCATGAATACAAATAAATTATTTTCGTTTCATACTTTATTATGAGTAACTAAACACTTTACACTACCTAGGTTTTGGTTGAGTACTATGTTAGATTGATAGTTTGACGAACTATTATTTAACGTTGGTTGATTTTGTATTATGGTAAAGTTCTTAATTGGTTTGTTCCTGATATTGTTGAGTAGTTTAATTTGATTATTGCTTTAATAATTATTCCACTTGTGTTTAATGGTTTTTGGTGATGTTAGACGCATGATTAGGTTGGCTACTTTGTGTTTTCAACTTGTTTGTGGTTTATGCTCGAAATAACTGTAGGAATAATTTATAACAGTTTATTAGAATTTATTTTTCTTTCACTAGAGGAGGCCGGGAGGCAATTTAGTGTTGTGTCATCTTTGTCTTTTGCGGGTTTGGGTAATAATTGCATTGGAGAGAGTTATCCTCGGTCCCTTAGAATATTGTGATACAAGTTATGTTCAAATTAATTAATAATACCCCCTTTATATTAATATATATTGTATTGGAAGAGACCAAGAGGTGATTTGGATTTTGGGGTACCATAGTATTATTTGGTAAAGAGATACCGGGAGGTGATCCAAACCTTTAACAATTGAACTTCACATGTCATTAGAGTTTTAGGGTGTCGTTGGTGAGGCCGGGAGGCGATCTAGCGTACTTATGTGGTCTTTAGTCTCATATTTTTAAGATATTGTTTTTCAACCAAGTCAAGTTCCTTAACTATTAATTTAAATAGTAGGATTCCATTACCTAGTTAGTCGTTTCTCATATTTGTTTTAAACCCGATTTTTATAAGTTTTGTTTTTAGTCTAATTTTAAATTAGTTAAGATTATTTGTTTATTTAATATAAAAAGAATTCTAAAAATCAAAAGAAAAGTCTAAGTTTGTAATCTTTTAGGTTTAATAATTAGAGTTTAACCATAGTGTCCTAGGTTCGATATTCGTTCTTACTTGCTAACTACATTACGACCGGTACACTTGCCGATTGTGTGTGGTTTTTTAAGGTGAATTCGGTAAAACTTGGTTTTTAGTATTATATACGTTTTTCACACATCAAGTTTTTGGCGCCTTTGCCGGGGACACTAACAAATTCTTTGTTTAAACCGAGTTTATTATCTAATCTCTTTACCTGTTTATTTGCTTTTTAGTTGTTATTTTTCTTTTAGGTGCCATTACTTGATATTTGTGCCTTTAGGTTTAGTTTTCCTTAAAAATAAAAAAAAATTAATTAAATATCTTTTGTTTTAGTTTATGCATAATACCCGTTCTCAATGCCCACATTTATTCACTGAATCAAAAGAGCTCGTGAGAGAGTTTCACGAGCTTCTTAAAGAGCTACAAATAGCGTGAGCGATTCACCCGAAATTCAGGTACACGCCTCTACTCCTAGAATAGATATTGGTGTCGTCGTTCCACCAGCGAGAGAAACCGTTCATTCTAGAGCCAACGATGGCATCGTGGGAGCCCGATCTGCAATTGTCTGACCTGCTGCGACTAATACCCAAACCTGGCAAATTCCTTCTCTCGTCATGAATTCTATCACCAATTCTGCTCAGTTCCACGGCTTGGATGACGAAGATGCTTCGGGATACCTGTCCCAATTCGTGCGGATCTGCGAAACATTTAATATTAATAATATCTCGTCCGACGTCATTCATCTTAAGTTATTCTCGTTCTCTCTTTCCAGTTGTGCTGCTTCATGGTTTGACTCTCTTCCAAATGCCTCAGTCGCTTGCAATCCCAGTTCCTTAGGAAGTAGTTTCCTCCATCGAAGGCCGGACGTCTACGCGAGCAAATCCATTCTTTTCATATGAACCTTGATGAGTCTTATTATTCTGCGTGGGAGCGTTTCCAAGCTATTATAAGCTATTGTCCTCAGCATGGCCTAAACGATTGGGCAGTGGTTGAGAAATTCTATAATGGTATTACTCCCAAAACCCGACAATGGTTCAATACCGCCGTTGGAGGAAACATGCTCGATAAACTCACCATAGAGGAGGCTGGAGAAAGGTTCGAGAGCATAGCATTAGGGGATCAGCATACACCGACTAGAAGGTCCCTCTCGGCTGCCAAGGCCGCCGCCGTCTCAGCATCACGAGGAGTGAATTATACTGATCATAATACGAGTGTGTCGGCAGATGTGGAGGCACTAAAGAGGAAAGTTAGAGAGCTTAAGTTGCAAGCTCGTAGGATTGAGATATGTCATCGAAATCACGAGACAGCCGATTGTCCCGTTGATTCTCCGGAGGAGGTAGATTTTCTTGCTAATCAAAACTGTTCCTTCAATTCTGGGTGGCGAAACAACAATTCTAACTCTAATTGGCGGGCAGGTAAATCCGGTTATCAGCAACGCGAGAATCAGTTCAAAGAACCCGCCCCTGAACCTTCTCCTGTATAAAATAGTACTTCCAAGATCGAGGAGATGTTGGCTAACCAATCTCAATTGTTAAATAAGCTCTTACAAAATGATGCCAACACCAAATCCACTCTTTTGCAGCATGAGACGTTTATGAAGGGACAACAGGTTGCATTTCAGAATCTTAAGGCTACGTTTGGTGAGTTGTCTACAAAGATTGATCAACGACCGTCGAGGAGTCTTCCCAGTAACACCGTGCCTAATCCCGATCTCACCTATTCTAAACCATTTCAAAATGCTTAGGCCAAGGCATTGACCACCCGAAGTGGGCGAGGTGTTGTTAGATATACACTAAGTGATGAGGAGGCAGTTGACGAGTAGTTGGAGTTAGAGACACCGAGGTAAACCAGAGGCGAGACCCAGCAAGTACCTCACGGTCAGGTGGTACGTCAGTTGAGAAGGAGAAGCAGGTTGAGCAGGAACCGGTACGCGTCTATAAGCCAAAACCGCCATATCCCAGTCTTCTGGTGAAGAAGAATGATTCGGAGCAGTACTCTAGGTTTCTCAACATTCTTAAGAAGCTCCATGTGAACATTCCCTTTATTGAAGCTCTCTCGAACATGCCAAAACACGCCAAGTTTCTTAAAGATTTGCTCACTAATAAGAAAAAACTTGAGGAGTTTTCAACTGTTACTCTTAGTGAGGAGTGTTCTGCCACCGTACAAAACAAGCTTCCTAGGAAGATGAAAAATCCAGGCAGCTTTACCATTCCTTGCTTGATTAGTAATCTTCATGTCAGCAATTCTTTGGCCGACCTCGGTGCAAGCATTAACCTCATGCCCTATTTTGTGTTCGCCAAACTTAACATAGGAGAGCTGCTTCCCACCCGAATGAGTATCTAGCTGGTAGACCGATCTGTGAAGTTCCCAAAGGGCATTGTGGAGAACATGTTGGTGCAGGTGGATAAATTCGTGTTTCCGGTCGACTTTGTCCTTCTCGATATGGATGAGGACTCAAATGTTACGCTCATCCTTTCCCATCCTTTCTTAGCTACCGCACGCGCTCTCATCGATGTTGCAGATGGCAAATTGACTCTTCGAGTTGTTGATGACACGGTCACAATCGACGTGCAGAAATCCATTAGGCATAATCAGCAGCAGATGATACACTCTACTTCATCGACACTTTCATGATGCATGTAGGCGACTATCTTATTAAGGTCTACGAGAGAGACACATCCGACAACCAGATCATCGATGTGGAGAATCAGTCATTCGAGATGATACAATTTGATGTTGGAGTTAGAGCAGGGAATTGGTTATTTCGGTTATTTCCAGATTCCCATATCCCCGGTGATCAGGAGAAGACCACATTTACATGTCCCTTTGGCACATTCGCGTATCGACGCATGCCATTTGGATTATGTAACGCTCCAGCCATATTTCAGCAGTGCATGGTGGCCATTTTCCATGAGTTAATCGAGGATTTCATGGAAGTCTTTATCGATGATTTTTCCGTCTTTGGGAATTCCTTCGTTGATTGTCTGCGTATCTTAGATCGAGTTCTCGCTAGATGTTAAGAGACGAACCTTATGCTTAACTATGAGAAATGTCATTTTATGGGTCGTGAGGGTATTGTTTTAGTTCATAATATTTCTAGTGCGGGGATTGAGGTAGATAGAGCTAAGGTAGACACCATTTCCAAACTTCCACCGCCCACTTCCGTGAAGTGTATTCGTACTTTCTTAGGTCATCCGGGATTCTACCGCTGATTTATTAAAAATTTCTCGAAAATCTCCCATCCGATGACCCAGCTTCTAGAGAAAGATAGGCCATTCGATTTTAGTAAGGACTGTTTGAGGGCCTTTGAGTTGATTAAGGAGAGGTTAGTGAGTGCTCCTATTCTTATTGCTCCCGATTGGAATCTTCCGTTTGAGATAATGTGTGATGCAAGCAATTTTTCTGTTGAAGTTGTGTTAGGGCAGCGTCGAGAGAAATATTTTCATCCCATCTGTTATGATTGCAAGACCCTTACCGATGCTCAGAGAATTACACCACCATAGAGAAGGAGCTTATTGCGGTTGTTTTCGCATTCGATAAATTCCGTTCATATCCCATGCTTTCTAAGACTATCATTTTCTCTGATCATGCGACTCTGCGGTTTTTGTTTGCTAAGAAAGATGCGAAGCCCCAACTCCTTCGTTAGATCCTTATGCTTCAGGGGTTCGATATAGAAATTAAAGATAAAAGAGGAGCTGAATATGTCTCCACCGACCACTTATCATGGCTAGAAAATTCCAACATGGACAAGACCCAGGAACAGGGAATTGGTGATGATTTCCCTGGTAAGACTCTACTGTATGTAAAGGCGAGTGAAGAAGGTTTTCCTTGGTTTGCTGATCTTTCTAATTAGATATCCTCTAGTGAGTTAGTACCCGGACTGACATATCAACAAAAAAAAGTTCTTTGCAGATATTAAGTTCTACATTTGGGAGGATCCGTACTTATTCCGTATAGGCGCGGATCAGGTGATTCGGAGATGTGTTTTTGGTGATGAATCTCGTAGTATTCATCGACATTGTCATGAGGGACCGACTGGTGGCCATGTTGGTGCGACTTATACCGCCAAACGCGTGTTTGATGTGGGGTTCTATTGGCCGACTATTTTTCGTGATGCGTATGAGTTTGTTCGTTCATGTGACGGTTGTCAAAAAGCCGGTAACATCTCATCCCGAAATGAGATGCCCCAAAACCCCATCCAGGTGGTTGAGATCTTCGATATATGACGAATCGATTTTATGGCTCTTCACTTATGTCGTGAGGGAAAAGATACATCCTCGTTGCTGTCAACTACGTGTCCAAATGGGTGGAGGCTCAAGCCTTACCTAGAAATGACGCGTGAGGTGTAGTGGGATTCCTTCCAGAACTTTTTCCTCTATTTGGTACTCCTAAGGCCTTAATCAGTGATCGGGGTACCCACTTTTGTAATGCTCAGATGGATAAGGTTTTGAAACGTTATGGGGTCACCCATCGAAGTTCTACAGCCTACCATCCCCAGACTAGCGGTCAAGTGGAAAACACCAATTGTGGCATTAAAGAGGATCTTAGAGAAAACGGTTGGGAAAAGCTAGATGATGCAGTTTGGGCCTTTCGTAGTGTATTCAAAACGCCTATCTGGACCACTCCCTTTCGGCTAGTTTATGGAAAGGCGTGTCATTTCCCCATTGAGTTAGAACATCGTGCGTATTGGGCTTTAAGAGTCATAAATCTTGATTTATCTGCGGCGGGAAAGAATCGTTTTCTTCAAATTCATGGGGTTGAGGAGTTACAGAACGAGGCGTATGAAAGAAGTTGGGGGTATATGGTGCGGACAAAGGAAAGTCGTGATAAACATATTAAGGGGTCCAAAGAGTTTAAGTGTGTGGATAAGGTTCTTCTATATAACTCCCGGTTGATGTTGGTTCCGGGTAAATTGAAATCCCGATGGGCTGGTCCATTCGTTGTTCAGGACGCATTTCCTTATGGAGCGGTTGAGATAGAGGCTGATGATGGAAATTCTTGGAATGTGAATGGGAATAGACTGAAGCCTTATGTTGGAGGTTAACTCGGTGATCGCGAGGAGGAGGAGATCTACCTTGATCCGCCTAGAGAGTACAGGAGGAGAGCACACTCAGGACCTTGCCCGAGTTGTAGAGTTTGTATAAAATTTAGTTGCATTGTTTTCTTTTATTTTTATTCTGCTTTATTTTATTTTTATTTGAGTCTGTTTTAGTCCTTAGAGTCTGTTTGATGTCATCTTTGGGTTGTTTTGAGTTTTATTTTGTAGGATTGGATTTTCTCGTTCGTACTCAATCTCCATTCGGACAAGGAGTTTCTGAGCCTATCATATTGTAGAGGACACCCAGAAGTTGCGGCCGCGAATGAAATGCTATACAGTCGCCTTGGAACGAAACTTTTGAAGATAACTGCATTATTACAAGGGGAGTCTTTTCCACTTTATTGTTTTATTTGCTTAATTTTTTGTCTTTTTCTATTCCTACATTGGGGACAATGTAGATTTTAAGTGTGGGGATGGGAACTGACGTTTTCTTTTTATAAAAAAAAGTTTCAAATTTTATTAAAAAAACGAAATTTAAAAATAAAATAAAAAGTTTCAAAAAAATTAAAAAAAAATCCCAAAAAAAATATTTACAAAAGTTTTGAAATGTCCCTTGAAGTTTTGAAATCCCAAAAAATATTTTCTGCATTAAATAGGAGATGATGTTATTACCGATGAATTTTACAGCACTCTTGAATGTTTTTAAGAAATTTTAAAAGAAAAAGAGTTTGAATCAACACATATAATGGGACGTGACTGAACGGGTAGACTACGTAATTGATGTGTCAGTAGGCTCAGCACATTAAGAATGAAAGGACAATATGCTTGTAGACTTAACTAAACTTAAATTGCTTGATTTTAGTGGGATATATGTTAAAAAAATGGGATGAAAGGTCAGGTCATACTCAAGCCTTATGTTTAGGTTGATCGTAAAATTATAATTTTATAGAAATCTGAATAGACTATTCATACGATGCTTGGGTATGTTTAACGTTAGGGTATGCCTACGTAGCCTGTGATATAAACATAAATTTCAAACTTTTAGTTTTAGTGGTTAACACTTCCTAGGCGTATAGTTTAATAACCTTAAATCCTGTATTGATGGGATGCCTCAGGGTTCGAAGAACATGGGTCTATATGCGGTATATCATCTGGGTATTCATATCTTCTAAGTGGATTTACGAATATTTAAAAGAGCTCAAAGAGCAAACATAAGTCATTAAACTTGATCATCTAGTACTTCAAAGTACAAAATACACTACTGATGTAAGGCCCCTGTTACCGGTGCCTCACTTTTGACGTTGGATTTACTCATAAACAAAGTTCTAAATATCAGAGTTATTTAAAACTTCACGCGGAATAAAAACTTCAACCATAAAACATTACATAACTTTCAATCTTGTCTTATCAAACATTCGTAGTCTTTTAAAAACAAAACACAGTCTTTAAAACATCATAACATTTCCTTGAGACGCCAGTGTCTTCAATTCGATGCCATGTGTCCTCATCAAGCGAACTGCCTCATTTTACTCACCTGTGTGCATACTAAAAGTCACCTACGCTGAGTGAGTTCTAGTTGATCACACATAATACAATACATACACTTACCTGCAAATATGCATCCGAAGATACATAATAATTACTTTACTAACTTACTTTCATTACATAACTTCATACATACATTCATACTTTTTTACTTTCATACTATATAATTGCTGCCCATTCTATCTCAAATATTGTTAGGGTCTGGTCCCTCTTTCCTTTGTCTATCTCAGATATTATTAGGGTCTGGTCCCTTTCTTGTATATCTCAGATATTATTAGGGTCTGGTCCCTATTTACTTCTCTATCTTAGACATTATTAGGGTCTGGTCCCTTCTATCTCAGATATTATTAGGGTCTGGTCCCTCTTTCTTCATATTCGTACATACCGTCATTACATACACATATCATTCATACATACTCATATATTGTACGTATATCTATCATACACACTCATCTATCATAAACATACCACCCTTGTTAGCATGTGCAATATCCGAAGATCGTTCACATACCGACAAGCTTTCATTCACATTTACGATATACATACATAACATATAAACCATATAAGGCATACACTTACCAGTTAAAGTAAGTGTGTTAACTAACACATCGAGTATGCACACATCCCCGAAAACATAACAAGGAAATGGGGCTAGAAACTCACCTGAAGTCGGTTACGTTCACCGTTTATGGTAATCCCTTTCTTGAGCTGTGTGCGGCTAACTGTATAATATGTACATGTATCAATTAACTATTGCTACTAATATCGTATTTCTATCTTTATATAACCCACAACGAACGGGGTCCGGCGGCAGCGCCCCTGGCAGCGGGGTTCTTGGGGCGAGCGGGTCCAAGGAGTAGAGCCTCTGTCTTAACACATTTTCCACTAACATTTTAAATTATTTTCTATGCTGGACTTGCTTAGTTTTGATGAGTTATGGACTTAAAGTTTGTGGACTCAGTAAGGTCAGGCCCCAAACTGTCCATTAAAGCAATTAAGCCCACTAGGATCAGGCCCATACAGAAACTGCGTCAACCGAGAACTCTAAACAAAGAACCCTTGTTGACCGAGAACTCAAGTTTGACCGAAATCCATGTTTGACCGAAAACATGAGCTGACCGAAAACCCTGTCACCGAGAACCCTTAGTCCTGGCCGAGAACCCCCAGTTTGGACCGAGAACTCTCGGGTCAGGTGTGTTCAGCTAACCATTCGACCTCTATCATTTTGTACCCAACTTAGCTAACTGTTCTAAGGTTCGTATCATGATCATGTAACCCCCTTTTTAACATCATTCATAACCGTTTTACACCCATGTCTATCATGGTTCAAGATCAAACCCGTTTTAGACATAAAGCTTAAACCTCTATAGTGTTAAAACGTTCTAAGCTAGATCTAGGGTTTCCTTTATGAACTGTTTATATCTATGAGTCCATTTCATCAATTTTAATCATCAAGTTTGTATTTTTATGGAACATATAGACCCGATCTACTCTAGGGTCAAGTTTCATGGCAAAACGTTCATAAAAATGTAACCTTTAAGCTTAAAACGTACCTTTAAATGTTAGTAGAGTCACGGCTAGCTTGATACACGACCTTGGACTCGTTAGCTCACTTGTATGATCGAAGATCTATGATTACTATGATCGGTTTATGGTTTGGATAATGGGTGGCGGCTAAGGAAGGTATTTTGTGGATTAAGTGTGTGTTTTAAGGTGTAGAGAGAATAAGATGGATAAGTTGGATGGAAATGGAAAGATTTAGGGTTTAAGGGGTATTTATACTCCCTTAAGCCCATGGACCCAAGACCCACCTTTCCTTTTTGGTCCATAATTACCTCCATCTAATTTATCTACTTATCTTACCATCTTTACTATTCTATCACTTATTTATTAACTCAAGTAAACTTTCCGTCATAACAATAAATATAAAATATTATTATTCGAATTTTAGGATGTTACAACAGACTTGATCATCCACGCTATTAACCATATGGGGTCTCCTTGCTCGCGTCCTATTACCATTAAGAAACGGACAACAAAGGACACGCCATATGTAAGCCTACTGATGAATTCGTGCATATTCACCTATGGTGATGCACTTTGGGCTATTGCTTGATAACGGGGGCATGCCATGTAGTGGGGAACACTTACTACTTAGTTACTTAATACATACCTTAATCGTATCTAATGGCTATCTGGTAGACATTGATGCTTAAGCTTATGTGGATAAATAATATCCTTGATCGTCTTTAGCTATTCTAAAAAATGGTATAACTTGTTTTTATCAATTAGATATAATATTTAAGTCATGTTGGGGTGGCTCGGTTCCGGTAAAACCATATATATATAAAATAATTTCAGTTGGGGTCCCACTAGATCATATAAAGTAATAAACTTGTGGCATCTTACATGTCTCGGTAAGTATTAAAGGGCATGGGTTTAGGGGACAACAATACTGGAAATCAACCGGATTTATCTTATTAGGTGAATTCCGATAAGTGGACAATTGTTTAAAGTGGATAAGTATATAGGTAATTGTGGTAAATGTGTTTGATGGTTTTTGAAAATTGAAAAAAAATATATATATATAAAAAATTCAAGAGTTGTGGGTTTACATTTTGTATCTCGGTTATGATCCTGTGCAGACTACTTTTTCAGGGACGAAAAGATATTTAAGTGTGGGGATATTTGACATGGTTTTATTATTACATATTTTTATATTAATATTTCTTACACTTTGAGTAGCTTTTGGGTGCTTTTTATCAAATATATTCGTTGGTGCTCATATTTTGAATTTTAAAGAGTTCATGAGAAAACCAGTTAAAAGAGATATTTTTACTAACTTTGATTCCGATGAACGAATATTATTACTTTTAATATATAAATTTATTCACGTTCATTTTGATTTAATAGTTTATTCTAATCCAAAATTAGATCTGATGTACATAATATTATACATTTTTTCGGCATCAAATAATCTCTAAAAACTGCAATTTCTATCAAATAACATAGCATAAAAGGCTACTTATCATAATAAAATGTAATTTCAGGTGAAACCAAGCCCCAAACGAAGAAACAAGTGAAAAGACGAAGAAAAACAGAAGAAAACACAAGAAAACAAAGAAACACGCCCCCATGCCTTAAGAAACACGCCCTCATGCTTCTGAACAACAGAAAAGACAAAAATCTACAAGAAAAGACAAAAACTGGGAACAAAAGCACGGGGTCGTGCCTCTCAACCACGGTGCCGTGGAAGTCTACAAGAAAACACATGAATTTAGCACATGTCACTAAATAGCACGGGGGCGTGCCTACGTGGACACGGGGCGGTGCCTCTCTCTCCAGATTGCCTATTAATAGTGGCTCATGTTGCAATCATTTGGTGTGCCTTGAAAAGAATTCTATCTGGTTTCTCTTATAAAAACACACACTAACACTCACATAGAAAATTTAGTGAAGAGTTTGAATGCTTGGAGGTCATCACCGTCAACCATCATCATCATCACCAATAAGAAGGAAGATTCATCTACATTTGGTTAGATTGTTCCAAGTTTAATCATGTGTTTGTTATGATCATTCATCTTAATATTTATCATCATACTCACTATGAGCTAAACTCCTTTTACCATCTAAAATCTTTGAAGAAGCTTTGTTTTACTTGATAATTATACAAAACATATGGTGTAGTCTAGTAAGTACATGGTTATATTACAATTATCTTTTGATGAGAAATGTTTCACAATCTTAAATCACTAATTCAAAGTTGGTGGTTGTCAATTCTATTGACAATCGTTCATGATCGATTCATGTTCTTGAAAGATATAAATACTTTGATACATTATCGAAACATGGATCCTTATATTATACTTAGATATGATGAGATATAGTTATGATGTATTTCTCTAAGTCTTGGTAATCCGAAAATGGCTTTGCTTAGGATATCATGCAAGTTAGAGAAATCATATGATAATGGAATGTGTAGTTATAACCTACATAAATCAACCAAGGGGAGGTTGTGTGAGTTAACTACAACCACCCGAAGTTGTTAGAATTGGTATTTGAGAAATCGAAGTCAATCCTAATATTTCTACTTTACGAAACTACTTGCCAACTTAAATTGATATCATTGAAGTGACATGACATTAGGAAATGGTGGACTTTAAAATGCGCATGTTACCTCCTTAGTGCCAAAGATGCTCACTTAAGGCTTAAGGAGCTATCTAATCATATATTGCTAGGGCAAGTTTACCATATGTTTGAATATTAATTATCAATGCTAAAATGGAGTGGATTCTGATCTTAGATGATAACCTTCACATAATTGAACTACTCGTTTAGAATCTCTCATCTTGGTCACCTATATATTATACACATAAGTATTTATAGTTTATAAAAAGTTAAAAAATTAACCCCAAAATGATTAAAACCTTCGATTAAAGTAAAACAACGATTTATTATTAAAAACATTTGTGTCCACGGATCGATACTTGGTTCTTACCAATATTATTCTACATATATACAATAGGTACACTTGCCTATTTTGTGTGTGTTTAGTCTTTGTAGAAATCACTTTTATAAATTTAAAACACGATCTTGTGCAAAAGCAAATTATCCCATCTATCATATTTCCTTTATATTTTATACCACGCGTACACACGCATCAAGGTTTTGGCGCCGTTGTTGGGGACACGGTACGTTTCTACGAACGATCCAAGTTTTAATTTAATCATTGTCTATAATTGTAAAAAAAATTTAACTTTTATTTTATTTTATCTTTATTTTTTTTTAAATATTAAAATATATAATTTTACGGCTAGCCTACTTTTTACCTTTATTTACCTTACTTTACTATAGCTTAATTAATTTAGACCTTAGTTTAGTTTAAAATAGCTTAACCTAACTCATAGTTTAACCTAGACTAACTTTAGCTAACTTTTACTTCAGTTTTCACTTTGATTTAATCCCATGTATGTCCTCTACTTTTGAGCCTGAGCTTGTTTCTCCAATTTCTGAACCGGAATGACTCTTTCATCGACGAGCAGGTAAATGGACTACAGAAACCGCCAAAGCAATCAAAGATGAGTCAGTAGACGCCACCATATCAGGAGAAAATCAAACCGAATAAATGATGGCGGCCCAGAACAATGAGCAGAACATGAGCCAGTATGCCAAGCCAACTCTCGAAGGCTACGACAATGGAGTGGCTCCACCAGAAATCACCGAAATTTCGAAATCAAATCAAGTACCATTCATATGGTGGAAAAATTCAGTTCAATTCATGGTCTCCTCGACGATGACCCTCTTTCTCACATATCTCGATTCCTACGAATCTGCGGGACCTTTAAAATTCAAAACTGTTCAAACGACCAAATCAAGCTTAAACTCTTTCCTTTCTCTCTAAGGGTTCAAGCCCTAGAATGGATAGAATCTATTTCCTCTGGTTCCATCACCACTTGGGACCAGATGGTCGAACAGTTTTTCCTCAAATATTTTCCGCCTGATAAAGCTGCCAAATACCGAGCCAACATTACCGGAATCCAGACCGATGATGATGAGTCGCTACACACAGCATGGGAGAGATACTAAAGTCTTCTGAGAAGATGACCACACCATGGACTGAGCATATAGTTACAATACAAACTTTCTTTGACTCACAATCCAGTCAAAACAAACAGGCAATCGACCAAATCGCTGGTGGATACCTGGGATCCAAATCACCTAACGAAGCATTTGAAGTCCTGGAGAAAGCCGCAAAGAAGAGTTTTGCTTACAACCCACCAAGATCTACACCTACCCATAAAGGAATACACCACGTTGATTCCAACACTCTTGTCACAGCACAGCTTGAAACCCTTTCTAAAAAATTCGAACAAATTCAAGCCGGGCTATCAAAAACCACACTCACCTGTGACACTTGTGGAGGAAATCATAAAGCAAGTAACTGAAAACAAGTCATCATGGCTATGGAAGAATTCGATTCATCGCTCGACCGAACAACGCTTTCATCAATAACTACAATCCATGATGGAGAAATCAGCCGAATTTCAGTTGGAAAGACGGAGGTAACACTCAACCATTACCCAGATTCGAATAAAGATCGATGAATCAATCCTTCCAGCCTAAACCTCAATTTCAAGATCAAAGTTCCAGTAGCCATCAAAACCCAAGCTACTCAAAAATCGAAGAAATGATAATCCAACTCATGACCAAAACAAATGAAGCAGAGAAGAAGGCCGACTCAAGAGCTGTTGATATCAGCGGAATATTATTAAAACATGAAGCCGACATCAAAAGTCAACAAGCATCACTACGGAATCTAGAAACTCAAACGACCACCTGACACTCTTCCAGGCAACCCAATCACCACCCCGAATGTGACAGCTAACGCTATTACACTCAGTAGCGGTACGACCACTGTTGCCTCACCAAATTCAGAACCAATTACGGAAAAGGAACCTCCTGAAGAATCACAGGATAGACTGACCCCAACAGGCACCGTACAACCCAAGGAGCCAGTCCGAACTAATGTTGCACCTATTCCATACCATGGAAGGATGAAGCAGGAAGGACTGGAAGCTCAATATGGGAAGTTTTTAGAAATCTTCAAAAAACTCCAAATCAACATCCATTTTGTCGAAGCCATCGCTCAAATGCCAAAATATGTCAAGTTTCTCAAACAAGTGCTAACAAACAAAAGGAAGCTGGAGGAGCTCTCACATGTCACCCTAAGTGAAGAATGTTCAACAGTCCTCCAAAGTAAGTTGCCAACAAAAATGAGTGATCCAGGGAGCTTTACTATCCCTTGTCTTATAGGAAATTTGTCTGTTAGCAATGCCCTGGCCGACCTCGGAGCTAGTATTAATTTAATGCCTTATGCGGTTTTTGAAAAACTAGGGATATGAGAACCAAAGCCCACCCGCATGAGCATTCAATTAGCTGACCGATCTATTAAATATCCTTGGGGCATTGTTTAAAACATGGTTGTCAAAATTAACAAATTTGTTTTCCCAGTAGATTTTGTGATTTTAGACATGGAGGAAGACAAAAGTGTACCTCTGATTTTAGGAAGACCCTTTTTAGTCACAGCAAAGGCTATTATTGATGTTTGCACCGGCAAGCTCACTCTCAGGGTCAATGACGAGGCAATCACTTTTGACATAGGAAAATTTATGCAATATCCGTAACATCACGATGACACATTATACTGTGTTGACATCATAGATTCCATCGTAAGTTGCTATATGCGAGATTCCTCCATTAATACACCGCTAGAAACACAAATCTTTGACAAACCCTCAACATACCCATGATTGAAACGAAAATATCAATGATGATCAGGAAGCATCAGAAGTAGTATATGAAATCACTGAATGTAATGAAAAATCAAAATCATCAATCGAAGAATCACCAGCCTTAGAATTAAAAGAACTACCAAAACAGCTCGAATACGCCTTTCTAGAAAAAGACTCTCAACTCCCAGTAATTATTTCATCTCACCTTTCTAAAGAAGAGAAAGACGAACTTCTCAAGGTTCTTAAGAACCATAAGAAGGCCATCGCATGGAAGATCATAGATATTAAGGGCATCATCCCCTCCTTTTGTACTCACACAATTCTCATGGAGGAAGAATACAAACCCGTGGTCCAACATCAAAGGCGTCTCAATCCCAACATACAAGATGTGGTGAAGAAGGAAGTAATCAAACTACTTGATGTCGGATTAATCTACCCAATCTCAGATTCACCTTGGGTAAGTCCCGTCCAAGTAGTACCCAAGAAGGGAGAAATGACAGTTGTAATGAACGAGAAGGACGAGCTGATACCAATGAGAATCATCACAAGCTGGCGAGTTTGCATTGACTACTGGAAGCTTAATGACGCCACAAGAAAAGATCATTTTCCACTTCCTTTCATCGATCAAATGCTTGAGCGATTATCTGGAAAAATGTTCTACTGTTTTCTTGACGGATTTTCTGGATATTTCCAAATTCCCATTTCACCTGAAGATCAGGAGAAAACCACCTTTACATGTCCGTATGGAACCTTCGCCTATCGAAGAATTCTATTTGGATTATGTAATGATCTAGCCACCTTCCAACGTTGCATGATGGCCATCTTTCATGAAATGATCAAAAACTCTATGGAAGTCTTCATGGACGACTTCTCAGTCTTTGGAGATTCCTTAGATCATTGTTTAAACAACTTCAACAAAATGTTAACCAGATGTGAAGAAGTAAATCTAGTGCTCAACTGGGAAAAATGCCACTTTATGGTAATGGAAGGCATTGTTGTTGGTCACAAGATTTCTCAAAACGAACTAAAAGTTGATAGAGCCAAAATAGAAACCATATCCAAATTTCCACCGCCAACTTCAGTCAAAGCCAGTAGAAGTTTTCTAGGTCACGCAGGTTTCTACTGCTGCTTCATAAAAGAATTCTCCAAAATTGCTAGACCTATGACCAAACTTCTGGAGAAAGACACACCATTCGTCTTCTCTGAAGAATGTGTTGAATCATTCTACATATTAAAGGACAAACTTGTCAACGTACCAATCATGACTACACCCGATTGGACCCTTCCATTCGAAATCATGTGCGATGTAAGTGACATTGCAGTTGGAGCCGTACTCGGACAACGCAAAGAAAAACACTTTCACCCTATCTACTATGCTAGTAAAACTCTTAACGATGCACAAGAAAATTACACCACAATAGAAAAAGAGTTGTTAGCAGTAGTTTTTGCCTTTGAAAAATTTAGATCATACCTCGTTCTTTCCAAAACAATAGTTTACACCGATCATGTCGCAATACGTGACCTCTTCAATAAGCAAGATGCCAAACCCAGACTTATCCGATGGATCCTACTACTCCAAAAATTCGACATAGAAGTTAAGGACAAAAAAGGGAGCTGAGAATGTCGCCGCAGACCACCTCTCACATTTAGAATGCCAAACTTCAGAAGTACTTCACAAGAAAATCATCAACGATAATTTCCCAGATGAAATTCCCATGCGCATTCAAGAGGTCACAAAGGAGAAAGACGAAAGTCGTTGGTATGACGACTTCGCAAACTACCTAGCCTGTAGAATCCTAAGAAAAGGACTTACTCATCAACAGCGAAAGAAATTCTTCTCCGACCTTAAGTTCTACTTTTGGGAAGATCCATACTTGTTTAGGATAGGCGCTGATCAGGTTGTGCGTAGGTGTGTAGTAGAAAAGGAAGCCTTAGATATTCTCAAGCACTGTCATGAAGGACCTACTGGTGGACACCACGGTACTACCACTACGTTCAGAAAAGTGTTTGATGCAGGATTCTTCTGGCTCACCATATACAAATATATACACATACATTGATCCAAGCATGCGATGCTTGTCAAAGAGCCAGGAACATTGTGACATTCGTCAAATTCGGATTTCGATTTTCTTTCATGCTTTATTTTAATAAGTTATACTTCAAACCCATCACGTAGGCGTGTACAAATCGTTGTTCATTTAACATAAAAATTAGTTTATAAGTTGTAAGGGGTAATCTTTGCCATTTTTGAACCTATATTAACTTTTATTAAGTTTTATAACCTTTTTGTAAAACAATTAGAACTTGAGGGGCTAAAATGTAACATTTATATACCATATATATATTAAAAACCCTAACCCTATTTTTATTATAACCACCAGCCGCCACACCCCCCCCAACCGATTTCCGGCGAAGAAGCTGTCGGCCACCACCTCTCCACCGCACCACCACCTCACTCTCCCCTGTTCACCGCAGCCACCACCCTCCCCTTTCTCCCTTCGTTTTCCGGCGAGCCTCCCCTCCTTCGCTTTTTCGGTGACCGGAAAACCGGCCGCCGTGGTCACTCCGTCCCACAACTCTCTCTCAGTCGCTCCCTCTCTCTTTCTCTACCTCTCTGTCTCTCTCGGCTTTCTCTCTCTCTCTCTCTATCTCTCTCGGCTTTCTCTCTATCTCTCTCGGCTCACTCAATCTCTCTCTCTCTCTCTTTCTATCTCCGTGTTATCTCTCTCTCGCAGCTCTCTCTCTCTCTCTCAGCCTTCGTTTTCCGGCGGCTGTTGTTGCTTCGTCTCCAGCGGGTTCGGTTCGTTTGCTTCCCGATATCGAACCACGACTCGTGAACACGAAAAAGGTATATAATTTGGGGTTTGGTATTGTTAATCTTTCATATATCGATTTGTCGGAATTAGATTGTTAATAATTGGCTTGGTAGTATCGGTTATGTTTTTGGTCAAATACTTTGAAACGAATCGGGTTTGCGTTGTTGGTATGAATTGGGTAAAAGATGAATACCTGGGAAATGGATATAATAAGTTCTTGGGTTTAGTTATTTTGGTTCGGTTTGGTTGGTACGTTTGTTAAATTAGAGGTCTCGGGTTCGGGTCATCCTAGATCGGTTTTTGGTATTGTTTCTTGTTATACTTAATAAATTTATTATTACTATTAGTATTAACATAAATACGTAAAGATTAGTATTATTAACTAGATATAGTATTATCATTATTATTATTATTAACAAGATTATTAATATTATTATTATTACTATTATCTTTTAACAAAACTATTATTATTATTATCATTATTATTATAAATATTAAAGTTATTAATATTATTAAAGATCATATTATTATTATCTTCATATTATTATCATCAGTTATTAGCAATAATATCATTATAGCTATTTTATGAATTCGTTTAGAAATCAAACCGACATCGAGTATAATATCATTATTTACTATCAATATTATTTATTATTATTATTATTTTTATCAACAACATTTTAACTAATACTAAGATCGTTATTCTTAAACTAATATTATTAGTATTATACTAAATTAGTATTATTAATAATAATTATTGTTATTATTATTATTATTATCATTTTTATTATCATTATTATCTTATATATCTATATATATATATATATATATATATATATATATATATTCATAACATGTTCTAAAACTATTATTATCATTACTATCATTATCATTAATAATATTATTATAAACTTGATTATCAATTCATTTTTTTATAAAACCGAACCATTGATTAAAAACCCGTCTTGTCCTTTTTAATATTAGTTTAGCTAATTAAAAGCCTCAATAAAATAATATTATTTTTATTTTAATTATCAATTAAGTGTGAGTCCTTAATCGTTAACAAATTAACCGGTAACCTGATTAACAACCGAACCGTCTCATTCAATGTTTCCAATTTAGTTTCATTATGGCTTCAAGTTCATTAATATATATTACATTATTTATTTTAGCTAAGGTGTTTATCGTTTCAAGTCGGATCTGTTCGTTTACCGTTCGAGCTTCATTTATTTATCTATTTATTTATCGGTTCGTCAATCGAGGTGAGTACTTTCATACCCCTTTTTCCATCTTTCGTTTTGGGGTGACATTTCATACTTATCAAACTAAATGCTTTAATTACTTGCATCTTCTACCCACAAACGTGATTGTATACCTTACTTGAATAATTGCTCGATTTGGTGTTGTATGCTTATTTGACTATGTGTGTACAGCTTTTGGATGGTGAAACTATAAATCCTATACCATTTGGCAATGGCAAGGTGTCGTTAACGTATGCTATTAACGATAACTATAAATCCTAGACTACTCGGCATTCCCTTGTAGTTAGGTGGTGCTAATGTAAGCTTATTAGCAACTGTCATAAAATCC
Source organism: Bidens hawaiensis (assembly GCF_021521415.1). NCBI lineage: Eukaryota > Viridiplantae > Streptophyta > Magnoliopsida > Asterales > Asteraceae > Bidens > Bidens hawaiensis. The sequence goes on from NW_027491014.1 coordinate 2,282,444, forward strand.
TAGACTAATTGCCAATAGCTAGGTGTCGCTAACTTGTTTAGCGATAACTATTTATTCCAGTTTATAGACCTTATTTATTGTTTTGTATACAAGTTTTGTGGATTTTCATAATATACACTTATATGCTCAAACTTATGAATTGCTCACCAACCTTTGTGTTGACAAACTTTATTTTATGAAATGTTACAGGTTTGACTTTTGTTGACTCGAGTGCTTGACGGAAAACGTTACCAAGACCATTAGGATATTAGCAAAACGAACAATATAATTATTACTTGTATTCAGTTTGTTTGTGTAGACGAGAAGTGTTGTTTATCGATTTGTTGAAATAAAATGAGTTAAATGAATATTGTCACTTTAAATAGTGTCTTGTGTATTTGTCCAATCACGTTGTACAACGACATGTTCCGCCTTTGGTCGGGGTGTGACAAACATCTCATCCAAAAATGAGATGGCTCAAAAAGGCATTCAAATTTATGAAATCTTTGATGAGGAATAGATTTCATTGGCCCATTCCCTAACTCGTTCGGAAATAAATACATCCTTGTAGTAGTAGATTATGTATATAAATGGGTAAGAAGCACAAGCTCTTCCCACAAACGATGCTTGAGTGGTTGTAAGATTCCTGAAAAAGTTATTTTCACGATTCGGCACTCCAAAGGCCTTAATCAGCGACAGAGGTACCCACTTCTGTAACTCTCTGGTGCACAACGTCTTAGCACGATATGGGGTTCACCACCGACTGGCAACACCATATCACCCTCAGACTAGTGGGAAAGTGGAGGTTTCAAATCGAGGAATTAAAAGGATTATAGAAAGAACTATAGGAATGAATCGCAAGAATTGGGCAGAAAAGTTAGATGACGCTTTGTGGGCCCTCAGGACGGCTTACAAACCCCCCATATGAATGACACCCTTCAAACTCGTTTACGGGAAAGCGTGTCATCTACCAGTAGAATTAAAACATAAAGCCTACTGGGCTCTCAGAGCAGTAAACTTTGATCTAACGTCCGCCGGCATAAACCGAAAAGATCAAATTCACGAGCTCGAGGAAATGAGAACATTGGCCTATGAAAATTCCTGGTCTTACAAGGAAAAGACTAAACGCTTGCACGACGCCCATTTAAAACGAAACAAGAAATTCCAAGCTGGCGACCTTGTATTGTTATACAACACTCGTCTACGTCTTTTCCTAGGAAAATTGAAATCTCAATGGACAGGTCCATACATAGTTGAATCAGTTATTGACTATGGGACAGTTGAGATCTCAAATTCAAATGCCCAAAAGTTCAAAGTAAATGGACATCGATTAAAGCCATATATCGATGGACCATTTGAAGAAGTTCTGGAGGTATTGTCCCTCCAACTCCCTGAATAGGAAATCAAGAAAACAAGGTCTGGCCAAGACCTTCACAAAATTAGGCCTTGTAAATACATGACCAAAAAAAGAAAAAACTAAAACACGAGGGCGTGCTTCCAAAAGCACGGTCCCGTGCCAAAAAATCGCTGGCCGAAATCTTTGCTGCAAAAATCTCAGTCAGACTGGCTTGTAACAGAATTGTCAGAACAAAGACACGGGCCGTGCTTCCAAAAGCATGGGGCCGTTCTTAGGATACTGGTTGGCTATAAAAGGCACTTTATGTCATTGCATTCCTTACACCAACCAAAACCAAACCAATAGTCTCTGAATTTTCAAATTTCCGACTAAGATGAGTGAAGCAATCCTTGTTTCCCGACACCCGAGAAACGATGCCCGCCATGTTTCCAAAACCGAGCTTCTCTTGAAACTTCAAGAACTCGTTAAAGAGCTCACCGAAATGAATCTCCTTTCTGAGATGTACCTCGTTCAACTCACCAAATAAGTGGAAAATATGAAAATGGAACTCCGAGACATCAATGAACAACTTCAGTTTCAAGTTCTCGGTTTTACATACTTTCCACCACCAGGACCATTCGGAGGATGAGAGACTTTCGGGGAAATCTAGGAAACTTAATTTTCTGTTTTCATGTGTAAACAAGTGCACTACGAATAATGTGTTAGGAAAACCAGGCTTATCCCGTATTTGTTTTAGGACAATTTAATTTTAATGAAAAGTAATTTTTAGGATGACTAAACTTCTAAATTATCATACTAAAACATCATTCTAAGAATTCTAGCTCTCGCATTTTGCTGAAAATTACAAGAAAATTATCTGTGACAAAAAGCACGGGCTGTGCTTTCCTAAGCACGAGGCCGTGGTCACCCTAGAAACTTCAGCATGATACGCATTGACTCCGTACAATTCTTTGACTCAGAAACATTAATTCCTCTAGCAGCATGGGGCCGTGTTCGACTTTCCAGTCTCTATATAATGCATGCATAAAATCACTATTTCATTCACACCGAACACAACATTACTAAAATGGAAAGCAAGAAGGTTGAATGGAGGCCAGTGAGGAAAGGAAAGCAACATGAGAGATCAAGTTGAATGCAACATTCAAACCGAAGCTCGCGTAGTCGAGCTAGTTAACAAAGTCGAACTGCTTAGGTTCGAAAACCTCCATGTCGTGGATGGCCACCACAAAGATGTGGCTTCCAAGCTCAACTTTCTCAACCAAGAAATCGTTAAGCTCGACAAAAAGCTTGCCAAGCTCTTGGAAGCCAAACTAGCACCGCCATACATTCAGGACTTGTTCGGGAATGGTGGTCGTTGAAGTCCCAACTTTGTTTTGCGTTGAAGTTGCTCCCGCTAGTGTTATGTGTTAGAATCTAGGATTGTTGTTGTACTTTTCATTTTTACTATGTTTAATTGTGCTTTATGTTTTAATGAAATTTAGGCTTTTAATTACTATCTTAAACTAACTGGCAAAGAAAATCAGTTAAAAACGAACTAGCTCGACAAATAAACAAAATTAAAAAGAAGTACTAACTGCATACCGTGCTTCCAAAAGCACGGCGCCGTGCTTTTGACCCCAGTACAGTTACGAGTTTTAAATTAATAAAATAACTTTCCAGACCATTAACCCTAACACCCACTTCATTTATGGATGATAAACCGCCGACCAACCCTTATTTCACTAATTCATTCATCAATTCTTCAATTTTGAACCAAAGGTATGTTAATTTAACAATTGTATTATTCAAGTTCATCATTCTAAGTTTAGTTTAACCTTAAAATCTCTCGAATTGACAATTGGGTTTAAACCGGAAAATAATATGGGTTTTTCTATTCGTATAGGATGAATGGATTGTTGAAAGTTGATTGTTAAGGTTTAATTGAAAGGAACAGTTCGGATTTTGGATCTTGAGATGAATATCCAACAAACTAATAAAACCCAATTGTTGTAACCGGTTGGAAACGAGGATTCAAATCTGAATAGGGTAGAAATTAGTATTAAAAGCACGAGCCGTGCCCGAAACAACACGAATCGTGGTCCACCATTAGTCAACCAAAATTCAAAACCAAAAGGAAATGAACAGCAACAACAGCACGGTACCGTGTTTCTGAAAAACCGTCGTCGTGCTTTGTTCTCTATTCCAGCAAATTGAAAATTTTTGGTGAAATTTGACTAATTTGGGTACAAATTGCAGATGGCTGAGTATGGAGACGATGTTCATGCATTTCTAGTCTTCACCGGGCGTGATACGAAAAACAGATAGGCTAATGCAAGACTAAGCTACCTAAACAGTCGATTCCCAGAACCCAACTTCTACGCCTGTAGAGACACGTTGCGCCAAGTTAATCAATGAGCCCGATACAAGACATTTATTAAAGGGCCGTGGAGAAGAGTCTTTAAGCAAACGGGAGGGGCGGTGACAGAACTGACATAGGAGTTCTTGGCCTCTTTTAACATAAGGAAGAAGAAATTTGACATGTGGGATGAAAATTCACTCGAGTTTAGGTATGGGGATGAATCGTACACTACATCAGTCACCCAACTGGGAATCGATCTGGGAATATACATAACCGAGGAAACTGACTCAGACATTTGGTTTAATGCTAAAATAAACTTTGCAGATGAAGATGCTGATGATGAAGCTGAAGCAGGAAACACACGATTAGAGGCTTGGGAACAATGCAAGCGTCTCAAAGAACACAACACTACATGACCCGCTCATGAGATACATTCACCGTTTGCTCAGTCACACTGCCACGGCCCGAGGCCAAATTGAGGGGGTGGTTAACCTGATGATTCTTTGGGCACTGTACTGCATGAAGAATGACATACATTGCAACATCACAATGTTATTCTGCAAGCTTTTCATGACAAATGCAGCTGCCAAAGGAAATACACCGATTTTTGGTGGCCCGTGGATCTATAACCATTACAGGGCCTATAATGCAGACACAGAAGGGACCCGAATCCCAGATCCGATAGCCCTCAGCCTTGTCTATTGTGAAAGCATGCAGATGATTCAGCAAATCGGGGCGGAAACCACATGTGTGGAGATTTTGTGACAGAAATAACCAGTTTTGGGACCCCGAAGACCTTGGAGAAATGATGCTTCAGGATGTGCACGAGAGGAGAGGATCACCATCCAGACAGTACCGCTGCTACACCTACCATCAGAGAGGAGGCCCATCTTCATCAGGGGCCGCCCCCGGCTCTCACACGACAACCGATACTCTTTCGAGGGTATATATGGACTCATTGATCAATTCTCAGCTAACACTACCGCCTCATTTAAAAGGATTACAGAACAGATGGCTGCCTCAGATGCACAACGAGTAGCCGAATATGCAGAAACGAGGCGAGAGATTGATCGGTTGGGCTATCGCATGGAGAAGCAGTGGGGACCATTTGACCCGGACACGGGTAACTGATGACTGTCGGCACTTGTAGGTCGGGCATGGGCATGGGTTGGTAGTACTTTATGACATTATTATTATGTGTGTTTTAAACAATTTACTTTATGTCGTACTTGTTTGTTTGTTTATTTGTTGGTTTGAATACTTTATGGCTGTGGGAGCCAAAGACATTATTGTAGGTACTAATTTAGCCCGATAGGGCAAGGGATGGATGATTCCATACCCAATTTTCAGCATTTTATTCTTGGTTGTTTGCAGTTTTATATTATACAGATACAAAAACAGGAAAACGGACGATAAACAGGGGACGCTATGTCGAAATTTCCTTAACCCGTAGGGAAGTAACTCTCCATTTTAACCCACTATACTCAATTAGAATTTTTATCTTTTCATGAATCTTTTCACATTGAGGACAATGTGAGATTCAAGTGTGGGGAGGGGAATTACTTGACCAATTGTTTGTTCAAATAATTAAAAAAATTCTCTAATCAACAAATATTTTTGCAGCAAATAAAGATTATTTTTATAAAACCTGAAGAGAAATCCAAGAAATTTTTTTTGCAAATAACCAAACATTACCAAAGGAAAGTGAAAAAGTAAAAAGAAGTTTTGTAATATTGAGAATAAATTTATGCAAAGTATGGCGTTTATACCCAGTTCCCCCATTATTGTGAGATAAACCTCATGCCATTTAAATATTTTTTTTAGAAGTTTTGAGTGATTCATATGTTTCGTGTGAGTTAGAACTTGTCACAATTATTCATTTCAAGACCGCACGAAATGTTGTATAAGAAAGAAGGTAATATTGTCACATTTCCATCAAATCATTCGCCAAATTACAAAACCCAAAAACCTTAACCAAAACCCTATCACTTTATCCATCTCACTGGTAAAATACAACATTGTTCTTTTACCGGCAAACCCTAAAGAACTGGAAATGCATTCTTTCGATTTAAATGTCCTTTGTTGAATACACTCCACAAAACTTAGGTTGCCTCCAAAACTTAGGGAGAAAATCTTTCTCTTTAGCAATGAGGTGAGGAAAAGTGGCGCCAAGACAAACAAAGGCCACCATATTGTGGAATCTCCAAAAACGGAACGAAGAGAAGAGCAAAAAGATACGAACAATGCTTAGGTTGTGGAAACTGGTCCCACGAAAGAAAATGTAGAAAAATCAAACTCAGTCTTAGCATGAATATACCAAACTAATGAGGGTGGGGGCTATTAGGCTCATAGCCGAACGATCCATTAGAATTGGAAGTTATGTTCAGAATAGGATTGAGGAAGAACTAACCCACATCCTCGATAAAACTGGTCTTGACGATCTGACCTTAAAAGAGTCACTATGTCTCTAAAAAAATAATAAAATAAATTAAAATAAAATAAAATTTTTGGGATGAAAAGCTAACCATCGAAGACATCTCAGAATCCATGATTACCAGAAAAGTTGTATTTACCATCCTCATCCAAGAGCCCGTATCCACCACAAAATACCAAAAATCCCGACTCACACAAAACCAACCTTTGTTACCTTCTGATCTATGCAACCCTTCACAAAAGTGGAGATTTGAACTTGTTTCAAGCTTATTTATCACAGGTTGCATTATGACTATGAGTGTTCACATACATACATCACAGGTATGATCAAATATAAACCCGAGTGTGAGTGAACATTATGAGAACTTGACGTATTGCATAAACGGAGGCTCATAAAAAAAAATTCCTTTTTATTTATCACTAATACAAATTAAGATTGGTTATTTTGTTTCCATTTTCTTGGAGCTCACTTAAGGGGTGGTCATAATTTAAGTCTGCTGTTTTTAGGGAATATATGTAAAATAGATTGCTTGAGGACAAGCAATGTTCAAGTGTGGGGATGTTTGATGTACATAAAACTGTACATCTTTTCGGCATCAAATAATCTAAAAAGACGGCAATTTCTATCAAATAACATAGCATAAAAGGCTACTTATCATAATAAAATGTAATTTCAGGTGAAACCAATCCCCAAATGAAGAAACAAGCAAAAGACGAAGAAAAACAGAAGAAAACACAAGAAAAACAAAGAAACACGCCCCCATGCCTCAAGAAACACGCCTCCATGCTTCTGAACACCATAAAAGACAAAAATATACAAGAAAAGACAAAAACTGGGAACAAAAGCACGGGGCCGTGCCTCTCAACCACGGGGCTGTGGAAGTCTACAAGAAAAGACAAAACGAATTTAGCACATGTCACTAAATAGCACGGGGGCGTTCCTATGTGGACACGGGGCCGTGCCTCTCTCTCCAGATTGCCTATAAATAGTGGCTCATGTTGCAATCATTTGGTGTGCCATGAAAAGAATTCTGTCTGGTTTTCTGTTATAAAAACACACACTAACACTCACATAGAATATTTAGTGAAGACTTTGAAGGCTTGGATGTCATCACCAACAACCATCATCATCATCATCATCACTATTAAGAAGGAAGATTCATCTACATTTGGTTATATTGTTCCAAGTTTAATCATGTGTTTGTTATCATCATTCATCTTAATATTTATCATCATGCTCATTATGAGCTAAACTCCTTTTACCATCTAAAATCTTTGAAGAAGCTTTGTTTTACTTGATAATTATACAAAACATATGGTGTAGTCTAGTAAGTACATGGTTATATTACAATTATCTTTTGATGAGAAATGTTTCACCATCTTAAATCACTAATTTTAAGTTGGTGGTTGTCAATTCTATTGAGAATCGTTCATGATCGATTCATGTTCTTGAAAGATAGAAATACTTTGATACATTATCGAAACAGGGATCCTTATATTATACTTAGATATGATGAGATATAAGTTATGATGTATTTCTCTAAGTCTTGGTAATCCGAAATGGCTTTGCTTAAGATATCATGCAAGTTAGAGAAATCATATGATAATGGAATGTGTAATTATAACCTACATAAATCAACCAAGGGGAGGTTGTGTGAGTTAACACAACCACCCGAAGTTGTTAGAATTGGTATTTGAGAAATCGAAGTCAATCCTAATCTTTCTACTTTACAAAACTACTTGCCAACTTAAAATGACATCATTGAGGTGGCATGACATTAGGAAAGGGTGGACATTAAAATGTGCATGTTACCTCCTTAGTGCCAAAGATGCTCACTTAAGGCTTAAGGAGCTATCTATCATATATTGCTATGGCAAGTTTACCATATGTTTGAATGTTGATTATTAATGCTAAAATAGAGTGGATTCTTGATCTTAGATGGTAACCTTCAAATAATTGAACTACTCATTTAGAATCTCTCGTCTTGGTCACCTATAAATTATATACATTTGTTGATTATCAATGCTAAGATTTGGTCACCTTCAAAACAACGATTTATTATTAGAAACATTTGTGTCTACGGATCGATACTTGGTTCTTACCAATACTATTCTATATATACGATAGGTACACTTGCCTATTTTGTGTGTGTTTAGTCTTTGTAGAAATCACTTTTATAAATTTAAAACACGATCTTGTGCAAAATAAATTATCCCATCTATCATATTTCCTTTATATTTTATACCACGCGCACGCACGCATCAAGATCTAACTATTTGAATTATTATTTATTTCACCTTTGATGTAGGTGACGGATTCATGGACTTGAGCTATAAAAGAAACGATTGACTTTTTATTGTGTTGGGGGCCCACAAAATCAACGAATATTGGGATTATGTTTGGTCACATGTACTTTCAATGTAAAAAAGAAATACCGATTCAGGCCAAGAGATATATGGTGAGAGCCCGTTGTTGTGAGGCATTACTTTGATAAAAAGAAAAAAACCCTACAACATTAAATATATATATATATATATATATATATATATATATATATATATATATATGTTATTATAAGATTATTAGAGGAGGGATTTTTGGTTGGAGCCGGCTACTCTTCTTAAAATTGAGACACAAGTCAACGAAAAGAAAGAATATAATTTTTGTGTGTGGCGGCTGGTGGGGAGGGCATAACACAAACAAAAATCACAAGATATATAATATTGGAGTGCGCTACTGTGGAAGAAAGTGACGTGAAGCCAAGAAGAGGTTCGAAAGTATTATTATTATTAGTTATATATTTTTCTTTATAAATATTATCATGAATACAAATGAATTATTTTTGGTTCATACTTTATTATGAGTAGCTAAATACTTTACACTACCTAGATTTTGGTTGAGTACTATGTTAGATTGATGGTTTGACGAACTATTATTTGACGTTGGTTGATTTGTTAATATGGTAAAGTTGTTAATTGGTTTGTTCATGATATTGTTGAGTAATTAAATTTGATTATTGCTTTGATAATTATTCCACTTATGTTTAATGGTTTTTGGTGATGTTAGACGCATGATTAGGTTGGCTACTTTGTGTTTTCAACTTGTTTGCGGTTTATGGTCGAAATAACAGTAGGTAAAATTTATAAATGTTTATTAGATTTTATTGTTCTTTCACTAGAGAGGCCGGGAGACAATTTAGTGATGGGTCATCTTTGTCTTTTGCGGGTTTGGGTAATAATTGCATGGGAGTGAGTTATCCTAGGTCCCTTAGATTATTGTGATACAAGTTATGTTCGAATTAATTAATAATACCCCCTTTATATTAATATATATTGTATTCGAAGAGACCGGTGGGTGATTTAGATTTTGGGGTACCATTGTATTTTTAGGTAAGGAGAGACCGAGAGGTGATCCAAACCTTTAACAATTGAGCTACACATGTCATTAGAGCTCTAGGGTGTTGTTAGTGATGCCGGGAGGCGATCTAGCATATTTTAGTGGTCTTTAATGTCATATTTTAAAGATGTTGTTTTTCAACCTAGTCAAGTTTGTTAACTGTTAATTTAGCCAGTAGGATTCCATTACCAAGGTAGTCGTTTCTCATATTTGTTTTAAACTCGATTTTTAAGTTTTTTTTAATCTAATTTTTAATTAGTTAAGATTATTAGTTTAATTAATATAAAAAGAATTCTAAAAATCAAAAGAAAAGTCTAAGTGAGTAATGTTTTAGGTTTAATAATTAGAGTTTACCCATAGTGTCCTAGGTTCGATATCCGTTCTTACTTGCTAACTACATTGCGACAGGTACACTTGCCGATTGTGTGTGGTTTTTTTAGGTGAATTCGGTAAAACTTGGTTTTTAATATTATATACGTTTTTCACACATCATTCACTTAGTATAAAGAGATGATCAGAAAATGCCCACACCACCAGATTGAATTGTGGGAGTTGGTAAAGTGTTTTGTGGACGGGTTGACTTACGAGGACCGAAAGCATTCAAAGGCCCCGTGTAACGTTCAACTGTTGAACCAACCCGAGGAGGATGATTGGGAGTTTTGGGAGTTCATGTGTGAGGATTCTAAGGCAAAAGAAGCAACCGAGAGACAAAGACACCAAACTACCTCCAGATCAGTAAAGTCAGTCACGAGCGAATCTGAAAGAACAGCTGAGTTGGAACGTGAACTGGGCGGGTACAGAAAGGGTAAGAAGAAAGAAGTCGGGAAAGTTGGAGTGAAATTCCCGATTTGTGAGGATTGTGGTGAACTCAGGCATAAGGCAAAAAATTGCCCCGAGTTTTATGATGACGAGTAGGATGAGCCCGAGGAGGTTAATTATGCTTAAGGGGATTCCAAGGGCCAAGGGTTTAATTCAAACACCTATCACTCGGGCTTGAGTAATCACCCGAACTTTCATTACGAGAACGCGGTTACGCAGTTAAACCCGAATTTCAGGGATCGAGCCATAACAAATTGCAGGGAAATTACCGCCAGGGCGGTTATTAGCAGGGTTCGTATAATCAGACTCGGGGGTATAACAGAGACGGTAACCGGGGTGAAAATTCATCGGGTAATCAGGACCAGTAGAGAGGGTCCTCAGAAAATGCAGATGAGTCGGTGCACTCATAGTTGGATACAATGATGAAGATTATAACTGATCATAAGGCTAAAATGAAGCAACAGTTCGAATTACTAATATTAATTTCACTCTTATTTGATTCAGTTAATTTAAAGGAGGAGATGAAAACCGTCCCCCATCCCGATGCTTTGTTGGCGCCATCTAAGGAGAAGATGCCATCAAAAATGGGCCCACAACAAGATGAAATGTGGGAAACGTTTAAACAAGTAAAAATTAATATACCCCTTTTAGATGCCATAAAACAGATTCCCGCCTATGTGAAGTACTAGAAAGAGTTGTGCACACACAAAATGAGTCACAAGATTCCCAAACAGATCGATTTTACTGATAATGTGAGTGCAATTCTTTCGGGTGCCCTTCCACCCAAGTTACAAGATCTGGGAACGCCCATTATACCCATTCAAGTGGGTGATTTTAAAATGACATGGGCGCTTCTAGACCTTGGAGCTAGCATCAGTATTCTCCCGGGAAGTCTATACGATCAGTATAACTTCGGTCTACTTCGGGCAGCCGCCACCCCAATTGTCTTAGCTGACCAGACACCAAAACTCCCTCGGGGGATATTGACTGACGTTATCATCAAGGTGGAAGATTTTTACTTTCCAGTTGACTTTTTGGTCTTGGATTAAGTTTCGGGTGAAAGGACCAAACAACCTACGGTTATCCTCGGTAGATCATTTTTGGCCACCGCAAATGCCAACATTAATTGTAGAAATGATACCATTGACATAGCATTCGGTAACCGTAAGTTGAGGATTAATAGTTTCACACAGGGAAATAATTCTCCGGTCGATGACGAGTGCTTCATGGCTAATGTCATTGACGAGTGCATCCCACTATACGACTCTGTAGTCAGCACGGATGGCACAGCGGAGACGTGTTTTTTGTTTGACAGGTTACATGTGGAGACATATAAGTTCCTGGAAGAGGAGGAGAGACAACCAGAGATTGCAGTTGTGCGAGGAGACCGTCCACCATGGTCAGTTCAGGTGGAACCACTTCCCGAGAAAACTAATACCGGGCTGAAACCGTCACTGTAGGAGGCACCAAAAGTTGAGCTGAAAGAGCTTCCAAAGCATTTGAAATATGCTTTCCTTGGTAAGAATGAAACTTAGCCTGCTAATATAGCTTCAAATTTATCTGTTGAATAGGAAAATGATTTGATGGCGGTGCTGGTTGAAAACAAGGAAGCAATTGGGTGGACAATAGAGGATTTGAAGGGAATCAGCCCTTCAATTGTGATGCACAAGATATTAACAGATCCGGATGTCAAACCCGCACGTGATGCTCAGAGGAGGTTGAACCCGAACATGAGGGAAGTGGTGAAGAAAGAAGTGCTGAAGTGGTTAGATGCTGATATTATTTTTGCCATCTCAGACAGCACGTGGGTAAGCCCGACACAGATAGTTCCGAAAAAAGTGGGCATCCAAGTCTTCTAGCACGACTCAGGTAACGAGGTCGCCACCCGGTTGGGGAGTCTTTAGAAATTTTCATTGTTGATTTTTCATTGTTGGGGAGTATTTTTTTCCGATATGGTTGGGGAGTCTTTAGAAATTTTCATTGTTGATTTTTTGATTTTCGGCACATCTTTCGAGGCATGTTTGAATCAACTTGAAAGAGTATTGAAAAGATGTGTCGAAATAAACTTGGTTCTTAGTTGTGAGAAGAGCCATTTTATGGTCCAAGAGGGGATTGTTTTGGGCCATGTTGTGTCGAGTCGTGCGATTGCGGTGGACGGAGCTAAGGTTCGAGTTATTTGCACCTTACCTCATCCCACGAATGTTAAAGGCATTAGATCATTTTTGGGGCATGTCGGGTTTTATAGACGGTTCATTAAGAGTTTTAGTGATATCACCAAACCCTTATGTAATTTATTGCTTAAGTATGTCCCGTTTGACTTTAATGATGAATGTGATAAAGCCTTTGACTTTTTGAAGTTGAAATTAGTTGAAGCCACTATTTTGCTATCACCCGATTGGAATTTATCTTTTGAAATAATGTGTGATGCAAGTGATTATGTGGTCGGGGCTGTTTTGGGTCAACGGGTTGACAAGAAACCCGTTGCCTTACACTATGCGAGTAGAACTCTCTAAGATGCTCAATTGAATTACACAACAACCGAGAAAGAGTTACTAGCAGTAGTATATGCTCTATGTAAATTCAGGTCTTATATTTGGGGAAGTAAAGTAATCATGTATTTTGACCACTATGCAGTTAGGTACCTTATGGACAAAAAGGATGCAAAACCAAGGCTCACAAGATGGGTTTTGCTGCTGCCGGAATTTCATCTATAGATTCGGGACTAGAAAGGAAGTGAGAATGTTGTTAGATATCACTTGTCCCGAATTATAGTGGAAGACGGAAACATGGACAGGCCCATTTACGAGTCCTTCCCGGATGAGCACATCTTGGCAGTCTCACAGAACCCCTGGTTTGCTCATACTTTTAATTTTAAAGTTGTAGGTGACATACCGGAGCACTGGCCAAGGAGGAAGAAGAAACACTTGATGTCCCAAACTAAATAGTACGTTTGGGATTATCCAGACTTGTTCAAGATTGTAGCAGATCAGATGATCAGACTATACATACCCGAGGAGGATGTCAGATCGGTGTTGGAACGCATTCGTCTGCGTGTGGGGGTCACTTTAGTGGCTAGAAAACTGCTAGAAAAGTCCTTAGGAGTGGCTTCTTTTGGCCACCATTGTCTAAGGATGCTCACGAGTTCGCGACACACTGTTTAAAGTTTCAACAAATCGGGAGCATTTCTAAGAGAGATGAGATGCCCTTAAACCCGATCCTAGTAGTTGATATTTTTTATGTTGGGGGGATCGATTTCATGGGCCCATTCCCAGACTCACACGGTAATTTATACATCCTAGTGTTCGTCGGTTATGTGTCTAAAGGGGTTGAGGCGATAGCCACTAGAACGAATGATCACACGGTCGTTGGAAATTTTGTGCAAAGTAACATATTTTCTAGATTTGGAGTCCCCCGAACCATCATAAGTGATGGGGGATCTCATTTCAAAAACTTTAAATTTGGAAATTTGGTTAAATGATATGATGTTTATCTTAGAATTGCAACTCTTTACCATCCACAAACGAGTGGACAAGTTGAGGTTTCCAATAGGCAAATCAAACAAATTTTACAACAAACTGTTCAGACAGACTGAAAGGATTGGTCAACTAAGTTGACCTATGCTCTATGAGCCTACCGAACCGCGTATAAAATGCAAATTGGAACCACTCCTTATAGACTTGTGTATGGAAAGGATTGTCATTTACCGGTAGAGATTGTACAAAGAGCATATTGGGCTACTAAACATGTTAACATGGATTATGATGATGCAGGTAAAGCAATGAAGCTAGCTTTGTGTGAAATTGAAGAGTTGAGGGACGAGGCATATGATTGTGCATCTGCTTACAAGGCAAAGATGAAGAAAGTTCATGATCCTAATATCCGGTTGAAGAACTTTGAATTTGGCCAAATGGTTTGGTTTACAACACAAGAATGAAACTCTTCCCGGGTAAGTTGAAAAGTAAGTGGACGGGCCCGTTTGGTTGTGAGAGTTGGAAACCATGGTCAATATGAGATTGAGGATTTTGACGACCATGTGAGGCAAGTGGTGAATGGCCATAGATTGAAGCCATATTTGGAAATGAAGGATATACACGAGATGGACAAGGAATCGGTGAGTTTTATTGTAACTTCACCGATTTATGAAGATAATTGAGAGTTCGAGGCACTGTCAAGCGGTAGAAATGAAATTCAGCGCTTACGGGAGGCAACCCGGGGATTTTAAGTGTCTTTCCAGTATGTTTTCATTTTATTGAGTCTTGTATTGAGTGTCGTCTTGAGTTTTTTTGCAGAAAACATCAAGTGTGGGGAAGCTTATTTGAAGAGTTGGAAGTTCAGGAAGTTCGGTAAGTGTTTGGTCAATTACACGTCTTTCCAAGTGCGAAAAATATGTTTTGAGTTCGGAAACGTGTTCAGGGTGATGTAGGGATGCCGGAAAGTTTTCTTGTCGGAAAATATCTGGACCCAATTTTGAACAAAACTTTCTGTTAACAAAGCCAATCGCGATACGCGATGGGCTTAGCAACATCTCCATCGCGTATCGCGATGTAGGAGGGATCCCAGACATGGATGACATCACGCGATACGCGATGACGTCAATTCATACCCATCGCGTATCGCGATGGTGTCAAACCCTAATTATAATTGAATTGGGTCGTGATACGCGACCCAATTGCTTTTAACCCATCGCATATCGCGATGGGTCATAAAAGATCCGAAAAAAATTAAATAATACCGTCTTCTCTTCTTCTTATTCATTCTTATTCATCTCCTCTTCTTCTTTCTGTTACTCCACCACAACCATCTCTCTCTCCACCATCATCGCCACTATACCACCATCAACCTAACACAATCAACACATCCAACACAACCCAGCCACTCCACTGTCCACCTCACACCACCATCCCGTCGTCCAACTCCATCAACACTGTTAATCCATCACCGCCATCCATCCTCATTCATCACCACCACCTTATCTGGCCATCACCATTCACCACCACTATTCCCCCCCATCCACCACCACCCTCATTCCGTCCATCCACCGCTGCCGCGTCACCACCTTCTACCACCACTCCATTGCCGTACATCTTTACCACTGCCATCCACCTCTCCGTCCACTGCCGCAGCCGTGACTTTTCATTATTATTATTATTATTATTATTATTATTATTATTATTATTATTATTATTATTATTATAGTGCTTGACCCAACCTAGAGGTATGTTTTTATATTATTTTATTATGTCAGTATGTTAATTGATAATGTTCGGTTTGAATATTTGGAACTTTGCGGGTGGTTATTATTGGATTATGTGGTAGGTCCGGATCAGTTACACAGTTTCAGTTGGGAAATTTAAACTTATATGGGTGCCAGGTTAGTTGGGTGAGTTGGTTGATTAGTGTGATAACACGAGTTGTGTCGGTATTGCTAAACAGAGTAGTGATGAATCAGGTTTTTAAAGTTCAATTTTTTTCTAGATCATTAATTTATTATTATTTTAATGATAATAACGTTCTGAAATTAACAAATATTTTTGAACTTTATATACTAATATTTTATTAGTATTTTATTTTCTTTCACCAACTCGACTTGTCACCGTATTATTTGTTTTGCCAACATGTTATTTGCTTGTTTGCACGTTAATCGAGACAGTCTATTAGTTCCTTTCTTTTGTTTGTGTCATTCTGTAATTAGTGTCGGTTTGTTAATAGTTCGAGTCGAGTCGTTAGTTGAGTTTGTTAATCGAGTGTGGGGATGCATGTTAGTTTGGACTTGAACTTATATTGATTGACCGCTCGTATTCAATCACTTTCGGGCAAGACAATCTGGTTTTAGAAATGCGTGCAGGGTGTCCCCGAATTTTTCATATTTAATTATTTTTATTGTATTATTTTATTATTATTTAAATATTATTTTATTATATATGGGACGATCGCGACCGAAATGTTGTACGGTCTTCGTCACATTCATTGTTGACATATCTAACTTATATTTTCCAGATTCAGCATCCTGTCTGAGGAGTATACCAGGCTGACATGTATTTGAGATATGCAGCTCCTTAGGCATAGGAAATTCGATTGTGTATTATTGGGTACCTTGGGGGCGGTGGCCAGGTTACGGGAGATGATATTGGCTCGGTGGCTACGAGTGTTCGAGTTTGACTCAACTTCATACGTTGAGCTCACACGCGAGTTCAACTTGACGTTCCGTTTCAAGACCACCGATTTTGCAGAGCTACATGCCGTGTCGTTCTCACTCGAATGACACGTGTATGAGATGTCGGTCTCGGATTTTGATGTGGCCACTTGCTTTTATACGCTGGAGGATGTTTAGACTCCCACGTTTTTGCAGAGTTTTCGTGTTTATACTTTGAAGTCACAGCAAGTCCGGGAGTTTTGGTTAACTGAGGCTCAATTAGCTCAGTTTTGGGAGCAGATCGCAGACGGGGCCCACTCGAGCTATGTTGTGGCGTCTTCTATTCGGGACCCCGTCAGTCAGTACTTACATCGTATCGTTGCTTGCACTGTCGCTGGCCGTCATTCGGGCCATGTTAAGTGTAGAAACTTTGATTTGTTGTGCCTCCTATCTATCATTACTGGCAGGGAGGCTAACATTGTGATGCTGCTCCTCACATCGTTTGCTAAAGTTCGGAGTTTACAAGGGAGATCGGCGCAGTTATCTTTGGGGCCATATATTACGATGCTAGCATAGAGTTTGGGAGTCTTTGAGAGATATATACAGTCGTGTTCTTCACCCCTGGACCAACTACAGAGATGATTGGGTTAGACGACGCCCGAAGGGCCGGGATTTGCAAGCCACATGATCCCGGTCAGAGAGGGACCACAGGTACCTTCGCCTCCGGGATCAGCTGTTGCCACATCATTGCATATGGGGATTCCTACCCATCGGCAGCACGTGCTGATTCCGTGCATGATGCGACCTCAGCAACAGCATTCGCTGAGGCAGGCATCATCTTCATCATCCCAGCCACCACCGCATTCGCAGCAGCAGGTCACATTAGATATGATTTTTCAACAGCAGCGAGAGATGCAGGAGGAGGCTCGGGCCGAGGGGGAAGAGGCTCGAGCTCATAGGGAGGAGGTTGGAGCCCATATGAATGAGACGCCGGCCCACGTGTCCCGCCCCGATGATTATTTTAGATTACTTTTTGTTCGTATGCAAGTATCGCTTCCTCTTTCACTGACCATATTTATTGAGCAGCTGATGCGGTCTAAATATACATATCATTAAATAAATATATCCTAAACTTTTAATACTTTTGAGCCATGTTTTTATTTAATATTATTGTTAATTGGTTCATATGATTATATTAATGGCCTCAAATATTAGCGAGCTAAAATGAAGTATTTACTAAACGAGAGACCAACGATTGAATAGTCGAATAGATTTTATACATTATTATTATTAACTCATTTGTTGCTAATTATATAATTATTGTCATTAAATTTATCAACGTTTAAATATGGTTACAGCTGAAATTAAATTAACAAATAATATAATGATCCATGATTTTGAAGTACACACTATTGGTAGATGTGGCCCATCGTAAAAGAAAAAAACAATAATAAACATGCTTATAATAAATAAAAGAAGTGAGGAGTACGACCCATAATGGAATGTACAGAGAAGTCGGCTAGGATAAAAAGGAAGAAAGCTTAAGACACAAGATACATGCAGCATAATGATTATTATTTTATAAAAAGGGGAACCCTACATAAAACAGAAAGAAGAGAGGAAGACACCAATCAAGGGGGGGCTGCCCCTGTTCAATCAAAAGGGATTCGGCCCGAGGATTTGGGAACGCTACTGTACTTCAAAAGAATCATCATTATTATCATTGGATTGAAAAAGAGATCAAGCTACTTGGCAAGTTACTCAATTATATTTATTTCTATTTCGATGAACCGCGCTTTATTTTTTATTCTTGTTTCATCGATTATAATTATGACTGGCTAAACTATTACACTGCCTGGGTTTGGATGAATACTTTTTAGACTCGTTTTATTTTCGTTTTGGATTATTATTGATTGGTTCATGTTTTGGTAATGTTTTTATTCTATTTGGTTGTGATGCAAATGCGTATTTAGTATTAATTTATAATCAATTTATTATTCCATATGCGTCTTTGTGAACGTCTTTCATTTATGAATGCATATTAGGTTACTTACTGTGTGTTTGTAACTAGTTTGTGGTTTATAGTTAACGTATTCCATAGGAACGATAATTGAGAATTTACGGATTCCTTATATTCTGTCACTTGAGAGACCTGGAGGAAATTACGTGTCGTTTGTTTTGGTCTTTTGCGGGTTTGGGTAGTGATTGCACGAGAGTGAGTTACCCTAGATTCGTTTAGATTCTTACAGATCCGAGTTATAACCGAATTCAATAAAAGTACCCCTTTACGCCTTAGGGTGTTTTGTGATTAGAGAGACCGGCAGGTAATTTATTCTTTGGGTACCTTAGCATAGTTAGGTGAGGTGAGACCGGGAGGTGATCCGAACCATTAACCGTTGAGCTTTAAATGATATTTAGGGTTCTTAGGTATTGTTGGTGAGACCGGGAGGTGATCTAGCATACTTTAGTTATTCCTTAAGTTTCATATTTTTAGAATACGGTACCAATCTTAAATCCAATTCTGAGAGTTTACAAGTTGACTAGTAGGATTCCTTGCCTTGGTAGTTGTTCCCCTATTTGATTATTAGTTCGATTTTTCCGTGTCTAGTTTAGTTTAAGTATCTTTTTATTTTTATAGTTAATAATTAAAAAAGACAAAAAAAAATCAATTAAATCAATTTATTCAAGTTATTAGTCAAGGTCTAGTTTAGGTGTTGCTAGTGTCCTTTGGGTTCGATATCCGGACTTCATTAGGCTTTACTATAGTCGATAGGTACACTTGCCTGTCTAGTGGTCTAACATTAGGAGTGTCTAGAATTATAAATTTAAAACTAGAGTGTCTAAGTTAGGTTAGGTTTTAATAGACCGCGTTTTTCACATCAAGTGTTTGGCGCCGCTGCCGGGGATACATAGGAAATAGCGAAACTAGCTTTGATTTAACTTAATTGATTTATTGGTCTTTTGTTTCTTGAGTTGTGGTGTGTTTTGTGAGTCCATGTGTTAAATTTAGCGCGTCTAGTCGTGTTTAGGATAATATAGTTTGTGTTTTATTTTCTCTTGTTAAGTTAATATGTTTAATAGATCGAGTCAGTTAAGGAGTATTTTATATCGAAGATTTTGGAAAAAGATGATGTTGGAAAGAGCTGAACAAGAGGAACATGAAAGATTCCAAAAGATTAAGGAATTGGAAGTCAGGCTTGATAAGTTAATCGAAAGAGAAAGACTCCGTAAGATAGAGGAACTCGAAGCTAGGTTAGAAGAGATAAGTGCTAGAATTCAAAATGAGAGTTTTTCTTACAAGGAGCAGGAAGCCTTCTATGAAACAGATGATGACTTCTGGAATAATGATGATGAGGGCGTGATAGAAGAGATGGAGTTGGAGCTACCTGGTTACACTGAGTTGAGAGAAGATGCCGTTGAGGAGCCACTTGACCAGAAGGAAGATGACGATGAGAAGAAGCATGTACCAGCTTTGGAGGATGAGCTTGGTGATGAATTGGTGGGTTTAGCATTGTTGGACGAACATACAGAATAAACACTAATAATGGGGAAGCCAACAATGGAGATCAAAACATCACCAGAAGAAGAAAAGGAAGAGGAAGTGGCAATGGAGGAGGATCAGAATATGGTGTTAGTTGAGTCACCAAATCATAGGAAGGTTAGAATGTCTGTGGAGGAACTAGATAGTGGATCGTCACCGAAATCGACAAAACCACAGAAGAGGGAGCGAAAATGCTTAGATCAACACGTTTTGAGGGTTCAAAAATGGTACATTTAGAGTTAAAGGACAACACTGAAATGTAATAATAACCATTTTCCTCATTATATGCCACGTATTAGAGTTGGTCCGGGTTAGTTTAAGTATTGGTGGTCCGACCCGTCTGAATGTTTTAAAATGCTTTTAAGTTTCACTATGTGCTATTTGTTTAAATATGTTGAAAGAGTGGAATTAAACAGGTTAGACCGGGGTTGGATAAAAGAAAAGCCTCCTGATTGAGATTTCGGGAGCGAGTCTGTCTGAAGACTCTTCTGTAAACTTGCGCTTCCCGGGAGGCAACCGGGTAGAATGTTTTTGTTTTACTTTTATTTTTGTTTTGGGTTTTTCTTACTTTCTTGTGCTTGTTGTTTCTTTGTTTGCTTTCAAGTTGCTTCAGAGATGCTATTGGATGATTGATGATACATGGTTTGATTCAAGTGTGGGGAGACTATTTGCTTATATATTGCCTCTTTCGTGCGTAAGTGACAGCTTAGCAGAGAGCACTGGAGTATGAGACTTTCGTTCGAATTGGAGGTCACAGGACACTATTCGCAAGGCAATATCGTCATATTTACCTGGGGAGTCTGTTCCACTTTACATATATTTGAATGTGCTTTAATTTTTGTCTTTTCCTGTCTCATTGACGACAATGTGACATTTAAGTGTGGTGATGGGATACTGACGTTTTTATATATAAAAAAAATTCGAAATTTTTAAAAAAATAATAATAATAAAAAGTTAAAAAAATAATAATAAAAAAATTGAAAAATGTCCCGAATTTTAATGATAGAAAATGATATAAAAATTTGAGATTGTTTTTAAAACTACTATTATATATGAGATTAAATAAAAGATAACGCACTAAACTTGAGATGTGTCGGTAGGCCCAACTAGCTTTGATAGTCCTCTTTAGCAAATTTTATATATCTAAAAATTTGAAATACGGTGAAACCGAATTTCGATGCTTCAGAGGATTATCATAATCTAAAAACTTTGAGATTGTAAGAATTAGATGCACTCAAACCAGCACACCACCACATGTCCACTCTTTATGCGAGCTTAGAAAAATAGTTATATTTTAGGATAAAGATGCCTAAGAGAACTAAAAAAAGTATGTCATGAAAGTTATGAGTATTCCGAAAAGTTGGTCCGAAAAGAAAATGACCATGAGAAAGTTATGTATTGTAAAATGCCAAAGAAGCATTCTCAAAAATAGAAAAAGAGGCCAAAGTGCACATACTAGACGGGATTGAGAGTTTACGTGTTACCAAGGGGATGATGACTCCGAGGATACACTATTGGGGCTCAAGGTTCATAGTTAATAAATATTTTTTTAGGGAATATATAGGACAAAGTCCAATAATATTTAGGAATAGCTCGTAGGGCCTCCACATGACCAATTATCCATCAAATTTCACCGAGTGCATCTACTTATTACCATCAACGAGTCCTTGGCTTATGGTGATTTGTCAAACTAGTTTGCTTTGACTCTAGTTATTTTAGCTCTCTTTGTCTAAGATGGGGTAGGTGTAGCTGTGGTTTTTGAACTTAAAGAGCTTAATGCAATTGGGGGCTTGATAGGCTGGTGGCTGGGTTTAAGTGGACAACAATATCGGCAATCGCAGTTTTTGCGTTTATCTGTGCTTAAAAGATAACCTATATGTTTTAAAGATTAGTTTCAAATTATGATTCCATTGCAAAATTCTTTTTCAGGGACGAAAAATTTTTAAGTGTGGTGATATTTGATGTGGTCTAAAATATACATATTATTAAATAAATATATCCTAAACTTTTAATACTTTTGAGCCATGTTTTTATTTAATATTATTTTTAATTGGTTCATGATGTGTGTGATATATATATGTTTTTATTAAATATTTTTCACACTTTGTCGGGTTTTAAAAATGGGTTTTCACTTAAACTTAATAAAACACACACAAATGGCAAGTGTACCAATCGTGTAAGTAATATAGTCGCGGTAAGAACCGAGTATCAATCAGTGGACAAGTAAATTTCAATATTAAATCCTTGCATTTTAAAATAACCGTAAGAAATATCTTAAAAGTTTTAGTTTTTTTAAAAGTAATTTTTAAAGTGACTTATAACAATAACATAAAGCAAGCAAAAATATGATAAAGAAAAGATTCAAGATTTAAAAGCTATCACCTTAACTTTAGAATCCACTTGACTTCTTATGATGGTAAACTCAAATATATAGCAATTTCACTATTTTAATTTGTTTATGGAAAAGAGTAGTTACTAGTTATAGATAACTATTCATTTAATTTTTTGGAAAACTAGTATGAATTATACAAACTAATCACCTCAAATCATAATTGTAAGTGAACCTTTATGTTGAAATTTAAGGATATAGATTATCATTCAATTACGAAACTCAAATCTAACAACCGTTCGGAAAGATTACATGAAAAACACCTAATCCACCTATGATTGATTAAAGTAGAAAAAGTTCAAGTATTCCTTTAATTTATGAACTTTCAACCCAAATGTAATATCAAAATAGTTGTGTTAACAAAATACTTATAATATTACTTAACAAGAATATCAATTCATAACAAATGTTCAATCTTTTCATATCTAAACATGAGGATATGTGTTTAACCAATTTTCATGTTAATATGCAAGAATTATTTTAACTATTTCTAGATTAAAAGTTATAAAGTTGCAAAAACAACATTTATAAATAAATGATAAAATCACGAGTCTTTCAACATAACAAGACATACCATTTATATTTCTTGTATATTAATTTCAATTGTTTAAACACAATATTTTATCAAAGGATAACCAAGAATTAATCATTATTTCAACATAAAATTACCATATATTATTTCAAACCATCAAAAGTTATCAAGTTTCATCATAAGTTAAGGTGATATGAAGGGTTTAGGCCATTATAATAATGAAGTATACATCAAATAGAAGAACAAAGCATTCATAGTTAACTTTAAGATAATCTAACCCAAGAACCAAGCCAGATGATTATGTGAATGCTAGAACTCCTTCTTGATGTTGTATGGACCTTCAAGAGCTTCTTCTTGCCTTCAATCTTCTGGAATTATGATGATAAGGGAGTGTTTTTGTGTATGAAATTCGGGTGTGTGTAGAAGAGAAAAAAAAAGGCCAATTTATAGGCAAACTGATGCAGGAGGCACAGGGTATGCCAAATTCGGCACAACCCATGCTGGTCCCCAAATCTTTGACAGAATATCTTTGCACTTGAAGCATGTGCACACATTTGACCACCGGGTTTGCCAAATCAAGCATGGGCTGTGTGAACCCTTGTTGGCCGACAACAGTACTTTTTGATTCCATCATGTTAGGCATCTGGTTGTACCAAATTGGGCACATGGCTGTGCTTGACCTTGCTAGATGACAAATTGTACTTTCTTTTTGTTATGTAGACATCAGGTTGTGTCTGAATGAGCGCACGGTTGTGCCTGACTAAGCATTGGGATGTGTCTTCCTGGGCATGGGGCATGCTTAGCGCTGGAAGTTCATTCCATCGCCATTTCTTCTAGAAAATTGCTCGTTTCTCTTTTATTAGCTCGTTTATCCCTGCAAATTCAAATTAAACAAGTTAAGTATCAATTCTAACTAAAATTCCCAAGAAATACCGTAGATTGGAGCGTATTTGATGTATTAAAGATGTATAATTTTGTGTACATCAAACATCCCCACACTTGAACCTTGCTTGTCCTCAAGCAAGCTAAACATGAAAATTCTCCAAATGGTTAAAGAAAACGAGACCGTAGTTATAACATCCCCAAAAAGTTAAGGTGGCCCCGAAGAAAGATACACGAACAACCCAACCAACGGTGATCTTATGAATATATGTAGTGACATAGGAAAACATGGTTTGTATTTATGAGTTTCTTTTTATGCAAAATTACATGTTCTCACAATGTTCACTCACACTCGATTTTATATCTGATCATACATGTAATGTTGTATGTATATGAACACTCTTGTCAAAATGCAACTTGTGAAAAATAAGCTTGTTGGGGGATCCATTCTCCACCCACTTATTGAAATGTTTTCATAAACAGGGAGGTAATATATTTTGGTGTTTGGTTAGGATAGAGTGTGGAAGGTTTGTTGGTTTAAGGTTCATGGGTTTAAAAGAAAAGAAATTATAAACAAATGTAACTTGATCGGGAGCTATGATAAATCTTCCATGCTTTTTGAGTTCACAATATTTGCTCCTTTCATCACCTTTTGTGTATGGCGATCTTCTTTTGATTTTGATTTTTTTTCGATATGACTATATACAAAAATAGAGACCAATAATTGAAACATATTTCTTGACTTCCTTTGGTCTTCTTGAAACTTTATCTTGAAGTAAAAAATGGTGTAAAATTGTTTGAAATTGATGAGGTTGATGTGGTTGGATGATTTTGTGTTGGGTAAAAGGAAATGTTTCTTTGGAGTAGGGTTAATGTGGTTTGTAATGGTATATGAGAAAATGTTTTGGTAGGTCATATATTACCTCCATCTTCATACAAACATTTCGGTCGGATCTTGAAAGGTATGCCCAAAAAAGTTCTAATTCACACGAAACAAATGACTCACTCAATCCGCCAAAACGTAACCGATGATATATTCTAATAAGGCTTGAAGCTTTGCTCACGAAAACGGAGGGATTGGGTTTAAACGCCACATTTTGCATAAAGTTTTTCTCAAGAAATACAAACCATATTTTCGTTGTTCACATTAAGTTAAAGTTGATTTGGTGGTTGTTTTGTACGAGCACTTTTTCGGAAAACAACCTTAACCCTTGGTTTTGTCAAAAAATTATTAAAGGTTTAACAGTCTTTTATTTATTATTATTATTATTAATATTCTCTTTTTTTATTATTATTATTAAAATTTAGAGAGATTTTTCGAAAATATTTTATTAGATAAAAGAAAGTTCAAGTAAACCCCTCCCCACACTTGAATCTCACATTGCTCTCAATGTGAAAAGATATAAAAATGCAATACAAAATGTAGGGAAAGGATGAAAAGAGACTCCCCTATATGCTGGCGACGTAGGGCGGCATCCGAAATCCACACTTGTCTTCCAGGTAGATGTTTCAACGAAAGAGGCAACAACCATCCAAACAAACATAAAAAAATAAAATTTATAAAAATAAGATAATATAACGTCTAGAGTGGGCACGGAACAACTAGTACCCCAAACACGCTGAAAATTGTCTAGACGTTTCCCGAAAAAGAGTTTTTTTTTCTCAAGCAAAAACTATGTACAAGTGCCACGTTTTTGGTTAAGGGTCCTGGCGAGACCCGAGCATTATTTATTCGTTTTTGGGATGGAGGTGGACAAACTCCAAAGTCAGCTCGGTCGGTCTGTAGAGATAATGTTTTAGGCGGTGGCCGTTAACCTTGAAATTGCTACCATCATCATGTTCTACTTCCACGGTTCCGTATGGGAAGACTTTTCAGACCGTGTATGGACCCGACCACCGAGAATTCAACTTTCCGGGAAATAAACGCAACCTAGAGTTGTAGAGCAAAACACGATCACCCGTTTTGAATTCTTTGTTTTCTTTCAAACGCTTATCGTGTAACAACTTAGTGCGTTCCTTGTAGATTGTGAAATTCGCATAAGCTTGATTTCTCAATTCTTCTAGCTCATGAATTTGCATGAACCGAGTCTCGCTCGCATCGACTAAGTCGAGATTAACGGCTTTCAATGCCCAGTAAGCTCGGTGCTCTAGTTCCACAGGAAGATGACAAGCTTTTCCATAAATCAACCTAAACGGTGTGGTACCGATATAAGTTTTATGAGCGGTTCGTAAAGCCCATAATGCATCATCTAGCTTTTCAGACTAATTCTTGCGATTTTGCCCGACTTTTTTCTCAAGAATACGATTAATGCCCCGGTTAGTGACTTCAACTTTCCCACTGGTTTGTGGGTGGTATGATGTTGAAAATCTGTGGTGGACACCATAGCGAGACATGCCTTTTCCATCTGGGCATTGCAGAAATGTGTTCCACGATCACTAACGAGTGCTTTTGGGACACCAAAGCGTGAGAACAATTTTTTTAGGAATTTAAGAACTACCCTAGCATCGTTGGTGGGTAAAGCCTGAGCTTCTACCCATTTTGAAACATAATCGACAGCAACTAGGATATACCGATTTCCAAACGAAGTCAGGAATGGTCCCATGAAGTCGATCCTCCAAACATCGAACACTTCACAAACTTGTATGGCCTTTTGAGGCATTTCATCTCGTGCAAAAATGTTGCTTTCCCGTTGGCATGCATCACAAGATTTTACAAGGTCATGAGCATCTCGAAAGATGGTGGGCTAGAAGAAACCGGCATTAAACACCTTCTTTGCGGAGGATGTGACCCCATGATGTCCTCATGTGGGTCCTTCATGATAATGTTGGAGGATTTTGGATGCTTCATCTCCAAACACACATCAACGAAAAACTTGATCGGCTCCGATCCTGAACAAGTGTGGATCCTCCCAAAAACAATGTTTGACATCGGAAAAGAATTTTCTTCTTTGTTGATGTGTCAAACCTTTGATCATGACCCCACTTGCGAGATAGTTGGCAATGTCAGCAAACCATAGACATTCCTCTTCGTTTGTTTGGATATACATAAGAAGTTCGTGGGGGAAATTGTTATTTATATGGGACCCCACTAACTCTTGTGAAGCTGGGCATTCCAAACGTGAGAGGTGGTCAGCTGCTACATTCTCGGCGCCTTTCTTATCTTTGATTTCAATATCAAATTCTTGAAGAAGCAGAATTCACCGGATTAAGCGAGGTTTAGCATCTTGTTTGCTAAAAAGATATTTAATGCTGCATGGTCTGTGTAGACAATGGTTTTGGAAAGGATAAGATAAGAACGAAAATTATCAAAAGCAAATACAACTGCCAACAGCTCCTTCTCAGTGGTGGTGTAGTTTTCTTGAGCATCATTGAGAGTCTTGCTAGCGTAGTAAATAGGATGAAAGTGTTTATCTTTTCTTTGACCCAAAACTGCCCCAACTGCAAAATCACTTGCATCACACATAAGTTCAAACGGGAGTGTCCAGTCCAGAGCTACCATGATTGGGGCATCAATAAGCTTATCCTTTAAAAATTGGAATGCTTTTAGACATTCCTCTGAGAACACGAAGGGAGCATCTTTTTCAAGAAGTTGTGTCATTGGCCGAGCTATTTTTGAAAAGTCTTTTATGAAGCGGCGATAAAAACCAGCATGGCCAAGAAAACTTCGAATGGATTTGACAGACGTGGGTGGTGGAAGCTTTGAAATGGTCTCGATTTTTGCTTTATCGACTTCAAGTCCTGCTTGTGATATCTTGTGTCCCAAGACAATGCCCTCTTTGACCATGAAATGACATTTTTCTCAGTTCAAAAAAAGATTGGCTTCTTCACATCTTCTTAACATTCTTTTCAAATTTTCAAGACAATTATCAAAAGAATTTCCAAAAATAGAGAAATCATCCATGAATACCTCCATAGAGTCCTCGATCATGTTATGGAAAATAGCCACCATACAACTTTGAAAAGTGGTCGGGGCATTACACAGTCCAAAGAGCATTCTCCGGTAGGCAAATGTGCCATAAGGGCATGTGAATGTCGTTTTCTCCTGATCTTCTGGGGAGATTAGGAATTTGGAAATATCCAGAAAAACCATCAAGAAAACAATAATACATCTTCCCTGATAGACGCTCAAGCATCTGATCAATGAAAGGAAGGGGGAAGTGATCTTTTCTTGTGGCGTCATTTAGTTTGCGGTAATCAATGCAAGCTCTTCAGCCTGTGACGGTTCTCATAGGAATTAATTCATTCTTATCATTTGTCACCACCGTCATACCACCCTTTTTTGGTACAACCTGAACTGGGCTTACCCAAGGGGAATCGGAGATTGTGTATATCAATCCAGCATCGAGCAGCTTAATGACTTCTTTCTTTACAACGTCTTGCATGTTTGGATTGAGACGTCTTTGATGCTACACGACTGGTTTGAAGTCCTCTTCCATTAGGATTTTGTGAGTGCAAAATTATGGACTGATTCCTTTGATGTCCATGATTTTCCAAGCAATTGCTTTCTTATGGAGTTTGAGAACTTCAAGCAATCTTTTCTTTTCCTCATTTGATAAATAGGAAGAGATGATGACAGGTAATTGAGATTCACCATCGAGAAAGGCATACTCGATATAGGAGAGAAGTTCCTTAAGTTCAAGAACTAGCGGGTCTTCAACCGAAGGTTTCGCCTTTGGTTCCAAATTGCAGTCAACGGTCTCGTACGTCTCCTGATGTTCACTTGCCTCCTGATCCTCAGTGGATTGCTCCTCATGGATGATGGAGTATGCCTTTTTCTCAGTCAGCTGATTGTTGCATGCTTCCTTTTCAATGGTTTCGCGAAGGTGACAACTTACTATAGACTCACACACATCAATAAAATAAACTGAATCATCAGTGTGTTGCGGGTGTTTCATGGATTTGCCTATATCGAATGTTACCTCCTCATCTTCAACCCTTAGTGTGAGGTTCCCTGTGCAAACATCAATGAGAGCCCTAGCGGTACAGATTTGTCCTCGTCCATATCGAGGATTACAAAGTCTACCGGAAAAACAAATTTATTAATTTTGACTAACATGTTTTCAACTATGCCCCTAGGATATTTCACTGATCGATCGGCTAGCTGGATGCTAATGCGGGTTGGTTTTGGTTCTCCTAGTCCTAATTTAGAAAAAACCGCATAAGGCATCAAGATAATGCTAGCTCCGAGATCAACTAGGGCATTGCTGACAAATAGATCTCCTATCAAGCAAGGGATGGTAAAACTCCCTGGATCGGTTTTCTTTGTCGGTAGCTTGTTTTGGAGGACAGCAGAGCATTCTTCATTCAGAGTTACATGTGACAGCGCTTCCAACTTTCTCTTGTTTGTCAACACATCTTTCAGGAACTTTGCATACTTTGGCATTTGTGAGATGGCCTCGATGAAAGGAAGATTGATGTGCAACTGTTTGAAGAGTTCAAGGAATTTGTCATATTGGGCTTCCATCTTTTCTTTCTTAAGACGGTTTGGGTAAGGAATGGGTGGGACATATGGTTTTACTGGTTCTCTGACTTGTGCGGTACTTGCTGGGACTTGCCTATCGTGCACCTTATCAAGAATCTCAGTCTCATCATCAACTGGCTGTGATGGGAATACCACATCTTGAGTGCTTTTGCCACTTCTTAATGTTATGGCATTAGCCTGAGCATTTGGGTTTGTTACTATGTTGCTTGGAAGACCACCGGGTGGTCTTTCAGAAAGCAACTGGGCTAGTTGACCCACTTGATTTTCGATGTTTTGTAAAGATGCCTTCTGATTCCTTAACTCCGCCTCATTCTTCTGGAACCTTTCTTCGGTCAATTTGTTGAAGTTTCAGTACTTGCTAAGAGTCATGTTAAAAGAATCTCCACAGTATCCCCACTGTTTGGGTGTTGACTAGTGCTTGGCCTTTGGTTGTGGTATTGAGGCTTTGGTTGGGCTAGATGAGTTTGGCTAAAAGGACGTTTGTCAAACCCAAGCGGTGTTTGATTGGTTGCTCCATCCTTCAATCTAAAATTAGGATGATTTCCCCAACCAGGGTTATATGTGTTCCCGAAGGTGCTGTTTTGTCGGCTCACAAAATCAACATCTTCAACCATCATGCTCTGCTGGCAATATTTCGTTTTGTGTTCGCCCCCACAAGTGTTGCACTTAGTCTTTGCTTTCACAACTCTGTTTGTAGTTGCTCGAACTTCTTTGAGAGTGCTTCGAGTTGTGCAGTGACAAGAGTGTTGGAGTCAAATTGATGCATACCCTTGTGTGATGGGGTTGATCGTTGTGGGTTTTACGCGAAGCTTTTCTTGGCTGCTTCCTCTAGAACCTCGAATGCTTCATTGGGAGATTTGGTTCCGAGATCTCCACCGGCGATTTGATCAATTGCCTGCTTGTTTTGGCTAGATTGGGCATCGAAGAACGTTTGAACTTGGAGCCATTTGTTCAACCCATGGTGTGGGCATCTTCTTAGCAAGCCCTTGTATCTCTCCCAGGCTGCGTGGAGTGACTCGTCTTCGTCGGTTCTGAATCCGGTGATGCTGGCTCGATATTTTGCGGTTTTGTTTGGTAGAAAGTATTTCAGGAGGAACTGCTCTACCATCTGGTCCCAATTGGTAATTGTGCCAGATCGCAGTGATTCTAGCCAATCCAAGGCATGGCTTCGAAGGGAGAAGGGAAAAGGCTTGAGCTTAATTTGGTAAGAATCGTAAGATATGAGACAAGGAATCTTCATCGAGAAGCCCATGGAATTGAACGAAATTTTCCACCATATGAATGATGCTAGATTTGATTTCGAAGTTTAAAGTGATTTCCGGTGGTGCTACGCCACTTCCGTAACCTTCGAGGGCTTGCCGTATTGGTTCAAGTTAGGTTCGTTTTCTGGGTTATTGGGTGCCGCCATGTTTTCTTCGGTACTTACGTCTGCAGATGTCTCGTTTTCGATTGTCTCTGCTACTACACGTGAACGGTTGCGTAACCTTTGGTGAAGGTGACGTTCGGGTTCCGAAAGTGGTGAAACAAGCTCAGGTGCGGGCGTGGTGGACGTTCATTACTTAAGAAAATATATAAAGAAACTAAACAACTAAAAGTGAACTACAACTAAAGCGGAATAAACTAAGATTAGACTAAAACTAAATAAACTAATTTGAACAAATTTTAATTTTTTTTTTGAACAATTATAAACAACGGTTAAAATAAAAACTTAGATTAGTATTAAAATTTTACTGTGTCCCCGACAACGGCGCCAGAATCTTGATGTCTGTGATATATATATGTTTTTATTAAATATTTTTCACACTTTGCCGGGTTTTAAAAATGGGTTTTCACTTAAACTTAATAAAACACACACAAATGGCAAGTGTAACAATCGTATAAGTAATATAGTCGCGGTAAGAATCGAGTATCAATCCGTGGACACGTAAATTTCAATATTAAATCCTTGCATTTTAAAATAACCATAAGAAATATCTTAAAAGTTTTAGTTTTTTTAAAAGTAATTTTTAAAGTGTCTTATAACAATAACATAAAGCAAGAAAAAATATGATAAAGAAAAGATTCAAGATTTAAAAGCTATCACCTTAACTTTAGAATCCACTTGACTTCTTATGATGGTAAACTCAAATATATAGCAAATTCACTATTTTAATTTGTTTATGGAAAAGAGTAGTTACTAGTTATAGATAACTATTCATTTAATTTTTTGGAAAACTAGTATGAATTATACAAACTAATCAGCTCAAATCATAATTGTAAGTGAACCTTTATGTTGAAAATTAAGGATATAGATTATCATTCAATTACGAAACTCAAATTTAACAACCGTTCGGAAAGATTACATGAAAAACACCTAATCCACCTATGGTTGATTAAAGTTGAAAAAGTTCAAGTATTCCTTTAATTTATGAATTTTCAACCCAAGTGTAATATCAAAATAGTTGTGTTAACAAAATACTTACAATATTACTTAACAAGAATATCAATTCATAACAAATGTTCAATCTTTTCAAATCTAAACATGAGGATATGTGTTTAACCAATGTTCATGTTAATATGCAAGAATTATTTTAACTATTTCTAGATAAAAAGTTATAAATTTGCAAGAACAACATTTATAAATAAATGAGAAAATCAAGAGTCTTTCAACATAACAAGACATAACATTTATAATTCTTGTATATTAATTTCAATTGTTTAAACACAATATTTCATCAAAGGATAACCAAGAATTAATCATTATTTCAACATAAAATTACCATATATTATTTCAAACCATCAAAAGTTATAAAGTTTCATCATAAGTTAAGGTGATATGAAGAGTTTAGCTCATGATAATAATGAAATATACATCAAGATAAAAGAACAAAGCATTCATAATTAACTTTAAGATAATCTAACCCAAGAACCAAGCTAGATGATTATGTGAATGCCAGAACTCCTTCTTGATGTTTTATGGATCTTCAAGAGCTTCTTCTTGCCTTCAATCTTCTGGAATTATAACGATAAGGGAGTGCTTTTGTGTATGAAATTCGGGTGCGTGTAGAAGAGAACACAAAAGGCCAATTTATAGGCAAACTGATGCAGGAGGCACAGGGTATGCCAAATTCGGCACAGCCCATGCTGGTCCCCAAATCTCTGACAGAATTTCTTTGTACTTGAAGCATGTGCACACATTTGACCATCGGGTGTGCCAAATCAAGCATGGGCTGTGGGAACCCTTGTTGGCCGACAACAGTACTTTTTGCTTCCATCATGTTAGGCATCGGGTTCTGCCAAAGTGGGCACATGGCTGTGCTTGACCTTGCTAGATGACAAATTGTACTTTTCTTTTTGTTATGTAGACATCAGGCTGTGCCTGAATGAGCGCACGGTTGTGCCTGACTAAGCATTGGGTTGTGTCTTCCTGGGCATGGGGCATGCTTAGCGCTGGAAGTTCATTTCATCTCCACTTCTTCTAGAAAATTTCTCGTTTCTCTTTTATTAGCTCGTTTATCCATGGAAATTCAAGTTAAACAAGTTAACTATCAATTCTAACTAAAATTCCCAAGAAATACCGTAGATTGGAGTGTATTTGATGTATTAAAGATGTATAATTTTGTGTACATCAGTTCATATGATTATTTTAAAGGTCTCAAATATTAGCGAGCTAAAATGAAGTATTTACTAAACGAGAGACCAACGAGTGAATAGTCGAGTAGATTTTATACATATTTATTATTATTAACTCATTTGTTGCTAATTATATAATTATTAATCAACGTTTAAATATGGTGATGGTTGAAATTAAATTAACAAATAATATAATGATCCATGATTTTGCAGTACACACAATTGGTAGATGTGGCCCATCGTTAAAAGAAGAAAACAATAATAAACAGGCCTACAATAAATAAAAGAAGTGAGGAGTCCGGCCCATAATGGAATGTACAGAGAATTCGGCTAGGATAAAAAGAAAGAAAGCTTAAGACACAAGATACATGCAGCATAATGATTATTATTTTGTAAAAAGGGGAACTGTTTGATCCCGGATTAACAGTTAATAACAATAACACAAATCTCAGATCTGTTAATTATACTATTAAAGATCTATCTCATAATTAACCTTGATTTAGTGTATTGTATATGTGTATATATTATCAATAACGTTAATATGAAGCTTGAGAGAGAGTAATTGCTTTTCTGAAATAAACTTATATATTGCTCTCTGAAATTTTCTCAAAAAACTTAACTTAAAGTGAACAGTGGTTCACTATAAATAGAGGACGACCTGGTTCGCTAACATCCCCTAGCGATCCAGCTTCCCCTTCGTTACATACTTTAACATAACGAACCGCCCCCTGATTCGTTAACATCCCCTAACGAATCAGGAGAGAATACATTATAATGTGTTAGTTCGCTAACATCCCT
Source organism: Bidens hawaiensis (assembly GCF_021521415.1). Lineage (NCBI taxonomy): Eukaryota > Viridiplantae > Streptophyta > Magnoliopsida > Asterales > Asteraceae > Bidens > Bidens hawaiensis. Next base: position 2,316,136 of record NW_027491014.1, read on the forward strand.
AGCGACTAGACTTAACCTTAACGAACTAGTCTTAGTTCGCTAACATTCCTAGAGAACTAGACATAATCTTAACGAAACAAATAAATCTAAACATTAAATATTACATTAATTATCAAATAAACATTATCGATAAATACAAAGACTCTAGACGCAAAACCGTGCACTAACAGACACCCCCTCTTCTTGAGCTCTTTGTCTTTAACTTATTTGAAACGCTTGGACTGCCAGTCTCTGCAACTATGAATTCCATGTTCGTGACACACACGAACGACTCGTTGGAATTGCATAGCCAGGTCGTAATCTTCTTGGCGTTCAAATAAAATCTGCTTCCTGTATATAACGTCGTTGTCTGTCTCTGATAAATTAACCAACCACATCGGGTTGATTATCTTGATGAGCTCGGTCTGCAGTCCTCGACCACAAACTATGACGGCCTCGCCAGTACGATTATCATAGTACCAACGGTTGAAAGACAGATAAATATCTTGAGGCATTGTCTTCACAGGAACCTTTTTCATTGTCTTTGGCGGCTTCACTTTTATGACAAGTTTCTTCCAGCCGGTCCTTGGATCAATCTCATCAGTGTGCTTACGTCTTGGGACCTGGGGCTTCAAGAATTTGAAGCCATGATTGACCTCGAACAGTAAGTGTTGATGAAACCACTCAGCAGTTCGTTACCCCTACGATTGATAAATGGACGTCTCGCGAGGGTGCGTACATCCCAACGCGGTAGAGTTAAAACATCCATTATCCTCTCGTAATACTGAACACCCTTTTCCCATTTAACTATACATACCTTAAGGTCTGAATCATAGAGCCAGGAGACAATATCACCATGTACCTTAGAAACAGTCTTGAAGGTAGTCACCTAATTAGCCTCAATCCAAGCAGCAGCAGCATCTTTTCTTTCTTGATCTACATACCGATAAGCACTGATGATCTTTCCCACTTTCTGACGTTTGAACCATCTTTCTATGTCATCATCAGTCACTTCTTTGAGTGAGAGAACAGTTCGCTGCACAATCTTCTCCAGTTCATCCTCAGTCTCTTTAATTACGTATTCATGAAATACCGGAGCACCTTGATCAACGTTTACGTGTTGATACAAGTCCGGATACTCTTCGGCTGTCACATCCTCCATCTCAATCTCCTCGTTCTCATAAATAAAATCCGTATTCATAAATAGCGGATCAACATCCATATCTTCCTCATTGATCACTTCAACATCGGGCTCAGTCTCTAAAGCAGTCAACTGATCGTCATTCAGCCCAAGCAGAATCGAAATCTGCTCCCATGTCAAAGATCTAACCACAAACTCACCGACCTCTATCTCATCTCTAATCACCACACTTCTAACCACCCCCGATCCAGCAATAAATATCACCGTGTTAGCCTCAATCATTTCTATTGGCTTGGCAGCTGTTGGATCTTGATAGGTAATTATCTGCTTGCTCGAGTCATCAGCGCCACTAACACCAGCACCAGAGGATGAACCATGCGATTGTTTAGGCTCACCTCCTGCATCAGATTCGTCAGGATCATCATCGTCATTTTTGAGTTTCTTGAGGGCATCTTCTTTGCAAGTTAATTGTAAAATCAACTCATCTTGTTCCTTTAATTTCACCCCCTGAGACTCAACAATCGTACGCAACGACTTAGTCTCCTTCTGACAGAAAGAAATATAACTCATCATTTTTCGTTGATTCTCCATGAGTCGTTCTTGAGTTTGGCGATCAGCTGCCATTTGATTTTCATATAAGTGTAGCAAATTTAGCAGCATTTCAGTTTGACGACCTGGTGGATGAACAGGTTGAACAGGTCCTTGAGGTCGAGTAATCCTCATAAAAGAGACATCACTAGGCGGAGGTGGAGGAAGAGTAGTTGTTGGCAGAGGAGGAGGTCTCATTGATGTGGTGGAAGATACTGTAGACAACACAGCAGGAGGCCTCGGTATCTCAGTCAACGCCATTTAGGGAATAAGACCGAGCCTCTCATGTGACACCATCGTCGTTGTCAAGGAGAGCATCGGAGTGCTAGTAGTTAGTGGCACCGCCGAGCTTTGAGTAGTTGATTGACGTGGTGGTGGTGTTCCAATAATTACTCCAGCCCCAGCAGACACACGGGGCTTCTTCGATGGTTCATCAGTGTCTACAGCTTTGCCCTTTCGTTTTCGTTCTAGCTGAGCTTTCATGGTGGCAGCTAACGCAGCATTGACTGCATCTTGTTGTTCTTTAAGAGCTTGTTCACCGGCTCCACCATTACCATTACCATCATCATTGTTACCATCATCATCTCCACCATCATTGTTCCCACCTTCACCCCCTTCACGCTCGGAATCCGAATCATCGTGGATCCAGCACTCATTAGGAGGACATACATAATCCGGATTGATTATATGACCAATCATCCGTTTATCCTGTGGCTTGTCTTTTCGATAGATTAACATACGATGCAACGTTTCAGCTTTCATATGTTCCATATCCAGAACATCGTTCACCAACGATCGATCAATCACCAAATTCAGTATCAGATCCTGAATAATTAGTTGTAAGAAACGTGGATACATCAAGAACTTCTTCGACGGTAGAGTTTGCTGAACTTGCTCTTTCAGATGATCAAAGATAAGTTCTGAGTAGTTGAATGGCTTGTTCAGGATTAGTGCAACAAACGCCGATTGTAAACTTAGTCTGCATTCATCAAAACCACCGCGACGTCCACTCATACAATGTAATAAAACATGTAGCAGATATTTGTATGGTGGACATAACCCATTCTTGTTCAACATGGATCTACGAATATCACCCCCATAATTTAATCGTGTGAATAAGCCCCTAACCAATGTCCTGTCGAATTCCCTCGGGTAGTCATTACTATCGACAAATCGAAGTACTCGATGAATGACCTCAACATCAATCGTAATCGGAATCTGATTAATTGTAGCTTGAACCCAATTATTTTCCTCAACATATACCGCCGTGTTCCAAAACTGCCTGATTATACTAAGATACACCTTAGGTCTAGCAGTGATTGCATAATGTATCTTCGAAAGGCGTAAGAAAGTTAACATGGCTCCGAACGTTCTCACATCAGTCACGTCTTGATCGACATAAGCACAGATGTTGTGCTTCTTATCGAACGGTAATAGAATCATTTCGACTTGTTGATCTTGTTGTTGTGGTTGTCCTTGTGGAGGTTCTTCCTGTGGCGGTTGATGTTGTTGTTCTTGTTCAGCCATGATTTACTGTATAAATAAAATCGAAAATGAGAATAGATATTAGGATATATAATCAAAAAAATGTGGAATTAATCTATTGACATCTTTAGATGATTTAAATTGATATAAAGTTATATAAAAAAATAATAATTTATTATTATTATTATTATTATTATTATTATTATTATTATTATTATTATTATTATTTAAATGTCATTCGTTATGAATCACACTGATTCGTTATACAAAGATAGCGAATCCTATCAAGTAAATATCTTAACGAACTGAACCTAGCGAATCACTATTTAATTTTAACGAACTAATCTCTAGTTCGTTATATTTTAAGCGAATCAAAGGCTGATTCGTGTAACATCTTATTCGCGTAGCTAGTTCGTGTAAAATCTTAACGAATTGGACACGAAACAGTTCCAATTCGCTAAGACTAACGAATGGTCATAAATAAGACTTTTTCTTTGACTTCACAAAGTCAAGGTCAAAATTAACAAGAACAACAATAGTCAACATTTTAAACCCATATTCAATTAGGCCATAACCATCGTTGAACCATCAAGATAATCAGCTCGTTGAGCTCGGAAACACACTAGTGAATGTAGGTGAATGAGGTTGAGACTCAATACCTAGATGTGCTAATGATCAAATGACCAACAGTAAACATCAAGAACACACAACAATAATTAACCCAGCAACAATAATCAAATGTTGATTAGAGTCCACCAAGGGTATCGGAAAGTGATTCCGATCATAAAGATATCAAAATCATACAATGATGAACATAAATTATACACAAAAGAGTTTCAAAAGTTCAAAACCCTTAAACCCCTAAAATTTCATAATTTAGCAGTCAATACATGACAATTTTTTATGAAAATGATATCGCCAAGAACAGTTATACCTTAGAAACTCAAATCGATCTTTGAAGTATTCAAACGAAAAGGTCGAATTTTCAGAGAGAATTTGAATAGGTTTGTTAAAGAAGAAGAAAGAAGGCGAACAGTAGAACACTATTCGTTTTCTTGTCTTATATATCAGTGCACGAAGCCCTGGCACAACTTGCACGAATAAGACGATTCATATAACTTAAACTTAGCGAATTAGCCCATTCACTAACTCAATTCGTTACCTTATGATGGCGAATCGCTACTTGATTCGTTAAATTAAAGGTAGCGAATCAAGACATGATTCATGTCATGATTCGTTAAATATGCATAACGAAGGGATGATTCGTTACAGAGTGCGGAAGCGAATTAGGTTAGCGAACCAGAAGCTAGTTCGCTAAAGAATCACCTAGTTCGTAATCCATACATAACGAATTAGATTTTAGCGAAATAAAACCTTTTATTAAATTTTAAATTAAATAAATAAAATAAATTAATGAATTAAATAAATTAATAAATTAGGTTATCGAGAAACCATTTTATCCCGATAACCAATTACGTTAAAATAAAATGTTTCAGATTTCCGAAACATAACTTAAAAAAAATTATTTAAATATTTTGTATAAAGAAGACGAAAATATTTTTGGTATTTTGTAAAAATTTAAAAAAATTAAAGAATGTATTTACAGAAGAATATCCGAACAATTAAAAAAACTAGACAATCTTTTTGTATTTTTCAGTGATTTATCAAAAACAGTACATATTTTTGTATTTTTGTCGAGTTTGAGCAGAGAATCATATTGATCAAATTGCCCTTCTATCACAGTTTTATATTTCAGCGATATTATGACTGGCGATAAGTCGGGTCATTGGTATTGCTGTCCACATAAATCTAATAACACACATTCAAGTATTTTTGTGATATGATTAAATAGTTCAATTAAAGCACATAATATCAGAAACTATCAGCCTCTAATCTCAGTTCAAGCTTAATTTGATTTTTGCCAAATCACCCCAACTTGACTTAAACCATTATATTGTTGATCAAAAATTTTGATACCAATTGTAGAAATTTTGAGCAATGCATCAAGTTTCCTTTAATGTGAGTGAGTATGCACGAGTCCATCTGTCGGCTTACATACATTGTATCCCCTGGGGTCCGTTTCTTAATGGTATTAAGACGCACGCAAGGGAGGAACAATTGTATGACTAACAGCGGATTTTGATCATGTCAGTAATTTAAATTGTACGAAGTACAGCGGTGATCAAGTTTATTGACTTTGGGTTTGCTCTAGAAAGCGAGTGAAATATTCATGCTTACGAATACCCAGATGGTTAAGCCGCATAAAGACTCACAGTGTTCAGAATCTTAATGCTTGTTATTTGTTTTATTTGATTTTTGGGTGATCAACAAATATAAGGCTTGAGTATGACTGGTTATTACATTTCTGCCATCCTCACTGAGACTTTTGCTAGAGACTAACACCCTTTTCAATTTGGCGTTTCTTTATGTTTATATCACATACTTTACTCTACTGGGTTGTTATAAGACCTACCAATGCACCAATGCAATTAAGCACACAGTCTTTTAAGCTTACTTTTTGCTGAACTTGGGGTCAAGAAAATCAATGTACTATCATTTTCTCTTTTTGCTTCAAAAAACTCAAAATTTTGAGGAGCATAAAAACAAAATAAAGATAAATTTAATCACCCCAGTTAACTTAAGTTAATAAATAAATGGCTAACCTTCAATTCACAAGTGAATCATAGGACCAAGACATGCAAGCATGCTTCACAAAGTTAAACAACCGACATAATTTTCAGCGAGAAAATAATCTAAAAATCTTTTTGGTTTTTCTCTGTACAAACATTAAAACACAATATTTTTGTCTTTTTCAAATTTCTTATAAACGAAATAAACTTCACAATATTTTTGGATTTTCGGATTTTTTTATGTACAAAAACATAAATCACATTCTTTTTGGTTTTTCAAAATTTTTTTAAAATATTTTTGGTTTTTCTAAATACTTAAAAGAAAAACATTAAAGAACAGAAATCACAATATTTTTGAATTTTGAAAATTTTTTTAATGTTTTTGGGTTTAATTTATACAAACGAGAAACACACTCTTTTTGTATTTTCTAGATTATCCCCCTAAAACCTAAAAACATAAAAAACTAAGCTAAATCAATAAAGCATTTTAAAGATAATTATCCTAATTTTAGGATCTCAGCAAGGGTCTTCAATCCATTTAAGCCAAGCAAGAAGTTAAAACGTGTTTTATCGAATGCTTTGGTAAATAGATCGGCTCTTTGAAAATCAGTGTGCACTTTCTCAAGATCGATTAATTTCTTTTCATAGCAATCCCGTATAAAATGATATCTAATTTCGATATGTTTCGTTTTAGAATGTTGTACGGGATTCTTGGTGATACAAATAGCAGCAGAATTATCAATCAAGATGGGAGTAGTAAGAAACTTCAAACTGTAGTCACGAAGATGTTGTTGTATCCACAAAACCTGGGAACAGCAACTCGAGGCTGCAACATACTCAGCTTCAGCGGTTGAAGTGGAGACCGTTGTCTGCTTCTTACACTGCCAGGAAAAAAGTCGGTTTTCTAAAAATTGACATCCCGCAGTCGTTGATTTGAAGTTGATCTTGCATCCTCCATAATCTGAGTCGGAGTAGGCAGTAAGAAAGAACGTATCATCCTTGGGGTACCACAATCCGATGTCTGGATTTCCCCTCAAATACTGAAGAATTCTCTTGACTGCAGCTAGGTGAGTCACTCGTTGACTTGCTTGATATCTAGCACAAACACAAACAGCAAACATAATATCAGGGCGAGAAGCCGTTAAATACATTAGAGAACCAATCATAGCACGATAAAGGGTTGGATCAACGGAATCCTCCAATTCATCTGGTGATAAATTGTGACCCACTGGAAGAGGAGTAGAAGGGATTTTTCCGGCTGAAATCTTGAATCGGCTCAAGACGTCATTCACATACTTAGTCTGATGTATAAAAATTTCGTGAGTAGACTGGTGAACCTGCAACCCTAAAAAGAAATTCATCTCTCCCATCGAGCTCATCTCGAACTTTGTTTGCATGGACTTCTCGAACTCCTTACACAATGTGTAACACCCCGTAACCGCAGCGGAAACGTAAACGGGATGCAACAGACACCTCTTATATCAACCACATTGTTTATAAAGAAAACTGAATACATTAATATACTTCAAATTACATTATCTTGTATTTCATTACCGTCTAGGTGATACACACAACATACAATACGATACATAATTCTATTTATTATAATGTATCCTAACATTCCGCACGCAAATCTTACACACATCAAGCACTTAGCACGTAAGCAATCACTTCATCTTACTTGTACCTGAAAAGCATGTGAGAAAACGGGTCAACTACGAATAGTTGGTGAGTTTCACAATTTGAGTAAACCATGATAAATCCATATCATGATATAATATTATCTGGGGACACTGTTAACCCAGTACTGTACTCATTCTGGGGGCAACGTTAACCCAGAAACACTTCCAAAGGCATCTGGGGACACAGTTAACCCAGTAACACTTCCAAAGACATCTGGGGACACTGTTAACCCAGTAACACTTCCAAAGACATCTGGGGACACTGTTAACCCAGTACTGTACCCATTCCGTACAATTCCCGTACAATCAAATATTTATAAATACACGCAAATCCATGAGTTCAGTATGTATTTAAACATTTCAATAGTAACATGCTTCCGCCCCGGGAAAATATTTGAAAACAATTCAGAAAAAGGGGCTCGTGAAACTCACCATAGCACATGCAAGCAGGTAACAACAATCATTATCAGTTAGCACGTCCAATCTGTAATATGATCCATACGATCGTTACTATACACTCATTATTAATATAACTTTAACTAAGTTGACCGGTACATCGGGGGACACTGTTAACCCAGCACTGTACCCGTTCTGGGGGCAAGGTTAACCCAAAAACACTTCTCCGGACTCAGATTGTGATGTCGTTTAGAGTTCAACAGTCAAATTTTCTAATAACTTGTTTTCCCCGTTTTGCGTGCCTAGCACGGTTACTCGTTTTTATGTTTCAAAAATGAGTTTGGTCACACACGACCCGAAAATAGTCGTTGACTGATAGTTTAAGTAAAGTTGTGAAATTTGAGCTCGGTTTAGACGCCCCGATTGGCCGCGGGACCCGTTTCCGTCTTTAGTGCACCGGAAACTGTTAAATCGGGTAAAATTACTCAAATCATCCGAATTAATTTCGGATGATTTATTTTTACTTGTTTAACTCAGTTATATGAAAATAGTTCATTTTTAGGGTTTTTATACACCAGTCAGCTCGCTTAGGCGAACTTTACTGGTTTACGCGTTTTAAGCTTTAAAAGTTTGTTTTTATTTCCTTTTTAGCACAAATAATTATCCGTTTGATCTCGGATCTTGAAATATTGCACAAATCACTTTTTAAAAGTGGGGAATTTTATAAAAATATTTCCAGAATTAATTTATATATTTAAAATTTATTTATCTATTTTTAAACACCATTTAAACACTAAATATGTCGTAAATACCAAACGATCTTAGAAAAATCCCAAATTTTTCATGGATGTCCCATGCCATCCACATAGTCCCCTGTAATTTTTCCAGAACCAAAATCTTCTTTTACATGCCATTTTCACTAAAACCGAGCTAGAAATCCCTAGAACTCGTTTAACCGAAAAGCCTACTTAGACTTCTCCAACGGACCTCAAATTTTGTGTGTGACTTATACATGATATTAAAAGCTTATCGGAAATTTTCCCAAAATTACCAAATATTCATCCTTTATCCTAAAATTACCAAAAATTCACAGAACTCATATTTTCATGTGTTTAACACCTCTGTATAATTTCATGACCTAACTCTAAAGCATCAACAATCTGTCCAAATTTCCCAAAACCGAACATAACCGAATATACCTTTCGTTTTCCGCCACTACAAGCTACAAACTCGTCTTTCCGCCTTATCTACCACTAAATACAGAACCTACATCCAACATACCACAATACCAAGCAAGTTACACTCACGATCAAGCCTCTTACACTATAGTTTCGGTTATGATTCAAAAACAAAGATTTAACCCTAAAAATTCGTTTTTGGTTCGTTTAACTCCTTTCTTGGACCAAGATCCCTTGTATGACCCGTATACATCACTTGATCATGCAAGAATCGGTTTTCATCTTTGAAACCTCATTTTCTTGCAAACAAACTCAAGAAACGAAGATTGAAACGTGATTAACTCGATTCTTTACCTCGTTTTTCTTGCTAGAACTCTCGGTTTTTAGTTGATCTTGAGGAGAGAATTGAAGATGTATGTTGAATGTTGCTAAAAATAAGAAATGAATGGGGTATAACCCCTTGGAATTTCCGGTCGCAACTAAGGAGGGGTGGGGTGGGACCCACCTCTTCATTCCTATCCACACATTTGGATTCTCGTAATCCGGATAATGTTTTGGATAATCTGGTTCGGTTCGTTTTTCGGTTAAATGTTTAATCCGGCTTAAAACGAGGCTAAAACGGTCGTTTTTCGGTTAAAAATGAAATTTATATAAAACCACTTTAAAAAACTTAAACCATGACTTCCATTAACTTAAAATACCATGTTGTTAATAATTGCGCATCTTTTTCGGCTTGATCGATTGTCTCTTGCTCGGTTTGGTATTAAAGGTTTCGTTTAACGTACCGACGTACTATTAAATCGAAATTCTTTTTCTGTGCTTTAATTCACTTATCCCGAAGCTTTAATACTTCGCAAACATCACTAAATATCATATATCTCGTCTATAATTGAACCCTCGATTCGTTCGGGTTTCAATACCCGTCGATCGATTAATCGCATATTCAATACGATGAATTATATATTCACGTACAATCGATACAGTGAACCATGTATTCTCGTATAATTACTATGGTAATTCATGTACCCGACATTAAATATGACGTAACTATTGTCTACCGGTTAGGGTATACCGGGTTTCGTCGGAATCGTTACACAATGTGTCGTTTGTAGACCCAAAAATAATGTCGTCAACATAAATCTGGACTAGAAGAAGATCATCACCAACAGTCTTATGAAATAAAGTGCAGTCAACAGTTCCTCGTTTGAAGCCATTATCAGTCAGGTGGTCGGCGAGCATGCCATACCAAGCTCTCGGGGCTTGATGTAGACCATACAGAGCCTTGTTTAAACGGTAAACACGGCCTGGATAATCAGGATCTTCAAAACTAAGTGGTTGTTGGACAAACACTTCCTCGTGTAATTCACCATTGAGAAAAGCACTCTTAACATCCATTTGATAAACCTTGATATTCATATAAGCTGCATAAGCCAGGAAGATTCGAATCGACTATAATCTTGCAACTGGAGCATATACCTCTGTGTAATCAATACCCTCTATCTGAAAAAAACCTTGCACCACTAAACATGATTTGTTTCTGACAATCACCCCTCGATCGTCCTTCTTACACTTAAATACCCACTTAGTCGGAATAGCTTTCTTAACTCTAGCCGGTTTGTCTATTAAATCCCAAACACCCAATCGTGCAAACTGCTGTAATTCCTCTTGCATAGCTTCTACCCAATAAAGGATCTTCAAGCGCCTTACGACCTGTCGTTGGCTCAACTTGAGATAGAAAGCAATTGAACTTAGCAAGATTCACAATTCCCGAAGAATGTAAGTTAGTGTAAGCACACAATATGTTATTATCACTTGACGAAGCAACTTGATGACGTGTACGAACACCCACATCAAGTTCTCCAATGATGTTTTCCTGTGGATGATATCCATGAATCCGAAGAGTGGGATTCTCAGGAACAACAACATTATCAAATAAATTAGTGTAATGTTCACCCAACTCGGGAGATGAAACATTATCACTGTCAAGATCAATAACTTGAACTTCAGCTTGATCATCATCAGAAGAAGTAGAAACAGTATCAATAGCAACTGGAGAAACAACTGGAGAGTCTTCAGTTGGAGCATCTGGTTGAGCTTCAACTATATTAGAACTTGAAGATCCTGGAATGTTCAAATGTTCTTCAAAGTATGCTCTAACCAGATCCTCATCGATGTTTTCAGTCGAAGGAGTAAAAGAATTAAATAAACTATCGTAGTCAAACATCCAGTCTGGACCTTTCCCTTGAGGAGGGGTTGTGTACTTTTGACAGTCCACATGGTACCATTCTTCAACACAGCCAGATGAGAAATTAAAAACCCTTTTCTTTGGAGATGCATATCCCAAGAAATACCCTTCGATAGCTTTTTCTTCAAATTTACCTGAATCCTTCTTCAACATTGTACATGGATACCCAAATGGTTCCAGGTACTTTAAATTAGGTTTTCTATTATTTAAGATCTCGTAGGTTGTTTCTTGAGTCGTTTCACTGTTAGAACCCGATTAAGCGTATAACAAGCTGTATTCACTGCCTCATTCCAAAATTGAATCGGAAGCTTTGAATCAGCGAGCATTGTACGTGGAGCTTCAATCAGAGTTCTATTTTTCCTTTCAGCAACACCATTTTGTTGAGGTACATAAGGTGCACTATATTCTCGGTGAATTCCCTTTTGAATACAAAAGAAATTCAATATAGTGTTTTTGAATTCAGTACCATTATCACTTCGGATTCTCCTCACCTTTTGTTTATACAGTGATTCGATCTTAGTAATAAGGTTTTGTACCAAAACCGGTGTTTGATCTTTTGAACTCATAAATAACACCCATGAATATCTTGAATAATAATCTGTCACTACCAGACAATACCAGTCTCCAGAAATACTCGCACGATTCACTGGACCAAACAAATCCATATGAAGTCGTTCAAGAGGAGTATCAATGGAATTCAATAACTTAGAGGGATGTGACTTCTTCTTCTACTTGCCCTTTTTGCATGCAACGCAGTGATCAGATAACTTAAAATTCTTTAACGTGACACCCTCAACTAAGTCATTTGCCATTAAATAATTCATCTTTCTGACATGTATGTGACCCATTCTACGATGCAATAAAATCGAGTCTTTCTCGGTTGCTTTCGAGACAAAACATGTTTCAATCGATGTTGATATCTTAGAACTCATATTTAAGACATAAATATCATTTGATCGTGGTGATCGCATGACAACCATGTCCTCGGGAATAACACAACCCGGTTTCAAGATAAGACACTCTTTGTCAGTAAATATCGTAGTGTACTTTTTATCACAAATCTGCGATACACTCAATAGGTTATGATCAACCTTGTCGCAATAATTTACTTTCTCAAACGTAATGTGACCATTTGAAACTTCACCCTCTTGTGTGATCATGCCCCCAGAATTCCCAGCAAACGCTACATAACCCCCTTGAATATTTCTAACGTTGGTTAATTGGTTGAGATTCCCAGTGATATGACGAGAACATCCGCTATCCATAATCCAGTTTTCACCAGAAATGGTCTTGGATGAACCCTACACACAAACAAAAGTGATTAGTTCAAAAAGGCAGCCCAGGCCTCAGTCTTGGGCACCTTTTGGTTTTCTCTTTGATCATTAACATTAACATATTTCAATTGTTGTTCAGCCACTTGTGAATAAGTTATCGGCTTCCTAAACTTTCATCTTAAATAAGCTGCCTGAACAATATTTGAATTCTTGTTTTGACATATAGGTTCAGTTGGAATGAATTTTGGTTTTACTTGACCGCGTGTCTCATTGACATGAAGAACCTTCCGAGGATTCTAATCAGAGAACAAAATATGAGTATCATCAGCATACGACACAGGTCGTTTCAGAATCTCCTTGACCACTAGAATTGGCTTAGATTTGTCCTTGATAAAAGGATGAAGATTCTGATAGTTCTGTTGACTACAATTCTTCATAACATGACCTTGTTGACCGCATAAAAAACAAGTTCGCATGTCTACATGATGATGTTTAGAAGTAATTGGAATAAATGAAGCAGATGATTGATGATGACTCACATTTTTAGTCACGCCCTTAGCAAACTCATCAGATAAGTCAGATTTCTTCTTTAAATAAAAATCTAAATTAGAACTGTTTGAAAAACTTATTAGTGTATCTGTTCCCGTTGACTTAACAAAGTTAATCTTCTTAGCTTGTTTTAAAAATTGTTTTGCCTTAGTCAATGGATCAGATTGAACTGATGTTTTTGTTTGAGCATACACACGTTCAAGTTCTTGAATTTTTGAAGTTTCATTGACAAAAACACTCTCAATAAGTTCAGGTTTGATAATACTTATTGGAATATCTTGTTCAGTGAACATTGTATCCATTCCCTTTAACTTAAAAACTCTAGCCGAAGAAGACTTAGAACTCGGAGGATTAATGAAACGCGTTAAGTCCTCATCAGAAATCTTTGGTTTAACTGACTTCTTTGTCCTCACTGGTTTGGTTTTCACAGTTTCTTCCTTGTTCATTTGAGATTTGAATGAACCATACACAGCTTCCTCAAACTCTTGAGGTTCGCAAAGAATATGATTAGAACTAGGAATGTTCTTATTCTTGTGTATAATCTCAGGTTTAAACACATCTTCAATAATCACTTTGTTAACATTTTCAACAAAGACCTTTTTACTTTCCACATGAGGTTTTTGAGGAGCAACTTGAGGTTTGACAATTTCAGGTTTATCCATTTTAGGTTTTTCAGAAATCACAGATTCCTTTTGAATCAAATCCTCTTCTTTTCTTGCAAAAGGATTAATTTTATAATCATTATGAAAAGGTGGTGGAATTTCAACAAAACCAATACCTTTCTTAGAATCTTTTTGTTTTCCATATACTTCAATAATTTCATTCAACAGAAAAGATGAATTCCTAAATTTCTCCAATTTGTTCTTCAACTCAAGAACCTCATTCTCAAGCTCAGTTATCTTAGAACGATGTTTCAAGATTTCCTGAAACTTTTGGTCATTAATGGTCATTTTCATAGATAACTCAGCTTTGAGATCATGATTACTTGTCGACAATGCTTCAATCTTTTCTCGAGATCTCATTTGAGACTCAAGAGATTGTCGATAAGTATCCTTAAGAGAAGCAATTTCTCTTATAATATTATCATTTTGATTCTTCAAAGCTTCTAACTTAGAGTTGTTAGATTCACAGTCAACACATGATGCTTTAACAAATGAAGTAGAAGAAATAGAATTACTAACCTCATTGATCTTGGCCATGCAAGCAAACATTGATTCAGAAGGCTTGTCGCAAGAGTCGTCAGAATCAGAACCAGAATCATTATCGGAAGACATCACACTACCAGTAGCATCTTGACAATCTTCATGTAACCCAAACATAGCCAAATTTGCTTGAACATCATTGCATAGTAGCCGTTGTGACCAATCAGTTTCGTCTGCTAACATTGGTTGTGTTGTAGAAGAAGATGATTTCTTTTCAGCATCACTTCCTCGTGGTGAAGAAGTATTTTGACTTTGACCACGAGGTCCAGTGTATTCTTTCCTTGGTTTGTCACACTCCTTCGCGAAATGTCCGAATTCTTGACAATTATAACACTTTACTTTTAATTTGTCAAAACCCAACTTCTTGTTTAAAGCTGGAAGATCTTTTCCAGTTCTCTGCATGAATCTTTTAACTTTACGAACAATCATAGCCATGTTCCATTTTAAATCCATGATTTCTAGATCATCTGGATCTATCTGATCATAGTCCTCATCTGTTAAATCACTCATGGCAATTTTACTACTCACTAAGTTTTCATATGAAGACATAAAAGCTGTCAGAAAAGCAAAGTTTTGCTCAGCTTCCTTCATATTAACACTAGGTGGTGAAGCAAATGGATTGGTATTGGTTGAATTTCCAGAACCACCCGAATTACCAGCAGAGTAGAAACAAACTTTTGGATCATTAAACATAGCTGATTCTTTTTCACTTGCAGCATGAGTAAGAAAAGCAGTAATTGGAGAGATTGTTGAACTGAGAGGCATACTTCCACCATAGAAAGCTGGATCTTGATTTTCTTTGGAAGATTTTTGACACTTAAGATCATATTCTCTAGCTTTGTTCTTTTGTAGAAATTCAAGTGCCGTCAAGTGTTCATTCAGAAAATAATCATTCTCTTTCAAAACCATTAGAAATGTGGAGTAGGAAATTGGAAGCACACTCTTGATAGTGTCAATTTTATCTCTTTCAGAAATTTTCATTTTCATCTTGTCCATTTCAGCAATTAAATGACTAAATCTTGTAGTCATCTCTTCAACTGTTTCTCCTTTCAATAAATTAAAGTTTCGAAATTGAAACTTGAGCATCACTTTCTTACTCTCAGCTGTGTTTCCCATGCTTCTCATACGCAGATGTTGAAACAAAGATGCACATCTCTGGATACTACCAACTTGATGAAAGATATTTTCTGGTAAAGCCATAGTCAAAGTAGAATATGCTTTTATCTCGATTTCTAAAGCTTTCTTCTCTTCTTGTGAGTATTGAGAAACAGCTTTAGGAGTATACCCAATAGTATCATCACCAATCATTGGTGCAACATAAACCTCATCAAGACAATATGAGCAGTCAGGATGAACAGATCCCAAATGTGCACGAAACCGAGGTTCCCACTTGACAAAGTCACTGAACTTCATTAATCTTGGACATTCAGAATGTGAACCTATCTCGGTATCAAGTTGCAACATCTGTTGCATAAACATATTTTGAGACGCTAATGCATACATACCAGCCATCTTTGAAAATTGAATCAAATAAGAAATATCTTAACGAATTGGTGAACAGCTATAGAGAACTGTGAACAGCTGTAGCGAATCAATCCTTAATAAAATATAGAATGATCAATAACGAAGTATCTTAACGAATCAAAAGTCAACTTAACGAGTCAACTTAACGAATCACAAATAAGGTTAACGAATCACCCAAATGGCGAATGTGATGAAGGTTTAACGAATCAGAAGTCAACTTAACAAATTGACCAAACGAATTACAACGAATCAGTTCAACGAATCAGATGATAATCAGTAACGAATCGCCAAAATAAACTTAGCGAATCACTAAAGAAGTATTAGTGAATCAGCTACAGTGGATTAGCGAATCACACTATAACGAATCAGGTTGTTACAACTGTTTGTAACAAACTCTGACACCTTGTGCCACGTGGCAAAGGTTGTTATGACACAAATCCCAAGAAGAACACGTGTCACACGAATCAGTTAATCTAGTTAACGAACTAGATAACACGAATCAATAACTCACACGAACTGGCTAACGAACAAGGTAGCGAATTAGCACTGTTGATAACGAATCACAGATAAAAATATAACTGTAACATCCCGAAATTTCAAGATAATATTAATTATATTACTTAATAATAGAGGGAAAGTTTACTCGGGTTAGCAGGAAATAAATAAAAGAATAGGAGTTGGTATGGGTCGGGCTAGTGTCGGGTAATGGACGTTGGTTATGGATTTGGATTAATTGAGATGGGTTAAATGAGAATGGGATTTCAGGGATATAAATACCCCCAAAATCCCAAAATATCTTCATTTTCCCCACTCTCCTAAACACACACATTCTAACCGATCAAGATTCGAAGCCGAGACCCGAGATTTTGTTGATAGATCTGAGTTGGTAAGGTAAGAACAAATCCAACAAAGCTAATATTACTGAAAATGGTTAGGATTGGATGGGTTAACCGGACCCGAAACCCAAACTGCCCAAATCCGACCCCTAAAACGTCGATTTTAGGCCGATTTGATGGTTGGGATTTGTAGGCGCCGATCATACGATTCCGTGGGTACCAAAATCGAGTTATTTGGCTAAGAAACGAAGGATTTATGGGCAAACAGATCTGCAGCGCGATAACTTCGCCTGCAAGATTAAGTTCGCCTGATGAACTTCGCCTTCAAGCGTAACTTCGCCTTCAAGCGTAACTTCGCCTAAGGATAACTTCGCCTACGGCCAAGTTCGCCTAAGGATAACTTCGCCTGAAGCCAAGTTCGCCGAAGGATAACTTCGCCTGAAGCCAAGTTCGCCTAAGGATAACTTCGCCTGAAGCCAAGTTCGCCTAAGGATAACTTCGCCTGAAGCCAAGTTCGCCTAAGGTTTAACTTCGCCTAAAGTGAAGTTCGTTTAGAAAATAAATTAAAAACCTAATGGAAAATGTGTTAAGACAGTTAATGGAAATAAAATTTTTCCAAGCTGACCTGGCAGCTCGACCCCAGCCAGGGGCTCTGCCCCTTGGACCCTGCTAGGGGCTGCCGCCCCTAGACCCCGCTGCCAGGGGCGCTTCCCCCGGACCCCCGTTCGTTGTGGGTAGTAATTAAGACTAGAAAAATGTTATAAGTAGTGATAGTTAAATTGATATGTATACTTGTTATACAGTCAGCCGTGCACAACTGAAGAAAGGGATTACGATCAACGGAGAATGTAACCGTGTTCAGGTGAGTTTCTTGCCCCATTTATGTGTTACGTTTTCAGGGCTGTGTGCATACTCAATATGTTTGTTAATACACTTATCCTAAGAGATAAGTGTATGCCTTATGTGGATAATGTGAAATGTATGAATGATTGCTTGATGGTACGTGAACGATCTTCGGATATTGCACGTACTGTCAGGTTGTAACGCTATGTATAAGGTAAGTATGTTATGTATGTTGATGTGTATGAACATGATAGAGATAATAGAAGAAAGAAATGATAACGTATGGTTGTATGGTTACGAAGAGGGTACCGAGCCCTAGTAATACTCGAGGAATGCAGGGCGTAATGCTCTTTATAACGTAAGATATGAAAGTAAGATAATACTAAAGAAAGTAAGAAAGTATGAACGAAAGGATATAAATTTTATGTGTATGCCTTATATGGATAATGTGAAATAGATGAATGATTGCTTGCCGGTACGTGAACGATCTTCGGATATTGTGCGTATCGTCGATGGAAGTGACTAGCTCCTTACATGGATATTAAATAATAAAGTATAGAGTTCCTTTTATGGAAAGTATAGTGTTCCTTTTATGGAAAGTCTAGTGTTCCTTTTATGGAAGGTATAGTGTTCCTTTTATGGAAGGTAAAGTGTTCCTTTTATGGAAGGTATAGTGTTCCTTTTATGGATAGTAAAGTGTTCCTTCTATGGATAGTATAGTGTTCCTCCTATGGAAATTATATATGGTAGGGTAATGGTAATGGTTCTTTTAATAGATATTACGTGACGATCCTCCTATGGATATTTATACAAGGTTAAGGTAGTAATATGTGTCTTCGGATAAGGGAAGTAATATATGGGAATGGATTGTATGTTGCCTGATTAACTAGAACTCACTCAGCGTAGCTGACTTTTAGTATGCACGCAGGTGAGCTGATTATAGAGTTAGCATGAGGATGACACACGGCATGGATTGAACGGCTGGCATCTGAAGAAAGAAGTAAAGATGTTTTAAATATAGAGTTTTGTGTTGGTATCAAAGAAAAGATTTAATGTTTTGTAACAAATGATTGATGTTTTATATTCCGCGAAAAGTTTTAATAAACTCTGATTTGAAAGACTGTGTTTATGAGTAAATCCGACGCTAAAGTAGGGCTACCGGGTTCGGGGCCTTACAATAACGAATCACCAGGAATAAGATAACGAATGACATTCATCTTCAAATTTTCAAACCTTCAAACGAAATTCCATAAATTATGAAGATTAAACCCAGAAACTCAACAATACCAAATCTGTAATACAC
Source organism: Bidens hawaiensis (assembly GCF_021521415.1). Taxonomy (NCBI): domain Eukaryota; kingdom Viridiplantae; phylum Streptophyta; class Magnoliopsida; order Asterales; family Asteraceae; genus Bidens; species Bidens hawaiensis. The sequence goes on from NW_027491014.1 coordinate 2,334,991, forward strand.
CTTCGTTACTCAACCAAATTGCACAAGTAAACTACCAAAATACTCGTAAACCAATTCCGAATCCAATACACAAAACCTCGTAACAGATTAACACCTTAACCAATCCAAATTAACCAAAAATCACAACCCTATTTCGGACTTAAACCGAAATCAAAACCAAACCACACAAATCGAATTCAGATCTCAATTCCTCTTAACCAAACCTCAACTATATCTTAATCAACACGAATTCAATCTAATTCGTCCATAATTCATTCAAATCAAATACACATTGATTCAAAACCAAACAAAAATCAAAAAACTCAATAATAATACCAATTAAAACACCAAATCAAGTGTAAAGAGCACCAACAGCTCTGATACCACTTGTTTGATCCCGGATTAACAGTTAATAACAATAACACAGATCTCAGATCTGTTAATTATACAATTAAAGATCTATCTAATAATTAACTTTGATTTAGTGTATTGTATATGTGTATATATTATCAATAATGTTAATATGAAGCTTGAGAGAGAGTAATTGCTTTTCTGAAATAAACTTATATATTATCACATGTTCTTTTCAGCATCAAAACCCCCATGACATAACTCCAGAATGATCACCATATTTATTTAATAATCCCTTCTTAAATGTGACAATAAAATTATCTGGATGATCCCCGATTCAATATTCAGATTAGAATTCTTCATAATGAGGAGCTTTTTCTGAATGCAATCCGATTGTTCAGCAGTCTTGGGTGGAATTTAAAGATAGTGCTCCAATGACTCGGCAACATCAGCATGTGTAGAAGTTTGTGCACTGGAGCTTCCACCCTGATCAGCAGTAGTTGTCTTCACAACAGGATCATCACTGCTTTTGAATTTGTCTCCAAATTTCTGAATAAGTTTCTGTTGGAGGTCTAGGTACATAGCAGTTAATCCTCCCATGTTGGACTGAAGCTCTTTGATCTTATAATCCTTTTCAGAGTTGCTATCTTTGAGTTCTTAAATACGCACTTCCTTTACAACCGAATCTTTTTTGAGATCAAAAAATCGACGTTGCAGAGCTTGTACGTCCATAGGAGCATCTTCAAGTACGACCCCCTTTCCTTTATTCTGCCAATATGTGTCTTGCATGGCGAGAATCTGAGCAATCTTCTGGGAAGAACAAGAGCTTGACTAACCATGATCAGTTGGGTTAGATGATCCAGATGGTACATCAAAATGTTGGATATCGGCCTCAAAATCAAACTCATGAGCAACGTCGTCAAAAATTTGTTCTTGTGTTAGAGGCTCAGTAGTGGATGGACTTGTATCAACATGAGTCTCAGGAACATCCGACTCATGTTGTTGTTGTTGATTTGTTGTTGTTGTTGTAGAGTCGGTGACCAACACGCTAGGTCTCTGATCTTTCTTCCTTCGTTTACGTGGTATGAGATCATCAGCTGGTTCCTCAGGAGTATTATCATCTTCATTCACAGTGACTGCTTGAGGAGGTTTCAAGGCAGTCGACTGGATCAGTTCTTTGAAGCTCTCAAAGTCCTTTAATTGCTCAGCAAATGGAGCAGTTTCTATTTCGTGGTGTTCTGTTTCTTCATCATCCTAAATGATCTCAAGTGTAGCAGCACGCCTCTGAACCGACACCACATGCTCTTCAGCAACCTGAGCACTAACTGACACAGTCTCAGTTTCAGCAAACCTGCCGAACTTAACCAGATTGTGAAGACCCTGGTAAACAACTTTCACCCCTTTCCTAGATTGTTTCATCAACCCAAAGGTGTTGGGTTCCATTGACTTCATGTCCAGCGTTTCTACAGACCTTGTAAGATCAGTATAATGAGAATCGAAGATCATCTGCAGATGCCTGGGGTACATGAGAAACATTTCCTTCTTCTTCTCTTTCAAGTTACTCATCATTTCATCGAACATGAATTTGGAGTAGTTGTAGTTCAAGTCCATGATCAGAGAAACTACCTTAGACATTTGGGTGTGGCTAATCTCATCAGATCCCCCTTTTCATCCCAACACACAAGTAAAGAATGTGTGTATCAAAAATCACTAGTACGTTGATTGCAGGAGGATATGATCCCTCGTAACCCATTCTTGTTAGAACTTCAGTAACAGCAGCGGTCGTGTATTCCGTTGAATAATTAGGTTGATCACCAAATGACAACACTTCACGTATAATGGTCTCCGAGATGACGACCGGCTTCTTTTGAACCTTGGAGTCTATAGTAAAAGCTCACCTATTCCCCGCTGGTTGATAGAAGCATGATTCCAGAAATCCGTGATCATTTTCTTGCATATGACAGGATTTTCTCGTAAAGCGTAAAAAATCTTGCAAGTATTGAGACTGACGATCATGGACTTGAACTCCTTGTGTGTTAAAGGAGGATCAAACAAGTATCCAACAGTATTGTGAGTGTCAATGAACTTTAGTGGTGCTTGATCAGCCAATACTGCAACAAGCGAGTCTAGTTAGCAAATGTTTACATAATTTGAATAACAATCATAAGCTTAAGGACATTAATTTTCAAGGTTTCAAACATTTAGGACCAGTTGTGAAAGAAACAATTTATAAGGACCATAAATTAAACTTAATAATGATTTTATAATATATTTCGGTCCATAGGTTGTTCTCTGTCCACACACACATAGATTTCGGTCAAAGGAAAGAAGTTTTCGGTCAAATATATGAGTTCTCTGTCCAAACTACCAAGAACCCGAGTTCTCGGTCAGTCTATGTGTTCTCTGTCCAAAACTACCGATAACAATGAGTTCTCTGTCAATGATGAGAGATATTGGTCAATGAATGTCAGCCGAGAACTCTTGGTTTGACCAAGGGTTTTCGGTCAAATAGACGGAAAAGAAACCCTTTTGAATTCTGCCTAGAAACTCGTGTCATCTTCCCAAACGACTAATAACTCCATTAACATAAACCTGCAACAGATTCCTAATACACAACCCTGACATATTCCAATCAATGGTTTAAAAAAACATTGATTTGTTATTTGAATTGTCAGCATAAACTTCATCTGGTCTCAAGAACTGATGTGTAGTAAAACACACTTACTTTCCTTATGATTTAATCATGGTTTTTATGCTTAATTGTTTATTTTATGAAAGTATTGGGGGTTAAGTGCAATAACTTACAAAGTTTAAATGTTAATTATAGGTTTATGAAAGATGGTGAAAAAAGAGTTAATTTGGAAGATTCTAGAGGCCTTGTTGGTCAAGTTTTAAAGCTACAACTCAAGGCCCAACCCAAGCCCACAAGTTAGAAGCCTAACATAATATTATATTAAGATAATTAATTGAGTTTTCAGCCATTATCCAGCCAAGAAACCCGAAATCAAAAAGAACCCTAACTCTTATACAAGATTCCGATCGGCAGCAGCATAAGGAGAAGAAAAAAAAGAGAGGTTTGGCGGCTGTGGTGGCTGTGACGGCTGGAGAGGAAGAAGAACATCAAGTAGACTCTTGTGCAGCTGCTAGGCATCAAATACATCCATAAACTCAGCCATATAACCCTAAGTAATCATCTTTAAACTTTGTTTATTGTTCAAGAACCCTAACTAGTTAAATTGATCTTTTTCTTTGGATTGTTTTGCAAGTAATTTGAAGATTGACTTGTGCTTGATTGAGATTGATTCTTGAATGATTTTAATTATGTTTATGTTGAGTTATATGATGTTTACTTTTATGTATAGCTGCTGTCCAAATATCATGTTCGGCTAAACTTGTTGGTTCTACCTAGGTTAGATGAATATTGTTAGGTTTTAATGAGTAATATGGATTTATGATTATCATGGCTTGAATTGTTAATGAAAAGTTTCGTTAAATATTGAATTAGGTTGTGTTTAGTGGCTGTGAATTTATTAATTACACTCATATACCTCTTGCTTTGATTAATTGAATACGTTTTGATTGATTGTTGCTTGTTAGAACTCTTTACTTGGTGTTTAGGGTTTGTTTGCAGGGTGATCAACCGTAGGGTTTAAGTGAGTGTTTTAATTGAATATAATCAGCGGGTGAACACCTTCTTAGAGACCGAGAGGTGATAGGAAGTAAGGTCGTCTCTTAGCTTTTACTTGTTAGGATTAAGATCGCGTGAGAGCGGGTTTGGTTCTTGTCGGGTTTGGGTTTTGAGCGATTAGTTGATCTAGTTTAAGTTAAACTAAATTGTTCCTCTATCCTTGGTTGCATAGTATTCGTCTCCATTAAGGTAGTGTGTCGGTGAGACCGAGAGGAGGGTCGACATTAGAGCACATTAACAATTCGTTTCTCCGTTTGTTCTTAAAATCAACTAAGTGTAAGTTAGAGTTTGTTAGTGAGACTGAGAGGTGATCTAGCTTTCTTGAGTGAACCTTAGTTGTGTCATCCTTAGGAACCGGTGTCGTGAGAGTCCTCAATCCATTAGCTTATTATACCTTCAATATGATTCTTACCTAGGTAGACGTTTTCTCCGATTGCAGTTAAGTTTCCAAGTTTTGTTAAGAATTTAGTTAAGTTAAATTAAGTCTTTTAAGTTAATTAAATTAAGTTAGGTTAAGTATTTAATAATATAAAAATCAATTTAAAATATATTATTCTTAGGTGAGTCTTATTTAGGGTTAAGTATTAGATACGTGTTCACGTGTCCTTGTGTTCGACACTCGGACTTCCTTAGTGCTATACTATTAGTGATCGGTACACTTGCCGGTTTTGTGTGGCTTCTTTAGGAATTTCGTTTAATAAATTTAAAGCTTAGTTGTGAGAGCATCGTTAGACACACATCAAGAACATATCACAATCAAATTGAAAGCTAAATGATTCATCCTTTGCATTTGTTACCTTTTGATAAGTCAAGGAGCACTAACGTGAGAACAAATCAGATTTGCAGGTTTTCGGCCAGAGAGAAATTAAAGAGAGAACGATTTGAAGGTAATGACAATAATTGAGATCCAAAGCCACTTATATCCCAAACCTAGTGGGCCAAGAAACCGTATGGTTCCAGCCAAACGAGCCCAATTTAAAGATTCAGCCCAAAAGAAGTTATCAAATTGACATTCAAACAAACTCAAGGCCCAACATGTTTTAACCAAATCAATAATATCCCTTTTACAACATGCGTTTCTAGGAGAGTAATTTCGAGATGAAAACAAATTTAAGTAAAATAAAATGAGATAAAATAATTAAAATAAAACAAAAGAAATGTAGTTTACAAAACATAACACGAAACACTGGTCTTCTAGTAATTTAGCTAATTAGGGATCAAATTTCAGTTGTGATAGAAACGTCGCCTTTTATGAAACGATCCGAACAAGAATCACATTGTTTAAGGTGTTGTCACAAGGATTCATGTTCAGCGTTATTATGACATAAAGAAAGAGATTGATAACAGGTATAACGAACTTAGCATGATTTTCATTGCATTAGTGATATGAATTTGGTTCAGTTCGGCATAATGCTTAGATGGACATCACTCATGGACCTGTGATGCCTCCTATCTCTTCTCAAAGCATATTTAGCTTTCCCCAGATCACCTCAATTTGAATCCAACCACCTAGTTCTTGATCAAAGGATTTTTTATAGATAAACAAACAATAATTTAAGCTTTAAGGTTGAACGTTGGACTTACAAGCCGTCCGGACTTACAGGCCTTTCATTCAGAATGTCTAGGACTTACTTGAGTGCCCCACTCCTGTAAATCTAGTTTGACCCTTTAAGCTTTTGAAAACGAAAATTTTAAAGTATATATGTATATATAATAATAATTGATTTTTTTTATAATGGTAAGTAGAACAATACAATATTGTTGGTGATCAAGACACTAACGGGCTCGTGTATGACTGGGTAATTGTTTTTCTGCATATCCTTCGGAGAGATGTATATGGAGACATGCACATTTCTTCAAAATGACTCTCCACGGTAAGTTTAGCAAATTTAGTTTATATCACTTCAACTTTTACGCATCATGGAAAGCTGCCATTGAGATCAGTGACTATTCTAGAACCTTTTAAGCTTAATAACTTCACCCGTTAGGCATACAAAAACAATTTTGTCTATCATTTTCCAAATGTTGGATCAATTGTCATTTGAAAATAATTTTAAGCTTCAAAAAGCTATTAACTGAATAATCATATCATTTCCCAGAAGACAGTTTAAAACTCAGTCACTCCGGTCACTCTTATTTTTTAGGTAAATGGCTATCCCGTATGTCCACAAGTGGTTAACAGGACCAAATACATATGAGAATACATGTCCCTCCAACTTAGAGTTACCGGCATATTTTTAGAGTCACTCTTAGTTTTCAGGTAAATGGCTATCCCGTATGTCCACAAGTGGTTAACAGGACCAAACACATATGAGAATACATGTCCCTCCAACTTAGAGTTACCGACATAATTTTAAGTGTGAGAATTCAAAACAAAACACATCACAATTGCCCCGGGTGCTTTCAGTCTTTAGGTAAATGGCTATCATGTGAATCTACGAGTAGATGACCGGACCAAACATATACAAGTGTATGTCCTTAAAACTTGAGCAGCCAACATAATTTTAAGCGATAGTAAATAATAAAAGGAAAATAACGCGCGCACACTATTTTTGACTTTTTGAGTTTTCTCCCCCAAAATATGTGCAATTTAGAAAATATGTACAAATTTATACTCAAAAAGACTCAATCCTCTAAATGAAGCATTTTAAGAAAACTCACAAGCACATTAAATCTGGTTGTTCCAACCGGTTTTGTAATTAAGTCTGCCACATTATTATCAGTGTGAACTTGCTCAAGATGAATCAATTTTCAGTCGTAACAGTCGTGAACAAAATGTATTTTAATATCAATGTGCTTGGTTTTTGAGTGTTGAACCGGATTTTTAACGATTGCAATGGCAGCATCAATATCACAAAAGATAGGGGTGCCAAGAAAATCCAAACCGTAATCCAGCAATTGATGTTGCATCTAGATAACCTGTGAGCAGTAAGCAGACGCAGCAACATACTCCGCCTCGGCAGTCGATGTGGACAACGTTTGTTGTTTCTTGCATTGCCAAGAGATGAGATGATCGCCCAAGAATTGACAACCAGCAGATGTGGATTTCTTGTCAATGTCATCTCCACCATAATTTCTATCAGCAAAAGCATAAAGATCAAAATCCGAGTTTTTGGGATACCAAAGACCTAACTTCGTCTGTCCCTTCAGATATCTAAAAATACGTTTAACAGCAATCAAATGAGAGAGTTTAGGGTTAGCCTGGAAATGAGCACATTGGCAGACGGCGAACATGATGTTGGGACGACTAGCGGTGAGATACATCAGGGACCCGATCATCGACCTATAGTACGTTTGATCTACGGGACTCCCTTCAGGATCAGAGGACAGGATTGGCCTTTCCGCCATAGGAGTGGTAGCACTCTTGGAATCTTGAAATTCAAATTTAGCTAGCATATCTTCCACATACTTTCCTTGATACAGCAAAATTCCAGTTGAACTCTGACGAACCTGCAACTCCAAAAACGTTTTCATTTCTCCCAACGAGCTCATTTCAAATCTCTTCTTCAAAACTTCTTCAAATTCAGGGCACAACTCGGTACTGGTAGACCAAAAATAATGGCATCCACATAATCTGAACCTAGAATCAAATCTTTCCCGATGGTTTTAAGAAACATAGTTTGATCAATGGTCCCTCTTTCATAACCGTGACCTAGAAGATGTGTCGTCAATTTAGCATACCATGCCCGAGAGGCTTGATGAAGACCATACAGTGTTTTATCTAATTTGTAGACATGATTGGGATTCTTTGAGTCTACAAACCCCGGTGGCTGTTCCACGTAAATTTCTTCCTTAACTTCGCCATACAGAAATGTCGTCTTAACATCCATCTGATAGACTGTAAAACCCATAAAAGACACATATGCCAGAAAAATTTGAATAACTTCAAGTGTAGCTACGGGAGCATAGACTTCAGTGTAATATAAACCTTCAAACTGACGAGAGCCACGAACGACTAACCGTGCCTTGTTTCTAACAATAACCCCCGTGTCATCTTGTTTGTTTCGGAAAACCCATCTCGTATCTAGTGCTTTATTTCCCTCCGGCAACTCAACCAACCTCCATACTTTTAAGTTATCAAACTGATTTAATTCTTCATACATAGCATCCACCCAGCTCGGTTCCTAAAAAGTCATTTCTACCGATTTTGGTTCAATCTGAGAGATTAAACAAGAAAACAAGCAACTGTTTATGTGTCATGTCTGACTTATGGTGGACACGCCTGTCTCAAGAGGACCTATGATATTCTCAATTGGATGATTTCTCTAAGTTCTTGATGGAATCGGTTGTTCGGGAACAACTCCGGTAGAAGGTAAGTTTGACAGATTCTCATCAATCTCAGTGAGGGGATTCTTTCGTCCAGAAGTCACCGTACTATGTGAGCACGAGGTGCTGGAAAAGTATTCATTCAGAATGACATCGGGAAACAGAGTGCTCCCAAAAATTTGACGAATAGAACTCTCCCCCTCAACTGTTGGAGCATCTTCTGAAGAGGTTGAAGACACAGTTTCAGTAACTTCTTCTGATTGATTGACGGAGACGGGCGGAGTGAAATCAAGTTGTTCTGTGAGATCATCATCCAGAATTGGAGATATGTGAGATACTGCATGTAGGTCTTCTTTCTCGGCATCTACGGTAGCACCACCTAAAGTTTCCGTGTTGATAACCGGAAGAACATTGAACGGTTTGAAGAGTTTATAATAATCGAACTACCGGTCAGGACCAACATGGGCATCGGTCTCGTTTTCTTCCAACCGACGAACATCATATGATTCTAGAATCTGCTTGGTTGACTTATTGTAGACTCTGTAGGCGATATGACCAACGTAACCACAAAATAACAATCATCAGCTTTGGCCCCGAATTTTGAAGTTGACTCGAGATTCAGTAGAGTGCACGGGCAACCAAACGCTCTGAAATGTTCAACTGTGGGCTTATTACCATAGACAATCTCATATGGAGTTTTCATTTGTGACTTATTGATACTCACCCAATTCTGAACATAGCATGCCGTATTAATAGCTTCATCCCAGAAGAATAATGGCAGTTTAGAGTCACACAACATGGTTCTTGTTGCCTCAATAAGAGTCATGTTTCTCCTTTCAGCCACACCATTTTGTTGCGGTGTCCGAGCTGAGCTATACTGACGAAGCACCCCCCCCCCCTTTCTGAACAAAAATAATTCAATGAAGCATTCTCGAATTACGTACCATTGTCACAACGAATGCCCTTCAGATTCAGCTGATTCTCCATGAGCACCACAAACCTTTTGATCAATTCTGTAGTTTCACTCTTATTTGACAAGAAAAACACCCAAGTAAAACATGAGTAGTCATCAGTAATAACGAGACAATAAGAGCTGCGAGAAAGACTCAAAACATGAACTGGACCGAAAAGGTCCATATGTAATAATTGAAACACCGATGAGATGGTGTTAAGCAATTTTGGTTTATGAGATATTCGATGATGCTTACCCAAGGCACAAGCCACACATTTTTCAATAGTAAAAAAATATTTAACGGGTAAACCTCGCACCAAATCATTTTTAGCAAGACGATTTAAGTTTTTTACATTTGCATGACCAAGACGACGATGCCAAAGCATGGCATTATGTTCTGACACTTTTGAAAACAGGCAGGTAATTTCATCAGGAACATTATTGTTCATGTCGATCACGTATGCATTGTCTTTTCTTTTTGATCGAACAAGAATCCAGTCTTCTGGTATGATGATACCATGTTTTAAAATCAAGCACTCTTTCTTAGTCAAATGTGTTGAAAACCATTATCACAGATTTTTGACACACTTAACAAATTGTATTTCAACTCTGGAATAAAATTAACATTCTCGAATTTCAGAACACCATTACTTACAGTACCCTTCTGCGTAATACACCCCTTTTCTCCTCCCGCGAAGGACACATACCCATCGTTAAAGAATTGAATGTCGTGTAGCTAGGAGATGTCTCATGTCATGCGCCTGGAACAGCTACTATCAACATAACAAGGTCTGATGATATTCCTCCATAGTTTCTCCTGCACGATGTGCGGGATCAGCTAGACTTTGGTACCTAGTCCATAGTAACACTGGGTACACCTGGCTTATCTACACTTGTCACGGGTTGCCATGACAAATCTTCTCGATTATTTAATATAGAATTTGAAACCTTTTTCACCGGAGACTTAGGAAACCATTCATATTTACTGTTGTTTGTACGAATGGATTGTTCAGTCTCTGGTTTGCGAGTGGGAGACACGGACGAATTTGTTTTCCCTACAAGCTTTGACTTAAAAACTAAGTTGGTTTTTGAAATTGAAGCACTGTTCCTATTATTCCTACCAAACATGTTAGGCTTGGTCTGATGAGGAGTAAACCTACCAAATTTGTTTCTATTCCAATCACCATCAGAGGGATTTGCCTGGTGATACCCGAAATTTCGTCGATAGGTATCATGAGGCATATTCCTCTGATAGAATCCATAGTATGGAACATATGGACGATGTGGACAGCTTCTAGCAATATGACCAGGAATCCCACTATTAAACCATGTTTGACGTTTTATATGAAAATCATTGTAGTGAATTCTTTGTTTTGACCTATTGGGTGGGTCCGATTGCTTAGCTTTATGTTTACCATTTGACATGTTGTTTGGTTCAACACCCTATTGTTTGTTTAAGCATCCCTCTTTAACAAACTTGAGTGGTGAGTAATTTTTAGTAAACTTCTTATTTTAATTTTCTTATTAAAAACCACATCACCATAATTCAAAGTTTTAACAGAATCAACCACACAATTGTCTTTGCTCTTAAAACCAGAGCCCACACAAACAGTCAAAATAACAGAATTCAAAACAGGTAGTTTTAATGAAACATCAGATTAATGTCTTTATTAAATGAAACATAGGAGTCATCATCCTCATCAGTCCATTCCTCAACGACTACTTTCTCTGCATATGAAGTAAACACATTAGAATCGTTCACTCCTTAGGTAGATGCAGGTGCATTCACAAGATCAACCTTATCATCTTTACCTTGTTTACCATACTTCATGCCCTTTACCTTTTCTTCCTGCTCTTTAGTAAGAAGAAGACCAGTATAGTTGTCATTGTATGGTGGGGTACCTGACTATTTCGTATACCCTCACCTTTGTTTTATTTCAACCACAACTGATTGTTAATCATTGAATTGACCATTTTACTGGATCCCTCGAATTTTTTAAAATAAAGATCAGCCCTCTCAAATTAAGTATTTAAATTTAAAATCTCTGTTTTGGAGGCTTCCAGTTTAGCGGTTAATTCAGCGATTTCCTGTTTGATATCTAGGTGGTGACAACATTTTACACTGAATTTAGACTTAAGCTTAGAAAAGTCCTTCTTATGTGCTTCTCTTTTATCTAGGAAGGCTTTCTCATTTTTCTTAAGTTTAAAGTTTTCAGATTTTACCACTTCCATTTCTCTAATCAAGCTATCATTATGAAGCTTATATAAATTTATTTTATCAATGCAAGCTTGAGAACATGATTGAGAACTTACCTTAGATGAGCTAGGAGAAGTGAAGGCCATGAAAGCGAATTGAAGTTCCTTAACTTGCTCCTCAGCAGCATTTTCTTCTTCACTGTCTTCAACATGAGCATAATTAGCAGTCTGATTGCTAATGTTGAGAGCAGCCATCTGATCATCCCAAGAAAATTGTTGAGCAACTAAACCCCTTTCACCATTTCTAGAGCTACCCCCAACTTCTCCTCTAGTATTTCCCACTGGAACCGTGTTTCTTTCCTTTGCTGGGTTGGTACATTCACGAGCAAAGTGACCTGGCTCGTGACAATTGTAGCACCTCAGAGTGTCCTTGTTAACGCCCACCTTTTGATTATTTGGCATATTCCAATTATTCCTTCCTGTTCTCTTAGTAAATTTCTTAGCCCGAAACACTGCCATGGCGATTTGCCAAGAGATATCCATTTCTTCTACATCATCTGGATGAATTTGATCAAACTCAGCAGCAACTACAGGTTAAACCAAATCTCCAGCAAGGAATGCATGGTAGCAGTTCATAAATCGCGCCACTAAAGCCATGTTCTCTTGAGTCTCCTTTGGAATAGAGGGAATCTGACTAGAATTCTGACCAGGAGCAACACCAGATGATTGGGGTTTAACATTAGCAACAAGAGATTGAGCGGGTTTAGTGAAAAAGACTGGATTTGGTTGCGGTGAGGTTGAAGATGATTGGCTCTGAGTGGATTTAAACATTTGGAAGTTGCTTTGAGGTGGAAATTGTTGTTGTCCCTGAGTTGTTATGAACATTGAGAAGTTGTCTTGTGAGATAGGTGTATTATTGGAAGCAACATTGTAACCAGCTGCACTGTAGGAGTTTGCGTGGTTTATAGCACGTTGTTTGTCATATATGTCACATGCCTTAATGATATCCATCATCTCGTATAATGACAAACTATTGAGATCTTTGTCTTTTTGATAATCGCAACATTCATATCCCAACTTTTAGTCAGTGAGTTCACCAACTTATTGTTTATTTCAGCAGTTGCTAGATAGATGCTCGCATATCTCATCTTAGTCACAAGGGCATTGAACCTATGAAGCCGAGTCTCCAACGATTCTCCCAGAACATGATTAAACATATTAAATTTTTGTCACAGCAGATCTTGACGACTTCTCTTCATGTCTTCATTCCCTTCAGACACCTCAATTAATGCTTCCCACAGTGCCTTAGCAGATTGCAGTTCTCTAAATCTCAGGGCAATCTCAGGTGAGAGTGCTATAGTCAAAGTTGAAAGTGCCTTTTCATCCTCTTCTACTTTAGCGAGATCATCATCATCATACATTGCAACATGCATCACATCAATTTCTGTAGAGTTCTCACGTTGGTAAGTAATGAATTGAGGACCCCTAACTATGCTTCTCAATTTTTAGCATATTTCATTTTGACATATTTCTCGAATCGAAATTTCCACTCGCTAAACCCCTCATGAGACAGCAGACGGGGTACGCCAGTAGTGGTTCCCATTATGGAATCCAGTTCTTTGTGAAGTAAGGCATTGGATGATCCATTAGTTATTGAGTCCATGTTAGTTTAACATTCCAATAATTTTAAAATCCAAGAATCAAAGCCCAAACAAAATTTGGTAGGCCCAAAAGTGGAATTAACTGAGATCAGATTATTTCAGTGTTGAACGAGAACTATTATTGACCGAGAACATGTGTTGACAAAGAACACGCACTGACCGAGAACAGCTCTTAGTCTTGGCAGAGAACACTAAATATTGGCCGAAAACTCTTGATTTTGGCTGAGAACACTAATCTTGGCCGAAAACGATGAATCTAGGCCGACAACTCTTGAATTTGATCGAGAGCTCCTTGTTTTAAGTCAAAAACGATGAAATACACCCAAGGACGCCGAGAACTAGTTTGACCTGAAGATTATGGTAACAGCCAAATCCATATATTGATGGGATTAAATTGTTTCCAAGGATAATGCAATCTTTGACCAAGCCAGACATTATCCCTCTTCTCCGATCAACACTTTGCTGGAAAACAAATGGAAAAACACCAAGACACTAGATCTTAAATCCGTTGATATCAAACTGAGCCTTGAATGGTTCAAAAGGCTCTGATACCAATTGTAAGTCCCAAAACCGGATCTGTGCAATATGATATCAACCAACGTTATTGCGGAATATAATGTAGGGTGATTCAAGACAATCAATAACAAAACGAAGAACATATACGATTATGCTTCAAAACACACGTTGTATTAACGTCGGGTGCTTAAGAACTAGGTTACACAAACTCGTTCACCACACCAACAATATGAACGGCCAACCTCCAAACCCTATACACATTATCTATATATAGGATAGCTAACAACCAAGCCCAACATAAAGCCCGAAGCCCACCGAGATCACCAAAGGATCTTGGTTTACATACATAATCCAAACACAAAACCCATTAAACTAGAACTAAGTACAAACCACCACATATGGACCCAACAAGGTGTTTTCAGTTTCATAATCTATTTCGATTTTATTAGTTTGAATGTTAAAACTGTAATTGTATAATTGCTAGTAGAAGCATCACATTAGAGCCCCGAGTTTTTAAATTGTTTAACAATCAATTTCAACCTCGTCCCTCAAATGTTCATTAATTGTTTAAATATTATAACATTGAGGAGAATGTAAACCTCAAGTGTGGGGATGGGGGAAATTTGAAAATTTTTAGCCCGATAGTACATCGAAGAGTGTTCGGAAACCAAAGTAGTTAACTGTTAATTATTGTCATTAATGCCAAGTTATAGGTTTCTGGTCATGGTTGGTTTTTTAGCTTCTCGATAGTCTTACTCACAAATGTTTTTAAAAAAGAGAAGTTGAAAATGGGGTCATTTAGGCAGGGATAATGAGACAAGGGGATGGGTATACATGTTTCATATCGGCAGCCCATTATTCTAGACATATTGTGAGATGGCCCCCTATACTTAATACGCATATTATATAATACATATAAAACATGTCTTACACCATTGATTGAGGGAAGCCGGTATGTTTTACAAAGTTAGAACTTACTTGTCACATGCTTATCGAGATCTTAATACCACCACCTGTATGGAGATAGGACTTTGAAAACCCTTACATACACTTTCCCCCCACTAAATAAACATTCATACCCGACATTATCCCCCTATAGGAGCTCGTTTGGACAATCCTGTTTATTTGCTAAACCAAACATTACACACCATATCAGCCTTGCCCTTCATTATATTTTAACCCTATGTGATGAAATCCAGTTCGTTATCGAGTTGTATATAGTCAGTTGTTGAGCATAGTACACAATGTACGTATGTCTCGGTTGACTTGTACATATGTGTTTGTCAGAGTTGTGTATTTTTTTTCTTCAGTGTATTGTATATCAGTTTAGTAAAAAAAATTGAAACATTCAGTAAAAAGCCAAAAAGAAGTTGTATATTGATTAGTTGTCTGTGTATTTGTAAACTGGGTTTCATCCACCTTAGTCACTAAATATCCCTAATCCGCACCCAACCAAAAAGAAAATAGCGTTCAAATAAAGCAAGTAAGCAAATAGCGTTCAAATAAAGCAAGTAAGAAAATAGCAAGTTAGTATTAACAGTTGCGGTTTTGAATACTAGATAATAGTTAAATATATATGATACGCACATGTTCCCAAAAAGATTTAAAAATAAGTAAAAAGGGGAGTGATTACTCACCTTAGTAATAAGCAAGAGATAAAGAATAGGTAAGAAAGCGGTAAGTCAAGCTCTTCGGGATTTAGCGACGAGAAATCCTAAGTAACAATAATTGAGGAAAATAAATATGGATTGAATATCGAAACAAACTAGATAGAGGTTCTGGATTTAATGATCACGAGAGTTCTTGCGAAAGTTATACATTACTTTACTTATTATCGGTTTTATTATCATTTTTATTTAACAAGGTCTATCATAAATTTTTATAAAACTTTATAATTTAGATAAAGAGATTTCAATATAAAAATATGTTAAATGTATTTATTTATATATTTTTACTATTAATAAGGATTTCTTTTAAATTAATGTTGTAAATAATAGATAATAAATAATAAATAATAATATTTATACAAAATATGATCTTTTAATAAATACGTAAACTCTCTTTTTAATACGTGAATAAACGAGATGAATTTTAAATATACATTAAAATTATATTTGTATGAAAACCTTTATTAAACTATTTCACATACATATATATAATTATATGTATATATACATAAACATATATATACACACGAAAACTTAACGAGATTTAATGACAAAAACGTAAACGTTAGTATGTCGGTTCAATAAAATAATATTTTTCTTATTGCTTAAATGTAATTATCATTTATTATAATTAATTTATAAAAAATAACCAAAACTAATAAAAGAACAAGATCTAAAAATCAGGGCGGCCGGGTTCGAACCTGCGACCACCCGCAAACCCAACACACTGCCTAACCAGTTGCTCCAGCTTGACAATTGAGTAACAGATGAAAAAAAATTAACGTATACAGAAACATTCGACCCCAAGATTGATATAAACCCTAGAATTATAGTTTGATATATTCCATTGTTGTTCGTTTGATTAATGTTAGGGGTATGATAATACTGATAAAAACGATTTTGCTATATATAAAAATTACCAGAAACATTGACGAATTACAGTTGAACGACATCATCTTTCTAGCGGCTTGATATGGAGATCGATTTGGACTTCACGGCTTGTATTACTGAAATTAGATAAGGGGGTTTTGATCGTGATGATTAGTGGATGATTTCTGCCAAATTAATTGCGTTATAGTGATCGTTATAAGATAATTCAATTACCCGGGTTAGGTCGGCTCGTTATTATTAGTAATACGTATCATATATAATCTAATTTCCTAATTCAATGAGTCGGTATGCCGTAATAGGGAAGATTTACAAGTATATGATTTGATTTCCAAGTATAAGCCGAGAATTGTGGTCCAAGATTGCTAAACGGGTTCCGAAATCGCTAACTGGTTTGGGGCAAACGGGTTTGGTTAAAAGAATAGATATTGCACTTTAGTCCTTGGAGGATGAAGATGGAACAGAAATGGTTTAAAGTTTAGTTTTGGGTAAATAATGTATATTTTTCAAAGTAATATATATATATATTAGATAAATATAATAAGAAATTATAAATTGTATAATAATTACTCGATGAACGCGATATTTTCTTGATAAAATTTCCCAAACTTAAAAACGGGTCGGGTAACGGATATATAATATTAAGTGAAAATAAATCGAGTTGTTACACCAAAATCCATAGAGATTTCGATGTTCCCTTATAAAGATGTAAACAAAACCGAGAACACATTTAGATAAACAAACAAAGGCTTAAACAGTAAATTTGACCCTAACATTGTGAGTAAAGAAGGAAGAAAAAGTTACTTTTCATGAGTAAATTTGAAGAAATATTTTTCATCCTATATAACTTTTTAATACTTTTTGAAAGTGATTATGAAGGAAAGGAAGATTAATATAATAATATAGATATATTAAGTATTATTTTATTAAAAATGAAGAAAACAATATTGATTATAGTGTAATTATAAAGATAAAAAAATAAATAATATACAGAGAATGCTTTAAATAGTTCTATTAAAATGAAATGTGATGGGTTCAACATACAAAGGGCTACATAAATAATCCTTATAAATTGGTTTTACTAAATTACAGTTTCAAATTTTAACAATGCTCTAAAAGTAGCTTTCATGGGTAAAAGGACGAAATTACCCTCATGTGTCTCGCATATGATATGACTAAATTGAAAAAATTAAATTCGTTAGTGTAAAGAACTAAATCTTAGGAGAATCTAACTATATTATTAAACCAGTAAGGTTTAAGTTCATTTCCCATCTTCCTATTGGTTATTGATTAGACTTTCCATGTATATCAATGACTTCTTTAATTTTCATGTTAATAAAATAAATCAATAATAAATTTAAATAAGATTCATCAATTCTCTTAAAGTATTCTCTTTCATCTTTCATTTAATGTTTAATTTTGAATCTTTTATAATTATGTTTCAACTTAATAATTATAATTAATAATTAATTACGATTTCTTTATTATGTATACTATAACTATAATTGTCTTTTAAAACAAATTTTATTTTATTATTTTTTATTGATTTCATTCACAAGCTTTGTTTCTTCCCACCAGGTTTAATGTTTTTTAGATAATAGATAATATATAATTTAGATAATTAATTGATATTTCATCAATAGGATTCAATATAGAGAGATTACGGATTTAACTTTAGTATAATTGGTTCTAATATTATATTTATTAAAATTTATCAAATTGACCGGTTTGTACCATTCACGTAAAATTTAGGAAAGAATCATCCCTTTGATAAAGTCAATTGTTTAATTATGGAATTTCTATATTTGAATTAATTATTGTATATTATTTGATTAACTATTTGATTAAGCATAATTAAGGTTTACAATAATAACAGATGTTGACCCATTGACTTATTATTGTTTACCCATTGACTTACAAATTCAATGGTTAAAATTTGTATGAGTCAATCGGTTAATTAATCATTATTTTACATAAATTTTACATAAATATAAAATTTGAACCAATTATATAAATATCAATTAATTTTTTTAAATCATTAATGGCTCAATTGATTAAGGATTTGGTTAACCATCCTTAAGATTTACTATAAATACAAATGTTGACCGATTGACTGATTCTAAATTTAGCAATTATTGATTTAAATATATGGTGCTGATTTTAAATATTCTAATTGATTATATTGGATTTGATAATTAGTGTTCAATTATATTAAAAATGTGTTAATGTTAATAAATAAAAACAAAATTAGCAACATATTTTTTCACACCTTATATGAATTACTTAATTATTTAAATGTTGATTAATTATATTATGTTGAGTATTTTTATAACTTTCAATCATATGATTTAGTAGTTCATTATATTAGGATTTATTATAATTTTTTATATTAGATACATGGTTATTTTATAATATACATATACGGTGTTATAATTGATGATTAATTATATTATTGTAAATAAATAAATTAGTAATTATATTTTTACATTAATAAGTTTATTTCCGTAATTTTGAATATAGTCAACATTTAAATAATATTACATTTGTAATAATCTAATTTTGGAACATTACATTTTAGTAATTCAAAAATTTGAAAATCCATTAATCCTAATTCCATACTTTTCGTTCTTACTTTAAGTTTTTTGAAATTTTTTGAAATTCCCTAATTTTTTGTTTCTAATAAATTCCCTGTATACCTTCATTCAATAATCCAGTCTCCCATAATTCAATCCGTATAAATACTTAACTTTCATACGGTAATTCTTAAACCATCAAACCATCTTTAGCAAAAACGATTATCTTTGTGTCTAAGGTTATTATTTTGTGTTGTGTTTATATCATCCATTTTTGTATTCATTTTTTGGCTTAAAAGTGATTGTTCCTAAATGAATTTTTTTTTCACCACTAGCAAAATGGAGCCAACAAACGTCACCATGTTGAACCAATTGGATGTTCTTAACAGTGTCATAAAGGTGCGTATTTTGAAACTTTGGTGGCTGAAGGACAATTCAAAGACCGGGCAAGATTGGTCGATCGAAATAATTGTGCAAAACGAAATGGTATTATTAACACATTCATTAATTTACTATATTATTCATACAACTTTGTACTGATCGTAATAATAATGTGGCAGGGAAACAGAATGCAAGCGTATGTAAGGAAGCCTTGCATTCCCAGGCATGATGTGTGGCTTGGCGAGAATAGATCTTTGATTGTTCGGAATGCCTCACTCGGTGCAAATATGTCAACTTACAAATACATTGACTGCCCACACAAGCTTTGTTTCACAGCCGAGACTCATCTCTCAAATTCCTACGAATTTGAAGGTCACTTGTATGGACTGAAGTTTTGATGACATAAAATCCAAAAACTTTCCACAAAATGGAACTATAGGTTATTTGTATTTTTTTATTTACAACATATTTTTGATTCTTATACATTTTGTAAATAACTTTCAACACAATAACCCTTATGATATATATAATTATTGATATATTTTATTTGTAGATGTCATCAGACATGTTATCAAGTTTTTTAATAACAAGAACTCATTCTTAAGGGAAGCTCAACATCAAAACCGAAGAACAATGGAGTTTTCAGATTTGGGGTATAATTATTATATTTATTTATTTTATTTAGTTATTATATATATATATATATATATATATATATATATATATGTGTGTAGTTGTGTTAATTTAATACTTTTTGATTCAGTGGTAATGCTATCTATCTCACTTTGTGGGATGACTATCTTAAGCAGCTTACCAAATATGTTGCCGAAAACCCGAATGAGGAATATCTTATTATTGTTCTCCAATTCGCAAGAGTCAAGTACTATGGAGGTATTTTTAACAACCTTAAAGTGTGTAGTTTTGTTTTAATATTGTTTGACGGTTGTTAATATAAACTAATACATATAAATGTTTAGTTTCAGAGAATGTTTATGTCAACAACTCTTATGGTAGCGCTGTCTCACGGTTACTAATTAATGATTACTTATATGAGATGGTGGAATACAAAAAAAGGTAAATTTTTGCTACTACATAACTTAATTTATATCACTACATTATTTCCATAAATTTTTGGATCATCTATTCACTGTCTATTTTTAAACATAAGGTTGTTGGAAATTTCGGCTCAAGTGGAGGTGGAAATAAATAAACCAATCGGTTCGTCGATGTTGTTGACTGTAAAAGATGAGTTTCTAAAGAAGGCCCCGTTCTATTCAATAAGTGATCTTTGTACAATTATCTAGGAAACTATGAGTATTTCAAAGTTTTTATCAAGTTAATTATGATATCATGTTAATATTCCATGTTGTATGTTTTTTTAGGCCAAAAGCGTAATCATACTTGGTACTATGAAGGCAATTTCAAGCAACAAAGAATGGTATTATGTTGGTTGCAAACGTTGTGGGCGTAAGGTTTGTCCCACTTTTGTTGATGGTGTTAAGGTGTATGAATGTAAGATTGCAGATTGTAATTCTCAAGGGGTAACCGCTGGACCAAGGTAAATTTAAATTTAATTTCTAATATGGTACCATGTTTGATTATATAATTAATGGTTTGTTTTATGTATTTTTCCCCATTAAGTATTGACAACATGTTGATTTGTTCAGGTTCCGTATTCCAGTTCGGGTTCAAGATACGACCGGTGTTGTTTCTCTTACGTTGTTTGACTGTGATGCGAAGCAGTTGTTCAATAAGACGGCGGAAGAAGTTGTTATTGGTGATGCTTAGGTAACATATTGAACTTCAATAATTAAAAATTTTCATACTTCATAATATACGTTTTTGCACGTGTATTTATTACTTATCAATTAATATTTTCTGTGTTAAATGTTTGAGTATTATAAGAATGTGTTTTTTTGTTTCCTTTTAAAACACGTAACTTTTACACATAAATATAGTTGTTTACAATATAAAATGGTAAATTTTAGTGTGGATCAATCTTTTGATAATCATTAATGCATTCAGTGAGTGTCAGTATTGTTAAATAAAGAATAAATAGTGTTGAATTATAATAATTTTCTAACATTTCATATTTGTATATACTAAAGTCTTTCCTTTTAAATGATTTCTTATTTCTATATAATCCTTTTTGATTATTATAAATGCAGGTTGATGTAATGCAAGCTTTACCTGAAGAAATGAACGTTATCTTAGAAAGGAAATTTGCTTTTGTTATTGATGTTACTGACTACAACATCAAGAACTCATATGATGTATTTGGTGTCTCGAAGCTAACTAATGACAACGATGTCTTAAATGAGCTTGAGACGAAGCTTGCACTTGGTCAGGTATGATTTTTGTTTATTTGTTTTGCTATCTATTATACGTTACATACACATTTTTTTAATTTGTTTAGTTGCTTCATGTACTCCTTCTTCTGATCATGTCACTCCTATTCATGGCTGTGTTTCCTCATTTGATGAAAAGGTTAATTGTTCTCCTGTCATTGATTTAAATCTCAAGCGGAAGTTGGATGAAGCTTATGATGTTGAGGCTGAGACGGGCATGTCGTCAACTAAATCAAAGAGTGGTGAAGAAGCTAAAAAGATACCAATGGTGATGAAGTGGTTACCCTTGTCATGCCCAACATTTAGTGATCCGTGGATTTCTCAAGACTGTTTTGCAATTCTCTTTAATTTGTTTATGTTTCACTTTTAATTACTTTAGTTTTAATAATTGGTATTTTGTGTTGACATTTTGGTTTTTATTGGCACTGGTTTTGATTGGTGACTTTAGTTTTGGTACTCTTTATTTTGTGTTTAAGATTTTAATATAATGTTATGTCCTTGGTTTTTAATGTTTATCATGCATGTCATATGTTTATATTATATGTACATAGTTGACTACAGTTTTTGTTATTGATTTGTATATCAACTATATATTTCATTTAAGATTTGTATGAGAATGTTAATCATTTCAATTTATATACTTGATTACATTGGTAATGGCAACATGTGATGTAAATGATATTAGTTGTTGAATTATATTTTTTTTTATTTTTTTGACTTATTGCTATTATAATTTCCATCAACGATGTACCTCAAACCATTGTTCAATTATAACTTTTTTTATTCTTTTGACTTATTAGTTCTATCACGTATTTATCAATTAGAGATACTTGTATTACCTTTACACATAACAATGTTTATTGATTTACATATAAACTTACTTATTCACTTAATACAAACTTGTTCCCACTAATGTATTTAAAATTTTTGAAGTTTAGTATAGCTATTATAAATAAAAAACATACATACTTAACTTATCACATTTAGTATTTCAAAATTTAGTAAACCTATTATTAATAAAAAAACATACATAATTACGTTATATCACGTTTCGTTTCTTTTTAGTTGGTATCAAGGATAGACTTCAATATTGATTATCAAACACACTGGTGTAGGTTTAATTTTACATATCAAAATACAATAATTATAATATAGGTTAATTAACCACATAAATACATAATTAACTTATCACATTTCAAATTGAACCAATCACTTACAGTATACACCATGCATAACTAATTTGTGTATGACACTTATATTTAAACATATCAACTTAAAATTTAAACCATATTAAAAGATATCAATTTAAAATCTAGACCATATTTAAATATATCAATTTAAATTTTTAACTTACATTATAGTGATAATATAAATACAATATTTAATGTCGTAATCAAAATCTTTTAGCAAAAAGAATCCACAATAATATTAAAATAATATCAACATATTGAACTCATACATACCTATTGTCATCATCATTCATCAGAAGTTAACCAAAGCCTTCATCTTCCTCCTATCGACCGCCCAAATTTTTTCAGGTTAGATCTTCATGATCCGACTGTTCTATGTTAAAATAATCTGCATCGCCAGCACTTTCATTATTGTATGTTACCAAAACTTTCAACAGTGATGACCCAATTATCTGTAAATTTGTTAAAATTTAAACCAACATATTTGATACGTTTTAAACTCAACTTCACCAACACGATTGTTCTTGAAACTATTGGTGACTATTATTGTTATTATTTTGAGTAAATACATACACTTTTTGCGATTATAAACTATTTATGAATTTTCAATAACCATTGCCAACAATAAAGGCTACTGTTAGTTTATTAGGTAATCTAAACCGTGAATATAACTTTGTTGTATACTCTATGCTTCGTTATATTTTGGTATTATATTATTTGTATTGCCCATTTCAAGTTTGTGTATATGTTTTAACAACTTATTCATAATGTTTTCATGACCAGATAGTGATAATGGACATCCCTGCCGTGATTAAATTTTATGATCCTTCTCAAACACAAATGGTATAATCTTGAAATCACATATATATATATATATATATATATATATATATATATATATATATATATATATATATATATATATATATATTCAATAGTTTTAATTTTGTACAGGACTATTCCATTTACATGTTTTTGTTATTTGAAATTCAAGTTCTTCCAGCTGCTATTTGTGAGCATTTATTTAAAGGTGAACAGAGGATCGATATTTTGTGCTTTAACATTCATATGATAACGGTCATCTCATACGCATTGATTTTGTTGAGGATCAATATATTTTAACTCTCGGATGAAATCAATTTGTTCAGCGACATAATCTTGTCTTCGGTGATGTTTTGTGTTCGTTCCCGATAATTTACATGAAAGAAAATTTATATATCTTCTGGATCATCCTAATTATGATGAAAAACATTTGGAAGCCTCGGTTAAATACCCGACTCTAACGTACCTTGTATGTGTTTTTAGTTTTAACTTAAAAGTTTCATAGTTGTTAATATGTTTACAATTTAGTACGTGTTACTTTGATATATTAAACTTTTTGTTATTATGATTTTCAACATTTATTAGCCATTGAGGGATGATCATGTTTCTTGCTACCTTTGGAAACACAGTTGATGTTAAAACTCTTCATATTTATGTCGCTGGTGGTCCGTCAAGGGATCTACCGATTCATATTGTGAACACCGGTTATTCAACATTTGGTCTTGGTGGTGTGTGGGAGAAAGTTGCATTTTATGTTAATCTAACGGGTGGTGACCATGTTGTCTTCCAACATATTCGTGATACGTCCTACAGAATGTATGTGTTTGACTTCAATGGCATTGAACGCATTGACTTTAATCCTTTTATGGTGTATTATGGTCCTCATGTGAATCCAGAAATTGGTATTTTCCCCTTTCCTTTTGAAGAAGATAGTGATAAAGATAGCTAATCTGAAGACCTTATCGACGGTTTGATATTCTAACCTTTGTTTTTAAAAATTTTTAAATAGCATTTTTGAAACGTGTGTTTGTAATTTTGTATTTAATTCACCCTTCAGTGGCTGATGAGGAGTTGGAAGTTATTGATGAGATATTTGAAGATATTTCTGATGAGGAATTTGATTATGAAGCAAAAAAATTTCTAGATGTTGTAGTTAGCAATAGATTGGTAAGTTATATTGGCTTGCAACACATTTAGTTATTATACATGTTTTTTTCCACCTTATATTCTGTTAATATGAAATGTTTTTGAGACGTCCCAAATTTGTATTGTTAGCGTTTGCCCATTGAATTTTCATGTGAGAATGGATTGGATGTTGAAACGGATATGATTCTAATCAATCTAGCTGGATCAGATGTTTTAACCGAGATACGCATCGAAAAAAATGGTTTTAGAGACCGCTTCCGGGTTCATGATTGGGAACAGTTTAGGATTGATAATCGTATTCCGATTGGGAGCCGTTGTGTTTTCGAGTACAACCGAAACACGCGTTCATTGATACTTTATGAAATTCAATGATCCATCTTAACATTTCCGGTTAGAATCCTATATCAAGTGTTTTTTGCAGGTTGAAGTCTTTAACCTTTGTCTGTTTTTCATTTTGGTTATCCGTTTTGATGGTAATGTAATGACTAAGCTGTAATATGTTTACCTTTGGTTGTATATTTAATATTTGGATATTAAGCTTTGTTGGTCAAATTACAATTTAATTATGTGTGTTTATTGTATTTAAATTTATCCTATTTTGTATTTACTTTTTGTTTTAACTCAAATGATGTTTAAATATAACTGGAACATCAAATGGTTCAATAAAAAGTTGCAATACATATTTTAATGAATCATTATATTTTGTACCATTCATGTATTTAATTATTTGTGTTACTACTATTCAACTTTATATGTTACTTACATTAAGTTCAGCATATCACACGTTATTAGTTCCAATTTTTTGATGTTTTTGTCAACCTTCACACCACTTTTTATGCTTACAAAGTAAATATTTAATTATTATGTAATGTATATTTATATTTTACTATAAAACTATACTAATTATCTCCTTGACGTGTGTATTTGAAAACATATATGTTTATATATTTCTTACTACCGATTTATTTGTTGATTTCTTTAATACATATACCACTTTTAATCTGTCAGCATTAATGTTTAAAACTTTATGATAGACCACAGATTTTGTTTCTATAATACAAAATTTTAGTTTATAATACAAAAGAAAAACTTGTAGAAATTCCCTTGAATTCAGACTTTTAGTATTATGCACTTGTACAAACAAACAACTGATCCTATAAATTAGCCCAAAGAATATTCAGTCGTGATTATATTCCGGACTAGTATTGTGGCATAATTACTGATATTCTCCTTTTATACTATAAATCACATTAAAGCAATAATATGTTGAAGTCTATGAATTATTATTATACCGTGACAGTTTTAAGAATGTAGTCTTGATTTGTTACAAGGTACAATTTTTGTCTTTGTTATTACTAGTTTTTTGTTAGCCAGTATGTTAAATAGCTATATGATTGTTATTCAATCCTATAGGTATTGAGAATGAGATTTCGTTTTTCCCTATTTAAAAAAAAAGATGTAATTTAAATTGTATTTTAATTAATACACATTTGGTTTTTGAATGTATTCACAATGATATTCTCCTTTGTACTACTATTCGTTTAACATGTAACATTATAAATTTTTTGTAGATGGATTATCCTGGGTTTTATGTATGTTATGATTCTTCTTTAGAAGTTACGGTAATCGAAACATCTTTGATGATATCTATTTTTTTAAACATATTTACAGCATTAATATTTTTCCAATAACCGATTAATTATGGTATGATTTCTTTTAACTAATAGGCCTTACCCAATCACGCATGTGTCCAACTATTTCCACATACATTTGATGTTCATCGTGTTCTTATTGCACATCTATGGGACGAATTGGTTCTTGAAGGTCAATTAGTTGAAGGTAATTATATATTCATATCCGGTTGGGATCTATTAATCAAGGAATCAGGCTCTCAATTTGGTGACTATTTGGTATTTATACCAATGGAACAAAATCGATGAAACTTTATATCCGTCCATCAAAAACCACGTATGGATTTCTGGGTTTATGACTCATTTGTTGTCGACCCGACTTTAAACTATCTGGTTAGTATCATTTTTAATAAATGGTATATTTATATTATATTATTAAATCATTATTTATTTTGTGTTATTCAATATAATTATTTGTCCATAAAAATATTGTAGGCATTGACGGGTGATCATTTAAAGACAAATCTGTAACATCCTACTTTCGTTAAGAATTAATAAAATAAATTTCGTTTATTTTATAGTGTGTCGTTACTGGTTTAATAAATAAATTAATAGAAGGTGGGCTTGGACCTTAGAAGATGGAAAAAGAGATGGAATGGGCCTTAGGCCCATGGGCTTAAAGGAGTATAAATACCCCTTAAACCCTAACCCTTTCCATTTTTATCCATCTCTACACCATAGCCTACACCATCAAAAACACACACAAACACTATCCTATAACCCGAGCAAAGATCCGAAGGTGGAAACCCAAACCCGTTGGTGCTAGAACGTTGTAATGAACCGAACCTACATCAAGACCAGCTCGTGTTCGTGAAACAATTCGTTTAAGGTACGTTTCTAATGTAAATTTGTTCATTTAGGTTAGGATTCATATAGGTAATCTTAGATATTTATACATATGGTAAAAACGAATCAAACGTGATGATTCCTGCTGAAAACCATTAACATTTGATAGGTTAATCGATTGTTGGGATGAGCCGTATCTATATATCAGTTAAAACACCCTTTAAACATGAATGTTTAGCCGATTGGACACTTAGGGTTTGTTGGCGCTGGTATTGCGAGTCCATGAATACCAAATTCGTGTTATTTGGTTGAGATTTGAGGTTAAATGGCTGAATCCGTTGATGTTGACTGTGTGATGTTCTTGACGATTTTGACTTTGACCCCTGAGTCAAAGTCTGGATAAGCACTGTTGGTAATTCGTTAAGATTGATCAATTCCTTGAGCGGTCTTAACGAATGGGACTCATTCGTGTGACTTAATAACGAATGAACCTTTAATTCGTTATCTACCCATTCGTTATATTAAGATAACGAATCAGGTCACGTCAAGATAACGAATTAGGCTAACGAACTAGGATAGCGAACCAGATAACGAATTAGGTGATTCGTTACTCGCCAATTCGTTACGATTAAGATAACGAATCAAGTCATGTTCAGATAACAAATTGGAATGACGAATCAGACGATGATAAGGTGACGAATCATGATAATGAATTAAGGAAGATTACATAACGAATCAGAGGCAATTCTCTATAACGAATAAATTAACGAATTTGAAAATAATTTGAAAATCCTAGTGGAAAATGTGTTAAGACAGTTAATGAAAATAAAATTTTTCCAAGCTGACCTGGCAACTTAACCCCAGCTAGGGGCTCTGCCCCTTGGACCCCGCTAGGGGTTGCGGCCTCTAGAACCCCTCTGCCAGGGGCGCTTCTCCCGGACTTTTGTTCGTTGAGGGTAATAATTAAACTAGAAACGCGATATGGGTAGTGATAGTTAAATTGATACGTGTAATTGTTATACAGTTAGTCGTGCACAACTCAAGAAAGGAATAACCATAAACGTTGAACGTAACCGCATTCAGGTGAGTTTCTAGCCCCATTTCCTTGTTATGTTTTCGGGGCTGTGTGCATACTCGATGTGATAGATAATACACTTACCTTAAATGGTAAGTGTATGCCATGTATGATTTATATGTTTATTATGTATATCTTGAATGTGAACGAAAGCTTGTCGGTACGTGAACGATCTTTGGATATTGCACGTATTGACAAGGGAGGTATGTATAAGAATTATGAATGTGTATGAAAGGTATACGTATGACATGTGAGTATGTATGAATGAGTAAGGAATGTACATGTATGTTACCGGTATGTAAAGATAGAATGTACGAAGATGAAGAAGTAATGGATCAGACCCTAATATTATCTGAGATAGAGAAGAAAGGGATCAGACCCTAATAATATCTGAGATAGAGAAGTAAAGAGGGATCAGACCCTACTAATATCTGAGATAGACAAGAAAGGGATCAGACCCTAATAATATCTGAGATAGACAAAGGAAATATGGTTCATACCCTAATAATATCTGAGATAAAAAAGGAATGGACCAGACCCTAATAATAGATGAGATAGAAAAGACAATAATTATATAGTATGAAAGTAATAAAGTATGAATGTTTATATATACTTATGTAATGAAAGTAAATCGGTAAGGTAATTATTATGTGTCTTTGAATGCATAATTGAAGGCAAGAATATGTACTGTATAATGTATGACTAACTAGAACTCACTCAGCGTAGCTGACTTTTAGTATGCACGCAAGTGAGTAGGATGAGACAGCTGGCTTGAGCGAGGACATATGGCAGAAGAATAAGAGTATAGCATCTGAGAACGCATGATGTTTTATATTTAATGTTTTAATCTTGAAAGACAAGAATGTTTTAAGACAAGTTATGAATTATTGTGTAATGTTTATGAAAGTTTTATATTTCGCGTAAAGTTTTAATTAACTCTGATATTTAGAACTGTGTTTATGAGTAAATCCAACGTTCAAAGTAGGGTACCGGAAACTGGGCATTACAATATCATACCTTAAACCACGATTACAAATGGGTTATAAGTACTGTTGATGGAATGTCATGGGATGTCCTTTTAACAGTTATACCCAATACTAATAAACATGGATTTACCATTGGATGGTCTAAGTTTGCTCATCATGTTAAGTTAAGAACCGGTGATTACATAATGCTTGATACCATACACTACAATGAGTTAGCATTGCATGTGTTTAGCATTGATCGTATTGAGCGCATCGATTTTGGTGTTCATCATGCGTATGGTAAAGCATCCTTAAATCCAGTTTCACGTTTTTAACAAGCATTGCCATCACACAAAGTCAGATAAATTGACCAACATGACCACGTACGTACAATCTGTTTTAATAATATTCGAATGGTTAGTGTTTTGGTATTTATAATTTTTTTTACAAACACATGCTACACATCAATATGTTAGATCCCTAAAATACTACATTTTTATTTCGTACATGACAGGGTATATCCTCTTGAAGATTGTCATACTGAAGACAATCATTCCTTTATACAATGATGGCGATGATGAATAATTATCTTCGTTGTTTCATGTTTTTTGTTTTTGTATTGGATTGTTAACTAAAGGCACGTTTATTTATGGTAATTCGGTATTTTAATTTTTACTCTATTCATTATATAAACTACCTCGACCTCGTATTCCCGGTTAATGAAACGATATATATATATATATATATATAGTTTAATGTATGAATCTGCAATTTCGTTTACGTACTACCGGAATTATTAATATTATATTAATTATTACCATACAATTTGTAAAATGTATTTTTTTACTATAATATACTGTTTAGTATGATATAAAACCGTGTTACACAACTATTAAAGCAAATATCATAACTTTCATACCTATTAAATCAACACACATCCAAATTCCCGGATATTTGGATCAAAATGTTAACCAGGGTCATTGTCTACATATTATAGTTTCAAATTTACAATAATTTAGTCTATTTCCAACCACAAAAAACCTTCCACAAAACACATAAACATCATCTTTCATATCTGGGAGCCATCTACTTCTTCAAACTTAAACAACAGAACATATTTAAATTGTTTCATCACCTGAGAATATAAAAAAAAATAAAAAAACAATTGCATTCCAATATGATACACCATTTAGTATATCATCAAACATCCTAATATTTTTTAATACTAATTCATCAAACTTATTATCATCAACAATAAACTAAATAATAAAATGAGTATAATACACAAATTCTAAAACATAGTTAAAGTTTGTTACCTGATGGTTCATCATCACAATCTAAATAATCGGCCACATCATCAAAATCGCCTTCATAGTTATCACAGTCCGATAACCATTTCACCTTCTTAGTTAGTTCATTTTCCAATTCCATGTGTGCAATATCTTTTCTTTCGTTCGCAAGCATCAAAACATCCAGCTCTCTAAGCATAATCAAATCATTAGATTCCAAAAGTGGTTTACGATTCATATTCTGGTATTGTCCATTTTCAAAGTTTAAGACCACTTTATTTTGGTTCGGGTAGTAAAACCATTCACTCACATGTACTGTAAGGCCCCGTTACAGGTGCCTCACTTTGGACGCTGGATTTACTCATGAACACAGTTCTAAATATCAGAGTTAATTAAAAGATTCGCGGAATATAAAAACTTTCATACAACATTTCATAACAAACCATATCTTGTCTTAAAACAACATCTCGTCTTTCAAAATAAACAAATCATTAAACTTAAACGTCTTGAGCCTTCCGATGCCAGTCTCTTATTCAATCCCACGTGTCATCTCAAGCGAGCTGCCTCATTCTACTCACATGCGTGCATACTAAAATTCAGCTACGCTGAGTGAGTTCTAGTTAATCACATAACATACAATACCTTCACAACTACATACTTTCGCTTATAATACACTTACTTACCTTCGCACTTTCTTTCATTCATATACTTACCTCACGTTATAAAGAGCTTACGCTCTATAACCTTCGCATATATTATTAGGGTATGCAACCCTTTAACCTTCGCATATATTATTAGGGTATGCAACCCTTTAACCTTCGCATATATTATTAGGGTATGCAACCCTTTATCCTTTGCATATTTTATTAGGGTATGCAACCATTTAACCTTCGCATATATTATTAAGGTATGCAACCCTTTAACCTTCGCATATATTATTAGGGTATGCAACCCTTTAACCTTACCTTACCTTTCATTATCATATCCATACATTTAATACCTTACAAAACATAATTGTACATACTTTCGTATTCACATACACATATCATACATACTACACTATACTTGCCTTAACAGTACGTGCAATACCCGAAGGTTGTTCACGTACTGTCAAGCGTACACACATAAATATCAAGACATACACTTAACATTTAAGGTAAGTGTATTAACATTCACGTCGAGTATGCACACAGCCCCGAAAACATTACAAGGAAAATGGGGCTAGAAACTCACCTGAAGTCGGTTACGTTCACCGTTAATAGTTATTCCTTTCTTCAGTTGGGCACGGCTAACTGTATAATAATTACATGAATCAATTAACTATCACTACTCATAATGTGTTTCTAGGTTGATTATTGACCGCAATGAACGGGGGTCCGGGGGCAGCGCCCCTGGAAGCGGGGTCTAGGGGCGGCAGCTCCTAGCAGGGTCCAAGGGGCAGAGCCCCTGGCTGGGGTCGATTAACTGTCTTAACACATTTTCCAATAAGATTTTAATCCATTTCTCAGCGAACTTAACTTTTGGCGAACTTAGTATTAAGCGAACTTAGTATTAAGCAAACATGTCAGTAAACGAACTTAACCATCAGCGAACTTAATCAACAGCGAAGTTGACATAAGCGAACTTACTTGACGAGCTTGCTTAGCGAACATGCTGGGCGAACTTGCTGCGGGCGAAGTTACCCAGCAGCAGTTGCGGCTCATCCCAAAACCCCTATAAAACACGACCCGAAAGTGCATAAAGTTTGGACCTTTAAGATTAAAACGTTCAATACTAGGTCTAGGGTTTATTTTTAAACGAGTCATAGGCAGCCGCGGGTTCGTTAAGTTCGTTTCTAACATCAAGTTCGCTACTTTAATACTCTTTTATACCCGATCTTCTCTAGGTTCAAGTTTCAAGACCAAACGCTTATATAAACGTAAACTTTGAAGGTCAAGAACATACCTTTTGTGTTCGTTTGGATCTCGTTTAGCTTGTTTATGAACTCTAGATCTTGTATAAGCTTGTATAATAAAGATCTACACGAACTAGCGTTCACTTGATCTCGGATCCCTCTCTACTCTCTCGGCCGTAAGTGTGTGTAGTGGTATGTGTGTTTTTGGAGTGTGTAGGAAATATGGAAAGATGAAATAAGGATTAGGGTTTTAGGGTGGTTTAAGGGGTATTTATCCCTTAAAGCCCATGGACCTAAGGCCCATTACCGTTTAATCCACCATAATTAATCCAAGTCCATGATCCTTTATTAAACACTAGCTAATATTATTTAACGCTCGAAAACTTAACGAAATCTTCCTTTATTTAACATTATTATATTTAGGACGTTACATGTACATATGGGACAACCGGCTGGTTATGCTCTTCAAGAAAGTCACGTAACACAGTAATGAGATTGATTTCCACTTCACATGGTATCTCGTTCTTAAGTCCAATTTCATGTATTTGATGTTTCAACAGATGGTTGAATAACATAACCGACTCGATATTGTCTCTTTGTACTATGGTTAAATCACTCAATAGAAATTGGTATTTTCTCAAATATGCATAGTATTTCCAACCAACAATGGCGGACATTATGAAAACCGATTAGAAAATATATAGAGAGATGAAGAAATCGTTCGAATGCAAAGATGAAAAATAATATTAGTATTTAATGTTAACCAAATAAAGTAAATGACGTTTTTATGTTTCCAATGATTTATAATAATGATAGCTATCTATTAGAGTATACTAATAAATATTAACCCTATTTTACTGATTTCTTATTATATAATATTATATTTTACATTTTTTCAATAATCCAAATTGAAATAGTAAGTAAATATAACTGCTAATAAAATATTAAGTTTATAATAATGGAGCGTATTTTAGATTGTTTAAATATTTTTCATGTTTTTTAAGATATTATTGGTTTTACGTTAGATACTGAATGATGAAGTATTTGATTTGTAGATATATAAATATTTTTCAAAATGACTCATCGATTAATTTTCTTTAAATTGAGCTATTGAGAATTTAAATGTATTCATTAAAAATATGAATACTTTTACTGTATTTTTATTTTCTTATAATTTTATATTACAAAATCAATAAGCAGGTTAATATTTCGTAAGTGAATTAAAATAACTTAATATTTACATGGTGGAAAAAATTAATAATAACTATCCCTCTAAATAAGGCTGAATTGGAGGCTTATGTTATTATATTTTTAGAATCACATAAAAAAATTCAAATATTATCTAAATATACTAACACAATATTGCACCTAAAGTTGTTAAGTTATAATGTCTTTTGCAGAAACATAATTTATGCCAAGTTGATAGCTTCGTCTTCCCTTAACATATGTTTACCATAACACATAAAGTTTCATACGTAAATACTATATATTCTGTGAATTTCATGATTAGCCTTTGAAAGTCTATATATTATAACACCAATACGTTAATAATAATTCATTATAGGTTATGAAGGTTTATATTGAAGATTGTTAATGACTTCCATTGCGTGAAAAGTTTAGTGGTATTATATAATTGTAATTGACAAAGGTATGAATGTTAATGTTGTAAAATGAAATGTTTTGTTAAATAAATATAATCGTACGACATGATAATTACATTTTATCTATTTTGTTGTTGTTTTTTTAATTTCATATGATAACCGTATATTTTTGTATATTTTAGATGTCTTCAAGATCCAAGAAACGTAGTATTATAGAGTCACCCTCTTCCAATAAGAAAAATCATTCAAACGGTTAGCCATTTTATATATATTTTGTTTACCTATAAATGTTATATTAATTCATATATTTTAAATACGTGCAGTGTCATCGTTAAGAGAACCATTGAGTATCATATAAAACAGTAATGTTTTTATTTTTTTGGCGTTAATATGGTTACATATATCTATATTAAATTGCTAATTTATTAGATTGAAAAAATATTTTTGATTGTGGTATATACAAACTGACCATACATAATTAATAACATTTGTTTTATTAATATAATTAATTTAAGAGTCACACCAAAAGAATTTCATTTACCATATTTTTTTGGAATACCTCTCAGTTTATATATAACCTTTTTTAACCTTTTTAAATTAATGTTTAGGTATAATTACATACAACTTTGTTAAAAATCAAGCACTTTCTGTTTTAAACTGAAATATGTGTTTTATAAATGATTTATTTTACAAAGTCTGTTTTAACAATTAATTTCATATATATTTAGCCAATTTGTTTACTGATATTTATATATAAGCAAATGGGTTTTTGTTCATTTTCACATATTACATAATCATTGTTGTAAGTATATTAGAAACTATACCTTACTTTTTATACAGAATAATGTAGTTCTTTAAGCATGTATAGTTTATTTTATTCTAGGGTTACATTTCTGTACTAACAAATAAGTATTTATAGTTTGCTGTCAAATAACATCAATTAATGTTAATCAATCACGCTTTGGAAAAGAGAATCAGCATCCAACTTCTCAAGAAGCTTCCATATATACCAACTCAATTAACACAGGTTACTTATTTTTAATCATTTACTCATTTGGATATAGTACTTCTATACATACTTGATTTGATATCTTATACAAAAATATTTATTTAATATTTGTTCTGTTTTAAAAAAATAATAGTTGTCACCATACATACCAAAGAAGCAATTGCCGTTGAGAATTGAAGACATAGAAAGATGGTTATGGACCAAAGGAGAAATAAAAGAAACAACCCAAATATAGGTTCTA
Organism: Bidens hawaiensis; assembly: GCF_021521415.1. Lineage (NCBI taxonomy): Eukaryota > Viridiplantae > Streptophyta > Magnoliopsida > Asterales > Asteraceae > Bidens > Bidens hawaiensis. Next base: position 2,370,166 of record NW_027491014.1, read on the forward strand.
CATCAAACGATAAGTATCTTTTTTGATTGTAGTAATAGAATATATTAGTTTGAAATTTAGATTGTTAAAAACAATTTCCTTAAGTAGTAGATAATGTGTAATTTTATTCAACAGTAGCATTTAGCTATGTTGTCTATCTTTTCGTATACTTGAAAACGTGACACACTATCTGTGTATGTTGTTTGCACGCATGTTAAAGCAAACAGTATGTCAAAAACAATATATATTTTTACAAAATTAATACCCATCTATTAACGTAATTTACATTTTAAGCTATACATACGCAAATAGTTTTTGTAATTTATTTATTTTGGCAGCTACCGGTGTTAGGAGATTAAATAAGATGATAAAATTAACTAATGCCACTACTTCACAAATTAGGCAAGAGTATCAAGCATCGGCATCTTTATCCACATTTAACGCCACCGGTCAAAGTAGTTTAGGTTGGTAAAGTTTTACTTATTTAATGTACATCGACATTGTTATTAATTTTCTCTTTTCGTAATTAAAGGATTATATTTAAGTTGTAATTATTTAATAATTTTGTAGTTTGTTCTACTCACACGTTACAAGGTCCGTTATCGGATAACCAAAGGCTTGAGATGATGTTTTTAGACGAAAGACAAAAGACCGGTACTCTTCAAAATACAAATCAATGACAAGGAATAATATATTCAGGTAATACAACTGAATTGGTATTGTAAAAAAAATATTGGTTTATAATACTCATCAAGGATTTTATGTTTTTTTATAAAATTAAACTACTTTTCGTTTGTAGGTGTCAATGTCTCATCCACTTATCAGTTGACGCTATTGTCTAATATTATGAGGCAAAATTTTAGCTCTTCTTCAAATATATCAACCCTTGGATGTTCGGCCACTTTTAATACATTCACTGTTGGATTATCATCAATGCAGCGTACATCTCACAGAAATGTTCATATAAATGAACGCATACGTATTGCAAACTTAGATGAATTTAATTCATCTGATGCTCCCGACGATCATGCCAATATTTACAAAGGGATATCTATAGGTATGCATCAAAATAATAATTTATATGATTTTTGGTGTATTGTTAAGTACATTTTTGTTAGTAAATTTACCAATAAGTTTTATTTTGTTTTTTATATAAGTATTCATCATTTTTCGACAACGTATTTAGATCATGGTGATCAAAACTTCATATGTGGAATGTGCAATGCATTATTATGGGAAGCCGAGAGAAAAAGAGGAAAACAAACAATGGGATTACAACTTACTCACTTTGTTGTAGTAATGGGAAGGTGCAATTTCCTAAGGTGAAGTTCTCACCATTGAGTTACGTAAATTTGTTCCTTGGTCATGATAGTACGAGCAAGTTTTTTTTGAAAAACATTAGGCGATATAATTCCATGTTTTCATTTACGTCTCTTGGTGGGAATGTCGATAATTCAGTTAATAAAGGAAATGTGCCATATAGTTTCAGACTTGTTGGAGAGAATTATCATTCCATGGGAAGTCTTCTTCCTTTGCCTAGTGAAAACCCACGTTTCTCTCAACTATACAATTACGATACGGAGAACGAAATATCAAATAGACGATTCATTTTTCGGTAGGTATTCTTATTTTTTAAATATTGAAATCTAAAATTTTTATACCTTACTAAAGCAATTTAAGTTTTTGTCCATATATATATGTTAACCCCTGTTTATTTTGTTATTCAGAGATACGGAATCAAATTCTGAAGTATTAGATAACCAGATAATTCATTATCTTAAAGACACGTTGGATTCTCAAAATCCATTGGTTAAAAGTTATCGGATGGCAAGGGATTGTTTTCAACAAAATCCAAATGTGGATTTTAAGTTGAGAATAATTGGAACACGACAAACAGATGCAAGGACTTACAACTTGCCAACAACATCTAAAGTGGCAGCATTAATCGTTGGAGATATTGGTGAAGCAATTGATAAACCAGATATAATTGTTACAACTCAAAGTGTAGGTTTACAACGTATCAGTGAATTGCACCCTTGTTATGTTCCTCTTCGGTACCCTATATTTTTTCCATATGGTGATGATGCTTATAAAATTGACATAGCGCATCGTGAACTTCGAGGGTCGACAAAGCGCAAACGCAAGAAGTGCACAATGCATGAATTCTTTTCATACAGGTTTCAAGATAGGCCACATGGTTTTTCGTTGAAATTAAACGTTGGAAGACTGACTCAGCATCTATTTGTAGATGCCTATACAGTGATAGAGACTCAAAGGTTGCATTATGTCCGCACACAACAAAAAAATCTTAGGTCTAAAACTTAGGAGAACCTAATAAACATACAATCGGCTGGAACCTCTGATGTTTCTACCGCCGGACAACGTATCATTTTACCATCATCATTTACCGGAGGTGCTCGATATATGATGCAGAATTATCTCAATGCAATGACTATATGTAGATGGTTTGGTTATCCAGATTTCTTTATCACCATAACATGCAACCCAAACTGGCCCGAAATCAAACGATTTTTACTAAACAAAAATCGCACGTCCGAAGACAGGCCAGATATTATGTTTATGATATTCAAGATGAAACTTGATTCGTTAATGAAAGACCTGAAGGACAGGGTTTTGTTTGGAAAGCTTCAATGTAACATTTCGGGTTTTTTCACTTTCATTTTGTAACCGTTACCCGACCCATTTACGGGTCCGGGCTCGATAATTAATAAAATTCCCGTATTTATCGAATTATAATTACTTAATTATTTATTTATCATTCCATCAATTTAACGTTGACACTTTTAACCCAAAATATAAAGTTCCCACCATTATGTGTCCACCCCCAAACTTGAGGGTTCTATATGTAAAAATTGTTATATCCATATTATGATATGGATATCCATCTCCAAACCCGACCCACATTCATGTTTCTTGAACCCTACTCTAATAATCATCAATTTTGGATAGTAAATCAAGTTGAAAGCACCAATGTGATCCGTGAATCATTATTCCATAACAAACACGACATTGACCGACAATCAATTTAAGTAAATAACATCTTTTGATTCGTTTTTTTTTTCCTAACCGACACCCAATGACAGCTATGACCGCGTAAAAATTGGTTTTATTGCAATTAAATTCAAAGATACCTTCCTTGTAAGGTGACCGACTATACCCCCCCCCCCCTATTTAATTGAATCGTTTTGCACCTACAATTGCTAGTTCATCGCAATACTTGGCCGGCCCTGTTCTTCGTCATTTTCCCTCTTCTGTTCGTCATCTAAGGTAATTAAACATAGGTTTTAAATCGTGATATCATGTTCATCAATAACCCTAAACTTGTTTAAATCAATTGTTAACGCTTTGGTTTAATTGAAATCCTAGGGTTCTTGGTAAAAAAGGGGGCTGAACCCGTCCCTATTTATGTATAATCAATCAAGCCTTGTGCTTGAATGTCTCTACTGGTCTGCTGGGTAAAACAAATGGGTTTGGGAGTGGAGGTCGCGGGTTCGACCCTCCCACACCCTATTTTTATTGAAACATTTTCTTTTTATCAAAAACTCATTTTTTATAATAATGATTAATGTTTAAACAAGATTATTTTACTAAAAACCGACCTTTATAACACTCGTTTTCTTTCATATATATGTATACCCTAAGACATGTTTTCACTTATATATATATATATATATATATATATATATATATAAAGATACTTAAAAACTAAAGTTTTAATAAATATATGTACATATATGAATCAAGTAACTTTATAAAAACTAAGGATGATTTATTCAGTTATGTTTTTCTTAAATAAAAATAATGGTTTAATAATAAATCCTTACAAACATAATAGTATTATAATATTAAATGGTTATCGTTTAACTCGTATCGTGATCCTTATCTCAAGTATATCCTTTATTCTTATAGGCTTTAACGTCATTCCCTTGTGATTCGTTCCCTCATTTTCACTATCTTAATCATCCTCGTTCATCTTTGAGGTGAGTACCACATTCCCCATTTTTACTCGTTTTCATACTGTTTTGGGGACATATGCGTAACTTAGTATATTTTCACACTTTATCTATACACAAAACTACGATCGTTGTCTTATGTGTTAGCTAATCTCATGCCATAGTTTCTATATGTTTATGTGCTCAATGTGAACCGCATTCGGAGAGGTCCAGCATAATCTCAGAAAATAGTATGATCATACACTAGTCGATTTAGCTTTGTGCTTTTTCGGCATCTCATTTTATTTTCTCATTGGTTGATTTGTTAATCTCATTTGACTCGTTGCAGCTACGTATTTTATTATATATGTAAACTGAACTGGTGTGTTGCTCACTCAACCTCGTGTTGACAAACAATATTATTTTCAACGCATATGCAGGTAACCGTTTAATGTGAAGTGTGGACTTAGAAGAATTGTTTAAGGACTTATGCTAGAAGAGTTTATTTTGAGACTTTAAATGTTCATTTGAATTATTTGATGTTTTATTTACTTGGATTTCTTTTTGTAGTGAATAATGGTGTTATTTGAATTAAATAAATAGATATTTGAATTTTAAATATTTGCAAGATAGTAAACTTACGAGCTGTGACAATCAGTCCACGCCCCGGCATTTCCACCGTAGGTTGGGGTGTGACAAATTGGTATCAGAGTCGAAGGTTTAAGATAGGTCGTTAGAGTTGCCTTAGACACATGTTTAGGAGCCCTATACGTGCTTATCTGCTTACCTTATGTGTTCTAGTTGATTGTTACTGCTTTCCCTTAGTTGATAAGTTTTCTTATTATATATTATTGTCATGCACACACGCACTGCTCCGAGGCTATGCATCTAAACTTAAAATTTTATTTAAATTTAAAATCAATATTAGATTGCATTTTATTTGCGGGAAATTTCTTAAGAATTCCCACATGTGGTTTTCACTCGTTCTCCTTAGGGCTAGGTTATATGGCATGTCCCTATCATATGAAAAGGGGTGAGAAACTGTGAGTTGGGCACTGGCAAAACGGTTCCAAGAACCAAAGGTAATACGCTATTCCTTACCTGGGTGATAACCTGACCACAGTTGTCAACCCTATGGACCCGAGCGAGACCCATAAATGCCATGTGACCGACACCCTAAGCTGTCAACCGTAACCACACTAGTGGTTTCATTCCTATATACATTTTTAAACCGAATTCACGGTGATTCGTGGCTTAAATTCGGTAACCTTCCGATTATGGTTTTTACGTTATTTCAAGAGGTTAGTCGGGAATCCCGACTATCCATCTGTTAACTTGTTTCGTATTTTTATCGGATACTCCAACTACCCATATCTTGTTTCGATAGTTCGTTATTTAGTTTGGTCGGTTAAAGCCGCTTATCAGGCCGAAAAACTATATTGCATTGATAATTCGTTAATTAGTTGGGACAATCAAATTGCCATGTAACGCTCATGGGCTGTCCAACTCAAATGTTTGTTCGTTAATTATTGTTGGGCCATTCAAATTGCCATGGAAAGCTCATGGGAGGCCATCGACCCTAGATGCATTTCGTTATATTTTTGTGAAACTAACCTAACAGAAACTTAATGTTTTCAACTAACTTTGTTTTTCCCCACAAATATTTACACATATGATCCCCCAACTCATAAACCTTTACTCTTATTTTCCCATAGAATGTCGTCACTCAGAAATCACCGTCGTCATCAACTTTCATCTGGCTCACGCGACCGCCGCCTGGCTGCTAGAATCATGAAAGAGTTTGCTGCTGCTATGCCTGCTATTGTCACCCAAATCCAAAGCCTCAATTCTAATGGTTCAGCCACTTCGGCCACACCCAACAACTATGATTTTCGTAACTTCTTGAGCACCAAACCTCCATCTTATCGTGGTGAGGAAAATGCCACCGTCTTGCTCCAATGGTTTGAAGAAATGGAGAACATATTTATCCACTGTGAATCTCCGGATGTCAAACGGACCAAATTTGCTTTAAGCTGCTTTAGGTATCGAGCTGTTGTATGGTGGAATGCTCTGAGGAACGACCAAGGGTCGGATTTGGTCGTGGCTATGCCTTGGGAGGAACTAAAGGAGGCGATGAAAAAGGAATATTGTCCAGAACATGAACTGCAGAGGTTGGAAGTGGAGTTTTGGGATCTTAAGAAAATCGGGGGCGATAACTCCACTTATTCTAGCCTATTTCGTGAACAAAGACGTATTGTGCCGCATCTGGTAACTCCCGAGACCCGCGGAATTCAGAAATACATTCGCAGTCTCCCGCTCGCTTTACGGGATGCTGTAATGAGTCGTAACCCATTAACCATCGGTGAGGTAATGGACCTAGCTGCCTCCCTCACTGATAGTCACGTTCGGGATGGAGCCTTGTCCCGCAAGGATTCCAAGACCACACCCGACAAGACAAAGACCGACTCCTCTACCGATGCCAAAGCTGAGGCCAAACCGTCAAACAACAACAACCGCTTCAATAAGAACAACCAAAAACGTAAGCCCAACTACCAAAACTACTCCGTTAACCAATCCAACAACCAAGCCCCAAATGACCCTAATGCCCCAAACAAAAAAGCTTACTTTGGCCCACATCCCCTTTGTGACAAGTGTAACCGCCATCACCCGGTTCAATCCCGTTGCCGGTTGTTCACTCAATACCACTGTTATGGCCACCTAGCCAATACTTGCCGAGCACCGCCTGGTTCTCAAGTTGTCCAAACCCGGTCTGCACCCCCTACTGCTAGACCTGCTGCTAACCCTGCACAGCCCGGTGTTCCTAATACCCGAGCTTGCTACCACTACGGAGACCCTAATCATTTTCGTAATGCCTGCCCATTACTCACCCATACTAACCAATCCCATGTTGTGCCTGCACCTCCTTAAGTTACCCATCCACCGTAAGCCCAAGTATACCATGCACTGTACTACACTTCTCAACCCTACCAAGTGCAAATCTACCAACCTCAAGCCTATGCACCTCAAACCCATGCACCTCATGTGCCTCAGCTCATGGCTCCTCCATCGGCATCAACACAAGCTCCTGCAATTCAAGCTCCTCGTTTGAACCAAGTTGCTCAAACCCCTCAAGGGTCCAATGGTCGTGCGTTTATGATGAATGTGAATCAAGCTCAGAGTTCTAGCGATGTGGTGAATGGTACATTTCTCATTGATAATCATCATGCTTCGGTTTTGTTTGATACGGGTGCCGATAAGAGTTTTATATATTTGGATTTTGTGTATATTATTGATAAGCCTCGGGATAAGTTGTCTAGACCTTTTACCGTAGAAGTAGCCATCGGGAATTCCATTATGATTGACTCGGTAATTAGAGATTGCGTCATAGTCCTTAACAAAGTCGAGTTTTTAATTGACCTCATTCCGATGCAAATGGGTTGTTTCGCGATTTTCCCGACGTTTTTCCCGATGATGTCACTGGTCTTCCTCCGGGTCGTCAAGTCGAATTACGAATTGATCTCATACCCGGAGCTAACCCCGTAGCTAAAGCCCCTTACCGTCTTGCACCCTCCGAGATGCAAGAACTCTCGAGCCAACTCCAAGAACTCTCGGACAAGGGTTTCATTCGCACGAGTTCTTCTCCGTGGGGCGCACCTATGCTATTTGTCAAGAAGAAAGATGGTTCATTCCGCATGTGCATTGACTACCGTGAACTTAACAAGCTTACCGTTGAGAATCGTTCTCCGCTCCCTCGAATCGACGATATTTTCGATCAACTTCAAGGAGCCGCATGCTTCTCGAAGATCGATCTCCGTTCGGGTTATCATCAACTCTGAGTTAGTGAAGAAGACATCCCAAAGACCGTCTTTCATACTCGTTATGGTCATTACGAGTTCTGTGTTATGCCTTTTGGTTTGACAAACGCACCCGCGGTGTTTATGGACCTCATGAACCGTGTTTGTAAACCTTATTTGACAAGTTCGTTATTGTTTTCATCGATGACATCTTAATCTATTCGAAATCCGAGAGGGAACACAAGAATCATCTCCATACCATTCTTGATCTGCTTCGAAAGGAGCAATTGTATGCCAAGTTTTCTAACTGCGAGTTTTGGTTGAAAGAAGTTCAGTTTTTGGGCCACATTGTTAACGAAAAGGGTATTCATGTTGATCCTGCAAAGATCGAAACTGTTAAGAATTGGAAGCCGCCTACGACTCCCACCGAAGTTCGCTCTTTTCTAGGTTTGGCGGGTTACTACCGTCGTTTCATTCATAACTTTTCCAAGATCGCATTGCCCCTCACCGCTTTAACACACAAAGGTGAAACCTTTGTATGGGGGTCAAAGCAAGAAGAAGCCTTTGAAACTCTTAAGGACATGCTTTGCAATGCTCCTATCCTTGCTCTTCCAGAAAAAAATGAAGATTTTATCATTTTCTGCGACGCTTCTAACCAAGGTCTTGGTTTCGTTCTCATGCAACGAGGTAAGGTTATCGCTTACGCTTCGAGACAACTCAAGGTTCACGAGAAAAATTACACGACGCATGATCTCGAACTTGGTGCTGTCGTATTTGCCTTGAAGATTTGAAGACATTACCTCTATGGTACGAAGCGTGGGTGTTTACCGATCACAAGAGTCTCCAACACATTTTTGACCGAAAAGAACTCAATATGAGACAACGTCGATGGGCCGAGTTGCTTAGCGACTATGAATGCGAAATTCGCTATCATCCTGGAAAGGCGAATGTCGTGGCCGACGCTCTCAGTCATAAGAAGCTATTCAAATCGATACTTCTTACTTGTGTTCTTGTTCAAAATGATCTCGAAAAGCGTGTTCTCGATGCTCAACATGAATTCGTCACCGAAGGCAATATGTATGATGAGATGTCGTATGGTGCCGAAACCCAACTTGAACTAAACCCAATGGTCTGCTTTACTTTCTGAACCGCTTATGAATCCCCAATCGTGATGATCTTCGCACATTTATTATGGACGAAGCTCATAAGTCACGATATTCCGTACATCCCGGTGCGGATAAGATGTACGCCGACCTTCGTTATGTGTGTTGGTGGCCTGGTACGAAGAAAGATGTCGCTTTGTATGTTTCTAAATGTCTCACTTGTTCCAAAGTGAAAGCCGAGCATCATCGACCTTTTGGTTTGCTCGAGCAACCTCCCGTCCCCGAGTGGAAATGGGAAGGTATTGCTATGGATTTTATCACTAAGCTTCCTTCTACCCGCAAGCAACATGATAGTATTTGGGTAATTGTTGATCGTCTGACCAAGTCTGCTCATTTCATTCCCATTAATAGACTTATTATGTTGATCAATTGGCGCGTATCTAAGTTGAGAGGATTGTTTGTCATCATGGAACTCCGTTATTCATTATATTAGATCGCGATGGTCGATTTACTTCTCGTTTTTGGAAGTCGCTTCAATCCGCTTTGGGTACTAGATTGGATCTTAGCACTACTTATCACCCGCAATCTGACGGTCAATCCGAGCGAACAATCCAAACTTTAGAGGATACGCTCCGTTCTTGTGTTCTCGATTTTGGAGGAAATTGGGATATTCATCTACCGCTTATCGAGTTCTCTTATAACAATAGTTTTCACTCTAGGATTAGTATGGCACCTTTTAAATCGCTCTATGGTTGTAAATGTCGATCACCGATCTGTTGGAACAAAGTCGGTGAATCTCAAATCACTGGTCCTGAACTAGTCCTAGAAACGACTGATCGTATTCCTCAAATTCGTCAAAATCTCCTTGCTGCTCGTAGTCGTCAGAAGAGTTATGCTGATAAGAGACATAAACCCCTTGAGTTCAGTGTTGGTGATTTTGTTTTACTCAAAGCTACCCCTTAGAAGGGAGTTGTTCGTTTTGGAAAAAAGGGAAAACTAGCTCCTCGTTTCGTTTGTCCTTTTGAGATTATTGATAGAGTTGGTCATGTTGCGTATCGTCTCAAACTTCCTATTGAACTCTCTAATATTCACCCGGTGTTTCATGTTTCTAACCTCAAGAAGTTTCTTGCCGAGGGTAATCTTCACATCCCTCTCGATGAAGTTAGTATAGATGAGACTATGCATTTCGTTGAGCAACCTGTTGAGATTATGAATCATATGGATAAAGTTAGTAAGCGAAGCCGCATTCCTTTGGTTAAAGTTCGTTGGAATTCTAAGCAAGGCGCCGAGTTTACGTGGGAGCGTGAGGACCAGATGAAACTCAAGTATCCTCATCTTTTCGCTGCTGATTCTCTAATTTCGGGGCGAAATTCCCAAAAGTAGGGGATACTGTAACATTTCGGGTTTTTTCACTTTCATTTTATAACCATTACCCGACCCATTACGGTTCCGGGCTCGATAATTAATAAAATTCCCGTATTTATCGAATTATAATTACTTTATTATTTAATTATCATTCCATCAATTTAACGTTGACACTTTTAACCCAAAATATAAAGTTCCCACCATTATGTGTCCACCCCCAAAATTGAGGGTTCTATATGTAAAAATTGTTATAATCCATATTATGAAATAGATATCCATCTCCAAACCCGACCCATATTCATGTTTCTTGAACCCTACTCTAATAATCATCAATTTTGGATAGTAAATCAAGTTGTAAACACCAATGTGATCCGTGAATCATTATTCCATAACAAACACGACATTGACCGACAATCAATTTAAGTAAATAACATCTTTTGATTCGTTTTTCTTTTTTTTTACCTAACCGACACCCAATGACAGCTATGACCGCGTAAACGTTGGTTTTATTGCAATTAAATTCATAGATACCTTCCTTGTAAGGTGACCGACTATACCCCCCTATTTAATTGAATCGTTTTGCACCGGCAATTTCTCGTTCATCGCAATACTTGGTCGGCCCTGTTCTTCGCCGTTTTCCCTCTTCTGTTCGTCATCTAAGGTAATTAAACATAGTGTTTAAATCGCGAAATCATGTTCATCAATAACCCTAAACTTGTTTTAATCAATTGTTAACGCTTTGGTTTAATTGAAATCCTAGGGTTCTTGGTAAAAAAAGGGGGCTGAACCTGTCCCTGTTTATGTTTAATCAATCAAGCCTTGTGCTTGAATGTCTCTACTGGTCTGCTGGGTAAAACAAATGGGTTTGGGAGCGGAGGTCGCGGGTTCGACCCTCCCACACCCCATTTTTATTGAAACATTTTCTTTTTATCAAAAACTCATTTTTTATAATAATGATAATGTTTAAACAAGATTATTTTTCTAAAAACCGACCTTTATACCACTCGTTTTCTTTCATATATATGTATACCCTAAGACATGTTTTCACTTATATATATATATATATATAAAGATACTTAAAAACTAACGTTTTAATAAATATATGTACATATATGAATCAAGTAACTTTATAAAAACTAAGGATGATTTATTAAGTTATGTTTTTCTTAAATAAAAATAATGGTTTAATAATAAATCCTTACAAACATAATATTATTATAATATTAAATGGTTATCGTTTAACTCGTATCGTGATCCTTATCTCAAGTATATCCTTTATTCCCTTAGTCTTTAATGTTGTTCGCGTGTGATTCGTTCCCTCATTCTCACTATCTTGATCATTCTCGTTCATCTTTGAGGTAGTACCACATTCCCCATTTTTACTCGTTTTCATACTGTTTTGGGGACATATGCGTAACTTAGTATATTTTCGCACTTTATCTATACACAATACTGCAATCGTTTTCGTATGTGTTAACTAATCTCATGCCATACTTGCTATATGTTTATGTGCTCAATGTGAACCGCATTCGGAGAGGTCCAGCATAATCTCATAAAATAGTATGATCATACGCTAGTCGATTTAGCTTTGTGCTTTTTCGACATCTCATTTTATTTGCTCATTGGTTGATTTGTTAATCTCATTTGACTCGTTGTAGCTACGTATTTTATTATATATGTAAACTGAACTGGTGTGTTGCTCACTCAACCTCGTGTTGACAAACTATATTATTTTCAACGCATATGCAAGTCACCGTTTGTTGTAAGTGTGGACTTAGAAGAATTGTTTAAGGACTTATGCTAGAAGAGTTTATTTTGAGACTTTAAATGTTCATTTGAATTATTTGATGTTTTATTTACTTGGATTTATTTTTGTAATGAATAATGGTGCTATTTGAATTAAATAAATAGATATTTGAATTTTAAATATTTGCATGATAGTAACCTTACGAGCTGTGACAATCAGTCCACGCCCTGGCATTTCCGTTGTAGGTTGGGGTGTGACATTCATGCAGGTAATTGTTTCGTTTTATTTGTTGATGATAATTATTTAATGAAAATTATGTTACTATGACCTATATTGTTAACATATATAATATTAGTATTCAATAAGTTATCTAATCTACTACTATTTGCCATGTGCAGTTGTTTATACAATTGAATTTCATAAACGCGGATTGCCACATGCACCTATTTGCCTGTTTTTGCATTCCGATCACAAAATTCATAATCCTGAGAATATAGACAAATTTATTTCAACAGAAATTCCAGATCCGGATGAAGATACAGAGTTGTATTCTCTTGTAAGCGACCACATGATTCATGGTCCTTGTGGTGTTGCTAATCCTAAATGCTCGTGCATGGTCGATAACTCGTGTTCTAAAAAATTCCCAAAGAAATTTCAGAACGAGACGTCAGTTTATTCGAATAGGTTTCCTGTTTACCGAAAAAGATTTGGGTAATGTTGTTGTCAAGTCTGCGGTGAATTTAGACAACAAGCATGTTGTTCCATATAACAGCAGATTGTAAAAAAAAATATCAGGCCCATATTAATGTTGAATGGTGTAATCAAGAGGGTTCGATGAAGTATTTGTTTAAGTACATTAATAAAGGCCCGGATCGTGCTACTATATCACTTGTACAAAACAAGATTGACAATCAAGGAGAAGTGACAGATGAAGTTAAGGCGTTTTATGATTGCAGATATCTCTCTGCATGTGAGGCTGCATGGAGATTTTTTTCTTTTGACGTCCATTACAGAGTACCTTCTGTTACTCCGCTACCGTATCATTTACTTGGACAACAAACAGTTGTTTTCGCAGATGATGGCGATGTGGAAGAAGTTTTAACAAGCCGAGTGTTGGTTCTTAAAAATTCATTTCCTGGATGGAGTGTAATCAGCAATATGGCCTTTCTCGAACGCTAACCTACGCCGAGTTTCCAATAAAAAATTGTTTGGAAACCCGATGAAAGGGTTTGGGACCTACGTAAACGAGGTTTCTCAATTGGTCGGGTTCATCATGTTCCTCCGGCTTTCAATGAAGCATACTATCTAAGAATTTTGTTGAACAAGGTTAAAGGCCATATGTGTTTTGAAGATATTCATGCTATTGATGGTGAAGTGTGTGCTACTTATAGGGATGCGTGCTATAAAAGAGGGCTTCTAGACGATGACAACGAGTATATAGAAGCTATTGAAGAAGCAAGATACTGCAAGTGGTTATTATTTACGTAGTTTATTTGCTACAATGTTAATCACGTTTAGTTTATCTAGACCGGATGATGTATGGAAAAAGTGTTGGCATTATTTAATTGATGGCATTCTTTACAAACAACAAAATGACCAAAAAATCCATGTACAAAATATTTAGAATTTGTTATTTGTTTAACTTCTTATAAACCTTCATAAAAATGTTTAGTTAAATACTCAGTTTAAATTTTTTATCAATCGTTACAGATTTGGTGCTTTCAGAGACACAACTAAAGAACCTCGCGTTACTTGAAATTGAGAACTTCCTTCTCCGAAATAATTATACTCTCCGTCGTTTTCCTACAATGCCTTTCCCTGATGATGATAGTATTTTGGCATCAACAAATCGTTTTATGAATGAGGAGCTAGCGTATGATACAGAAGTCATGACTGGTGAGTTTGAATGTCTTTTTATTTCATTAACGGATGAGCAACGAGATGTGTATAATCAAATAATGGAAGAAGTTGATCAAAAGAGGGGTGGTATTTTTTTGTGTACGGTTATGGAGGGACGGGAAAAACTTTTTATGGAAGACATTATCGGCTTCCATAAGATCAAAACGTAAAATCGTTTTAAACGTTGCCTCCAGCGGTATAGCATCTTTGTTACTTGAAGGAGGTAGAACCGCTCACTCTAGATTTTTATTCCTATAAATCTAACTGATCGGATTCTACATGTTCAATAAAAAGAAATCCAGATATTTGCAAGTTAATCAACAAAACTGATCTTATTATCTGGGACGAGGCTCCTATGATACATAAACATGCTTTTGAAACCTTGGATAGGACTTTAAAAGATGTTTTAAAAGATGGAACCGTAGAAGCTGTCAACATCCATTTGGTGGTAAAGTGATTGTTTTTTGTGGTGATTTTAGACAAATCCTACTCGTGGTACAAAATGGGTCACGTAGTGACATTGTTAATGTTTCACTTAGTTCATCCCACATTTGGACCAAATGCAAGGTTCTTTGGTTAACCAAAAATATGAGGTTAACTGTCGGATGTCAATCATCAAATTTGGAAGACACTATTAGATTTGCAGAATGGTTGTTGGAGCTCGGTGAAGGAAAACTTGGTGGTGACGATGATGGTAACGCCATTATAGAGATACCGGATGATCTTTTGATTCGTGATTCTTCCGATCCTCTTTCTGATTTGATTAATTTTGTTTATCCAGCATTATTGGAAAAATGTAATGATATTTCATATTTCCAAGAAAGGGACATTTTTGCACCTTTAAATGAGGTTGTCAAAGAAATTAATGACAGATTTTTGTCTATGTTTTCTGGAGAAGAAGTTGAATATCTTAGTTCTGATAGTTTAGACAACTCTGAAAGTTTTGGTGCTGGTTTCGATCCAACATTACACTCACCGGATTTTCTAAACGGTTTAAAGATTTTTGGTATGCCTAATCATAGATTGGTTCTAAAATTTGGTCTGCCAATAATGTTACTAGGGAATATTGATCAAAAGAACGGTTGATGCAATGGGACCAGGTTACAAGTTATTAATTTGGGGAGGCGTTTTATCGAAGTTAAGGTAATTTCATGTACTAATATTGGGTTTCGCACTTATATAACGAGTAGAGACGGTGTTAAAATACTTATATTAGACAAGGAAGGAAAAGTGATAAATAAAACTACAAATGTCGTTTATAAGGAACTATTTAGTAATATATGAAATTGTTATTTTTAATCTATTGAATGATTGTAAATGGAGTTTATTTTCGTTTGAAAGTTATGTTTAATAAAGTTTTTATTTTGTTACCGACGTTATTAACAATTGTATATTCTCTTTATCGTCTCCACATGTATGTATGTATGTATGTATGTATGAAATTATGTTTTCCACTTTCATATTACCGGTTCATGTTACAAAATTTATATGTTTCCACTCATGGCGGCCACGGGTCAATAACCTAGTATGTAAATTTAAGATAAAGAGTAAAAGTTATTTTTGAAAGTGACCAAATTCATAATTTAATTAATTTTAAAGCACAAAATTATATTTTTCTCTTTTAATAAAAGATTTTGTTGATTTGCTATGTCAATTTTGGTTTTGATTTAATTTTTTGGAAATTGTTGTTTTAATTGTTCTGATTATAAAAAGTTGTGTTTTGATTGCTACAGAAAAAATCGATGGAAATAAAGAACCCAAAATTTTGTGGTTAATTAAATAGTTCATTCAATAGGAAGGAAAAAACTGCTTCTGGAAATCGTTAGAATTAAAATTTTATTTAGAGATGTTTGATTTTTTAGTACAGGAACGATTAATTCCAATTTGAAAATCGTTAGAATTAAATATATCATGGTTGAGATTTTAGGAGGAGGTTATTTTTGTAATCATAGACCATTCATGGAAGTCTTGGATAGAATTAATTCCAATTTGAATTCAACTTCAGTCCTCCAGAAAATATAATATGAATTTCTCGTTTGAGTTGTCAATGAAATAGAAACTCGAATCCCTGTAAAGGTTACCATATGGTTTATTTATGAAATTTCTAAACTTATAATGGTAATTAATTGTTATTTTCACATAGTTGTACACTTAAATAAATTTACATACAAGTGTACTAATCTCACATATCAACTATGTAAAAATCACTTATACTTTGTAGGAAAGTCAAACTCCATGTTAATCCAGATCAAACTGTTGAAAGAAAGGTGGATGCGTCAAATCTTATATTTCCACACCAGCCATCATGTTCATTTATTTAAAGTGAAATGTTCCTCATATTTTGCAGAACATGATCAACAATGATGCTATTCCCTTTGTCTGTCGGGTGAACACTATCCCAGAATAGGTATTTGGTGTCATCAGGGCACATTGGACTGAGTGGGTTACATAGAACAGCGGTCTCTACTATTCCAGTTCCACAACAACCTCGGTCTAGTACCTCAAGGCCTTCAAAGACAGAAAAGAAAAAAACATTAATAAACGTAAATCGATATAACTTTGTTAATAATTTGTGTCATGCAAAGGAACCAAAAAAAATTTACAAAAAGATAAGGGAAGAGAAAAGATTACTCTAGAAGTGGGTCAACCTGATCACGACTAGCTAAAAAGCGAGCAGGCATGTTAACCCGTTTATAAGGAATTAGATATTTTGATGCAAAGAATTGCGTGGCTTTAAATACAGACATGATCTGGTTAGGGATGTTCTGTGTGATGTTCTTAAACGGGCAGGGATTTCTGCTAAAAAGGAGGCCCCTGTTAACTTTCTCACGGATCCTATTAAAGGGAGGTCTACTTTACGACCAGCTGATATTCTTGTGCTCGGGTGGGCAGGGGGGAAACACGCCTGTGTGGATCTTACAGGAGTGTCTCCTCTTGTTGGGCTCAGGGACCGTGGGTTTGTTGTGGGTCAGGCTGCGTTGAAGGCTGAATCGGGCAAAGTTGTTAAACACGAGAAAGCTTGTTTAGATAATCAACATGTCTTTCTACCATTTGCCTTTGATACATTTGGTTTTCTGGCTCCAGAGGCTGTGAAATTTTTTAGTAGGGTTCAGCGCGTCGTACACGGAACCTCTTCAGCTTCTAGGTCCCAAAGCTTCGTTTTTAGCAGGATTGGCTTTGCTGTTCAAAAGGGGGTTGTGGCGCAGCTTGTTGCCCGTTTGCCTGCCACTTTATTGTAATCGTTTTATAGTAAATTATATAAAACTTCGATTTTAGAGATTAAAGTGCTCAAATTTTAAGTTAAATCATCTGGCATAACTATAAACTTTAAAAATTGAAATTAATTTTCCTGTTGAAATATTTTATCTAATCTTCACTACTAGTTAATTTTATTAGTTCAACTGCTAATTTATCCTATTCCTATTCACTTTTACTAATCTAGAGCTAGATATATAAACACATGTTTGGTAATTAGGATTGTTATATGAAATACACTGAAACAATTAAAATAATGGAAATTATAAACATAAAACGCAAAAAAATGTGGTTAAATTGTTATTAAGTAACCATGTATTACTCCTATTGAATACTAAACTTAAAACGGGTCGACCCAAACACGGGTTTAAATGGGTCGACCTAAACACGACAAATATTAAGTATGTGGGGTTGAAGAATACAATCAACCTGCCAACCCGAAACCCAACACAACCCCCCAACCAAGTAGATACAATTTACACCCCTAGTTGCTAAGTGTTCGCAAAATGGGTTAATCTCATTTCTGCATTTCCAATCACGGACCTAGGGTTTATCTCACATCCATCTTGTCAATCAGAAATATGTAACGTAAGACTTTTTCGACCGATTAGAAACCAAAAATGCAATTCTATATTACTTTAGAATACAAAAATATCTAGAAGCACCATCACCAGTTTAAAGCATTAAGTGTTGAACTATATAATCCTTAATACATGTAGCTCATAGAGACATACCATATTGGAGAGAGTGTTCCATAATATCTTGCACAACCTTGAAGTAATCAACAATGATAAACCTTGACTCATTCATGCTGCTTCCTAGAGATTGGATCCGATCATTTAGTATTCTGTTGAAACTTTGTGCAGCATCATTCAACTCGTCACCGCAATTCCTAAGTATCCCTCCTACTATTGTTCTTGCCAATGGGAAACACCCGATAAAGGGTGTGTTGAAGAAAACTATCTTTCTTGCTCCCAAGGTGTACATTTCCTTGCAAACATATTTTGGAACAACTATATAATAAACTATATTTCGGATATATTACTACAAAATGATAATATGTCCATGAAAGTATAACCTGATTGTTAAACAAGTTTGACCCGAATTCCATTATCTTGAGCCCCGATTTCGCTGTTGACAATTTTCTCCTAATTTTGTAACTTTCGTTAATTTTGTTTTTCTTATTGTAAAAAGACGTCAATGATCTTCGTTTTCTTTAAATCAAATTTTTATTTGTACACTTATTTTTAATCATAGGTTGTCATTTTCGAATTACAGTATATTGTAAAACTGGCCAAGAATAGATTATATCAATAGAAGCTAGATAATGGTAGTAGGCATTCAATAATATTCTGAATTAATTTCTTTTCAAATACTTAATCTGTTTGTTTCTTTTTTTTTTTCACTTTTTCTTTGGCTTTATGGTTGAGAATAAAGTGATTAATGCTAAAACCAAGCACAAAGTGTTAAGGCTACCATTAGGGATTTTTGGTTGAAGAAATATTCCTGTTCATGTGACTGGAAAAGTAATGAGAGAAACTGCGTTAGTTAAAATTACACGAAGAGAAAGCTCCGCCATAGATTGCAATGGATAATGTCTTTCATGATGAAGGTTTATATCATATATGAGACTGATAAAGATAAGTTCGACAAACTAATACTGTTGTTAAGGCTTGCATGGGTTTCTTGCAGCAAATCGACTTGCATGAAGGAGTTGAGTTCGAGAGGAGCATGCATCGAGGGTGGGTGGACAGATCAGTTGCTTTGAATACCATGATGTTTGATCATGAAGTTGAGAAAACAATAGTTGCTTTCCATCCAATTCCGGGTAATTCAGCTTATAGAGGTAACACCCAAAAATAATCGAACTTGCAACAGCATCACATGATAAACAATGAAAGGCTACATGTAGATAACATGATAAGTCGAACGCTAGAATTAAGCTCAAAGAGATGCGAGGATTATGAGGTGTGAAATATCTTCGAGGAACAGTGAAAATTTGTATCAAGAGAGAGTGGGAAACTTGGTGCAATACCAATGTGAAGGGCTTAAACAGTTATTGTGAAAAATACAAGAGTGATCGTACTAAAGATCTCAAGGGGCAGTTCTGGTCGAGATCTAAAGTGAAGGGTGATATGAAGATCTGAAAGCTCGGTTACACGTGTAACCCAATGCAAAAGGTGACCCCATAGGTCCACGATCGCGGACAACGCTGGGCAGCCCGGACCCATTATCTCCAAGTTTATGAGGAAAACCTGGCAACTTAAGGCCCACTGCGGTAAACCCGATTAGGATTGGGATCAGATTCAAACTTAAGACATGCGGCTTCCGCCCCAAATTTTCACTTACCCTCCGATGTCAGTTTTATATTGAACGCAAAATATATTATATCCATTACATATGAGAAAACATTTCCACAGAGGGGTTACCTGTATAAATTCTGTTGCCCTTTCTACTAGGAAATTTCCATATGCGGCCGGGTTGTATTGAATTCTTCTTATTGCAACAGCAGTGTAACTTATTGCCCAGTCGTTGGAGCTGCATGTTACCAAATACAGACTTTTGTTTATTATGTTATCGGCTTCTTTGTCTCCAACAATCCCTTTGAGCTTCACAATGTATTCTTTGAACATTTCTAGTTGCTCCGCTAATGAGAAAACATTCTAAGCGCCAAACATACGTTAGAGTTTAACGAAAACTGTAAAAAAAGAAAGATGTTTGAAAACAAGAAATGCATGCATATATATATACCACTAGTTGGGCTGTTAAGGGATCAAAACCAGAACCGCCAGAAGCAAATGATACACCCGTAACCATATCTTCATTTTGTAGTGAAGAGTCCAAATAAGCTGGAAGATAGTCCTTCACTCCCAATTTTTCAACTTTACGTCACATAAGAAACGTTTTTAGTAGTCCAAGTTATTTTAAAGTACAGCCATGAATTAATAATTTCATTGAACTTATTTACCTATGTAGTCACCAATTGTCTTCCTATTGGTGAATCTTCCTGTTGGTTTTCCACCCATGAAATCCTTTCCATAGGGAAGGAAATTAGCCTTTATGATTGACGTTTTGAAGTTATTGTTCCCTGAATCCAAGAAGGAGCCTCCAAACGCCAAGATTGTTTGTATTGAGCTATTTTTGTGTGTATTTACAGTTGCCTCGCTACGACATAAACAAAGAGTTGCATATAGACAAATGACAAATACATTAGCACCAGAAGGTAACATTGTTCTTGATATGAGTTAAATGGGGGACAAGAGTAGTAGGAATTCGCGTCCTTATATATAGTTTAGTTTAATTCTAGGTGGGGTCGTGTTATCTTTTCTAGTCACTACTCCAATATCGTAAGAGAACTAAATTCTAAATTAATATGGTCAGTTGTAATTAGAGTATGTTTGGTTAGTTAGTACGTCACATCCACTTTTTACTCATCCTTCCCGCATACTTATTTTACCCTAACGATGCAATATACATCATTTCCACCTATAACATTATTATTTCCAAGTTACTATTACTTTTTTAATTTACGAAGAAATACGTAAGCAACTAATCATATATTGTTACATAATCAAGTAACTAAATTGTTAAAAAAATTTATAATGGTTACTTTTAAGACAAAAAGGGTATTTGAGATTCCTTATTTTAAGAACCTTATAACTTATTGGCATAAGTCACGAGTTACAATAGTGTAACTTATGACATCTTTCCCCTCACAAATTTCACAAATTTCAACTTTGTCAAACACCTTATCATCTTTTTTAAATGTTACAAGGAGGGTATAATAAGCAATCCCAAACATTCACTAAGACTAGTATGGGTATTGTGATTCATGGCAGACCCTCGAAGATGGTCACAGTACCTACTCAGATTATGCATTTTAATTATATCATAAATTATGTTTTAGAATATTTAGAATTAAGCGTGGTGTTTCAATTATAATATTTGAATTTGAAATGCGTTCTAACAGTGTAATATACTCCATCCGTCCTATTATAAGTGTCCTCGTTTGACTTTTCAAGTCTTTCTTTTGCAATTTTGACCGTATATATTTTTGTTCGTGTCATATAATACTTGATGAAAATTATATCAATGTAAAATACATTTAAAACCCAATCCATTCATATATTTTACATCAAGTATTATATAACACAAACAAAAATATTTTCGGTCAAAGTTAAATAAGAAAGATTTGAAAAATCAACGTATGACACTTAAAATGGGACGGAAGGAGTAACAATATTTAGAATTAAGTTATGTTTTGATTAAAACGATACTAGAATTAATTTGAGTCTAAATTGTAATATTTAAACTTTTAATGTGTTATAATAATTTAATACTAAGAATATTTAGAATTAAACTCTGTTTTGATTAAAAAGATGTAAGAAATAAATTATGTTTTATTATTTAAGTTTCTTTTCTACCTTTTTTTCATTATCATTTTCTTCGGTATTTTACGGATTTGATAAAGCATAAATAATATAACATTGTAAAATATAAAATAATAATAAACTTATTATTGAATTTAATAAACAAATAATCATCAATAAAATAACAAAAGAAAAAACTAAGACTGTGTAAAATGGTAGGCTGCAAAAACGTACAAGCACTAGACGGGAGGCGTTGTATAGACTAGAGAGTAGAGAGGTGAGTCATAGCTTAAGAGCCAAAAAGAAACAATAAAATTATTAGGTAAACTTATTTGGGCTTGTGAGAGTGGGTTACTATGGTTTGTTTAAAAAAGGAACATTTACATATGCTTTATTTACAAAAGAACATTTACATATAAGAGCATTTTCTACCAGTTTGAGTGCCTTCAAACAAACTACCACGAAACAACAAATATTGAATTTAACTAATAAATTCATCATCATCATCATCATCATCATCATCATCATCGTACTCAGTATATCCCACCAATAGCAATGCTATGGTAGGGTCTGAGGAGGGTAAGATGTAGACAGCCTTAGGGATAGAGAGGCTGCTTCCGGTGAGACCCCCGGCTCGATAGTAGTTTTGAATCAAGCCTTGGACATAAGACACATAACACTCAATCATCGGGACACCGGCTGATTGGTGCATGTGCCCTTGTCTTTCGGCTATCAACGCCACCACATGATGCCTGATTAACCTTCCGCCACTTTTAACGTTATTTTCACGTGATTAGTAAAATAACGTCAAAATTAGTGCAATTTTACTTTCGCCCACCCAAGAGTTCACACATATATACATTATACACGTATATACAAATGAATATTGAATTTAACTAATAAATTGCTTGAAGCTATCACAAAAAGCAAGGAGATCAATTTCTCAACATTCAGTCCGTTCTCCTACACGCCGCCACCAATATCAATAGCAGCCCAAACACATGAACCACCATCCGCGTCTTCTACTACGCTAGCTTCTGCCCCAAAATGAGAACCTTCAACCGTGTTGTTATCACTGAAAACGACCCTCGCAAATCCACAGTCAACAACACCTCCTCCACCCGGTTCGGTTGTCACTCCATCCATGTAACATCCGGAATCTTGTAAATAATAGTAATAAGGAAATTATTATGTCTTGAAAATTTATATGGATTGATTTGGGATTTAAAATCTAACATCCGGCCCTTGCACCACCAATATTGTCCGTTATGCTCACGAAGAGTTCACGGCTTTGTTTTTGGTTGCCTGGGTGAAGACTTCCCAGGAGGAGGTCACCCATCCTGCTACTACTTCCAGCTGAGCACGCGTAACTGTGGAGCTCTTCTCTCGTCCACTGCCATTAAGCCCAAAACGCGTTGGTGATTTAAGAGACGGAACATTTACTTATGAACCAAGGATCTCTCTTGTCCACCTCCAATGTAGGATTTGCCTAGGATGTTACATGAAATGCACATACACTTATAAGAATTTAGATGGGATTTGGGTCCATGGGCATAAATAACCTTGCTTAAATCAAAAAACCATAAAACCCTCATAATTCTCATCTAGAATACACACTTATTCTTTTCTAATCCGGATTGTTTAAGAAAGGTTCAAGCTCGTTTGGTGTTGTTCCTTATCGAGTAGCATGAAATTATCAAGCCAAGTTGGCGTCAAAACTCAAGTTGGAAGCCGGTTCTATATAAAGTATATTTTAATGAAAAGGGTGATGAAATTGGTGATAGCTCACTTCAAATTTTGGCATGAAGATAACTTGGGTCGTGGAAATGAAGAAAGTCTTGAACTTGATGCTCAAAAGATTCTAGACTTTCTATTTTTTTAGCCATGATTCTCCTTAGCCTATTGTAACAAAAAAAAAAACAAAGAAAGAAAAAAACATGCTTTTATAACTAATGAACTTTATTTAAATGGTTGTGATAGGAATAATTAGAGTGCATACAAATTAATAAAAGTGGTGGGATAGTGGTAGTATACACAAAAGTGGATTTTCATGTATCGGCAACTGCATCTACAATTAAGGTCGTTCAAATCGCTTGTCGCTTGAACTCGTTCGCAGCTCGCATGAAAATTGCTCGGGATAAGACTTTGGTCTGATTGTATAGGAGTTTTTGAACTAAAAAAGGAGCAATAGCTTCCCTCTTGATAAAAAAGAGGGCGTTATTGCTCCTTTTTTTATTTAGTACTATTTGCATTACATAGTTTATTTCAAAATAACGAGGACTTTTTCTAGTTTGGTTCGATTTGCCTAGCTCGTTTTTTCGCTCGATTGTAAACGAGCCGCTCTGCTCGGTTCGGTTTGCAAACGAGCTAAGCAATAAGAAAAGGTCTGCTCGGTTCGGTTCGGTTCGGCTCGAATATTTAAATTTATTTTATATATAGTTATATATAAACAAATATATAAATATATACGAAAATCACAAATATAAGCTTACAATTTTTTAACCCCTTTTTATTTTCGTATTCCATCAATATTATAGTTTTATTTTTTCCCTTCAAGTTTTTAGAATACTAGAAGTTTGTTTACATTATCATTATATCTCACTTCAAACTTACTTTCAATAAAAATTTACAATCTATTACACGTTTGTCTAAAAATTACTAATTAATTTATAAAATATATAATTTACAAGCTTTAAACTTGTTTTTTATTAAAAATTTTAAAGTGAAAAAGAAATAAATAATGCTCGAAATCGCTCAATGTTTGATCGAAAAATGCTCGATTCGATTTTAGCTCGTTTCGGTTTTCGCTCGGTTCGAATTTCAGTCGTTCGATTCTGTTCGGTTGTAAACGAGCCAAGAGATGAACAAGCATTCGCTCGGTTCAGCTCGGCTGTTCAAGCCCAACCTATTCAAGCTATCCAAGCCAACAAAAACCCATCCAATCAAGCCCAAGTTAACTAAGTTACTAAAGGTACTCAAGGACAAGTATGTTACATCAACGGTTCCAAGTCTAAACCTCACCCTTCAAGAACACATGCTACACAAGAGACATTTATTTTATCTAGTTCCTTTTATTTATAATATAATGTAATGACTTCATTAAATCTCAAGTGTTGTTATGATTGAGAATCATGGTTATTTATAATTGAATTTAATCTCTCATTATGTCGTTTATTGTACTATTTATTCTTACTAATTTCTTATCACAACTCAAGTGGTCTATGACCGGTTATTTACCGAGACTATGTGCATGGTGATATGCATGGTTATCTAATAGTACTATATTTGTATCATGAACTACCTATGACCGATTTCCTACAAACGTTTTGTTTTAGAAATTGGGACTATGAATATGTGTTGTACATAGTTATCTAATAGGAATCATATGTAGGAATTTTTATTTTGGTATTTAATACATGTGTAAGGCTCCGAGCCTGGTGCCCTACATTATCGTGTTGAATTTACTCATAAGCACAGTTTTAAATATCATAGTGAATTAAAACTTTTCACGGAATATAAAACATTAACCATTTTTTACAAATCATTCAAATCTTGTATTTAAACATTACAAATTGTCTTGACATGAAACATACACATAAAACATAACATCCTTCTTTCCTCAGAAGCCAGCCACTTCGAGTCCACTGCCATGTGTCCTGCCTCATTCTACTAACCTGCGTGCATACTAAAAGTCAGCTATGCTGAGTGAGTTCTAGTTTAACAAGTCACAGACTATTCTTACACATTAATCATACACTTTCGTATCCGAGGATACCATTCTTACATAAAACATACACTTACTTTCTTACTTCGTACTTCTTCTTACTTTTGTCTTTATAGATTTATACCTGTATTCTTACATTCTTGCACAGATATTGTAAGGTTATGCCACCCTCATTCTACCACATATATTATAGAGTCTGTCACCTTAACTCTTGCACATATATTATAGAGTCTGTCACCCTAATTCTTGCACAAATATTATAAGGATTTGCCACCCTCATTCTTATATTTTGCACCCTATATATAACTCCTTACAAACATATATGTATAAGCATAATTACAAACATACGACAATATCTCATAATACATAGTTATACTCAAACATCTTACACCACTTTTTTTCTTACAAGTATGCACACAACGCCAAAAATATTCAAAGTGAAAGGGGCTAGAACTCACATGGATCATGTTTCTCTTATAGTTAACTGACACACCTCTCCTTAGCTGCGTACGCCTAAATGTCTAACAAGTTACAAACATCACTTAACTATCCTAACCAAATCATATTTCTAGGTTAGTGAAATCGAGTCGAGTCTAACCGAATCGCGTCGAGACTAAACAAATCAAGTAGAGACTACACGAATCGAGTCGAGTCCAAACGAATCGGATTTAGTCTAAACGAATAGAGTCGAGTCTAAACGAATCGAGTCAAGTCTAAACGAACCAAATCGAGTCTATACAAATCGAATTTCAGTTGATTCGATTCATTTCGACTTTTCTTCCAAACGAATCGAGTTTCCTCTAAAACTCGATTTGAAACTTGGTTTTCCATGCCTTTCAGCTATAACTGCTTCCTTTCACCCAATAAAGGTCCGTTTTACTACTACCACGAGTTTTGGGTCATAACAGCTTTATTTTCGTGCTTAAATACGACCCGAACGTTACTCGTTTTCCCGTATCACATTCGTTAAGTAGTTTATTACAAAGTTTATATTTTTCTAACAATATGAGGTCCGATTCATCATCCCACGAAAGTGTTGGCACACTGACACAAAATACATGACTTTTAAACTGCAAGCGTACCTCTTATGGCTCGGTTTTGCTTCGAACTTGATTCAACACGTGTATCTACGTGTTTCACAAGTTTTTTGGAGATGCTTGAACACGAATTTTCCCTCCTTTAGCTCGGATTTGGATCCGGGTTGAAGCAAAGTGTTTGTGTGTCTTTTTGGGTGTGAATGGAGGCAAAGTTGGTGGAAATGAGGGTGTTAGGGTTTTAGGGAGGTTTAAGGGTGTTTAAATACCCTCAAGCCCATGACCTAAGGCTAATCACCATCCCTTAACTCATCTTTTATTCTCTAAGCTCTCACTCTGTTATTAATATCTAACCAAATTAAATAATAGTACGTAATTTATTTAAATAAAGTCTATTATTATTTAGTCACAAAAGTAGGATGTTACATTTAGGTCATGCTGTATTTTAGTCATGTGTCGTAAGTTATGATCACTAGGTATATATGGTGTTTAAGAACTGTGTTTTAATTTCTTCGGTGTGTTTTAGTTTATAATCAAAATAAAAATCTGAAATAATTACATCTAATTAATTGATGACTTACATGAATATTCTAAATTAGATTATTGCCTTTTTAATCATCTTTACGTTTGGGTGGTTGGATCAAAGCTAAAAAATAGAATCAATATAAATGAGTTAGAAAAGTTTCTTTATTTACTTATATCACTGAAGACCAAATATTCTTTTGGAGAACAAAAACTAAAATTAAAATTAACACATCATGGAACTCTTAATATAATGAGTATTATTACAGAAATTTCAAATTATTTAAAAATCTTAAAAAACTTGTAATAAATAATGTTTTTTTATAAAAATTTTTGTATGTTAATATTGTTTGAGTGTAGTTTTATCACTTTCTAGATTAATGTTTACGATTACAATTATGAAAATTAGTTTCTACACATATCTATTTTTTTACATATATGTAAATTTGTTATTACATAAATTTTACACATGTGTAAACTTGTAATTTATATATGAAATCATTTTTTTAAATGATAAAACTAGTCTCAAATAATGTTAATATATAAAAAAAATTTAAAATATTTGGTTGTTATGAGTTCCTAAACATTCTTAACTTTGTTGAGTTCTGAAATAGTTAAAATAAGAAAGCGTTATTTCCTAAAAAATGTAGGAAGCCTTAAATAAAGCAAAGCACATAAATAAAAAATTATAATGTGTAAATATGACAATATATAATTTTTAGAAATTATTAATTTAAACCACTAGATCTTATATCCAAAAGCCCATATAACGTTAGGCTTCTTAGGAAACTATGTTTTCTTATACGACACATCATGTGTGTGTATGTGTGTGGAAGATGCAGGAGGAAGTAAACGGGAATAAAAATAACAAATTGCCGATAATAGCCATTACTAGAAAAAAGGCTTTTAATGACTCGCATTGCGAGTCATAAATGAGTGCAGATGACTCGCAAACGCGAGTCATTGATAGCCCAGTCATAAATCAATTATGACTCGCACTCACGAGTCATAAGTTATGACCCACGTTTTATGACTCGCCTTTATGACTCACGTTTATAACTTACACTTTATGACTCACATTTATGACGCGCTTTTATGACTGCAATATATGACACGCAAATTTGCGAGTCATGGTATTATATTTAATAAAAATTATTGTACTATTTTTTAATTATTATTATTATGCATACTAATATTTAAATTAATGACACAATTATACAAAATAAACCTTTCATTTTATTTCTTAATTAAAAATCCTACATCAAAATGTTAGAAAAAATATTTGTTTAGTCAATACATGAAATCATTCTCAGAAAACAAACTGAACCGCATAGCTCGACCATTCTTCACGAACCGCATCAAGATCGGCATCCGGGTATACCTCTTTGCCTCCACCAACCTAAGAAGGAAAAAAAAAGACGTTACAAACTTGGTCAAATAAACCCTAACTGCAAAATAGTATTGAACAACCGCTAGTAGAACTGTAAACGAACCAAACGAACATGAACACTTAATCGAACAAATACTTGTGTTCATGTTCATTTATTTGGAAAATAAAAATGTTCATGTTTGTATATGTTCATTTGTTTAAAATCTAAACGAACAATTCATGAACATAACCGAACGAATGATATACGTGTTTAGGTTCTTTCTTTTAATTAAACTAGCACAAACTTTTTGTTCATGTTCGGTCGCTTACTAAATAAAGAACTTTCCGCCAAACGGTTCACGAACATTTCACTGAACGCCCAGTTCGTTTACAAGCCTAACTGCTAGAACACATATCTAATAAATCAACAAACGGAAAATGAGCTAGACAGCTAGTTAATTGAGAATCTAGGTGTTAATCTTCATACTGCAGTTTAGATGCAAATAAATCATTCATTTTAATAATCTAACAAACAGATTCAACCAGTTGTACTCAAATATTAACACTAACAAAAAATGAAAACGTAATTTGACTTACAACTCTTAACATATCTTCAATAATAATAATCATACAATTCACACCAGAAAACCAAAATCTGAACTGTCAGATGAGTTAATTAAAACTAATTATTTGAAAATGGTGAGGTAATGAAATCGGGGGTTTGAAAGAAAGGAGAGAAAGACATACGTTGTTCTTTGAAGAAGTTGTTGCCCTGGAGTGTAACATCCTAAAATTTATAATGTTGAATAAAGAAAGTTACGTTTAGTGATTTCGCATTATTAGTTATTTAATATCGAGTAAGGAGCGGTTCATGGACTTAGATTAATTGAGATGGGTTAAATGAGAATGGGCCTTAGGTCCATGGGCTTTAAGGGATATAAATATCCCCTAAACCCTAAACTATCATTCATTCCATCTTATTCTCTAACACTTCAAAACACACACACACACCACACCCACCGCCGGCGGCCGAGGAGAGGAACGAACAAGATCCGAGAGAGAGTGAGCGATTAGTTGTGATTAAACAAGTTTAACGAGATCCAAACAAGCTCAAAAAGGTATGATTCTTGATCTTTGAAGTTTAAAGATCCAAGCTTTATAGTGTATATACGACCGAAAACGGTTGGGGAACGTAGTGGGTGATGTCGAACCATAACAAGGGTGTTAAAATCGCCAAAATGCTTGATAGAAACCAAACAGCGGCTGGACTGGGCAACTTCGCCGCGAACTGGGCAACTTCGCCTTCAAAGCGATAACTTCGCCTTCAAAGCGATAACTTCGTCTGAGGCCAAGTTCGCCTAATTGATAACTTCGCTTACCGCCAAGTTCGCCTAACTGGTAACTTCGCCTGAGGCCAAGTTCGCCTAATTGATAACTTCGCTTACGGCCAAGTTCGCCTAACTGGTAACTTCGCCTGAGGCCAAGTTCGCCTAATTGATAACTTCGCTTACGGCCAAGTTCGCCTAACTGATAACTTCGCCTAAAGCTAAGTTCGCCTAAGGTTTAACTTCGCTTAAAGTCAAGTTTGATTAGAAAATAAATTAAAAACCTAATGAAAAATGTGTTAAGACAGTTAATGGAAATAAAATTTTTCGACCCCAGCTCGACCCCAGCCAGGGGCTCTGCCCCTTGGACCCTGCTAGGGGCTGCCGCCCCTAGAC